>NC_092318.1:33485000-34735000 GCF_036785885.1 Coffea arabica | reverse complement strand
GGTTTAGTAAAGGTTAAGACAAGTCTAAGTCAAAGTCAAGGTCCAATGTTTCAAGGACAAATGGCATCCAAGGGTTAATCCTCATCTTGTTGTCTTCCAATAGTTAATCCCTCTAGGTAACCTCTAATTATTTCCTAGCACCTTATAAAATAATATTTCTTGATACAAAACTTCAATTAATCGGCAAAAATTTATCGCACTTAACGTACTAGTGGGCCCCACATCTATAATACGCTTCAAAATGACCCGAACTAACTTATACTGGAAAAATGGTTGGAAAACTATATTCATTTATAAAAATCTCTGAAAAATTTTGATAATAAAATAAAGTAAGAGAAATGCACGCGAAAAATAAAATAAATAAGAAAAATTTTCCCTTTTCTTTTTCCTTCGGGCGTCACAGTCAAACTGGCTCTTCTATAACCGGTTGAGAACACATTTTTGAACAGCAAAACTTAGATACAATTATCATAGAAAACATGCAAATGCAAAGAATCTACACTTGTCATATAAAACTTTCTTTGTATCCTAGACAGCTCTGCGAATTGGTCCGTGCACGTCAAGTGAAGGAAGAGCAAAGTAGATGAGCTTTCTAGGATGCGGTAGAAAGTCTCGTATAACAAATATAGATGACTGGCCAGTTCGACCGTTGGATTGAGAATTGTTCAGGCATTCGATCCGAACCTCTTTAAAAATTGTCTGTCAAAAATGGGATTTGACCGGAAATAAAAAAAGAAACCGGATATAAGTTAGAATCTGGTTTTTGCAGTTTTTTTACTTCTTGACTTTTTTTTTAAAAACTCTTTCATTGACTAGGCTAAGCCAATGGTGGACCACATGCTTCCAAGTTCCAACGAGTGAGTTCGTCATTTCATTTTGACTTTTCAATTTTGTCACTCTTTTTTTTTTTTTTTTTCAGTTTTGGATGCCCTACAATATTTAGTAATTTTATTTTAACCCCTCATTGTTTTAACAAAGTGCAAAAGTAACCGAATACATTTTTCAAGTTATATTTCTACCTATAATTTTTTTAATATTATTTAAGTAGTCTTTTTGGACTAAATCTAATCTCCTCTAATAAGTATATAGAGTTGTAAACCATCGATTTAAGGAAAATTTATATATATTTGTAAATTGTAAACCACCAATTTGAGAGAAATTTTTATATATTATTTTGTTTATATATTATTAATATGTATTTATGAAATATTTAGGACGTCAACCGATATTAGCTCGAATGCAACCGGTGAAGTCTTAGTTCATGCGAACATACCTACATAATGCACAAGTTCATGTTTTAGGACAAACATAAAATGGCTCTAATATTTAGCTATTCAGGCCCTAGTTGGTCCTATGACAATTACCAAAAACGTATCACCCAGGCGATTCAAACTACTTTAACCAAGAACTACCTGTGAAACGTAACAGAACTTAATCAACAATTTTGTTCTTGTGTGTTCTCTTATACTTCAGAATCATGAAGTCTACTTACATCAAATTTACAATAGCCGCCTTCTTCTAAAACGAATACTGTCAACAATTAGCCAAAGTAAAAATGGACATCTCCACCGCAGTTAAAGGGACGGCAAAAGCAATGATGTCAACTACCTTCGAATGATCTACTTATCCTCTTGAAAGCAAAACTGAGGTCCAAACAGGAACTTCTCTATGGTATCTTTGTTTCATCTTCATTTCTAATTGTATTTTTTTCACCCTAAAATGAAGCTTCCTCATTTTCAATATCCATTGTTTGTTGGGAGAGAGTCGAAGGGCTTGGCGCAGACTGACTCTCACCATCTGCTGAATCAGCTATGGATCCCTCAGGTTTGCCGCTGTCTTCAGTAGGTGTTGACTCAGACTCTCCAGACTTCTTCTGCAGGCTCCAGTACATGATGCTTGCTGTAAGAATTAGAATCATTTTCTGATTCACCTGCAAAAAGAGGGAAAACATTGAACAAAAACTAGAAACATAAAAATCAAGATATAACCTATCAGAAACGCAGTGAAATAAGTTCATCATAATATATAATTTTTTTTCCTTTTGGGCTTCATACAGCTCCAATGCAGTTGTCAAAAGTGACATACAAGTGGAAAATAATTTCATGCTGTTATGGTAGTTACATTTGTTCTGTCAAGAACAGAAGCTGGAGTATAAACCCTTTCCCTTAGTGATGCAAAGCAGTACATCATCATGAAGGAATCTTTTCCCAGATAATAATTTAAAAAACTCAATGAAGAGCTCCATGTAGCTCAGGCGTTGACTTAATCGAGAATCTGCCTTTAGTGAAAACAAAAAAGATGGTGCTGTAACACAGCAAAGCAGAGACTATTCAAATAAGCTTCTAAACATGCATAAGAATAGCAGCATGGTAGTTGCAATCTTACCTCCATAATATCCTCGGGCAATAAGAAGATGGAACAGCCAATCTTACGAGCAACGCTTATTATATATGTTGCATTTAGTTTCTTGTCTTCTTCTGCACTTGCCAAAATAATTATCATGGTTTAGCACAAGGATAAAAAGGAAATTTTAGTCAAGTTATTTTCTTCTAGTTATACCCTACAAGAAGTAGAAACACACAAACTATGTACAATTTACCTCCTATGCTTTCAGCCAAAAAAAAAACTTTAGATGTAGTAGACCATATACTCATAAAAATAAGATAATAAATGCTTTGAGGATCAGTACCCGTTTCCCCCTTCGTGACAAGGCTCCAATTGACAACTCTTGGCTCCACAACACTAAGAAGTTCCAGGAAAAACTTCCCATTTGAGAGGCTTTTATCCTAGCAATAGCATAAAAAACCGCGTAACATTTGTTTTAACTCGGGTCACTCAATATCACAAAATACAGGGTCAACAATATTGCTGATTACCTTGAAACTCTCCATTTTGGATTTCCTACGTGCCATCTTTACTTTGTTGTTTGCCCAATTTAAAATGTCAGCATCTGTTATCTCCTTCCCTTGGGAGTGCGAGCGCAAGTTTCTCAACAGTTGGAGCATACTAAATCTCATCAATTGCCAAAGAAATGCTGCATAGGCAAAAGAAGAGTGGTATTGGAAGGAAAAAAGAATAAAAGAATTGGTTTTACTTTCCCAACATAATTAAGATGATACTTCAAACTCATTGAGATAGAATAACACAAAGATAAATGAAAGCTAATGAAGCAAAGGTGAACAACTAAAAGAATTGGTAACTGAAAAATTCTAATTGTGTTACCTACAAGAACCCTCTAAAAAATGAATAAAAACAATTGATGGTTTCAAGAAATCCTTCTGTTCCTACTTTCGGATATAGTCTGCTTTAAAACTGATGCATGCAACTTTATCTTCAATTCAAGTTGCAGAAATTACTAAACTCAAGTTGTTGCTTTATCTTACAGAATCACGAAACCAAAACCTGGAGCAAAACATTCAACATTCAAAGATATGCTGAAAGCTTTTAAATAATCTTGACCCTACAAATTTTTAAGCTATTGTGCTTGTTTTTGTACACCCACGTTCATGGCTTTACACATAATGTATCAAACTTATAACTTGATGCGCGGATGAGTACAAGCTCACCCTTTCTCATGTCAGTAAGATGGTATAGCAAAAACTTAATATCAATTGTCTAAATTCATGCCATTGTGCGGTTAAAAAAGGTTGTATTCACAATAGTCATATTTCCAACATCAAGGGGTTGCATGTCAAGCCCAGAAAAAATAGAATAAACTGATTTGTTTAAGTTCTGTATTACTTCACAATCTATTGATTCTCTTACTAACAATTACAATGTTTAGTAGATTTGAGAATGATAGCTGGTTCATTTAGAAAAGCAATTCTTTTGATGAATATACCAGTTGTCATGCGTGTTATTACATATTTGACTTTATTAATGTTGCTTTAGTTAGTCTTTTACCTCCATTCGTAGTAATTTAGCAATCTAATTGCTTGATTATTTGGTTGAAGTAACATTATAATCACCTAGTAAATTCACCTTTCAACTTTACTTGATGCAAAGAAAACCAACAAAAGGGGGATATCAACGAATTATTGGTGTTTAAAAGCTAATGATGTTCACATATCAGAATGTGGCAATACTATCTATACACAAGAAATTGTCATGTGTTGACTACTTATTGGTTATACATTGAAAAGTTAATTATTCAATAGTATCCCTTAAAAGATCTCCAACAATGTGGTTTACTATTAATAACATATCTCTGGTACTAATGTCATACTAATGTCAGAAGGGTTTAGAGAAAATTTCAACCAAATGAAGCAAGATTGGAAGCCTAAGGGTCATGATACTAGTTTCAGTTCGTTATCCGCAATGTACCTATGCAACTAGTTGAAATATAGGATTTGCTGTACTTTCAGTCTTAAAATCAAATTTCGGACCCCATGCTCTCCAAAATGCAGAGTTTCAGAGAAAGATTAAATCCAAAGTTCGGACACAATTAACATTCGGTCTTTTCCAACCTAACAGAGACCTGTAGGTAAAGACTAGCTCTTTTATTGCATTGCATAAATTCCATAATAGTTTGTAACCATTGAGCATATACGAATTTCTACTCTGTTCTTTATTGACAAATTGTTTTAGACAGTTAATATTGTCTAAGTCATATAGGTTAAAATCTAGCATGCCATTAAGCCAACAACTTGAAGACCTACAAATTTTTCATTTACAATTCATTTAAAGAGTATAACCCAAAATTTATTTCTAACAGCGTTACCTAGACAATTTTTTTTGTTAAACAATGTAAAGCTAACTCTCTCTAGCACTAAAATTATTTTTGTTAATAACTTTAGCTCCTGATTCTAAAACTCACCATTGATCCAGGAAAATTTTTTGAACTTTGTGCTAGATATATACAATTTCTAAAATATCATAAGTTTGTATTTACAGTGGTGGGACTACATTCGGCAAAGCAATCTAGAGGAATTCAACTCACTTTTATTAGCTTCTCTCGTTAGGATGTATTTAGTTTACATGCTTAATATCATCAATATAACCACAATACTAAAAATCATATATTTTATTTATTTAAATGAGGCAAATCTTGCGTTCTGACCTATTTTTCATACATCCTATATAGGTAAATCATGAAGAACCCAAGTTCATTAGAACCCAAGTTCATTTGACCAGAACCTGATCCCACAATCATGGGTGAGAATCACTTTCAGTCATTATGTTTGTTACAGGAACTCAGCCAAATGTTTGCTCATATCATTCCATGTTCACTTCCGTGTTCACTTGGTTGAGATTAATACACAATATAAAAAGCAAAGAGAAATCCAGTCTATGTAACTGCACAATGTCCACAGATTCCACAGCAAAGGGTTCCTTTCACATTCTCTGAACCAATAGATGTGTACTAGCCTGATTTAGTTGGGTGAATTAAGTTCTTTGACTTAACTAACACTCAACATAAATCTCCTGTGACAATACTGTCTGAGAAAGGCCGGATCTGGTAATTTTTTCTAGCAACTGAAAGAAGTCCTTTTGTTTATTATTTGTTGACTTCCTCATTTACTCCATATTTTAGCAGCTTCAGTACTTCACCAAGGCTCACAGACTGATTAACTTAGTGACATAGAGCCATGCCCTGCATGACTCCCAAAAAACTAGATTCACACAGTTCTTGACAAGCATAAACTAAGATTACTACCGCATAAAGAAGAGGAGGTTTTGTTGTAACACTTTTTTGTCACGTTAAGTTGCCAAAATCATTCTCTCTTTTTTTATTATGCAACTGAAGATTAATGTAATTAAAAATTTGACCTTTTCCATATAAAACAGGAATTAGTCACCTGCTGTACATAGCCCAGGAGAGTTGGACTGCATTGTAGCCACTATCAATTTACTAAGTTTTCATACACTAAATTTTCTAATAAAAACACAGGTTATGCATCAAGTGATAGTGATACATTAACTGCTTATTGTTTACGTTGCCAAATTTGGACCAGTTCACTCACATTAATCGGAAAGAAGGATGTTTAGATCACAAAATTTTTAATATGCCTTCATTTCATAAGGTATAGAATTATATTAAGTGTGGCTTAATTGCCGGCTGAAATGATAAGATTTCAATGATGTCATATACATCATCACACAGAATTTCTCTTAAATGAAGCAAACAAACCTTACAAAAAGTCTTGCAGTCAAGAAATGAAAAAAAAGAAAGGAAAAAGAGAAAAGGATTACCTAATATAAGCTTCTTGTTTCCCTGTACAATGTCATTTCCAGCTACATTCACAAGTGAGAAGTTTAAATCTTTTCCAATGCGTATAACTTGATTGCAGTTTTCAACCTTTCTGAAGGGCATCTTAATCGGAGGTTTGGTCGCTTGCTTCCAATTGACTGATCCAGGGGAAACTTTGTCAAGAACTTCTAAAATAACCCATCTGCATTCAAGAGCGTTGACAATCAAGAAAACATCAAGGAAGCCATCATACTTCAGTAAAGAAGCATTCGCCTCACCCTGTTCTGACATCCTCAAAAACATTATTAACATATGTATCAATTCCAAGGCTGTTAATCCACAATCGAAAGCATCTTTCTTCTCGAGAAGTTTGAGTATCGTCTGTCATCATCTCAGCAAAGGGAAGTTTTTTGCTGTCCATTGATAAGCCATTCCTGTAATAGAGCATACAAATTTCTTATATAATGTTCTTTAAGACTAATCAAATTCTCAGTTTCACCTCTGCTGGATAGACGTCGGGGTGGGTACAGGAGATGGGAGCCAGAGGAAAGACAAGAGGAAAATTGTGAAAATTTTTACCATGCATTTCAGGCATTGGAAAAAGATTCTTCAGGTAAATTTAGATTAAAGTTTACAGCATGAAATCCGAATTAGCATCCAAGGGTGTGAAAACGCAAAATAAGAATCTTATAAGGAGAAGTTGGAATCAGTTTCCTGGACGGTTGAACCATGCAAAAATCCAAGCATTCATAGATTTAACTTTAAAAATAGATCCAAAAAAAAGAGCAAGAGAAATCCTACAATAAAAAGTAGTGAAAGATTAACAAAAACAAGGAATAAATCGTAAATCCTTTTCACTGTTCAATATCACCAATCAAAAGTGACAAAGTAAAATAAAAAAAAGTTGACATGAAACAAACAGATGCATTAGAAAACTTCCTTTACAAAGTCAATCATGAAGCGACATGCTTTGACCAAAAAAAGATATAGCACAGGGAAACTGAAACATAAGTATGTTTTCATCTAAGCTGAGGCATACCGAAACATAGTTGCAACAAACACTTTCGTAATCAAATCTTTCTTATACATGAGTTATAACTAATTCATTATATTCTTCATTTGTCGTTGCTTTGATTTCAAGAAGAAGCATGCAGCCAAATATGTGTTGTGCCATGGAGGCATTTAACGCTTATATATGGATAGTAGACCAGCTGAATAAACATAAAAACATATTCCATATCAAGACAAGACTATGTCATGGAATAAGAGTTTCCAACTGATGTCCAAGACACGGTGAAAACATGTTCCATATCAAGATAAGTCTGGAGCTTTATCATACTAGAAAAGCAGCAGAAATATTTCGAACACCGTACTTTACCTGTGTTGAAATATTTGTGCAACAAATGCCAGATTCAGGTTTGTAGAGCCCTCAACAATATCTTTGGGAGTAACATATCTCTTGCAATCCAATTTGTCTGCTTGCTCAATAATCAAATTTGCTCTTTCAGTAGGATCTTTTGCATCTAATGTGGTAGTGGTACCATGTTCTGGTGCCAGAGCATTAAGCAAGTGAGCATAGGCCTCCCCATCCTGTAAATGAGCAAGCCATTACTAATACGTCAAAGGCTTAGAGAGCCATTGATCAATAACCCACTTAATAAGTTTTGCAGTATAGTGAAAAGATTCAACATGTTAGAGATAAATGCTTAGACCTTGCAGAATTGTATACCCAAGAAATTTAATCATACAGAAAGACCTCAAGTAGAAACCACATATCAAGCTCAGTAGATCTCTTCTAGTCTTAAGTTATTCTTCTTGCAAGTCATCTAACAGAGTATCGGGACCAATAACCGAACTTGTTTTTTCTTGTGCAGCTATCTAAAACTTGACCAAAAAGGCAGAGAAAGTACTAAGCTTAGAAAAGTAGAAGAAAATGTTAGTCTTAAACAAATCTGTAGCATGACAGGATGTCATTGTTACTGCCATTATCTTAACTGTTATAATCATTACTGCATAAGATATAGTTTAAATATGCATATGAGATCGCTTAGAGTTGGTCGCATTTCACTTTACCTTTGTTTTCCACACTTTAAACTCTAAAACATATAATTTTTGTTAAGAATCTGGTTTTTATTAAGTAGTCTTCCTATTTATTGAAGCTTTCTTAATAGTTCTATGCAGCAATTGTATACATTGTTTAGCTACCATGACTTATTTACAACAATACAGTGTAAAAGTGATATCTGAGTTTTTCTTGGCAATATCTGATCTGTTTAGCTTGTTTGTTATGCTGGTTATATTGCTATATTTTATCTAACCAGCATCTTTCTCTCTCTTCTTATCATGTTTCTTTCAAACTTGCTTCTACATTGTCAGCTTAAACTACTCAAGACACTATACCAAAAAATTTTTGTTTACATATTCAGAATAAAAAACCTAACCATCAATGCTTTAAAGGAAGTTCCTAATAGACTTCTTCAGAGGAATTTGTTGGGTTTGGGTTTAATCCCACCAACCGCACAAAATAACGGTTGATGGGATAAAACCCAAGCCCAACAAAATAAAGGTTGGTGGGATAAAACCCAAGCCCAACAGAATTCATTTAAAGTAAACTGATCATTCCCTCTTTCTTGAGTCAAGTGAGATATGGCTTAACATTCACAACACTAAAAAATCAATGATCAACCACTATTGCACAATGAGATGTTCAACCTTAACGAGTTCAGCTACTAAATGAAATCTACTTTCTAATCTATAGTAGCTTAAACACTCTTTCAGATCCTTAGAGATTTGCTAATAAAAATTGGGAGCTCTTCATCATTTTCCTACAGCATTTAGATTCAAATAATAAGTTTATGGCAGCATGAAAATGACATTGACATCTATTAAACAAGGATAAAAAGTTTGAAGTAATTAAGTAAAGCACTAGATTGGGACAAGAACAAGAAGCTGACTTTAAAACTTGGAATCCATGTAGAAGTACAAGGATTCCTCTTTGTAAAACTAAACTTGCATATAGATTTACTGCAGTTAAATAGAACATTGCACACATTTTTTTAAAAAAACTACACATTAACATGCATTGAGATTGTCCTAAAATTTTACACCATGAACAGAAGTTGTATTTTTAACATAAATCATTTCTTCTTTCTTTACTAGTAGAACTACTACTAGAATAAGAGTTGCATAAGGTAACCATTAACAGAAGAACATGCCATTGCCCCAACTTTGAGGTTGTTAGAATACAGGGACTTGGACCAGACTCTCAAAAAGAACAAATACGATTTTGCTCGGGGGCAATAGTGGCATGAAAATCATACAAATTAAAATCCTCAGTGCAGCTAGAAAATTCATACATTGACAAATCATTAACATGTGTAGAGCTTTCATTACCTTTAGATCAGATGAAAAATTTGTAACTTGCTTTTTATACCCTGATTTTTTCAGATGAAAATTCATCCATTTGAGTAAAAGCTTCTCTGGTGGTAAGCCCATGAGTTCTTCCACATCCTGCAATATTTAGAGTTCTTATTTATCTTGTTGTAATTTCAAAACGTGCATAGAATTAAATGTGTTATATATGTAAAAATATACCAAGCAAACAGAAATGAATTAATAATTGTAACCTTACTGTCTTCCACCAATTCAACAAGTTGGGGAGTTTTCTTCAGGTTCAGATCAGCTAAAAGTTGTATCTGTTGTCAGCTCAACATGTAAATCGACAAACATTAAGAATTTCAATGATCACACATTCGATCCTATAATACTGTTAACAACAGCCCTGAAAACTTTAACATACCTTAATTATTTGAGAAATCAAACCAACAACCAGGTGGGGCTGCATACCAAACATATCTAAGTAAATATCACAAATTTTAATGCAGATAAAGCAAACTACAAAATGAAAAAATGTGTGCTTTTTATAGGTTGAATTACTCTTGCTTCGACTAGATCCTGCGTGCCAATATTGACCACAGTGCACCCAATTGCCTTGGCAGAGTTGAGACATAGTGTGTGGTTTTCATTTCTCTCCCATGGATTTAGGACTTTCTTTGTGTTAATAGCTCGCTCATCTATGGTACCAGGGACAGCCACATTAATCAGCTTACTGCACCAAATGGTGAAATGAACGATGAAACCAAGAAAGGAGATAAAAATATCATTGTAACACACATCGTAAGGTTGTTTGAGATAGAGTACCATAGTAGAACACCATCCTTCGCAAGATCAAAGAGTGCATTTGTAGATGGATCAATTGGAAGGAACTCTTTCAAGAATGGATCATTCCCAAGAAAGCTGTTTATATGGGCAACATAAGAGGCCTTCTCTGATTCACTAATGGTGTGACGAAGTGTTGTAGTAGCAGTTTTCACAAATGATGAAGTTGGTTTTGAATCGCCGAGTTTTGCTGTAGCTCTTGCTTGTAGGTTCAAGAATGCCTTGACATGATAATAGAAATTGATATCTTGTTTCTTCTATAATTATTATGTAAAAGCCATACCACGTCTGCAACACCTTAAGCTTCAAAACATGTAGTAATTCAAAGGTTTCCACCACACAAAAAATCTTAATTTTAGCTACACCAAAAGTAGCACGTACTGAGAGATACATCTCAGTACTTCACTTACCATTGATAAGTAATGTTTGAGTTTCATTATTGGACTTCATATAACTATCATTAGATGTCACTCAGATGAAGAGAAAACGGATGCAACAGAGAACTTGTACAATTGACTCTGATTAAGAGGAAAAAAAATGAGACTAAAAGAGCACAGAAATTCACACATAGACCAAAATTGGAAGGTAAATACTTACCCGAAGGAATGATTCAAACTCAATTTCTTCACTCAAGTCAGCAGATGATTCGGACAAGATGAATTTGACCTCATCTTCTGTTAACATTTCACTAAAAGGATTCATTTTGGACATTACAGGTGGCAAATCTCCCAGTTTGACCTTGCCAGATTTATTCATCGCGGAAAGAAACTACAAAGAATCTTGAATTAATATGTATATAGATCCTAAATCCTAAAAATTCCATCTATAATAAGAAGACATAACCAAAATATCATAATAGTCAAGAAAACTTCATAACACAGAAGATAAAATGACGTACTTTTGATTGGAGCCCACGGAGTTCAACTTGAGTGAATTGGCTCTGAAGCCATGGATCAGACACAAAAACTCCCACATAACCAGACATTTTTTTCTCCTATATTCCAGAAATCAACCCCCTTATCAGTAGAATAAAAGCTAAGAATCCAAAAACAATTAAAAAATAAAAACTATATAAGAACTTGTCTGCTAATTGCACTGGGACAAACTTAAAAAATGCTTTCAACAGCACATAAACATTTTGAAATATCAACGATTTATAATCACATCATAAGCAATCATAAGATTACAATGAAAGGGCGCTACATATGGTTTTAAAATGCATGCAAGATTTCATATTCATAATAAACGAAAGAAAAATCTACAAAGCAAAAAAAAAAAAAAAAAGATTGATTCCAATCTTTACACAGTTATCACCAAAATAAAACAAGAAATTGTACAAGTCTTTTATGAAATATTTTTTGCATGGTGCAAGAATCCCAGTTCAATGTTGTCAAAATCCAATGATCCTTTGAACACATTAAAGAAAATAACGAACCTTCTCAAATCAGAAACTCATTGGGGCAATGATCAAAGAACTCTTATTCCTTTTGTTGGTTCTTTTGTGGTGCAGTTCTTGCAAGGAAGGAAAAAAGGCAAGGAAGAGAGAGAATGAAAATCAAAGCAAGAGAAAAAACCGTTTTGCCTTTCGGACCCGCGAATACTAAGGGGGAAAATGTACCTTTATGCTTGAGAGAGATTAAATTTCACTTGAACCCCTTTAACTTTGGAGAATAACAGTTTAAGGAATTTAAGTTTGGAAGGATTAACGTTTGGACCCTTCTAATCTATTTTTCCATGAAAAGTTATTTAAAAAGACTTAACTATATTACCAACAGATGCTGGTGCCACTGGAAGGGGCTTGAATCCCTTAACTATAAGGTCTCAAGTATGAAACCCATGGGCATAGAAAGGATAATACTAGGAAAGCTTCTCCTTGCAAGGGGTCCACATGAACCAAACAAAATTAATCACAAACCGTAAAATGGATGTAAATACCTATAATTTATGCCAAAACCATATTAGCGTACCCCATTTTAATTGTTTTGGTTTGCTTAAATTCTAGGCTAATTGTTAAGGTCATTTATCAAATATATTATACTCAATCACATTATTTTTGAATGATATTAGACATAATTTATACCTTATTTTTTATTTACACTTTATCCAACACGTGTTACACATGTAGATTATTGAAAGAATATTGTTCAAATTATATCAACTAGTTGTTAAGGTACACTTACTGTTCTGTACAACTTTTAAAAAAATATAATCAGTTATTACAAACAATGGTAGAGTGAAGAGGGCACTAGGGGAGCAATTGCCCCTTTCCTCTGCAAAAAAATATCTGAACTCATAGATACAAAATGCTCTCAAAGTTAACTCTCTCTCTCTCTCTCTCTCTCAACTTTTGTGAAACTCTCTAGTAGTAATGGGAAAAGCCCAATCATAGTCCCAACCAAAGTGCAAGTCAACTAGCAGTTAGACTCCACCATGCTAATTATTCTGATTTTCAATGTACTTATCTATTCCAATTTAATTATTCAATCCCATAACTCAATGCCCAAGTCACACAATCATAAAACCCACTGTGCACCATCGCATTATTGCCCATTGTCTTATTTCTATTAAGAAGATGACCAAATCATGGGCTCCATGTGAATTAACCGTTTTTGGAGATATTTTTGAAAAATTTTACTATAACAATGTATATAAAAATCTTTACTGTAGATGTTTTTTGTGGTGATTTTAGAGGTGCTTTTGGGGGATAATTGAGTTGTATTATGGGGTAATTTTATAATTTAAAGTTTTTGGGTATTTCGTAAAAAATTTACACCACTCACTGCCACCACCGCCATTACCCCCTCCCTTCTGCTCTCTCTCTCTCTCCCTCCCTCCCTCCTTTTCTCCATCCTTATGGGGTAATTTTATAATTTAAAGTTTTTGGGTATTTCATAAAAAATTTACACCACTCACCGCCACCACCGCCATCAGCCTCTCCCTTCTGCTCCCTCTCTCTCTCCCTCTCCTTCTCTTTCCCCCTCCTCTCGTCTCCCTAATTTTCTCCATCCTCTTCTCTTTCTCCTTTCTCCCCAACCCCTAGACCCATTCAAAGATTGCTGGCGTGATCTTCTCGATCGCAACCAGAAAGGTCACATTACTATTGGCGTGACTAGAAAGGTTGTGGCTAGAGTGAGTTGTGGCTGGAGTTGAAGATGGATTTGGTAAGGGGGAGAGGAGGTAGGAAGGGAGAAAGTGTGACACCCCGGATTTTTGTGTAAGAGGAAGAGAATGTGACGACCTAAATTCTTGCTATTTTTACTTTATTTTAAGATAGTTGCACCTCATTTGTTTGATTAATTAATGACTTGAAATGATTTTTACATTTGCATAAATTTATTATATTTTTGTATTTTGTATTTTGTTTCTTCGAATACATTTTCTTTACTTTAATTCATTGCTTTAATTACTTAGATATTTTTATAAGTGAATCAAGTTTTTAAAATATTTTTCTTGTATAAGTTAGTACATGATAAGTTTGAAGTGCATTAAGGTGCTGGGACCCACTAAGGTATGATGCGCGTTAAATTTTCGAAGTATGGTGGAAGTGTTGTGCTAAGGGATATTATTTATGATGTGCTAAGGATTAATTTGGAACTTGTTGCTTAAGTATGCAATTAGGAGACAAAAGGATATATATTAGCTTAGATGATACCACTTGTCGCTGTAGTATTAAGTCTTGTTTAAGACTTTGACCAAAGACTTTGACTAGACCAATTTAAACTTATCTCTTAAGCCTCTGTT
This sequence comes from Coffea arabica, assembly GCF_036785885.1. Taxonomy (NCBI): domain Eukaryota; kingdom Viridiplantae; phylum Streptophyta; class Magnoliopsida; order Gentianales; family Rubiaceae; genus Coffea; species Coffea arabica. The sequence goes on along the minus strand of NC_092318.1, from coordinate 34,720,851 downwards.
TTGTCTTCATTTCTTCCATTTTCCTCCATGGTTGGCCGAATGTGAGAGAGAGAAAAGAAGAGAGAAAAGCTTCACTTTTTACTTCCATTTTTGCTTGGATCTTGAAGTTGTACCATAAAACTAACAATCTACTCCATAAAAAGTGGTACTCAAGGAAGATTGAAGGTCTTGATAGAGAGATTTTGGAGTGTTAAGCTAGGATTTGCTATCTTCAAGAAGGTGATCAAGGTATGGATTTCAAGAAGCTATATTTACCTTAGATACATGTTTATAAGTGATTTTTAGGTTTGATTATGGTGATTTTCATGACTTGTTAGTTGGTTTGAGTGGTGAAATGAAATTTTCAACTTTGGTAATGAGATTTCAGCTTTATATTGTTGCTTTAAGTTGAATCTTGCTTTATTAGCTTTGCTAAGTGGATATACTAGTTTGTATACGTTGATTTGGCTAAAATATGCAAAATTCCAGCATTTGGTGGTGAATTTCAGTCAATTTCCTGAGCTTTCTAGTAGTTGTAGGAGATGAACTAGAACCTGATTTTTATAGCATTGAAAACCTCTATGAATCTAATTTTAAACACCGCTGACGGAGCTCAATTTCGATTTTTCTACACCAAGTTATAGTCATTTTACCAAAACTATTCAGTTATCCTGTTTTGGCTCCGATAGAATTTTTATGTCTCTGTTTTTGCCAATTTCGACATTGATAATGTTTGAATTGGGGTTTGATACTTTCATCAAAGTTGTAGGCCTCTATCTTAGCTTCGAAACGCCATCAAATTTACCTCTATCCGATATACCTAGCTACAGTTATGATCAAAACACCGAAGGATGACAAATTTGCCACTTATAATTTCTTCTTTAAACTGGTTTCCAGCTTTGATATCCATGGTGATAAGTTTATTATTAGGTTAGTTTGGTTGGTTTTGAGGCCTTGAATAGATGTATGTTGTTGGTTATCACTTGTGGTTGGATTGGAGGTTTGTTAGCTTGTGAATCCAAGTTGTACTTGGATGGAAAAAGTAAGAAAATAGGGAAAATGCTGCCCAAATTTCTATTACTTGCTCTTATGTATATTAGTGAGCTATAAGGTTTGATTTTGGGTTAGTTGGATCTTAAGTTACATATGTATCCTTGAATGCACTTCAATAGTAGTATATGAGTTATTTTTGACCAAGATTTGGTAGCAACTAAGATGAAAAGTGTTAGTTTTATCTTGAAAACTTTGAATTACATTTGCTCACTTCAATTTGGGATTGGTTGTTCTTTCAACTACTGATTTCTGGAATTTTCTTTGGTTATGTTTGAATTTGAGAAATGACTCAAGATTTTTCATGACTTGAAAGTTCAAATGTTATTATTCACTCTAAAACTGTATTTTCATATTTGCACTAGTACTTTCTGGATTTTTGATGGATCATCTAGATTTTGATTAGTTGAACCATAATACCTTATTTTGACTGATCTAGGTTTCTTTGGTGATCCGGAGTACAACTCGGAAGGAAACTTTTGACATATCTCTTGCTCATACTGGTGAGTGTTTCCAAGTGCATGATTGAACTTGATATTTAAAAGAAATACTTGACTTGTTTGAACGGGTAAGGGTGTACTTTATCGCACTTATCCTAATGTGATTTATTACTGTTTACTGGCTATTATTGACTTGATATACATGTGTACAACTTGAATACTACCTGAAATCTTATACTTGACTTGTAAGTGCTGAGCGGTAGCATGTACCACTCTCCATCCGAGTGGAAGGTGCCTCTCATCTTGTCTCACTACTTAGATCCACACCCTATTTGTTAGTTAGTCGAATCGAGCCAGTAAGGGCTTGGTCGAGGAGACTGGCGAACCATAGGTACTATTGTTTATTGTTTATTGTATAATCCTTTGGATTAGATCCACTGGATTCGGTATACTCGAGTATTACCATCACAATTGGAATTGGATTTGGTTTAACACTGATGGTATAGAGTAACTAGTTAGGGGGAGTCAGTCTCAGGGGGAGTTGAGTTGGATCAGCACTGATGATGTGGATTGCGTTTCTTCCTGTATACTACTCATGCACTTCGTTAGGGGGAGCTGTTATATTTTTTGCTCTATCCAATTGTTTTGTCATCATCAAAAAGGGGGAGATTGTTTATCTCAACTCATATCTTTTAATGATTACAAAACAATTGGATGTTTCTAATACCTTTTGTAGAGATCCTTTTTCAGAAATGAACCAAACAGGTCTGTGGATTTAAAGCAGAAAAAGAAGATCAAAAAGAATGAAGTCTGCTGAGGATGATGTCGGACGCACAAAAGGAGAGTATCAGACGTCCAACATTCTTTGAGTATCTTCGGACGAGTAAAGAACTCAGACTCGGACGTCCGAAGAAGACAAGCCAGGAGTTACTTGATTACTGATCAGGATCGGACGCTCAACACCTGTGTATCGGACGTCCGACAGCACCAACGGCTAGTTGACTCTTCAGTTGCCTTCTACCCGTTGACAGCATTAATTGAACAACCTTCTGCTCTCCTATAAGTAGAACAAAGTCAACCACCTAAAGGGAATTTTGCACATCAAGCCTACATCAGATTGTGAGTGATTCTAGTGCTAGAATACTCAAAAGGAACATTTGTACTCTTTACTTGTGTAATCTTCGTGTAGTTTTTCAAGTGTGACACAGCTTCTTCAATAGTGTAGCATAGTGAGGGTTGCGAGTGTTTGTAAAACTTCCTTGCTTGACCAAGTGTGGTTTGGGGCAAGAAGGAAGTGATCCCTTCCTTGTACACAAAAGATTGGTTGCAAGTTTGTTCAACTTGAAGTAATTTGGTATATAAAAGTGGTGTTCAAACCTCAGTTGTGTTTGAAGCCTGGTTTGTTTCTTTACTTTCATTTACTGCTTTTCTACATAAACTGTTCTTCTCTTCATCTCACGAATACTTGTGCTCTTGTGTTATCTCGTTCATTGGGAGGTATTTGAGAAAAGAAAGGTAGTCTGTGAAAAAGTGGACTATATCTTAGCAGGTTTTTTGAAAGCCTAATTCACCCCCTCTTAGGTTGTCTTCGATCCTTACAACTCTTATTTTGGATTTCGGGCCCGGTAGGAGGTTGATTAATGGATGGAAATTGGTGTAAAGTGGAGATCTATGGTCATGGTTTGCTTCTTCAAACGTTGACGGGGTGTCAACGGGTTCAGATCAAATAATGCAACGGGAATTTGGCTCTTGAGAGCCATCCGTATCCTTTTACCTCGAATTTGTTGGATAACTAATGATTTGCTAATTTGAATTGTGATTGCCCTCTTTTATGTACTCTTATGCTCGCTACTTTGATATTTCAAATTTTACATAATGAGTAACGTGCTGCTTGGGTCTGCATGAAGTTTTGGAACCTCACTGAGGTTTGGCTCACTCTATTCCGTTAAATTTGTTTTCCTTATAGGGGTTACGAGTGAGGGCGTGAGACTGGTACATGCTAGCATAGTCTAGTTTTTTTGAATTTTTGGCAATTGTACGCGCACTAGTGCTCGATTAGGGTTGAATGTATGTGGAACTCAAATCTTTTGTTATATTTGGGGATTGTATAAATGTTTGAGATAGAAATGAATGTAATTGTACGTTCCAAGCTTGGGAACTGTTGTTTCATTTACTTTTGAGGTTGTAACTTATTTGATTGAAATAAGTGAGCGAATCCTGGCGAGAGTTGGGCAGGCGGTCCGCTAAACCCTGGGGTACACCCTAAGGGGAGGTGGGGTCGTCACAGAAAGAAGGAGGGAGAGGAGAGAGAAAGAGAGGAACAGCTGTGGAGGTGGCCGTGACGGTGGAGGAGAGAAGAGGGAGTGGTAGGTAATGGTAGTAGGTGGTGGTGATTGGACGAAGAAGAATAGGTAATAGGATTTATTTCTATTCATTTTTATTTTTTATTTTTTATAAGTTGTATTTGAGATATAAGGAGTGTTTTTGGAGTGTGTTACTATATGTTTGTAAATGAAAAACAAGTATTTCAAAACTCTCAAATCCAAACGGCCCATCTTTGCTTTCTAGTTTCATCTTGCAAATTTCTCCTAACTTTTACCCAAGAATAATTCTACTCATGCTAAAACTCTAGGATTCAATGTAGCTATTAGGTATTTATTTATTTTCTTTTTAATGTAAGAGAGGAATTGATTATTAGGAATTTGGCGGTTATGTTTTTTATATATTTTCTTTCAATGATGTATCTTTAATTTTGTGCATTTCTTATTTTTAATTTAGGCAGATTGTGATATTATTGAGTGTTTTTAGTTCATAATTCAAAAACTAATTCCTTTATGTCGAGTCAAAAGTTATTTATCCTTTCCTCATTAGTCAAATAAATTCAAATGAATTGTCATTTTATATGACAAATTTACAATTACCTTCTCTTTTTCAATTAAATAAATTTTAATATTTTTAATTGTGCTATTAAATATAGTAATTTTAATTTGTTCTATTGCAATGATTGGGAAAAAATTAAAAGAATGATTTCATAGTAGATAATATAATAAACTTGTCAACAGAATAAACTTTTGAACCTTTTAAATAAGTATACTTATTTTAGATTTAAAAACTTTTGAACCTTTTAAACATACTATTTAAATTAATTATTTTAAATAAGAAAATTCATTCATTTTGTCAAGAAAAGAGCTATTGAAACAAGTGTTAAGTCCAGTAACTTTGAAGCTTCTATGTTAAAAGTGTCTAGATTCTTATAGGTGATGATTATTTCAAATAGTTAACATTACCAAAATGTTATTTACTCTCTCGAAAATCAATCAAGGAAAAAATCCTAAAGCCAAAAATCAATCAAAATATTATCAATAATTTTTATTTGAATGATTTAAAATTTATTTGCTTGTTTAATTTTGATATGTTTCATGTTTAAATTAATGTTTATATTCATGCTTAGTTCGCCTCTTACATCAAATTAGTGGCTTTACCATTAGTTGTGAAATACTTCATAAATTTTTACATGCTTAGAACAAATTAATTAGATTTTAGAAGTTATGGCATATAAGTAAATATATGAAGTTAAATGTAAGTATATGAAAAAACCATTTGACCAAGTGTATTTACAACTTTTGATGAAGCATAATGTTCATGTAGTGTATATACTAAAAATATGAAATTTGGCTGTGTCTAGTGTTTCTTTTAATTTTTTATCCTTGTACTCTCTTAGCTCATATTAATTTTTCACTTATAATTTTATAATTATAGCAATAAAAAATTAGCAAAAATACTCAATTGTTAAAACCATATCAAAATTTGGCCATATAATCAGGCTGCAACTATTTGTTCTCTCATTTCTTGATAGGACATGAAAAGTAAATTGCTAAGTTTATATTATGCTAGAAAATCATGACTCATTACTTATCTTAAATAGCATTTAGTGAAGGAAATATTTAGGATAAAATACATAATATCCCTTGTGGTTTAGCGTTTATACATTTTATCCCCCCTTCCCTTTCTCTTGCCCCTCCTATTCCCTAGTATTTTAAAACCTACATCTTAACACTTCGTAGTTTGATGTTTTATGGTTTCAAGTTTGGATTTCCATGTTTTACGATGGCAAGGAGAGCAAGAAAATAGGAGTAGTAACTATGTTAATTTTTAATTATTGAACATTAAATAACCAAGGTTACTAGATGTGGTTAACTCAAAATGACCTTTTTAGTTATTTAACATCAAACAACCATCAGCTTCCTGGCGTCGTTTAGCTGAGATAAGGAAAATTGCTGAAAGTAATATCCGTTGGTGTTTGGGGGAGGCTCTAGTGGATTTTTGGATGGATAGGAGGTGTACAGAGATTCCTCTCTGAAACTATTGGCCATACCAACTGCGCCCCACATGCTGATTGGCAATGTTTTCAGATCTAATGGCTTGGATGTGCACCATCTTCCACAAGAGAATTCTCTGTCGCTTCGGCGTGGGAGGTGATTCGTGTGAAAAGGAATTTGTCGGTTGTTAATACATTGATATGGAGTTCAGTGGTTCCATTGAAAGTCTCTTTTTTCGTCTAGAGATTGTTGAGAAAATGGATTCTTTTAGACTGCCAGCTTTAACGCAAGGGACTACCATTAGTGTCTAAATGTTGTTGCTGTGGCAGTGCAGTGGAGACAGTCACTCATTTGTTTGTTATAGGCCCTCTTGCCTTTGAAGTTTGGGGGCACTTTGCTAGACTCTTCAATATTGTGGACCAGGTGGCCACGGGTGTACATGCTAGAATTGCCTCTTGGTTTTTGTCCCGTCAATTCGTGACCTGTAACCATATTTTGATGCTTGTCCCTATGTTAGTGCTGTGGTTTATTTGGAAGGCAATGAATTTGGCTCGTTTCGAGGGTTCAACAATGTCGGCGAATCAAATTCTTTCTTAGGAGTACAACTTTATTGACCAAATGGGGAAGGCCAAGTTGCTAAAGCATCATTTCTTTAGGGGAGGTAGAAATTGTGTTTGGATAGGGGGTGCCATTGGCAAAGATAAGGTAAGTCGACCCCTTATCATCAAGCAAAATCATCAAGATAGGGGGTGCCACTAGCAGATTTGGGAGTTTCTTTATCACATACTTATCACCAATCAAACTCAGCTACAAATGTGTTAGCCTCGTTAAGATTGATATCGGACACCGTTTTCTCATCTGAGGCATCTCTCCCGCCTACGGCCATGTCAGCGATTTTTTTAGACAGGCAGTTCGTCCTTTTTGTTAGGCATTCTGTTGTAAGGGAGTAGTACTCCTTATTTCTTTCATTATTTTTATTTCCATGGTGGATCTTGTTACTCTTTTTGCCCTAACTCACTATTCTACGGTGATTTACCTAATAAAATAGGGGTTGGTGCCCCTCTCGGGTGTACGGGGTTAGCAAAAAAAAAAATGCCAGGGTTACTAGTTGTGGTTAACTCAAAATGACCTTTTTAGTTATTTAACATCAAACAACCAGGGTTACTAGATGTGGTTAACTCAATATGACCCTGGCCCTTCCTCATAAGTGTGACATGTGTCGCACATCTAGGAGTGTATCAAGGAAAATGGAGAGAAGCCGTACCGAAATTTATATTATGCTAGAAAACTGCGAATCATTACTTATCTTAAATAGCATTTAGTGATGGAACCAATCATAGTAAAATACATAATACTTCCTGTGGTTTAGCGCTCGTGTGCTTTATCCCCCCTTCCCTTTCTCCTTCCCTCCGAATTCCTAGTATTTTTAAAACCTACATCTTAACACCTCGTAGTTTTTAAGCATAATAAAAAATTGAAAAAGCTCGTTAGAAGTTACCCTAGTACTTAGCTTTGTCCAACTTTGCCTTTTGAGGTAAGACATATATGATATGCCAAAAGCTACCTCTGCACTCAAGAAAATGTTTAGAGCACAAAATGATAGTCAATGTGTGTCAAAACTATTGTGAAGAGGTGTCCAAAGGAGTAAGGAAAATTGGGCGATAGTAGTAGAAGAGAGTTACCTATGTCAATTTTTAATATTTATACTGAATTTTGTTTTAAGTAGATTTTTCCAGTTGATATACTAGTGGATAGCTCTTACTCATTTTTGTAAATTATTGAGAATAACAATTATCTGGATAATGGTAATAATAATGATAAGATTCATATTCGATGTTTGTATTTGAAAGAAAGAATTAGCACTTAGTAGAGACATCTATAAGAGTTGACTTTGGCTTCTAATAACTGAATCTTCATTAATAATTCCAATTAAGATAAATATCCCAATATTATGTCATTGAGACTGTCATTTTATTAACTCCCAAATCAGGGGATAGTTATGCCTTTTCATATTTGACCCTCTGCACACCTTTCCAACCCCTAATTGCTTGGATTCGAATCTTGAATCCGATAATGGAAAAGACTCTAATAAGGGAAAAATCCACTTTTCGTCCCTAAACTTTGAGTTGGGGACACATTTCATCCCCAAACTTTTAGACACACCACATTTAGTACATGAATTATTTATTTTTTGCCACATTTAGTCCAAAAACGGTAAATTCCTTAATTTGGATGGAGAAAGTAACGTGTTTGGCATGTGGCCATTAAGTAAAAAAAATTTCTCAGTCAAAATCAACGGCCACATCAGCCTTTTCCATCCAAATTGAATATTTTACCATTTTTGGACTAAATGTGATCCAAAATAATTAATTCATGTACTAAATGTGGTGCGTCTAAAAGTTTGAGGACGAAATGTGTCCCTAACTCAAAGTTTAAGGATGAAAAGTGTGAGGACCCGCAAAATTTCCCTTATTTTATTTTATTTTCCGCGTGCATTTTCCTTACTTTATTTTATTATATTAATTTTTCAGAGATTTTTATAAGTGAGTATCGTTTTTAAATCATTTTACTAATATAAGTTAGTTCATGTGACGTTAGTAGTGTATAATGGACGTGGGACCTGCTAGTGCGGTAAGTGTGATAACTTTTGACGACTAGATGGAGTTTTACATAAAAGGGTTTTGTTTTACAAGGTGCTAGGAGATAATTAGAGGGTAACTAACATTGGAAGGCAAGAAGATTAGATCAAACCCTAAAGGCACCACGTGTCGCGGCACTATTCGAAGTTGGACTTTGACCAACCTTTCTGACCTTTACTAAAAACTAATTTTGACCAAAATTTCTTCTCATTTTTCATTTCCTTGGCCGAAACTTGTGAGGAGAAAAACAAGAGTGACAGTTCCTCTTCCACTTCAATTTCTTACTCAAATCTTGAGTTCTAACCGTTAAAATTACAAACCACTCCATAAAAGTAGCTCACAAGGGAAGATTCAAGGTATTAGTGGAGGGATTTTGGAGGACAAGGCACTAAGCTACCATTTTCTTAAGGTTATAAGGTACTTTGGCAAGATTATATGAGGAAATTTCATGGTTTGAAGTAGTGTTATGGTAAATTTCAGTTTTATGGTGAAAATTCTGCTCATATGTGAAGCTTAAGGGTTGGCCATGGGTTGATAACTTTACCATGTGTAATATTGAGGTTTTATGTGGTAGTTTAACTTGATTAAAGGAATTTTCAGCTTATGTGCCTAAATTTCAGCTTTAGGGTTTCTAATTTGAGCATGATTAGGGTTAGTTTTGGAGCTACCAATTGGTTGTATTTGAAGGGTTTTGTGACCTTAATTAAGTGTGTTTAATAGCTCATGAATTGTATGTGCAATTGGGGCTGTTTTGGATGAACTTTGATGTTGATTGTAGGTTGGAAAAAGTAAGGAATTTAAGGGGAAATGCTGTCCAATTTTTAGGGCTACTTGATTCCTTTAAGTTTGGGTTGATTTTGACTCGAAAGGAAGGGCTTTGGGGTTGTTCATGTTTTAGAACCAACCGTTACCTTTTTCACCCTGAAGCCACACTTTTGTATCCTTGCATTCGTAGTTCATTCGGATAGGCTTACGACTTGTAGTCGAGCTTCATCTATGCATTCCGTTTACTGGGTTTGTGGATGTGGGAACCATAATTGTTTTACCTTGGTTATTTTAGGGTTTCTCGGTGATCAAAGCCATACTTTGGGTGAAAACTTTTGAAGTTATCCTTGCTTGAATTGGTAAGTGTACTACTCCCCTGATTTGTTGCTTAACTGGTTTACTTGTACTTAAAATTTGTGACTTGAATGACTGTGAACTCTGTTTATTCTGAATGAGATGAGGGTGTACTTTATCACACTCGTTCTCTTGCCCGTGTGACTGTTTACTATATAAACTGGAATCTGTTACTGTGCCTGATCTGATGTCATTTGAAGGTGTATCCAACGACCTTCCTGTTAAACCTGAGCTCAACCTCATGGGGAGTCAATTGAATCGAGCCAGCAAGGGCTTGATCGAGGAAAATTGACAAACCATAGGGACTGTTCCTGAGGAATCTTTGGGTATTGGAGACTCTGGATTTCCGGTATACTCGAGTATTACTACCAATGTTCCTGTTGAGGCGTTCGGGCCCGGTAATGGGTATGTTTGGTGGACGGAATTTGGTGTAAAGTGGTGCTCTACTGGACTGGTTACTGTACTTGAAAGTTGACGGAGTGTCAACTACTACTTGATCAAGCTCTGGTGAAGAAAAGGGAATTTGGCTCTTGAGAGCCACCTGTATCCTTTCTATTTGAAGTGTTTGTTCATTTCTTTATTTAGTGTGTATATTTGCCTGATTAAAAGTGAAGTTCCATGATTCTTGACTGCTTATACTTGTGGTACCTCATTGAGCGTAAGCTCACCCCTTCCCGTTATTTTTGTTTTCCTTACAGGGTTCAAAATGTTGGGAACCATGATTTCGAAAGAAAGAGTAGAGCTAGTTATAGCCATTCTTTTGATTAAATTCTTCTGTAACCGAAACCCTAATTTGTATTTTGTATAAATATGGATGTGATAACTTGTACTTCAAGTTCATTTGTTGAAGGCTCCAATGTACGTGTATAAATGTTTTATCATGTATCTTAAGTGTGTTTATTTGAGATTGTATATCTCTATGGCTTTGGTGAACCTTACTTGTGTTCGTTGGTAACCGGGCGAGTGCAGAACTTGAACAAGGCAAGAAAAGAAATCTGGCAGGGAAAACTGCAGGGAATCCGGCTGTATATCTGGCCAGATCTTGGCCGGATTGTCGGGGGATGTTGAAAAATTTTCAGTTGCTCAATGCCTTGAATCCGGTCAGTAATCTGGCCGGAAATCCGGCCAACTTTTGGCCGGATTCTGACGTGGCATTTGTTCTTTTCATTTTCATTTGGAGCGTTTATTCAAAGTCTTATTACACTGTATGGTTTGGTAATCATGTTTAGATCAGTTTCTGATTGTTCGTTTTCTTGGGGTTCTATCGCGCGTTATGTAGGGTTTTCGAGTGATTTGACTCCGTAGTCCTGATGAGAACTGGGCAGGCAGTTCGTTAACCCTTGGGGTATGCCCTAGGGGAAGGTGGGGCTGTCACAGGTGGTATCAGAGCCACTTCGCATGGTCTCTGCGCGGACTGAGCTTGGGCCAAGTGGTGTTGTTATTCTTGGTTTTGATGATCACAAAAGTTCGTTGAAATGTTTATACAGACCAAGAAAGTGAACACTTTGATCAGGCCTGATGGAACAAAGTAAGCATATGTTCGATTAACTCCAGACTACGATGCTTTGGATGTGGCAAACAAGATTGGAATAATATAAACAAATTTAGTCATTGTTTTGTTCCGATCAAAGATACTGTCTTTTAAGTATGACAATTTTGTTAGTCTTGGTTCCTTGAAATGTTTTATCTAACTTTCTTCAAATATAAGTGTTGTTGCCTATCAAAAAATCAGGTACGAATATGTCGTGAGCAAAAACAGGACACTCATGTCGGACGGCCGAAAGGAATCTGTCGGACGTCCGAAGGGATGAAGAACATCAGGAAGGAGTTTCTGTCGGACGCACATCGATCGTGTCGGACGTCCTAAAAATTCCACAAAGCTTTGATGACTCTCTGCCAAGACACTGTCGGACGCTCGCAAGGAAGCATCGGACGTCCTGAAGGATCGGACGCATGCTTCGGACGAACATCAAGATCATCGGACGTCCTAAAAATTCCTCGAAGATTTGATAACTCTCTGGAGGACGTTCGGACACTGAAGCTCGTACGATAAAATTCCATCGGACGTCCGAACTTCAATTTGGCTGTTTTTCGGACGATTGGTTCGGACGGTAATTTGATCGTCGGACGTCCGAAAGCCCCAACGGCTAGCTGACTCTTCATCTGCCTTCTATCCGTTGGAAGCTTTAATGAAGCCCATTTCTGTTCCCCTTTAAAAACAAACTGTTCTGAACGAAGTAAGAACTTTTGCACACTTGGTCTACAAGATCTCAAGAGATATTTTAGCTAGAAAATAGTCTCCAAAGTTAGATTTGTTCTCTAAGTGGTGTGAACTTCTGGTGAGCTTTTCTCTTGTGGTTGAAAGTTTCATTAGTGTAGCTTTGTTGAGGGTTATCTGAGTGTTTGTAAAACTTCTTAGCTTGACTAAGTGAGGTTTAGGGCAAGGAGGAAGTGCTCCCTCCATTGTACATCTAGTTGATCATATTTCATCAAAGAGAAGTTGCTCAACCTTGTGATTGGTCTTCAAGTTTGAGGAAAGCTTGGTAGACAATTGGTTTGATTTCCTATTTTACTTTTTGTTCAATAAGATTCTCATTGCTTATATAAACTTGTTTTTCTGATCAATATTGCTATTGTCTTCTAATCTACTTGGTTGACCTTTACTAGAAAAGAAGGTAAATTTTTTATTAAAGAAAAAGTGCATAAATTTGGTTAAGATTTTAATCAACCCAATTCACCCCCCCTCTTGGTTGTCTTTGGGACTTACAATTGGTATCAGAGCTTGGTCTCCTTGAGATTAAGCTCTAACGGCTTGGAGTAAAGATGACAACCAGTCATGCTATGTTTGTTGAGGGGCAATCTGTTACTAGGCCTCCCATGTTCAGTGGCTCCAACTATGTTAGCTGGAAAGAACGGATGATTATCTTTTTGCAATCTATTGATATTGAACTATGGTTTATTGTGAGTGAAGGACCGCATGAAACTAAATTTCTTGATGCAGATACAGGGTTGCTTCGGCCAAAAATGAGAGCTGAAATGAATGCTCAAGATAGGACTAACCTCACATTGAATGCCAAGGCCATGAATGTTCTTTATAGTGCCCTAGATTCAAATGAATCAATTCAAGTAAAAGGCTGCAAATCGGCCAAAGAAATGTGGGATAAACTAAGAGAAATCCATGAGGGTGGTGACAACGTTAAAGAACAGAAAAAGACTATCTTGGTCACAAAATATGAATCATTTAGAATTGAACCTCTTGAGGATATTGACAAAATGTATTGCAGGTTCACTGACTTGATCAAAGATCTCGAGGTGTTGGGCAAAGAGTACACCTTGGGAGAGAAGAACAGGAAAATTCTCAATGCGTTGGGCAAAGAATGGGAAAATAAAGTGACTGCAATAGAGGAGGCTAAGGATTTAAGTTCTGTGCCTATTGAATCTATCATTAACTCACTAACCTCTTATGAGTTGAAACTGAAATCTAAAGTGCAGGAGGAAGAGGAAGCTAGAGCAAAGAGAAACATTGCTCTAAAGACTACTCAAGGTGAAGATGATACAGCTCACTTGGATGATGAAGACTCGGATGGTGATGATAATGATCTTGCTCTCATCACCAGAGGCTTCAAGAGAATCTTGAATAAAAGAAAGTTTAGAAGGGGAGGACCTAGCAATCAATTCCAGAATCAGCCATCTATCGCAAAGTACAAAGGAAAACAGGATTTCAACAAGAAACAGTTGGACAAATGCTTCGAATGTGGACAGCTTGGACACTATGCAAACGAATGCCTCATGAAGAAGATGAAAGATGGAAAAGCTGATCGGAAGCCAAGATTCAACAACTTTCAGATTACTTGGAATGAATGCAACTCCGAAGGGGAAGTAGAAGAAGAAAAAGAATCAGCTCAAATGGCCTTCATGGCTATTGGAAATAATGAGGTAACTTCCACACACTCTCAATCTGAAAGTGATGATGATGAAGATGATGATCTTGAATCCTTTGTTGAAAAACTGCATAATGCCTTGAAGGAATCTTATGATAAAAACAAGCAGTTAAAACAGAAAATGGTTTTTCTTATTCAAGAAAATGCAAGTCTTTTTCAACAAAATAAACAACTAAAGACTGACAATGAAAGTCTTGTAAGAGCCGGATGTAATGTTCAAAATGAGCTTGATAGAAAGACAAATATTTGTGAAATGCTGAAGGAAAGACATGGTGATTTGAAAAAAAGAATGGACAACTTGGATGAGACTTTGAAAGCAAGAAAGCAGGAGTTTATCAAAAGGAACATGTCATCTACACATCCTACTACTTTTCAAAGAACATTTGCACACAACAAAAATGCACATGGTTTCACAACATATAGAAGAGGTGGATTGAGATATGTCAAACCAGTACATGTTAAGGACTCTTCCATTATGTGTGGTTTTTGTTGTCAAAGAGGGCATTTGAAAGGTGATTGCTATGTGAAAAGAAATCTGAACAAAGGGATGAAATGCATGTGGTTAGTTAGATACAATGCTAACTATTGCGGACCCAAAAATTAAAATGGGTACCAAACACTTTCTCTTTTCAGGAAAAATGCTCAAACAAGTCCAAATGGTTTATTGATAGCGGTTGCTCAAGGCATATGACCGGTGATCCCTCTTTGTTCATAAAGCTGAAATCAAAGTCAAGTGAAAAAGTGACATTTGGTGATGATGTGAAAGCTAAGACAATTGGAATAGGTGATGTTGGTAAGGATGGTGATACTTTTGTCCATAATGTGCTCTTAGTTGATAACTTAAGTTATAACTTGCTTAGTGTTAGTCAATTGTGTGATAAAGACTTGAATGTGTTGTTTAAAAAACATGAATGCATTGTGCTTGATTCCAAATATAATATTGTGTTCAAAGGTAAGAGGTTCAATGACATATATATTGTGGTTCTTGATAAAATTGATTCTTCTAGCTTAAAATGTCTTAAAGCTTCAAATGAAGATCCTTGGTTGTGGCATAGAAGACTTTGTCATTTTAACATGGATTTACTAAAGGAAATTTCGAAAAAGGAGTCGGTTAGAGGCTTGCCAAAAATCAGTTTTGATAAGGACAAAATATGTGATGCATGTCAATTTGGGAAGCAAACAAAAAATTCCTTTAAACCTAAGATGTGTGTATCTACTTCTAAACCTTTGGAACTCTTGCATCTTGATTTATTTGGTCCCACTCAAATTACTAGCTTGGGAGGTAAAAGATATTGTTTTGTAATTGTTGATGATTATTCTAGATACACTTGGGTGATATTTCTTGCTCATAAAGATGATGCCTTCAAGAATTTTACTTCATTGTTTGCTAAAGTGCAAAATCTGCTTGGGTTAAAAATTGTTAGGATTAGAAGTGATAATGGGACGGAATTCAAGTATTGTGGTTTTCCAGAATTTTGTGATCATAATGGTACAACACATGAGTTTTCTATTGCAAGGACTCCACAGCAAAATGGTGTTGTAGAAAGGAAAAACAGGACTCTCCAAGAGGCTGCTAGAACTATGTTGAATGAATGTAGGTTGCCTAAATATCTTTGGGCTGAAGCGGTAAACACTGCATGTTATGTGATGAATAGAATACTCTTGAGACCTATTTTAAAGAAAACTCCTTATGAGCTGATTTTTGATAAGAAACCTACGGTTGGTTATTTCAAAGTATTTGGTTGTAAATGCTTTATTTTGAATCTAAAGGAACATCTTGGTAAGTTTGATAAAAAATCTGATGTAGGAATATTTTTGGGGTATTGTGAGAATAAAAGAGGATATAGAGTTTTTAATAGAAGGACTCTTGTGATTGAAGAAGCTATACATATAACATTTGATGAAACCAATGATGATAATTCCAAAAGTTCGTGTGAGGATGATGATGTAGGTGTTCGAGAAGGAATGGAAAAGCTATCAATTGGAAATGAAGGAAGCTCTAAACCAGCAGCAACTGAAATGAAAAATAAAGTTCATAATGATCAAGAAGAGGAAGATGAAGACAGAAATGATGATCCACTCAAAGATCTTCCCAAGGCTTGGAAATTCAGCCAAAATCATCCAAAAGAGCTTATAATTGGTGATCCATCCGAGAAGATAAACACTCGTTCCTCATCTAGAAAATTGATTGACAATTTTGCTTTAGTTTCTCTTTTTGAACCCAAAAATATCAATGATACTTTAAAGGATGAAAACTGGATTTTGGCAATGCAAGAGGAACTTAATCAATTTGAGAGAAATGAAGTTTGGACACTTGTTAATAGACCTCAAAATCAACCTATCATTGGCACAAAATGGATTTTTAGAAATAAGTTGGATGATAAAGGTGTTGTTGTAAGAAATAAAGCCAAATTAGTTGCTAAAGGATATGCACAAGAAGAAGGAATTGATTTTGATGAAACATTTGCTCCCGTAGCAAGATTAGAATCTATTAGAATGCTTCTTGTTTTTGCATGCTTTAAAGGTTTCAAATTGTTTCAAATGGATGTTAAAAGTGCTTTTTTAAATGGTTTTATTGATCAAGAAGTATATGTGGATCAACCCCCCGGTTTTGAAAATACAAAATTTCCAAGTCATGTGTTTAAACTATCTAAAGCTTTATATGGTCTAAAACAGGCTCCAAGAGCTTGGTATGAAAGACTAAGTGGTTTTTTGATTGAAAATGGTTTCAAAAGGGGTGTTGTGGACACCACACTTTTTACTAAGCAAGTGTTGAATGACCTTCTTATTGTGCAAATATATGTTGATGATATTATTTTTGGTGCTACTAATGATTATCTATGTAAGGAGTTTTCCACCACTATGCAAAGTGAATTTAAAATGAGTATGATGGGAGAATTAAATTTCTTCCTTGGACTTCAAATACATCAAGCTCTTGAGGAAATTTTTATAAATCAAGCAAAATATACCAAGGAATTGCTGAAAAGGTTTGGCATGGAGGACTCAAAGCAAGTTGGAACTCCAATGTGCACTTCTACAAAGCTTGACAAAGATGAAGAAGGTAATCATGTGGATGAAAAGCATTATAGAGGTATGATCGGAAGCCTACTCTATTTAACCGCAAGTAGACCTGATATTATGTTTGCTGTTTGCTTGTGTGCTAGATTTCAATCTTGTCCAAAAGAATCACATTTGAATGCTGTAAAAAGGATTTTTAGGTATTTGAAAGGTACATTAGACTATGGTCTTTGGTATGCTAGATCTAATGAGTTTGCACTATATGGTTATTCGGATGCTGATTTTGGAGGTTGTCGTGTGGATAGAAAGAGTACTAGTGGAACTTGTCATTTTCTTGGAAATTGTTTAGTCTCTTGGTTTAGCAAGAAACAATGTGCAATCTCTCTGTCTACAACCGAAGCGGAATATATTGCCGCTAGTGCATGTTGTGCTCAACTTTTATGGATGAAGCACACCTTGAATGATTTTGGATTGTTGTATGACTGCATGCCTGTATTCTGTGATAATACTAGTGCTATAAATTTGACCAAAAATCCTATTCATCATTCTAGGACAAAGCACATAGATATAAAGCATCACTTTATTCGTGATCTTGTTCAAAAAGGTGAAATATGTGTAAATTATGTTTGTTCTAAAGATCAATTTGCGGATATTTTTACAAAAGCTTTGCCATTAGATCAGTTCATTCATCTAAGATCAAAATTAGGAATAATCGAAAAATCATCTTAATTTTTGGGTCTTCGGACGTCCGAAAGAAGATGAACGGATGTCCGATGATGTTCTTCAGCCATTTTCCAGATTGCGCTTGTTCGGACGCAGCTGTCGGACGCACAACGTCGTTCGGCCGTCCGACAGTGCAACGGATCAATTTTTTAAATAACCTTCTTTCTCATTTGCTTCAGACTCTTCCTATTCTATTTCTTCTCGGACGAAAACTCTCTCTTCCCTCACTCTCAAATTTGCACCATTTTGAAGCACTCATTCTCAAATTGACTCAAACAAAACTTTTTCTGACTGATTGCGATTCATTTCTCCTGATCATTTCCCCGAATCGCATAACATTTCACAAATTCCCAAATTTCCTTCAAAACCCTACTTTCTCATAACCGCTCTGCCAAATCTTGTTTAAGGCCTTTTTGTCCCAAAATTTCTGTGCAAATCACTTCCCTACCACTGTGTGCATCATTTGCATTCTTCATTCCACACATTTCACACAATGGTGAATCTGAGAGGAGGAAAGGTTACTGCCGGACGCAAGCATCCACTCAGGGATGAGGATGAGGATCTTCCTACGGTCAAACGTTCATCCAAACGCTTCAAGAGAGGAGCCATAAAGGGTCAAATGTCACGGCCTACTCCACAACCCACCTCTCAGCCTGAATCTGGACAGGGAACCTCTGCTCAATCGCCTCCAAAATCAGCCCCACTCCCTACATTCTTTGATGATACAGCAAGAGACAAACACTCCTTGATATCTCAGAAAGGTGTCATCCCTCAACGTACTGTAAACCCTTCTGAATTTCGTCTCATAGGTTTAGAAACCATTCTGAAGTTGTTTGCTTTTCAGAAATGGTCGCATATCATTTCTATGCCAAATGTTTACTATCCTGAAATGTTGCATCAATTTTTTGCTAATCTTAGGAAAGGCTCTGACCAAACTGAAATCTTTTCCAGGGTTAATGGGGTAGACTTAATCTTTGACTCTGAAATTGTGAATTCTATTTTAAATACTACCATTGAACGTGGGTGCAAGGATAAAATTGCAAATTTCTTTTCCTATGAAGAGCACCCTAATGCTGATAATCATTTTGATGGGGCTAAAATGATGACCTATTTTAAAAGAAGTTTTTCCTCCCCTGCTGATGCTAAACTGAATGATCTTGCCCCTGTGAATTTAATTGCTTTTTCTATCATTTCAAACCTGCTTGTGCCTACTGATGGCCATAGAACTGATGCAAACAAAATGGAGTTGTACCTCTTTTATTGTTTTCGAGAAAAAATTCGGATTGATTTTGGTTTTGTCATGTGCAAGTTTTTATTTCGCTATACCACTGACTCTCGCAGAAAACTATCCTATGGAAAGTTTCTTCAAAAGATTTTTGAGTTTTTCAAAGTTCCAATTTTAGGTGTTTGTCCCAAAGAATCATCTGCTTATGCCTTTACCAAAGGATACTTTGAAAGGAAAAATCTTATTTTTAAAGATAATATGTGGTCTTATAAAGAGGCATCGTCCAGTGAACGTAGGTCTAAGGCTGCACATGATCCTTCATCTATTCCACTCACTCCCATTCATCCTAGGAAATCTGCCACTAAGGCATCTTCCTCCTCCAATGATGGAGTGATTGAGCTTCTTCATGAACTCAAACAGCATGTTCTTCTTCTAGAACATGGCCTAATGCTCACCATGTCCTCTGAGCAACAAACTGCCTTTCTAGACAAAAAGAACCTTCTCTTTCCCCCACCTGTGGTTGAGGAAGTGTCCCATGACAAAGAGCCACACCCCACTGATCCAAACTCATCAATTCCAGACCCTGGTTCATCAACTCCTGTGACTCCTCATGGTCCTTCCACAACAAATAAAGGCAAGGAACCAGTTGAAGTGGATGCTGAAGCTGATGAAGAAACTGAAGAGGAGGACCTCTCCCAATATCAGCTCTCTCGAAGAACTCCTGGATCCACATAGTTCACTACTTAGGACATTTGCATTCTGTTTGTCTATTTTATGTGTTTGTAATGGTCAACATTTGTAACCTTCTTTTAATGTTTCTCTTGTTGGTACTGTATGTTTATGTTAAGTATTTTGAATGATGACTGTGTTTATGGATGTTTAAGTATTTTGGTGCAATGAATTTGGCTTTCATTGATGAATGTGTTTGTGGATGTGTTGATGTGATTGGTTGCCCTTTTGTGATGACAAAAAGGGGGAGAGGACTGGATTGATTGATGATTGATGATTGGTATTGATTGATGATTGATGATTGGTGATGTTGGATATGTTGGATTGATTGTTTAAATTTGGATTGGCTGATATGCTTAATTGTCATATTTTTGGAAAATTGTTTAACTCGGATGGGCAGCCAAGTGAGGGGGAGCTTTTTCAAAATTTTCAAAATTTTATGATTCACTAAGTAAGGGGGAGTTCGTGAGAAAGGGGGAGCTTATAATGCAATCATCAAATTTCATTTCAAACTTTTGTTTTGTCATCATCAAAAAGGGGGAGAATGTTATTCTTGGTTTTGATGATCACAAAAGTTCGTTGAAATGTTTATACAGACCAAGAAAGTGAACACTTTGATCAGGCCTGATGGAACAAAGTAAGCATATGTTCGATTAACTCCAGACTACGATGCTTTGGATGTGGCAAACAAGATTGGAATAATATAAACAAATTTAGTCATTGTTTTGTTCCGATCAAAGATACTGTCTTTTAAGTATGACAATTTTGTTAGTCTTGGTTCCTTGAAATGTTTTATCTAACTTTCTTCAAATATAAGTGTTGTTGCCTATCAAAGAATCAGGTACGAATATGTCGTGAGCAAAAACAGGACACTCATGTCGGACGGCCGAAAGGAATCTGTCGGACGTCCGAAGGGATGAAGAACATCAGGAAGGAGTTTCTGTCGGACGCACATCGATCGTGTCGGACGTCCTAAAAATTCCACAAAGCTTTGATGACTCTCTGCCAAGACACTGTCGGACGCTCGCAAGGAAGCATCGAATGTCCTGAAGGATCGGACGCATGCTTCGGACGAACATCAAGATCATCGGACGTCCTAAAAATTTCTCGAAGATTTGATAACTCTCTGGACGACGTTCGGACACTGAAGCTCGGACGATAAAATTCCATCGGACGTCCGAACTTCAATTTGGCTGTTTTTCGGACGATTGGTTCGGACGATAATTTGATCGTCGGACGTCCGAAAGCCCCAACGGCTAGCTGACTCTTCATCTGCCTTCTATCCGTTGGAAGTTTTAATGAAGCCCATTTCTGTTCCCCTTTAAAAACAAACTGTTCTGAACGAAGTAAGAACTTTTGCACACTTGGTCTACAAGATCTCAAGAGATATTTTAGCTAGAAAATAGTCTTCAAAGTTAGATTTGTTCTCTAAGTGGTGTGAACTTCTGGTGAGCTTTTCTCTTGTGGTTGAAAGTTTCATTAGTGTAGCTTTGTTGAGGGTTATCTGAGTGTTTGTAAAACTTCTTAGCTTGACTAAGTGAGGCTTAGGGCAAGGAGGAAGTGCTCCCTCCATTGTACATCTAGTTGATCATATTTCATCAAAGAGAAGTTGCTCAACCTTGTGATTGGTCTTCAAGTTTGAGGAAAGCTTGGTAGACAATTGGTTTGATTTCCTATTTTACTTTTTGTTCAATAAGATTCTCATTGCTTATATAAACTTGTTTTTCTGATCAATATTGCTATTGTCTTCTAATCTACTTGGTTGACCTTTACTAGAAAAGAAGGTAAATTTTTTATTAAAGAAAAAGTGCATAAATTTGGTTAAGATTTTAATCAACCCAATTCACCCCCCCTCTTGGTTGTCTTTGGGACTTACAGGTGTTATGGTCCCGATTATGTGAATAAGTGTAAAGGACTAATTGCACTTCTTGGGCGTAAGTTATGAATCGTGCTTGTTATAAGTGTTAATCCCTTATTATGGTACTTGAGGAAGATAGATATGTATGTCGGGTAGGAATCTCTAATATGGATGATTTACTTTTGGGATCGGCCGGCTCGAGTTGTGAATTATCTTATTGTGGATTCTTGTACTTGAGTACCAAATAGTGGAGAGCATTAGAATAAGGGTCTGTATCTTGATTGTACTTGAGGTGAGTTTTGATGTTAAAGGTCAAGGTGCAGAAGATTCTAACATTTGACCTAGTAAATTGGACTGATCGGAGAGATTGAAGATAGAAGGGTTACCATGGATTAATCTAGTAATAGCCTGATTAGGGTTTCTACAGGCAGTGACCAGATTTATAATGTACGTCGAGGAATTTGTATCGAAGACCTATTCTCTTTCTCCTATGCCCGTGAGGGTTTGATAAGTGTTTACTTGCCTTTGAAACAGTTTAATTGCAATTATATAGGTATTTTAAACCCTTTTATGATATCTGATACTTGTAGCTTGGTCCTTGATGAACTACCCTTGCCTATACTTCCTTGCTACCTATCCACTAATGTCAAAGTATGGACCTGGCTTGATTATTATCGTGCCGAGATCGGGAGTCTAGAATTAGGTATGGAGTTTTTTAGAAAAATGATTTGGCTTCTATACCTGTATGAACAAACTTGAGATAGGGTGTGAAACTGTTGATATATGAAGCATGTTTTAGGGTTTCGTTATGTACATAAGTGATAAATGGCATTTTATATTAAGATATTGCCCTAACTATGTTTTACTTTTTCGTCTATTTCATTTGGAAATATCGAAGTGTAATTTTTCTGTGGTTGGATTGGGAGTGAGGGAACTTAACAGTTATATGGTTTGAGTCCCAAGTGTACTTAGTTACTTATTGTTATTCATTAATTTGCTTGGCAGGCTATCATTTGAGTTCTAGCGAATCGGTGAGATGACACATTTGGCTGATATGTATAAGGAAATAGAGATTCTTCGAAAGGAAGTAGAGTTCCAAAAGAAGTTAGCTGAGCACTGGGAAGGGCGATGGAAACAGGAGTACACGAAGAAAATTGCGCTACTGCACAAGAACATAGAATTGAAAAGGAAATACGAAGGAATCCCGAAAGAGATACGAAGGAAGTTTGAGTTAGTGCCTTCATCTAGTCAAATAGCATCTCAGGACATTCCTAGTAAAAAAGATAAAATGGATGAAGGAAGTTCTCGCGATATCAAAGGGAAACGTAAAAAGATGAATGAAGATGGATTTGCTATGAAGGATAAGGGGAGGAAGAAGAAAAAGAATGGACACTTCAAGAAGAGATGTGTAGCTGCTAAGTGTGAAACATGTAACAAAATTCATACGGGAATATGTTATTTAAAAATTGGTGCATGTTTTAGATGCGGCCAACTGGGACACCAAGTGAGGAACTGCCCAAGACAAATGAATTTTGGGAGGGTGAAGTTGCTGTAATAGTTAAAGTCAGCAATCAGTGATGTGTTGGCTGAAATAATTGTATTTATGGACCTATGTGTATGCAAACTTTATGTAGTAAGTGTATTCCCGATAGAAGTAGTGGACCTAGTACCTGATCTTTTGATGAGTAATATTAAATATTGATGATTGGACACTATTGAATCCTGATTCATGAATCTTTTATTATAGTTTAGTCTTTAAGTTAAGTGCGAATTTCTCATTTGTGGTTTGAAAAAAAAATTTTTGATTAGAAAGAGTGATTCGGATCTAGTGGTACAATTGTAAAGGAAAGGTGTCTTACGTGTGGACGATTTGTCAACGGATAGTGTATAAGTTTTAGAGTTAGCAAGAATAGTAGCCAAAATTTTAAACTCTTCTTCGCATCAAAGTTTGAAGTTTGTATTACTTTTCGCCTTAGCATAGTGTTTTAGCCATTACAACATTACGATTTTCTCTCTAGGTTTGATTGTGGTAACCGCATGAGTGAGGAGAAACTCTTGAGAAGTAGAAGGAAATACTATAGAATTGAGTTTTGTGAGCAAACGAGGAGAATTTCGAGGACGAAATTCTTTTAAGGGAGAGAGAGTGTGAGCACCTGCAAAATTTCCCTTATTTTATTTTATTTTCCGCGTGCATTTTCCATACTTTATTTTATTATATTAATTTTTCAGAGATTTTTATAAGTGAGTATCGTTTTTAAATTTTTTTCCTAGTATAAGTTAGTTCATGTGACGTTAGTAGTGTATAATAGACGTGGGACCCGCTAGTACGGTAAGTGCGATAACTTTTGACGACTAAATGGAGTTTTGCATAAAAGGGTTTTATTTTACAAGGTGCTAGGAGATAATTAGAGGGTAACTAGATAGATTAACCATTGGAAAGGAAGAAGATTAGATCAAACCCTAAAGGCGCCACGTGTCGCGGCACTATTCGAAGTTGGACTTTGACCGACCTTTCTTACCTTTACTAAAAACTAATTTTGACCAAAATTTCTACTCATTTTTCATTGCCTTGGCCGAAACTTGTGAGGAGAAAAACAAGAGTGAGAGTTCCTCTTCAACTTCAATTTCTTGCTCAAATCTCATGTTCCAATCGTTAAAATTACAAACCACTCCGTAAAAGTTGCTCACTAGGGAAGATTCAAGGTATTAGTGGAGGGGTTTTGGAGGACAAGGCACTAAGCTACCATTTTCTTGAGGTTATAAGGTACTTTGGCAAGAAACTACCTTATCTTTCATATATGTGTAAATGAGTGGCTTAAGGTTGTTTTGGTGATTATATGAGGAAATTTCATGGTTTGAAGTAGTGTTATGGTAAATTTCAGTTTTATGGTGAAAATTCTTCTCATATGTGAAGCTTAAGGGTTGGCCATGGGTTGATAACTTTACCATGTGTAATATTGAGGTTTTATGTGGTAGTTTAACTTGATTAAAGGAATTTCCAGCTTATGTGCCTAAATTTCAGCTTTAGGGTTTCTAATTTGAGCATGATTAGGGTTAGTTTTGGAGCTACCAATTGGTTGTATTTGAAGGGTTTTGTGACCTTAATTAAGTGTGTTTAATAGCTCATGAATTGTATGTGCAATTGGGGCTGTTTTGGATGAACTTTTTTCACCCCGAAGCCGCACTTTTGTATCCTTGCATTCGTAGTTCATTCGGATAGGCTTACGAGTTGTAGTCGAGCTTCATCTATGCATTTCGTTTACTGGGTTTGTGGATGTGGGAACCATAATTGTTTTACCTTGGTTATTTTAGGATTTCTCGGTGATCAAAGCCATACTTTGGGTGAAAACTTTTGAAGTTATCTTTGCTTGAATTGGTGAGTGTACCACTCCCCTGATTTGTTACTTAACTGGTTTACTTGTACTTGAAATCTGTGACTTGAATGACTGTGAACTCTATTTATTCTGAATGAGATGAGGGTGTACTTTATCACACTCGTTCTCTTGCCTGTGTGATTGTTTACTGTATAAACTAGAATCTGTTACTGTGCCTGATCTGATATCGTTTGGAGCCGTATCCAATAACCTTCCTGTTAAACCTGAGCTCAACCTCTGGGGAGTCAATTGAATCGAGCCAGCAAGGGCTTGGTCGAAGAAAATTGACAAACCATAGGGACTGTTCTTAGGGAATCTTTGGGTATTGGAGACTCTGGATTTCCGGTATACTCGAGTATTACCACAACTATTCCTGTTGAGGCGTTCGGGCCAGGTAAGGGGTATGTTTGGTGGACGGAATTTGGTGTAAAGTGATGCTCTACTGGATTGGTTACTGTACTTGAAAGTTGATGGAGTGTCAACTACTACTTGATCAAGCTCTGGTGAAGAAAAGGGAATTTGGCTCTTGAGAGCCACCTGTATGCTTTCTATTTGAAGTGTTTGTTCATTTCTTTATTTAGTGTGTATATTTGCCTGATTAAAAGTGAAGTTCCATGATTCTTGATTGCTTGTACTTGTGGTTCCTCATTGAGCGTAAGCTCACCCCTTCCCATTATTTTTGTTTTCCTTATAGGGTTCAAAATGTTGGGAACCATAATTTAGGAAGAAAGAGTAGAGCTAGTTATAGCCATTCTTTTGATTAAACTCTTCTGTAACTGAAACCCTAATTTGTATTTTGTATAAATATGGATTTGATAACTTGTACTTCAAGTTCGTTTGTTGAAGTCTCCAATGTACGTGTATAAATGTTTTATCATGTATCTTAAGTGTGTTTGTTTGAGATTGTATGTCTCTATGGCTTTGGTGAACCTTACTTGTGTTCGTTGGAAACGGGGCGAGTGTAGAACTTGAACAAGGCAAGAAAAGAAATCTGGAAGGAAAACTACAGGGAATCCGACAGTATATCCGGCCAGATCTTAGCCGGATACTTGGCCAGGTTGTTAGGGGAAGTTGAAAAATTTTTAGTTGCTCACTGCCTTGAATCCGGTCAGTAATCCGGCCGGATTCTAACGTGGCATTTGTTCTTTTCGTTTTCATTTGGAGCGTTTATTCGAAGTCTTATTGCACTATATGGTTTGGTAATCATGTTTAGATCAGTTTCCGATCGTTCATTTTCTTGGGGTTCTATCGCGCGTTATGTAGGGTTTTCGAGTGATTTGACTCTGTAGTCCTGGCGAGAGATGGGCAGATAGTTTGTTAACCCTTGGGGTACACCCTAGGGGAAGGTGGGGCTGTCACAAAAAGTGGATTTTTCCTACTCTAATAATCCTCTCTAGGGGATAATTATACCTAATGATAACAATTACTCCCTCCATCCTACTGATAAAATCATACTTTCTTTTTTGGTCTGTCCTAAAATTAATGTTACATACTAAATTTGACAAACAAGTTTTCCCACCATTCTTTCTCTGTGCTTGCATTTAATTGTCACTTTAAATCATCATTGTGGGCCTTATAGTTATCATTCAAATGTCTACTAGTTGCAAAAAGTATATGTTGTTGACACTCATGTTTATTTCACTGAAGTATGAAAACCATGCACTTGGCATTTGGGAAACATAACAAACTATTGCCAGCCCAAGTTTGCTTTTCATCACCTAATTTCACTAAAAAAGTTCTAAAAACTAGTATCAAATAAGGGTAGAATTGGTAAACAAATCATTATTCATCCATTCAGCTACTCTATTCTTAAGAAACACAAGTTCTGAAAACTAATAAACTTTTCGGGACAGAGGGAATTGTAGCAAAAATTAGTATTACTTAAGATAGATTTAAGAGTCAACTCTAAACTCTTTAAATTGTTGCTTTTCTACTTTTTTTGTTACTTTTTTACTCATCTATACTTGACATACACAATGAGTTTGAATTAAGAATCTTCACTTTTATCTCTTGATCATGCCAAAGAAAGCTAGCATAGGTCATAAAAAGACTGAAATTGCAAGAATCAAGATCGTGATTAATCTCCAAATTATATTCTCAAAACATCATTAGGAACTCTACTAAAAGGTACATGAGCTCAGCATTTTTTGTGGTGTTAAATTAGCCATCGAAATCTATTTTCCAATTGGAAAAATGTTTTCTTTCAAGCACCATTTGGATTGAAGAAAGGAGAAGGAAAGGAAAGGAAAGAACTTGAGTAAAAAAGAAAAGAAAGGAGAGTACAAAAAACCAAAATCATCCATCTTGTTTGGATTATGCAAGGAAATGAAAGGAAACTATCATGAGTTAGTTACATTTTCATAAATGTTGATGTCCTTTGCCTCTATTTTTGCCCACTTTTGGATGGAAAGCAGGTTGACAAAAAATAACTAGGTCTTATCCCTCCCTTCCCCCTCCCTATCCTTTCCTTTCCCTCCTATTCCCTCAAAACAAATAGAGCCTCACGCATTCTAATGTTGATTACACTATTGATGAATTCTTCATCCAAAGTAGAATTTCCTAACAAAAAATTTGATTGCAATTAACCTAGTTGCAACTCACTCAAATTTTCTCAGTGAATTATAAGTTGAGAAGAAAGAGTTGTGGAATTTAACCTCATAAGAAAACCAAGCCAAAATCAGCATTGGTGGGAGTCACTTATGAATGAACATTCCTTACATTAACAAATGCAGGATGTTTAATCACTATTACAACAAACCATCCAGAGTCTCTCTGGTTTTTGTGAATCTTAATATCTTCAACCATGGATGCTACAATGGAGGGTTCTGAAGGTCATTCGATCACTAATCGACAGCATTTTCACTAGTTGATTGTGAGGAAATAGCAATTATGATGATTCAGTGAACTTTTACGTTTGCATTTTTTTTTTAATGTATTTTACTACCATTAGTGTTTCTTTTAATGAATGACATTCTCATTTATCCATACAAATTATATATATACACATATATATGTGTGTGTATGTACGTATGTATATGTATATTTGGTCTCATGATTCCATTTTGGTGAATCAAATTGGTGCCTCATTGGCTTGGACTATCAATAATTGCATCATTTCTCTGTTATGAAATTTGAATCTTTCATCAATCTACTAGATGTAAATTTTGTCTTATAAAAGTAATAGCTCTTGACAATGAAGTGTAGTTTAGCATGTAAGATGATTAACTTGTGACCAATAGATCTTGAGAAATTATTAGGAAGATGTTTGGAATCCCACTATTGATCTTTTTAAAATTTTAAAAAAATAAAGAGTAATGAATTTAATTAAATCGATAGAGCCTGAGTCATTAAGAGGATAGGTGAAATTCCATTATTAATCCTCTTTAAATTTAAGAAAATCTTTAAAAAATAAAAAATGATTGCTTTAATAAAATGTCTCAAAGCCTCATGGAAAAAACAAAAGCAACTGGAATAAAAACATGACATAGAAAAGATAAAATAGCATCTTAAATTGTGATTCTTGGACACATGATGGATCAGAACAAAATAGGAGATCTTCAATCGGGCATAAGGTAAGGAAAACTTAACAATATAGTAAAAATATAATTAACAAATATTATTCCATTCTTTTTGTGTAGATAAGGGATGAAAGTGTGATATACTTGAAGTACAGACTTAACCCATTCCTAACCATCAAAGTTACATGAATCTAATAGTTTCTCAATCTTTATTGATTATCCTACTTGGTCTTTCAACTTTTAAAAGTATCTCTCAACAAATAAATTTGGTTCCAAATAATGATCCCTCCAAATCAAATCTAAATATAATAAATTTTTACTTTGTTAATCTTAGTCCCTATCTTTTGATATTTACAAAATATATGGATGATACTAATATCTCTTCAAGATATAATTTCAGCTATGAAGCAAATCAAATTCAAAGATCAAGTGCTATTGAAAGGGACAAAGATTGCAGAAAGCTGTCGGACGCTTGTAAAGACAGGATCAGACGTAGTTTTAGTGAGAAAACACTCTCCAAGGAAGATTTGTAGTCTTAGTGGTATGAGGTTCATTGTAAACTTTTCATTTGTGAGTGAATACTTCATGAGTGTAGCTCTGTGAGGGTTGTCTTGAGGGATAGTAAAACTTCCTAACTTGACCGAGTGGAGTTTGGGGCAAGGAGGAGGTGAACCTTCCTTTGCACACAAGAGTGATTGTAATTCATCAACTTGAAGAAACTTATTCGAATTAATCTACAAGCTCAAGAGGAGTTGGGTAGTTAACTGGTTTGCAATTCTTTCCTTTTTATTTACTTATTGTTACGTTTGTGATCTTTACATTGCTTATGTGATACCCCGAATTTTAGGACAATGTTTTTCCCCCGTTCTTTTAAAATTTCGGATTATTTCTTTTGTTTTGTTTTAAAAACATTGTTTTAAAAACTGGACACTTTAAATTTAGATCAAAACCCTAGTTTTACTTGTGACTAAAAGGTTATTATGTAATTGAGTTTAGGTATGACGAGGCATATTTTATTATTGGTAATTATAATGGTTGGGTGGTTAGTAGATTAATGAGGTGTAATTAAGCTTGTGGATTTTATTAAGTTAGTGATCTATGGAGTTAATTGCAAAGATTAAAAGTTGTTGGGGTCATAGTGTGAGGATTAGCAAAGGAAGTGTATTAGTAACCTTGAAGCTTCTAAGGTCTTCCTAAACTTAAATTTGATTGGTGGAGGAAAAGTAACCTTTGACCTTAGCTTAAATATCTAAGTTGTTAGTAAATGAGAAGGAAAACAAAGCAAAAACTAAGAGAAAATAGAGAGAGAGGGCCGAGAGCTTCATGGAGAGAAGAAGAGAAAAGCCTCAACTTTGGGGTCTTGATTTCTTGCTCAATCTTGCAAACTAATCAAAATATTCACCAAATAATTCATAAAAATTGCTTAGGAAGGTGGAGTGCTATCTTGGAGTGGAGAGTTTTGGTGGTTCAAGCTTCCTTGGGGTTGTTGTGCTTCTCCAGTTCTAGGTAAAGTTGGTCTTAGTTCATGGTTGTGCTTATTAGTTTACAAGTGAAAGTTATGGCTTGTTTAGATAGATTTCATGATTTTAGTAGTGGTTATAGTAAATTCCAGACATCTAGTTTAATTTTCAACTTTGGTTGTTGAAATGGATGGTTGTTCTTGGTGTTTATGTTGTAGTAATGCTTACGCTTAGTGTATGGAAGTGAATTCATGGTTAAAAATTGTTGGGTTGTAGCATATAAAATTTCGGTCAGCAAGAAAGGTGATTTGTAAGAATTGATTTCCAGTTTTAATGCTGCAATTGTCCTGTTTCTGACCGTGTCTTTTAGTCCATGTTAGAGGCTGAATCAGACCTAGGTTAAAACATAAAAGTTATAGGAAATGATATTTTATAGCTGCCTGTAAAATTTCAGCTCAATCCAAGGACTGTATCACATGAAATGACAAAAATACCCTTGACTGCCATAGGTATAGTTTTGCGGACAGTTTTGACATTTCACCATTCTGGCTTCATTTTTCCACCTTGATCCATATCAAATTAGTATTTGACTAAAACACGAAAGTTGTATTTCATTGTCTTAGCTTTCCAACGCATCTAAAAACACCCCAATCGGATTTTTGTAACCTAAGTTATTATCATTTGAATTCAGTGATGACAACTAGACTGACAATGAGATTCTGGTTCTATAATCCACAAATTCGACCAAGATTAGTTGTGAACTGGTCAAGTTGTCTTCATAAAAGTTGTAACCCTTTGTTTTATCTTCGAAACAGTATAAAGTTTACCCCAATCCAATAAACGTAGCTCTAGTTGTGACCAAAATGCTATAAGATGTCGAATCTGCCATTTAGCCTTTTGGCTTCAAAACTTGATTTCCGATTGTATTATTAAACTTGTGTTGTACTTGGATGATTTTGGAGTCTCTTGAATGGCTATTGTGATGAGATTATTTCTATGTGTTTTGGGGCTGAATTGAGAAAAATAATGAAGTCATAAATGGCTGGAAAATAGATAAACACAAAGGGCGTGCTGCTCAAATTTACACTCGAGGGTCAGGTAAAGGTACTCGCGACTTGAGTACGAATTCGGGAACGAATATCATTTGAATCGCCTAGAATATTCAAGTTTTCTCTCATAGAGGTATATAAGTTAGAATTCGGCTGAAACTTGTACCCTTGGAAAATGAAAGTAATAATCAATAGAAATACGTTTTCCTCGTCCTTTCGACTCAAATGGGAGCTCTAAAGTTTTAACCGCTTCCTTATCGAAACTAAACGAGCGAGCATGATTTTTTCGGGATTTGATAAGTATCTTGAATACTTCTTAAACGAGTTGCATTTACTTGATTTTCTTGAAGCGAAACTCCTAAGTTTCGAACTCTAGAGAGTTTTACATTCGTAAATGATATTCTATCACAGATTTGGACTCCAACCAAAGAGTTGGACCTGAACGTGATTTTTGAGAGGCGCTAGACCTTTGGTGAGTGTAGGGTTGTATGCGAGCCGAGCTACTCGCGAGTAGCTCGGTCAACGACTCGGCTCGAACTCGAGTTGACCGAGTTCGAGCCGAGTTTCGAGTAGCTCGACTAGCTTTCGAGTCGAGTTTCGAGTCAAAATTCTCCGGCTCAAAGCTTGTCGAGCTACTCGTCGAGCCGGGCTAATTAAATAATATATTTATAATTTAAATAATATATATGTATATTATAATTATAAAATGACCATTATAGTTATAAGTTATACGAAATTTACAATATTATCTTTTTTATAATAAAATCCCATAATGGCAAAAAAGTAATAACATAATTGTAAAAAGACCTAAAAAGAAAAAATGTGTAAAAAAGGAAGAAAACACTTTCTTCTCTGTTCGACTTCGACCAACGTTCTTCTAATCTCTGTTCGAAGAAAGCCTCGCCAAAAAATTCACTTTACCAACCACTGATTCGGACTGATTTAGATCTAAACCCTCACTCCGTTACTCTCAGTCTCTCGTTCGTCGCCAACGCCGTTGCTCGTCGCATCTGTGAGACTCCATCGCCATCGCCATCGCCGTCGCGTCTGGCTACTGGTATGTCTGCATCTGCAATTGGTTCTGTACCCATAAATCCTCTGTTTTCTGTAAGTGCTTTGTGTCTTGGCGTTGAGTGCTTTGGTTTTTTGGGAGGGGAAAATGGAAGTGGGGGATGGGCAGATTACCAGGACAAAATGAGATTTGAACAAAATTAATCACATTTGCCCTTTATATTTGGGGACTTGCAATTTACGTGGACTCCTGGCTTATAGCAAAGAAGACTGTTCTTTTGCAACTGAAAAGTCCATGTGGAGATTTTTCCCAATAATTTCATTAATTTGGACTGTATGAGCAGATTACAAACAAATTGATAGACGAAAAACCATAAACATGGGCACCCTATCAATATTTAATAGTACTATATGGAAGACCAAAAAAGCACAGTGGTCCAGTTGGGTACCTGGGAGTTGCCGGAATCACGGTGCAGGGTCTAGTTTTCCACGAGACGACTTGAGACAATGATTGGTACCAGGAATTCATTCAAAATGCCGTCTGATTTTGTTGTTTGATGGAAATACAGGCAGTGAGAAACTCAGCGCTCATCTTGGCGATAATCTGTAGAAGTTCTCCTCACCACTTTTCTCATCAACCTTAATTATCCATTTGCTCTTATCTGTTTTCTTAGCAATACCACCTTTTTTCTCTGCTCTAGAGAGGCCTCCCCGGTCCTTTTCCCTTTTATTATGATCACTGCTCTTTCCTATCAATGTTATCTCCATCTCTTTTTAGTTAGTAATTATTGATATATGTGGGGAAAAGGAATTTCTGGATAGATCTTGGCATTGGTTTCTTGAATTGAGCTTGTGGTACTTGGGATATTGTGGCTGTTTGAGATAATTAGTGATATTGTGGTTGTTTGAGATAATTGTTTGTCTCTCAATTTGGTGGCTCAGCTCATGTTTTGCTGAGTTTTGGAATTTTGTGGGGAATTTTGGTTAGTTTGGGGACTTTCGCATGACACTTAGGAACTATGGTCCGAGGAATAAGAATCATCCATTTTTTGCTGCTCTTGTGGGCACTTATCGTTGGTGGGTTGTTGCTGAATTTGAAAGTTTCATGTCAAGCAATCCAGCAAGTGGGAATTTCCTTTTTTTCTTCTCTATTCTTCTTTGTGGTGAATCTGATTTTTAGGAGTGTTAAAGATGCTAACTGTGGAGGTAGAATGTGGATACTTTTGGTTGTATTTGTATCGATGAATCATGGATTTTATGCCTCATTTACTCCAGCTGATAGGTACTTGCTTGAATCTTCCCAAAACGTCATCTTTGATCTCATTTTTTGGTCAAGTCGAGTCAAAACGAGTCAAAAACTTGATTAGACTTGACTTGATAAGGCTCGACTTAAGGTCGAGCCTTATCGAGTCGAGTCTCGAGCCTAAATAAAATTTCTCGAGTTAAGTTTCGAGTATCAATTTTTTGGGCTCGTTCGAGCTCGAGTCGAGCTCGAGTCCAAGTGTAAATGAGTCGAGTCGAGCTCGAGTATAGCAATACTCGAGCTTGACTTGGCTCGATTACATCCCTAGGTGAGTGCTTCCAAATACTTGGATGAACTGGACACTTGTTTTCAATACTTGACCAATGTGATTAAATGATATATGATTGGTTTGATCGGGTAAGAGTGTACTTTATCGCACTTGCCCTAATATGATATATACTTGTTTATTGTTGCAATTGATTTGATATACTTGTTTATGATGTGCGCACTTCCTGAAATTCCAGAAACCCTGTGGCGAGTTACTCGAGTCGAGCCGGCAAGGGCTTGGTCGATTGGGTAACAAACCCTGGGTCTCTTGTTTTGTCGAGTGGAGTGATATCTCCTCGATTAATCGGTATACTCGAGTATTACCACTAGTGTTTATTGAGGATTTTGGGTCCAATAGGGGGTTTGAATGGAGGACGGAGAGTAGTTTAAATGGTGCTCTACTGGATTGGTTCCTTTACTTGAAAGTTGACGGAGTGTCAACTATTATGTAATCAAGCTCCAGTGATGCAAAGGGGATTTGGCTCCTGAGAGCCATCCGTATCCTTATACTTTGGAATGATTAGTACTTATCGTGTTATTGTTTCGTTTTAAAAGAAAAACTTTACACTCGCTCATTTTGAGATTTACTACTTGAAGTGTTATTCCTCACTTTTATGAACTTTTCATGCTCATTACTTTGCTACGCGATACTTGCACTTTTAAATAATGATCAACTTGCGATTTGGAACCTCACTGGGATTTTAGCTCATTCCACACCATTTGTTTTCCTTACAGGGGGTACGAGCGAGGCGTGAGACTGGTACAGAGTAGTCTAGTTTTGAAGTTTTGAAATGATACTCACGCTAGCACTCGACTAGGGTTGATTGTTCTCGAATTGTAAACACTTTGAAGTATTTTAGTGTGTAGAAGCTTTGTATCTGGATTTGAGTATCAATGTATATATTAAGTTGAAGTGGATGTGTTATTCATTTTCTATGGATGTACGTTATTTTTTTCTTGAGCCATGAGTGAGTGAATTCTGGCGAGAGTTGGGCAAGAGACCCACCGAACCTTGGGATACGCCTTAGGGGGAGGTGGAGGCGTCACAGAAGGTATCAGAGCTCCTATTGAGCTCGTGCCGGGAGAGGGTTCTTGGACTGTGGGGATTGACTTGTTAAGTGTGGAACAATTGGCTATTGTTAGGAACATTAGATAAGTATGTTGGGTAGGAATCTCAAAAGTGGTTGATTTCCTCTTGAGCCTGGCCAGCTTGAGTGGTGAATTATCATATTTTCGGATTCTTGTACTCGAGTACCAAAGAGTGATACCTTTACGATAAATCGATATCTCGAGTAATATTAGGATAAATTTGGATGGAGAAAGCCAAAGCACGGGGGATGCGAAAAGTCTGGACTTGAAATATATTGAAGATATTAGTGGGATTTGGAACTTTATTATTCACGTGTACGTACTTGATTGTACTTCTTCCAGTTTTGATTAAGTGTAGTGCCTGAGCAATACTTAGGGTTAATGTCCCATAAGGTATGCAACTTGTTATGATATGTAAATAAAAAAAGTATGTTACTTTCAATGTGTTGTATTAGTTTTCATTTTATGATTTGAAAATGCTTTTATCGGCCTTTATAACTACTTTATTTTGTTTATACTTATATAGGAAAAGAGGTATGGAGGGTAGACGGAGTCAAGGACGTGGAACTACCCGAGAACGCGGTTCTAGTCGTGGCCGTGGGGCTAGACAGGCACCAGAACCTGTGCGAGAACCGAGAGAGGAAAGAAGTGAAATAGTTGAACCACAACCTGGACCCCGAGCGGAAAGGGGGCACCAGGTAGCAACAGCAATTCAGCAAATGACCAATATACTTGCTCGACTGCTAGAGCAGCAGGGTTAAATCCCTATTAATCAACCCAGGGATCCTGAAATAGGGCAAGATAGGGCTTTAGAGAGATTTCAAAAGTTTTTCCCTCCTAAGTTCCTGGGAGGGCCGGACCCTGAGGCAGCTGAGAGGTGGTTAGAATCGATGATCAATATTTTCGCTGCCTTAAACTATACGGAGGATAGGCAGGTGCATTTCATTGTATTCCAGTTTGAAGGACCAGCTAGGGCCTGGTGGAATGTAATTAGGGTTAAATGGGAAAGAGAGGGGACTGCATGGACTTAGGTAAACTTTGTACGAGCGTTTAATGAGAAATATCTCCCACCGATAGTCCAGGAAAAGAGGGAGGATGATTTTATTAAACTCCATCAGGGAACCCTAAGTGTATCTGAGTACGAGACTCAATTCACTAAGCTCTCGAAGTTTGCTCCTGAATTGATAGCCACGGAGCAAATGAGGGTTAGGAGGTTTGTACAGGGGCTCAATGTGGAAATACAGGAGGCCTTGGCGGCGGCACAAATTAATACTTTTACGGAGGTTTTGGAGAAAGCCCAGAGAATAGAAATTGCTAGAGCACAAGTAAGGGCTTTTCATGGAAAAAGGAGAGGTGCGCTTGGTGGAAGTCAAGTGCAGGGACAAGGTGATCTAGATATGCCACCCTCTAAGATGGGTCGAGCAGATGGAGGTGAGAAAATTTCGGGGACACCTAAGGAAATAACTCCAAGAGGAGCCCCAAGTGGAAGGAGGCAAGCAAGAGGTGCCTCGCAGGGAGGTCGGACCTCAACCCCTCGAGTATCTTGTGGGTACTGTGGGAAGACCAATCATGCCGAGGATAATTGTTGGCGAAAGGCACGAAAATATTTATGGTGTGGTAGTGCCGAGCACCAGCTTACAACTTGCCCCCATAGGTCACACCTAAACCCTGAACAAGCAAATGTAAGAGAATAACCCAATGTAGGAGGGACTAAGCCAAGGGTGCGAGCTAAAGTGTACGCCTTGGACCAACAGGCAGTACCTGAACCATCGGAGATAGTAGAAGGTATGATTCACGATTTCTATTGTTTAGCTAAATTTTGGCTACGGTGAGACCTGGGAGCTAGAAACGGATATAAAAGGAAAATACTCTAAGTTATTTAGGAGTGCATGTATGAATTTCGAGGATGAAATTCTTTTAAGGTGAGAGATTGTAATACCTCGAATTTTAGGACAATTTTTTTCCCTCGTTCTTTTAAAATTTTGGATTATTTCTTTTGTTTTGTTTTAAAAACATTATTTTTAAAACTAGACACTTCAAATTTAAATCAAAACCCTAGTTTTACTTGTGACTAAAAGGTTATTATGTAATTGAATTTAGGAATGACAAGGCATATTTTATTATAGGTAATTATAATGGTTGGGTGGTTAGTAGATTAATGAGGTGTAATTAAGCTTGTGGATTTCATTAAGTTAGTGATCTATGGAATTAATTGCAAAGATTAAAAGTTGTTGGGGTCATAGTGTGAGGATTAGCAAAGGAAGTGTATTAGTAACCTTGAAGCTTCTAAGGTCTTCCTAAACTTAAATTTGATTGGTGGAGGAAAAGTAACCTTTGACCTTAGCTTAAATATCTAAGTTGTTAGTAAATGAGAAGGAAAACAAAGCAAAAACTAAGAGAAAATAGAGAGAGAGGGCCGAGAGCTTCATGGAGAGAAGAAGAGAAAAGCCTCAACTTTGGGGTCTTGATTTCTTGCTCAATCTTGCAAACTAATCAAAAGATTCACCAAATAATTCATAAAAATTGCTTAGGAAGGTGGAGTGCTATCTTGGAGTGGAGAGTTTTGGTGGTTCAAGCTTCCTTGGGGTTGTTGTGCTTCTCCAGTTCTAGGTAAAGTTGGTCTTAGTTCATGGTTGTGCTCATTAGTTTACAAGTGAAAGTTATGGCTTGTTTAGATAGATTTCATGATTTTAGTAGTGGTTATAGTAAATTCCAGACATCTAGTTTAATTTTCAACTTTGGTTGTTGAAATGGATGGTTGTTCTTGGTGTTTATGTTGTAGTAATGCTTACGCTTAGTGTATGGAAGTGAATTCATGGTTAAAAATTGTTGGGTTGTAGCATATAAAATCTCGGTCAGTAAGAAAGGTGATTTGTAAGAATTGATTTCCAGTTTTAATGCTGCAATTGTCCTGTTTCTGACCGTGTCTTTTAGTCCATGTTAGAGGCTGAATCAGGCCTAGGTTAAAACATAAAAGTTGTAGGAAATGATGTTTTATAGCTGCCTGTAAAATTCAGCTCAATCCGAGCACTATACCACATGAAATGACAAAAATACCCTTGACTGCCATAGGTATAGTTTTGCGGACAGTTTTGACATTTCACCATTCTGGCTTCATTTTTCCACCTTGATCCATATCAAATTAGTATTTGACTAAAACACGAAAGTTGTATTTCATTGTCTTAGCTTTCCAACGCATCTAAAAACACCCCAATCGGATTTTTGTAACCTAAGTTATTATCATTTGAATTCAGTGATGACAACTAGACTGACAATGAGATTCTGGTTCTGTAATCTGCAAATTCGACCTAGATCAGTTGTGAACTGGGTCGAGTTGTCTTCATATTGTAACCCTTTGTCTTAGTTTCGAAACAGTATAAAGTTTACCCCAATCCAATAAATGTAACTCTAGTTGTGACCAAAATACTATAAGATGTCGAATCTGCCATTTAGCCTTTTGGCTTCAAAACTTGATTTCCGATTGTATTAGTAAACTTGTGTTGTACTTGGATGATTTTGGAGCCTCTTGAATGGCTATTGTGATGAGATTATTTGTATGTGCTTTGGGGCTGAATTTTTCGGGATTTGATAAGTATCTTGAATACTTCTTAAACGAGTTGCATTTACTTGATTTTCTTGAAGCGAAACTCCTAAGTTTCGAACTCTAGAGAGTTTTACATTCGTAAATGATATTCTATCGTAGATTTGGACTCCAACCAAAGAGTTGGACCTGAACGTGATTTTTGAGAGGCGCTAGACCTTTGGTGAGTGCTTCCAAATACCTGGATGAACTGGACACTTGTTTTCAATACTTGACCAATGTGATTAAATGATATTTGATTGGTTTGATCGGGCAAGAGTGTACTTTATCGCACTTACCCTAATATGATATATGCTTGTTTATTGTTGCAATTGATTTGATATACTTGTTTATGATGTGCGCACTTCTTGAAATTTCAAAAATTCTGTGGCGAGTTACTCGAGTCGAGCCGGCAAGGGCTTGGTCGATTGGGTAACGAACCCTGGGTCTCTTGTTTTGTCGAGTGGAGTGATATCTCCTTGACTAATCGGTATACTCGAGTATTACCACTAGTGTTTATTGAGGATTTTGGGCCCAGTAGGGGGTTTGAATGGTGGACGGAGAGTAGTTTAAGTGGTGCTCTATTGGATTGGTTCCTTTACTTGAAAGTTGACGGAGTGTCAACTATTACGTGATCAAGCTCCAGTGATGCAAAGGGGATTTGGCTCCTGAGAGCCATCCGTATCCTTATACTTTGGAATGATTAGTACATATCGTGTTATTGTTTCGTTTTAAAAGAAAAACTTTACACTCGCTCATTTTGAGATTTACTACTTGAAGTGTTATTCCTCACTTTTATGAACTTTTCATACTCATTACTTTGCTACGTGATACTTACACTTTTAAGTGCCCCAGTGCCCCTAACAAAAGGAAGAAATACTCAATAGCCAATTAGTTTCGCCCGAAGCAATCGAATGTCTGATGAGAGTAATTAATACTAATAGCTGTAAAGAGGACCCAAGTAGTAAAGGTTTCACAAGTCGAGATGGTTTGACTTCACTCGAGGGATAGAGGTTGTAACTTTACCCTAGACTAGACTGGCACTTTTGGAGATTTAATCTTTTGTGTAAGGGAAAGTCTTTTGTTATTTTGTATCTTGGTAACTTGGCACGTTTTGCTATAACCTTGTTGTTTCCCTTTCCCTTTTGAAATGGTTTGATAAACCTATTCTAACTTGATGTACCTATCATGATCCTTATGACATATGAAACTTTACTCCGCTTTTGATTGGTTTTATGACTTACATGTATGTTCAAATCTTGCCCCACACTTTTAGATTTATAATAAGACGCGAACGGTGTTAGACATAGTCGGGATTGTGCTTGAGAATATAGATCACCCTGAGGTCTTGGAGGTGACCAGGGATCGTGACCAAATCGAGAGCTTGGTGTTGAAGTTGGGATCCAATGTTTGATTGCCAATTTGATATATTAATACTGTGAGACTTGGGTTAGTGAAAGAAAATCTTTGGTAGATTTGATAAGCATAATGATTGAGGGATCAGATATCACATTTTGGAATGGAAGCTTGAGGCTATAAATATATATAGATTATCGAGACTTGAACGATATGACCATTAAGAACAAATATTCCATTGTCTCACATAGCCGGGGATTTAGACCAATGGCAAGGAGCCATGATATTATTCAAGTTGAATTTAAAGTAGAGCTATTACCAGTTGAGGACCCTAGAAACTGATGTGTTTAAAATCACTTCCAATTCAAGATAGGGACACTTTGAACTTTCAATTACGCCGTTGGATTGACCAATGCACTAGTAGCAATTATGACCTGAATGCATCGGGGTTTTAAATCGTAATTAGATTAATCTGTGGTAGCATTTATTGATGATATATCGGTATACTCTAAGGTTTGAGGAGATCATAAAAGATACTTGATGATGTTTTACAAACCTCAAGATTGCACCAACTTTCGTTAAGTGCGATAAATGTGAGTTCGATTAGAGGGAAATAGCCTTTCTAGGTTATACAATATCTAAGGAAGGAATTGTTATTGACTCAGCTATAGTGGAAGTTGTTTAAGAGGAAACGACTAGAAAATCCTACCGAAATTTGGAGTTCTTGGAGGTAGTCGAACCTTTCCTTTGGTTTGATCAAGGAATTTTCTAAGAGTGTAAGACTTGGCAGGTTATTTGGGATTTTAAATGTGAGGAAGAATTTTAAAAGTGAAAGGTGTTTAACCGATGCACTTGTGTTAGTCCTACCGGGCGGAGGAGGTAGTTTTGTGATTTACCCAGATGTTTTAAAGGATAGATTAGAATGTATACTAACGATACAGGATGAAACGATTGTGTATGTCTCTAGAATTTAATATATCACGAGAGAAAGTAACCAACTTATGATTTGGAATTAGTGGCGGTGATAGTAG
The DNA here is from genome assembly GCF_036785885.1 of Coffea arabica. Taxonomy (NCBI): domain Eukaryota; kingdom Viridiplantae; phylum Streptophyta; class Magnoliopsida; order Gentianales; family Rubiaceae; genus Coffea; species Coffea arabica. The sequence goes on along the minus strand of NC_092318.1, from coordinate 34,680,773 downwards.
CATTAAGAGTGAAGACGTTACCTATGTGAGGTAGACATAAGGCCGATTATGTTGCCTATGATATGGGAATTAAAATATCTAATGAGGAAAAATCAAGGTTTGATTGCTAGTTGAATGAATAGAAATGGTGCAGCATGGGTTGGAAAGCGTAAGTTAGTGATTGATCTGGTAGACTAAACCATTACGAGAATGATATTGTCCTAGGTGTGAATTTCGAGGACGAAATTCCTTTTAAGGAGGGGATGATGTGAGAACCCGAAAATTTTCTTATTTATCGAATATTACAAGTTTACTTAAATATTTATTTACTCATTTTCTCCGAATTATTTATTTCGACCATTTACAGATCCATTTATATGGAACAATGCCTCTTTTATATTTTAAAGCGTTTTGTTGGAAAATTCAATTTTCAAAAATTCGTTTAGTTCGGAATAATGAGTACACATTTTTCGAGGCTATACTTGAATCGGGAGTGTATTAATATTGGAGAATTAAGAATGATCAATAGTATATAAAGAAAAGTTAATTGAGGAGTTAAAGGTGAATGAGTTCTAAGTAAGTGTATATCGATTGCGCGTCGATAATTTTCCGAAAGACGCGCTGATACAAATTGATTGGAGATTTGACGAAGTAATACAAGACTCATGTGAAGACTCACAAAATTCATCTATTTTAAACTCCTAATTCAATCTCATTTAATTATTTATTTGGCCAATTGCCCTGAAAAATATTTTCTAACCTTTTTAGACCTAATTATATGGATTTATAGCTTAGTTATATTTTTAAAGTGACTTGTTTCAAAATTTAATTTTGGAAGCTCGTTAAGTGAAAATAATGATTACGCGATTGGAGTCAATAATCAATTCGAGAATACAATAAGTTTGGAAAATTAGAGGCTTGCACAATGGTCTTAAAATAGGTGTTTTGATGCCTAAGTATTCAATTGATAGTTAGTGGTACTATCGTTATAAGAATTTCTTAGAGATTTCGCGTTATCGCGCTTAAATTGGAAATACGCGTTTTCACACGAGCGATTTAATTGAGGGACTTTAGACCCTTATTTTGGGACAATTAAGATTGAATAATATTTATATGAATATAAGTGCATTAGAGGTTTAGTGCAATAGTGATATAAACTCGAGAGGAATCGAGCACAAAACGTGCGCGTACACGCGCGAAGAAGAGTTGACTTTGGGGCAATTGTGGACCTCACATTCAAAGCTTCCTTTGGAAGCTACTTTTGGACAAACACTCCCTCACTTTTCTCTCTCATTGGCCGGCCATCAAGAGCAAGAAAACAGCCAAGATTTCTTCCATTTTTCTTCTCCAATCCTTCACCAAATCTCCTCCAATTCCTTCCAAATTTCACACACACTTAGCTCAATACTTGGAGATCATTTTAAACTGCCAAAAGGGGGAGCTTTTCATGGTTTTTCTTGGCCAAGAGGGGACCAAAAATTCTACCTTTGTTCATCACACAAGTAGGTAACGATCCGACCTTCAAATTTTGGTTTATGGAAGTAGAATTACACGTATAAACTCTTGCATGCATGTGGGTAGTCTTGCTTATGATGGATTTTTGTTTGGTGGGCTCTATGAACTCTCACTTTTGATGGAAGGACTGATTTGATGATTGATGATGAAAATAATGTTGGTTTAGTGCTTATTATACTAGAAATGAGTGATGCTATGAGTAAAAACTCAAATGAGGTGCAATGGGAAAAAGTGACCATTTTGCCCCTGGTTTGTTCGACCACTTTTGTGCAAAATTTTGAGGTTCTAATGGCTTGTTTATGTTTTTTACATGTTATATTGATTGTGTAAAAAGTTTCATGGAAAAATAATATGATTTGGTTGGTTAAATGAAGTGATTTCCAAAGTTTAGAAAACTGGAAAATGATTCTCGTCACTATCCAAACAGTCATCTTATTTCGGCTATAATTCATTGCTCCGATGTCAGAATCAAGTGCTGTTTGTGGCACTAAAAACTAGACATTCCTAGATTTCATTTGGTATAAAATGCATGTTTCGGTTCCTCTCGAGTGAGCCAAACCATTCGTTTAAAAAATTGCTGTCCTGTTTCGTTTGTCACTGAGAGGCAGATTATGAACTGCGATTTGATGCTCACGTATGAGCTGGTTAAGGATAGATTTTGAAAATCGTTTCTTCAGAGAAAATATAGCCTTATGAGTCTATTTTCTAACGCCACAAACCAGGCTCAATTCCGAGTTGAATTGAGTGATTTATGATAGAAATTCAAAACTGACTTTGTGAACGAAAACAATGTTTTGGACAGATTTGAAACTAACTATGGTTTGGGACTTGTTATCCGAAACTTCTTAGTGTAAATCATCTATCGAATGTACCTTGAACATATTTTGGACATTACCTACTGGAATGAACCATGTTTGAGATGTTCCTTGACCAAATGTTTGGAAATGGCAAAACGGAAGTTCAAAGGCAGTTTAGCCTTAGAATTTCTTGTGATTTCAACGGTTTTGTTAACTCACTTTCTGTGCTTATTTCTCCATGAAATTTGGTAGTGGAACAACCCTTATATGGTGGTATTATACTGCTAATTTTGGTGTTATTCCGAGGCCGTTTCATGGTTCAACTAAATTTTCAAAATTCATAACTTGATGTTGGAAAACCCTCGTTTAGCAAGGAAATTTGGGTAACTTTGAGCTACCATATCTTGGTGCTCGAAACTTTAATTCTCATTCCGCTTGTTTTGTTTTAAACCTTGTTTGTAACACTAATTTAGTTCCAAATTTCAAAGGCTGGTTCGCAATGGGTGAATTTTGCCGAATTTTCAAAGTTGGCCAAAAACCAACCCCGAAAAGTGTCTTCATGTTCAAAGCAGCAACTTTGAGCCAAATTTTGAATACTTTCCGTCTGGAATCATGGAAAAGTGTATTCTATGAACTTTTAGTACTTTGGAAGAAGTTTCCAACGGTACCAAGTTATTTTCGACTTGTAAAGCGTGAGATACGATTTTTCTAATGTATCATATCAAAACTGAAATTTTCCGAATTCCAAGGAAATGGAGTTTTTCAAGTACTCCTTATTCCTTCGATATTACTTGAATGTTTTATACTTGATTTTCAAAATGAAAACTAAATTTCTCTTGTACTTTGAAACCCCACTTGAGAGCCTCGATTTAGGATAATTTAGGCTCGTTTCACGAGACTTTCTAAGATTGTACTATGGTACGATCTTCTTTAATAGTAGGGGTTTGTGAATGATAGTCTATTATTATTTGCTCAGGCGCACACGAGGACCTTCAAGAGGATCCCACAGTGAACGCCTAAAACTCTGAGGGACATTTCTTCCTCATTACTTATATTGGTGAGTGTCAAGTGTATGAATACTTGATACAAATTTAATTGTTATGATTGTTTGGAGATTTTGAAAATAGAGGCGAGTGTGTACTTTACCGCACTCATTCTTATTTGAAATAAATGACTCATGATTCAAATGTACTAAATGAATTATGAATGACTTAATTGAATGAAATGAGATGATTGAATGATTGAATGAAATGAAATAGTATGCTATGGCTGCATACGTCGTTGGAGTGAATCTCCTCGACTCTCAAATGAAAATGAGGGACGCCCAAACTCATAGGCTGACCTTGGACTCGAGCCGGCATGGGTTTGGTCGGGAATCTTGGCGAGCCATGAGATAATGAAACTCGACCTAATGAGAGGTCTTGCTTGGCATACTCCTGGAGTATCGCCTTATAAATGTTTTGCAGGCCCGGGAGGTGCACGGTGGATGGAGGGAAGTAAGTAGTGATCTACGGAATGAAAATACCGACCCGGTTGACGGAGTGTCATCGCGGGAAGGTATACGAATGACATCGGCAGAGCAAGTGGAACTTAACTCTTGAGAGTTACTATATCCTTGAATTGTTTCTGTTTACTTTTCCTGCTCGAATTGTCATTTATTGCAATATTATTGCTCTATTTGTTAAATTGGGATTGTTACTTGAACAATGTGCTTGCATGTGTGTTCTTGGCCTCACAAGCGTTTTGCTCACCCTGTAGATTTGTTTTCCTTAACAGGATGGGATATGGACTGAACTTGGAGAAAGCCCTTTTGGTGTACTTCTAGTTTAGGATTTCTAATGTAATTTGGACTAGACCTCTTATTGATTGTACTTTTGGGAATCTAATGTATGATTTGGGTATTTGATGTACCTGGATGTTGTATATTTTTGGAATTTGATGAAAGGGTTGGATAATCGTTGTATATATTGTTAAGTTTGGAAGTTTTCCGCACTTTCTTACTTACCTAGTGTTGTTGAATAGTATTGCATTAAGTTTGAACGAAAATTGCTTGAGTCCTGGCGAGAGTTGGGCAGGTGTTCCGCGGATACCCTTTGGTTCGCCTTAGGGAGAAGTGGGGGCGTCACATATTGTGCTTTAGATTCAAATGAATCCATTAGGGTCAAAGGGTGTATGTCCGCTAAAGAAATTTGGGATAAACTTAGAGAAATCTATGAAGGAAGTGAAAATATGAGAGAACAAAAAAAGTCTATTCTGGTTACCAAGTATGAATCGTTCATGATGGAACCTCATGAAAACATTGATAAAATGTATTGTAAATTCAATGACCTCATTAAGGACTTAGAGGTGCTGGAAAAGGAATACTCTCTAGGTGAGAAAAATAGAAAAATTCTGAATGCTTTATCAAAGGATTGGGAGAGTAAAATGACTGCTATTGAAGAAACTAGAGATCTAAATTCCTTGCCTATTGAATCTTTTATTAATTCTCTAACCTCTTATGAGCTGAAACTTAAGTCCAAAGTACTAGAGGAAGAGGGTGCGAAAGTAAGAAGGAGCATTGCTCTAAAGACATCTCAAGATAAAGGTGATTCTGCCTCCCTAGATGAAGAAGATACGGAAACTGATGATAGTGATTTAGCTCCCATCACAAAAAGCTTCAAGAGAATCCTCAACAAACGAAGGTTCAGAAAAAGAGGAAATAGCAACTCATTCCCAAATCAGTTCAGCAATACAAGAAACAAAGGGAAGTAAGAGTTCAATAAAAAGCAAACTGATAAATGCTTTGAATGCTACCAACCTGGACACTACGTGAGTGAGTGTCCAATGAAGAAGAGGAAAGTTGAAAGAAAATCAAGATTCAACAACTTTCAATTCACATGGAATGAGTGCAACTCCGATGGTGAAATTGAAGAGGAAGAAGAATCTGCTCAATTGCCTTTCATGATCATTGGAGATGATGAGGTAACAACTTGTAACTCTCAATTTGATAGTGATGATGAAACTGATGATGATCTTGAATCTTTCATTAAAAAATTGCATGATAGTTTGAAAGAATCTTATGTTAGAAACAAAGAATTGAAACACAAAATTAGTTTTCTTCTTCAAGACAATATACGTCTTTTTCAAGAAAACAAGAAGCTGAAAATTGAAAATGATTTCTTGAAAAAGAATGAGATTGATTTACAAAATAAGTTTGATAGAAAAATAAGGTCTTGCGAAATGTTCAAAGAGGAACAATATGATCTAAAAAGAAGAATGAATAATTTAAATGAATTACTCCAATATAAGAAACAAAACTGCTTTCAAGAAAATGCAACAAAACCTCATTTTGGCACTTATGAGAAGAAAATAAATTCTACTGCAAATGATTTTGCTGTTTATAAGAGAAAGCAAGTAAGATTTATTAAACCTGTTCGTATAAATAACTCTTTGATTATGTCTAATTTTTGTTGTCAAAAAAGTCACATGAAAAGTGATTGCTATGTGAGAAAGAACATGAGAAAAGACATGAAATGCATGTAGACAGTTAGACGTGATGCTAACTCTCAAGGACTCAAAAATTAAAGAGTACCAAATATTAGTTCTTGAACTCTTGAGTAGGTGAATCTGGTGAACATTACTAAGGAATTAAAGTAGGTGCTCAAGATACATGACCGATGATCCATCACATTTCATCAAATTCAAGCCAAAGTCTAGTGGCAAAGTGACATTTGGAGATGACATGAAAACTAAAACAATTGGAGTAGCAGATATTAGTAAGATCGGTGAGATTCTTGTTCATAATGTTCTTTTGCAATTTTCTTTTGATTTTCTGATATTTTGAACTGAGTTTTCCTTGATATTTTTGAATATGACTGAATTTTTATGATGACAAAAAGGGGAAGAAATGAATAATGCTGATCTAATGATGATTTGCTTTGATAATTATTTTGATTGTTATTTCTCTGTTTAATACTTCTTTTATTTCTCTGTTTGATACTTCTTTTGATATCAATTCTCTGTGATATGTTGGTAAATGTTGTATGTTGGTGATTGTTGAATTCTGATATCATTCCTCTGGAATACTGGATTCTCTATTATTGTTGTTGGATTATTATTGCTGATTTTTATTCTCATCTTATGTTGACAAAAAGGGGAAGAAATGAATGCTATGTGAAAGGGGGAGTTTTCTGAGATTATAAGTTTGGCACTTAAAAACTTTTTTGATGCATTGAGTGAGGAGAGCTTATGGCTCAATTATTTCTTCTTCCATCCATTGTTTTGTCATCATCAAAAAGAGGGAGATTGTTAATCTTAGTTCCTATCTTTTGATGTTTACAAAACATATGGATGATATTAATATCTCTTCAAGATATACTTTCAGCTATGAAGCAAATCAAATTCAAAGATCAAGTGCTATTGAAAAGGACAAAGATTGCTGAAAGCTGTCGGACGCTTGTAAATACAGGTTTGGACGTCCGATAATCATTGCGCAACTTCGGACGCATGAAGAACTCCACCACCGGACGTCCGAAGGAAATAAGACATTTTCCCTAGCTCACTGACCTCGATCGGACGCAAGTATCGGACGTCCAATAGGATCGTTCAAACTTGACGAAACCTGTCGGACGCTCACAAAGACAATACCAGACGTCCGATAGAATTGAAGAAGATTTTGTAAACTCACTGCCTGCTGTCGGATGCATGCTTGGGTAGTACCGGACGTCCGATACTCCAACGGCTAGTTGACTGTTCAGCTACTTTCTATCCGTTGGAAGCATTAATGAAGCACTTTCTTGGTCTCCTAAAAATAGAGCATGGTCAGAATCTTCAAATAAATTTTGCACATTGAAGATACAAAAGATCTAGAGTAGTTTTAGTGAGAAAACACTCTCCAAGGAAGATTTGTAGTTTTAGTGGTGTGAGATTCATTGTAAGCTTTTCATTTGTGAGTGAATACTTCATGAGTGTAGCTCTGTGAGGGTTGTCTTGAGGGATAGTAAAACTTTCTAACTTGACCGAGTGGAGTTCGGGGTAAGGAGGAGGTGAACATTCCTTTGTACACAAGAGTGATTGTAATTCATCAACTTGAAGAACCTTGTTTGAATTAATCTACAAGCTCAAGAGGAGTTGGGTAGTTAATTGGTTTGCAATTCTTTCCTTTTTATTTACTTATTGTTACGTTTGTAATCTTTACATTGCTTATCTTTTCTACTTCTCTCAAGTGATTTTGTTCATTCATTAATTGATTCATTGTATGATTACTTAGAAAAGAGGGTAAATTTCATATTGAGCAAAAAGTGCCCATAACTTAATTAGGTTTTTAATCAACCTAATTCACCCCCTCTTAGGTTGTCTTCGATCCTTACATACTTTATCCCTAGAAGTTTGATTTAATGTCTATTTTCTTCCTCCAAATTTAAAACCAAGGCCTAATCATTTTTTCCAATAGTATTGGCTAAGTGGATAGTACTAAATAAAAAGAAGAAAACAAAAAGTATAAGCTATCTGCACATGGAACAAATGTAAGATACTAGTATAAGAGACCATCACAACAAACCATAGTTTTTTTTCGTAGAACTCAAAGTTGTAAGTTCTAATAATATCAACACTCAGAACAATAGAATTGAAAGATAATAATCACTTACAAAATATATGTGAGAGAAGTAAATGAATAATTGAATTTCACACAAGAAACTACCTATTAAAATGTCAATTGCTAAATGAAAAACTTGCTTAAACCACTAGAACTTATTTACAAATCTTCTAAAATTAGTATATTTTATCAACATTGCCTCCTTCAAACAAAATTCTTCATTGAGATCATCTACAATGCCATGACGAGTAAGAATTTCTAGAAACAATATACAAGAAATCATAGTTTTTTCTTTATTTTTTTCAAGAACTCAAAGTTGTAAGTTCTAATAATATCAACACCCACAAGTATAGAAATTTTAGAAAGAGGAATACCAGTTTGAAGAACATGATTTTTGTAATTTTAAGAGCAAATACAAGAAGAAAAATGAGTAAGATTAGTGTCTATAATTTTGAGCATAGATACAGACAAAATATAATGTCCAATGAAGGTGAACTAGTTGTGAGATTATTAGAGATGCTTGTGTGAATTTACAGATCCTATCAATTTACAAACTTGATCTATGATACAGACAATATTTCAATCCCTATTTTCTAAATTTTCTCAACTTGAAGAGTTGTTCATAGGAAGATTAGAGAGGTGCACACACATTATACATGGGTTGCATGTGCTTTTTAGAATCAAAGTTTAAAACTATTTAATTGTTACCTTAATAAATAAGAATCAAATACAACTAATAAAAAAATTGGTAAATGTATACATTTATGGATTTGTAGTTTTTTTGCCACATTGACTCGTGAACTTAATATTTTCATTTTTTGTCTTAATATCATTTTAGATATTAAATATAATAAAAGGTTAAATACCATAAGTATAAGTTCTTTCAATCACAATTTAATTTTTACAATAATTTACTAATTCAAACTTGCTTCACATTGTGACAAGTATGTTTTGGTATTGTAACCACCTTTTTCATCAGTCAAATTAGAAGACATTACTTTTGTATATATACATATTAAAGTATTTGAATTTGTAGAGAAGGAAGAAAACTAATTTCTAGACTTTCAATGCTCAATTTATTTAGGTATACTAGTTGTTATAATATTTTTAGTTAGTCCATGTACCTAAGTTTTTTTCTTAATTTTAATTAGGCAAATTGATATTATTTATAAGTAGCTGTTCATAGTCATTTGATTCATTTGTAAAATTAATTTCCTTTTTTCAAATGTCCACTCATCATTTTTTACTACCTTTTAGAAGTAGTTAGATTCACTTTTTAATCATAGAAAAATAATTTAATTCATAAAAATTCCTCCATCCAAGTAGTTCATCTTCAAAATTCCAAGGGTTGGTGGTATTTGTTCAAAACTTCACTCATACAAATTCATAACTAAACAAATCATTTTGGAGCACCTATATTGGTATAGAAAAGAAACTATTCCAAATTATTGACATCTACAAATATGTAGCTTGATATACCTTCATTGCAAGAAATAAGAATGATAAAAGCTTATGGTTTTGTTTTTGAATTTTATTCATAATTCTCATGAAGAATATTGTGTAGATTAATTACTTTTAAAAGCATGTAAATGCATGGAAATTACAAAAGTATCCAAATGCATATGATGCAATTACCCAAAATAAAACCTTAAAACTTTTCTCAATTTGATCTTTGATAATAGTTTTTTAACATCGAATTGATCAATGTTTCTTTTTTTTGTTTATTTTTTCTTTTATTTTCTTTTCCACATTTAAGGTTTTTATATTAATTTTGTGCCTTTGAGAAAATTTTAAAAAAATTGCATTCTTTTGGATGGAAGTGGCTAAGAACAATTAGGAAATAATTGAGTATTGCACTAGATTGACCTTTTTTCTTTCCCTTGTTTGTTATTTCCATTCACACACTATTTTGGATACTCTCTGTGACACTCTCACTAGTTATTATCAACTATTTTTTCTAATATTTCTATCTCTCTTGACTCTTCAAGGTGTTTAGAGTTATCCTCTCTATCTGTCTATGTTGTTTTAATAAATTTTCTTTTCTAAATTGTCATACTTATGACTATTAGGATCCATATTAGGAACAATACTATACTAATGTATTCTTATCTTCTAGAACTCTTGTCATCAAGTAAGAGAACAAAATTGTTGCCAAAATATTGAGATACATTATGATATATTGAAATAACTGAGTTATTCTTCTTTTGTTGTAGCCTATTTTTCACTTCTTACAAAATGCGGAAAACAAAACGTCATTTGTTTAGTTGTTTTGGAAAACTTGAAGAATCATGGTGAAAGAAATTGCATAATCATGTATCAATTTGATGTCATGCTTGTAACAATAATAATTCTATTGGGTTTCACTTACTTGAGGAGAAACTATAATCATCTAGGACTTGATGTTTATCTACTTTAGATTGTATTAGACTATTTAAGTGAATAAAATTTTTGGTATTACAAAAAAAGAAGAAATGCTAGAGATGATAATGTTACATATTGTGAAGTATAAACTTGTTAGTCCGCGGCTTAGGTGACTCAAAGTTAATTGTTGCAAAGTTTACAAGATGTTGAAACTGAGGTTCCAAAATTAGTTTCCCTCGCTTATCAAGAAGACAAAATGCCATTGTCAAATTCCTCTAATCTTCAGCAAGCAAGCATAATGCCATCTTCTTCCATGGTTATTACTTTTTCTTTGGTTTGGAATATTCAAGGATGCCTACCCCATCCCCCTTCCCTCAAATTTTTGAAAATCATATTTTTTTTGTACATACTTATTTATTGCGAATCAATAAAATCCCCCTATATTGAATTATACAATTTATGATCCTTTCTTTGTTTCATTGTTTTAAATTTCTATGTTCTTTATTGTTCACGGGCTTTTTATACAAAAGTTCTGGTTCTGTCTATGGAGATGTTATTAGCTTGGCCTAAATTACTTGATAAATTAGTTGAAAACTAATATCCATCCCATTATGTCCCTATGTGCATAAATATGTTACGGGCCTTGTCCCTGTGTCTACAAGAAACTCGAAATTGCTTGATATATTAATAAAAAGAGATTGAAATGGAGAAACAATCACTAGAAGAGCTTGTCCTTTTTATGTAGTTAGCCCTAACTCGACTTCGGATTAATAAGGGCCTAACATGGCTATCGGATGCTAGGGGATTTGATCAACAAAAAAGTAAATAGATAAAAACGAAAATAGGTATCAAAGGAATTTGATCCTTTCATGGTTTCAAGGGTTGCTTTGGTATGTCTCCCATGGTAGCCCAACAAACTTGGCCTGGAAATAGTTTGAAAATAGGATACCAAAATAGTCTAAAAATAGGGATTGAAGAAGTTCAGTTCTTTCATGATTTTAAGTGCTACTTAGTTATATGTGTTAGGGGCATATGCAGTAGCAAACCGATATTCAAAATTAAACCTCGTAGGTTTTTTATATTTTGAAATCCATAGAAAACCAAACACTCCATCATACAATTTTATTTTCACTTTGGGCTTTGACTATGCACTAAAAGAAGACCCAAATCAATAGCGACTGTAGAATTTGGAATAGTTTAGATAGAAACTAAGGGGGAGAGACAGAGCGAGGAAAAGAGTGGCGAAGAAGGGAAGAGAGCTATAGGTTCCTCTTGGACATGGTGGACAAAACAATAGAGATTTCTTAAAAGGATTTGTCAATAATTTCATATGGTAAAATATAGACTATATACATAAAAGTTCGATAAGATTTGCTAGCATTCAACTCTATAATTTTGGACCTCGAGCTAGACCTGTGTTGCTTGAATTCAACTTGAGATCAATTTTCATTGAGTTTTATCAAACTTTTATTTTCAAGTTAAGTTTCGGATTATTCACAAGCAACCTCTTCATTTGCAACCATCGTCATACCAATCTAAAACATTTTAGAATCAAAGTTAAAATCTCTTCAAGATTGTCTATTAGGCATTTGAGTAAGAAATCAGATGAATCACTAATTTCGAGCCATAGTCAAGGATAAGAGGAATACAAAAATTCTTGTCTACATTCACATGTATAAGATATCTATGCCTACATTGAAGTTTCCTATTATACCAAAATTGGTCAAAACTATTCATTTGCTAAATAAATGTAGTTTGTCTTGAGAAAATACTAGGATTGCAAGATTAATCAGTTCAAAAGATAACTAATCATGTATTTGAAAGTGCATGTTTGTGAGTGATAAGTGTTCATTTTTCATGCTTTAAAGTATACTTATTTGCTTACTTTTGATACGAAATTAGGGTTTTCAAGAATGAAACTTGCTCTTTAAGTTGTTAACTTTTGTAGACTTCATTTTATATCAATTATATGCATTTGAGCAAACTAATGTGCAAATGATATGGTTTTTGTAGGAATTTAGTAATTGACTAAAATCAGTTGCACTTGAAATCACTCTAGCATTGGTGATTCAAAGAAAAACATACAAGGGGTTCAATTATAAGGAAAAGAGAATGCAAGGTCATAAACTAAGTGCAAAACGACTAAGATACGCGAGCTAAAATATCAAGAATTACCTCATGGATCTCTGATATTCGCGGATTAAGCATTGAAATGCAAAAAGAAGTAGAACTGTGACGTATGCCTTGTGGATTGCTGAAGCTTCCCTGCAAGTTGCTCTGCTATTTGCACTCGTTTCACACTGCTTTTCTAGATAATTTTTTTGCAGAAATCCAGCTAGAACCAGCTATTTGTGTTGGAAAAATAAAGGACAACTTTGTGACTACATTATGAGCACATTCTCTCTTCGAAAAACATCTATAAATACCTCTTGTAACTTATTGATTAGGGAAAAAATATAGAAGAACTAGGTAGTGGTAGTTAGAATACAAGGTTGTGTGAGCAAAAAGGTGAGGTTTTCTTAGTAAACAAAACAACTTTGTTGTGGTAAACTTGAAGATCAAGGTTGTAAAAGAGAAGCTTGAGGAGGTTGTTCCATTCACTTGAATAAGATTTCATCAACTTTTACCTTTACTTCCTTGTCTCATTCATGTTTCATTTCAAGAGTTTTATGAACTTCACTATGTTCAACTATATGTGTAGCTAAACTATTGCATCCTAGGGAAAGGATGAACTTATAATATCATGACTATGTGATAACTTGAGTTGATTTTTGGCCACTTTGTAAACTTGTTTGTTCATATATTTACATCTAATATTTGTAGTTGCTTGATCACCAACTATAGATCATCCAAGCATGTATTTGAGCAATTAATTTGCCTTGCATATGTATTTCAAAATATATGAACTCTAGATTACATTTTCACATTAGTAGGAGGTGAATTTAGATGGAACAAGCTTGTAAATTCATTGCGATTCATGAACTCATGCTAAGTTAATTTATCATGCAAATAGATAAAGGCGTGGTGTATTTTTGTTTATTTGTGAAAGCAATATCCAAAAAATTAAGGGGGGTTACTTCCTCAACAAGTCACAATTTAGTGGCCTTAATTAACCAAGTTGATCATTGTCTTGAAGCTACAAGGGATTCTAATCCCTAAGACCTTAATCTTAAGAAAACCTAATCTAACTCTCTACTTTTATTTCTCTTCTTTTGATTTACCGTCTATATGGTTGGTTTACCACCTCATGACTGGTGTTATAATTATTATTTAAGCTCTATGACTAGTTGAACCGCCTATTTAACTTCTAACATTTATTGACATTTGTACCCCCAAATTAACTTCTTTAATTTTGCCATTTGGCTTGTTTAATTGCTAATGTTGCTTTTTGATAATATCTTTTTTGTCTAGATAATAAAGTTAGTTGAAAAGCCTTGCTAGTTTACCAATTCTGTGTGGGATCGACCTTAATTATTACTATACTCGTTTGACCCGTATACTTGTGAAAAATCGAGGTAATTGGGCTTAATTGATTTGATAATTAGGAATTCATGACTTGAAAATCTAAACCACATCAAGTTTTTGATACCGTTGCTGGGGAATTAGATAATACTAGGGCAAAAACAAGTTTTATTAATCTCAACCTGTTTTAGCTTTAAATTTCCTAATTTTCTTTGTATATACGAGTGCCAAGGTTAGTATAGACATGAAGTTCTTTTACTAATCTCCTTGTTATGTTTTTGTAGTACATGCACCGATTGCTTCGCATCCTAGTTCCATTTCATTTGAAAATTGAAAAGATTGCTAGGAAGGCAAGATGACGTGCATGACAACAACAACAACAACAACAACAAGTTGAAGATAGTCCAAGGGAAGAAAGTGTAGGTGAAACTTTACTTGAGCAACCTTTAAAAGAAACAATGGCGGAAGAACGAGTAAATCGGAATCCACAAGCGTTAAGGGAGTCTGCATTGCCGGATATTTTGGGAGCACAAGCACAAACAAGTATTGCAAGGCCAGCAATTAATGCTAATAACTTCGAGATTAAACCCTCTTTGATTCAAATAATCCAACAAAATCAATTTGGAGGTAATTCAATGGAGGATCCAAATGCTCATTTAACTAATTTTTCAGAAATTTGTGATACAATCAAGCTTAATGGAGTAAGTGATGATGCTATGAAGTTTAAATTATTTCCATTTTCATTGAGAGATAAAGCTAAGGTATGGCTTTGATAGGTCGTAATTTTGTCATTTATTTTATAATTAATTCCCTCTTATTATCTTACCAAATGTGCGTTAATTGGTGGATTCTACTCTTGGAAATTTGTACTAATCGCAGGGAGTTGGAACAAAACGTGGTAAAACGGTGCAAATTTCTCACTACAATTGCTGTTTGGCATGGTCACGTCAACTCAGGGCGAACGTGTTCAAGAAATTCGGGAAAGACGCGCGATACTAAACTACCAATTGGAAGCGCAACGTGGGGCCGCAAATATTCCATTAGTTGATTATTTGATTTGAATTGACAATAGTAGTTTAGAAAGAATAGGAAACTTCCCAATTAGCAGATTTTCCTTTCTTTGTGGTTGTAGCTGAGTAGGGTAGGTAGAAGTCAACGAAGACTAGAACTACTATTCTGGAAGAGGGAAACTTAGCTTTTGGAAAAAAAAAAGGCAGCCGAAACAAGCTGGGCAGAGGACGACTGGCCTTTGTTTTGTTCTTTTGATTATTCCATCGGGTGGACAATCCGAATTAAAAGACATTAGTCATTCTTTTGACTTTGTCATTTTTCTTTCCCTTATTCAATCGAACTATATCCTCTAAATTGAGGACGATGCATTCAACAGATATCTCTACAATTTTACGTGGGATTTTCTCAACGGAGATGAACTAAACTTTATTTCTAGTCAAGGAACAACGAAGGACTTGGTTCAACTTAAATTGTGAGATCGAACTGATTTTATTTTTTTCTATTATTTTCTGGTATTAGTATATTTCCTGTTTTATGTTCTTATGGTTGTTGTATTATTCAATTATCCTAGGCACGGATTTTAGATTAATTCAATAACTTAAAACCAATTAGAATAATTAAATCCGTAATTCTTTAATTATTCTAAATTAGTGGTAACTGACATGATTGGGTTTGTGTCAGGAAAATATACGGCCTAATTTGAAACAACCCTCGTAGCGTGTTGTTTAGTTAGAACAGGGTTTCTCTAGTTCGTAAGGCAATTGGAAAATTGAATCTTACGGTCGTACCTAGGGTTATTTCACAATTAGGGTAATAACTAACGGTCGTACCTTGGCTATCAATAATTAAGGAGAAATTGACTGTCATCACTTGTTTGACAGTTATAACTTGTTTATCAGTTTATAAGTGGAATTATTCTTGCATCAATGATCAATTAGGAGAACCATTTCCAAAGTTGCTTTTTGGCTAGAGCTTATCCAATATTGTTTGAGTCTTTATAATTTGCCATTTAATTTTTATCTATTCGTTACATTTAAGTAGCATAGTTTATTGTCAGTTTTTATAAAACCCTCCATATCCTAAACTCTAGAAGAAATTAATTACACCTAGTCCCTGAGAATTCGACCCTACTTACCACTAGATACAAAATTTGTATTTAATTTGAGCAGGAATTTATTATTGCACAGGCTCGACGACCTGTCAATTTTTGGCGCCGTTGTCGGGGACTGGCATTAGTTAATTAATTTTCTTTTTGAGTTCATTTTGTTTTTAATTTTCTAGCATTTTTCTGGTTTATGCCTCGCTTTTCTCGTACAGGCAAATTAATTTTCAATCCTGAAATAGAGAAGACTGCGCGTAGAACAAGAATAAAGACTAGACAACACAGAGAGGAGCAATTAGCTGCTCAAAGGCTTAATCTAGAAGTCGATCCGACAAACTCTTTCATTGACATCTCGAGTGACTCCAATCAAGAGGATGCCGCCATGGCTAATGCTCGAACATTAAGGAAGATGGCTGCCTCTAATCTAAATCAGCAACCCCTATGCATTACTTTTCTGAATTTAGATAATAACACACCTTTCGAGCCGAAATTTGGTCTAATTCATATTTTACCCTTTTTTCATGGTCTTCCAGGTGAGGAGCCCCACAAGCACTTGCAGGAGTTTGACGTAGTGTGCACAAGTATGAAGCCTCCAGAAATTATTGAGGAACAGATAAAAATGTGAGCATTCCCTTTTCTCTCAAGGATGCAGCAAAGGACTAGTTATATTATTTACCACCGGGTAGTATCACTACTTGGGAGCAGTTGCAGAAGAAATTCTTGAAAAAATATTTTCCTGCATCTCGAGCTTCCAGTCTGAGAAAGGAGATATGCGGCATTAAACAGCACCCTGGGGAGTTTCTTTATGACTATTGGGAGCGATTCAAGAAATTGTGTATCAAATGCTCTCAACACCAGATAAGTGAGCAGTTGCTAATTCAATACTTCTATGAGGGTTTACTTTTTCGAGACAGAAGTATTATTGATACTGCAAATGGAGGGGCATTAGTCAATAAAACCCCCAGAGAAGCGTGGAAACTAATAGAGGGGATGGCTGAAAACTCACAGCAGTTTAGCACACACGAGGATATCCCAATGTGTAACATGAATGAAGTGGAAACCTCATCTATTCAGCAGCAGCTGTCTGAACTAACATCGTTTGTTAGGCAATTGGCTGTAGGACAAAAGACAGGGCATGTGGGATTTGTACCAATGGAGGACACCCCATGAACATATGCCCAACGCTTCAAGAGGAGGATGTTGAGTAGGTAAACCTAACTGGTCACGCTCCCGCACCAAGAAAGCAGCATAATCCATACTCTAACACATACAACCCAGGTTGGAGGGATCATCCGAATCTTAGCTATGAAGGAAATAGACAACAGAATTTCATGCTAAATAGACAGCAAGGGTATTAGCAACAGTACCAACCTCGACAGCAATCTTTCTCTTCCAATTCGAGACCTTCATTGGAGGAGTTGGTGAAACAATTAGCTATAAAAACTGCTCAGCATCAGCGAAAGACGGACTCTTACATACAGGAGATACAGAATCAAATAAGTCAGATGGCAATATCAATTAACCGTTTGAAATCTCAAGGTCAAGGAAAGTTGTCATCCCAACCTGAACTAAACTCCAAGAATGTGAGCGTTATAACTTTAAGGAGTGGAAGAGAAGTGGAGGGACCTAAACTTGTGACCTCGAAGGATAAAAATGAATATCAGATTGAGAAGGAGCTTGAGGAGGAAGGAATGAGAAGCGTAGATCCAGAGGTAATTCCTGATTCAATGATTAAAATTCGATCTAATCCGCTACTTTTTCCTAACAGGTTGAAGAAGCCGAAGAAGCAAGACAAGGAGAAGGAGCATTTAGAGATATTTCGTAAGGTGGAAATAAACATCCCCTTGTTGCATGTCATCAAACAAGTACCAAGATATGCAAAATTTCTCAAAGACTTGTGCATCAATAGAAGGAGGTTGAAGGGAGATGAAGAGTTATAGTGGGGGAGAACGTGTCAGCAGTATCTTCAAAGGAAACTCCCACCCAAATGCAGGGGCCCAAGTATGTTCACTATCCCCTTTAGGATAGGAAGTACTTTTATTAGAAATGCCATGTTAGATTTAAGAGTATCAATTAATTTCATGCCAAAATCCATATATGCTTCTTTAAATCTGGGACCGTTGAAAGAAACTGGTATTATAATTTAATTGGCTAACCGAACAAATGCATACCCTGATGGACTAATAGAAGATGTTTTAGTTAAGGTTAATGAATTGGTTTTTCCTGCTGACTTTTATGTCTTAGATATGAATGATGATTATTCCCTAGATCCATCACCTTTGCTATTAGGTAGACCCTTTTGAAGCACAACTCAAACAAAAATTGATGTTAATAAGGGCATTCTATCTATGAAGTTCAATGGAAAAATTGTTCATTTTAACATATTTGAGGTCATGAAGTATCCCTCTACTTCTAGTTCTAATTTGGTTTTTGCTATAAGTGTCATTGATCCTATGGTACAGAAAGTTTTTGAAATTGATAGCAGGGATGAGCTGGAAGTGATCTTAACCAAGCACATTGAGTTATCAACAACTCATAGTAGGGAATTAGGTGATGAATTGCAAAATATGGTCGGGGCATTACAATCCTTGGCGACCACAACAACAAGGTATGGGCTTTGCATCTACTTTTACGCCTGAATCTCACCAAAGACTATTACCCTCTGTTGTGCAAGCACCGATTGTAGAGTTGAAACCTTTACCAGACCATTTGAAATATACATATCTTGGTGACAACGAGACTCTCTCGGTGATCATTTCTGCTAAGTTGTCACCAACTCAAGAGGATACGCTGATTCGAGTTCTTAAAGATCACAAACAGACGATAGGGTGGATTATTGCGGATATTAAGGGGATCAGTAAGTCTGTGTGTATGCACAGAATTAGGCTCGAAGAAGCTAAGCCCATTTGACAAGCTCGAAGAAGGTTGAACCTGCTCATGATGGAAGTAATGAAAAAAGAAAAACTTAAATTGTTGGATGTAGGGATTATTTACGCTACATCAGACAGCCCATAGGTAAGTCCAGTACAAGTAGTCCTGAAAAAAGCGAGGGTGACTATAAAAGCTAATCAAGAGGAAGAGTTGGTACCGGTACGAAAGCCAATCGGGTGGCGGCAGTGCAGAGACTATTGCAAGCTCAACACCGTCACGAAAAAGGATCACTTCCCTCTCCCTTTTATTGATCAAATGGTTGAACGTTTAGCATATAGAGTTTATTACTATTTTTTGGATGATTTTTCAGGTTACTTCCATATCACGATTGCACCAGAGGATTAGGAGAAAACTACCTTCACGTGCCCATTCGAAATCTTTGCGTATAGACGAATGCCATTCGGGTTGTGTAACGCCCCTGCCACGTTCCAGAGATGTATGGTAAGTATCTTCTCTGAATATGTGAAGAAAATTATAGAGGTGTTTATGAATGACTTTAGCGTGTATGGTGATAGTTTCGATAATTGTCTTGACAATTGAAACTAATTTTAAGGTGTATAGAAACTAACCTAGTGCTCAACTGGAAAAAATGTTATTTTATGGTTGAGCAAGGAATAGTTTTAGGACATATAGTTTCATCTAGGGGCATAGAAATTGATAAAACTAAGATAGATATTATTTCTGCTTTACCTTACCCCGCAAGTATGCGGGAAGTGCTCTTTTCTTGGACATACAGGCTTCTATCGTAGGTTCATCAAAGACTTCTCAAAGATTGGAACACCTTTATTTAGACTGTTGCAAAAAGACGTGACGTTTGAGTTCAATAAAGATTGCAAGGAGGCATTCAACAAGTTGAAGGACCTCTTGACTTCATCCCTGATTATTCAACCTACGGATTGGAATATTCCATTCGAGATCATGTGTGACGCAAGTGACCATGCAGTGGGAGTCATGTTAGGGCAGAGAGTAGGAAAAGCAACCCATGCCATCTACTATACATCAAGGGTTTTGAATGGAGCTCAATTGAATTACTCCACCTCAGAGAAGGAGCTTTTAGTAGCTGTCTTTGCTTTATAGAAATTTAGGTCGTATTTACTCGGGGCTAAAGCCGTTGCATTCTCTGATTATGTAGCTCTGAGATACCTGATGACAAAAAAAGATGCGAATCCGAGGCTAATAAGATGGATATTGCTCCTACAAGAGTTCGACCTGGAGATCAGGAATAAAAGAGGATCGGAGAATTTGGTAGCTAACCATCTGAACCACATACCAGTTGAAGAGGAGAATGTTCCACTGAGATATACCTTCCCTGATGAACAATTATTTTTCCTAAATTCTAAATTGCCCTGATATATTGATTTAGTTAATTACCTAGTAACTGGCAAGTTACCTGTAGGTTGGTCTAAAGCGAAGAGGGACAAACCAAGGAGTGACATAAAATACTTCATATGGGATGACCCGTACCTATGGAAGCATTATGCGGATCAAAGAATGTGAAGGTGTGTAAGTGAAAATGAATTTCATTTGATTCTAACTTTTTGTCACTCTTTTGCATGTGGAGGTTATTTTGGACCAAAGAGGACGGCTCCTAAGGTGCTAGAGAGCGGTTTCTTCTGGCCTTCACTATTTAAAGATGCCTACATGTTCTATAAGTCTTGTGAAAGATGTCAAAAGGTAGGTAACATTTCTCGTAGAGATCAAATGTCTCAAACTCCCATGTTCTTTATTGAAATTTTTGATGTTTGGGGGATCAACTTTATGGGTCCTTTCCCCATGTCGTTTGGCTTTTTTTTTTATATAATATTGACAGTTGATTATGTTTCCAAATAGGTGGAAGCTAAAGCCACCCGTACTAAAGATTCGAGAGCGGTTTCAGATTTTGTCAAATTCAATATTTTTGTGCATTTTGGAATGTCGAGGGCATTGTTAGTGACAGAGGGACACACTTCTGCAACAAAATGATAGCGGCATTATTTCGAAAGTATTGTGTCCTTCACAAGATCTCTACATCATATCACCCTCAGACGAATGACCAAGCCGAGGTTTCGAATAGAGAAAGAAAATCTTTCTTGAAAAAAATAGTGTGACCCGATAGGAAGGATTGGAGTCAGAAGTTGGAAGACGCACTCTAGACCTATCAGACAGCGTATACGACACCTATAGGGATGTGTCCCTACAGATTGGTGTTTGGCAAGCCATGCCACCTGCCAGTGGAGTTTGAACACAAAGCGTTCTGGACAATAAAACAGTGCAACATGGATCTAGCAGAGGCGGGTGTTCATCGGAAGTTGGAGTTACAAGAGCTAGAAGAAATCAGAAATGAAACCTATGAGAATGCAGCGATCTATAAGGAGAAAAATAAAGCTTTGTATGATCAGCAAATTTCTATAAAAACTTTTGTCATTGACCAGAAAGTTCTTCTCTACCAATCGAACCTTATGTTATGCGTTCTCCATGGATTGGCCCTTTTATAGTTACTAATACTTTCCATCATGGTGCAGTAGAAATACAAAATTTAAAGATCGAGAAGAAGTTCATTGTCAATGGACACCATCTTAAACCCTATTATGAAGGGCTGCCAGTAGAAGAGGTAGAGATGCTGCACCTCGAAGATCCATCTCACAAGTACTAGGGGCGATTGACAATGTCTAGTCAAAGACGTTAAAGAAAAACGCTTATTGGGAGGCAATACAATCTATTTTAGTTGTTTGTTTAATTCTATTTAGTAGTTTCAATATGTTTTCTTAGAGTTTTTCACAAATTTTTTGTTTAATTTTCCATTTTTGATGATTAGTAGATGTCCCCCCGATATGACGTGCCCGCGTCAACAAGGCGCGTGATAATGTGCAATTCCCATGTTCTTCATCAGAAGAGTTCCCACCCTCATGACGTGCCCACGTCAAGTCACCTGGAAGCTTTTTCTTTGATCCTGGAGCTGACTGACTGACATGACGCACCCGCATCAATAAGGCGCGTGGTAATAAGCAATTCTCCAATTCTCCATCAGAAACGTTGTCACTCTCATGACGCGTCCGCGTCAACAGGGCAGGTGGTAACTCTTAATTCAACAGACCTTCATCATAAGCGTTCTTACCTTCATGACGTGCGCATGTCATGTTCGAGGGAGAGGTATATATATATATTCGTTTAATTTTAAATTTTAAATTTCAAAAAAAAATTTTCATTTAATCTTGAATTTTAATTTTTAATTTAAATTTTAAAAATTTAAAAAAAACCCCGAAACCCATTTCTTTTTTTCTTTTTTCTTTCTTTTTCTTTCTTTCTTCCTTTCTTTTTCTTTCTTTCTCTTTTCCTTCTTTCTTCCTCCCCTGTTCTCTCTTTCAGCCAAAAGCCAACCGCCGCCTCGACGTCCGCCGTTGCCTCACCGCTCACTCAATCCATGCACATCGCCGCCATTTCTCTCCGCTCGCTGCACGCCTCACACAGGCGTCGTTTCCACATCCTCGCGACGTCGTTGTCGTCTTCCACCAGCGCCGTCAATCTCTTCCCTTCCTTCGTTGCTACGTGCCGTCGTTGCTTCTGCCCAAGACACCACAAAAGCCAGCATGCATGTCTCTCTCTCTCCCCCCGCTGTATCACCACATCGTTGCCCGCTGCTGTCGCCGTCTTCCTCGAGCGCTGCACCGCCTATTTAACTACACTGCCACTTCTTGTTGTCGTCGGTGCGGAGGTACTCTACTATCTCCACCTTTAACTAACTCTCTGGAGTATCGAATTTTGGAGTACTATTTCTGGAATTAATTATTAGCCTTAATTGGAAATTATTTTGCTGGATTATACTAAACTACTGAATTGCTGAATTGGGAATTGATTGTTGACCAGCTGCATTACTTGGGGATTTGTTGATATTGTGATTGGAAAGACTGCACATTTAACTATTAAATTGGGAACCACCAGTACTTATATAGAGATCGAAGACAACCTAAGAGGGGGTGAATTAGGTTATTTAAAAACTAATCAAGTTATGAGACACTTTTTTTCTCAATATGAAATTTACCCTCTTTTTCAGATGATCACTCAATGAAACAATTAGTAAGAAAGCAAGATTGCTTGGGAGTAGAAGAGATAAGTAATTAAGGTTCACAAGATAGTAAGTAATAAGGAAAGAATAGCAAACTAATTTCACTTCCAAACTCCTCTTGAGTTTGAATATCACTTATAGAGCAAGTTTCTTCAAGTTGATCAAATACAACCAATCTTTGTGTACAAAGAAAGGATCACTTCCTCCTTACCCCAATCTATACTTGGTCAAATTAGGAAGTTTTACTATCACTCTGGATAACCCTCACAAAGTTACACTATTGAAGTATTTTTCTCACACAAGAAAAGCTTATACGAATTTCACACAACTAAGAGTACAAATCTTCTTTGTAGAGTATTTTCTCACTAAAACTACTCTTGATCTCTTGTATTCTCAATGTGCAAAAGTTCTTTCAAAGTCATTGATCATGCACTATTTATATGAGGCCCAAAAGTGCCTCTATTAATGCTTCCAACGGATAGAAGACAGCTAAAGAGTCAACTAGCCGTTGGGAGTGTGGGACGTCCGGTACTCCCGTTACTTGTGCCCGACAGTAGGCAGTGAGTTTGAGAGATTTTGTTCAATTCTTCTGGACGTCCGGTGTCCCTGATGCTTGGGTCCAAAAGCAGACGGTGAAATTGAGAAATTTTCTTCAATTCTTTCGGACGTCCGGTACCTCTAATGCTTTGAGTCCGAAGTGCTGCATAGTTTATCGGACGTCCGGTATCTCTGATGTATGCCTCCGAAAGAGGTCAGTGAGTTAGGTGGAATGTCTTAATTCTTTCGGACGTCTTGTGATGGAGTTCTTCATGCGTCCGAAGTGCTGCACACTTTATCGGACGTCCGGTCCTGTCTTCACAAACGTCCGACAGCTTTTAGCTTCCTTTGCCTCTTTCAATTACACTTGATCTTGAATCAGATTTGCTTCATAACTGAAAGTGTTTCTTGAAGGGATATTAGTATCATCCTATTGTTTTGTAAACATCAAAAGTTAGGGACCAAGATTGACATTCTCCCCCTTTTGATGATGACAAAACAATGGATGGAAGAGAGAAAAATTGAGCATAAACTCCCCCTCACTCATTGCATCCAAAATTTCTAAGTGTCAGGATAACACCCTCTCAGAATAACTCCCCCTTACACATTAACCATTTACACAACATCCCAACATCCTTTTTTCCCCCTTTTTGTCATCATAAGATGAGTTTAACAACTAACACTAATCAATGTCAACTAATATCCAATTCAATATACCAAACATACCAGAAATGCAATCCAATAACACAAAAACAGAGAAATGATACCAGAAATCACCAATCACCAACATACCAATCATTCAACAATCATTAACCAAAAAACAGAGAATTTATACCAAAAGAAGTACCAATCAGAGAAATACCAACGAAAATACATTAGCAAATTAACTAGAAAACATTAAAGTTAACCAAGATCCGTTAGTACAGAATATTTGAAACATCAAAAGAGAAAATACAAAAGATGCATCCTAATATGAAGTGCAAATACCTAAGAGTGCCTAAATGGTGATCTTGGACGATCCAGGCCTTCTTCTTGCAAGGCGAAACTGAGCAGGATCCACTTCATCTTCAGTTTCCTCATCATTTTCATCACTAGTTTCAGTTGTTGGAGTCTTGTCTTTGTCTGAAGTCGAGGGATCATGAGGAGTAGGTTGAGAACTTGAGGCATGGACTTCAAGAGTGGGCTCAATTTGAGGCTCTTTCTCTTGTGGAACAGGAGTTGACTCAGTGCGTGGCTCCTTTTGGTGTACATGTTCATCCTCTTATTGGATAGGAGGTACAACCAGATTTCGTTATCCAAAAAAGTGGCTTGTTACTCAAATGTCATGGTCATCATTATACCATCTTCAAGAAGAAGGATGTGTTGTTTGAATTCCTCAAGTAAGGAGATGACTTCATGATTGGATAAGGTAGGTTGAGTCGATGACTTTTTAGGATGGATGGAAAAGGATGAAACATACTGAGACCGATCTTTGGGAGGTCTAGGAGTAACAGGAGTTTCATGACGACTTTTGGTCCTATATTCTAAAAAAGCCTCCTTATAGCACCAATGACCATCAAAGAATCTAATACTTTTTCTTTCAAAATAAGTTTTGGAAAAGATGGACGATGTACTCTCTTTTGGAGATATTCTAGTGAAGGGAATTTTGAAATGAGCAAAGATTGGAGTTAAAAACTTTCTATAGGAGAGTTTCCTACGGCTATCAGTACTGATTTTGAGCAAAAATTTGCACTTGACAAAACCAAAATTAATTCGGACCTTCTCAACAAAGCAATAGAACAAATAAGCTCCATTTTGTTGGCATCAGTCCTATGAGCATCAGTAGGAACCAACAGGTTTGAAATTATTGTAAAAA
Organism: Coffea arabica; assembly: GCF_036785885.1. NCBI lineage: Eukaryota > Viridiplantae > Streptophyta > Magnoliopsida > Gentianales > Rubiaceae > Coffea > Coffea arabica. The sequence goes on along the minus strand of NC_092318.1, from coordinate 34,655,606 downwards.
TGATCAGATTTTGAGGATTGAGATCCTCCAATTTTGCCTCAGCAGGTTTGTTAAAGTATTTTTGAGAGTAGGTCATCAATTTTTTAATGTGAAAATGGTGATAAACAGTCGGAAACTCTTCATAAGAGAAAAAATTTGCAATTTTACCCTTAAAATCATCTTCAATTTTTGTCTTTAAAATCATATTGACAATTTCAGGATTGAGTGCAATGTCAACAGAATTGACACGAGAGACAAGATCAGTGTGAGAACTATCATTTCTAAGGTTAGCAAAGAACTGATAAAGCATATCAGGATAATATGTATTGGGTAAGGATAGAATGTGAGACCATTTTTGGAAATCAAAGAGTTTAAGGACTGGTTCTAGATAAGTTTATGGAATTCAGAGGGAAGAATGGTTCTTTGAGTGATGAAACCCTTCTGTGAAATCCATTCAAACCTCTCTCTGGCATCATCATCAATGAATTTTGGCAATGTAGTTGGCTGTTCTTCAGTTTGATCAACACGTTTCTCTCTGGTAGAACGTTTCCTTTTTCCACCGCGTGTCTCAGTCCCTCTAGGTGATTTCCTGGTGGAAGGCTCAACAGTTTCTTCATCTCTAAGCCTGGTGGTGCGTCTGGTACCTGCAGGGCCTCCTCTCAGTCGTACCATGATGATATGCAAGATGATTTTGTTGCAGAAAGTGATGAAAATATGTATGAAATGGACTAAGACTGCAGATTAGACTGCAATGTATGCTTGAATCTTTCAAAATGGGTGAATTTTGAGTGACTAGGGTTTCAGATGAAAATTGGGATCGGTGGAGTGGTTAGCAATTAGAAGAGATTGTGAATGCCAATTAATGCGCAAGGAGTTGAGACAGTATTGGTGAAATCAATTTCTTGGAACTTGTTCTGAGAAGAGATGAATTTAAAATTTTGAAAGTGGAGGAAAGTGAAGGGGTGCGTCCGAGACAACAGTTGTTTTTGAACTAAATGAAGGAGAAGGCTTCTTTATAGCAAGCCTCTTTTGAGTGCTGGACGGCCGAATGAAGAGAAGCGTCTGATACAAAAATTTTTTGGAAAAAGACTTAAAACACTGTCGAACGTCCGTTCATCTGATATCGGACGTCCGATAAGGTTTGACCAGAGAATTTTTAGAGATTCTTTTCCAAAATGCCCAACTTTGTTCTCAAAATACAAACTGATCTAATGGTAAGGCTTTTGTAAGAATATCAGCAATTTGATCTTTTGAACAAACATATTGTACACAAATTTCACCCTTTTGAACAAGATCACGAATGAAATGATACTTTATGTCTACAATATATGCTTGAAATTTGTGATCTTGTTCAGGTCTACTTGCGGTTAAATAAAGTAAACTACCAATCATACCTGTATACTTTTTCTCATCAATTTTTATACCTTCATCCTTGTCAAACTTGGTAGATGTGCACATAAGTGTTCGAACTTGTTTTGAATTTTTCATTCCAAATCTTTTAAACAATTCTTTGGTGTACTTAGCTTGATTGATGAATGTACCTTCTTGAGTTTGAACCACTTGGACCCAAGGAAGAAGTTTAACTCTCCAATCATTCTCATCTCAAACTCATTTTGCATAATAGTGAAAAAATCCTTGCACAAACACTCATTAGTAGTACCAAAGATAATATCATCAACATATATTTGTATAATTAGAAGATCATTGGAACTTTATTTAGTGTAAAGAGTGGTATCCACAATTCCCCTTTTAAACCATTCTCAACTAAAAAATCACTTAAACGTTCATAACGTGCTTTTGGAGCTTGTTTTAATCTAAACAAAAATTTTGAAAGTTTAAACACATAATTTGGATATGTCTCATTTTCAAAATCGGGAAGTTGGTCAACATAAATCTCTTGATCAATAAAACCATTTAAGAAAGCACTTTTAACATCCATTTGAAACAATTTAAAATCTTGAAACATGCAAATGCCAAGAACATTCTAATTGACTCTAGTCTAGTTACAGGAGCAAATGTTTCATCAAAATCTATTCTTGCTTCTTGAACATACCCCTTAACTACAAGTCTAGCCTTATTTCTCACAACTTCACCTTTGTCATTCATTTTGTTTCTAAAAACCCATTTTGTGCCAATAATAGGATGATTTTGAGGTATTTCAACTAGTGTCCAAATCTTGTTTCTTTCAAATTGATTTAGTTCCTCTTCCATGGCTAAAATCCAGTTTTGATCTCTCAAATCATCAACAACATTTTTAGGTTCAAAATGTGAGACTAAGGCAAAATTATCCATCAATTGTTTAGAGGAGGAACGAGTTCTTACCTTTTCGGATGAATCACCAATAATAATCTCCTTGGGATGATTTTGAGCAAACTTCCAATCTCTTGGAAGATCCTTAGGTGTACCAACATCCTGGTCGTTTTCTTCTAATGCTTGATTCTCTTGAGGATCATTTTCCTTTCAATTTTCTTCTAATGGAGTTTTGTCTTGATCATGAATCGTGAGTTTCTTGAGTCCTTCTTGAACCCCTACATCATCATCCTCACAACAATTCTTGGAAATATCATCATTAGATTCATCAAATATAACATGTATGGCTTCTTCTATAACAAGAGTCCTTCTATTATAGACTTAAATCCTCTTTTGTTTTCACAATAACCCAAGAAAATACCTTCATCGGATTTCTTATCAAATTTTTCAAGATATTCCTTGATATTTAAAATAAAACATTTGCAACAAAAAACTTTGAAATATCCAACAATTGGCTTTTTATCAAAAATTAACTTATAAGAGATTTTGTTCAAAATTGATTTTAATAGAACTCTATTCATTACATAACAAGCCATATTTACGGTTTCGATCCAAAAATATTTTGGCAAGTTGCATTCACTTAACATGGTTCATGCGGCTTCTTGAAGAGTTCTATTCTTTCTTTCAACAACACCATTTTGTTAAGGAGTTCTTGCAATTGAAAATTCATGAGTAATTTCATTGTGATCACAAAATTTTGAAAAGTTACAAAATTTAAATTTCGAACCATTGTCACTTCTAATCTTAACAATTTTCAACCCAATCAGATTTTGAACTTTTGCAAATAGGGAGACAAAGTTTTTAAAGGTATCATCTTTGTGAGCAAGAAACAATACCCAAGTGTATCTAGAATAATCATCAACAATGACTAAGCAATATCTCTTACCACCCAAGTTAGCAATTTGTGTAGGGCCAAACAAATCAAGATATAAAAAGTCCAAAGGTTTTGAAGTAGAAACACATTTTTTGGGTTTAAAAGAAATTTTGACTTGTTTTTCAAATTGACAAGCATCACAAATTTTGTCCTTTTCAAACTTGATGTTTGGCAAACCTCTAATAAGATCTTTTTTGGGAATTTCTTTTAACAAATCCATGTTGAAATGACAAAGTCTTTTATGCCACAACCAAGGGTCTTTATTTGAAACTTTAAGGCATTTAAAGTTAGAGGAATCAGCATTTTCAAGAATAACTACATGATGTCGTTTATTCTTTTTCCTTTAAAAATGATATTAAACTTTTAGTCAAGAACAAGAAACTCATGTTTTTTGAATAAAAAAAACAAATTTCTATCACATAGTTGACTAATTCTTAGCAAGTTATAACTCAAATTGTCAACTAAAAGAACATTGTGAATGAAAGTTTGACCATTCTTACCAACATCTCTTACTTCAATTGTTTTGGTTTTGTTATCATCTCCAAATGTCACTTTTTCACTTGATTTTGGCTTGAGTTTGATGAATTGTGATGGATCACCGATCATGTGCCTTGAACATCTACTATCTATGAACCATTTTGATTCTTTAATGATATTCACCAAGTTCACCTATACAAAAGTTCACAAGATAATATTTGGTGCCCTTTATTTTTTGGCTCCTTGAGAGTTAGTATGATGTCTAACTATCCAAATGCATTTCATGCCATTGCTCATATTCTTCCTCACATAACAATTACTTTTCATGTGACCTATTTGCCAACAAAAACTACACATAGTCAAAGAGTTACTTGTATGGACAAGTTTAACAAACCTTACTTGTCTTCTCTTGTAAATAGTAAACTCATTTGCACTAGAATTTAACTTCTTCTCATGAAAGCCACGATCAGGTTTTGATTCATTCCTTTGAAAACAGTTTTGTTTCTTGTGTTGGAGCAACTCGTTTAAATTATCCATTATTCTTTTCAAATCACCTTGTTCCTTTTTGAACATTTCACAAAGTTTTATTTTTCTATCAAACTCAAAATGTAAAACAGTCTCACTTTTTTTGAAGTAGTCATTTTCAGCTTTCAATTTTTTGTTTTGTTGAAAAAGATTTCCATTATCTTAAAGCAAAAAGCTAATTTTCTTTTTTTACTCCTTATTTCGAGCATAGGATTCTTTCAAGCTATCATGCAATCTCTTAATGAAGGATTCAATATCATCATCAGATTCATCATCACTAACAGGTTGAGAGTTGCAAGTAGTTACCTCATCATCACCAATGTCCATGAAAGCCATTTGAGCTGATTCTTCTTCCTCTTCAACATCACCATCTGAGTTGCAATCATTCCATGTGATTTTAAAGTTGTTGAATTTTGGTTTTCGTTCAGCTTTTTCCTCTTTCTTTTTCTTCATTAGGCACTCACTCATGTAGTGTTCAAAACATTTGTATGAGGACTCGCAAAATTCTTCATATTTTCGTCAAAATTTCCTTTTATGTTGAATAAATTACTTTATTATAGCTTTACTACTCATTTACTTCCTCAAATAGTTGCAATAAATCATAGAATCAAGAGTTTCATCTTTAGTTTTATAGTTAGCGTAAATTAGGATTTTTGCTTATTTCGATAGTGTGATTAGTTGGTAAGTATGTGTATTAAATTCAGTGGTTAAGAATGAGTTTTAGATAAGAGAAACTGTATGATTAGAAATGATAATAATAAGTTAGTAAATCATAAGTTAAAACACTAGTACGGGCGAGTTAAGGAAATCGGTTTGAACCGACGTGTACCGTTTACTATCGATTGAATACACCATTTGGACAATAATTTATTACTTTAATTTTCTTTGCTATTATTTCAGAAATATCAACCCTTAATTAACCCTCAAAGTGGCCGAAAATTTCGACCAAGAAAAGAGGAAAAGAAGAAAAAAATTTGAGACTTAATCTTGCAGCGACACTTAGCGGCCATCCAACCAATTTTGACCAAACCAATTTCCTATCTTCTTATCTTTCTCTTGGCTTTATTTCTTCTTCATTTTCTTCTTGGTTGGCCGAGCTTGAGGAGCGAAAAAAAAAGAGAGAAAATTTCAACTTTCACCTTGAATCCATCCTTGTTTGAGTGAAATTAATCAAACTAAACCGATTAAACTTCTCTTTTGGTGTTTGGAAAGTTTTGTGTGGTGAAATTTTTGGAAAAGAGGGGTTTGGTTTTCACTTATTGACCAAGAAAAGAGGAAAAGAAGAAAAAAAATTGAGAATTAATCTTGCAGCGACACTTAGCGGCCATCCAACCAATTTTGACCAAACCAATTTCCTATCTTCTTATCTTTCTCTTGGCTTTATTTTTTCTTCATTTTCTTCTTGGTTGGCCGAGCTTGAGGAGCGAAAAAAAAAGAGAGAAAATTTCAACTTCCACCTTGAATCCATCCTTGTTTGAGTGAAATTAACCAAACTAAACCGATTAAATTTCTCTTTTGGTGTTTGGAAAGTTTTGTGTGGTGAAATTTTTGGAAGAGAGGGGTTTGGTTTTCACTTACAAGCAGCTTTTGGAAGGTATAATGATTGCCTTTCCTTTTCTCTTACTTAATCTTGTTAAAGTTGGGATAGAAACTTATGTTCTTGGTTTACTATGGTTAAGTATTTAGTTTTGGATGATATTGTGAAATGTTTAGCTAGGGTTTACATTTTCAGCCTTGATTATGGTTGTGTACTTAGTAATTGATGGTTTTGATGAGATAGTACTTGATAGTATTGAGTTAGGATATGAATTTGTAGAGTATAAGTGAATTTTCAGCATTGATAGTGAATCTGCCTTGTTTTTGCACTGCATGTTCGTCCATGATAAAGGCCAAATCAGTTCTTATTCAAAACATGAAAGTTGTAGGAAATTGCGTTAAATATCTACCTATAAAATGTCAGCTCAATCGGAGTACTGTAGCTTATGAAATAACTAAAATACCCCTGACTGCCCAAATGCCCAGTTTAACCGACAGTTTTCTATTTTCTCTGAGATTTCACTTTTTGACCTTGAAAATGCAAGAACTAGGTGTTGATGTTTTCATAGGAAATGTAGGTCTCTGTCTTAGCTTCGAAACGCCATAAAATTTATCCCAATCCGATAAGTGTAGCTTCAGTTGTGACCAAAATGCCGAAAGATGACAAACATTCTTCTTTAATACTAGTTTCCAGTTTTGGTCTTGATAATTGCGTTGCTAGAATTGACTTGTATTTGGATGATATTGAGCCTAGTTGAAGAGGTATTTTGTTATGCTTGCTTATGTGATGAATTTGGGCTGAGTTGAGGAAAAAAATGAAGTCATAAGTGGCTGGAAAATAGTTAAATACAAAGGGCATGCTACTCAAATTTTTACTCAAGGGTTAGGCGAGTGAACTTGAGACTTGAGCAACGACTCGAGGTTGAGGCAAATTTCGATTGTTTATGGTATTCGAGTTTTCTTTAGTAAGAGGTACATAAGCTAAACATTTTGCCAAAACTCGTACCCTTTAAAAAGTGAAAGTAGCGACCCTTAAACATACGATTTTCTCGATTTTTCATACCAAGTGTGACTTCCAAAGTTTGAATCACTTCTTTATCGAAACTAAAAGAGCGAGCATGAATTTTTGAGAGTTTGAGAAGTCATATGACTGCTATTTAAACAAGTTTCATTTATTTGATCTTTTAAAGCGAAACTCCTATGTTTCGAAGCCTAGTGAATTTTAAACTCTTAAATGATATTTTATCGCAGATTTGGACTCCAATCAAGGAGTTGTACCTGAACGTGAGTTTGACAAGCACTAAATCTTTGGTGAGTGTTTTCAAGTACATGATTGAACATGATACTTGATTTAAATACTTGATATTTGATTGGTTTGGTCGGGCAAGGGTGTACTTTATCGCGCTTACCCTAATGTGATATATACTTGTTTATTGTTGCAATTGACTTGATATACTTGTGTATGATGTGCGCACTCTCTGGAATTCCAGAAATCCTGTAGCTAGTTAATCGAGTCGAGCCGACAAGAGCTTGATCTATTGGGTAACGGACTTTGAGTCTCTTGTTTTGTCGAGTGGAGTGATACCTTCTTGACTAATTAGTATACTCGAGTATTACCACCCATATTTATTTAGGATTTTGGGCCCGGTAGGGGGTTTGGATGGTGGATGGAGATTGTAACTAAGTGGTGCTCTACTCAACTAATGGCTTTACTTGAAAGTTGACGGAGTGTCAACTACTACTTGATCAAGCTCTGGTGAAGCAACAGGAACTTGGCTCCTGAGAGCCATTCGTATCCTTATACTTTGAAATGATTATTACTTTTCGGGTTATTGTTTCTTTTTAAAAACTTTATACTCGCTCATTTTGAGATTTGCTACTTGAAGTGTTATTACTCACTTTTATGAACTTGTTATGCTCGCTACTTTGCTATTTTGATACTTGTACTTTTAAATAATGGTTAACTTGCTATTTGGAATCTCATTGAGTTTTAGCTCATTCTATTCCGTTAAATTTGTTTTCCTTACAGGGGGAACGAGCTAGGGTGTGAGACTGATACAGGCTAGCTAGTCTAGCTTTTGAACTTTTGCGATTATACTCGCGCTAGTGCTCGGTTAGGGTTGAATGTATCTGGAATTCATATCTTTTGTCCTATTTGAGATTGTATGAACGTTTGAGATAGAATGAATATATTTGTATGTTCCAAGTTTGGGAACTGTTATTTCATTTATTCCTGAGGTTATAACGTATTTTGTTTGAAGTGAGTGAGTGGGTCCTGGCGAGAGATGAGCAGATGGTTTGCTAAACCCTGGGGTATGCCCTAAGAAGAGGTGGGGTCGTCACAATTTGTCAGCTTATTTTTTGTTGGCCTCTTGCTTTCCTTTGTTTCTTGCATTGTTAAACTGATTTAGAAATGAATTGATAGGTCCTCCTTTTCTGAATCTCCTTTTGTTGAGGATTCTCTTGAAACTTCTTGTGATGAGAGTAAGATCATTGTCGTCAACTTCCACATCTTCTCCATCCAAGGAAGCCAAGTCATCTTCATCTTGGGATGCTTTTAGAACAATGCTCCTTCTCACCTTTGCATCTTCTTCCTCTTGTACCTTCTTAAGTTTCAGCTCATAAGAGATTAGAGAATTAATAAGAGATTCAATAGGCATAAAATTTAAATCTTTAGTCTCTTCAATGGCAGTCACCTTACTCTCCCAATCCTTGGACAAAGCATTCAAGATTTTTCTATTTTCTCTCCAAGGGAGTATTCCTTTTCTAGCACCTCTAAATCCTTAATGAGATCATTGAATCTACAATACATTTTGTCAATATTTTCATGAAGTTCCATCTTAAATGATTCATATTTGGTGACTAAGATAGATTTCTTTTGTTCTCTCACATTCTCACTCCATGAATTTCTCTCAGTTTGTCCCAAATCTCTTTAGCAGACCTACAACCTTTGATTCTAATGGATTCATTTGAATCTAAAGTGCTATACAACATATTCATAGCCTTGGCATTCAAGGTGAGGTGAGTTCTATTTTCACCAGTCAATTCATTTCTGATTTTTGGTTTTGGTCTATGAGTAACTTCATCTATTACAGAGGCATCAAATGGACCTTCATTAACAATAAACCACAGTTCGATATCAATCGATTGCAAAAAGACAATCATTCTTTTCTTCCAACTCACATAATTGGATCCATTAAACATTAGGGGTCTAGTGACAGATTGTCCTTCAAAAAATATGGCATTATTAATTGTCATTTTACTCCAAAGCTGCTTGAGTTTAATCTCTAGGAGACCAACCTTTGATACCAATTGTAGGGATTGAAGACAACCTAAGAGGGGGGTGAATTAAGTTATTTAAAAACTAATCAAGTTATGAGACACTTTTTTGTTCAATATGAAATTTACCCTCTTTTCTAGATGACCACTCAATGAAACAATTAGTAAGAAAGCAAGATTGCTTGGGAGTGGAAGAAATAAGCAATTAAGGTTCACAAGATAGTAAGTAATAAGGAAAGAATAGCAAACCAATTTCACTTCCAAACTCCTCTTGACCTTGAATATCACTTTATAGAGCAAGTTTCTTCAAGTTGATCAAATACAACCAATCTTTGTGTACAAAGGAAGGATCACTTCCTCTTTGCCCCAAGCTACACTTGGTCAAATTAGGAAGTTTTACTATCACTCTGGATAACCCTCATAAAGTTATACTATTGAAGTATTTTTCTCACACAAGAAAAGCTTATACGAATTTCGCACAACGAAGAGTACAAATCTTCTTTGTAGAGTATTTTCTCACTAAAACTACTCTTGATCTCTTGTATTCTCAATGTGCAAAAGTTCTTTCAAAGTCATTGATCATGCACTATTTATATGAGGCCAAAAAGTGCCTCTATTAACGCTTCCAACGGATAGAAGACAGCTGAAGAGTCAACTAGCCGTTGGGAGTGTCGGACGTCCGGTACTCCTGTTACTTGTGTCCGACAGTAGGCAGTGAGCTTGAGAGATTTTCTTCAATTCTTTCGGACATCCGGTGTCCTTGATGCTTGGGTCCGAAAGCAGATGGTGAAATTGAAAAATTTTCTTCAATTCTTTCGGACGTCCGGTACCTCTAATGCTTTGCATCCGAAGTGCTGCATAATTTATCGGACGTTCGGTATCTCTAATGTATGCGTCCGAAAGAGGTCAGTGAGTTTGGTGAAATTTCTTAATTCTTTCGAACGTCCGGTGATGGAATTCTTCATGTGTCCGAAGTGCTGCATACTTTATCGGATGTCCAGTCCTGTCTTTACAAGCATCCGACAGCTTTCAACTTCCTTTATCTCTTTCAATTACACTTGATCTTGAATCAGATTTGAGTCATAACTGAAAGTGTTTCTTGAAGGGATATTAGTACCATCCTATTATTTTGTAAGCATCAAAAGTTGGGGAATAAGATTGACAACTTATTGAGTTGATTATTGGCTTCTCTGGACATAATTGCCATATTTAGTCTGTTTGATTGATATATTCATTGGAATTTTGATTCACTGTTGATTTTCTAGTAGGTGTTGGAATTTCTATTTCTGTTGTTGATTGGGTTGATTAGTGAAGACAATGGTTAAGCAAAAGTTCTCTTCAAAGTCTAGAACTCCTGTCGCGCCCCACTTTTTGAGATGGTGAAAGTAGTGTGTGGGATATGTATGTGAACGTGTGTGAAAATGAAAATAAAAGGCCGTGGGATTGTGAAATGTGACGGTTTGGCTAAACAAAGTTCAAAAAGGATTTTTGGATGGAAAATGGAGTCGCCACTTGGTATAGAGTTAGGGTGTACCAAGTCACCCAAAAAGTGATTTTTTGGAAAGAAAAGTAAACAAACCCTTTTTAAAGAACTCTTAGGTCTACGTAACCAAAGAAAGGGATCGGGGGTCACATTTGATAAGGGAGAAGGCAAAGGCAAAGCCTAAGGCACTCCCTTACCCTAGCCAAAGCTAGTTGCGTGACTTAGCCCTTCCTTTCTTAATTCTTCTATCCAAAATATGTGTTGCATGTCGGATGTGACTAATGGATATGAAAAAAATGCAATCCTAAATCTAAAATGTCTCTTATGAGGCTTTTTGGTCCCAATCACATGAGTTGTGATGGCCAATAAGGAAAACTCTCATAGAGGTCACGGGTAATGCAAATGAAGACCCAAATATGAGTGCAAGTGTGAAAATGTAAGAGGAATGCAAAATAAAATAAAATAAGAATACAAATGTAAGTGCAAGTGTGCAAATGTAATAAAAGTGCATGTGTGCAAATGTAAGAAAAGTGCACGTGTGCCAATTGAGAAAATGAAGGTGTATGTGTGCAAGTGGATCAAAATATGGTATAATGGTAGTAAATGTATCTAAGTACAATTGGGTGCAATTTGTGAGGTAGAAAATAAATAAGTGATAGGGAAAGAAGAGAAAGTGTGTGAACATGGCATGTGGAGTAAAAAATATAAGCAGTGAGAAAATGTATATGAAAAAATGATATGGTAAAATGGAGGTGCATGATCCTAGAGGAATGCATCAAGTCGGGTACGAGAATGACTTCTATCTTCATGATTTTAATTTTTCCTTTGATTAGAAGGAAGAACTAGCGTGCTAAGGCTATTTTGTAGCCACACTCGCTCGTTTCCCTTACCTAAAGGGGACTCTCAAGCAAATGTACCCTATAACTAGCATGAGGATGCAAAAACCTAAAATGAAGGGGAAAGGATTGGAGGAACATGCCAAATGCTAGAAAACTAAGAAAAAATGTATGAAATGTAGTGAAACATGCAAGTATGCGCTAACGAGAAGGGACGGCCTATTGGGTCTAGCATTGGACTAGCCCATTTTCTAAAATTCTCTCACAAGCATTGGACTTGCGAGAGCTCGAGGGAAAAGACCATGGCCAGCGTTGGACTAGCCACGGTGACGCATTCATCCATCACATTCATCTATGACTATAGAAAGCAAGTAGACATGCCAATCACCTATAAACACGTAGCACATAACACTTAGCATGCTCGACTAAATGCAAGAGCCTAATAAAGCGAATTAACACGTAGCAACAAAAGCAAGCAATCAAGCTAATGAACCTATTACATTGGCTAACTAAAACAAATGGGGAAGGGGAAAAGTGAATAAAAATGCTCTCCAAGCCCTATTTATTACAAGCCAAGAGGTGTACACATACCCCATGAATAAATAAAAGAATGACTTAATAAAAGCAAAAGCAAATGAAATAAATGAAATGAATTAAGGGAAAGCAAGGAAAGCAAAGTAGACATGCAATTCTCACTTAGCACGTTGGATCACATAGGGGAGAGACAAAAAAGATAAAAGAAGTTATACCTCCCTTGAGTTGATGCCCTAAATGGAGTGAAATCACTTATTTATCCTCCAAAATAAAAGAAAATGTCAAGGTACCAATTTATTTGGGAAAATTAAAGAGAATAGGTAAGCACAAGCTCACTTGGACACAAAGTTCTTAAACTCATGCATTAAGTGCAATCTAAACAAAACATGGTAATTAATTGAAGCAAACAAGCAATGAAAAGTTGTAAAATTAGAGCTACCAAGGACCAAATTGAGGAAATCAATCGATTGGTTGGGTCATAGTGGAACAAGGGGAGACTTGGGGGGCCAAAGTGTAATTTTCAGAAATTATCCATGCATGCATGCAAACGGATGCTTTCTTCTTCATTCACAGATTTGTTTTTCTGAAAATTTCAGCTACAACGTTTCATCCATTTCATCATGCAAATGAATTCACCAAAACTCCAAGGTCTTAACTACCAAACACCAACTAAATCAAACACAAAGATTCGGTTGCAGGATTCAAGCAAAGAACTTGAATTGACCGAAAGGAAACGGGAGAGTGCAGCAAAGTTCTCTGCAACTTTTCTCATGCTAAGCTTCTACTACTTCGCATTGACAGATTCACAAACCTCTCAAGCCAAAACCCAACCTCAAGTTCCTACCAAACTTATGATTCCAAACACTATCATGCATACACAATCACACACCGAATACAAAGCTAACAAAAGCTATCGTGCAAATGGGTGGTTGTGTAACAGCTTTAGGATTATCTGATGCAATCTTTTCTCATCCGAACACGGCTAACAACTTAACCAATCAAAAGCTTGGACTGAAGTAACTAGATTACCAACACGTTTCCATTTTTGGCCACACAATCCTTATGTTCAAACACAAAAGATTAGATAAAAAAAAAAATCACGCAAACAACATTCTGCAGTTTTTCAGCCACGATTCTCTACCATTGCTGTGTTTGTCCTATGTAAATTTTCATCCAGGCACAGCCACTACTTCAACCAAACATCAAGCTTAGATTCGGAGCAACAAAATACAGAAAATCAATATCCAAACAAGTAAAAAACAGGAACGCAATCCTCTTGGCAGAAACTTTCGACAAAGTCTGATGCTTTGGCCTCAGCAACCTCAATCAGCACATAAAGCATATGTGTTCAACCATCGTGGACAATCACAGAAAAATGGCAATAACCGATCCACAGAAGCATGCTTGGGGTTGGGATTTCTAGTGTTTGCACTTGAAGGAAAAAAAGAAAAATGACTTACAGAGCTCTTGTTTAGTGAAAACCTGCAGACGATGACGGTTGGTTCCAGTGGTGGTGGCGGCTCCGGTTCTTGGGCAGGCCGTTGGCCACTTGTTGGTTACGCTGGAGAAGAAGGGTTGTGGTTGTTGGTGGCTGCGATGGAGGTAGCGCGCAATGTGGCGACGGCGGACAGCAGCGGCGGCAGATGCGGACTGGAGGTGGCTTGGGCAGGTAGCGTGAGAAAGAGAGGAGATCTGTGGTGGGTGGCGGCGTCCCGGCAGTTGAGCAGGGAGAAATGGAGGTTGGGTCGTCTGGACTGGGACAAAAAGCAGTGGAGATTGGTGGTAGGGATGAAGCCATGGCAGTACTGGACCACTAAAGAGCTGTTGGAAGGGGAAAGTGCGGCTGACAGTGGCAACGACGAGGTTGTGAAAAAAAATGAGCAGGCGGCAAGGGGCAGTTGTGGTTGTGCCTATGGCGAAAGGGCAAGCTCAAACTGGTGGTGGTGGTAAGAGGGCTTTTGAAGGAGTTGGAGAAGGAATTCGATGGGCAGATTGGATCATATTTGGATTAGAAAATGCGAAGCCGTTTTTCCCTACGAGGAGGAACTCCTCGATTTTTCCTTCTGCAGCCGACCTCCTCCTCCGTTTTCCTTTTCTCTCGTTGCTTTCCTGCCTTTCCTCAAAGCTGTGTTTTTCCTTTTCTAAAAACCTCCAGCCGCCACTCGATGCTCTCCTCCTTTTTTTTCTCTTTTTCTTTCTAACTCCGCCGCCGCACCTCTGTCTTCCTTCCGTCTCTCCTCTTTTTCCTCGGCCGTAGCTCTCTGTTTTTCTTTTCTCTCTACCCACAGCCGCCAACTTTTCTAGCCCTCTGGTCTTTCCTCTCCGATTCCCAGCCGTCACTCCTTCCCCTTGCTTGGTTTCTTTCTCTCGGCCTCCTCTCGGTTTTTTTGCTTTTCTTTCTTACTTCCTGCCTCCGCCGCCACCTCTAGTATTCCTTCAGCTGTCCAGTCATCCTTCTCTCTCTTTTTTCCTCTTGCCCAGCTCTCCGACTCTCCCTCTTTTTATCACCCTTCAAACCCTAGCCGTCATCCAGATTTCCTCTTCTCAGCCGCACCTCCCTCTCTCAGCTCACTCTTCTCCCCAGCCAGCCCGTAGCTTCCTTGAAGTTTTTTTCTCCCAAAACCTAGCCGCTACCCTTCACTCCCTAGCCGTTCCTCTCTCTCTTTTAGATTTTCCGCCGTCATATCACTCTCTCCCCGATCCCATCTCATTTCCAGGCTTCTTATAAGCACCCGAAACCTAGTATCCACGGTGCACAGCTGCTGCGTTTTCCTTCTGCTAATTTCTACACCATTGGATGGCCTCCGTTCCTTATAAGATTGAGGTTCAAGATAAAGGCCAGATGGCCTTGTACTATGCCAATCTGATGGAGTAGAAAAAATGGGCAAAATGGCCCGGAAAACAAACTGGAAAAAAAATGGAGCTGCATTTTTGTCTTCAGAACCTCTTAAACAAGCCAAAAACCCGCTTTCGGGTTCCTTTTTTTTTTATTTATTAACAAAATAAACAACAAACCTTCCTAATTTGAATCTAAAAATTTAAAGAATGTTTTTTTTTGTGAGCAATTCTCTTTTTTCAAAAAATCTTAAAATTAACAGACAAATAAGCAAAAATGAATAAAATTAAAAGATTTGATGTCCAAAATGCTTAAAAAATGTCTAAGATAAAATTTTGAGATAATTAAAACAAAAACGAGTAAAAATTTCGTGTCTACAACTCCTATACCTTAACCTACTATAGCCCAACCCACCATTCCTATGAATAAACCTACCAACCAACCATTTTCTTCGGGTGTACGGACACGTCTAGGTAAGGGTAAAGGTGTTCATGTTTCTACACTCTCGCACTTTGGGGGTCATTTAAACTTCACTAAGGCCGCTGATAATTAGCGATATGCTATGTGTTGCAAGCAGCGCATTATCCCTTGCAAATGCCTTGATAAAATTATCATGAGTGCCTTGGGTATCCAGGAAAAGGTTGAGTGAATGTTTACAGCTATTGGTTGGGGACCTTATGTTGAAATTTTTTGTCCCACGTTTGTTGATCTAGTTAGAGGGTTCTATTCCACTTTTGAGTTCGACTTGCCTACGAGATATACAGTCGATACCCCGAATGTGATTTGATTCCGTCTAATGGGTCAAGAGTTCAATTTCTCCATTACCCAGTTTAACTTGACATTTGGGTTTATTGATCGAGAATATGCTTAGACTAGGAAATACGCTGAGAGTGCTTATGACTACATCTAACCATTTTTCTCTCATTACCTCGATATTTGGAAGGAAATGTCTGTTGACGGGAACCATTACGATTCTTCTAAATCCAGGAGTTCTTATCGTAAGGGTCCAAGTTCTCGTTTTGTTCAGAAATTCTTAGCCTACAGTTACTCGGGTCGCAAGGATAGCTCCAGTATACTTTCTAAACTTGAGTTCTTCTTTATCTGGTGTATGAAGCAAAATATTAAGGTGAATTTGGGTTGTTCACTGGCATCCCAGTTTAATACTGTCTTGCCCAAAAAAAACAAACCATTGATACTTGGATCATAGATTACACATCTGGTAGTCCGGCTAGAGGTTCTTAATCTTCAGAACCGCGATCTTTATTTGGCTTTTGACATGAAATTTTTGGATGTAGATTGTCTAGAAAAAAAGGGAGTTATAGAGCAAGTTGATGATACAATCCGGTTTACACTCCTCGGACCCATTCGAGCATCGGGGCCTGCCTCTCTACACGAGCGAGTTCATCTTCTGCTCCTAGATCGGCCGATGACATAGCTGGACCTTCTTCTTCTATGCCTCCTCTACCGTCGGCCTCTAATGCTAAGTGGTGACACCTTCGAGTACAGGTTCACCATATGGATGAGCGGGTGGCAAATATTACCGATCAGATGGCACAAATGTCTCAGAACTTGGCAGTCCACTTCCACCATGTTGGCTTCACACCACCATTCCCACCTATTCCATAGCCGCTTGAGACCTTCGACTGCGTATTTAGGGAAGCTTTGTTGTCCTATTTGCTTTCTTTGCTTTATAATTTCCATTGAGGACAATGTAGAATTTAGGTGTGGAGGGAGCTGTGGTACAACTGGTATTACTCTTTTTAGATGCTTTTCCCTTTATTTCTTGTTATTTGTTATGTTTTTCTTTTATTTTCTTTCTACTTTTATTAGTGATTAGCGTTTCTATGACTACCAAGGATTAATGATGGTTGGTTGAATCTAATTCTCATATTATCAAGTCTTAGTAATAAAAGTGTATCAAGTTAATTCGATTAAGTCCAGAAATATCTCTTTGGTGAATATCAATGATTTTGTGACTCTTACAATTTTTTATTAATTTTTCTAAATATAGGGAATAACTGCTTGGCATTTTTCATGTGAATGGGTCCAATTATTAATCTTAGTTCTCCATGTTTAAGGAAATGAGGCAAGCTGATGTTATTTTATGTGACTTCTTGAGTAGTTTTGTTGCCTGGTTGTACTCCGCCAGTTATTACTGCTGAGTAACCGAGGGTCTTCACCAAAAGTGTCGATTCTCGTATCTAAAAGCAGTGATACCTATGAGTGCGTGGTCTTATAGCGATGGGAGCTGAGTAACCGAGCTCCTTCATCTGACAAATGTTAGAGTTCACGTCAAAAGGTTCTAATGGCTAGAAATTAAGCCTATTACTATTATTATTGAAAAAAGAAAAAATAAGAGAAAAGAAAAAAAAGGAGAGAGAAAAAGTGTGAAACATAACATGGAATTGGGTGATTAAAGTTAGCCTGCCGATCTATGGATTTAATGTTGAGATTTTGACTAATAGTTAGACCGTTTGCTGATAAATGTTGATCGAACATTCGCTCTTCTTAGAATAGTTAGCCATAAATTGGAAGAGTCCATAGTTTAGAAGCTAACCGAGGGGATGTTCCCTAGATCTCGGCCGTTGACGCTTGATGTGTGTTTTCACGATATCTTGGCAATAGGAAGTTGGAGTGATAGCCATTGTCGGGAATTGGTGCTGATTTTTGTTCTCATGCTTGAGGACAAACATGGTCTAGATGTGGGGGGAATTGATGGGTCGCAATTTTGTCATTTATTTTATAATTAATTCCCTCTTATTATCTTACCAAATATGCGTTAATTGGCAAATTCTACTGACTTTTGGAAATTTGTACTGATCGCAGGGAGTTGGAACAAAATATGCTGAAAAGGCACAAATTTCTCACTACAATTGCTGTTTGGCATGGTCATGTCAACTCAGGGCTTAACGTGTTCAAGAAATTCGGGAAAGACACGTGATACCAAACTGCCAATTGCAAGTGCAACGTGGGGTCGCAAATATTCCATTAGTTGATTATTTGATTTGAATTCACAATAGTAGTTTTGTAAGAATAGGAAACTTCCCAATTAGCAGATTTTCCTTTCTTTGTGGTTGTAGCTGAGTAGGGTAGGTAGAAGTCAACGAAGACTAGGACTACTATTCTGGAGAGGGGAAACTTAGCTTTTGGAAAAAAAAAAAAAAAGGCAGCCACAACAATCTGGGTAGAGGACGACTGGCTTTTGTTTTGTTCTTTTGATTATTCCATCGGGTGGATAATCTGAATTAAGAGACATTAGTCATTCTTTTGACTTTGTCATTTTTCTTTCTGTTATTCAATCGAACTATATCCTCTAAATTGAGGACGATGCATTCAACAAATATCTCTGCAATTTTACGTGAAATTTTCTCAATGGAGATGAACTAAGCTTTTATTTCTAGTCAAGGAACAACAGAGGACTTGGTTCAACTTAAATTGTGAGATCAACTGATTTTACTTTTTCCTATTATCTTCTAGTATTCGTATATTTCCTGTTTTATATTCTTATGGTTGTTGTATTATTCAATTATCCTAGGCCCGGATTTTAGATTAATTCAATAACCTAAAACCAATTAGAATAATTAAATTCGTAATTATTTAATTATTCTAAATTAGTGGTAACTGGCATGATTGGGTTTGTTTCAGGAAAATATACAGCTAATTTGAAACAACCCTCGCAGCGTGTTGTTTAGTTAGAACAGGGTTTCTCTAATTCGTAAGGCAATTAGAAAATGAAATCTTACGGTCGTACCTAGGGTTATTTCGCAATTAGGGTAATAGCTAACGGTCGTACCTTAACTATCGATAATTAAGAAGAAATTGACTGTCATCGCTTGTTTGGCAGTTATAACTTGTTTATCAGTTTATAAGTGGAATTATTCTTTGCATCGATGATCAATTAGGGGAACCATTTCCGAAGTTGCTTCTTAGTTAGAGCTTGTCCAATATTGTTTGAGTCTTTATAATTTGCTATTTAATTTTTATCTATTCGTTACATTTAAGTAGCATAGTTTATTGACAATTTTTATAAAACCCCCATATCCTGAACTGTAGAAGTAATTAATTATACCCAATCCCTGAGGATTCGATCCTACTTACCACTAGATACAAAATTTGCATTTAATTTGAACAGGAATTTATTGGGTTTGTTTGGAATGTAAAATCTCCACGTTATTTAACCTTTTTATAAATAAGAGTTTGGACTGTATAGAATAAATAAGAGTTTTTTCACTATTTGACCGGACATTGGATTCCTTCTTGCGAGCAGCCTTTTTCACATGAGGCTTACTAAACAACAAAACATATGACGTAGCAAGCACTGAGAAACTTAGCAGTAAAAGTAACCGTTGGCTAAAGCAGTAAAGCTATTTACTCTTCAAATGCACCGACAACCTTCACGTGCTCCTTTCTTCTGTCCAATTTTTTGCCGATTTTCTTTTACATCCCACCGGCCAATGACACTTCAAGCAGATCCAGCAAATTAGTTAACTTCTTGGCCAACAACAACTTGCAAAATATAAGAAAAGTGCGGTTAAGAAGGTGTTGGGTTTTCATTCAGCAGTCAATTGCAACACTCCAGCGGCGATTCCAGCAAGCTCTCCGATAGGTATGTTCCTGGCCGCTCAGACATATGGGAGTTAGCTTTGTCTTCATGTGATACCCCAACTTTTAGGATCATCTTTTGTTTAGTCGAATTTCTCATATTTCAACCGAAACCCTAAATTCAATTTATGGAATTGTAAAATCCCTTACGTTTTTCTTAAAAATGCCCATTTATTTGAAAATTATTCATTTATTATGGCCCTACTACCCAATCACCTCACAATAAGTGTAAATGAATATAGAAGTAAGGGTTTTCGTTGTCCGTTTTCAAGTTAGAGCGAGTTAGGTTTTCACGTTTTTCTGTAGTGTGACTATTCGGTATGGAGTGAGGATCAAATTTGGTAGGTAAGAGTGACTTTTGGATGAGGAAATACTATATGATTAGAAGTGATAGTAATAAGTTAGTGATTAGAAGTTAAAAACCCTAGTATACGAGATTTAAGGAAAATTGGCTCAAACCGACGGGTAACGATCACTACCGATTGAACCCACCACTTGACCACCACTTCCCTACCACCACATACCCTTGATATTTTTACAAAATATCTCTCTCATCCTCAGCCATATAACCGAATTATGTGGCCCAAAATGCAAGGAAAAGAAAACAAAATTTTAGTTGGTTTTGGTGATGACAAGTGTCAACCACCTATGGTTCCTTAACCAACCTTTTGTCTTGCTTTCTTATCTTCCATTTGAGCTCATTCTTGGTCATTTTTTTTCTGTTTTGGCCGAGAGCAAGGAGAGGCAAAATAGTGAGGAGAGTTTCAATCTTCTACCTTGAATCCAACCTTTTGAGTGCAACCAAGAAAAACTAAACCGATTAGTCACTAGTTTGGAAGCTTGGGTAGCTTAAGGAACCAAAAATTTCAAGGAGAGGTGGAGGATCATTCTTGCAAGCTCTTGTCTTGAGGTATAATGGCTGATCAACCTTTCTTTCTCCATTAATCATGATTAAGTTGGGTATTAATGGTAGTATTGCGCTTGTGATGCTTGTTTCAAGTGATTTTGATGATTGGATGGATGACTTTGAGTTAGGGTTTCTTGTGGGTTAAGTGTTATATGATGTAAATATATGGTATATAATCTTTTAAAGGAGAAAGTAGTAGTAGTTTTAAGGTAAAAATGAGAAGTATAGCTTGAATATAGCAAAATTCCAGATTTCTGGAAATTGTAGCTTCAGTTCTGCCCGGTTCCATTTCAGTATGTTAGAAGCCGAATTAGGCTTAGCACAAAACATAAAAGTTGTATAGAATGACATTTTGTGGTGGCTTACAAAATTTCAGCTCAATCGGAGCAACATAACCTGTGAAAAGATGAAAATACCCTGACTGCCCTAGGGGTATAATCAGCAGACAGTTTTGACAGTACACTAAGTTGGTTGCATTTTTTCACCTTGATACGTACTGAACTAGCTTTTAGCCAAAACATAAAAGTTTTAGTACTATGTCTTAGATTTCCAACGCCTCCAAGAACATCTTAATCGGACTTTGGTAGCTTGAGATATGGCCATTTTAATGTAGTACGGTTAACTGGTCTATTAGTTGGAATTTGGTTCTGTGAATTGGAAATTTGACTGGGTTACACTGGAATTTGGACTAAATGATCTTCATCAAAATTGTAGCGCTTTGTCTTAGCTTCGAAACGGTATAAATTGCGTCCCAATTTGATAAGCGTAGCTTCGGTTGTGTCCGTTACGCAAAACAACGTTAAATCTGTCTTTTGCTAAACTTCATTTCCGCACATGTCGTTAGCTTGATTTTGTACTTGTATGACCTTGAGCCTATTGAACGGCTATTGAAATGAGATTATTTTGTGTGTAACTTTGGGTTTATTTGAGAAAAATATTGAAGCCATAAATGGCTGGAAAATGGGTAAACACAAAGGGCATGCCGCCAAATTTTCCCGAGAAAGATAAACTAGCCTTTGGAATTCTAATTCTGTATTTTACAAATTTAACTTGGATACACTGAAAAATGGGTTGAGGTATCTTCATAGAATTTGTAACCTTTTGTTTAAGTTTCGAGACACTACCTAATACATTTTGATCCGATAACTATAGCTCCAGTTATGGGCAAAATCGTGTAACCCGTTTTGTACCATTTTCATTTTCACGGACGCGCACGTGCATTTCTCAACCGTTTTTGCCGTTTTGGACCGTTTAGGTTTACTTTTGGTATTTTGTTATCATTCCGGCCGTTTCGGCCAATTTCGACATTCTTTTGGCCTTAACGTCATTTTTGACCTTTTTTTATTATTTTTGACTGTTTTCGACCGTATTCGATCGTTTAAGTTATAAACTGCTATTGTGTAGCCGTTTCACTTATGTGTGTATATAATCTGTCAATACAGATTGTGAGACTTTTGACGGTGACGGTCAAGCTCAGTGAATTGTATCATTTTTCGTGCCAAGCTTTATCAAGTGAGTAATTGGGTTGTTATTGATGTGAAATTGTTAAAGTGCTTTGTATATGTTAAATAGGTACTTAGGCGAGGGTGTACTTTATCTCACTCTACCTAAACCCATCCTTTGTTTTGATTTCACATTTGAGAATACATGCCTTATGTTGAGTAACACCCTTTTTGCTGTGTGCTGATGGGGGTGATTAAATGACTTGAGTATCACCCTTTTGCTGTGTGCTGATAGGGGTGATTACATAACTTGAATTAAACCCCTTTTTGCTGTGTGCTGTTGGGGTAAGTACTTTGTTGTGTACTTTGCTGAGAGATATCATCTATTGAGAGATTGAATATCTCAGGGCTTGGTTCCAGCCTGGTTCCAAGGGTTAGACGAACTATTCGAGCCAGTTGGGGTTTGGTCGAAGATAGTTCCATGCTAAACTTGGGATTTAGTTCCTTGTTAAAGCTTTGACAAAAGCTAAGTTATTTTGTTTCGCTCGAGCTGCTATGTGCTGTTGACTGGCCAGCGGGGGTTTGTAAGGCCCAAAGACAACCTAAGAAGGGGAGTGAATTAGGTTAATTAAAATCTTAATCAAATTTATGCAATTTTTGCTTAATAAAAATTTACCTTCTTTTCTAGTAATAATCAATCAAGTAGATTAGAAGAAGAGAGCAATATTGATTCGAAAAACAAGTATAGATAAACAATGAGAATTTTATTAAACAAAAAGAATAAGATAGAATATCAAACCGATTGTCTACCAAGCTTTCCTCAAACTTGAAGACCAATCACTAGGTTGAGCAACTTCTCTTTGATGAAAGATGATCAACTAGATGTACAATGGAGGGAGCACTTCCTTCTTGCCCTAAGCCTCACTTAGTCAAGCTAAGAAGTTTTACAATCACTCAGATAACCCTCAACAAAGCTACACTAATGAAACTTTCAACCACAAGAGAAAAGCTCACAAGAAATTCACACCACTTGCAGAACAAATCTAGCTTTGGAGACTATTTTCTAGCTAAAATATCTCTTGAGATCTTGTAAACAAAGTGTGCAAAAGTCCTCTTCTGAATCAGAATCGTTTGTATTTAAAGGGAGCCAAAAATGGGCTTCATTAATACTTCCAACGGATAGAAGGCAGATGAAGAGTCAGCTAGCCGTTAGAGCTGTCGGACGTCCGACGGCTTAGTCATCATCCGATCCCATCGTCCGAAAATCAGTCAAGTTGTTGTTCGGACGTCCGATGGGATTTTATCGTCCGAGCTTCTGTGTTCGAACGTCGTCCAGAGAGTTATCAAATCTTCATGGAATTTTTAGGACGTCCGATGAGATTGATGTGCGTCCGAAGCATGCGTCCGATCCTTTAGGACGTCCGATGCTTCCTTACGAGCGTCCGACAGAGTCTTGGCAGAGAGTCATCAACACTTTGTGGAATTTTTAGGACGTCCAACACGTTCGATGTGCGTCCGAGGAGTACGTCCGATGCTTCCTCACGAGCGTCCGACAGAATCTTCTTCTTAATGATCTTCATCCTTTCGAACGTCCGACCGATTCCTTAGGACGTCCGACATGAGTATCCTGTTTTTGCTTCTTCTTTTGGTTGATTTTCATTTCTTGACATATTCGTACCTGATTCTTTGATAGGCAAAAAACACTTATATTTGAAGAGAGTTAGATAAACATTTCAAAGTCCTTTGTGATCATCAAAACCAAGAATAACATTCTCCCCCTTTTTGATGATGACAAAACAAAGGTTTGAAATGAGATTTGATGATTGCAATAAAAACTCCCCCTTTCTCAATAGACAAGAACTCCCCCTTACTTGGCTGCCCAACCGAATTAAACAATTATCCAAAATATGACAATTAAGCAGCCAACATCCAACATTTTACCAATTCAATCCATCAGCCAATCCAAATTTAATCAAATCATCAATCAATCCAGTCCTCTCCCCCTTTTTGTCATCACAAAAGGGCAATCAATCACATCCATCTCATCCACAAACATCATTCAAAAATACTTGAACATCCACACAATCATTCACAAAATTCATTACATCCACACAATCATCATTCAAAATACTTAAACAGTACCAAAAGAAACATAAACATAATCATAACCAAATGTTGAATTCATCTACATATCCATTGTTGAACACCACAAACACATGAAATAGACAAACAAAATGTAAATGTCCTAAATGGTGAACTATGTGGATCAAGGTGTTCTTTGAGAGAGCTGATATTGGGAGAGGTCCTCCTCTTCAGTTTCTTTATCATCTGCAGCAGCCTCTTCAACTGGTGCCTTGCCTTTATCTGATATGGAAGGGCCATGAGGAGTCACAGGAGTTGATGAACCAGGGTCTGGAATTGATGAGCTTGGATCAGTGGGGTGTGGTTCTTTGTCATGGGAAACTTCCTCAACCACAGGTGGGGGAAAAAGAAGGTTCTTTTTGTCTAGGAAGGCTGTTTGTTGCTCAGAGGACATGGTGAGCATTAGACCATGTTCTAGAAGAAGAACATGCTGTTTGAGTTCACGAAGGAACTCAATCACTTCATCATTGGAGGAGGAAGCTGCTTTAGTGGCAGACTTCCTGGGATGAATGGGAGTGAGTGAAACAGATGAAGGATCATGTGCAGTCTTAGACCTCTGTTCACTAGATGATGCCCCCTTATAAGCCCACAGATTATCTTTAAAAAAAAAGATTTTTCCTTTCAAAATATCCTTTGGTAAAGGCATAAGAAGATGCTTCTTTGGGACAAACACCTAGAATTGGAACTTTGTAAAACTCAAAAATCTTTTGAAGAAACTTTCCATAAGATAATTTTCTGCGAGAATCAGTGGCATAGCGAAGTAAAAACTTGCACATGACAAAACCAAAATCAATACGAATTTTTTCTCTAAAACAGTAAAAGAGATACAACTCCATTTTGTTTGCATCAGTTCTATGGCCATCAGTGGGTACAAGCAGGTTTGAAATGATTGAAAAGGCAATTAGATTCACAGGAGCAAGATCATTCAGTTTAGCATCAGCAGGGGAGGAAAAACTTCTTTTAAAATAAGTTAACATTTTAGCCCCATCAAAATGATTATCAGCAGTAGGGTGCTCTTCATAGGAAAAGAAATTTGCAATTTTGTCCTTGCATCCAGGTACAATAGTAGTTTTTAAAATATCATTCACAATTTCAGAATCAAAGACTAAGTCTACCCCATTAACCCTGGACATAATCTCAGTCTGATCAGTGCCTTTCCTAAGATTAGCAAAGAATTGATACAGCATTTCAGGGTAATAAACATTGGGCATAGAAACGAGATGTGACCATTTCTGGAAAGCAAATAGACTCAGAATGGATTCTAAACCTATGTGGCGAAATTCAGAAGAGTTTACAATTCGTTGAGGGATGACACCTTTCTGGGATATCCAGGAGTGTTTGTCTTTTGTCGCATCATCAAAGAATGTAGGGAGTGTGGCTGATTTTGGAGGCGGTTGAGAAGAGGTTCCCGGTCCAGATTCAGGTTGAGAGGTGGGTTGTGGAGTAGGCCATGACATTTGACCTTTTACGGCTCCTCTCTTGAAGCGTTTGGATGAACGTTTGACCGTAGGAAGATCCTCCTCCTCATCCCTGAGTGGATGCTTGCGTCCGGCAGTAACCTTTCCTCCTCTTAGATTCACCATTGTGCGAAATGTGTGGAATGAAGGATGCAAATGATGCACACAGTAGTAGGGAAGTGAATCGCACAGAAATTTTGGGACAAAAAGGCCTTGAACAAGATTTGACAGAGCGGTTATGAGAAAGTAGGGTTTTGAGGGAAATTTGGGAATTTACGAATTGTTAAGCGATTCGGTGAAATGATCAGGAGAAATGAATCGCAATCAACCAGGAAAACTTTTGTTTGTGTCAATTTGGGAATGAAAGCTTCAGAATGGTATGAATTTGAGAGTGAGAAATGAGAGAGTTGTCGTCCGAGAGGAAATAGAAGAAAAAGAGTTTGAAGCAAATGAGGGAGAAAAGTTATTTTAAAAAGTGAGCCGTTGCACTGTCGGACGGCCGAACGAAGTCGTGTGTCCGACAGCTTCGTCCGAACAGGTGTTTTCTGAAAAAAAATAGCTGAAGAACATTATCGGACGTTCGTTCATCTTCTTTCGGACGTCCGAAGACTTTGAGAAATTTTAAGATGATTTTTCGATTATTCCTAATTTTGATCTTAGATGAATGAACTGATCTAATGGCAAAGCTTTTGTAAAAATATCAGCAAATTGATCTTTAGAACAAACATAATTTACACAAATTTCACCTTTTTGAATAAGATCTCGAATAAAGTGGTGCTTTATATCTATATGCTTTGTCCTAGAATGTTGAATTGGATTTTTGGTCAAATTAATAGCACTAGTATTATCACAGAATATAGACATGCAGTCATATAACAATCCAAAATCATTCAAGGTATGCTTCATCCATAAAAGTTGAGCACAACATGCACTAGCAGCAATATATTCCGCTTCGATTGTAGACAGAGATATTGCATTTTGCTTTTTGCTAAACCAAGAAACTAAGCAATTACCAAGAAAGTGACAAGTTCCACTAGTACTTTTTCTGTCCACACGACAACCACCAAAATCCGCATCCGAATATCCATATAAAGCAAATTCACAAGATCTAGCATACCAAAGACCATAGTCCAATGTACCTTTCAAATACCTAAAAATTCTTTTAACAGCATTTAAATGTGATTCTTTTGGACAAAATTGAAATCTAGCACACAAGGAAACAGCAAACATAATATCAGGTCTGCTTGCGGTTAAATAGAGTAAGCTTCCGATCATACCTCTATAGTGCTTTTCATCCACATGATTACCTTCTTCATCTTTGTCAAGTTTTGTAGAAGTGCACATTGGAGTTCCAACTTGCTTTGAATCTTCCATGCCAAACCTTTTCAGCAATTCCTTGGTATATTTTGCTTGATTTATAAAAATTCCCTCAAGGGCTTGATGTATTTGAAGACCAAGGAAGAAATTTAATTCTCCCATCATATTCATTTCAAATTCACTTTGCATAGTGGTGAAAAAATCCTTGCATAGATACTCATTAGTAGCACCAAAAATAATATCATCAACATATATTTGCACAATAAGAAGGTCATTTAACACTTGCTTAGTAAAAAGTGTGGTGTCCACAATACCTCTTTTGAAACCATTTTCAATCAAGAAACCACTTAATCTTTCATACCAAGCTCTTGGAGCCTGTTTTAAACCATATAATGCTTTAGATAGTTTAAACACATGACTTGGAAATTTTGTATTTTCAAAACCAGGGGGTTGATCCACATATACTTCTTGATCAATAAAACCATTTAAAAAGGCACTTTTCACATCCATTTGAAACAATTTGAAACCTTTGAAACAAGCAAAAGCAAGAAGCATTCTAATAGATTCTAATCTCGCTACGGGAGCAAATGTTTCATCAAAATCAATTCCTTCTTCTTGTGCATATCCTTTAGCAACTAATCTGGATTTATTTCTTACAACAACACCTTTATCATCCAATTTATTTCTGAATATCCACTTTGTGCCAATGATAGGTTGATTTTGAAGTCTATCAACAAGTGTCCAAACCTTATTTCTCTCAAATTGATTAAGTTCCTCTTGCATAGCCAAGATCTAGTTATCATCCTTTAAAGCATCATTGATATTTTTGGGTTTAAAAAGAGAAACTAAAGCAAAATTGTCTATCAATTTTCTAGATGAAGAACGAGTCTTTACCTTTTCGGATGGATCACCAATTATAAGCTCTCTTGGATGATTTTGGCTAAATTTCCAAGCATTGGGAAGGTCTTTGATGGAATCATCATTCTCATCTTCATCACCCTTTTCTTGATCATTATGAGCTTCATCCATCATTTCCATTGCTGCTGGTTTAGATATTCCTTCATCACCAATTTTCAGCTTTTCCATTCCTTCACGAACACCTACATCATCATCCTTACACGAACTTTTGGAATTATCATCATTAGTTTCATCAAATGTTATGTGGATGGCTTCTTCAATCACAAGAGTCCTTCTATTAAAGACTCTATATCCTCTTTTGTTCTCACAATAACCCAAAAATATTCCTTCATCAGATTTTTTCTCAAACTTACCAAGATGTTCCTTTAAATTTAAAATAAAACATTTACAACCAAAAACTTTGAAATATCCAACCGTAGGTTTTTTATCAAAAATCAGTTCATAAGATGTCTTATTCAAAATGGGTCTCAAAAGGATTCTGTTCATCACATAACATGCAGTGTTTACCGCTTCAGCCCAAAGGTATTTTGGCAAGCTACATTCACTTAACATAGTTCTAGCAGCCTCTTGTAGTGTCCTATTTTTCCTTTCTACAACACCATTTTGTTGTGGAGTTCGTGCAATTGAAAACTCATGTGTTATGCCATTATGATCACAGAAATCTGGAAAACCACAATACTTGAATTCCGTTCCATTATCACTTCTAATCCTAACAATTTTTAAGCCAAGCAGATTTTGCACTTTAGCAAACAATGAAGTGAAATTCTTGAAGGCATCATCCTTATGAGCAAGAAATATCACCCAAGTATATCTAGAATAATCATCCACAATCACAAAGCAGTATTTCTTACCTCCCAAGCTAGTGATTTGAGTAGGACCAAATAAGTCAAGATGCAAGAGTTCTAAAGGTTTAGAAGTTGAAACACACTTCTTTGGTTTAAAAGAAACTTTTGTTTGCTTTCCAAATTGACATGCATCACAAATTTTATCCTTTTCAAAACAGATTTTTGGCAAGCCACTAACCAGCTCCTTTTTCGAAATTTCCTTTAGTAAATCCATGTTAAAATGACAAAGTCTCCTATGCCACAACCAAGGATCTTCATTTGAAGCTTTAAGACATTTGAAGCTAGAAGAATCAATTTTATCAAGAACCACAATATATATGTCGTTAAACCTCTTACCTTTGAACACAACATTATATTTGGAATCAAGCACAATGCATTCATGCTTTTTAAACAACACATTCAAGTCTTTATCACACAATTGACTAACACTAAGCAAGTTATAACCTAAATTATCAACTAAGAGCACATTATGAACAAAAATTTCACCATCCTTACCAACATCACCTATTCCAATTGTCTTAGCTTTCACATCATCACCGAATGTCACATTTCCACTTGATTTTGATTTTAGCTTTATGAACAAGGAGGGATCACCGGTCATATGCCTTGAGCAGCCACTATCAATAAACCATTTGGACTTGTTTGAGCCTTTTTCCTGAAAAGAGAAAATGTTTGGTACCCTTTTAATTTTTGGGTTCACAATAGTTAGTATTGTATCTCACTAACCATATGCATTTCATCCCTTTGTTCAGATTTCTTTTCACATAGCAATCTCCTTTCAAATGCCCTTTTTGACAACAAAAATCACACATAATGGAAGAGTCCTTAACATGTACTGGTTTGACATATCTCAATCCATTTCTTCTATATGTTGTGAAACCATGTGCATTTTTGTTGCGTGCTAATGTTCTTTGATGAGCAGTAAGAAAGGTAGATGACATGTTCTTTTTGAGAAAATCTTGTTTTCTTGCTTTCAAAGTCTCATCCAAGTTGTCCATTCTTTTCTTCAAATCACCATGTCTTTCCTTCAGCATTTTACAAATATTTGTCTTTCTATCAAGCTCATTTTGAACATTAAATCCGGCTCTTACAAGACAATCATTGTCAGTCTTTAGTTGTTTATTTTGTTGAAGAAGACTTGTATTTTCATGAATGAGAAAAGCAATTTTCTGTTTTAGCTGCTTGTTTTTATCATAAGATTCCTTCAAGGCATTATGCAGTTTTTCAACAAAGGATTCAAGATCATCATCTTCTTCATCATCACTTTCAGATTGAGAGTGTATGGAAGTTACCTCATTATCTCCAATAGCCATGAAGGCCATTTGAGCTGATTCTTCCTCTTCTTCAACTTCCCCTTCAGAGTTGCATTCATTCCAAGTAATCTGGAAGTTGTTGAATCTTGGCTTTCGATCAGCTTTCCCATCTTTCATTTTCTTCATGGGGCATTCGTTTGCATAGTGTCCAGGCTGTCCACATTCATAGCATTTATCCACTAGCTTCTTGTTGAATTCTTGTTTTCCTTTGTTCCTTGCATTTGATGAATAATTTTGAAATTGATTGCTAGGTCCTCCCTTTCTAAACTTTCTTTTATTCAAGATTCTCTTGAAGCCTCTTGTAATGAGAGCAAGATCATTATCATCACCATCCGAGTCTTCATCATCCAAGTGAGCTGGATCATCTTCACTTTGAGTAGTCTTCAGAGCAATATTTCTCTTTGCTCTAGCATCCTCTTCCTTCTGCACTTTAGATTTCAGTTTCAACTCATAAGAGGTTAGTGAGTTAATGAGAGATTCAATAGGCACAGAATTTAAATCCTTAGCCTCATCTATTGCAGTCACTTTATTTTCCCATTCTTTGCCCAATGCATTGAGAATTTTCCTGTTCTTCTCTCCCAAGGTGTACTCTTTGCCCAACATCTCGAGATCTTTGATCAAGTCATTGAACCTGCAATACATTTTGTCAATATTCTCAAGAGGTTCAATCTTAAATGATTCATACTTTGTGACCAAGATAGCCTTTTTCTGTTCTCTCACGTTGTCACCACCCACATGGATTTCTCTTAGCTTATCCCACATTTCTTTGGCCGATTTACAGTCTTTTAATCTAATTGATTCATTTGAATCTAAGGCACTATAAAGAACATTCATGGCTTTGGCATTCAATGTGAGATTAGTCCTATCTTGAGCATTCATTTCAGCTCTTCTTTTTGGCCGAAGCAACCCTGTATCTGCATCAAGAAAGTTAGCTTCATGCGGTCCTTCACTCACAATAAACCATAGCTCAATATCAATAGATTGCAAAAAGATAATCATCCTTTCTTTCCAGCTAACATAATTGGAGCCACTGAACATGGGAGGCCTAGTAACAGATTGCCCCTCAACAAACATAGCATGACTGGTTGTCATCTTTACTCCAAGCCGTTAGAGCTTAATCTCTAGGAGACCAAGCTCTGATACCAATTGTAAGGCCCAAAGACAACCTAAGAGGGGGGGTGAATTAGGTTAATTAAAATCTTAATCAAATTTATGCAATTTTTGCTTAATAAAAATTTACCTTCTTTTCTAGTAATAATCAATCAAGTAGATTAGAAGAAGAGAGCAATATTGATTCGAAAAACAAGTATAGATAAGCAATGAGAATTTTATTAAACAAAAAGAATAAGATAGAATATCAAACCGATTGTCTACCAAGCTTTCCTCAAACTTGAAGACCAATCACTAGGTTGAGCAACTTCTCTTTGATGAAAGATGATCAACTAGATGTACAATGGAGGGAGCACTACCTCCTTGCCCTAAGCCTCACTTAGTCAAGCTAAGAAGTTTTACAATCACTCAGATAACCCTCAACAAAGCTACACTAATGAAACTTTCAACCACAAGAGAAAAGCTCACAAGAAATTCACACCACTTGCAGAACAAATCTAGCTTTGGAGACTATTTTCTAGCTAAAATATCTCTTGAGATCTTGTAAATAAAGTGTGCAAAAGTCCTCTTCTGAATCAGAATCGTTTGTATTTAAAGGGAGCCAAAAATGGGCTTCATTAATACTTCCAATGGATAGAAGGCAGATGAAGAGTCAGCTACCCGTTGGAGCTGTCGGACGTCCGACGGCTTAGTCATCGTCCGATCCCATCGTCCGAAAATCAGTCAAGTTGTTGTTCGGACGTCCGATGGGATTTTATCGTCCGAGCTTCTGTGTCCGAACGTCGTCCAGAGAGTTATCAAATCTTCGTGGAATTTTTAGGACGTCCGATGAGATTGATGTGCGTCCGAAGCATGCGTCCGATCCTTCAGGACGTCCGATGCTTCCTTACGAGCTTCCGACAGAGTCTTGGCAGAGAGTCATCAACACTTTGTGGAATTTTTAAGACGTCCGACACGTTCGATGTGCGTCCGAGGAGTACGTCCGATCCATCCGGACGTCCGATGCTTCCTCACGAGCGTCCGACAGAATCTTCTTCTTAATGATCTTCATCCTTTCGGACGTCCGACCGATTCCTTAGGACGTCCGACATGAGTGTCCTGTTTTTGCTTCTTCTTTTGGTTGATTTTCATTTCTTGACATATTCGTACCTGATTCTTTGATAGGCAAAAAACACTTATATTTGAAGAGAGTTAGATAAACATTTCAAAGTCCTTTGTGATCATCAAAACCAAGAATAACAGGGTTGATAAGGTAAACGGGGAAAGTTAAGTGGAGTTTACGGTCTATGAGTACTTTGGTTGACGGAGTGTCAACAGGCGTTCAAGCTCGGGGAATTGAACTGGCTTTGGAGCCACCTGTATCCTACCATTGTGTTGTTACCTTTTTGTTATTGATGTGAAATAACCCGATTACTTGTTATTTGGATGTGAGTTTACATTTATATCCTTGATTATTCACTAAGCATATAGCTTACCCCATTCCATTTGTTTTCCTTAGCAGGGGGCCGATGCGGGGATCGCTCGGGAAGGTGTTTAGTCTTTTGATTAGAGAATAGTTGAATATATCCTTGTTATAAGTTGACTAGTAAGATGTATATAGTTATCGTGGTGATTGTAGTTATCAGCTATTCTAGGGTTTACTTTCTGATACTCGTGGTATGTATGACTTGATGTATTAGTTTATGCAACTTTTGAACCTATAATAGAGTACATAGATCTTATTTTTGGCGTGAACTCTATTTTCTAGTTTTAGAGTATCGAGTCCTGGCGCGAACTAGGCAGGCGTCCCGCTGATAAGTGGGGCGTCACAGGTGGTATCAGAGACTGCTTCGCGTGGTCTTTGCGCGGAGTGAGTTTGGGCCAAGTGGTGAATAAGTATAAAGGACTAAGTGCTCATTCGAGCATAAGTTATGGATCATGAATGTTATAGGCCTCAAATCTTTCTCATGGTATCTGAGGACCATAGATACGTACGTCAGGTAAGAATTTCGAATGTAGATAGTTTACTCTTGGGACTGGCCATCTCGAGATGTGAATTATCTTATTTTGGATTCTCGTGCTTGAGTACTCCAGAGTGAGGCGCTACTAAGTACTTCAGACTTACATTTTGGGAACATGAACAGGCTTTGTCTGGCTAGAATGAGTACAAGAGATCAACGGACACCTTGGGAAGTGGAGTAAGAAACCGGACGGGGGTGATTTTCACTGAGTGTGGGACGACAAGTCGCGTTTTCTTTCATTTTGCCCTTGCATTGTCCCTACATGTCATTCACTTGTGGTATGTTAATGCCTACATATATAGTACTTACTGCACTTGACTTTGTCTAACTTGAGATATCCCTTGGTGTATATGGTGCATTATATTGTGTATATTTTCGGCGTGACTTGTATATATATGTACACATTTTGATCTTTTGATTATTTCGCGCATTTTATAACTTTTCAACACTTTGATCTTGTACCATATTTTGTCCCAATTATAGAAACTATAAAACCATCAAATGGAGACTCGTGGTGAGGGTAGAGGACGAGGACAAGGAACCGAAGGGGTAACCAATGAAAATACGAGTACACAAGCCGAAACCCAAGTAGCTACAGCCATACAGCGAATGGCTGATTTATTAGAGCGAATGGTCAACCAACAGGCTCAAAGCCAAGTACAGCATCCTGGAAATCATGAAGGAGAGGACCGTGCCTTAGAACGGTTCCAGAAGTTTCTACCACCAAAATTTTTGGGTGGACCCAGCCCTGATGTAGCGGAGAGTTGGTTGGAGCGAATGCTAGACATTTTTGCTGCGTTAGGATACCCGGAGGAACGACAGATAGCTTTTGCCATTTTTCAATTTGAGGGAGCGGCTCGTGTTTGGTGGAATGTAATTATAGAAACTATGAGCGGCTCGTGCTTGTACCATATTTTATCCCAATTATAGAAACTATAAAACCATCAAATGGAGACTCGTGGTGGGGGTAGAGGACGAGGACAAGGAACCGAAGGGGTAACCAATGAAAATACGAGTACACAAGCCGAAACCCAAGTAGCTACAGCCATACAGCGAATGGCTGATTTATTAGAACGAATGGTCAACCAATAGGGTCAAGGCCAAGTACAGCATCCTGGAAATCATGAAGGAGAGGACCGTGCCTTAGAACGGTTCCAGAAGTTTCTACCACCAAAATTTTTGGGTGGACCCAACCCTGATGTAGCGGAGAGTTGGTTGGAGCGAATGCTAGACATTTTTGCTGCGTTAGGATACCCGGAGGAACGACAGATAGCTTTTGCCGTTTTTCAATTTGAGGGAGCGGCTCGTGCTTGGTGGAATGTAATTCGAGCCAAGTGGGATAGAGAGCAGACCCCATGGACATGGGTTAATTTCACCCGTGAGTTTAATGAGAAGTACTTACCACCACTTGTTCAAGAAAGATGAGAGGATGAGTTCATACGCCTACATCAAGGGACTATGAGTGTGGCGGAGTACGAGACGCAATTTACCAAACTCTCTCATTTTGCTCCAGAGTTAGTACTGACAGACCAAAGGAGAATTCGTCGATTTGTCCAGGGTTTGAACGTGGAGATTCAAGAGGCACTGGCAGCTGCTCAATTAGAGACTTATAGTCAAGCGATTGAAAAGGCACAAAGAATTGAAAGTACTAAGAGTCAAGTAAAGGCCTTTCATGATAAGAAAAGAAAGCACCTAGATACAAGTAATTATATTGAGGGACAGAGCTCGAGGAGCGAGCCACCACCTAAGAAGGGTCGAGGAATAGGTGAACCACGATTCACTGGGATGCCAAATCAAGAAAATATTGAGAAAAATCAGGTAGGGATAGAGACCCAAAGGAGTACCTCACGAGGAGATCCGACATCAGGACCTAGAATGGCATGCGGATTTTGTGGGGCTGCTAATCACATAGAAGATAATTGTTGGAAGAAAGGACAAGTACGGAAATGCTACTGATGTGATAGTTCTGAGCATCTGATTGCTCAGTGCCCTCACCTGCCAAAAGAAGAAAATTTGCCAAGGGCAGAAGGGAACACGTTTAAGCCGACCAATGCAACCGGTAATCGACCGAAAGTACCAGCAAGGACCTATGCAATAGGAAGCCAAGAGGTGACAGACCCTTTGGCAATCACCGAAGGTACCTTCCCTATTTTTCCATCGTATTGAGGTTTCCTTCTACTCGTTTTACAAAATATTTAAAGACCATTGAGACCGTGAGATAAGGATTATACGGTTGGATCTTGGATTGCGATACATAGAGTGACTAATTCTTGAGGTAATCTTTACCACTACTGATGAACTCGTTAATGAGGTATTCGAATATTCCAACCCTTAGCTCGTCGATTGCAATTTCGAGGACGAAATTCTTTAAAGAAGGGGAGATTGGGATACCCCAACTTTTAGGATCATCTTTTGTTTAGTTGAATTTCTCATATTTCAACCGAAACCCTAAATTCAATTTATGAAATTGCAAAACCCCTCACGTTTTAATTAACAATGCCCTTTTATTTGAAAATTATTCATTTATTATGGCCCTACTACCCAATCACCTCACAATAAGTGTAAATGAATATAGAAGTAAGGGTTTTCGTTGTCCGTTTTCAAGTTAGAGCGAGTTAAGATTTTCACGTTTTTTCGTAGTGTGACTATTCGATACGGAGTGAGGATCAAATTTGGTAGGTAAGAGTGACTTTTGGATGAGGAAATATTATATGATTAGAAGTGATAATAATAAGTTAGTGATTAGAAGTTAAAAATCCTAGTATACGAGATTTAAGGAAAATTGGCTCGAACTGACGGGTATCGATCACTATCGATTGAACCCACCACTTCCCTACCACCACATACCCATGATATTTTTGCAAAATATCTCCCTCATCCTCAGCCACATAACCGAATTATGTGGCCCAAATGCAAGGAAAAGAAAACAAAATTTTAGTTGGTTTTGGTGATGACAAGTGTCAACCACCTATGGTTCCTTGACCAACCTTTTGTCTTGCTTTCTCAACTTCCATTTGAGCTCATTCTTCCTCATTTTTTTTCTGTTTTGGCCGAGAGCAAGGAGAGGCAAAATAGTGAGGAGAGTTTCAATCTTCTACCTTGAATCCAACCTTTTGAGTGCAACCAAGAAAAACTAAACCGATTAATCACTAGTTTGGAAGCTTGGGAAGTTTAAGGAACCAAAAATTTCAAGGAGAGGTGGAGGATCATTCTTGCAAGCTCTTGTCTTGAGGTATAATGGCTGATCAACCTTTCATTCTCCATTAATCATGATTAAGTTGGGTATTAATGGTAGTATTGCGCTTGTGATGCTTGTTTCAAGTGATTTTGATGATTGGATGGATGACTTTGAGTTAGGGTTTCTTGTGGGTTAAGTGTTATATGATGTAAATATATGGTATATAATCTTTTAAAGGAGAAAGTAGTGGTAGTTTTAAGGTAAAAATGAGAAGTATAGCTTGAATATATCAAAATTCCAGATTTCTGGAAATTGTAGCTTCAGTTCTGCCTGGTTCCATTTCAGTATGTTAGAAGCTGAATTAGGCTTAGTACAAAACATAAAAGTTGTAGATAATGACATTTTGTGGTTGCCTACAAAATTTCAGCTCAATCGGAGCAATGTAACCTGTGAAAAGATGAAAATACCCTGACTGCCCTAGGAGTAAAATCAGCAGACAGTTTTGACAGTATACCAAGTTGGTTGCGTTTGTTCACCTTGATACGTACTGAATTAGCTTTTAGCCAAAACATGAAAGTTTTAGTACTATGTTGGAGCTTTCCAACGCCTCCAAGAATATCTTAATCGGACTTTGGTAACTTGTGATATGGCCATTTGAATGTAGTGCGGTTAACTGGTCTATTAGTTGGAATTTGGTTCTGTGAATTGGGAATTTGACTGGGTTACACTGGAATTTGGACTAAGTGATCTTCATAAAAATTGTAGCCCTTTGTCTTAGCTTCAAAACAGTATAAATTGCGTCCCAATCCGATAAGCGTAGCTTCTGTTGTGTCCGTTACGCAAAACAACGTCAAATCTGTCTTTTGCTAAACTTCATTTCCGCACATGTCGTTAGCTTGATTTTGTACTTGTATAACCTTGAGCCTATTGAACGGCTATTGAAATGAGATTATTTTGTGTGTAACTTTGAGTTTGTTTGAGGAAAATATTGAAACCGTAAATGGCTGGAAAATGGGTAAACACAAAGGGCATGCCGCCAAATTTTCCCGAGAAAGATAAACTAGCCTTTGGAATTCTAGTTCTGTATTTTGCAAATTTAACTTGGATACACTGAAAAATGGGTTGAGGTATCTTCATAGAAGTTGTAACCTTTTGTTTAAGTTTCGAGACACTACCTAGTACATTTTGATCCGATAACCACAGCTCCAGTTATGGGCAAAATTGTGTAACCCGTTTTGTACCATTTTCATTTTTACGGACGCGCACGTGCATTTCTCAACCGTTTTTGCCGTTTTGGACCGTTTAGGTCTACTTTTGGTATTTTGTTATCATTCCGGCCGTTTCGGCCAATTTCGACATTCTTTTGGCCTTAACGTCATTTTTGACCCTTTTTGATTATTTTTTACCGTTTTTGACCGTATTCGATCGTTTAAGTTATAAATTGCTATTGTGTAGCCATTTCACTTATGTGTGTATATAATCTGTCAATACAGATTGTGAGGCTTTTGACGGTGACGGTCAATCTCAGTGAATTGTATCATTTTTCGTGCCAAGCTTTATCCAGTGAGTAATTGGGTTGTTATTGATGTGAAATTGTTAAAGTACTTTGTATATGTTAAATGGGTACTTAGGCGATGGTGTACTTTATCTCACTCTACCTAATCCCATCCTTTGTTTTGATTTCATATTTGAGAATACATGCGTTATGTTGAGTAACACCCTTTTTGCTGTGTGCTGATGGGGGTGATTACATGACTTGAGTATCACTCTTTTGCTGTGTGCTGATGGGGGTGATTACATAACTTGAATTAAACTCCTTTTTGCTGTGTGCTGTTGGGATAAGTACTTTGTTGTGTACTTTGCTGAGAGATATCATCTATTGAGAGATTGAATATCTCAGGACTTGGTTCCAACCCGGTTCCAAGGTTAGACGAACTATTCGAGCCAGCTGGGGTTTGGTCGAAAATAGTTCCATGCTAAACTTGGGATTTAGTTCCTTGTTAAAGCTTTGACGAAAGCTAAGTTATTTTGTTTCGCTCGAGCTGCTGTGTGCTGTTGACTAGCCAGTGGGGGTTGATATGGTGAACAGGGAAAAGTTAAGTGGAGTCTACGGTGTATGAGTACTTTGGTGGACGGAGTGTCAACAGGCGTTCAAGCTCGGGGAATTGAACTGGCTTTGGAGCCACCTGTATCCTACCATTGTGTTGTTACCTTTTTGTTATTGATGTGAAATAACCTGATTACTTGTTATTTGGATGTGAGATAAAATTAAACCCCTGATTATTCACTAAGCATATAGTTTACCTCATTCCATTTGTTTTCCTTAGCAGGAGGCCGATGCGGAGATCGCTCGGAAAGGTGTTTAGTCTTTTGATTAGAGAATAGTTGAAATCCTTGTTATAAGTTGACTAGTAAGATGCATATAGTTATCGTGGTGGTTGTAGTTATCAGCTATTTTAGGGTTTACTTTCTGATACTCGTGGTATGTATGACTTGATGTACCAGTTTATGCAACCTTTGAAGCTATAATAGAGTACATAGATCTTACTTTTGGCGTGAACTCTATTTTCTAGTTTTAGAGTATCGATTCCTGGCGCGAGCTAGGCAGGCGTCCCGCTGATACCCTCGGGTTCGCCCTTGGGAGAAGTGGGGGCGTCACACTTCTAATTATTGCCAATTTTAAATAGCAGGTCTAATTTCAGTCGTTTTCTTTGTTGGATTGTCTCCTTGTTTGCTATGGCTATTGTCCCTCTTTTATGCCTCAACTTAGAAAATATATGCGAAAATATTTGCAATTCACATGGCTTTTATTTACATAGAATTGATTGTCTTCTCACTACAGAAACAAAGGAATTCAAGTATATATTGTGATGTAATTTACACTTATAGTACAATTCAGATGGTGTGGTATGTTTTATTTTGCCTGACCTTTAATCAGGGTTTTTTGCAACTTCTGGCCATTATAAACTGTTGCAAGCCAAAATATTTGTACCCAAAAAACTAGCATGTCTTTACAATCTTATGGGATTTCACCAATATAATAATTCAAAAAATCTCCAACGGCTGATAGAAATGTGGCAGGAAAATGGTTTCAATGTTTTCATTTTTACTTCATACTGGGAAATCTTGAAGAGGTTACCATAAAGTTTAAAGCAATTATAGTTGTCAACAACTGAGTACGTACCAAAAAATGTTAGGATATGCGATTTTCTGCTTAGTATTAATGTGAAAACAGCATAAATGTATTGATTTTGAGTCAGAGGATGCACTAATTCTAGGTATATAAAGGCTCATACTATACACAATATTTGTACAAATGTATCCACTTAAGAGAACTGAATTTCTTTGAAAATATCAAATTAAGTCAAGGCAGAATCAGCTCGTGTATTACCCATCATTGAGTGTTTTTAACTTTCAAAATTACTCTCTTGTTTTGTCAGTCGTTTCATGATATCTTTATCCACAACAACAAAATTATAAAAAATTAATCTTTACTGGACAACTGTTTCATCTATAAGGGGGGACAAACCTAACAAAAATTTAAGTCATTGAGATTCCTTGTCCTTAATTATAGTTCTTTTGTTTGCTATTATATTTATTTGTCAGCCAAGAATTTATTTCGCATACTTGGTAAGCTTTAGAATTGATAAATAATAATACACATGTCCAGCTGCTGCCACTACTTAGTTCTACCATTGTTAGCTCTTTGGTTATGATCTCTAACAAGAGGAAGAAGTCTTCTTGCGATTGTATGTCCTTCTTCCATGTGTATATATATTTTGTACTCATTTTCGTTGCGAATTACATGAGTCTTACTAATTATTGTTCCTATTTTGTAGCTTCACCTGTTACCTGTCAACTGCCTCCAACAACTACATCAACTGCCTTTCCACCTACATTGACCAATTAAATTCGTACTTCTGGCTTGACCTTTATTGATTTCTTTTTTCCAAAGCACTTTAAACTATTTTTTAATATCCGGCCTGCGCATACATTTTTTCATTTCCACACATTTCAGTAAATGGCTTCTAGGATTCAATGGACCGATGCAATAGACGAAACTTTTCTCATAGCCTATGTTAGCTTTAGGGAAAATAACTGGTGGGATAACAAGAAGTCACTTGAGATGAACTATGACATGTTGGCAGGCCATTTGGTCAGTAATGGCATCATGACTGTCACTGGGCAGCAATTGCAGACCAGATTCTATCACATCAAGAAAAAATGGGATTTGTTCTGTAATCTGCGTAGGATATCCTCAAAATCAGATACTGGGGTTGGGTGGGTTGCAGACAGCTACTGCTTCATTACTGATGACGAACACTGGAAAAACTTGGTATAGGTATGCACTTATAGCTGCCTTTACTTTTGTGAATTTACTTGCTTAGGATGCTCTTGGCATGAATACTTGTTCATTTGAACAAACTGTTGACAAATGAGTTAGCGAATGAGCTGTTGAGCATTTGGTGCTGACCAAAAATATATATTCAGACCTACTGCAAAATCATTGTCACACTTTGGCCACAACGGTAGTGCATTACTATGGGAGATGTGCTATTATGATTGATTCTTATAAAGCTTGGTAGATTTTGCAGCTTTTTTACTCTGTCACTTGATTCAACGATTTAAAAATTTGATGCAACTAGACATTTAGTTTAGCTGTTACTATTTGTGTTGTTGAATACAATTCAATAGCAAATTTAGTCAATGGTCTCGAGGCCAGGAGATTGCTGGTTCGTTGGATACAATAGATTTAATATGCAAATAGTATATCGAGATTTCAGAATAGTTCATACCTGCTATTTAGCATATGCTGAGGCTGGCTTTCACAGATTTAATGTGCTGTCTCTTGCTCTATTGTTACTGGTTTGCTTCAGATTTATACTTATCTGATACATTCACTGTCCTATTAGTTTGACAAGTAGTTACATAGTAGTTTAGGTTAAATTCATTGGTGTGCTGACTGCTATTTTATTTTTCATTAGACCAATTCCTCATATGCTGAATTCAAAAAAGAGAACTCATGCTACTGGTATGATCGGCTGATACCAATACTGCTTGGAAAACATGCCACAGGCAGCCGTGCCCAATCTGAAAGCGAGGTAGTACCACTGGAACCGCCTCGCCGTCAAAGGGCCAACACTTCAGCTAGGAGCCGAAAGGGAAAAGGTAAAGCCTCTAGCTCGAAGGCCCCTAATCCTGCGGACATGGGTGAACAAGGGGATGAAGATGAAGTCTACTATGTTCCTCCAGTCCCAAGGACTGTGGGAAGAAAACAGCCAGTCTCAAATCTAGGGACAAGCGGTGAGTCGGAGGGGACTAGAGGGTCAAAATCAACAAGGTCATCAACTGGTCTTGAGGATGCTGTTAGCAAAATTGGACATTACACCGAACTTACACTGGAGGACAGACGGAGTAGGATGGAGTTCGAGTCTCTATATAGTGTAATCTAATGCCAGGATATGATCAAAACAATGGAGATTTCCGATCATTGGAGAATACAGGCTAACTGTCATTATGCCAATAGTGATAGAGAGGGAGAACGAGTTGTGTTCCTTAGGAGTTATGATGCAGACCGATATGGCTATATCCTTAAGTTGATGCAGGAGAAGGGTTTGGCTTGAGTTGTAGTTGCTGAAAATTTTATATTTGAAATTATGTGTGTTGCTGAGACTTCAAATTTTTTTTATTTGTTGCTGGCCTGAAGTTTGTATTTTGGCACAACTTCACCTGTGGACAGCATGCCCAATTTTGATGCATGTAACATAGGGGTCAGCAATTATTTTAATTAGTTTGTTGGTGTGTATTTTCCTACCCCACTTTGGTGGTGTAGGCTTTGTCAGGATTGACTATAAGATGAATTTTTTATTTTTAAGAATTTGTATCTTAGTTAGTTTTGCTGTTCTTACGAATCTTAAAAAGTAGATGCCCATTGTTTTATTATATTTTTTGTCAGAACTTTATCATGTTTCCCCAGGCTTTCTTCAAGGACTTGTCATGTCTGCCTTCAGTCTATCGCCTATACAATTCATACAAGTTTCTTAAAATGCAGAAATGCATGTGCTCATCTGTTATGTAGACCTGCTATTTGATTTTCCAAAATTTTATCCGATAACTGGTTCATCAGCCATACGGGCTATAAATATATGGTAATAGCATATACACTTCACTCCAATTGCTTGCGATACAAAAGAAAGAACGAGTTTTCGAGACAGAAGAGCTCTGACGAACAGGCATACATATCTGCTCATATTTAGTGTGCCCGTTAATTGGGTAAGTAGCAGCTCTCTGACGAAAGGGCGTAGCAATCTGCCAATACTTGGTGTGCCCATGAATTGGGTAAGTAGTAGCTCCCCGTATAATATGCAATCTATGTGCTGTGTCACTTTTATAGATAGAAACACTTATATACAAACACGTATATAAATAAGTTTATGGAATTAGATATATACACATGAACATACTTATATAACAATATATACAGATATATACTCAATTGTCATGGCATGGTGTGACGCCCCCACTTCTCCCAGGGGCGAACTCAAGGGTATCCGCGGGACGCCTGCCCAGCTCTCGCCAGGATTCGGTACAAATTCAATTCAAACTTAAAATCTAATACTAACAATAAAATCGGAATAAAAGTACGAAGTCATTTCCATACGTAAATATTCAATCTTACATCACAATTTCAAACTTACAATTACTTTTCCCAAAATATACAACTTCCAAAAGTTGTCTAAACAATTGCATTCAAAATTCTAATCAAATGAGCCATCAAGTAAGCTTCTTCATAATTCCTTCCATTTCAGCTCCTGTTAAGGAAAACAAATCTAACGGGGTGAGGCTAAGGAAACATGCAAGACACGTAGTTCAATAACAATAACACTTACACAATAATGGAAACTATAACATTCGAGTAGTTCACAATTTATAATAAACACACTTGAGTAGGGTGCAGGAGTAGGATGCAAGAGCTCTCAGGAGTTAATTTTTCAATTGATTTGCCCCAGGTTCAATTCAATACATTCTTGTGACGACACCCCGTCACCCGGGTAAGTAATTATATTTGTAGCACTTCACTTATTCCATTTATATTTCTGAGACGACTCGAGAGGTACCTCCCACCAAATCGGTGTGGTACTTGCTATCGTTCAGGGGTTTAGGGTACTGAGACGATTCGAGAGGTACCGCCCACCCGAATCGGTGTGGTACTTACTATCGTTCAGAGGTCGATGAGACATCGCTCTAATCGACTAAGAATGCTTTGTGGTTCTGAGACGATTCGAGAGGTACCTCCTACCCGAATCGGTGTGGTACTTACTATCGTTCAGAGGTCAATGAGACATCGCTCCAATCGACTTAGAATACTTTAGGGTTCTGAAACGACTCGAGAGGTACCTCCCACCTGCATCGGTGTGGTACTTACTATCGTTCAGAGGCCGATGAGACATCGCTCCAATCGACTTATGCAGCCATAACATATTTTCCCAAGTCAAGTCATGTCAGGTCAAACAATTCAAGTCAGGTCAAGCGATTCAATTTAGGTCAAGCACGAGTCATTTATTTCAAATAAGAACGAGTATGGTAAAGTACACACTCGACTCCATTTCCAAAATTTCAAGTAATTGGTATCAAGTAAGCACGTATCAAGTTCACAGGATTTCCACTATTCATGCACTAATAATAATCGAGTACGTAATATCCATGTACAATTGTCAATCATATTCATTCATATAATAAGTATCACGTAGTTACACGAGAAAGAGGACGAGGGCGATAAAGTACACTCTCGCCTCGGTAAGTTTACGTATCATGTATAACACTCGTACGACTAATATCTCAATCACATA
Organism: Coffea arabica; assembly: GCF_036785885.1. Taxonomy (NCBI): domain Eukaryota; kingdom Viridiplantae; phylum Streptophyta; class Magnoliopsida; order Gentianales; family Rubiaceae; genus Coffea; species Coffea arabica. Next base: position 34,611,856 of record NC_092318.1, on the reverse strand, counting down.
AACATTTAACATACACTTGACACTCACCAAGTAAACAAGAAGAAAAGTCGCTTGAAGTTCAAGTGTCCACCGTGGGATCCTCTTGAAGGTCCTCGTACGAGCCTAAGTAATTAATAATGATTCATCACTCATAAATCCCAATTATCGAAGAAGATTGCACTAGTGCACTGCCTAAGGAAATCTCATGAAAATGAACCCCAATTATTCGTAAATCGAGGCTCAAAGATGGGATTTTAAAACACAGAGCAATTGAGTTTTCATCTTTGAAATCAAGTATAAAACGTTCAAGTAATTTCGAAGGAATAAGGAGAATTCGAAAAGTTCCATTTCCTTAAGATTCGAAAATTTCAGTTTTGATACGAGATTTTTGAAAAATCGTATCTCGCTCTTTACAAGTCCAAAATTGGAAGAATTGGTACCGTTGGAATCCTCTTCCAAAATGCTAAAAGTTCCTAGAATACACTTTTCTATGATTCGAAACGGAAAGTATTCAAAAATTAGCTCAAAGTTGCTGTTTTGGGCATTGAAGACAGGTTTAGGTTGGTTTTTGGCCAACTTTAAAAATTTGGAAAAATTCACACAGTACAAACCAGCCTCTGAAATTTGTAACTCAATTAGTTTTACAAACAAGGTTTAAAACACAATAAGCGGATCAAGAATCGGAGTTTTGAGCACCAAGATATGGTAGCTCAAAGGTACTAGAATTTCCTTGTTAAACAAGGGTTTTTCAAACTCAAGTCCTGAACTTTGGAAATTTAGTTGAGCAACGAAACGGATTCGGAATGGCACCAAAATCAGTAGTATAAAACTACCATATAAGAACTACTTCTCTGAAAGATTTTGTAGAAAAATACGTACGGGAAGATGATTAACGAAACCACTAAAGTTCCAAGGAGTTCCAAGGCAAATCTGCCTTGGACTTCCGTTTTGCCGTTTTCAAGCATTTGGCCAAGGAAAATCCCTCAAACATCGTTCATTAGTGTAGAGAAGGTCTAATATTCATCCAAGATGTGTTTGGTAGGTGGTTTACACCAAGAATTTCGAATAACAAGTCCCAAACCAAGATTAGTTAAGGATCAGTCCAAAATGAAGAATTCCATCACTGAGTCAGTTTCAAACTTTGGTCACAAATCTCTCAATTTAACTTGAAATTAAGCGTGGTTGTTAGCGTTGGAAAACACATTCATAAATCTACAATTTCTTAGAAGAAAACATTTTCAAAATCCGTTCATAACTCGCCCGCATTTGAGCATCAAGTTGTAGTTCATGTTCTGCCCTGTAGTGAACCAACAAAACAGGATAGAAATTTTTAAACGAATGGTTTGGCTCACTCAAGTGGAACCAGGACATACATTTTATACCAACAGAAATCTGGGAATGTATAGTTTCCAATTCCACAAACGGCACTCGATTTCGACATCGCAGCAACAAGTTATGGCCGAAACAAGAAGACTGCCTGGGCAATCCGGGAACAAAATTCCAGTTTTCTAACCTTTCGAAATTTCAACATTTGAGTGACCAAATCAAGTTATTTTTCAATGAAACTTTTTACACAACCAATATAACATGTAAAAAACATAAACAAGCCATTAGAAGCTCAAAATTTTGCACAAAAGTAGTCGGACAAGGCAGGGGTAAAACGGTCACTTTTGCTCCAAGCACCTCTTTTGATTTGCTACCAACAATACAACATTAATCCACTAATTTAAGCACTAAACCACCATTAAATTCATCATCAATCATCAAATCAGTCCTTCCATCAAAAATGGGAGTTCATAGAGCCCACACAACTAAAATCCACCATAAACAAGACTACCCACATGCATACAAGAGTTTATACGTGAAATTCTACTTCCAAAAACCAAGATTTGAAGGTTGGATCATCACCTACTTGTGTGATGAACAAAGGCAGAATTTCGGTTCCCTCCTTGCTCCAAGAAAACCGTGAAAAGCAGCCCCCTTTTGTAGCTTAATGTGGTCTCCAAGTGATTAGCTAAGTGTGGTGTCAATTTGAGTTGATTTGTGTAAGAAATGAAGCAAGATTTGATGAAGAATATGGAAGAGTTTCTTGGTTCCTTTTTGTTCTTGATGGCCGGCTGTTTTTGAGCAGGAAAAGAAGAGCTAATGCTGATAGTAAGCTTCCGTGAGAAGCTTTAGAATTTGGCCAAAAGTTATTTCAAAAGTCAACTAGGAATAGTGCGCGTACGCGCGCGTTTTGTGTTCGATTCCTCTCGGGTTTGTTTCACTTGTGCACTAAACCTTTAATGCACTTATATTCATACTATTATTATTCACTCTTAATGGTCAAAAAATAAAGGCCTTAAGTCCCTTAATTGATCGCGCGCGTAAAAACGCGTACTTCCAATTTTGCGCGATAACGCTTAACTTTCAAGAAATTCTTATAACGATTGTATTACTAACTAATACTTGAGCACTTAAACATAAAAATACCTAATTTGAGACTAATGTACAAGTCTCCAATATTTCAAACTTATTGTATCCTCGAATCAATTATTTACTCCAATTGCGTATTCACTATTTTCACTTAACAGGTTTCGAGAAATTAATTTTTGAAACAAGCCACTCTAAAAATATAAGTAAGTCATAGATCAATGTAATTAGTTCTCAAGAGACTAGAAAATAATATTCGGGGCAAACAGGCAATTAAATATTTTAATAAACTCATAACAAGAGTTTAAAAATAAATAAATTTTTGCGAGTCCTCGTGACTTTTTCTTAATTTACTGTTGATCATTCTTACTTTTCCAAAATTAATACACTCTCAATTCAAATATAGTCTCGGAAAATGTGTACTCGTTGTTCCGAACTAAATGAGCTTTCGAAAAGTAATTTTCTAGCAAAACGCTTTAAAAACATAAGAGAGGCGTTTTTCCTTATAAATGAATTTTAAATAGTCGAATTAATTAATTAATTAGGCCATTAAAATAAAATAAAATAAGGAAATTTTCGGGTCCTCACACATGGAACAACCGCCGTAGTGTCAGGGGACACAATTCAGTCCGCATGAGGCAAGATGAGGAGGATGAGACCTTACTAGTTATGAGTGCCTCGTTAATGCTAATGCATCCGTCTCTTGTACACATAACCAACAATCAATTAATTCCGCCACATGATGGCTCATTAAGCAGTCGACAATGGGTGAAACGATTACTGAACGGTCATCATAGACGATCAATAGATAATATGCATATCACTGTTGATAATTTTATGCGACTGTCCGATCTCCTTGTGGAGCGCCAGTACGTTCCACAAAACTACCAATAGCGTGTGCCCATACAGGAGGCGCTAGCTATGACTTTAATGTTGGTGAGCCACAAGCATACAGACCACGTGTTGGGATCTATGTTTGATCGATCCATCGAGACGATTAACCAAAATATAAGAAAGGTGCTCCGAAGCCTATGTCTATTTGCAGCTGAAATAACACGACCGGGTGACCAAATTGGAGTTCATCCACGAATTGCAAACTCAACAAATTTTTATCCATGGTTCAACGTAATATGTAAGGAAGAGTTTTAGAGAAGGATCGCTATTGTTCTAGCATTACAAACTAACAAATATGTTCTCCATGAATACTAGGATGCCGAAAGAGCGATGAATGGCACCCACATCTCAGCTTGTCCTCCGACAGGAGAGCAAATGACGTTTACAAATTGGCACGAGTTTCAATCACAGAATGTTCTGGCAGTGTGTGACTATGACATGCATTTTATCTATGTGTATGCTGGATGGGAAGGTAGTACACATGATGCACGAGTCTTGGCGTCTGCATTAGCATATCCGTCCGATTTTCTACTGCCGCCACTTGGTAATTAATCATAAGAATTTTTCAAGTCAATAAATGGAATGCTTTAAATGCTAAACTCCCTGATAGTTAGCGCGTTTAGTAACTAAAATAACTTCTTCAATTAGGCCAATACTATCTAGTCGATGCGGCATATAGAAATGTTCCTAACTTCATGCCCCCGTATAAGAACGTGGGCCCCGAATCTCCGGCAAAGACCTTGTTCAATATTCGGCATTCGCAATTTCAAAATGTCATTGAGCGTACGTTCGATGTGCTGAAGAAAAGATTCAAATTTTTAAAGGGCTCGGTAGATAATTTCTACATGAGCACTCAAATGACTATAATCATTGCTTGTTGTGCTCTACACAACTTCTTAAGGATGCACCAACCAGAAGATGCCCATTTTCAAAGATTCGAATCAGAGGATGTATAGTTAAATGAAAAGCCAGAAGCAGGCGGGCTAGTACCACAGCCGTTCGCATTGAACGTATCTCCTACAGAGCTTGCAGAATGGAAGGCTAAACGAGATTACATAATGACTCAAATGTACGCAGCGCAGGGACGACGACGCCGTTAGATGTTTATTTGGAATTAAAGGTCGTATTCAAACATGAAATTTATAATTGTCTATACTAGTACAATTAATGGAGTGTACTTAAAATGTCCTTTTGTTTCAACTACTAAATTAATGTGTACTGTATGTGTATTAAGTGTGAATTGGTTTAGATTTTCTATCCGACAATCAAAATTTTTGAAGTCAAAGTCAACTGATTAAATTCAATGATGAGTTGCTGTCCAAACGCTAATTTACACGATTTACTTACTATCCAAACGCCTATTTCATATTTATGCAATCTTAAAAAGTAACCTAAAAATAATCTCAAATAATCTACTATCCAAACAGTACCATTATTGCACAAGCTCGACGACCTGTCAGGCTTAATTCACATGCACCCAACACTTTCACTACTTGGAGTGATTTGTCTAGAGGCTTCTTGAATAAGTACATTCCACTTGAAAAAACTACTAAACTACACATGGAAATAACAAGTTTTACTCAACAGGATGATGTATTATTATGTAAGACTTGGGAGAGGTACCAAGAGCTGCAACAGAGATATCAATACCATGGACTTCCCCGAGTGGCTAATTGATGTAACAATAGGTGAAGCACTTATGGGAAAGTCGGCCGATAAGGCTAAAAAATTAATTGAATAAAATTGGTGATCAATAATTACCAATGGGCTAACAAGAGAGGTAACACTAAAAGGCATACAGGTATGTATGAATTGGATGCTTTAAATATGTTAAGTGCAAAAATGGACAATATGGTAAAAATGCAAAATAGACAAGGTGAGGTTGGTCCAACTTCTAATGTTAATATAGAAGGTTGGACTCTTTGTAGAGGAAATTATAAAAGTACTAATTGTGTTGCTTTTGAACAAGTACAATATGTGAACAACTTCAACTGTCCGAATCAAAATAATTATTATTCCAACACTTACAATCAAGGGTAGAGGAATCATCCAAATTTCGGGTGGAGAGATCAAGGAAATCAACAAAGACTAACCAATCCATTAGACTTTCAATCAAAACAAGCGCGCATTGAATCCAAACCTTCATGGGAGATGGCTATTGAAAAATTAGCTAATACTACAAGTAATATGGATAGATTAGCTAAAACCACCTCGAAGAGATTTGAAAGACTAGAGGGAAGAATGAACCAATTAACCTCAATGTATAGAAATATAGAAGTCCAACTCAATCAAATTGCCAATGCAGTGAACCCTAGAAATCAAGGGGAGTTACCAAGCAAAATCGAAGTCAATCCAAGGGAGTAATACAAGGCAATTACTCTCCAGATTGGTGGACAAATGATGGTCCTTCTAATGTTGAGCTTGAGAAAGAAGAAAAAAAGAAAGAACAAGAGAGTTTGATCAATGATCAAAGAGTAAGTGTAGGGGGAAAGGGCAGGGAGAAAGTTGTAGATGAAATAGAATCAACTTCTAAAACTAAGGTGGCTATACCTCCTGTATCATTCCCTCAAAAATTTAAGCAAAAACAATTGGATAAGGAGTTTGAAAAGTTTGTTAAAATATTTTAAAAATTACATATTAATATTTCTTTTGCAGATGCTATTTCTTAAATTTCATCCTATGCCAAGTTCCTCAAGGAAATCATATCAAAGAAAAGGCGTTTAGAGGATCATGAAATGATAGCATTAATGGAGGAATGTAGTGCGTTGATTCAAAACAAACTCCCTCCAAGTTGAAAGATTCTGGCAGTTTTTCAATTCCTTGCACCATTGGTAATATTAACATTTCAAATGCATTATGTGATTTAGGTACAAGTGTTTCATTAATTTCTCTATGTGTTGCTTGAAAACTTGGTCTAAGTAAACTTAAGAGGACTAGCATTTCTTTGCAATTAGCAGATAGGTCGATTAAATATCCTCTTGGTGTGCTTGAGAATGTACTTATAAAAGTCAAGAATTTCATAATTCCTGTTGACATTGTTGCTCTTGATGTGAAAGAGGATGTCAATATGCCAATTATATTTGATAGACCTTTCTTAATTATGGCAGGTGCTATTATTGATGTTAAACAAGGGAAGCTTAAGTTCAAAATAGAAGAAGATGAAATTTAGTTTAATTTACATGAACTTAAGAAATTTCCTTCATTTACTAATCATGTTTATGCAATTGATGTGATTGAAAATCTAACTCAAGATGTGAGTCGGATGAAACAAGAAACTGATCCTCTTGATGTTTGTTTGTTTGATGCTATTTTTCAAGAAGATTGTGATTTGGAGATTTTGCAAATGGTTAATTTCTTGAACTCTCAAGTGCCTTATAAAAGAGGAAATTATTATGAAAGTTTAGGAAAGGAAAAGGACTACCATTGCCATCAAGTGAGCAAACTCCGATTCTTGACCTTAAACCATTACTCGATCATCTAAGGTATGTATATCTTGATAAAAATGATACATTACCGACAATTGTAAGTGTTTTCTGGATGATGTGAGTTGGACAAGTTGTTACGAGTTTTAAGGAGACATAAACTAGCAATTGATTGGACCATTTTCAATTTCAAGAGTATAAACCCTACTATTTGCATGCATAGGATTCTTTTGAAAGAAAATGCTAAATCGATGGTGGAAACTCAAAAGCGTTTGAATCCAAACATAAAGGAAGTGGTAAGAATGGAGATTTTAAAATCGCTTGATTCAGGTATTATCTTTCCTATCTCTAATAGTGATTAGATTAGTCTAATCCATGTTGTGCCAAATAAAGGTGGGATGATGATAATTGTAAATAAAAATGATGAAATTATTCCCACTAGAATTATAGTTGGATGGAGAGTGTGCATTGATTATAGGAAATTAAATGTAACTACTTGTAAAGATCACTTTCGATTACATTTTCGTGATCAAATTTTGGAGAGATTCGCCAGTTATGAATTTTATTGTTTCCTTGATGGATTTTCAAGATATAATCAAATTCTCATAACCTCGGAAGATTAAGAAAAAATAACATTTACTTGTCCTTATGGTACTTCTGCATTTAGATGAATGCCATTTGGCTTGTGTAATGTGCTGCAATATTCCAAATATGCATGATAGCTATTTTTTTCGATTATGTAGAAAAGATCATGAAAATTTTTATAGTTAATTTTTTGATTTTTGGATTTTCTTATGTTGATTATTTGAATAATTTAGAGAAAATTTTACAAAGATGTAAAGATATTAACCTTGTTTTAAATTGAAAAAAATGTCATTTTATGGTTAAAGAAGAAATTATGTTAGGTCACAAAATTTCTTCTAAAGGAATTGAGGTGAATAGGGTTAAAATTGAATTAGTTGAGAAAATGTCACCACCAACCAATGTTAGGGGTATTAGAAGTTTTCTTGATTATGTGAAATTTTATAAATATTTTATAAAAGATTTTTCTAAGATTGCTAAACTCCTATGTGATTTGTTAAATAAAGATGCCATATTTGACTTTAATAATGAATGCTTAAATACTTTTAATAGGTTGAAAATGGCATTAACATTGACTCAAATTATTGCATCATCGGATTGGTCATTACCATTTGAACTCATATGTGATGCAAGTGATTATGCAGTTGGGACAGTTTTTGAACAAAGAAAAGAAGGGAGATTGCATGTTGTTTATTATGTTAGTAGGATTTTAAATGATACTCAAATCAATTATGCTACAATTAAAAAAGAGTTGTTAGCAGTAATATTTGCATTTGACAAATTTAGATCCTACTTAGTAGGGTCTAAAGTTATTATTTATACCGATCACGCAGCTCTAAAATATTTATTAAAGAAGAAAGATACAAAATCTAGACTTATGCGATGGATTTTTCTCATACAAGAATTTGACATAGAGATTCGAGACAACAGGGGATCCAAGAATGTAGTAGCTGATCATCTTTCTTGTTTGGAGAATGTCCCTTAAAATGAAGTCCTTCCCATCAATGAGAATTTTCTAAATGAGCAATTGCTAGCTATCAAAGGTTCATCTTGGTATGCGGATTATGTTAATTACCTAATAAGTAGCATAATTTTGGAAGATTTAACTTATCATCAAATGAAGCGATTTCTTTATAATTTTACTTTTGGGAGGAACCTTTATTCTACAAGCATTGTGCTGATGAAATGATATGCTGATATGTTCCGGAAAATGAAGTATAAAGTATCCTTTTTCATTGCCATAACCATGAAACTGGTGATCATTTTAGTACATCTAAAACAATTGTAAAGATATGACAACACAATTTTTTTTTGACTTACTGTGTATAAAGATGTTAGAGATTATGCTAGAAATTATGATGAATACCAAAAAATCTGTAATATCTTTAGGAAGCATGAAATGCCTTTAAATATGTTTCTTAAAATTGAATTATTTGATGTTTGGGGCATGATTTTATGGGCTATGTGATAGCCCCACCTCTCCTCAGGGCGAACCCTAAGGATTAGTGAACTGCCTGCCCAACTGTCGTCGGGACTCAGTCGACTAATGAACTGGCAACCCAAGAAAACTAATGAAATATCTTCGAAATAAAAGGTACAGACCATAATGGAAATTTAATCGCCACGCCACTTTCCAAACTTAGAATATAGAGTTAAATGTCAAACTTACCATTCCACACTTAATTTACATAACATATGTCGAGCTTACATATTCAAGCTTACAAGAGTCAAAAGCAAAGTCTCTTAAACAAAATGTTACAATCCAAAGTACAAGTTCAAGGTAAAAGGTAAAGCTATGAAAGCTCTTGACTATAGGTCCATCCCAGATCTGTTAAGGAAAACAAAAGGAGTGGGGTGAGCTAAAGCTCAGTGAGGTTCCAAAAAAACATGTAAGCACATAGCCAATTAAAGGCGTAATATAAATGAGTAAACACAGTATTGTACTATAACAATTTAATCACAATTCAATTCAAGGATACGGGTGGCTTCCAAAAGCCAAATCCACTTAAGCTTGATCATAACGAGAATCCATTGACTCCCCGTCAACGTTTGCATTTAAAGAATATAATGTCTGTAGAACACCACTTTCTCCAAAACCTGTCCACCAGTCACCCCTTTACCAGGCCCGAACACCCCAAACAGTAGATAGGTAATACTCGAGTATATCGGTTTCCAGATTTCAGTAAACAATCCTCAAGGTTTATCGCCCTTCTCGACCAAGTCCTTGCTAACTCGATACAACCGACTCACCTATAAGGTTGGATACACAAACAGTCATGGTAGTTGATGGGATATCACCCAAACAACACACATATAGTCAAATATAGAGAAATCACATCTTATAATATCAGTATATAGAGTCTCAGTGGAATCGAAGGAGGTCGAGTGTGATAAAGTACACGCTGGCCTCAAATTTATCAAAACAAATGTTTAGCTCAACCAGTCACAGATCAAGTATTCAGATATTTCACATAGACAGTTAACATGCAATGGAACACTCACCTGTTAGAAAATGCAGAGTTCAAATGCCAAGTTCCGTGGTTACGTTCACCTCCGTTTCCCAGTCCTAGGGCAACGAGTGAAAGTTATTAACATTCTTGGTTCATTTTCCAACCCAAATATAAGTGCATTAGGTGACCAAGTGGGTTGTTAAATCTACTCAATTGACCATGCAAGTTAGCCTCAAAATGTAGTAAAAGGTCATAAGAAAATGAGTTTGACAAGTGCAAGAAAGTTGAGCAAAAGAAAAATCTCATTCAAGTTCAAAAGTGTCTTTGCGGGTAAAACAGTCGCTCCCGCGCAATCTCAGGAAAAAGATCATATCTCACTGTAGAAAAGTCGGAATCACGTGCTGTTAGCGGCGTTGGAAACTAGACTCGAAGGGATTTCCAACGGTATAAAATGAAAACTCTAGTTCCTCTCCTATCTATACCAGTAGTTCGGGAAATCTGGCTGATTTTTCTGTTCTGATCAGCTCAAAACCCTAACAAAGTTACTCTATTTCTTCTTGCCAACTTCACTCGTTTTGGCTCAAATTCATCCAATTCAATCTCCTAGAGTTCATATACAGGGGATCAAGTTATCTAGCACTATTGAAGCTTAAAATGCAATACGCAAACTGATTAAATGAACGAAAACAGTCTAGCCAACAAGGAAGAACCAAACAGTCCACTAACTTGCCCAAAACAACCACTTTACTTGCTTCATTTCCATTTCAACTCACACCAAAGCTTAAACCAATGTTTAGCCAAGTTCCTTAGGCTTAATTAAGGTGCAAAGAGTCACAAAAATCAAGGAGAAACCTCCACTCCAAGGCCGGTCAGCGAAGAGAAAACAAAACAGTCCACAAGTTCACATGCAACACCAACCTCCATCCTTTCATTATAGTTAACTTAAACAACATCCCAAGAGTTAACCCTAACTTTAAAAGGATCCACAACATGTTAATACATCAAGAAAAACCATAAACAAAGCTCAAGCAATTAATCAAACACATGATATGCTAAACATCCAACCCTACTTTCACTTGCTTAGCTTAAGAAATTTCACCACAAACAGCCTCAACTCAACCTCTAGTTGTCATCAAAACCTCAAACACTTGATATAACACAATAAAGCTAAGAGTTAAGGATCATTTACCTTTCTTAAGTGAAGCTTGAATCACCCAAAAGCCACCAAAACCAAAGCTCCAAACTTGAATCACACACTTGACTTGAAGGTAGTTCACTCAAAGCTAAGGATGGCTGGCCAACATGGTGAAAAAATGGAGCCAAGATGGTTTAAATTCTTCTAATTTCCTTAGTCAAATAAGATGAATGATTAGGGTTTTGCCACATGACTCAATTTTGGCCATTCTTCCTTGAAACTTTGCCAGATAAGGTTGCTACCTTCCAAATGTTTCCAAAGTCTAAAATAACACCCTTAATTATCACATAAAGTCTCAAACACAATTAAAAGGGTATTTGATCATAGTTTATATAGTGAAATAAAATAATGCCAATTCAAGGAGATGTTTCAATTCTTGTAAAAGGCAATGAAATGCAATGCAAGGAAATGTTATAATTGATTTAATCTTAGGTCAATGCAAGTAGTTTAGGAGAATTTATATTTTTAAGTGAGGGTTCTCACAGGCTAATTCCTTCAAATATTGCCCAAAAAATAAAAAAAAATAGGAACAATGTTGCTCTGCTATATGTATGGTACGAAACTATATCTGCCTGGCTGAAAGAAAAACAAATTTTAAATGCTGCAAAGAAATTTTTTTTTCAAAAAAATACTGTGTTGCCGGGCTGATTAAGCTCGGTAGCTACGCTGAATTTTTTTTTTTTTGAAATATGATGGCCTTTGTGGGCAGCTTTGAAGAAATTCAAATTCTCGGGTTCTGCTGACAATGAAGAAGAACAAGAACTATTGAAACCAAACCAAGTGAGAAGTAAACTGTGGCCATGCAAGCTGAAAGCCCTGTTGGCCGTTCTGTAATCTAGTAAAAGAATTAAAAAAATCAAACAAAAGCTAAAGAATAATTAGCCAAAAGCACCAGGAGAAGTAAGCTCAAGAGTGGGGGGCTTCAAGCACTCGAATTTCTTGAAGAAATCCAAGGGGGATGTTTTGGGGAAGCCTTCAGGTCCCGGTGCTTCCGCTCCTTTACACAATTAGTAGAAAGTAGTACTCGAATTGGAAAAGGGAGGTTGTGGGTTTCTCTTTTTGCAGTGCAGTACTTCTTCTGCTCCAGAACCGGCAAAAATGTGGGGTTTATTGGTGTCTGGAGTTTGGGTAGTGAGTTTTGTTCAGTTCAGGAAAGTGCAAAGTAAATGCAGTCTCTCAAAAAATGAGAGAAAGATGATGGAAACAACACACGACATAAACAACAGTAGCCATAGTATTCTTTCCAAAACTAAAGAAAGAAATAGAAAATTTGGAAAAAAAAAAAGACATGAAGCAGTGTAGAAACAAAAGAAGAGGACTAGGATCGAATTGTGGGCCATTGGTTGTGAGCCGTAGTGGAGACACGTTAATATATGATTCTAAAGTCACAAAACGGTACAGAAGAAAGGTAGTGGGCCTTTGGAGAGAGAATACAAATTGGGAAGATGATGATGATGAGGTGGGGTCCCGGACCTTGACAAGCATTTACACACTTTGCAGTTTTTGCACCGGCAAATTTGTTCTTTTTTTAAAAAAAATTTGTTCAATTTCTTTCTTAGGATCAGTTTCTCATTTACTGGCAAACAAGAAAAAAGAAGGCTAATTACTAACAAAGAAGGAATCAAAGATGCGTATAAAGGCCATCATATTTTTAAAAAAAATTTAGAGGGGTTGTCAGGCTTAGTTAGCCCAGCAGACCCAGCATTTTTCAAAAAGAAACTTTTCTTTGCTACCGGGCTGACTAAGCCTGGCAGGGATAGTTTCGTACAATACCCATATTAGAGCAACATTGTTCTGATTTTTTATTTTTTGAACAATAATTGAAGGAATTAGCCGATTTTATGGGACCATTTTCTAGTTCAAATAATAATGAGTACATACTTGTTGCAATTGATTATGTATCAAAATGGGTAGAAGCAATTGCCACCTCAACTAATGATATGCAAAAGTTGTACTTAAATTCATTAAAATGAAGATTTTTATTAGATTTAGTATCCCTAGGGTAATAGTGAGTGATGAAGGTAAACATATTTGTAACAAATTGTTTGACGCACTTTTACTAAAATATGGTTGTAAGTGTAAAACATCTCTTGTGTATCATCCATAAACTAATGGCCAAGCAGAACTAACTAATAGAAAGCTTAAATTTATCTGAGAAAAAATTGTGAATAAATCTAGAAAAGATTGGGTTATGAAATTAGATGACACACTCTGGGCATATAGGACTGCATTTAAAATACTTTTGGGTATGTCTCCTTATCACCTAATATATGAAAAAGTATGCCACTTACTTGTAGAAGTTGAAGATAAAACTTATTGGGCAACTAAAGAATTTAACATGAATTGTATTCTTGCAGGTAATAAAAAATTGCTTCAATTAAGTGAATTGGAAGAATTATGATTAAGTGCTTATGAAAATGCAAAAATATACAAGGAAACAATGAAATATTGGCATCATAAGCACATTGTTCAAAAATAATTTGAAATAGGACAAAAAATTCTTTTATTTAACTCTCGTTTCAAGTTGTTTCCAAGTAAACTGAGATCTAGGTGGTCCAGATAATTTATGGTTACAAAAGTATATTCATATGGTGCCATGGATGTGATTTCTTAACAATGTTTGACCTTTAAAGTCAACGAACATTGTTTGAAGCCCTATCTAACTATTGAAAGAGCCCCTAAAAGGGCAACATACTCCTTGAAGGATTCTAACAATGATTGAGGAAGCAATTCTTTTGAGTCGAGCCAACGAGTCTAAGCAAAGATGCTAATTAGGAGGCAGCCCAATATTTGAGTAATTTCATTTGTTTCAGTATGTTTTTGTGTTTATTAGATCTATTAAATTGTATTTGTAAAGTTTGTTTTGTAGGTTTCGAAAGTTGAGGTAAAAGTCATTTTTTGGAGGTCAATGAGGAACATAAAGCATGAAGGACTCAACCCCTCAATTTGTAATGTAGATATTTTTAATTTGATATCAAGGGATATAGTACATGATTAGATCATTTTAAACTTGTTAGGAGTTTTGAATTTGGTGAAAAAAATGTTCGGATTATATTTTGGGCAAAAATAGAGATTGAAGTAAAAGTCGAGGAATGCAAAATTTCTGCACTTTTATTGCGTAGAAACTTAGAGATCCGAAAGTCTCAACCTTGCAATTTTCTGATTAACAAAAGCAGTTTGTGGATTTGATCCTAGAATACAAAACTCTAGTATCCGTGAGGTGACACCGGTCTACCTGGCAGATCTCCTTCTTTTGCTTTCAAAAATAAAAAATTCAGCTTTGTTCTTCATTTCTTCTTCCTCATTTCACATGCATACCACACACCCGTACACACACTAAAAATGCACTCCACAAATCACCATTTTCACTTGTTTTTCTTGCCAAAATTCACCATAGAAACATCCAAGACCTTGTTTAGACTTATTTCCATGGATTCATCAACCAAAAACAACCAAAAATTCTTTTCAACTCATTAAAATTAGGATTTGTTAAGCTGTAATTTGCTCAATTGGGAGTTGTTTCGAGTAAAATTTTTGGGGCTTTTGGCATCATTTGCATTACCAAATATCATTCTACATAATTGAAATAAGTTTCTTCATCAAATCTTTGTATTTTAGAAGTTGGTATTTTTCAATTTCCTAAGTTTTTTGATATCTTCTAGTATACAATTTTTTATGAGGTTTATTGATACTTGTTGCTTTCAAAATGCTTATTAGAGTTGTTTAAGCATGCTTTAATGTTTAAATATGGCAATGTGATACTTAGTTATTTATTGAATTTTTTTCAAGTTGCTATATTTGCATTAATTTGAAGAATGAAATTTTGAATGTTGATAAGCTTATTTGGTATCTCTAGATATGTGGAGTCGTTGGAATTGAATAGATTTCTTGGTGGATATGTGGAAATTGAATATTTTTGGGAAAATTTAATCAGCTGGTAATATTGATATGTTTGAATTGTTGAAATTTAGAGTTATTAGCATGGGAAATCACATTCAATCACTCACATTCGCTAGTTAAATATTCCTAGGGTTTCTTGTTTTTGGCTTTCTAGTGTGGATATGGCAGCCTCATGGCTGTTGGATCACCTAGTAGCGACTTTTAGGGCTCAGCCGCTAGTGAAGTCTTTTGTTATGGCCCTTACATCTTCAGGCTCAAGTTTGGAATCTTCGCGAATTCCAAATTTGGGTAAAGTGTCTTTTGTTCGTGATGAGCCAACTTTCAAGCTGTCACGTCAGGATATTGTACATCTGGCAAAACCCCATTGAAATGTCTTGATTGGTTGATTTGCCTTCAGTCGGCCACCAATGGAGGTTATCCACAAATTCTTCATTTTTTTAGGTGTGAATGTTCAGTGGGACTCTTTGATGCATATCATATAATTATACGACCTAATCTGGAAGAGGATTATGCGAGATTGTTTGTCCATAGTGCATGGTGTGTTCAAAACTCCCCGATGACAATCTCAAAGTGGACTCTGGAGTTCAAAGCGAATCAAGAATCCTCAATAGCTCATATTTGGGTGATTTTTTTCAAATTTACCTTTGTATCTGTGTAACTAGAAATATATCCTTAAACTCGTATCACTTTTGGGGCGATCTTTGAAAATTGATTTGGCAACAGCACAATTCAAACTCCTATCTCTTGCTCGAGTGTTGGTGGAAGTCGATGTTGCTAAACAATTTGTGCGAAGTCTTTGGGTTGTTGATGACTCTATCAGTCAATGGCAACATGTAGAGTATAAAGATTGGCTGGCTTATTACAAATTTTGCGAGAGGATTCGCCATATGGAATAGGACTACTTCATGAAAAACCCTGAACCTCAGCGGAAACTTGAGAGTACTAAACAAGAGAAGACTAATGTTAAACCTTATGTTAACTTGCTATTGTTCCTTAACAAATTTATGTTCCACGCCAGCAATTGGATAAGGGGAAGGCCAAGGTGGCATTGATGCGGATGCCAATAAGCGTGGTCAAGAGTTATTGCAGCTTATTTCAGAGTAGTCAGTGATCGGATGAATTACTCTAGAAGGGACCTCTGCGCTAGGGAAAAGTTCATCTCAATCTGATGAGCTTGTTGCAATTTATCATTCATCTTATGCTATTTTCCTTTGATTGAAAAGCAAGAAAAAGGGGAGATAGATGCAATAGTTCAAGAACATTCTCCTCGTCATATTGATACGCAAGTGCATGAGGTTGATGTTTCAAAACGAAATCAGGTGCAGTTGTAGATAATTGAAAACACAGCCTTATTTCAGAATGACACTATGGTGGTTTTTGGCCACAGAAACAATATGGAGGGGATTGATGGTGCATTCACGGATCCGGATTCGGATTCAAAGCCACTGGCTTTGCAAAATAGATTTTCACAGCTGGACAGGAGGGTGGAAGGTACAGTGTTACCCATTCGAAAGGCCAAGTCATCGTCAGCTCCATATTTTTCTGAAATTTTATCTCTTCGAGAGGATCACGGCAATTTGGGACGGAGGAAATCTGGTGAGGGGTTGGATGAAGCTTTGGTTTCTCTTCAACATCTAAAGGAATTCCAAGCAGGCATTGGTAGTCAGTTGAAGAGGCTGGATTTGTTGGAAGTTGACTGCCCACGAATAGCTGTGTTGGATTTGAAGGATATACAATTGTTGAACAATTTAGGGAAGGGGCGTCCTCCGAATTATAATAAAAAGCTATCCAAATTCAAATCTCAAGTTCAGTCCTATGCATCTTTTAATGATTAATCCATTTAATTTGTTATTTTGGGACATTCGGGGTATCTCTTGAAGGGATTCGCAGCATTACTTGAAAGATTTATGCAATAAGCATCATGCTAGGTTATTAATTTTACTTGAACCCATGTCTGATGTAGCTCTTATTGCCTCTATTCGTTTGTTGCTCAGTTTGACAATGCTCAAACCTTTTTGGAGGGAAAAATTTAGATTTTTTTGCTATAACGATGTGAGTATTTCTTTTATGGAATATGCTGAGCAGTTGGTCCATATGGTTGTTAATTTTTTTGCTGGTTATTCAATTTGTTTATTTAGTGTCTATGCCAAATATACAAGAGTAGCTAGGCGTAGTTTGTGACAGGCACTAGAGGTTGTTAAACAAGAGGGTTCGTGGTTGGTGGGCAGGGATTTTTATGTTATCTCAACGGCCGATGAATGCATAGGAGGTGCTCTGCCTAATGCTCGTAATATGGAGGAGTTCAATGATGCTGTATCTTCCTGTGTTCTTTTTTTAGTTGAATTTGATGCGCTATTGTATACTTGGACAAATGGAATGGTGTGGCAACGGTTGGACAGAGTATTGATCAACGGTTCTTGGGCTGATCTATTTGATTTTACTCGAGTGTTTCACTTGGTTCGAAGTCGCTCGGACCATGCACCGCTTTTTGGTCAAGTGTGGTGCCATGGCCTCTCATAAAAGTTCATTCTGAATTTTTAATGTTTGGCCCCTAGCATAGGGGTTTTAAACAAATAGTTAAAGATGTATGGGGAATCCCAGTTAGGGGGGTTGGCATGGTTAAATTTGCCAAGAAATTGACATATGTCTGCAAAGGTCTTCAGGAATGGAATTATTGCTCCTTTGGAAATATTTTTCAACGAGTGAAAGATGCTGAAAATTTGCAACAGTTTCGAGAAAGAGAATTTTATACGGTCAGAGATGAGGAATCCAAGGTTTGTTTACATGAAACGAGGGCGAAACATGCAAGGGAACTAGCTATTGAATGTGATTATTGGCACCAGAAGGCTGCAATTAAATGGCTCAAAGTTAGGTAAGCTAACACCAAGTATTTTCACTCGATGGTGAAACAGTGTAGGTATATGAATTTCATCTCTAGAATAAAAGAATAATTCGGGGAATTGGTTGGAGGATGTTGAGAGCATAAAACTATCAGCTGTGAATTTTTTTCAGGTATTTTTTCTTCGCAACGTGAGGGAAGACAGCCTCCTACTCTTCCTTTTTCATTAGCATTGATCACACTCAGGATAATGATCTAGTGGAACATTTGCCTGATTTCGATGAGCTCAAAGCAGTGGTCTTTTCTCTAAGTACGGATAGTGCTCTAGGGCTTGATGGATTTAGGGCGGGTTTTTACCAGTACTGTTGGTCTATTATCAAAAATGATTTCTTGATGTAGTCCTTGATTTTTTTTTGGGGGTGCGCAGCAGCTGAAGAGTTTCACTAGTACATTAATTGTGCTTATTCTGAAGATTATGGGGGCTATGCAATGGAAGGATTTTCGACTAGTACATCAGTTTGTGTAACATCTGTTCCAAGGTTATTTCTAAATTGCTGGCGAATAGGGTGAGTTCATTGTTGTCAAGAATTATTTCTCCTTGGCAGACGGGTTTTGTGCCAAGCCAAGAAATTGTGGGCAATATTCTATTGACATAGGAGTTACCACTGGATTTGGATCATTGGTTGAGCCACTCGAATTTAATATTACAACTAGATATGAAGAAAGCCTATGATCGAGTGGAGTGGTCCTTTTTAATTTTCATGCTCTGTTAATTTGGATTTAGGGAATGGGGAGTCGATTTATTAGTTTGAACATTGGCAAATTCCTGGTTCTCAGTTTTAATTAATGGAGAACCCTCTAGTTATTTTTTATCCTCTTAGGGGGTAAGGCAAGGTGACCTATTATCCCCAACGTTGTTTTTGTTGGTTGCAGAATATCTAGGAAGGGGAATTCATTAGTTGTTATTGCAGAATGAGTAGAGGTTTTCTGTGTCTGCCGGTACTAAGATCCCTTGGCTTTTGCAAATGACACGATCATTTTTTGCGAGATGCTCTGAAGATTGTCTAGATGCACTTTGTCTTTTTTTTTTCCTAATTATCAAGCTTTCTCTAGCCAAAAGATTAATGGAGGTAAAAGTTCATTTCTTATTTCTAATAGGGCTTCGGAGGCTAAGGTTGAATTGGTGCAGTATAAGCTTGGGTTTCAGCAGCAAAGTTTCCCATTTACTTACTTGAGAACTCCAATTATTAGAGGCAGATAACTATGTGTTCCATATGATGGTATTATTGCTAAGTTACTTTCTCGTATTCAACATTGGAGTACTCGACTACTTTCAACTGGGGGGAAATTAATATTGCTTAGGCATGTTCTTTGTACAATTCTTTTATATCTTTTACAAGTGCTCAAGCCTCCAAAGGCAGTTCTGCTAAAACTAGGGAGAATATGTAATGTGTTTTTATGGGACAAGGGTATGGGTACCTCTCGAATACATTGTCTATTTTGGGAGAAATTGTGCTTTTTGGTAGAAGAAGGTGGAATGGGGTTTGGAAATTTTGGGGATTCAATGGCTGCTCTCTCTTGTAAACTTTGGTTGCGCTTGCACCAAAATAACTTTGTTTGGGCTAATTTTATCTCTACCAAATATATTCAGGGTCAACATCCTCTGGTGGCTCGAGTTGATAGTCCTTCTTCATCTTGGCGACGCTAGGAGGAAATTCATCCGTGTGCTGAGGCTAGAATTCAATGGTACTTGGGCCATGGCTTTGTGGATTTTTGGTATGATTATTGGTGCTTTGAAGCTCCACTTGCAGTTACCCTTAATGTGATTAATCCTCCTTATATGCTTCTAGCGGAATTTTTTTCGAAGAATGGTTGGGATGTACTAAAGCTTAGGTGTTGGCTATCAAGTGAGTTGATTAGCCAAATTCAAGAATTGACACATGGTGTGGTTGCCATCCTCAAATGGGTATTTTCGATTAAATCTGCTTGGGAGACTTGGAGATAAAGACGGAATATTTCGGTTGTTGACAAGGTTATTTGGTGCCCTTGGGTCCTCTTAAAGTATCTTTCTTCTTTTGGCGTTTGGTTCATAACTTCATACCTTTGGATAATATTATTCAAAAGCATGGCATTCAGATGTCTTCAAGGTGTGCATGTTGTTTCTCAACAGAGGAGTCCATTAATCATGTTTTTTTTGGTTGGTCCATTGGCGGTACAGGTCTGGGATCAATTCACTAGGAAGTTTGGTTTAGAAGAGATAATGTGGACTTCTGTGGCTGCAATGCTTATGTCTTGGCTCTACTCTTCATCTTCAGATATGACAGGTCACATTCGGACTGGCTTGCCTCTAATTATTTGTTAGAACTTGCGGAAGATGTGCAACCAGTCTCGGTTTCAGGTTGCTTCTTATTTTGCTCAAACCATAATTTTGTTAATGGAGGATTTCCTTGTTCAATTGGGTAGGGCTAGGATCTTCAAATATTCCTATTTCAAGGGTGATCAAAATTTTCAATGGGTTAGGTTTGTTACTCAGCCAAGGGAGATGGTTCGATGTATAACTGTCTCTTGGGTTAAACCTTCGATTAGACGTTTCAAACTTAATACGGATGTGAGCTTACTCCATGGTGGTGGTTTTGGAGGTCTTCTGCAAGACCACGAGGGCAAGCTGGTTTTTGCCTTTTATAAGGAATTTGGGGAAGTACAGGTTTTTTTTGGCAGAAGCATTGGCATTGTGTTATGGGTTGCAACTTTGTCTTGAACTTTCAGTGGATTCTATTGAGGTTGAAGTTGACTCGGAGGTTTTGGTATGCTTGGTTAATTCGGATTCTGTGACGCCCGGAGGAAGAAGAAAACAAAAAAATTCTGGTGAACAGTGCTCCTTGGCAAATCCGGCCAGTTTTTGGCCGGATTGAGTTGGCTGTTTGAAAAAAAAATTAATTTGCTTCTGCCTTGAATCCGGCCAGAATCTGTCGCGAACAGTTTTCCTTAATGGTTAAGTTTTCACTTTTTGACCATATTTGGGGGTTCAAAACCCACTTTTCTTCATCTCCAAAGCTGACCGAACCTCTTGGGAGCAAAAACTAAGAGAGGAAACTTCATTTTCTACTTCAACTCCTTGTCCAAAACTTGAGATTCCACCATTCGATTTGCAATCTACTCCGATTAACTTCAAGTCTAAGGTGATGGCAAGCTAAGGATGGAAAGTTTTGAGAAGTAAAGGGTTTTGCTTGGCTTATTTTCAAGGTGTTGGATGGTACAACTCTTAGAAACCCTCTTTGCTTTTAATACTTTCAAATTTGTGGCTTAAGGTTGTAGTTACAGTAGCTTTGTGAGAATATATCATGATTTAAAGTAGTATTATGGTAAATTTCCGATTTTTGGGGAATTTTTCTGTTTTCACATGATGATTATGATTGGCCTCTAAATTGTGTTAAATGGAGCTTTTGTGCATTAATTGCGGTTGTTTGCGAAAAATTTCAGATTTGTGCGGAAATTTCAGATTTAGGGTTTTGATTTGGGGCTTTCTTATGATTGCTTCTTGTGCTATTAATTAGTTAAGATTTAAGGGTATTGTGGCCTTAATTAGGTGTATTTTAGAGGCTATGATTTGTATGTGAAAATGTAGTTGAATTGAGATATATTTGGTATTGAATTGTAATATGGAAAATAAGAAAAGTAAGGGGAAATGCTGTCCAATCTTTGAGAGTATTTGATTGTTTGAATTTGAGTTGATCTTGATTAATTTTATGGAAATTCTTGTGATTTGGAAGTTGGGAGGATGAGTTCCATATTAGCGATATTTCTAGACGTGATATAAGTTATTTCCTCTTTGATTTTGACATGTATATGATTAGTGGAATTTATTCTAGTGTTAAGGTGGAATTTCTAGCCTTAATTGCTATTAGTAATGGTTATATGCAAAGGTTGGTTTAGAAGTGTACTTTCAGTCTTACCTTGTTTCTGGACTCAATGTTGACTGCCAATTTCTCTGTGTTTTAGACCGATCCAGCTTTTGCTCAAAACATGAAAGATATAGACATTTGAGTTAACTACCTACCTGCAAAAATTTCAGATTGATCGGAGTACTGTAGCTTGTGAATTGATCGAAATACCCTTGACTGTTCATAGACCCTATTTTGCGGACAGTTTTCTGTCCTCTCCGAGATTTCGATATTTGACCCTGAAAATGTATGATTTGGCCTTGGAGGTCTTCATAAGAAATGTTGGTATATGTCTTAGCTTCGTAACGCCGTAAGATTCGTTTCAATCCGATAAGTATAGCTTCAATTGTGATTAAAGTGCCAAAAGGTGATAGAAGCTTGATAATGTTAGAATTCCTTTGCTTGACCTGATATTTGTAATCTAGGGTTTCGACTTGAGCAAGGCAATGATGTATGATGGATAAGGTTCGTGAGCCGTCGTTGGTGAGTGCTTCCAAATACCTGATTGAACTGGACACTTGTTTTCAATACTTGACCAATGTGATTTAATGATATGTCATTTGATTGATCGGGTAAGAGTGTACTTTATCGCACTTGCCCTAATATGAGATATACTTGTTTATTGTTACAATGGATTTGATATATTTGTGTATATGGTGCGCACTTCCTGCATATCATGTGTGCTTGCATGTGAGTTCATGACATGATTTGGCTTCAATGAGTTCTTGGGAAGTCTTGTACTTAGAACCAACGTCTCCACCACTGTTTACTGTTTATTTGGAGCACAAATGGCTCCCTATTCCTGTTTCACTGTTACTGAACCTATTTGAGCATTGGATGTTTAAGTACAATGATTTCACTGGCTCACAAGAACAATAAACGTACATTTGATTACTGATTCATGACATCATTAAAATGAACTATTCTGAAACTTATTTTTTTTTTAAACTTATTTGACTACTGATTTTACTAGTTATTCGCTAAGCTTCTAGATCACCCCAAAAATATTTTATTTTCCCTCCACAGGGCTCGAGGCAAAGGAGGCGCTTGTATTAAGTTTTTCGTGTGACTGGTTGGATTATCTCCAGTACAGTTGGCATTTCAGTTTTATCTTGTGTAATATTTGAGACTGCGATTGTACTTGTAATTATGTGAGAACTGAGGACCTTCGTCTTATTCGAAAAATTTGCATTGCTTTCATCTCTTGAGGTTTTAGTTTGAAGTGTGATTGCGAAGTATTGCTTCACTTATGATATGTAAATTTGAGGAACATTTGATGTATATTTGAGATTTATATTGTAATTGAATTGAGGACTGTAGTGAGTGAGCGAGTCCCGGCGAGAGTTGGGCAGGCGGTCCGCCAAACCCTTTGGTTCGCCTTAGGGTGAGGAGGGGCCATCACAGATTCTCTCACTCAATGACCTTTGTGTAACGTTCTTAGGAAGATTCGTGGGTTATTGGATCGGTTGCAGGCTTCGATTATTCATGTGTTTCGAGAAATGAATTCTATAGGGGGCAAGTTGGTAGGACTACACCTTCAACATGATCGAGTTTTCACGGTTCTTTACCATCTCCCAAGCAGCGTTAGAGCCTCCTTACAATTAGATTGTTTAAGTTTTCCATCTATTCATTCTAAATCTGTAAGGGAGTAGTACTCCTCATTTATGTTTCGCTTTAATTGCTTTGAGGTTAGGTTTGGTCCCCCTTGATCCTAATGTTTATTTTGTTTTTCTATTAATAAAATAATGGGCTAGCACACCCCGTGTATGGGGTTTGCCTAAAAAAAGGTTATTTGGAAATATTAATTAGCTACAATGTGACTTGTTAATGATGGGTAATTGATTACATTTCTTACAAGTCAACATTTGTGAATAATTATGAATTTTTGGAGAAGAAATTGGCACATTTTGTTACATGGGCAATTGAATTGTTTTGGGATGATTAGTGAGTTTAATTATATTAATTCTCCATGATAAACATTATGGGATGGTAGTTGGTTGATAGATGAGGAATTTGATAGTTTTGGTTAAATTGATGATTGATTAATTGCCTAGGTTTAAAAGAAATAATTCTTGGTGCAATTTAATTAATCAAATCATTCATTGATGACATGGTGATGACGACTATCTAGAGTAGTACATTTACTTCTATTAGGCATTCATTTAGGGTAAATTGTTCCTTAAAGTGTGAAATAAAATCTACTAGTACCTTATATCCTCCTTGTGAAATTATGATAGGTACTATGGTTCGACAAAAACAAGCAATTATTCGTGAATTATCATCATTTGAAGATGAAGTATATGAAGAATATGTTCCTTCTCCATCTCCACCACTAAGAATTCGATCAACAAGAAGTTCGACAAGTCAGCAAATTCCTCTGGATTATGATCCAAATCGGTTCACCTCAAAGAAGAACCAAGAATGGTTTGAGGCACGTGAGCAGAGAGATTTCATTTATGAAATGCATGTAGCCCCAGATGTAGATGCTGAATTTAAAATCCTTGAGGCTTTTGACATTCTTGGTTGGGCTCCAATATTATCTCTTCTGGATCATACATATCCAACTTTGGTTAGCGAGTTCTATAACAATATAGTGAACAAAGGTGGGTACAATGAAGAGGTCATCAAATCTTATGTTCGTGGTAAGCTACTGACAATCACTCGCAATACATTGGTGGCTCATCTTGGATGTAGTAATGAAGGTCCAAGCATTGATTTGAAAAAGGAGTTTCACTCACCAAATGAATATTGGGATCCTGCTGTAGCCATGGCGTGCTTTGATCAAACTTTGGATTACAATAGAACTTCCCAAAGATCTACACTCAAAGCTAGTGCATTCAAACCGCACCATTGATTGATCCTATACTTGTTTTCAAGAAATATGATCCCAAAGAAGAGCAATCTTAATGAAGTCCAAAACAGCGATCTGTATTTCTTGGACTTAATGTTGCATAATCGGACTTCTCCATATGCTCAGATTCCACTCTTAAATATAATTATCAGCTATATGAAGACAGCTGCGAGACATCATATTACCAAGTATCGATTTGAGTTCCCTCATCTCCTATCATTGCTATTTGAACAAGAGAGAGTTAATATGGAAGCAATAGAGAAGGTGCAAGTGAAGGCAATTTATGAGCTTAATGAATACACTCTCCATGAATTGAGTATACGGGCTGCTAATATTCCTTATCCACCAAGGCCTAGAGGAGCTGGCCAAGCTAAAAACGACGATCTTCGTTGTCCACTTCTTGAAATGAAGATGAAGCTGGCCCTTCGACTTCCACACCACCGCCTCCACCTTCCTGATCAAATTGGCAGCGACTTTCAATATGATTAATTGTTTTAAAGCTCGAGTAGAGGACCACTTTAATTAAATCGATGCTCGATTGGTACGCCAAGACATTCAAGTGCATCGCATCGAGGATCACTTAGGCATTTCCCAGTGCCAACCATCCACTTGTGAACCTTCTAGAGATGATTGAGGATTTAAAGGCACCGCAGCCACTTCTGGAGAAATTGCCTCAACTTTGCTTTCTGTTTTTGCTATTATTCATGTTTAATTTTTAGTAGTATTTCTTTTGCTTTTGGACTACTTATAGTAGGAACTTATGTCGTGCTACTTCTGAATTATTTGTAGTATTTGTTAAGTACTAGACTGGATGTTCGTGAAATATGGTTGCACTGGACTTCATTCTTTGACATTTGGGGAGTATTTCTTTCTTTTGTAGTTTTATCTTTCCTATACATTGAGGACATGTGTATTCTAAGTGTAGGGGGAAATATTTCTGCTTCTTGGTGCTTATAGTATTTTCATGAATAATTTGGCCTTGATATTGGAAATGCTACTTGTGCTTGAATTTGTCAAAAATTAGGTTTGTTGGCAGGGAGTTTCGTCCAGAGTTAAAGGGAAATTCTGTCAAAATTTTCTAATATTTTGTGCCAAATTGAAAATTATCCCCAAAAATTTTTCAAAAATTTTCACTTCGGTTTGTAAATGGAAAAGTTTCAACTATTAGCATTCAATTTTCTCCTCTATTTTGAAATAAATTTATTTGACTAAGGAATTCAATTTCACATTTGATTTGAAAATAATTATAACGTGATTAGGATTTATGCATGTTTAGAAAGTATATTTGGTAAAATAGGAAAAATTATGTCTAAATTTTTGTTTGTTGAACAAGATTTCTCGCTTTACTTGATTTATAAGTAAATGATTGATATAGTTAATAGAATTATTCTCTTCCTATATTTTAATTTCTTGAGGGAATTTATCAACTTTTACCTTTTAAAAAAATGAGGGGTTGTATTATATTACTCCTATGATTTAAATACTGAGTGACCAGGAGTTAGCATATACTAATGTTAATTTTTACATCAAAAGGTATTTAAATTAAGAGTGTATGAAATAACTCGAATAAGTGAGGTGTTGAGTAGGTGGGGATTTTTATCTAAAAATGTCGATCTTCACTTCAAAAGGCATCTTAACAATTTGAGAAAGCTATTGATAGTATAAAAAGGATAAATCCCTCTTTGTACTAAGAAAAGTGATATGGAAGAGAAAAAGTTTGAAATAACTATATGATTTGTTTACTTGCACAATTTAGTTAGGTTAAGAGATTAAATTTGATATGAAATTAGGGTATGATTATTTCTCTTTTACTTAATATTATGAGTGTTTAAGGCAATTTGAATAATTGCATAATGATGGTTTACCAAGTTATGATGAGAAGTTGCAATTTAAAGTTTCACATTATTTATTTCAACTCTTAAATCATTGTTGTATGATTTTTCTTATTGTTTGAGTACAAGCAATGATTTAAATGTGGAGGAATTTGATAAGTGTTCATTTTTCATGCTTTAAAGCATAATATTTGCTTACTTTTAATATGAAATTAGGGTTTTCAAGAATGAAACTTGTTCTTTAAGTTATCAAATTTTATAAGTTTCATTTTATATCAATTACATACATTTGAGCAAACAAATATGCAAACGATATGATTTTTGTAGGAATTCAGTAATTGACTAAAATCAGTTGCACTTGAAGTTACTCTAGCATTTACGATTCAAAGAACATACAACAGGTTCAATTGTAAGGAAAAGAGAATGCAAGGTCATAAACCAAGCACAAAAGACCATGATATGCAAGTTGAAACAGCAAGATTACCTCACGGATCTCTGATATTTGCAGATGAAGCATTGAAAAGTAAGAAGAAGCAAAACCCCGAGGTAGATCCGCAAGTTATGCTTGACAGGTACCGAGCCTGTGCAATAATAATAATAAAACCAAACTACCACCAAAAGTAGTCAATAATCAATTCTAGGTACTGGAGCAGGGATTCTAGGTCTGCAATGGGTTACTTGATTCACCCTGTTCCCAAAGAGTTTGCGTAATCCGATATACCAGAATTAATTAGCTGACTAAATTTACTAACTAGTAGACAGTGACAAGCAGGGTCGTCTCCTCAGGGACTGGGGAGAAATTTGTTTCCTTTCGAATCAAGACAAATGGGGGGTTTCAGGATTAAATGCTAACTAAATAAATTATGCAAAAAATAATTAAATGGAAGAAATAATAGGGCAAACTCTAGCCAAGGATACACTTAAAAAATGGTTCATACGACTGATCATCGATGCAAATATAATTTCAACAGTCATTAATAGATTGATTATAGTTGTCATACACGTGATAAACACCATCCTTTCTTTAATTTCTCAATAGTTAAGGTATGACCATTAACTATTTCTCTAACCCGGAAACAACCCTAGGTATGACCGTAGGATTTAATTTCTAGATTGCATTAAGATTTAGAAAAACCCAATCCTAACAAACAAACACGCTCGAGGGTTTGTTTAAACTAGATCGTATGTTTCCCTGATATAAATCCAATTATGCCAGTTGCTACCGAGACAGAGGTAATCGAACAATTACGGATCCAACTACCTCTAATTAGCAAAATAGCCTACGTGAATAATTAAATATTGCGCACTATTCAATCATACACAAAAGTTATAACAATTAAAAGCAGAAAACATATAAATACCAATAAATGGAGGAAGCAGTTAAAATAATTTAGATCTCACAGTAATTGTCGAACCATATCTTCAGTTGTCCCTTTGACTAGAATTAGAGAGTTAGTTCTCCATTAATGGAGAACAAGCCATGCGTAGAGAATTGGGAAAAGTTGCCAAATTCGCTCTCTCAATTTCAGTCAACAGAGAAAGAAAAGAACAAGAAAAATTGTTGCTTTCTATTGTCTCCAACCAAATCATATGAGAGAGTCTGATGCCTTTTGTCAATTCGGTCAACACCAAAGGAAAAAGCAAATTCAATAAGTTAACAATGGTGGCCAATTCGTTTGTTTCCTCCCAAAGTAAGAAAAGTCAAAGACAAGCCTAAAGAAGTACAAACTCTTCTCTATGTTGGTAGCCACCAAAAAGATGAAGGAATTCCTTTTTCTTTTTCGGCCAGGCCTACCAAAGAAAAAAGCGTATATCTAGTCCTAGTTTTTCTCCTCTAAAATTGGTATCCGAATACCAAACTTCCTAAATAATAGAAATCCTATTACAAATTACTTTCTTCAGCTCTGGAGTGGCCCCACCGATCTCCAAATTTGTAGACAACCTCACTCCCTTTTTGAAGCTCCCCACGTGCGGAGAATCACGAGAATCTAGCTTTGAAGGTTGGGGTTAGGCATGAGCATGCCTAACTGTCAGGAAGTCTCCTAGAATGTTGATTTTCAGCACTTTTTCTTCACCACTTCCTGCAAGTAACACCAACACAAAATTTGAGCAGAATCCACCCAACTAGTGCAATATTTAGTCAAACAATTATGCAATATTATCAAAATATCCACTAAAATGCACCCTATCAATCTCTCCCACACTTGAACTATGCTTGCCCTCAAGCATAAGTAACTCAGAAGTGCAATTAAGATACCAAGCAATTCACAGCAGTTCATACCAATAACAGTATTCCAAATTCCCCCAATAACCTCATCGAAATCAAATTATACCAAATTGACAATTCTCACATTTAATATGCACTCATTCATTCCAAAATGTATAAGATATAGGATGGCTTTCAAATCAATACAATGAAATGACATTACCATAAGCTTGCTCATACATCATATCTCCACCACTTAACTATGAATTAGGTGCACCAATCAAAGGGACTTCACAAGGTGGTAATGAGGCTCGGGTGAAAGGGTTGAATAAAAAGGACTTTAAGGGTGTAAAAAGGTCAAAGAAAATGCCCTCAAATTCATTGCACAGGTTCTTACAAATTTGTACCTCCAAGACGTATCAATAGCCCAACAAGTGAAGTAATAGTCGGCACTTATCAAAAATACTTTGATTTCAAATTCTTCTCTCTTTTTTTCGTATATTTTTTTCTTTTTCTCCCCTTTTCTTTTTTCTTTTGTTGCTTCTCTTTTTTTTCTCTTTTTTTTCTTGAATACCGACACCATAGAAGTCAACTTCACTTGTCATACTTCCATTTATAATTCACTGCCTTTCAAATAATATCCCAACTTCCATGCAATGGAATCACAGCATTTCTTCAACTCAAGATACAAAGAGAAAGTCTAAAAATAAGGTTTTTTGACTAACAATCAAGGTATCAAACGAAGAAAGAGGGTTAAAGGTTCAACTTGGCTCAGTAAAGGTAGATGAGATAAATGTAAGTTTTGAGCAAGTAAAAAATGGTTCAATCCTAGGTGCCCCATCATTTTAATGCATCAAATTCAATTAGATGTGGTCTTGACATGCATAACTGAACAAGTTCTAGAATGACAAACCATGTATAATAACTACTCACCAAACGAAAAATTAGGCCCAAAAATCGCACAAGTGGTCAAAATTATGTCAAGTTCAGCATATTCATCAATCAATTCATCATCGAGAAAAGGAGAAAACCCCATGGCATGAAATTACTACTTATACTCATATCTCAATTGCATTCATCACTGTTTAAATCAAAGAACTACTAAGGCAAAGAAAATGCAAATCAAACAACTGAAAGTGTAGTTAACCCTCCCCCACACCTAAACCTTACATTGCCCTCAATGTAAGCAAATAGAGAACAAAAAAAGAGGTAATGGGGCAACGACACTTCCCTGAACACGGAGGAGGGAGAAAGAGACTAAAGCTCTGGAGGAAAGGGTGGGTGGAAGCCCACGTGATGGAAGTACTGAGCCAAGTTCTGAACCATTCCGGCCACCTGGCACTCTATCCGCTCCAATCTAGAATCCATGTGATGTAGCTGGAAGCAAAGGGCGGAAGACTGGCTGTCAGTAGAGGACGTCGGCGGAGGTGCAGAAGAGGAAAGTCCAGGGGCATCGGTAGAAGGACTGCCAGCCTCCGAGGTGGCATGTTTGGAAGCTGTGTGCCTAGGAGGAACATGGATCGGCCCCGGGAAAGTGAATTGGAAGGCATCATTTACCTATTGCACTAGACCCATCTTTTCCAAACAAACTAAATCAAGAGATTCCATAGTACATTCCAAATGCAGATTATGATTAGTTAAGTCCAGAACCCCAAGATTTATAACCAATTGAGTGATAAAAGACCCCAGGATTAACGGCTTATTTTTCTTACTCAAGATAGTTCAGAGGTGAGAGTTAAACCAACAATCCAAGTTGACCTTCATCTCAGCCACCATACACCAAATAAAAAGGAATTCGGGTTTTGTCAAAGTACCCGAACTATCTTTCCTACCAGAGAAGCTATAAGCCATAAAACGGTGGAGATATTGAAAAATGGGGTCCTTATTAGGATCATAGGATTGTCGGTCAACCAACAACTCTCTCCAATAGCCAGTGTTATGGGAGAAAAAAACCTCAATGTATTTGCATGCACTCGCCATATATTCATCATTTTGGGAATAAGGAATGTCAATAAAATCAAGAACCAAATTAAACTCAGTGATAGACTGTGTGAACTCCCTACCCATCAACCTAAACCGCACTACCCCAGGAATAGTAATGGAGAATTCATCAGGGACATTAAACTCAAAAGTAACATATAATTCTCACGTTAACTCAGTAAAAGCAGGTAAAATGATGGCAGCATAACGGGTCCAGCCTATGGCAGCTAACTTTCTAGTGACCCCATCCCTGATATTCAGAAGATCAAGTGTAGGGTCGTGGATGAATTTATATGGAATAATTTTTCTTGTGCAAGAAGCGGCATACCATTCCTTATCGGCAGCCCTGGTAAGGGTCAAATGCTTGCCAAAATGGGCCGGAGAGGGGATGTAAACCTTCGTATTCCGCCCAAGATGGGTCCGGGGGCCTCCCGAAGCAGTCGCTTGGAAAGGCCCACTCAAAGGTACAGTGAGTTGTAGGGTGGAGGTGGATGGTCTATTCCTACGTTTATCTTTTGGTTTAGCCATTTGACACCAATAAACAGGGCATGTTCAAAGTACAGACACTCAACATAAGTCAACTGGCAACCAATTTAAACAAAAGGGTCCCCAATCACAGCTCCAAACACCGACAATTGAAGAAATAGACAATAAACTCACCTAAAAACTAATTAAACAAGCAAACAGAGCAAAAACTTCCCCAAATACCACGAATTTAACACAAAATTGAGCAAATAGCCAACAGTAGCCAAAGACAAAATCACAGCACCCAAATTAAGCACATACTGTCTGTCATCAGCTAAAAATCAAAATATCTGGCCTCAGCTAAAAATTTAAGTTCTGTCCTCAGCTAAAGGTAACAGAAAATTAAAGAAAGAAGGGACCTGAGGGGAGAGTAGGCAGTGGGTATAATGGCAGAGCGGCAGCAGCAGCGCCGGAGGTAGCGCATTGCCCTCACGTGCGGACAGAGGTGCGTGGCTTGACGGCATGGGCTAGACGTGAGCTTGGGCGGAGGAGAGGCGTGCTGCTGGCGCACTTGGCCGCTACGTAGAGGGAAGGCGCGCCAGCTACGGCTGGGCCGCGGGACGGAACGCCTGGGTGCACTGGTGCGGTGCGCACTTGCTGGTTGGGCACGCGGTCGGGCTTGCGCGCCTGCACGAGCTGTTACTGGAGCTGTTTGCGCGTTGCTGCGAGCGATGGCTGAGGCGGGGCTGAGGCTGGCAAGAGAGAGCGTGTGGGCTCGCGCACTGGGTCGCTGGTGGGCGCTGGGGTGTGACTATACGCCTATGGGCGTTGGGGCTCACGCTTTGGTGCGCGCTGGAGGGGCACGTTGCTAGCTGAACCGCGCAGGCGACGCGCGCGCTGAGTAGCGCGCTTGGTTGGCGGTGAGCGGCGACGGGCGGCGACGCGGATGGACGATGGGCGACGATGGGCGAAGGTACGGCGGTGGCCAAGGAGAAAAGAAAGAAGAAGATGAGAAGTAGGGCTACGGTGGAGTTCTCCCTTTTTTTATATAATAATAAGTGAGAGCAATTTTGTCTTTTCACCCACTTTTTTTTTTTTGAACAAGGAACCCTTGTACTAGGCGTGGGCACTCCTAACTGCTTACTAGTCTTCTGACCATCCGTCAAAATTTTGATCCTTAAGCATGACCACCTAACATGGGCACGCCTAACTGCTATAGAGTCTTCTGACCGCCGACGTGAAATTTCTTTCCTTAAGCGTGACCACCTGGTTTGGGAACGCCTAACTATTGGAGAGTCTTCTATCCGTCAATTCAAAACTTCATTACTTAGGCGTGACCACCTAGCGTGTGCACGTCTAACTGCCAGATTCGTGCCACAAAACAACAAACCACTAAATGACACTAACACTTAACAAAAAGTCCAAAAATATAAGAAAACTAAAACAAATAGCTTAGGGTTGCCTCCCAAGTAGCGCCTTTCTTTAACGTTTTTGGCTAGACTTGACCGGAACTCTCAAACTGGATAAATTAGATCCTCGAGTTGTATGATTTCGACTTACTCAACGGAGAATCCTTCATAGTAAGGTTTGAGGCGATGACCATTCACTACAAACTTCTTCTCTATCTTCAAACTTTGAATTTCCACTGCACCATAATGAAAAACAATAGAAACGACAAATGGACCAATCCAACGAGAACGTAACTTATCAGAAAAAAGTTTAAATCTCGAGTGATACAAGAGAACTTTTTGCCCTACTACAAATGACTTTTTTGAGACTTGTTGATCATGAAAAATTTTTCTTTTCTCCTTGTAAATCACTGCATTCTCGTATGTCTCATTCCTAATCTCTTCCAACTCTTGTAGTTGCAATTTCCTATGGACCCCTGCTTCCTAAGATCCATATTACATTGTTTCACTGCTCAGAATGCCCTATGCTCGAATTCCATTGGAAGATGACAAGCTTTACCGAAAACTAGTCTATATGAGGACATCCAAATCGGCGTCTTATACGCGGTGCGGTACGCCCATAGTGCATTTTCCAATTTCGAGCTCCAATCCTTTCTATCGGGGCATACCATCTTCTCCAAGATTAATTTGATCTCCCTATTTGACATTTCAGCTTGACCATTTGTCTGTGGGTGATACGGCGCGGATATTTTGTGGAGTATGCCATATTTTCGGAATAGGGCAGCAATAGTCTTATTACAAAAATGTGTCCCCCTATCACTCACTACAGCTCTTGGCATCCCAAAGCGGACAAAGATGTTAGACTTTAAAAACTCTGCAACTACTCTAGAATTGTTAGTCCGGGTGGCTCTTGCTTCCACCCACTTAGAGACATAATCAATGGCAAGTAAGATATATAGGAAACCAAAGGACGAGAGAAAAGGACCCATGAAATCTATACCACACACAGTAAAAATTTTAACAAATAACATGGGTGTCTGAGGCATTTGGTTCCTACGAAAAATATTTCCCACCCTTTGATACTTATCACAAGATTTATTAAATAAATACGCATCTTTAAAAATGGTGGGCCAATAAACGTCACTCTCCAACACCTTACGAGCTGTTCGCTTTGACCTAAAATGCCCTCCACATGCAAACAAATGAAAGAAAGTTAAAATGGAGTGGAATTCACGTGCACTTACACACCTTCTTAGCACTTGATCCGAACATTACCTCCAAAGATAGAGGTTGTCCCAAATGTAGTGTTTAGCATCACTTTTCAGTTTGTCTCTCCTAACCTTTGGCCAACCTGTAGATAATTGATTAGCTACTAAAAAATTCACTATATCAGCATACCAAGGTGCAGACGAATCAACGGCAAGTAATTGCTCCTCTAGAAATGCCTCTCTCAATGACTGCCCCTCCTTATGTACAAGCAAGTGGCTCAAGTGATCAGCAACTAAGTTCTCTGCCCCACTTTTATCTTTAATCTCCAGGTCGAACTCTTGCAGGAGTAGGATCCATCTGATGAGCCTTGGTTTTGCATCCTTCTTCGTCAGCAAGTACCTTAAGGCTGCATGATAAGAGAAAACTATTACTTTTGTACCCAATAAATAAGATCTAAATTTTTCTAGTGCAAAAATAATAGCTAATAATTCTTTCTCCATCATAGAGTAGTTAAGTTGAGATCCATTCAACGCTTTCGATGCATAATAAATTACATGCGCTGCCCTGCCAATCCTTTGCTTCAACACTGCTCCCACTGCGTAATCACTCGCGTCGCACATTATTTCGATTGGGAGGCTCCAGTTTAGGGGTTGAATGACGAGTGGTGATGTCAACGATTCTTTTAGTTTATCAAATGCCATCTTGCATTCATCGGTGAAGTCAAATGCTACTTCCTTCTGCAACAATTTGAACAAGGGTGCTCCAATCTTTGAAAAGTGCTTGATGAATCTCCTATAGAACCCTGCATGATCCAAAAGGGAACGTATTTCCTGTACACTTATGGGGTAAGGTAAAGCAGAAATAAGGTCGACTTTTGCTTTATCTACCTCTATTCCCCTACCCGACACTACATGTCCTAAGATAATACCATACTCCATCATAAAGTGGCATTTTTTCCAATTAAAGACTAAATTTGTCTCTATGCACCGTTTCAAAATTAAAGCTAGATTATCAAGACATTTCTCAAAACTATCCCCATATACGCTAAAATCATCCATGAATATCTCAATAATATTTTCTACATGCTCGGAGAAGATACTTACCATGCACCTTTGGAAGGTTGTTGGAGCATTGCAGAGGCCGAAAGGCATCCTATGGTAGGCAAATGTACCAAATGGGCAGGTGAATGTGATTTTCTCCTAATCCTCCGGTGCTATCGCGATCTGGAAGTACCCTAAAAAATCATCAAGAAAACAGTAATAAAAATGGCCGGCCAATCTCTCTATCATCTGATCAATAAAAGGGAGAGAGAAGTGGTCATTTTTCATTACTGCATTCAATCTCCGGTAGTCAATGCACTAGCGCCATCCTGTGGGTTTCCTCACTAGGACCATCTCGCCTTCCTGATTCTCTTCTACAGTTACTCCCACCTTTTTCGGGACTACTTGAACTAGGCTCATCCACGGGCTGTCCGAGATGGCAAAGATGATTCCCACCTCCAGGAGTTTGAGTATCTCCTTCTTAACTACTTCCATCATCAGTGGGTTCAATCTTCGTTACGCTTGTCTCACCAGTTTCGCATCATTTTCGAGCCGTATTCGGTGCATGCATAAGGATGGACTGGTTCCTTTGATGTCTGTGATGCTCCACCCAATCGTTTCCTTATGATCTCGAAGAAGACGAACCAGATTGTCTTCTTAACTTGGTGATAGATGTGCAGAAATTATCACTGGTAGTGTCTCCTTGTCCCCGAGAAATACATACTTCAGATGTTTCGGGAAAGGCTTGAGCTCCAGCTCGGGTGCCTGCACAACAGAAGGCGACAACTTCCTCTGAGTTTCAGGTACAAAGACAGAAGTGAGCTCATACCTTGAAGAAATTGATGGAAGTGAGTGCAGTGCTTCAACCGCATGGTACAACTCATCACTTATTCCCACACTGAGAGTCGCTCCCAACTCAAGGTGTTTTGCCAAAGCCACTCCTAGTGCATCCTCCTCATCAAATTCAAACGTTTCCTGTACAAGGGGCTCAATAACACTTAAAGCAAAAACAGAGTTAAATTCCTCCGGATATTTCATCGCATAAAAAATATTGAAATTTACCATTTCTCCATCAAACCCCATTGACAAAGTACCCTCATTCACATCTATTTTTGTCCTAACAATGCTTAAAAATAGTCTATCTAACAAAATAGGTGACAGATTTAATGACCTTTCATCTCCCATGTTTAGGACACAAAAATCTGTTGGAAAAACTAACTCATTAACCTGCATCAAAACATCTTCAACTAACCCCTCCAGATAAGCATTGGTATAGTCCGCTAGTTGGATTATGATGCTTGTGCCTTTTAATGGCCCAAGATTTAGAGACGCATAAATAGTTTTAGGCATTACATTAATCGACACCCCTAAATCCAATATCGCTTTCCTAATTGGGGTATCACCTATTTTACATGGAATTGTGTACATACCTGGATTTCCAAACTTCGGAGGGAGTTTCCTTTGAAATATAGTCGACACATTTTCTCCCACCACCACTTTTTCCTCTTATATATGCACAAATCCTTCAGAAATTTGGCGTATTTCGATACTTGCTTCAGTGCATCTAACAAAGGGATGTTGATCTCCACTTTCTGGAATATGTCTAGAATCTCTTTTTCCTTCTCTGCCTTCTTTGTCTTTTTCAACCTGCAAGGAAAAAGAGGTAAGTTAGATTTAATAGGAATTGAAGGAGTAAGTGTTACCTTAGTGTCTTCGTGAATGTGTCCTTCTTCTTCGATCTCCTTTTCTATCTCTTCTTCACTTTTGCTTTTCGGATCTGCTAACTTAGGTCCCTCCACTTCCTTGCCACTTCTCAGTGTCATGACACTTACATTTTTGGGATTTGTCTTGGGTTGCGATGACAATTTTTCAAAAACGTGAGACTCCAGGCGATTAATGGTAGTTGCCATGTGGCTTATTCGGGTCTCCATATCTTTCATACCCGATCTAGTTTTCTTTTGAAACTGAGTAGTACTTATGGCCAGGCTCTTGACAATGTCTATCAAAGAGTCTCCTGAATCTGCAGATGAAGGCAGAGGCTTTGGTTGCCATAGTTATTGAAATCCTGGAGGGAATTTTTGCGGCCTGTTCCCGTAGCTGAAGTTGGGATGGTCTCTCCAACCCGGATTGTACGTGTTGGAGTACGGGTCATACTGCCTATGAGGCACGGGCACGCCTCTTGCCATGTTTACTTTTTCAGCTCCATCTTCTTGCAAGATGGGACATGCATCCGTGGGATAGTCCATACTTGTATAAACTCCACAGACATTCGCACGCTACGCATTCCCCACGGCTAATTGTCGAACAAAAGACGTCAACTTTGACAGTTGCTGCTGAATAGATGACGTCTCTACCTCGTTGACCCTACGGGTGGGATTACTCTCACGGAAGCCAAATTGTTGAAAATTTTCTGCCATTGCTTCAATAAGCTCCCATGCTTCTTTCGGTGTCTTATTTGCTAGTGCTCATCCACTCGCAGCGTCGATGATACTTCTATCAGAAGACTGCAACCCTTCATAGAAGTACAGGATCAATACTTGTTCACTAAGTTGATACTGCGGGCATCTAGTGCACAACTTATTGAACCTTTCCCAATAATCATACAAGGACTCTCCGAGGTACTGCTTGATGCTGCATATCTCCTTCCTCAAACTTGCAGCTTGGGATGCAGGGAAGAATTTTTCTAGGAACTTCTTTTTCAACTGTACCCATGTAGTAATACTACCTGCGGGTAGGTAGTGTGAGAACCCAAAAATTTTCACATTTTCTCAGCATTATTTTATTCCTTTGCCTACATTTTATACTTTCCTTGGACATATTAAAATTTCTATGCATTTTTACAAGCAAGTACTGTTTTAAATTCATTTTCCTAGTATGAGTTAGTGTACGGTAAATGTGGAACGCATTATCGATGTGGGATCCGCTAGTGCGATAAATGTGGTGATTAAGAGTGAGTTTTAGATGATATTAAGTATGTGATTAGAAGTGATAATAATAAGTTAGTGATTATAAGTTAAAAACCCTAGTATACGCGATTGAAGAAAAATCGGCTCGAAACCGACGGGTACCGTTTGTTACTGGGTAAACACACCACTTGACCCATACTTTATTACCTTAATCTTCTCATTTTATTTCAGCTAATTAACCCTCAAAATATCTCATACATCAGCCACAATATTTGACCAAGAAAACAACAGAGAAAAGAAAAAAATTGACTTCCAATCCAAGGGTGACATTTGTCCACTTTGACCCAACTTACTTCCTATCATTTTAACTTTCTTGAAACTTCAATTGAGCCCCCATTTCCAGCCCTCCAGCCGTGAGAGTGAGAGAGAAAACAAGAGAAAGAAAACTCTAATTCCATCTTGGATTTTGTTTGATTTAGTGAGAAAACAAGAAAACTAAACCGATCAACTTGCAAATTGAAAGCTTGGGAAGCTTAAAGAACCAAAAATTTCAAGGAGTAGTGGAGGATCACTCTTGCAAGGCCTTGTCTTGAGGTATAGTGGCTGATCACCCTTTCTTTTCCATTAATTAGAATTGTGCTTGTGATGCTTGTTTGAAATAGTTTTGATGATTGGAGGGATGAATTTTGAGTTAGGGTTTCGATTCATTCACTTATAATTCTTGTTGGTTAGGTGTTATATGGTGTATATATGTGGTATCTAATCTTGTAAAGGAGAAAGTAGTGGTGGTTTTAAGGTAAAAATGTGAATTATAGCTTGACTATAACAAAAGTCCAGATTTCTGGAAATTCAAGCTTCAGTTCTGCCCGGTTCCAGTTCATGATGTTAGAAGCCGAATTAGGCTTACGGTAAAACATGAAAGTTGTAGACAATAATTTTTTATAGTTTCCTACAAAATTTCAGCTCAATCGGAGCAACATACCCTATCAAAAGATTAAAATACCCCTGACTACCATAGGTTTAGTCCAATGGACAGTTTTGACATTTCATCAATCTGATCGTGTCTTTGCACCTTGATACATACTGAACTAGCCTATAGTCAAAACATGAAAGATGTAGTACTATGTCTTAGCTTTCCAAAGCTCCTAGAATCACCTCGTTTGGACTTCGGTAGCCTGAGTTATGTTTGTTTACGCATAGTGCAGTTAACTAGCCCGAGTGTGAGATTTTGGTTCTGTAATTTGATATTTTGACTTAGATACACTACAAACTGGACTGAGTAGCTTCACCAAAGTTGTAGGACTTTATCTTAGCTTCAAAACGGTTTAAATTTCACCCCAATCCGATAAGCGTAGCTTCGGTTGTGTCCGTTACGCAAAACAACGTCAAATCTGTCTTTTGCTAAACTTCATTTCCGCACATGTTCCTAGTTTGATTTTGTACTTGAATGACTTGGAGCCTTTGGAATGGCTATTGAAATGAGTTGATTTTGTGTATGACTTTGGTATTGATTAAGAAAAAGAATGCAGCCATAAATAGCTGGAAAATAGGAAAATACAAAGGGCGTGCTGCCCAAATTTACGCTCGAAAAATAGGTCGATATACTTGTGACTTGAGTAAGGCTTGAGAGCGAATACCACGTGAACCATCTAGGGTATTTATGTTTTCTTTGCCACTTTGACTCAAATAGCGATTTTAAAGTTTTACAAGTAAGCCTAAGTTTTACAAATATTTTACTTATGTCCTTTGGTTTAAATGTACTCTTTTCACTACCAAAACCATATTTATACTTTGTACTAGTACGTATTCGAATTTTCTTTGAATCACTTACATCTTTGATGGTTGAAGCATAATGTGTTCTTTTGATTATATTAGGATTCCTTGGTGATTGAGGGTGTTATCCGGAAGGATATTTTGGACGTTATTTTGCGTAAATAGGTGAGTGTTCCTTGTTTGTTATATTTTCATTGACTATGTGGCTTGTTCTTGATTATATGACTTGTTATGAACGAATGATAACATGTTAAATGTTTTCAATGATTGCTTCAAATGCGTTTTCTAGGCGAGTGTGTACTTTATCGCACTCGACCTAAATGAATGTGAAATTTTCAATGATTAAATAATGAAATGCTAGTTGCGCATGAATGTAAGCCGTTTGGCTGAATTGGGCCCTTGCCCTTCGTTACTGATCGACTCGAGCCAGAAGCGGATTCGGTCGGGCGATTTAGTGACCTTGGATGAACGTTTGGTATATTCGAGTATTACCTTGTTGTCGGGTGGAGCCTGGCCAACGTTTCTACCTCCGAAATTTCAAGGAAGGCCTGATCCGGATATAGCTGAACAATGGATGGAGGCAATTATTAATATCTTCGCGGCTTTGAATTACACGGAGCAAGGACAAGTAAATTTTACTATATTTCAATTCGAAGGACCAGGCCGAACGTGGTGGAATGTAATTAAGGCCAAGTGGGAAAGAGAACAGACGGTATGGACATGGGCGAACTTTGTAAGGGAATTTAACGAAAAGTATCTCCCACCTTTGGTCCAAAAAAGGAGAGAGGACGAATTTATTGGGTTGCGTCTGGGAACCCTGAGTGTGGCCGAATATGAGACCAAATTTACTAGACTGTCTAAATTCGCTTCCGAATTGGTGGTTACGGAGCGAAGGAGAATAAGACGATTTATACAAGAACTAAATTTGGAAATCCAGGAGGCATTAGCGGCGGTTCAAGTTAATACTTTTACAGAGGCTCTTGAGAAGGCTCAAAGAATTGAGGATGCGAAAGCCCAAGTAAAAGCCTTTCAAACGCGGAAAAAATATACATCCAGCAGCATACCTGAGAAATCCGGAGAAAAGATAATGCTCTCCAAAGTGCAAAAAGTGAACCATTCACCTCGCCCACCTTGGACATTAAGAGCATTAGATGAAAGGTCTACGAAAAGGAAGTCAGATCGGATCAAATGACATTTCTCGAGAAGGTCAAACAGTAGTTCCTCGATTGGCCTGTGAATGCTGTGGAAAGGCAAATCACACTGAGAATGATTGCTGGCGGAAAGGGGGAAAATGTTTGATTTGTGGGAGCAGCAATCATCAACTTAGCAATTGCCCGAAGAAACAGCCACGAGAGGGTAGTACTCAACAAGTGGAAGGAACCAAACCGAAACAAACTAATGAAAGAGGAAACCGAACAAAAGTATTAGCACAGGTTTATGCCGTAGATCAGCAACAAGTTCCGGGGTCATCTGAGGCAACGGAAGGTAAAAATTTCGAGGACGAAATTTCTTAAGGGGGAGAGAGTGTGAGAACCCAAAAATTTTCACATTTTCTCAGCATTATTTTATTCCTTTGCCTACATTTTATACTTTCCTTGGACATATTAAAATTTCTATGCATTTTTACAAGCAAGTACTGTTTTAAATTCATTTTCCTAGTATGAGTTAGTGTACGGTAAATGTGGAACGCATTATCGATGTGGGATCCGCTAGTGCGATAAATGTGGTGATTAAGAGTGAGTTTTAGATGATATTAAGTATGTGATTAGAAGTGATAATAATAAGTTAGTGATTATAAGTTAAAAACCCTAGTATACGCGATTGAAGAAAAATCGGCTCGAAACCGACGGGTACCGTTTGTTACTGGGTAAACACACCACTTGACCCATACTTTATTACCTTAATCTTCTCATTTTATTTCAGCTAATTAACCCTCAAAATATCTCATACATCAGCCACAATATTTGACCAAGAAAACAACAGAGAAAAGAAAAAAATTGACTTCCAATCCAAGGGTGACATTTGTCCACTTTGACCCAACTTACTTCCTATCATTTTAACCTTCTTGAAGCTTCAATTGAGCCCCCATTTCCAGCCCTCCAGCCGTGAGAGTGAGAGAGAAAACAAGAAAAAAAAAGCTCTAATTCCATCTTGGGTTTTGTTTGATTTAGTGAGAAAACAAGAAAACTAAACCGATTAACTTGCAAATTGAAAGCTTGGGAAGCTTGAGGAACCAAAAATTTCAAGGAGTAGTGGAGGATCACTCTTGCAAGGCCTTGTCTTGAGGTATAGTGGCTGATCACCCTTTCTTGTCAATTAATCATGATTGAGTTGGGTATTAATGTTAGAATTGTGCTTGTGATGCTTGTTTGAAATGGTTTTGATGATTGGAGGGATGAATTTTGAGTTAGGGTTTCGATTTATTCACTTATAATTCTTGTTGGTTAGGTGTTATATGGTGTATATATATGGTATCTAATCTTTTAAAGGAGAAAGTAGTGGTGGTTTTAAGGTAAAAATGTGAATTATAGCTTGACTATAACAAAAGTCCAGATTTCTGGAAATTCAAGCTTCAGTTCTGCCCGGTTCCATTTCATGATGTTAGAGG
The DNA here is from genome assembly GCF_036785885.1 of Coffea arabica. Classification (NCBI taxonomy): domain Eukaryota; kingdom Viridiplantae; phylum Streptophyta; class Magnoliopsida; order Gentianales; family Rubiaceae; genus Coffea; species Coffea arabica. Next base: position 34,569,963 of record NC_092318.1, on the reverse strand, counting down.
CCAAATTAGGCTTAGTATAAAACATGAAAGTTGTATAGAATGATGTTTTATAGTTTCCTACAAAATTACAACTCAATCAGAACAACGTATCCTGTGAAACGACTGAAATACCCCTGACTACCATAGGTTAAGTCCAATGGACAGTTTTGAAATTTCATCAATCTGATCGTTTCTTTTCACCTTGATACATACTGAACTAGCATTTAGCTAAAACACAAAAGTTGTAGTCCTATGTCTTATCTTTCCAACTCTCCTCGAATCACCTCGTTTGGACTTTGGTAGCCTGAGTTATGGTTGTTTATAAATAGTGCGGTTAACTAGCCCGAGTGTGAGATTCTGGTTCTGTAATTTGACATTTTGACTTAGATACACTACAAACTGGACTGAGTCATCTCCATCAAAGTTGTAGGACTTTATCTTAGCTTCGAAACGGTATAAATTTCACCTCAATCTGATAAGCGTAGCTTCGGTTGTGTCCGTTACGCAAACCAACATCAAATCTGTCTTTTGCTAAACTTCATTTCCGCACATGTTCCTAGTTTGATTTTGTACTTGAATGACTTGGTGCCTATGGAATGGCTATTGAAATGAGATGATTTTGTGTATGACTTTGGGATTGATTGAGAAAAAGAATGAAGCCATAAATGGCTGGAAAATAGGAAAATACAAAGGGCGTGCTGCCCAAATTTACGCTCAAAAAATAGGTCGATATACTTGTGACTTGAGTAAGACTTGAGAGCGAATACCACGTGAACCATCTAGGGTATTTATGTTTTCTTTGTCATTTCGACTCAAATAGCGATTTTAAAGTTTTACAAGTAAGCCTAAGTTTTACAAATATTTTACTTATGTCCTTTGGTTTAAATGTACTCTTTTCACTACCAAAATCATATTTATACTTTGTACTAGTACATATTCGAATTTTCTTTGAATCACTTACATCTTTGATGGTTGAAGCATAATGTGTTCTTTTGATTATATTAGGATTCCTTGGTGATTGAGGGTGTTATCCGGAAGGATATTTTGGACGTTATTTTGCGTAAATAGGTGAGTGTTTCTTGTTTGTTATATTTTCATTGACTATGTGGCTTGTTCTTGATTATATGACTTGTTATGAACGAATGATAACATGTTAAATGTTTTCAATGATTGCTTCAAATGCGTTTTCTAGGCGAGTGTGTACTTTATCGCACTCGACCTAAATGAATGTGAAATTTTCAATGATTAAATAATGAAATGCTAGTTGCGCATGAATGTAAGCCGTTTGGCTGAATTGGGCCCTTGCCCTTCGTTACTGATCGACTCGAGTCAGAAGCGGACTCGATCGGGCGATTTAGTGACCTTGGGTGAACGTTTGGTATACTCGAGTATTACCTTGTTGTCGGGTGGAGCCTGGCCAACGTTTCTACCTCCGAAATTTCAAGGAGGGCCTGATCCGGATATAACTGAACTGTGGATGGAGGCAATGATTAATATCTTCGCGGCTTTGAATTACACGGAGCAAAGACAAGTAAATTTTGCTGTATTTCAATTCGAAGGACCAGCCCGAGCGTGGTGAAATGTAATTAAGGCCATGTGGGAAAGAGAACAGACGGTATGGACATGGGCGAACTTTGTAAGGGAATTTAACGAAAAGTATCTCCCATCTTTGGTCCAAGAAAGGAGAGAGGACGAATTTATTGGATTGCGTCCGGGAACCCTGAGTGTGGCCGAATATGAGACCAAATTTACTAGACTGTCTAAATTCGCATCCGAATTGGTGGTTACGGAGCGAAGGAGAATAAGACGATTTATACAAGGACTAAATTTGGAAATCCAGGAGGCATTAGCGGCGGTTCAAGTTAATACTTTTACAGAGACTCTTGAGAAGGCTCAAAGAATTGAGGATGCGAAAGCCCAAGTAAAAGCCTTTCAAACGCGGAAAAAATGTAAATTCAGCAGCATACCTGAGGAATCCGGAGAAAAGATAATGCTCTCCAAAGTGCAAAAAGTGAACCATTCACCTCGCCCACCTTGGACATTAAGAGCATTAGATGAAAAGTCTACGAAAAGGAAGTCAGATCGGATCAAAGGACATTTCTCGAGAAGGTCAAACAGTAGCTCTTCGATTGGCCTGTGAATACTGTGGAAAGGCAAATCACACTGAGAATGATTGCTGGCGGAAAGGGGGAAAATGTTTGATTTGTGGGAGTAGCAATCATCAACTTAGCAATTGCCCGAAGAAACAGCCACGAGAGGGTAGTACTCAACAAGTGGAAGGAACCAAATCGAAACAAACTAATGAAAGAGGAAACCGAACCCTTTGGTACGCCTTAGGGGGAGGTGGGGCCGTCACAGGTAATATAGCCAATCTTTCGCTGCATCCTTGAGAGAGAAAGGGAAGGATCTAAGTTTAATTTCCTCTTCAATGACCTTAGGAGGCTTCATGCTAGAACAAACCACTTCGAACTCCTGAACGTATTTGTGGGGTTCTTAACCAGAGAGACCATAAAACGAGGGTAAGTGGTAAATTAACCCTGATTTTAGCTCGAAAGAAGTGTTCTCAGCCATAGTTGGGAATGTAATGCACAAAGGCTAGTGGGTCAACTCCGGGGCAGCCAAATCCCTTAGTGTTCGGTTGTTGGCCATGGTAACTTCGTCTTCTACTGACTCGTTTGCAGTAGATAACTGCCCTTCTTTTCGTCTTTTGGTCTCTTGCCAACGCTTACGCGCTGCCTTCTCAACCTCAGGGTCGTAAATCAATTCACCTGTGCAAGAAAAATGGGGCATAAACTAGTAAAAGTACCAAAAATAGACTGAATTCAAAAATAAACAAATAATTCAAACGCCAGTCGCCGGCAACGGCGTCAAAAAAAATTGACAGGTGCCAAACCTGTGCAATAATAATAATCAAACCTAACTACCACCAAAAGCAATCAATAATCAATTCTAGGTACTGGAGCAGGGACTCTAAGTGTGCAATGGGTTACTTGATTCGCCCTGTTCCCGAAGAGTTTGCTTAATCCGATATACTATAATTAATTAGCTGACTAAATTTACTAACTAGTAGACAGTGGCAAGTAGGGTCATCTCCTCAGGGACTGAGGGGAAATTTATTTCCTTTCGAGTCAAGACAAATGGGGGGTTTCAGGATTAAATGCTAACTAAAAAAATTAAATGCGAAAAATAATTAAATGGAAGAAATAATAGGGAGAACTCTAGCCAATGATACACTTCAGAAATGGTTCATGCAACTGATCATCGATGCAAATATAATTCCAACAGTCATTAATAGATTGGTTATAGTTGTCATACACGCGATAAACAACTAGCCTTTTCTTAATTTCTCGATAGTTAAGATATGACCGTTAACTATTTCTCTAACCCGGAAACAACCCTAGGTACGATCGTAGGATTTAATTTCTAGATTGCATTAAGATTTAGAAATGTTCAATCCTAACTAATAAACACGCTACGAGGGTTTGTTTAAACTAGATCGTATGTTTCCTTGACATAAACCCAATTATGTCAGTTGCTACCGGGACAGAAGTAATCGAACAATTACGGATCCAACTACCCCTAATTAGCAAAATAGCCTACGTGAATAATTAAATATTGCGCACTATTCAATCATACACAAAAGTTATAACAATTAAAAGTAGAAAACATATAAATACCAATAAATAGAGGAAGCAGTTAAAATAATTTAGATCTCACAGTAATTGCCGAACCAAATCTTCAGTTGTCCCCTTGACTAGAATTAGAGAGTTAGTTCTCCATTAATGGAGAACAAGCCATGCGTAGAGAATTGGGAAAAGTTACCAAATTCGCTCTCTCAATTTCGGTCAACAGAGAAAGAAAAGAACAAGAAAAATTGTTGCTTTCTATTGTCTCCAACCAAATCATACGAGAGAGTCTGATGCCTTTTGTCAATTCGGTCAACACCAAAGGAAAAAGGAAATTCAATAAGTCAACAATGGTGGCCAATTCGTTTGTTTCCTCCCAAAGTAAGAAAAGTCAAAGACAAGCCTAAAGAAGTGCAAACTCTTCTCTACGTTGGTAGCCACCAAAAAGGTGAAGGAATTCCTTTTTCTTTTTCGGCCAGGCCCACCAGAGAAAGAAGCGTATATCTAGACCTAGTTTTTCTACTCTAAAATTGGTATCCGAATACCAAACTTCCTAAATAATAGAAATCCTATTACAAATTACTTTCTTCAGCTCTAGAGTGGCCCCACCGATCTCCAAATTTGTAGCCAGCCACTTCACTCCTTTTTGAAGCTCCCCCACGTGCGAAGAATCACAAGAATCCGGCTTTGAAGGTTGGAGTTAGGCGTGGGCACGCCTAACTGTCAGGAAGTCTCCTAGAATGTTGATTTTCAGCACTTTTTCTTCACCACTTCCTGCAAGTAATACCAACACAAAATCTGAGTAGAATCCATCCAACTAGTGCAATATTTAGTCAAACAATTATGCAATATTATCAAAATATCCCACTAAAATGCACCCTATCACTCGCGGATCGTTGAAGCTTCCTTGCAAGTTGCTCTACAACTTGCACTCCTTTCACACTTCTTTTGTGTATAATTTTTCTGCAGAAATCTCGCTGAAACCAACTAAATTTGAGTTGAAAAAATTGAGGACAACTTTGTGACCGCATTATGAGCACATTCTTTCTTCCAAAAACATCTATAAATAACTGCTATATTTTATTGATTAGGGAAAAAATATAGAAGAACCAGGTAGTGGTAGTTAGAATACAAGGTTGTGTGAGCAAAAAGGTGAGGTTTTCTGAGTAAATAAAATAACTTTGTAGTGGTAAACTTAAAAATGAAGGTTGTAAAAGAGAAGCTTGAGGAGCATGTTTCATTCACTTGAATAAGATTTCATCAACTTTTACCTTTTACTTCCTTGTCTCATTCATGTTTCATTTCAAGAGTTTTATGAACTTCACTATGTTCAACTATATGTGTAGCTAAACTCTTGCATCTTAGGGAAAAGATGAACTTGTAGTTTCATGAATGTGATAATTTGAGTTGATTTTTAGCCACTTTGTAAACTTGTTTGTTCATATATTTACATCTGATATTTGTAGTTGTTTGATCACCAATTATAGATCATCCAAGCATGTGTTTGAGCAATTAATTTGGGTTGCATATGTAGTTCAAAATATATGAACTCTAGATTACATCTTCACGTCAATAGGAGGTGAATTTAGATGGAACAAGTGTGTAACTTCATTGAGATTCATGAACTCATGCTAAGTTAATTTATCATGCAAATAGATAAAGGCATGGTGTGAGTATCCTTGTTTATTTGTGAAAGCAATATCCAAGAAATTAAGGGGCTCTTTTTAAATAAAATTTATTTAACCGCCAAGGAAAAGAAACAAGCTTGAGGAGGGCTTGGCCTGGGCTCAGTAAGAGACAACAATGTTAAATTAGGAGAACTACTCCCTTACATTGTAGACCCTAATAGATGGTACTTGCAAAGCATCCAGAACCACAGTAGCTTTTGCAAAAGGCGGAAGCTCAGAAATGCAATGGAAGACCGTATCTGTAGATAAATCAAGCGCAGCAAGTCTATCAGCAATGGAGTTTGCCTCATGACAAAATGACCAAGAGATGCCTTGGCTAAAAAAAGAGATCGTCTCACCCGACTTAGAATGTTACATAAGGGCCACAAGGCCATGGCATTGGAGTTTATCAGCTGAACCAGGACTTGCGAATCTGTTTCCACCTGAAAAGAAGCCACATTCTTCCCAAGACATAGCTGTAGTCCATGGAGTAGGGATAAACACTCGGCCATAAGCACACCTTCCTCCCCGAGCTCTTTAAAGAAAGCAAGTCACAATTTCATGGTCTAATTAACCAAGTTGATCATTGTCTTGAAGTAACAAGAGATTCTAATCCCTAGGATCTTAATTTTAAGAAAACCTAATCTAACTCTCTACTTCTATTTCTCTTTTTTTCATTTACGACTTACATGGTTGGTTTACCACCTCATGACCGGTTTATAATTATTATTTAAGCTCTATGGCCGGTTGAACCGCCTATTTAACTTCTAATATTTATGGATGGTTGTATCGCCTAGATTAACTTTAATTTTGCCATTTGGATTATTTAATCTAGTGTTACTTTTGGATAATATTTCATTTGTTTAGATAATAAAGTTAGTTGAAAAGCCTTGATAATTGACCAATTCCCTGTGGGATCGACCTTAATTATCATTATACTCGTTTGACCCGTATACTTGCAAAAAATCGAGATAATTGGGCTTAATTGATTTCATAATTAGGAATTCATAACTTGAAAGGCTAAACCACGTCAGTGAGCAAACAAAAAATGGGGCTATTATCGCCTCTTTCTTTAGTTAGACTCTTCCAAATAAAATTGGAGAGTCCATACCATACTAACAACTTACAAAGTCACGGTTATGGTTTTCTCCTAAAGAAAAGGTCCATAAACCCTTTTTATTTCTTAAACCCAAAACTATCATTTATGAAGTTCTCTTACTTCTTCATAGATTCTAAGATACATCATATATATTTGCTTACCCACAAAAAAGAAAGGGTGTGTCCAAGATTCTCAATTGATTAAAGGCAAAAGTTAACTTCTTTACTTTTACCATGTTTATTTCCTTCTCATTTTCCTAAGTTTTACTTTTCAATCTTTGAAAATTTTTGTCAAGTTAATTCTTTTTTGCACCCTTCAACTATATTTGGATTCCCACTTTCGTCTCTAAACTCTATAATGGAATGCTTTAGTTTCTAAACTATATCCTGATTCCTACAGTGGTTCCTAAACTCCAGTGTGGTACACTTTAGTCCGTTAACTATATCGTGATTCTCAATTTAATCCCTAAACTCCTTTCTTCCCCCTGCTTTTAGAATTTTTTTGGGGGGGGGGGGAAGGGTTTGGTGCTCACTTGACTAGTATTATGTTAGTCTTCGATATTTCACTAACAATTGTCCGTAAGTGGAATTTTTTTAAATAATTTAGGAACTAAAATGTCCCAATGTACTTAGGGACCAAAGTGAGAATCGAGGGATAATTGAGAAGTGCAAAATGGAATTAACCCTGCTCCAGTATTATTCTTAAACTTAACGGGTTGTGAGTGGATAGTTTCCAAACGAGGAAATCAACAAAATCTTCTTTACTAACATATCATTCACTTGTGTCATTAGTTACAACATTCAATGAGTGCCAACATGCATCTTTGGATGATGAAACATTTGGTGTGGAAAGTTGTTGGATAAAAACATGTAGGTATCTTTGGATGATAAAAGATTTAGTGGAGAAAGTTCTCGGATGAAGCAATTGTGTTACTGCAACTTTGGTATTTTTCTTGCCAATCGTCGATAATGTAGTTATAAAAGCGAATAGGGTAGAAAACTTGGCACAACCACAAATAGGTGTAGAAAGATTTAGGGTGAAAGAATTGGAATTAGACGAGATAGTTACATGGTTTTACTTAAAATAGAAAGCCAAAAGGTTCCTCTACAAGATGGCTCAGGGTTTCATTCTAAACCCCTGTCATAATCCTACTTCATTGTTAGTTGATAATTATGCTTAAAAGTAGAATACTAATTAAAAGCAACAACACATTTAATTGAAATATCATAAGTGATGATAGGAACTTGGATAGTACCAATATACATCACTCCTATGACTAATTAGGCATCGGCTTAGATTTTACATTGAAATTTAATTCTCCCCCATCTCGTCCAATTGCCAAAGTAATTTTAAATTTTTTTTTAAATCACTACATCTTAAGGAAACTCATGATAGCTTTTGATTAGTGTTTTCTTCTCGAATCGCTTAGGAGTAGATGTTAGTATTTTAGGGTTGTTAGACTTTCGTTTTGTTTTTTCCTATCAATCTTGTTTAAGAAAGAATAACACATGTAAGGTTACTTTTTGAGATAGCCTAAATGCAATTTTGGGCATGCTTATTGACTACCCTGCCTAGCATTTTGCACAAAAATTTATGAGAATTTGGATCTGTGAGGACTTGAAAATTCATTTATATTTTCTTATAATTCTATTTTATTTTGAATAAGTTAATTTATAATTTTTTCACTACTAATTTACTTCCCTTAATAGTTGTAATAAATAATAGAGTCGAGAGTTTTACGTTTATTCTTATAGTTAGTGCATGCTAGGTTTTATGGTGCATTGGGGTAGTGTGATCAATTGGTGAGATGTGTGCACTAAATTTAATGGATAAGAGCGGGTGTTAAATAAGAGGAAATATGTGCTTATTAGTGTTAAGAGTACATTAGTGAATCATAAGTTAAAAATACAAAAGAGACAAAGAAATAGGTTTGAACCGACTCGCACCGCTTGTCACCGGTCAAAAACATTACTTGACCAAGAGTTTCTTTCCTTAATCTTCTTATTTTCCTTTTATTTTCTCTTCCCTATTTTTCCTAGGGTGTTGGCCGAAATTTTTGACAAAAAAAAGAGAGGAAAAGAAGAAAAAAAGAGGAAAAATGGTTGAGTGCCAAGTGTTGGCAATCAAGGCCATCTTTGACCAAACCTTTCTTCCATTCTTATCTTTCATTTCACCAAAATTCCCTTCATTTTCCTACCATCTTGGCCGACCAAAAGAGAGGAAAAGAGAGAAAGAAAGCTCCAATTTTCATCTTGATCTTGCCTTGATTGAGTGAGGAATCAACAAGAACCACTAATCTAATCCGAAGAAAGTTGCAACAAGGTGACAAGGAGGCTTGTAGTGGAGTGATTTGGAGAGGAAAGCTTTGTTTTTTCATTTTCTCCTAGAGGTTTGAAGGTATTACGTTGGAAAACTCTCCTTCCCTTTCTTATCTTGCATTTTATTGGATAAATGACTTGAATATAGAAGATATCATAGATTGGTGAAGACTGGTGAACTTTTCCAGCTTTGATTTACATTTTCTAGCCATGATATGATGATATCTAGCCTTGCTATGGACTTGAGAGTGTTAATATGAAGATTTCTAGCTTTAATATGACTTTTAGCTTCCAAATAAGGATTTTCCAGTTTTAGTACCAAATTTCCAGTTTAGGTTTATTATGAATATATGCTAGGTATATGTTTAATATAGCTAGTTTTGTGGCTAAATAAGCACCCTATGTATCTTATAACTTGTACATTCGATTGGGGCTGTTTTGCTATGGAACGTTAGTTTTGCAATTTGAGGAAAAGTTAAGGCAAAATAGGGAAGGTTCTGCCCATTTTTCTTCTTGTGGGGTAAGTGAGTGAAAGTGGAAGTGGAGGTGTGATTTGTGATCAATTTGGACTTAACTTGCTTAGGGATGTTTGAGTTGACCTTGACGGTGATTCATAAGCTGAAATTTTTCCAAAAGTATACATTTCTCAAAGAGGAAGTAACGGTCACTTTAAACAAGATTTTCTAGTTGCATATGTCAAACTATAAACTTAAAGGTTTCAATCATTTCTTTACCAAAACCAAAAGAGCGGGCATGTATTTTCTAGGGTTTATCAAGCATTATGATTACTATTTAAATGAGTTCTATTTACTTGGTTTTTCTTTGATATTAATAAGCGAAGGTCGTATATTTTGAAACCTATTTGATTACATGTTGCTATACGACATTTAATCACAGATTTTGACTCTGGCCAGGGAGCTGGACCTGAACTTGATTTTGATAAGCAGTGACTCATTGGTGAGTGTCTTCAATTGCATGACCGAACTTGATACTTGAATGCAATGCTTTCTTAATGTGATTGAATAGTACTTGACTTGTTTGGTTAGGTAAGGGTATACTTTATCGCACTTACCCTAATTTGACTAATTGTTGTACACTGGTTACGAATGATTTGATGTGTATGTGTATGACTTGGATACAACTTGGGATCCCAACCCTCTTGGTTAGTTGGTCGAATCGAGCCAGTAAGGGCTGGGTCGAGGAGACTGGCGAATCATAGGTACTGTTTATTGTTTATTGTGTAATCCACTGGATGTGATCCACTAGATTCGGTATACTCGAATATTACCACCACTGTTAATGTTGGAGTTCAGGCCCAATAGGGGATTTGATTGGTGGATGGAGATTGGAGTTAAGTGGTGCTCTACCGGACTTAATACAGTACTTTGAGAGTTGACGGAGTGTCAACTGCTTCTCGACAATCTGCGGCCGAAGTAGCTCGCAAGAGCGAACTGTATCCTTATACTTGGAAATGTCGAATACCTAATTAACTTGTTGTTTGAAGTGTTATTGTTTACTTTCATGAACTTTTGTGCTCGCCCACTTTGAGATTTCAAGTTTTATACAGTGGCCAACTTGCTTCCGATTTTTCATGATGTTTTGGAACCTCATTGAGTTTTAGCTCACCCCTTTAGTTTTGTTTTCTTTACAGAGGGTGCGAGCATGGGCATAAGGCTGGGACAGGCTAGTTTTGTCTAAACCTTTTGACTTTTGTATTTGTACTAGCGCTAGTGCTCGATTAGGGTTAGGAGTTCAACTAGAACTTGAATTTTTGCTACATTTGAGTATGTATAGATATTTGAGATAGGCACGTGTATAAATGTACATTTTAAGTTTGGAAACTGTTGCTTCTTTTACTTTTGAAGTTATAATTTATCTTTGAAGCAGATGTGAGTGAGTCCTGACGAGAGCTAGGCAGGCGATCCACTAAACCCTAGGGTACGCCCTAGTGAGGGGTGGGGTCGTCACAGGTGATATCAGATTCTGGTTTTGAATTGGCATGGGCGAATTGAGTGACTTATATTACTAGTTGATATAGTTCATGCATGAATGTCTAAGTGTGAAACCCTAGAAAGCAGGTGGCTAACTTAGCTTTACTTGTCTAAATTGTTTATTCTCTTGATGCTACTTGTAATGTAGGAAATGGAAGGAGACGGTGAGAATAGGAGTTCCGAATGACCTCGTCGGGTACTTAGCTATTAGAAACGTCCAGGAGGGCCGGTTTTCTGTGGGTTTCGGGGCGTAGGGTTAAGCACTGTGATTGTTGACGGATCGACTCATATCCCGATAGAGTGGTCCTCACCATAGTGGATGAGAGGAGAAAGTTGGCTAGTGCCAATCGTCGGGACCAGACGGAGATCAAGCGTTTGAGGGTAGTGCTAAGGATGCAAGGGGATAGAATTCGAGAGCTTGAGACTTTTATTCTTGAGAAACAGGAGCGAACTAATGCTTTTCGAGAACAAGCACAGGAGGCTAATGGTCCTCTCATTCGAGTGGTAAGGAAAATGAGGGACCGAACTGAGAACATCTTAACTGAGTGTGGGGTGCTCATAGAGGAAGTGGTACATGTGAACTTGGTTGAGGGAGGTCAAGGAAATGCAGCTCCTAGTGAGTCTGAAAAGGACCCTAAGGAAGAGCTAGCTGCACCTGAGGAGGAGGTGGAATCAGTTGGGTCGGTGACGAACTGACTGAGAGATCTAGGTTTTGAGGGTTGTGCAATTTAGCTAGGACGTGGTATAGGGTAGTTGGGATGACACGTCATCTTTCTTGTTTTGCTTTTGATATTGACGTGTTATGGCTGATGTACATAGCGCTTGCTTTTGTTTTATGTCCTTTGATTTTGTTATATGTACTTGACTTTATTAGATTGACATGTGCAGTGTTTTATGACTTGGTATTTGAGTTGTTATGGTATGTATATAAATAGAGTGTTTTATTTTAAGTGTGTTCCATCATTTTCACTTTATGACTAGGAAATATTTTTATTGAGTTCTATAGCTATTCTATTTTGCTTATGCATGTAGACACCAAAATTTCATTTATTTAATTCAATTTTAGCTTTATTTTGTATTTAATTCAATTTTAGCTTTATTTGTTAATTAATTTAATTTTAGCTTTATTTTTATTCTTGTTTTATTTTATTTTATTTTATTGATTAAATGATAGTTAGTGCTTATTTTTATAAATTAGGTTCATCATTTTTATTTTTAAGATATTTGTTGCATTAAATTTTTGAAAAGGAAAATTCTCACAAAAATTCAAAAAATTTGTTTTTAATCCTCTTAGATTCAATTTCTTTAAAATAAATGAAAATTTTGCAATGCAATTTCAATTAGGAATTAATTTTTTTGTTTACCTAAATTGATTTTTGAAAAAAAAATAAAAAAATATGTGGATAAGTGGAGGGCATGCATGTTGGACAAATGTGTTAAAGGAGTATTAGACAAGTGTCTTGGGTTTTAGTACAACACATGTAAAGGGGGTAGGTGGCTAGGACACTTGGAAACTTAGGAAAAATGTGAAAAACAAACAAACAAAAAGAAAAGGAAAAAACAAGAAGCTATGGGCAGAGAAAGAAACGGAAAAAACCAAGCGAGAGAGAGAGAGCTGGGAGTGAAGGCTGAGGATCAAGAAAAGCGAGGAAACAAAAGAAAAGCAAGAAACTAAGGGAAGCTACGGGGGGCAGTGCAAGGAAGAAAAAAAAGGGTTCGGCTGAAGCTAGGAAGGGAAAAGAGAGGGTTTTCGTGAGAAAAGAGGGAGAAGAAAAGAGGAAACAAGCAAGGGGGAGGAAAAACAAACAAAAAGGAGAGAAAAGGGAAGAGGTTCTGGGGAGAGTGAAGGAGAGGGGGAGTTTCAGGCAAGATCAGAAAAGAAGAAACAGAGGGAGGAAAGGAAAGAGGGTTTCGTGGGAGAAAAGGAAGAAAAGAGAGGGAAAAAGAAAGAGAAAAGGGAAGAAATCAGGAAGGGAGAGAAAAGGGAAAGGTTCTGGGGAAAATCAGAGAGATCAAAGGGAGAAACAAAGGCAAGAAACGAGAGCAAAAGAAATCAGAGAAGAAAAGAGGAAAATGCAGGCTGCATTTTTCCTTGGAGAAGGCTGATCATCCAGCCTTCTTGAGCGGAGATTTTCTCTTTCAAATTGGCATTATTCACAAGATATTAATTGGTGCACACTCTCTGATGCTAGGAGAGCAATTTCTATTCAAACATTTCGGAAAAATAACTTCAGGAGAACCCTCGAATTTGACCCTGAAGTTGCTGATCCCGTCACCCTGTTCCGTGCCGGAAGCTGCAGCAAATCAACTCCAACAACTCTTTCGCGTGTCCTCCATTTTGATTTCGATTAAAGAAGAAGAAAGCTTCCTCAGGTACCTTCCTAAAATAACATCCCAACCCTTTCCAATTTCATTTGCTGCTTCATTTCGGTGCCTTGCTCTTCCAGTTCTCTTGCTTTTCTTTGTTTGTTACTTGCAATCTATCAACGCATCCTTCGATTTATCTGGTTAGATCTAATTGCATGCTGTTAGGATAAGTTTTGTATATGATTTGGTTACATAAATCTCATGCATTTGGGTTGGAGATCTTAAGAAAAGCAGGCGTATGCCTGGGACATGAAACCCAGAAGTCTGTAGGAGTTCATGACTGTTCTTTTGGTTTCTTTTGTGCATAATCTGGATAGGAAAATCTTTGGGAATACAGAGGAGGGGGTTGGGTCTTAATGATAGAACGCGTAAAAGTATTGTTTTGGGTTCAAAAGATTGTTGTTTGTTTGGATTTTGTCACCTGCGTCTGATCTGAAAGTCATAGTCGCGAAATTGCAGAAGAAATGGTTGCTGAAGAAGAAAGCTTCGTAGGCTGCATGAAATAATTTCAAAAAATTAGACCTTAACCCCTGATTTTTCAACTAATACTGTTATGGCCCAGAAAATTGGAAAAGCTAATCATTTCTGCCCTTTTAAATGTTAATTTTTCTTTGGCATGTTTTATGTGATTTTTTTGGATAGATTATTGGTGAATTTTAGGATGAATTTTGAAGTTTAACAATTTTTGATAGGTTTATAGTGTTTGATTTGAATTTTTGTAAAAATAGTTAAAATTTGAGTAATTTTTTTTTGTTTGAGATTTGATGAGTGGGTTTTGTTTTATGTTTGAGAATTTTAGCATTTAGTTTTGATAGGCTTCATCTTAAGCCTTAATTCTATTATTTTCATTTAAACCCTTAATATTTGTAATCATAATAATTTGACCCCTCAAACTTCTTTAATTCTTTCAATTGGGTCCTTATTTGTTTTAATTTCTTAAATGTAGGTTGTTTACGTTCATCTAAATGATTTAATTGATTCAATTCCATGTTTATTTCCATTTCATGTGATTATTTGTTAATTAAAGTGATGCCTTGACCTTTATCTTTGTTTTGGAGGGTAAATAAGAAAAATTTCATTTCATTAGATCATCAATTCAAGGGAGGTACACTCTACTCCTTTATTTTGATTTTACTTGATCCTATGTGCTCCTATGTGATTTTATGTGTGTAATTGCATGTTTGTTTGAATGTTGTTTTATTATTTCATTTATTTCTTTATCCACTTTATTTATTTTAATTTTGTGTATTCATTTTATTTTAATTTTGGTTATTTGAGAGGCATTTAGATGCCAAGATGTAATAATTAGGTATTTATTTTATTCCTTCCCCCTTTAGATTGTAGTTAGGGCCCCACAATGTAATAGTTAGGTCTTTATTCGCTTTATTTGCGTTGTGCGTTTTGCATGCCTATATGTTTATGTGTTTACTCGTTTTCTTAGGGCATTTGCATCTAGATACCATACTTATCTTATGTGCTATGTGTTTTACGTGATATTATGTGTTTATTTGCTTTTATCCTATTTTATATGATTTATTTGATTATAATAAATGCATGACATCACCACACTAGTCCAACGCTAGTTGTGGCCCTTTTTTTCAATTCCACACTAGTCCAACGCTATTTGTGGCCCTCCTTTCTAATTTCTCACTAGTCCAACACTAGTGAGAACTTATAGACATGGGCTAGTCCAATGCTAGACCCTTAGGGATCGTCCACACGTTAGATCATGTTTGTGTGACAAATCACTACATTTTCATGCATATTTTCTACTTTTTAGGGTTTTCTTTCATTTGGCATGACATTTTCCTTATATGTATATCCTTTATCCCATATTCCCACTATATGTATATCCCTTATCCCATATTCCCCCTATATGTATATTCCTTACCCCTATGTGTGAAACATGACATGTAGACTTGCATTCCATTTAAGAAAATTAAAACTAGGTTAGATCATTTGCTTGATTAAATAGGAGAAATACCCCTCGAATATGAGATATGGACGAGTATGGCTCTCCAAGCCTTAGCACGCTCGTATTCCCTCTATTAAAGGGAAAATTAAAGTCACGAACCTAGTCCCCCGCATCCGTTATGTCGCATTGATCCTTTTAAGGCATACATGCATGATTTTCTCTTTTCTCTCTCTTTTCTTCTAAAATACATCTTTTGAACCCTAATTTCCCTTTCCCTTTAAAAATTCATTTTCCAAAACACTAATCTCTTTTTCCTTTAAATTTCAATTGCATCTTTTAATTTTTTTTTTATTAATAAAAATAAAATTACAAAGAGGGGGGCAAAACATTACCTCCTAGGGTACATGTCCAAAATCACACAGCTAAAGAAATCAGAATACCACCTAACTCGATAAGCGTAAATTAGGGTAACCTAACCTATCCAACTTGAGGTCCCCGCGAACCAACCGTGGCAGTTGCAAAAACGAATCATAAACAATATGAGAACTTAAATCCGTCCCAATCTTAGATAACCGATATGTAGGAACATTCGCTTGACGGTAACAATGAGTGACGGAATGAAAAAAAATGTCGAAAAGCTAGCAACTCGTCCAGCTCTCGTTGCAAACCCCATGGGCATCTACTAACCCCCTTCACCATTTGAACTAAAAGCAAAGAATCAGATTCCAAGTGCAAGCAACTGAAACCTCGCAAAACACACATCTTAACTCCAAATAACAAAGCCTTCAATTCTGAATGTAGGCTAGACGTCTCTCCGCAATAACACGCAAAACCTAACAAGAATGTTCCCGCACTATCCCTCAACACCCCCCACCTCCACTCTTTCCCGGATTACCCTGAGAGCAGCCATCAGTGTTCAATTTCAATAATGTCAAGGCAGGAGGAATCCATGTAACTAAGATGACCTTAGTCGGCTTCTTCCATCCAACCAGTGAAGCATAAAATCTTGGCCACGAGTACCCCCCCAACGTCCATGTCCTTAAAATGCACTTGAAAAATATCACAGAGATCCGACAAAACAAACCTATGCACCTGCATGGCTGTCAGCACCTTCCCTTTCCACACCGCCACATTTCTAGCTTTCCAAAGATGCCAGCAAATCAGCGATGGCAACACCTGATAAACAAATCTAAGCAACTTGTTCTTAGCAAACCGCAGCCATCATTGAATAATTGCATGTTTTATCATTGAAGGAGAGGCAAACTCACCAACCTCGACTTGAAACGAAACCCAAACTTGTCGAGGGACTTCACCAGCACACAAAACATGATCAATCGAATCCAACCCAGGATTTTCACAACAAAAACATCGATGGTCCGCACACACCCAAACGTTGCAACTCCTCCATCACCGGCAGTCGACAAGACAACATCCTCATCATAAAAAATGAGATTTTTGCTGGCAGAGCTTCCAACCAAATATTAGATGAAAAAAATTGAAATATTGGAAACCTTTCAGACCAAATTATACACAGAAAAAATGGAGAAAGAACTTGAAATATCTAAATCCCACACCATCCTATCAGGCTGATTAGAGTGAACATCAGAAGGGGGTATTTGCAGAATCATAGAGACAACATTTTCCGGGAGCCACTGACGAAGCATTGGAGCGCTCCAATGACCATTAGAAACAAAATCCGCCACTGTATGATCGCCAAAAACCTCGACCCGCTGACACAAAGGACCTGTACCCATCCAATTCTCATGCCAGAAGTCCACCAAGCCATTTTGCAACACCCACTAAATATGAGGATCAGCCAAAGACTGGCACCTGACCAATCTCTTCCAAGTACTCGATTGCAATGGCTGAAACTCCACTTCACAAGCATGCAAACTATATAAATATTTAGAGTGCTTAAATTCAGCCCAAAGGGACTGACGTTGTCTTAAAAACCACCATAATTTCAACGAAAAAGAGTCAAACACATCAGACAAAGCCCTCACTCCCACACCCCTTTCGGCATATGGCTTACACAACGATTCCTATCTAATCCAATGATATCGAGAGCCCCTCTCAGCTCTCCCCCACAAAAAATTTGCAAATGCTTTCTCAAGGATACTTAGAACACCCTTTGGAGGAGACGATGCAGCAAGAATATGTATAGGCATAGATGACAAAACACTTTTGAGTAACAACAACCTCCCTCCAGGCGACAGAAGCTTCTCCTTCCAAGACAAAACTCTCTTTGCAACCGAGGTACAGATATCCGAGAAGTAACTACTTTTCTTTCTCCCAGAATAAAGAGTACAGCCCAGATATTTAATCGGGAATGACTTGGCATAAAAACCAGAGATTTGTGAAATAACACGTTTACGAGATAAACTCAAAGCATCGTGAGCAATAAAGCAACTTTTTTGACAGTTAAACTGCTGCCCAGACACATTACAATAGTCCTCCAATACCCTCATCACTTTCTGCATAATACACTTAACTCTACTACAAAAAATAATCACGTCATCCGCGTAAGCTAGATGCGTGACTATAGGGCATCTAGGAGGAACCTTAAACGGAAGGAAACCTCTCTGATCACTCAAAAAATTCAGCAACCTAGATAATACTTCAGCCCCTATAACAAAAAGAGTCGGCGAAATGGGATCACCTTGGCGCAAACCCCGAGTTGACTGAAAAAAACCACAGGGGGAGCCATTAATAAGAATCGAAAACCGAACATTGGAAATTAACCACCAAATCATATCAATCCACGGCTCACCAAATCCAAAGCGTCACAGCACTTACAACAAAAAGAACCAAGAGACTCTATCATAAGCCTTGGCCATATCCAACTTCAAAACTACATTTTCCCCACGATTAGACTGCCGAATTCCAGAAATCAACTCTTGAGCCAGTAAAAATTATCTGAGATTTGCCTTCCTTTCACAAAACCACTCTGATGTGGCGAAATAATTTTAGGAAGAAGCCGAGCCAATCTATCAGACAAGACCTTCGAGACCACCTTATTTATAAAATTTCACAAACTTATCAGACGAAATTGTGTAAATCCTTGAGGAGAATTAACCTTCGGAAGCAACACTATTGAGGTCGAAGAAGTACTCTTCTGCAACACCTCCCCACAAAAGAAACTCACCACTGCCGCATATATATCCTCCGCCACAATGTCCCACGCACAAGTAAAAAACTTATCCGAAAAGCCATCTGAGCCAGCCGCACTCTCACCATCCATAGCAAAAACCACCAACTTAACTTCTTCCATGGATGAAATCTCTTCCAAATTCGCATTATCCTGTGCAGTAATTAATTTTGGGATAACATCAAGAATGTTGAAGGACTCAACATAAGACTCAGACGTGAACAAGCGTCTAAAAAAAGATCCTGCCTCCCCTTCAATATCAGATGCTTCCTCGAACCACTCCCCACTGGACGACTTGATGCGATGGATTACTGATGTACTCCGGCGTTCGGCCACCACAGAATGAAAATACTTCGAGTTCCTATCCCCATCATTTAACCACTTAATCCTAGCTTTCTGTTGCCAAAACATGTGCTCAACACCATGAGAACGCCTTAGCTGGGCCTGTGCTTCATGTAACTCAACTAAATTGGCCTCAGACGGATCAGCATCATAACTCAACTTTGCTTTTAAAGCACGGAGTTTCGCCACCTTCACAGATTCAAAGATATCGCCAAACACCTAGCGGGACCAAGATCGTAACGCTGCCTTTGCACTCAGAAGCTTTGCTGCAAGGACCTTTAACGGTGGGCCCGAAAAACTCCCGTTCCATTGGCACCTAACAACGTCTAACATCTCTGGTTTAGATGTCCAGAAATTCAGAAAACGAAATGGCTTAGGCTTATCATCCAATTTTGTTATAGCCGACAATAGCAGTGGAGCGTGATCCGAGAGGTCTCTACACAAATGTTGAATGCCAAAGTTCAAACCCAAACTTGAAGCAACCCGATTCATAAGCAACCTGTCTAATCTCTTCCATATACGCGCCCAGCCATGCCTATTATTGCACCATGTAAAAATAGACCTCGAGTACCCCACATAAAAAATCCCAGCCTAAGACATAAAGTCCAAAAAATCCCAACCCTCCTCTGGTCTAAACGGCACCCCACCCCTTTTCTCCTCCTCCGAGACAATAACATTAAAATCCCCCATAATAAACCAAGCAAACTGAGTCGGTTTGTCCACAAGAAGGTTATTTCATAATTCTACTCACTCAAGGGCCGTGCACTTGGCGTGAACAAATGAAAAGATAATAGGTAATGCAAATAATGCGGAACTAATTTGTAACGACAAATGCTGACTAGACTGTCCAACTAGACTACAAGAAATAGAAGATTTATAAAAAAACCCAAATGTCACCCGCAATATTAAAGGCGGCATGATCCATATTAAGTCTCATCCTGATCGAATGGATCTCTGCAGCTTGAATTTTCGGTCCGCAAATAGCAACCAATTGAATGGAGTGGTGGTTTACCAAATACTTCAATCTACAAAAATTTGGGGCGCGAGACACACCCCTAATATTCCAAAACAGAAAATTAATCATTGAGACAAAACAGAAAAAGAGTTCGAGGAAGCCTTAGCTTTCGATCGCAGCAAACGATCAGATGGAAATTTAGCTCGAACTCCTTTCTGCTTGCCATGCGACACCACATGAAAACCTTCCTCATGCTGGAGCTTATCATTGACTTCTTCAATGATTGGATCAAGATTAAAAATATCAGCAACCACAGATGAGCTCGTAACCTGCAGATCATCCACCACACCACGAGGAGATATATCACCAGCCACCTCATCAAAATTCTGTAAATCTTCCCCCTCCGAAACTGATGCAAATTCGCCACCGATCAGTCCCTCATCTACGCGACTTGGGACAAAAGCCAGCTGCTCAAAATGCTGCTCCGACTCATCTGCAAAACAGGTCTGCTCGACATTATCCCTTCCAGCTAGGAATTCTATTTGCTTGTCTAGAAGATCAGCAGTGTGAATCTTGTCTCCCAACCCATCAAAAGCAGGCTGAGACACCACCGCCTGATTAGCAAAACATGCACCAGCAGCATGTTCTGTAGATGAAACAGTGTAAATTTTAGCACAGTCTCCATCAGTAGTGCCTTCTCCATCAAGAGTCTTGACTTTGGGACCTACCGAAAGCCCCTCCTTATCAACAACAACCACCTCATCCTCCCTAGAGTCAGCAATGGTGTTTTGATCCACTCCTTTCCCAGGTTGATCATCCTTCCCACCGACAGAGTCCAAGCCAGGCAAAGATCGAGGTTGAAAGCTCATATTACCTTCCTTTTTCTTGGAAATTAATGGCCTCTTAATTCTGAGATCCGGATAAAGCACATGACAATCATCCTAGATATGTCCCTGCCTAAAGCAATGGGAACAATATTTAGGCAAATTTTCCAGAATTAAAGCCTACCAGAAACCCTCATAATCACCATTACCAATCCACACCCTGGGAGTAAGCGGTTTTAACAAATCTATTTCTACACATACCCTAGCAACGCTCGGCCTTGTAGCCGCCATGGTTGCAGCATCAACAAACAAAGGGCTCCCCAATACACCCACAATCTGGAATAATCATTCTTTGTTAAAGTAATGCAGTGGCAACTTTGGTAATTTAAACCAAACTGGAACAACAGAAGACTCCTTGTCCACATGGAAAGCAGGAGACGATTTAAAGACACGCATTGGAGCGCCATATACATACCATATACCTCTAGCCCAAATCCGATGGAAATCTGCCTCATTCCCCAGGGTAATCACCACATGTCTGGAATCTAACAAACCCACCTTAGTAGCCTCTTTTAGGTCAAGTGATAGAAAGAATTTCCTGAGATCCTCCATAGAAGAACGACCCTTAGAAAATTTACCCACCAAAGCAAACTTGTATGGGGCAGCAAGCATGGCCAGATCAGATTGAGAAAAAAGAATAGCAGGTTTCCCCCGATGAGTCGAAGACACCGCCTTGATAGCCAAAGCTGGTTGAGAAGCAGTATTACAAAACAGTTTAGAAAATAATTTCTTTTGGAATGTAGGAGAAGGAAGAGAATGCCCTCCAACCTGGGGTTGGAGGACAGCCTGATTAGCCATCAATCTCAAGAGAACCAAAACCCTAGAAACGGCTTGTCGTAGAAAAATTGTTTTAAACCCGATGGAAAATTATAATTGCATCTTTTAAAATCCTAATTTTACTCTTTTTGCCTATGAGTCTCATCACTTGCATTTGTTGTGACCTCTTCAAGGAATCAATTTTGGCCGTCACAATCAATGTGCTCGATGCCGATCAAACCTCAAAGATATATTTTACCCCATTCGATCCACCACTAGATTTAGGTTTTGCATCCATATAGTGACATCCAAATGTGATAAATTCTTAGGTTAAAATAAGAAAATTTTTTGACTAAATCACGCAACTAGCTCTAGGCTAGGTTGAAAAGATGCCTAGGATTTTATCCTTGCCTTCCTTTTTTTCAAACGTGACTCCCGAACACTTTTATCTGATTTTCAAAGATTTGGATGCGTTTAAAAAGGGTTTTTTCTACTTTTTCTTTAAAAATTCATTTTAACTAACTTGGTACATATTAACTCAATACCAAGTGGCGACTTCTATTTTTATTAAAAATCCTTTTTAAACTATTATTTTGGGTCAAAACCGTCGCACTTTTGAAGTCCCATTTAGACCCATTTTCTTTATTTATTTTCTAAAAAATCAAAAACTCATTTTCACTTAAAATTAATAAAAATTCATTTTTACAAACCCGTAATTTTATTATTTCTTTTAAAAAAATAGGGCGCGACAATGCCTATATAGTCTATTTTCAAAAAGAGGTATGGAAGGTAAACAAAATCAAGGACGTAGTACTGGACGTGGTACTAGCTATGGACATGGGGGTAGACAAGTACAAGAACCCAAGGAAGAAAGAGACGAGACGGCCGAGCAATAACCTGAACCAAGGGCCGAAATAGGAGATCAGGTAGCAATGGCAATCCAACAAATGACTAATATTTTAGCCCGGTTAGTAGAGGAGCAGGGTCAAGCCCCTATTAACCAGTCTATGGACCCTGAAATAGGGGAAGATAGGACCCTAGAACGGTTTCAAAAGTTCTCTCCTTTCAAGTTTCTTAGAGGACCAGACCCGGAAGTAGCGGAGAGATGGTTGGAGACAATTATCAATATCTTCGCAGCCTTAAATTACACGGAGGAAAGGCAAGTGAATTTTGCTATTTTCCAATTCGAAAGACCAATCCGAGCTTGGTGGAATATGATTAGGGCTAAGTGGAAGAGAGAGCGACAGCGTGAACTTGGTTGAACTTCATACAAGAGTTTAACGAGAAATATCTTTCACCCATAGTCCAGGAGAAAAGGGAGGACGATTTCATCAGGTTACGTTAGGGAGCCTTAAGTGTGTCTGAGCATGAGACCCAGTTCACCAAGTTATCCAAATTTGCTCCTAAATTAGTAGCTACGAAGCAAAGGAGGGTGAGGCGGTTTGTACAAGGGTTAAATGTAAAAATACAAGAGACTTTGACGGCGGTAGAAATTAATACATTTACGGAGGTTCTTGAGAAAACCCAGAGAATTGTTATTGCGAGAGCGCAAATGAAGGTTTTTCACACAAGAAAGAGAGGTGCGCTTAGTGGAGGTCAAGGGCAGGGACAAGGTGATCGGTGTGAGAACTCGAGAAAATTACGTGTGTGCTTTGCATTTATTTTATTTTATTTACCTTGATATTGAAAATATATCATATAACGAATAAGTGGATAAATTAAATACCTAATTGAATCCCTACAAAATTGAGAATTTAGAAAATAAATTCAATAAGTACATGTCTAATAAGTTTTCTTAAAGATAAATATGTCAAAATCGACTAGATCAATGTAAGAAAATTTTCCCCGAAAATCCGAATGAAGTTAGGAGTTCATACATGAAATCATAAAAAAAAATTTAGGCCTTAGAGAGTAATTAAACTACAACTAAAAGATCAAACTAACCTTAAGATTTTAGACTAACTACCATGCAACCATCTGTTGAGTCAAGCGGTGAAGTGTGGAAGTTAGCTGAGTTTGGGGCGGTGATCGAAGGGAAGAAATCCAATGGAAACAGCTCCTAAAGCTGCTAAGGAGAAACGGTGCAATGAGAATGTGAACAAGAGTCGGTTTGGACGAAGGAACCGAGAGACGTTAACTTATATGTTCTTGTCTGCCACTTCCCACCGAAAGGAAACAACCTGATCACCGTTAAACAAGAGGGCTGAGAGAAAACAAGAAGGAAACAACTACCTCTTCCTCTACTTGTTAACACCGAGAGATAAACAAGAGAGTGAGCCGAGGGAGTTGAGAAGAAAATCAGTCATCCTGAGAGAAAGACTTGAGAGAGCAAAAACAGAAGCTGTCTTCCTATCTTGCTTTCCTTCTAAAACAGACCCGAGTGAGTGAGAAAAGAGTGCAAGGTTGAGAGAGTGAGAACAAGAGCCTGGTGAGATTCGTCAGTAACTAACCCAAAGACTGGAAAGAACAAACTGGAAAGGAAACTGAGTTCGTCTGCATTTCCAAACACTTAAGACTAGAGGTAAGTGTGAATAACCACTTTTTGTTTTGTTGATTTAATCCATTAAACATAAGCTATATATGTTGAGTTAGCTAAGAATTATTTCTGGTGCACTTGAGTACGTATGTAGTATGCTAGATTCTAGTTAAGAAAGTTAAGTTGGGTAGCAGGAAAACTCGTTTAAGAACTGATGAGTTACTGAGGAAATTTCTGTCCTCTAGCCAAGAGATATGTATGAATTAAACTGATAGCTATCAGAGAAGGACAAAACAAATAACTGGAAATGTAGGAAACCTACTCACCTTGAATAACAAAAATAGGTTACCCGTAGGAACTTGTAGGAATTGGAAATTTTGCATGGAAGAAATCTGATGCAGGCTGCATCAGTTTAGTAGTCTTGCGCAGACCTAAGTTTTCATTCAATTTTCTTCTAAATTCTGGCCATAATCTGTCATGTTTTGCTTAGGATAATTTGTGGTGGAACCAATATACTCTGTACGTTTGATTAGCATATGAAGCTGAGGAGGAACTAAGAGGAAAAAATTGCTACTAACTTACTACTGAAACCTGTTGGCTTCGACTGAGTAGAATAGTTAGGAAGTTCTAGATATCCCCTGCAACCCTTAACTCTTAAACCTGTGTAGTAAGCTGTAAAATATCATAAAGTCCATAAACTTCAACAAGAAAGACAGAAACAAGTAGAAACTCAACTAAACATTAAGGGAGGAATGAGTGCAGGTGAAAGCAGAATGTTGGCCGAGGGAGTGAAGCAGAATGTGCTTCTGCCCGGCCATTGTTGACCCTGAAAATGTGAGAACTGGGTGTTGATATCTTCATAAGAAATGTAGGTCTATATCTTAGCTTCGAAACGCTATAAAATTTGTCTCAATCCGATAAGCGTAGCTCCAGTTATGATCAAAACACCAGAGGGTGGCAAAGCTGCCTTTCTCGTTGCCTTTCTTTTGTTTCCCGAATGCATTTTTGCGATAATGCTAGCCGTGAGAATCAAATTTTAACCAGCATTTAATCTAATTTCCAACTTTGTAAGCTTTCATAGATGATAGCTAAGGCTACTTTGTAGCTTAATGAACATGAGTTGCCTATCTAGTAAGAGCATGAGATTGAGAGGAAGGAGTGGAGGGAATAATGAGTGCTGGACCGTGTACATTGCTAGAAAAATTAGTGGTGAATTTATACGAAACATCTCATAGCATTTTGACACTAACTATATGAACAATTTTGAGAACTTAAAACTAGAAAACTAATAAATTTAACAAGACGTAAACCACAGGCAATCTAGTATTTGATTTAACTTAAAAAGGAAGGAATGAAAGGTCTATTTATTCTAACCTTAAAATATTGAGTAGAAAATAGTTTAATCCTAGTCCAAACATTTTACAAAGCTATAAACCTGAAAATATATACCTTTCTTGATTTGAAATGAAAAGTTAATAAGTTCAAGAGAAAATGTGGGATAGGTTGTTGGATTTGTTATATCTTGGTTTATAAGCCAAACTTGATTTTAATAACGTCAATAATAGGACAATAAAGTACCTTAAAGGTAGTTATTTCTAAAATTCACCTTTATTAAAGGTTCATGTTAAGTTCAGTTAATTTAAAAAGCTGTAATTAATGAATATTGAATTGAGAAAGATATATTCCTAATGTAAATATTATACAAGGATACAAACCTGGGAAAAATGAATAATTCTTAGTTCAAAATAATAAAGTTAATAAAAGTTGAAATAAAATGTAAAATAAATATTAAATACTATATTTTGTATTTTAAAGTCAAACTTGACTTTAATCGATCAAATAATAGGATAATAAATAATAAGTGAACATCTACAAATTATATATTCACTTTGGAATTATGAATTTGTCTCAGGAAGTAGCTGTGAGCCAGGAAACGAACCCGTGGCTCAATAATAATTTATTTGGGTATTTGATGAGTGTTTTCCGAATTTATGTGTTTAACTGTTTATGTGTATCTAAGTGAAATTATGTGACAAACGTGCTTATTATGAATTACTACTAAATGATTCCTTGGGAAGTGTATCTCAATTGTCCCTCGCCTTCTAAGTTGAGGGTGTACTTTATCGCACTTGGCTTAGTTGAGTTTGAAGGTCGATAATTGACTGAATGTTACTGTAAGTGTGCATGAATATAAGCTATATGTGTGCCTCGCCGCATTGGCAGAACTGGACCCCAAAACCCTCTGTTCAACGGACTATTCGAGCCAGCAAAGAGCTTGATCGGGTAGAACGGTAGCTTTGGGTAAATGTTTCGGTATACTTGAGTATTACCATGAGGTTGGGAGATTATTGAACTCATTATTGAATGTGTCGCGCCCCATTTTTGAAAAATAAATAAAGATTGGTTTTAGGAAAAATGGAATTTTTGGATTATTTTTGAATAAAATGTATTTTTTGATTTTTTTAAAAAAAGAAAACATGGGTCTAAATGGGACATGAAAATGCTTTGACCCAAAATATAGTTTAAAAAGGGTTTATTGAATAAAAAATGGAGTCGCCACTTGGTATAGAGTTAAGGTGTACCAAGTCACCTAAAATGAAATTTTAAAGAAAAAATGGAAAAACCCTTTTTAAACGACTCCAAATCTACGTAAATCAAAGAAAAAGGTTCGGGAGTCACATTTGAAGAAAGGGAAGGCAAGGATAAACATCTGAGGCACCCTTCCGACCTAGCCTAGGCTAGTTGCGTGATTTAGTCAAAAATTTTCTTATTTTTTAACCTAAAGATTTATCACATTTGGACGTACTATATGAATGCAAACCCTAGACCTAGGGGGGTATCGGGAGGGCAAAATTTCTCTTCAAAGTTTGAATGGTGCCAATCACATTAATTGTGATGCCCAATAATGACCCTTTGGAGAAGTCACGAATAATGCAAAAAATATGAGACTCTAAGAAAAGGAAAAGGATAAAATAATTATAGAACTATATATGTCTTAGAGGAATGCATCATGTCGGGTACGGGGGACTAATGTTCGTGACTCAATTTTTCCTTTTAATAGAGGGAATACGAGCGTGCTAAGGCTAGAAAGCCAAACTCGTCCATATCCCATATTCAAGGGGTTATTCCCTAACCTATGCACGCAAATGAGCTTAGTAACTAGAATGAAATGCAAAAACCCTATGATCATACTTCAAATGTGGGAAAAGGGAGAAGGGTCATGCGAAAATGTAAAAATACTAAAAAAAAAAAAAATGCATGAACATGAGATGAAGGCTTGCGAATGTACTAGTGAGGGATGGTCCTATTGGATCTAGCATTGGACTAGTCCTTCACTAACACTCTCTCACAAGCATTGGACTTGCAAGAGCTCGAGGGGAAGACCATGACTAGCGTTGGACTAGCTACGGTTTCGTGCATTTGCATCCATCATACATACATAAGTAAATGTGCATAATTAAAGCGAGTAGGCACGTGAGCACGTAATTCACATAACACATAAGCATGCATATCTAGATGCCAAACCCTAAGAAAGCAATTAAACACATAGCACATACGCATGCAAATCACACAACGAAAAAAAACAAAGAAACCCTAACTATTACATTAGGAGGGGGAAGCCTACTACAATCTAAAAAGGGAAATAAGAAGGAATAAAACAATTAAATCCCTAACTATTACAATTTTGGCATTCGAGTACCTCCCAAATGATAAAATTGAAAATGACTAAAACAAATAAAGTGGATAAATAAATAAATAAAATGAAAACATTCAAAAGGCATGCAATTGAGCACATAAATCATATAAACACATAGGGTCAAATAAAGTAAGAAACTAAGGGATAGGGTGTACCTCCCTTGAGTCGGGGCCATAATGAAGTGGAATTACATATTTACCCTCCAAAATACAAAGAAAGGGTCAAGGCATCCCTTAGTTAAGAAATAAATCACAAAAGATAAAAACAAACATGAAATTGAATCAATTAAATCATGCAAACAACCCACATTTAAGAAGTTAAAAGACGAAGGGACTTGATTGTGAAAATTAACAAAGTTTTGGGGGTTCAATTGCAATTATCACAAAGATCTGGGGTCACAATTAAAGAAAAATAAAGTTCAGGGACCTATTTTTTACAATTAAGTTAAGGATCCAATTGAAAGAAATTAAAAGTTTTTAGGGCCATAGTGGAGTTAAGTAAAAGTACGAGGACTGATTCGCAACTTCATTCTCTGGTTTCTTAATGGATCAAGGCACTGGGCCATTTTATTTATTTGTTTGGGCCAAACCCCTCTTAGCCCCAAACCGAGACCCAAGCAAAACAAACGGGCTAGCCTACACTTTACAACAAAATAAGCCCAACCAAAAGAGTGGGCTTTGGCTATTCAAGCCATATCAAAATCCAAACAAAAGTTAATCAAAAACTCATTTGTTAGACCCAAACAAACATAATTCTTGACCCAACCTTTATCTTCTTACAAAAACCCTCCAAAATATTAAACTAGCCAAAATCATTAAGATCTAATTGTACTCTGAAACCCGTAAATAATCTACCCAAGAAAGTCACATAAAACATGTAAAAGTGGATTAAACTAAAAAAAGGCGAAATAAGTTGGATTATTGCCAGTTTTGGGCCATAGCAGAATAAGGGAAAATGTGAGAGGTTCAAACACAACCAAATTAAAGACCTGGTTGAAGGACTTATGATAGTTTTGGGGTCGAATTATGAAATTCTAAAACTCTGGGGTTAAATTACAAAGCAGAGGAAAATGTAAAACTGGCCAAGCAGTCGTCTTCTCCAATGGACTAGCCATCCGCTGCTATTTTCCTACTATTTTGCAAACGAAGAAAAACTAGAAAGTTCAACTCTGGCCACTCCAAATTCAAGCTCTTTCTTCACATAAATTCAAATTCGTACGAGGGGAAGCATACGGGAGTGAAAAAAACAGAGAAATGTAAGACACCAATACATCAAAATCTCCCAAGCGCAAGGGAACGAACTTGCTAATTTATCCGGATTCTACACACGCAAAATTGCAGACAAATCAGCTCTCAATTAGAATTCCCAATCAGGCATTTCATTGAACAGTGAATAGGCATGAAAAATTCCAACAAATCTTTGCTCCATTTACGTTGTAACCGACCCAAAAAAAAATTATCAGAACAACAGGATTTCAATTCCAGGCATCATATGAAACACATGTATTCGCGGGCGATGTAAAACACAGAAGGAAGACTGAAATGTAAATGAAGAAATTACCTTACGGGGACCTCTCACGGTGGCTATTCGTAGGCGGCAGTGGCGGGATTTGGGAGAAGAAAGTTGAAAGAATGAATCATCATGTCCATGGCTGGCCTAATTTACTCCGCCGTCGTCCTTTCAGCTAAAGCCGATTGAAGTGCTCTTGTTCGGTGAGATTTCGCAGGCAATGGCAGTGGATTGCGGCTCTCCCTCCGTCGCTCTGTTTTCCTTTCTCAGCTGCAAAGTCCTCTCTTTTCTTCTCTGTTTCATTTCTTCGTCGGTCATCTTTTCTTTCTTCCTCTGTTTTTCTTTCTCTTTTCTCTCAGACCAAGCTTCATCCTTTCTCCCCGTTGCCCCCTCCAAAACCTCCTTTTTATTTTTCGTTCTCTGTTTTTTGGTTCCTTTCTTCTGATTTTCCTTGCTGAAGCTCTCTGTTTTTCCTTCACTTCCTTTTTTCTTGTTCAGTCCCCCGTTTCCTTTCTTAGCTTTTTCCGCCTTTTTCCGTAGCCTCCACCCCAACTTTCTACTCTCTAGCCGTCATCAGATCCCCCTCTGCTTCTATCCGCTGCTCCCCTATTTTTACTCTGTTTTTTCCCCAGCCGTAAGCCTCCTCTAATTTTCCTTTTTTTTTTTTGCTTTTCCCCGTAACCTCCCCCCTTGCCTTGGCTCTTCCTTAGTCTTTTTTCTTTTCTTTTCCGACCACCCCCCTATCACTCACCCTCTCGCCCATTCCTTATTTGCAAACAAATCCTATCCTACAAGTGTCTAGACACCTCATCAACTAGGTGAGGTGTTGATGAGGTGTTGTCTAATATAAAAAGGGACACTTGTCCCTATACATGATCCCCACTTGTGACTTTTACTTTTCCTTTTTTCCTTCTTTTCTTTTTTTTCCTTTTCTTTTTTTTCTGAAATAAAATAAAAATAAAATAAATAAAGTAAACTAAAAAACTTAAAATTGAACACATAAAGCTAAACTTAAATCAATTAAATAAACAAAGTTTAAAATCAAAAATTTGGTGTCTACAGAATGTAGGGGATTGTTTATTGTTTTGGAGGACATAAAGAAGTGAATTGGCGGAATGTGTAATGATATTGAAATGAATGTACAATGACAGTGAAATGAGTGTCCCTTGACACTGAAATGAATGCTCAATGACATTGAAGTGACTCTAATGCGAGCACCGTATCCTTTTAAAAGTGATTGTTTAGTGAAGTGTTTTCCCCAATTGCTTAATGAAAGTGATTGTACAGTGAAATGTGCATTACTTGCTTAATTGTACTGATTTAAGTGTTTATTAAATGTTACTTGCTCGGCAAACCTCACTGAGCATTAGCTCAGCCCTTTTAGCTTTGTTTTCCTTACAGGAGTTGGAGGTCGGGAATCAAACGAGGGAACTTAGGGATTTATCGTGAAGACTTTAGCATTGTGATTAGTATCATAATAAGGTAGGAATTTTGTATCGATCGAGGTATTGTAAAAGAATGTGAACGGTTGGTCTTGGTTTATCAAACAGTTATCTCTGAAGTTAATGAAAGTGAATGAGCCCTGGCGAGAACCAGGCGGGCAGTCCGCTAACTTCTAGGGTATGCCCTAGGAGAAGGTGGGGCCGTCACAATCGGGGTATACCACCCCCTAAGGTGGGTCGAGGAGTTGGTAGTGGGAGAATTTCGGGGACATCTATGGGAGTTACTCGAAAAGGAACCCCAGGTGGAAGAGGACAACTGAGAGGTGCCTCCCAAGGAGGTTAAACATCAACCCCTCGCTTATTTTGTGGGCATTGTGGAAAGTCTAATCATACTGAGGATAATTGTTGGCGAAAAGCACGAAAGTGTTTACGATGCGGAAGTACCGAGCACCAACTCGCAACCTGCCCACTCACCAGTGATACCTAGCAAGTCGATAAGTCGAACCCTAGACCGACCAATGTAGGAGAGACCAGACCGAGGGTGCCAGCCAGAGTATATGCTTTGGACCAGCAACATGTGCCTAAGCCGTCAGAAGTGATGGTAGGTACGTACGATCTCTGTTTTCCATTGTTTTGCCAAGATTCTGATAAACTCTGGTGCAACTCATTTTTTTGTGAACCCTAATTGTATATGTGCCATTGATGTGAAAGACAAGAGGCTACCGTATGACTTGGAAGTAAGAACACCTACGGGTGACCAATCTTTACTTACTAATGAGATATATAGAAACTGTGAAATTTGGATCGGTGAGCGAAAATTGGTAGTAGACCTTATAAATCTGGCTATTAAGGGGTATGATATTATCATAGGAATGGATTGGTTAGCTCGTTATCATGCTCGGTTAAATTGTAGAATGAAAGTGGTTGAGTTTTGCATATCGGGTGAAGCAACCCTAAAACTAGATGTGAGGGGTACTTTAACTTCATCTGCCCTTATTTTGGGAATTCGAATTAGAAAATTTTTGAGTAATGAGGCACAGGGGTATCTAGCCTTTGTAGTCAATACCCCAGGAGAAAAGTTTAAACTAGAGAATATGACTGTGATAAACAAATATCCGGGTGTGTTTCCTGATGAATTGATGTCATTGTCTCCTGAGAGAGAGATAGAGTTTAAGATTGATCTAGTACCTGGAACCACTCCTATTTCAAAAATCCCTTATCGGATGGCGCTCACTGAACTTAAGAAATTGAAATTGCAGTTGCAAGACTTGTTAAAACAGAGATTTATACATGAGAGTAAGTCACCTTGGGGTGCTCCAATACTTTTTGTTAAGAAGAAGGACGGGAGTTTGCGATTATGTATCGATTATCGAGGTTTAAATGTGGTGACCGTTAAGAACAAATATCCTTTGTCCCATATTGGCGAGTTATTTGACCAATTACAAGGTGCTGTGGTGTTCTCTAAGTTGGATCTTAAATAAGAATATTATCAATTAAGAATTAAGAAGGAGGATGTGCCAAAAACTACTTTTAACACTCAATATGGGCATTATGAGTTTGTGGTGATGCTTTTTGGATTAACTAATGCCCCAACAGTATTTATGGATTTAATACATCAGGTGTTTAAATCTTACTTGGACTAATTCGTAGTGGTATTTATTGATAATATTTTGGTGTAATCTAAGACTAAGGAGGAACATGAGTGACATTTGAGGATAGTTGATGCGGTTGAGCACGAGGCCCAAAGTGCACAAGTAGACCCTGTGAAGGTGCCCCAAGGCCCAGTGACACGAGCACGAGCTAAGAGATTCAAGGAGTCCCTCCAAGCCTTGGTACGTGCCATCCAAACCCAAGAGAAACCGGCCATTGAAGGAATTGAGTTGGAATATCCTTGCACGACTACTAAAATGCTGCTTACAATTGAAGATGCAAGTGTTCAAGCTCCAAACGGCGGGTTGAGCTGAAGTTAAGTACCGTCGCTGAGCCGTACGGGGATCTCGCTTATGATCTATAGTTAGTTGGGCTAGCTTTCGGTCAAGTGAAGGCCCAAGGGGCTGGTCGAACTTTCCTTGTTATTTTTCCAGTTTATTAGGTCTTAGTCACGGCTATTAATAGCCTCAAGCCGCATGTTACATTCAGTTTTTGAGAGTATTGAATAAAATTTCCAGAATTTCGTCCATTCCTTGTGGCAAATTCCCTTAGCTTGTAAAAGCTAAGTTGAACATCCTAGAGTTGATCCTAGGCTGTTCTTGACTTATCAATCAAGCACACATACTTGATTGTGGCGTCCTCTACCGTTAAATCTGTTCTTGAGTGGTCCAAGTTCGGGTTCAACTCCGTCAAATCTTCATCGTGTTCCTCTAGATCCGAAGTAGCTTCCGCGTCTCGTATCAGCTGGCATCAGAGCTAGTTAGAGGTATCACGAATATCCCATTTTATCGTTTTTGGATCTATTTTAGTCTTCTAAATTCGTAGCTCAAGTGCTCGGGTTTGTCAAGTCCGAAATCTGTCTTTGTTGTTTCCTTGTCAGAAATCTGTCTTTGTTGTTTCCTTGTTGTCTGAAATTTTCTGTCCAGTTTTGTCTTGTGTTTATGTTCTGTTTAAATCCAAAAAAAAAAAAAATCTCTTGTGTTGCATACCTTATTGTCATTCCCTTGAGTCGTTGCTGGAATTAATTTGCTGGGATGCCGAATCTGTTTGCACTTGTTTCTTGAACCTTTGTGTTGTTGCTTTGCAAAACTCGAACATCAAAACCTTATTGGAGAAGTCTTGAGCTTCTTGGATCAAAGAGGTTAATCTTGGCAGTCTTGAAACCTGAAATAAACCTTCAACCGTGTTCTTGTTTTCATGGAACTTTGATCTTGAAACCAAATCTGTCCAAGTTGTTTACGTTAATTGCTGTGAAATTGTGGTCTAAACTAGCTGGCTATTGTGTGAAAACACCCCAACAGAAGTCAAAAAAAATTTCAAGAAAGACGGCTCTAGTTTCCAATTCTTGACCAGCCTTCAAGTTTTACCAAATCTGATTCAAAGGTCAAAAAAAAAATTTTTCAAGAAAGACGGCTCTAGTTTCCAATTCTTGACCAGCCTTCAAGTTTTACCAAATCTGATTCAAACTTGGACTTTCAAATCTGAACAGCCCTAGTCTTGGTCAGCCTTCAAGCCACCAAATCTGATTCAAACTTGGACTTCCAAATCTGAACAACATCCAATTCTTGACAGCCTACAAGTTTACCAAATTTGGTGCAAAATCTGACTTCCAAATCTGACCAGCCCCAAAATTTCGAATTTGGACCACTTGGGACTCCCAAATCTGACCAAACTCCAAGGTTTCTAATCTTGGCAACCCCAAGTGTCCAAATCAGATCACGGACCAAAAAGACCACGGACCAGCAGCTCAACACATTCCAGAAATTTGGGTTTCGGGTAGAGTTTTCTAGGATTTTCAAAATTTCAGCATTCAAGTTAATTGGCTTACTTTCTTTTGAGTCGTTAGTTATTGTCCAGCTATATTCTGAGTCTTGAGTCGTGTCTAGGTCTTCAGTCATTCACCTCCATTTATTGCTACTAGCTTGTGTGTCACTTGTTGACTAGTCAAGAACGTACACTGCGGTGACGCCTAGTTTGTTCAACTCGAGCAACTAGCAAGCCAAGGAATTGCTTGGTAAGATTATTAGAGAGTGATACACTTGAGTGAAATACGAGTGTGAGTGACCTATACATCGTATTTAAAAAAAAAAAAAAAAAAAAAAAAAGAGAGCAAGGAACTCGTTTTTGTTTATTTATTTTGCAGGTGGACTAAATATGTCTAGTGAAGTTGGTGAACAAACCATGGACATCAAACTACAATTGGAAGCCATGTGTGGGAGGAAAATTCCTTTGCACTACTAACCGTTTTGCAGGTCACATAGTCATGGCCACTAGAGTTGCATCTTGCTCATACAATCAAGAATTCATGGAGACCGAACCTTTCAAGAGGAGAGGTCCCAAGCGAAGTACCTCCAAGTACTTTAGCCCCATGCAATCCAGTTCACAATGTGGGTATCATTCACTCCGGGAGGAGATGCAACGCCACCGTGCTTTGTGTGTGTATGAAAGGTATAAACAAGATTGTGATGAGTATGAGAAGGAGCAAAGCAGTTTGCGTAGAGCATCTAAATCAAGGTCAACTTCAAGCAAACAAGGTTCATCTAAGAAGTGTCTTGACAATCAAGACGAAGGGCTCGAGAATTTTCGAATTGAGTCAAAGCTTCGTGAATCAATGGATAAATTCGAACGTCGGACTGAAGCATTGATTGATGATATGATGGAAAGACTTAGCCAAGTGCTGGATTCACACCTGGAACAACTTAACCATGTGCCAACCGGTGGTAATAAAGGGAAAATTCATCCTAGTCCCTCGTTGATTGAAGAGCCAAATATGAATGAGTTACAACTGAGCCATGAACATGAGCTAGACAATGAAAATCAAACCTCATGTACAATGCGTGAGCAATGGTCCGAGAAGAATGGAGTGGAAAAAGACAAGAATAATTTGGCCTTAGTGAAGAGTAAAAAGGAGGAGTTGGCCGTGTTTACAAAGGCTGAAAGTGTGACCATTTTGTTTGCTAACCGGCTAACATGTGTTTTGTTTAGCACCTCTTCTTTTGTTCAAGTTACACAAAGTCAAGTAGAGTTGATCATGGCATGTTCCATCCCGAAGTCACTTGGACACTTTGCGAGTTTCCATGGAGTTGGTCTTCTAGGAACTAAATCTCTTTGGTATCAATTCATGGAACAATGTCCATTCAAATCTGTCCGCACCATTGGAGGGTTCATTCGAGCTCATCTTAAAAGGGAAATTCCAGAATCTACTTCTTGTTCTTTACCTATGTGTCAAGGACTAGCACTGGAATCTCAAGTTGAATCAATTGGTGGAAGGAATATCGAAGTGTCAAAGGGAGTTTTCTCATTTAAATCTCGTTCTACACCTTCTTACCATCTAGCTAATAATGTCCCATTAGTCCTTTACCCGATTTCTGAATTGCTCCAAGTTGAAGGTTATTTTGTTTTCATAGGTTGTAACGCTGTCCACAATTTTCCAACTACGGCTAAAGACTTGCAACCCGATTTTGTGCTTATCCCTGCTGCAAGTGGTGCACGTTCGTGCTTCTTCACATGTCCAAAAGCTAGTCACCACGAGCTTACTTCACCAACCCCAACTTGTGCAAATTCATGCGATTCGTATGGAGTGCATTTCACTTCATTGCTGCCACTTATGTCACGTGACAATATGACAATCCATGGCCGAAGGTTGATTAGAGAGCTTTGGATTGCTACCTGGAAGTTTCGTGAGCCTTACACAAGCTTTTTCCTATCTTGGCGCATGTCCTTGTTTGAGGGCCTCATGAAACTGACCAAACGGCATTTAACTTGGCTCGTGACCTTTCATTTGTTCCCAACGTGGCTGACCTCCAAACGCACTGTCGACATCCCCATCTAGATTTGAGGACAAATCCTTTTCAAGAGGAGGGGAATGATGCGGTTGAGCACGAGGCCCAAAGTGCACAAGTAGACCCTGTGAAGGTGCCCCAAGGCCCAGTGACACGAGCACGAGCTAAGAGATTCAAGGAGTCCCTCCAAGCCTTGGTACGTGCCATCCAAACCCAAGAGAAACCGGCCATTGAAGGAATTGAGTTGGAATATCCTTGCACGACTACTAAAATGCTGCTTACAATTGAAGATGCAAGTGTTCAAGCTCCAAACGGCGGGTTGAGCTGAAGTTAAGTACCGTCGCTGAGCCGTACGGGGATCTCGCTTATGATCTATAGTTAGTTGGGCTAGCTTTCGGTCAAGTGAAGGCCCAAGGGGCTGGTCGAACTTTCCTTGTTATTTTTCCAGTTTATTAGGTCTTAGTCACGGCTATTAATAGCCTCAAGCCGCATGTTACATTCAGTTTTTGAGAGTATTGAATAAAATTTCCAGAATTTCGTCCATTCCTTGTGGCAAATTCCCTTAGCTTGTAAAAGCTAAGTTGAACATCCTAGAGTTGATCCTAGGCTGTTCTTGACTTATCAATCAAGCACACATACTTGATTGTGGCGTCCTCTACCGTTAAATCTGTTCTTGAGTGGTCCAAGTTCGGGTTCAACTCCGTCAAATCTTCATCGTGTTCCTCTAGATCCGAAGTAGCTTCCGCGTCTCGCATCAATAGTACTGCAAACCTTAAGAGAGCATCTAACCTATGAGAAAGTGTGAGTTCTGGTTGGAGAAAGTATCATTCTTAGGCCATATAATCTCAAAAGACGGACTCACTGTGGATCTGGCTAAAGTTAAAGTTGTGGCCAAGTGGAAACAACCGGAGAATCCTACTGAGATTCGTAGTTTCTTGGGTCTAACGGGGTATTACCATCGGTTTATAAAAAACTTTTTGCGAATTGCAGGGCCTCTAACAGATTTGACCAAGAAACAGGGTAAATTCATTTGGGGCACTAAGTGTGAACCAGTTTCCAAGAGTTTAAGAAGCGATTGACTATGGCACCAGTGTTAGTTTTGCCAAATGAGAATGATAATTATACGGTATATACAGATGTTTTGAGACAAGGACTAGGGTGTGTCTTAATGCAAAATAGGAATGTAATTGCCTATACTTTTCAGAAGTTAAAATCTCACGAACAAAATTATCCAATCCATGATTTAGAAATTGCTACGTTTGTGTTTGCTTTAAAGAAATGGCGACATTACTTGTATGGGGTGACATTTGAGGTGTATATGGACCATAAAAGTCTTAAGTATTTATTCTCCCAGAAGGAATTAAACCTGAGGCAGCGTCAGTGGATGGAGTTCTTAGAAGATTATGACTGCACCATTAATTACTATCCAGGAAAAGCTAATGTAGTGACAGATGTCTTAAATCGAAAGACGCAACTAGTAGGTTTGATGATAAGAAAGTGGAACCTATTAGAGGATGTTAGTGAATGAAATTCTCGTCTTGAACCACAGAAAGTTATCTTTAGAAATATTGTGGTGAAATCAATATTGTTGGATCAAATTAAGGAGGATCAAAAGAAAGAACCAACGGTACAAAAGTGAATGGAGAGAGTACAGAAGAGGAAATTACCTGACCTCAATTTAGGTTCGGATGGAATTTTACGGTTTTGAAAATGAATTGTGGTACCAAAGGATGACGAATTAAAGAACAAAATTTTAGAAAAAACTCACCGTTCTAGGTATACTGTGTATCCCAGAAGTGGCAAGATGTATCAAGATCTCAAGAGTCTATATTGATGGGATAACATAAAATCAGAAATTGCTCAATTTGTCCAAAAATGTCTTACTTGTCAGCAAGTAAAGACTGAGCATCAAAAACTCTCGGGTTTGCTACAACCTCTAGAAATACCTGAATGGAAGTGGAAACACATAACGATGGATTTTATGTCAGCGTTGCCACGAAGTCAAAAGGGTCATGATGCGGTTTGGGTGATAGTGGAGCGATTAACTAAGTGAGCACATTTTTTGCCAGTTAATATGAAATATTCTTTGGAGAAATTTGTCAAACTTTATATGGATAAGATTGCAAGATTGCACGGGGTACCAGTGAGTATAGTATTCGATAAAAATCCTAAATTTGTATCTCGATTCTGGCAAAAGTTACAAGAGACTTTAGGGACTAAGCTAAACTATAGCACAACCTATTATCCTCAAACAGATGGACAGTCGGAGAGAACCATTCAAACCCTTGATGATATGTTAAGAACATGTATTGTGGATTTTGGAAGAAGTTGGGGCCAATACATGATATTAGTCGAGTTTGCTTATAATAACAGTTATCACCCTTCTATCCAAATGGCACCATATGAAGAACTTTACGGACGAAAATGTCGATCACCAATCTACTGGGATGAGGTAAGAGACTGAAAAGTTATAGACCCTGCAACAATACCATGGGTTGAGGAAGCCTACGAAAAGGTTAAAATGATACGTCAGAGGCTTCAAACGGTCCAAAGCTGACAAAAGAGCTATGCCAACCATCGAAGAAAAGATATGAAATTTAAAATAGGAGATCAGGTATTTCTTAAGATTACTCCATTAAAAGAGAAGATTAAGGCAGGAAAAGGAAAGAAATTACAATCTAGATACATAGGTCCTTTCAAAATACTCCAACGAATAGGAAATTTGGCATATCGATTAGAGTTGCCAGCAAGTTTATCCCAAATCCATGATATTTTTCACATCTCTTTGCTTAAGAAATATCACTTGGACCCGACCCATAAACTGCCGCCAGAAGATATTGAGTTTAACGAGTCTCTAACCTATGAGAAACGACCTATTCGACTATTAGACCGAAAGGTGAAAGACTTGAGGAATAAGCAAATTCCACTGGTTAAGGTTCTATGAAAACACCATGAGGTATAAGAAGCAACCTGGGAGTTAGATGCGGACATGCAAGAGAAATACCCTGAACTATTTACAAGTAAAGGTATGAATTTCGAGATCGAAATTCTTTTAAAGGAGAGAGAGTGTGAGGACTTGAAAATTCGTTTACAGTTTCTTATAATTCTCTTTTATTTTGAATAAATTGATTTATAATTTCTTCACTACTAATTTACTTCTCTTAATAGTTGCAATAAATAATAGAGTCGAGAGTTTTACATTTACTCTTATAGTTAGTGCATGCTAGGTTTTATGGTGCATTAGAGTAGTGTGATGAATTGGTGAGATGTGTGCATTAAATTTTGTAGATAAGAGTAGGTGTTAAGCAAGAAGAAGTATGTGTTTAATAGTGCTTAGAGTAAATTAGTGAATCATAAGTTAAAAATACAAGAGAGACAAAGAAATAAGTTTGAACCGACTCGCACCGCTTGTTACCGGTCAAAGACATTACTTGACCAAGAGTTTCTTTCCTTAATCTTCTTATTTTTCCCTATTTTCTCTTCCCTATTTTTCCTAGGGTGTTGGCCGAAATTTTTGACAACAAAAGAGGGGAAAAGAAGAAAAAAAAAGGAAAAATGGTTGAGTGCCAAATGTTGGCAATCAAGGCCATCTTTAACCAAAACCTTTCTTCCATTCTTATCTTTCATTTCACCAAAATTTCCTTCATTTTCCTACCATCTTGGCCGACCAAAAGAGAGGGAAAAAGAGAAAGAAAACTCCAATTTTCATCTTGATTTCACCTTGATTGAGTTAGGAATCAACAAGAACCACTAATCTAATTCGAAGAAAGTTGCAACAAGGTGACAAGGAGGCTTGTAATGGAGTGATTTGGAGAGGAAAGCTTTGGTTTTTTATTTTCTCCTAGAGGTTTGAAGGTATTAAGTTGGAAAACTCTCTTTCTCTTTCTTATCTTGCATTTTATTAGATAGATGACTTGAATATAAAAGTTTTATGGAAGATATCATGGATTTGTGAAGATTGGTGAACTTTTCCAGCTTTGATTTATATTTTCCAGCCATGATATGATGATATCTAGCCTTGCTATGGACTTGAGAGTGTTAATATGAAGATTTCTAGTTTTAATATGACTTTTAGCTTCCAAATAAGGATTTTCCAGTTTTCGTACCAAATTTCCAACTTAAGTTTATGATGAATATATGCCAGGTATATGTTTAATATAGTTAGTTTTGTGGCTAAATAAGCACCCTATGTATCTTATAAATTGTAGATTCGATTGGGGCTGTTTTGCTATGGAATGTTAGCTTTACAATTTGAGAAAAAAATTAAGGCAAAATAGGGAAGGTGCTGCCCGTTTTTCTTCTTATGGGGTAAGTGAGTGAAAGTGGAAGTGGAGGTGCGATTTGTGATCGATTTGGACTTAACTTGCTTGGGGATGTTTGAGTTGACCTTGATGGTGATTCATAAGTTGAAATTTTGCCAAAAGTATACATTTCTCAAAAAGCAAGTAACGGTCACTTTAAACAAGATTTTCTAGTTGCATATGTCAAACTATAAACTTAAAGGTTTCAATCATTTCTTTACCAAAACTAAAAGAGCGGGCATATTTTTTCTAGGGTTTATCAAGCATTATGATTACTATTTAAATGAGTTCTATTTACTTGATTTTTCTTTGATTTTAATAAGCAAAGGTCGTATATTTTGAAACCCTATTTGATTACATGTTGCTATACAACATTTTATAGCAGATTTTGACTCTGACTACGGAACTGAACCTGAGCTTGATTTTGATAAGCAGTGAATCATTGGTGAGTGTCTCCAATTGCATGACCGAACTTGATACTTGAATGCAATGCTTTCTTAATGTGATTGGATAGTACTTGACTTGTTTGGTTGGGCAATGGTGTACTTTATCGCACTTACCCTAATTTGACTAATTGTTGTACACTGGTTACGAATGGTTTGATATATATGTGTTTGACTTGAATACTACTTGGGATTCCAACCTTATTGGTTAGTTGGTCGAATCGAGCCAGCAAGGGCATGGTCGAGGAGACTGGCGAACCATAGGTACTGTTTATTGTTTATTGTGTAATCCACTGGATTTGGTATACTCGAATATTACCACCACTGTTAATGTTGGAGTTCAGGCCCAATAGGGGGTTTGATTGGTGGATAGAGATTGGAGTTAAGTGGTGCTCTACCGGACTTACTACAGTACTTTGAGAGTTGACGGAGTGTCAACTGCTTCTCGACAATCTGCGGCCGAAGTAGCTCGCAAGAGCGAACTGTATCCTTATACCTGGAAATGTCGAATACCTAATTAACTTGTTATTTGAAGTGTTATTGTTTACTTTCATGAACTTTTGTGCTCGCCCACTTTGAGATTTCAAGTTTTATACAGTGGCCAACTTGCGTTCGATTTTGCATGATATTTTGGAATCTCACTGAGTTTTAGCTCACC
The DNA here is from genome assembly GCF_036785885.1 of Coffea arabica. Taxonomy (NCBI): domain Eukaryota; kingdom Viridiplantae; phylum Streptophyta; class Magnoliopsida; order Gentianales; family Rubiaceae; genus Coffea; species Coffea arabica. Next base: position 34,528,958 of record NC_092318.1, on the reverse strand, counting down.
CTTTTAGTTTTATTTTTCTTACAGAGGGTGCGAGCATGGGCGTGAGGCTGGGACAGGCTGGTTTTGTCTAGACCTTTTAACTTTTGTATTTGTACTAGTGCTAGTGCTCGATTAGGGTTACGAGTTCAGTTAGAACTTGAATTTTTGCTACATTTGGGCATGTATAGATATTTGAAATAGCCACGTGTATAAATGTACATTTTAAGTTTGGGAACTGCTGCTTCTTTTACTTTTGAAGTTATAATTTATCTTTGAAACAGATGTAAGTGAGTCCTGGCGAAAGCTAAGCAGGCGGTCCACTAAACTCTGGGGTACGCCCTAGGAAGAGATGGGGTCATCACAGGATCTGCTAACTTAAACTGTTTGACATGATTCTTTTGAAATATTTGTGTTGGCGCATTTTACTCAATTTTTATTATTTTGATATTTAAATTGATTTCAAGTTGATAAATAGTTTTTTTAATCATTGGTCCATGTAACTTGTAATAAATAAATGAAGAATAACTAAAAGGGCTAATTTCACAAACTTCCCCTGAGGTTTCTGACACTTGCACTGACACCCCTCAAGGTTTTTAAAATTCTACTAAGCTCCCCTGGCAGAGATTTGGGGCCTGTTACTAACATCATGAGTGCCAAATTACCAGTTTGTCCTTTGAAGTTGGGAACAATGACTGACATTAATCTAGGGAAGAAATGCATCTTCATATTGCTAATTACAATTAACTAGAATAACGGAAATTTAACTTCTAATTAAGGTGATTAAGAGTCCATTACACTACGGTGCGAATAGAAGAAGGAAGTTGGCGCCATTTTTGTGACTGGACCGATTTGACAAGGATGATTGAACAAATACATCTTACTTTGTAGCCATATAACTAGAATGGAAGAAATAGAGAAGGAAAAAACAAAGGAAAAAGAAGAAAACAATGGACTTTAAGAGAAGTTGTTCTTCATTAGCTTGGAAGTGAGGTTATTGAAAGCAGAAATAAAGGTACGAATTTCCATTTTCAATGCAACACTACTGTGATGAAGTGTTCTGGTGAATCAGTTTCAAGAAAGGTAGCATGTTATGTAGTAGATTTTTGCTTGATCAGTAGATTTTTTAGTTGGTCGTAAAGCTTAAAAGCTGTATTTAATGTATGCTGATGTTATCTGTAAATTTCATGTGTTTCTATAAAAAAAAATAAATAAAGGCTCAAACATGGACTTTTTTTATCACCACTTTGCATCCAAATCTGAAAATGTAGGATGGGGACTCTTGCTGCTGCCTATGACATTGATGTTTAGCAATGGAAACAAAATCAAGATTCCAAATGTTGATCCAAATGGCTACTCATACATTAACTTGTTCCTTGATGTAACTGAAAAAGCATTGAGCAAAATTCCTGGGAATGTTAACATGATTATGCATATGAGATGTGAAATTTCGAGAAAAAATTGCATGATCGATGTTAATGATGACTATGGAAATTTGTACAGCAATCTAAACTAGTGATAAATTTGTGTCTCTGATATGGAAATTATCCCTGCTGATGAGAAGAATAGCTTAATGAATTCAACTGGTGTGAACATGCAAGATAATTTAGGCATTGAACAGAATACTAGGATAACATGTGTAGACCTTGGAGTCTCAGACGAAGAGTATGGGGACTTTAGCTCTGATTCTTCATGGAAACACAATCTGCATAGTGACTCTGAGGATAAAGTAGTTCCAGAAAGGGTCTCAAATGATGACTGTGAGGATAGTGATACCAATTTTTCTGAATTTGAGGACAATGAGGCAGATATTGTGGTTCTTGATTCTGAAAGTGAAGAAGAGGATGACCTTATGAGACAAGTAATGAGATAAAAAATGTGACTTTATTACCCTAAAGATGACATAAGAGTTTGAGAAAGGTCAATTAGTCACCAAGGTGGATGCATTTAGAGCTACTTGAAAGATTAATTCAAAAAGACTTTCCAATCTAAGGTTGAAAATGGGAAGAGTTGAGTGACTGCTATCTGTGGTGCTGAGGGATGCCAATAGAGAATACATGCATCACCAGTGGCTAATAATGTCACTTTTTAGATTAAAACTTAACAACCACAGCACACTTGTGGGATGGATAAACACTATGTTGAAGCTACTTTTGACTGGATGGCCAAGAAACTGGTTTCTGTAATGAGAGATCATCCTAATATGACCAACAAAGGTGTATAGGTAGAGTTGAGGAAGTATGGTGTGAAGCCAAGTAAAATGCAGGTTTTTAGAGCTAAGAACAAAGCACTTGCTGAGATAGAAGGCACACATGCTGAATCTTATTCTAAACTTCCATGATATGCTGAACTGTTAAGGAACAACAATCCCAATAGCATTTGCAAAATACATTATGATAGGCCAAATCTTTTAGTTGAGCCTAAATTTTTGAGAATATTCATCAGCTTCAAAGTTCAAAAGCAGGGATTCATGGAAGGTTGCTGGCCTTTTTTGGAGTTTGATGGATGTTTCTTGAAAGGTCCATTTGGAGGTGTACTTCTCACAGCAGTTGCTTTCGATGCAAACAACAACATATTTCCAATAGCCTTTGCTGTAACTGAATGTGAGAACAAGGAAACCTGGAGGTGGTTCTTCTACTACTTTCAAGAGTTCTTTGGACCATTTGACAACAACATCCCTTTAATTTTCATGAGTGATAGGCAGAAGGTACACAAAATTTTGATTTAAGCCTTCAACTTAGTAATTAGAATTTGTTATTAAATTATACTTTGCTAATGTAGGGATTAAATCTAGCTTATGAGGAGATATTTACTGATGCAACTGGAAGCCATTGTTGTAGGCATATATGCAGCAATTTCAAGGTTCAATTTCCAGATATCTTAGCAGTTTCTTTTGGAAGGCAACTAAAAGTTATGATGTAGTTGGCCATAATAAAGAAATGGCAAGTATTAAAGATATTAACATAGATGCTTGGAAATATCTGGATAAAATTCCAAGAAGTGCTTGGTGTAGGCATGTCTTCTCACCTGAACTTAAGTGTAATCATGTGACAAATAATTTCACTGAGACCATTAATAATTGGGTTTGTGATCTTAGAGGAAAGCCTATACTCACTTTGGTGGATGGATTGAGAAGAAAGTTCATGAAAAAACTGCACAAGAGATACCAACAAGGTTGCACATTGACTAGTAATGTCACTCCTAGAATTGCTGAGAAACTCAAAAAAATTAGCCAAGCATCAAGAAAATGTGAGATGCATTTGGCTAGTGAAGACACATTCGAGATTGGTGATCTGGACAGAAGCTACATAGTCAATCTCACCCAAAGAATCTATGACTGTGGTGCTTTTCAGATATCTGGAATTCCATGCAAACATACAACACTAGGAATTATGTACAGGAGAGAAGTTGGAGTCTTACTGTGAAACTTGATTCACAAAGGACATGTACTTGAAGGCATACTCTGCAATGATTCATCCTATTCTTCATGTAAAGAGGTGGCCTCCTATGCTTGAAGTGCTCCCAAAAACAGTGTTGTCACCTCCTTTGAGAAGAGCTCCTGGTAGACCAAGAGTGAATCGAAGGAGGGAAGCTAATGAAGGAGCTTCTTCTTCACAAGCAAAAAGGTCAAGTACTCTCAAGTGTGGAAATTGTGGAGCTTTTGGTCATAATAAAAGGACTTGCAAATGAGCACCTATGCAAAAAAGGACTGCAAAGAGAACTCCTGCTGAACTGGTAGAATTATTGCATAGTCCTAACTATTATTAACTTAACATTGAATTTTAACTATTACTTACAGCTCATTTGAATTTGTTATCATTGATGACAAATAGAAGAGGCAGACCAAGCAGAGGACTAGCTAGCAAAGGCTTATCAGGAGATATTACTTGGATAAACTATTAGCATTGTCTATCATTCCTTGCCTATTCGAATTATTTATAAGAAGTTTCCAGTGCATTACTAACTCATTTTTCAGGATCATGCACAAGGAAATGTACCTATAGTACACTCCAGTCAAGGAAGCAATCCCAGTCCTACAAATCATAATGGAATACTTCATGTTCAGGACAATTGTCAAACTATTGCAGCAGCTTCTAACAGAAAGGTGTTAACATGTACAGCATAACTTATCTAACATAACAAGTTTTGGATGTAATATTTTTAATTGAACTTCATTTTTGTTGCTTAATGTTTACATAGAGGAAGGCCTATTTCAAACATTCCTTCTATTTCAACAGCAAGAGGTGTTGGTAGGACCAAAAGAACTAGAAATGGTCACTGCAATCCTCAGGTCCCAGTTCAACCTACTTCTGAATCTACAAATGCTACATCTGTTAGCATGAATGCATCAAAAATTTTTACTCCAACAACATTAGTAGTACCAGTACTTTCAGCATATGGTTTTGAGTAACTAGTCAAACTAGTTAGTTAATGGTGTTGTAGATGCAATCCTTACCATCTGCATTACTCTTTGTTGTAGATGGTGTATTGTACTTGTGGATTGCATTGATGGAAATGTGGATCAGCTACTGATATATAACTGGCATTTTAGCAAGAGTAATGTCCCTGATAGTGTCTTGAATGTGCCTTATCATTTCATGGATCATAAATGACTGGTTTGTATGTTGACATTCTGCACTTAGATCTAGGAGCAGTTGTAAATCATACTGTAACTATTCATTACTTCATACTTGAGTCTATACTGCTGCATACATGATTTTACATTGGTTTATGAAGAATTCACATTGACATAACCTGCATACATGAATTGCCTTTCACCAGAAAGGCATACTACAATTGCTAGAATGTTGCAGCAGAGTTACATGAGTGCATCCAATTGATTTGACTATTTGAATGAAAATAAATATAGCTAACAGTATGAGGTTAATGATGAGTAGCATGTTCCTAAGCCACTTGGTAGTGGAAATTGTCTTTGTTGTTCCACTGCAACATCAGTTTGCCTTTCTGAAATGCCAAGTACTCTTCTACTAATGACTCCTTCCCTCTCTGTGTCTCGGTTGCTTCTTCTGCTATTAACTTCTTCTTCTTCTCCTCCATCATACTACTTAAAGAACCTGCATTTTGAACAGTAGAAATACAACTTGTCCAGATTCTTTTCACTCTCCGATATCTTCATTGTGGCCTTGCAATTACAATAGCAATATCTATTTTTAATAGTGAAAGATGTTGGTGAATTACACGATTCTCCCCTTTGGTTTGAAGGGGCCATAATTGCTACAAAATTTTTTCACTATATCCTATAAATGCACCCCAAAATAGTGAGGATTAATGAACCAAAACTCTTGCTCCTCCCAATCATAAACTTGATGGTGTACTTGCACTTCAGATGTTTATATAGTTGGAGCTCATCAAAAAGCTGGCCGCTTGGAAGGTTGCAAGTACCCATTGCTGTTCCTGTTAAAACAATGCTTATGTATCCATGTAGTGCTTCAAAATTTTTGAATTGCATTTACACTCCCTCAATTTTGATAATCATTTCAACTTTTTTAATAACTTGCAATCTTGTACTAATATAAGGAGGAAAAGGGCATTGATGGAATACAAATGTCATCTCTGTCATGACAATAATATTTTAATCATAGTTGAGCTGAATTGTTACCAAAATCTCAAAAGCAAGGGAGCTCAGTGAAATTTTTAAAACCTTGAGAGCTGTCAGTGCAAGTGTCAGAAATCTCAAGGGAGGTTCGTGAAATTTTCCTAAACTAAAATAAATGTGTAAAAATTTTATTCAAGATTTTCCTCAAAAAAATGCCAAAAGTTCACAAATTTTATGCTTCTATGGTTTGAAAATTGTGTTCTTTAATTTAAGTTTATAACGTTTAGATTTTAGTTCTCGGTAATTCCCTTTTTATATTTCCTTGGACCAAGCTTACATTAGACTTGTTTAAACAAATCTTTTCTACAAAATAAACATAAAGACATGACCAAAAGCACAAAAAAAATGATGTAGGCCCAATCTGATAAGATACACGTTTTTTGAGTTTTCATTTTTTAGCAGAACAAATTGAAACACCTACAACCCCTATATTGAAACACTTGCAAACCCTATTTTTTTTACCCCCATCTTATCCCCACCTTTCCCACTCCCTACAACCGGATCTAGGATTCAAACCTTGAACTTGTAAATTTTCTATAATTCACAATAAACTAAAAAGTCTAGCTCAATGGACAATATCATTTCAATTTTTTTTGGATGAATTTGAATTTTTTGTCAAAGTCACTTTTTCTTTACCAATTTGCGGCTCGTAAGAAATTTCTCTTTTCATGCATTTTCTGTCAACATTGTGATTTCAAACTGTTTAAAGCTAGAAAGCCACGATAACGTGGAACATCCATGCATTAGTCGTTCCCTGACCCTATTATAATGATGCAGCCAAAAAGTAACGATGATACAAATGATTCAGAGAATTAAATTACAACGTCTAACCACTAATTCTGGACCATATTGTATAATGTTTAAAAAGCAAAAAAATCATGTAATAAACTGATCATAAAGCTCAATTCCTCAAAAAAAAAAAAAAAAGACATAAAGCTCAAAAAGCAACTTTTTCCCCTCTTTGAGGGAGAGGATTGATTAATGTAAAAATCTCGACTCCCAGCAACACCGGAAAGCACCCAGCCACTGGGACACCCTGTGCCAGCCCAAGAGGTAGACAGCAAAATGAATTACTCTCCAGCAGACAAACGTTTCAGACAGCAAAATGAATTACTTGTACACTGAAGAACAGTACAAATATTGAACCCTTGTCACCTGCTTACACAATTTACGTTTAAACAGCACAGCCAACCATCAGCAGCTGGAAATTGTCATTTACAGCTCACACTTATAACATAAATACAAACTTATGTGTGTGTGTGTACAATTTACATTCAAACAGATTTTGCTCGACATAACCCTTGATAAAGCCAACATTGAATTCTATGCTGAGGTCCTGTCTAACAACTTAACCTCACCTCAGATATAACAAATATTGCTTTCAAGTAGTGGAGCTCTCAAGAGAGCTTTTAACCAACCACAGTAAGCCAGGGTCATTACGCTTTAAAGCCAAATAAGTTTCTGCCTTCCCTGTTACGTCAAAGATTACATCGTCACTGAACCCAACCAATTGTAAGATTTCTGTAGCAGCTGTAAAAGCAAAAAACAAGAAAATAAGATTAGAGCACAAGCAACTAATAAGAGCTACAAATAAACAAAATTGTTTCATGAAAGCTTGCATTAAGTTTCTAACAGACACATTAAAACCCAGTCATCTAACAAATAGTCTATGATTCTTAATTTTCTATCAGAACTTCTCAATTTCTGATCTGCAATGTGTTAAAATTTCTTGATGAAAAGTCAGGCCCCAGTTTTGCAATTGGGAATTGTCAAATTTTAGTCTGTAAAGAATAATCATCCGCAGAACCCAAGGAAGTCATAAGGACGTGATGGAAGGAGTAGTGCCTACTTAGAAAATGAAACCAAAACAGAAGGATATCCTTGTCGAACTCCACATGATGACTATTTATTAGACCCCTGCAGCCACCCTCCCCTGCCACCACTTCACCACCTCCTCCTACAGCCGTGGGGGAGGGGAGGGAGGAAGACCTCTCCTTACCCTGCAGCCCCCTCCCCCGTAATGACCAGATCTGGTCAACAGGGGAGGATGGTCAAACTTATATATGAACATATATAATATATTTCTTCTCAGCATCTAATTTCTGCTCTTGTACTTCCAAGAGTCAAACTTTGTGCACACTGCTTATGCAATATAACATTAAAAAAAAAAACCACACTTAATAGACAAATTTACTGACCCAAGCTTAAAACGCCACCAGTAAATCAGGGTTTCTATAAAACCAGACCTTGCAACAAGGAATACCTATTGTGTGGCCTAGTTTTGTTAATGAAATTGCAGACTATGCCCATCTAGCATCATTAAAGAATCTAACTCGGAGGTTTCCCTCAACTTTCAGACTGTGTCTATTCAATGCTTCATGCAACAAGACTTGTGGTTTCACGGTAATGAAGACACGGAGCCCCAAACTAACAAAAATACAACTATTGTACCTTGGGATGTGTGTGTGTCTATACATATGCATATGTGTGGGTGTGTGCGGGCAGTGTATATAGAGAGAGAGAGAGAGAGAGACTTAACATAAACTAAAAACCAGCAAAATTTGCAGAAAACAGATCTGGTAATGTATAATAAATTTGAGGCCCTTGAAAGGAAAGACTTCTTCACACACACTGTATTTCAGTTCAACTACTAATTGTATTAATTAAACAAAACCTGTAAGCAGCCCCATGCTCCCATAAAACCAAATAATGTCTGTGATTAAGAAGACCTCAACATCTGAATTTTTTAAATGTCAAAGATTACATGCACTTGATTCTCCAGAAAACCAAACAAAACCAAAAAACCACCACCACAAATAAGTATGAAATAACCAAAAACAGGGAGAAAAAACAACAAATGTCAAAATAGAGACAGCTAGTGAGAATTCTAGCAATTAGGGCAACTTACCCTTGTTCATCAGGGTGTTCAACAATATTCCTGAAAGCAAGAACAGTCAATGCACCATCATGAACAAGTTCATGCCAAACTACTATTTAATCGAATTTACTAAATTAAATGCAAAGAGTATACCTTATTATCTTGCACAGGGTTTGCAAGACACCACCAGCATCCGAGTGATTTACTTCAGTTATTAGCTTCTCCACTGCCTTCTGTATACGACCATAAACAGCAGTGACAGGGTCTTTAATTCTCTTTAGCTCCAGGTCATCTGGATCAGGCTCATCTCCCTGCCCCATTGACATTCTCTCTGCAATCACTATCATCTTGTCATCACTGTCTCCTGCTTGAGAATCTTCTGGATCAGGTTCCACATGTATAACATCTAGCTGATTCAAATTTCCAGTGCCCTCCTTTGCTCCAAAGAAATTTGGTCCAACCACACTATGATCTGTCAATGGAACCTTCAAATTGCACAGAACAGATTCTTTATCTGCAGCACTTGTCAAAACTTCCAGATCATCAGGATCTGGCTCAATTGTTATCTGACTTCCACCAGATACCAAATAGGATTCGGATTCCATGGCACCCATGCTCTCACTATCATCAGGATCAGGTTCAGCCTCACTATCATGAATCTCGTGTTCATCAACAAGCTTCATTGAACTGGCTATATTAGGATGGCCATCTTTAGTTTCCCCTTCAGCATGCAAGCTGTCAGGTTCACAACAGTTAGTAAATCCAGAATCATCAGGGTCAGGTTCGTCACGCTTATTTACTGCTGCTGAGACATTTGTACACGCATTTGCAACTCGATGATATGCAGCAGCCACTGCAGACGCACGGGCATTAGAAAAATGTGATTCATTGCCTCCAAGTTTTCGTGACAAACTTACATGACCATCAAACTCATCCTCAGCATGTAGTCCATGTCTGAATCCATTCAGAGTGTGGCCTGTTGATTTTGTCCAATCCAAGGCAACAGCTTCTTTATTCAACTGTCACAGAGAGATTCAAAGTTAACATCATCGGATTAGCAGCTAATGCCTAATAACACAGTCATACCCTGCATTAATAGATAGATAGCTAGATAAGATTTATATATATCATCAGTCTGTAATAACCCAATATTAGTTCACAGTCAAATACAGATACTTTTGTGCATGTGCATGTGAATAATATAAATACATAAGTAAATACATACACCTAAATTATAAACATGTCATATTTGTTGTGCGTAAATATAAGTCCATATAAGTCCATACTTACATATGAAAATATGCATATAAATGTGTGTGTGTGCGTTCGTGTGTTTGAGAGAGAGAGAGGGAGAGAGAGATAGAGAGAATTACCTGTTTGTCTAAAGCATAAAAATTTGCATCATGTTCAGAGTACACCATATGTGCCTGAAGAGGGAAACAAAGCGAGTGGCAAAAGCAATTGCATGTAAATACCAGCCAACAAAGATACAGCATATGTGCATATGAAAAAGCACAACTTGGTACCAATTTCCTAGTTGGAGGAAGGTGATTGATACATAGAACTTACAAGTTCATGCAGGAGAGTCTTCTTAATGCTTTCATATTTCCTAAAACCATTGAGGTCATCAGTTCGAAGTCGCAAAGAAATTTCCTCTCCGTGATTCTGTACATGATTCAAGAATATGAATTTTAAAAACCAAAAAGCAAAGAATACTAATATCAGACTGTTACAAAACTAAGCTTACTAAAATCAAAAGCCACAAGATAACAAACTAATAAAAAAATATAAACAAGCATTTGATAGAATTCACAGCATTCTGTTTCTGTATTGATAAGGAAAAAAAATATAATATCTCATTAAAAGAAAGGACAATTGTTAAAAAAAAAACCAATAAATTTGCCAGTTCTCCCTGCTCTTTTAGTCATATATTTGTGTACTTTTCCATATTCTTTTGATAGAAAAGTAATACATTAGACAGAGTATGTAGATAAAGGTTGAATTTGCAATAACAGTTGCACTTGCAGTACCAGATTTGTCTTCCTGAGAACAGGGTATACTGGACATTAATGCAACAGAAAAGTATAGAGATTCAAATTTTGACCAGTATTATGCAAATTTCGATCTTCAAACTTTTCATGAGATCCTGTTTAATCATAACAAGAAGAAGACTGTCAGTAATGCTATTGAAATAACAAAAAGATTTGGTCAGAGGGGTAGAATAGAAAAAGCTGCCGAGCAGAAGTTGCAAAAAGGGGAAAACTTGGTGTAGGAGTATGATACAGAGGAAAAGCGACTGTTATTCAGCAGACAGGAGAGTTTTGGGTCAAAACCATTTCTGCAGGGAACTGAAGCCCAGACCTCAACAATTTTAATGTTCAGGCACTAGAAAAAAGTTGCCAAGAACCACTGGGCCTCCTTTTTTCGCCAAGGATTTGTTCAGAGGTTCCATATTGCCAAGATGACAGGCAGCTTTTTAATGATTTTTTTTAACATATGTCGGCACAAGAAATTGATAGAGCTAGAGGAGTGAGGAGAAATGATTGGCTAGATCATTCTAGTCAAAGCCTCTATTATTTATATTGAATCCAAGTAAAGGGGTATCAATCCAGCCCCTCCCATTGAGATTCTCTCATATGTCGCAATATCTGCTGTTTGGATTAGATAGTTTGTCCCAAAGCAACTTTCAATAGGCATGGTACGAACCAGGCTGTAAGAATAAGAAGGAAATTGGCATTAGCCAATCCCAAGAAAGGTAGAAAACGAGGGCTTGGGGTTGGGGATAAAGGTCTCAAATTAAAAGGAAAAAGGGATTGTACTTCCTTCAAACCCAAGACAGGGTAGAGCATTAGATGAGCAAAGTGGCTCCCCTAGTCTAGTGCTATAGAATAAGAATAAGTAAGAAAGGTGACTAGGAAAGTGGCAGTGTGGCCAGTTTTGTTCCCCACTCTCAGGGAAGATTTTCTTATACTATACAATAAGTTTCAGTTTTTGGTCTCAAATCAACTTTTGTTTAGGAAGAATATTCCTGAAACTATGATCTCGATTTGGAAATAGCAGGAATTTGAATCCTAATATGGACTTTGGCGTGTTTTATATATATATATATATATTTTTTTTTTTTTTTTTTGGGGGGGAGGGGAGGGGAGGGGAGAGGAAAAGATACAGGCAGATTACAAAGCATAAGAACAAAAGCCACTTCACCAGTTGCTTTCATGGACAATGGGACATACTCTAATATGGAATTCCTTCTAAGTGACTTGAAACTAATCAGGCCTACATCTAGAGAAAAGTTGCACTACATGAACAGGCTAATTATTTCATCACCAATAATCACTTCAAGCAGAAATGAACAAGAAATCAGTTTGCGAGCACATTTCTGTAATTTCTCCTGTATCCACAACCTTCTCGTAGTTTCTGCTCGATGGCTTTATGCCATTATTCATTTTGAATGGTGTTGGCAAATTTATTCAAGAGTAGTTTAAATGTATTTTAGGTTCTAAGCTGAATTAACTTCACCAATAACCAGAAGTACACCAACACTACAATGTGATCCTATTAGGTTGAAATTTAGAGGGATCAGATGCTGGAAATGTGATTCCTACTTGAATTCCTTTACTTCCAAACTAACCAGCACTTTCCAGCTTAGGAGTTTCAGCTTCATATTCTAAAATTTCCTCAGAAAACAACAACAGAAATGGATATTAACCTAATTTTATTTTAAAAAAAGCTTTGCAAACATAAATGGAGGAAAAATAAAACACTTAATACACAAAAGTAACCAAACCAGATGTTCTCTATTGAAATTCACCTTGTTGAAACCAAGGATGCATTTAGGACTGACTCCAACATAACCAACTGGAGCCATCTCTGACATTATCCCCACCTGCCACCGATACTTTAGGAAACCAATCAAAGGGAATGAATAAGAGTTGTGAATATCATAATTGTATTTTATGAGCAAAGAAGGCACATCATGATATCAATACCTTATTCATGATTGCAACAATTCCAGGATCTGCAGCAAGCCTATGCATTAATTTCAAAGCCTCCGAAGCAGGAGGACTCAACTGCAGATCAAGAAACAATGTCAATAATCAATCACCTCTACTATCTCTTTCTATTTTTTCCCCTTCCCCACTTCCCTACATTTCATATCACCATTCAAAATTTGTGTTTTGAAACATTATACTCCATATGATTTTTGATATCAGAAACTTTTGACTAGCAGTACCCCAAGAGATTAACACTAGGCTTGCATATTCAACACCCACCAAACAATATCCATGATTTAAGCATTCAACTGATATGGTATTGTTATTCACCATTTCAAGCATAGGTAATCTAGACTTAATTCTGCATTTATAAATGAAAAGAAAAGAGGGAACAAGAAGAGCAAAAGCAAATGGATCTAACAAGGTTCATAGTACCTCAATTCCTGGAATACTAAGTGTGTGGAACTCAGAGAATATGTAAGTCCCTTGTGGAAGTCTTACAAATGAATTGTGTCCATCAAGAGTTCGCTGCCTCATTCTTTTCTCCTCTTCATCAAATCCAGCTATTCGAGGGTCTTTCTTTGCATTTTCTAGAACCTCTTCCACTTCATTTTCAGGCACTCCCATCATCCTTATAGGTTTTCCCTGAGGGAGATCAGATCTAACCATTAAAAAATATAATAAATTTGAACCGTATGCTTTCATGTACACTCATTTTGCAAGGAATATTTTTCTTTTGCTAAACAACAGGGCCAAGGTTATTTCCATACTTCAAGGAAACCTGAAGGTTTATGATGCAGTCAACAAAGAGCTCCACAAATCTAAAAATGAAAGCCTTTTTATTTTCCTCAAGCTTAAACTAGGAACAGGAACAGTGTCCTTTATATAACTTCATTGTAGTTCTGTTTTCTCAGTTTTACTAATTATACTATTTAGGTCTTTTAGTCATGGCTGGAAATTTCCAGAATTCCAGAATTGTGTCATTGAGTCTTTATTACGTTAGGTAAGTAGTTGGAGTCTCTGTCAGAAAGCAACTTCCTAAAAGTTCTACAGTTCTACATCTAATTAGCTTTCCTATTTAGAATATGGAAATAGGAGAAGCTTTAGAAAGTTTTTGTTATACAACGTTATTATTTACAGAGAATTTGATGAACAAGGATTGAGTTTTAGTTTCTTAGTTTTTTCCCCCCCAAAGATTACTGTCCATGGATATTGTTCACAATCCCCTCACTCTTCCATTCGTGCTAGTATGCAAGGTCGTAAACATCTTGTCCTACATTAGTTTAGCTCGTGACAGCTGAGATATTATTTAACCAAAGACTTGGCACATTCAGTGGACTAATAATATCAAGAATTATCTGAAACCTGAAACTGCACATTCAGGAAACCTAAATTTATTTTCATTCATCTAATATTTTAGATCTAATGAAATGATGAAGTAATTTGCAAAAGGAGAATTAGATAAACTCCTATTTACCAAGAAAACAGGAGAAAATTTAGTTTCCACACCTCAATAGCAGATGCAGCTTCCAATGGGAGATAAGAGTGCTCATCTGAGAAAGGGTATAGCATTTTAGAACCTTTATTGGTAGGAACAATCAGCCGCAATGTATCAACTTTGACATTGGTGAGTTGTTGTAATTTGTCCCCCAACTCTTTTAGATTAGCACCATGTTTCATCTCAAGGATAAATTTCTTCCCCCTCCATGTAACTGATAACTGCTTCTCAGGTGGCTGCATCATCTGCTTTGTGAAAAAAGTATTGCTATCAAAAATACTTTACCAAACAAATTACATTTTTATATTTTAAGACATTCAGAGCTAAGAAAGAAACAAGAAATGGCTAGGGTGATAGCTAGAAACTGCAACTCCAAAAAAATATAATATTAAGGGCCGAAAACTCATACCCATATACTTGTCCAACAAAACCATAGCATTGACTAACAATATGACCCAGGAGTTTCATATACAAGTCAAGTTAGTGATACTCAAAGTGAAATAGAGCTCCATAAGAAAACTACTCGAGCTTAGAACATATAAAGTGCAATGGCTGACTAAAGGGGGTTTTCCTGTATAAAGATGTCAGCGAATAAAAGTTCAATCTTCAACATGTTTGCTCTACACTGTGGCATTGCAGTTGTTGAACCATACAATATCATCAGCAAGCTTTTAAAAAGGATACAAGCACTCTCGGCAACAAATTAAAGGCAAGTTTTCCCATCTTTCATATGCATTTATCTTTCACACCCTAAAGCTGATATCAGCTCACCATTTTGAGTTCTCCATACTCCATACATTCCCTGTTACCACCTAACAAAGGTAAAATCCCTTTTCTGTTCCCATACCTTCAAAAGTATCAACATTTAGGTAGAAAACTTCTTTCTCAATATGAAACAGATAGCCACTGCTCCTACCAATTCTTTAGACAACTCATCTAGTCTTACCAGTACTTTCATTAAACAATACGTGAATCTGATTGCTTTCCCGTGACAGGTGATGATACTTAGACATGTAAAAGATGCATCTTATTCGCCTCGAGTGAGCTCCCCCTACAAGTTTGTATTTTGTACAAAAATGACTTTTACAACAAATAGCTCAAAATTAAGCCCTCGTTATCAATTAATACCTCTCTATGGCACCTATCTCGCTAAGTTACCTCTTTATTTTCCCGTACGAGAGCAAATAGACGAACAAAATATCCCCAAATCGGAAAAAATTCTAACAGTCAGTTCTAGTAATACCATATCCTCTTGAACAAGAAATCAACCACAGCAGGCCTCAAAATCGTAAAACTTTTCTTTCTCCACTAAATTTACAATTACAATTCAACAGATGATGGAAAGATAAATTTTTTGTCCAATTCCTTGTTTCAAATGCTCCTGAACTCATCAATCAATTATGACTATTGACTACTTAAAACCACAACTTCAAAAAAATACAAGTAGGAATTGAATTCGAGAAAACTTCTATAATCAGGGTCCTTAAAACCTCAATTTCACAGCTAAAATTATCAGTAAGTCATAAGATAATCAGAATATCATAATTGAATAGAATCAGGATCATCGAATTTCAGGAAAATTTACCTCGAATTAAGCGGTTTTGATTTCGCCGGGGAACGGAATTTTATTTGACTTTTGTTTTATTGTCCCTTTTTCCCTGAGAGAGTATATGCTTGCAGCTTGCTCGCTCGGAATATTAATCAGACGACTGACAGATTACAAAAAGCCCTTGTATTTATAGTATCCCGGAAGAGGTAGCGTTATCAGATAGGCGTACCTGCATATTGTACGTATGGACTGACGTAAGCACAGAGACGGAAACTTCTACCCACTAATGACTAATGTGTAAGATTTTGTTGGAAAAAATTGTGTTAATTCCACTTTGTCCCCCCAAACTTTAGACAATTATCCACTTCAGTCCCTAAACTTCAAAATGGGATACTTAAGTCCCTAAACTTATAAATACCTCCCACTTAAGGAAAATTGTTAACAAATCCTGAATGCCATTGGTGGTCGAAATGTCCCATTTTATAAGGATTTAGGGATTTAAGTGTCCCATTTTATAAGTTTAAGGACTTAAGTGGGAGGTATTTATAAGTTTAGGGACTTAAGTGTCCCATTTTGAAGTTTAGGGATTGAAGTGGGTAATGATCCAAAGTTTGGGGGGACAAAGTGGAATTAACCCGAAAAAATTGAAATTTGAAATTTGAAGTCTGATGTTGAATTCATTAAATCATTAAATATTAAATGTCGCATATTTGGGTGCATATTACATTAAACAATAGGTAAATAGCTCATCATATATTTTTTAGAGTAAGTTTTGACTAAAAAATTTAATGTTACTTAATTAATTCATACGTTTTATTTTTTTATTATCAAACGCATCTAAACATATTACAATTTAAATCTATTAATTTTAAGTGTTAAATTAGATTATCAAATAGTACTGATCCTAATGAAGTGGTCTCTGTGTTAATCATGGCCAAATAAAGGCAAATATTTTAGTGTAAAATGGATAGATGCTTAGTACATGATCGGTCTTAGTAGTTCTTGGGGAATTTCGTTTTTGGCGAATTGAGTATTATTGTCATTTGTTTACTTATTTGGTTTGTAATCTTATTCCGATTGTGGCTTAGGATTTTTGCAAGTTTTTGATACTATCAATAAATAATGCATTCACATGAAATGTTCATGTATATACAAATATTAAAAAGGGATAATTTTAGAAACCTTCCTTGAGGTTTTTTATAATATCACTCAATTCTCCTAAGGTTTTTAAAATCTCACATTTTAACAACTCCCTTATCACAGTGATTAAAAAGTTACCTCCCTTATCTCACTTTTTAATGTCACTTAAAAAGAAATGTTACAAGAAAAATCGCACTTACCTCCCTTACAAGAAAATCACTCAGCTCTCCTCAGGTTTTTAAAATCTCACTTTAAAATCTCCAAAGGTTTTTTATAATATCACTCAGCTCTCCTAAGGTTTTTTATAATTTTTTGTAACATTTTAATCCCTTTGGAGGAAATAAAAAAAAATAAAAATTTTATTCCAATATTATCCTTATGTTATCCTACTTATAGAATTTATAAAAAATAATAATAATAAGATAAGGTTAAATTTTTATAAGGTGTAAATTTCTTGACGTAAACTATTTTATTTCAGTTGTATTAGAATAAAGCAAAATTTACACATTGAAAAATTCACACATATGAAGAGATTATTTTAGTTTTTAATACAACTTAAACTACACCATGAATTAAAACATATTTCTCCAAAAAAAAATATCTTTACTTCCTCAATTTTAACTGTGCATGAAATTTTTTAAAGTGTTAATTACTCTTCAAAAGCCTCCTAAGTGGTTGATCTTGATTAGATTTAATTTATCCACGTCCTTTGCTATCCACCATGACTTCAATGCAAAGAAATATGGACCATTATTAGCTAGCAATTTGTATTTTTAATTTACATTTTTTGCTATTAAAATTTTATTTTGTTTTGACTTTTTGATTAAATAGTTATTAAGAGCAAGGGTAATGTTGTTAATTTATGACCTTTGATAGGAATATTTAGTCTTGTCAATTGGACAAGGGAGGTAAGTGAAATTTTAAAAACTTGAGGAAAGCTGAGTGCTAGTATGACAAACCTCAAGGAGCTTTCTGAAATTATCCCATACAAAAAATATGGCTATCCTAAATACATTAAAAAAAAAAATATGCTCACCCAATTTGTATTCAGTCAAAAATGAAATAATAACCAATAGATATATTAGCATCAACAATAGTAGGCATGGAGCAACGGTTCGTTGAATAGTTTACGGCCATATTTTTAGAGCCAGTAATCTTGCTTGTTGAAGCATTCTTTCTACACATTCTTGCATTTCACCAATCCCGATTCCATAGGAGCCTTCTGAACGGGGGCACGCATATGATCGGCGGAGTTAACTGCTGATGTTCAAGGTCCACCAGATGCATATGTAACGGACGAGTTTGCTAGCACTGAAGCTAGAACCTGTGCCGTTTGTTTGCACCGTCTGTTAGTCTTCATGCGTGAATAGCTAACAGTGGGAGTATTTTTATCTTCATTATTTTTTTCTTCTCTATTGAGGCAAGGTATAATGGGAAGAGGGAAAATAAATTATAGGTGTTACCAAAAATTATTAAGCACTGAAAGGAAATGAAAGACCAATCAGCTGCAGAAAATAATAATGAGAAATACATACCAGAATAGCAGAATTACCAGAGAATGAAGAGACAAAGAAGGACTTACGATGATGATGATGATGATGAATTTGGGGCTACTCTATTCTTAGGGCACGACACCATAGAGAAGAAAAGAGAAGGTTTTAGTCATTTCTTTTATTTGGTTTTTATTTATTTTTTAAGTAAATGGATATATATGATTTTTATGGATAATCCATGTATGTCCATTTATATGCTATATTTAACCAACTTTGTTTCGAAGGCTAAAAATTTTTTCTGAAAGAAGAGGTAAGACAACTTCTGTGGAAAGATGAAGCAAAGTTGGGAGCCCTTGTGCTGGCAGAGAGCCAAAAAGAGATGAAGGGGGAGAGTTCATTGAGAGTTCCACAATGCTCCTACATACTTCGAACATGTACAATTCTTTCCATCAAAACATGTCCAAACATCATAGCAGTGATGATACAAGAAATACATGACCAATTATACATACCAAATACAGCTAAAGGGTACATGCCCATTAAACTTATTGAGGCCAACTTGTCAAAAATTTCGTTAGCTATACAGTATTATTGATTAAAGTGCAAAGGTTAGTTCATTTTACACTCTCCTAAATACGAATTTCTATTATTATATTCGAATTAGTCGCTCCAAGTCTAAGTACTGATTTAAGCAGCCTATTGTCTATTTGAATTTGTAAAAGGTAATTGGACACTTCCTTCAAGGTATATTCGAAGAAATTAAATATTACTGCTCCAACAAGACCAAGAACTTTGGCCATTATATATTGATGCTCCAACGAGAATTCATCTGTCATCTCTAGGGATGCAACGGGACGGGGTTGGGGCGGGGGACCCCTCCCCCATCCCCCGCCCCGTTGCCTACAAACTCCCCCCGCCCCCGTCCCATCCCCCATCCCCCGCTCCCCCCACCCCGTCCCGCTTCCCCCACGGGTGCCCCCGCGGGGCTAATAAAAAATTGTTATATAATTTTATTATGGTTAAATTTTAGCAAATAATTAAATACTAAAATATCAACATATCATCAAATTATTATTCATTGTAATTTTACAAGGGAAAGAGGGGTATATGGCTGTTAAGCTAGATATGTCTAAAGCTTACGATAGAGTGGAATGGCATTTTTTGAGGGAAATGATGCAAAAAATGGGTTTCTGTAGCAGGTGGATTAACTGGACTATGAAATGTGTTGAAACTGTCTCTTATTCTTTCAATATTAATGGTGAGGTTAAGGAATACATCGTACCTGAGAGAGGAATCAGACAGGGTGACCCCCTCTCACCCTACCTCTTCCTTATGTGTTCAGAAGGCTTCTCAAATCTGTTGACAAGAGCTGAAGAAGAAAAGAAAATCTCTGGACTCAAAATCAGCAGAAAGGGACCTAGTCTAACTCACTTATTTTTTGCAGATGACTCATTAATTTTCTGTATAGCAGACATCAACTAAGCTGAGGAGCTGAAGAGGATCCTGGTGACATATGAAACGAGCTCTGGACAGTCGATCAATATGGAGAAGTCCTCTATTTTCTTCAGCAAAAATATGGAGCAGGACAGAAAGCTGGAAATCTGCGGCAAGCTGGGTAATATCCAGATGGTCAGCCAAGGCAAATACCTGGGGCTGCCAATGGTGATAACGAGGTCGAAGGACCAAATTTTTGGATTCATTAGAGACAACATCCAAAAGAAGTTTGGAAGCTGGAAACAGAAATTGCTGAATCAAGCAGGGAAGGAGGTCTTGCTAAAAGCAGTGACTCTAGCTATGCCAACTTATGCTATGTCATGCTTTAAACTACCTCTGAAACTGTGCAAAAAGATCAGTGCACTTATGGCAAGCTACTGGTGGGGAGAAAATGATGGAAAGGATAAGATGCATCTTTGCTCATGGAAGAGAATGTCCCAAACCAAGAACCAGGGAGGACTTGGTTTCAAAGACTTTGTCAATTTTAACAGAGCATTGCTTGGTAAGCAGGTTTGGAGGTTGCTGGTAAATCCAAACTTGCTTATCTCCAAGGTTTTGAAAGCGAAATACTACCCTACAGGATCCATCTTCAAGTGCAAGTGCCCTCAGAATGCTTCATGGATCTGGCAAAGCCTGATGGGTGCTAAACGTTTGGTGGAGGATGGCACCTGGAGGAAAGTTGGAAATGGGTGCAGTATAGATGTCTGGGAGGACAAGTGGATTGTTGGGAACAAGGAAGGAAGGCCCTCAACACCCAAACCTCCAGAATGCAAAGTGCAGAGAGTTCACGACTTAATCATCCAGAAGAAGTGGAATAGAGTGGAAGTGTTCAGAAATTTTAATAGTAAGGATGCTGAAAGAATCCTAAATATACCTATTAGCTTAGCAGGAAAGGAGGACCGTAATTTCTGGATGCACTCTCCCACGGGACAGTACACAGTGAGCACAGGTTACAAGGTACTCATGAAAGAGAAGGTGGCTCAAGAAAGGGTTGAATATAAGGGCGATGGTCCTAGTACACAGAATGCAGCAAAACAGATGTGGTCCTGCCTATGGAAACTAAACATCAAACAGAAACTAAAGACCTTCATGTGGAAATACATTAATAATGCACTCCCAGTCAAGGAAGTCATCTTTAGTAGGTCTAAGAAAGGAGATCACATCTGTAAAGCATGTGGTGAAGGGGAAGAGACGGTGGAACATGTGTTGCTGAACTGCAGTCAGGCTAAGCAGGTTTGGCAGATTGCACCAGTACAATGGGGGGGTGCAAAGGACAAACAAGGCTGTTTTAAGGCCTGGTGGACTGAAATTACTGGAGCCAAATCGAGGCAGGATGGTGAAGAACACCTTGCGCTAACAGTTAACATCTTGTGGCAAGTATGGAAAAGCAGAAATGAATGGGAATTCAACAACAAACAAAGACATGCCTTGGCTACTATCCAAAAAGCTCAAGAGGAATGGATGGAGTTCAGCGAAGCCTACAAACAGCAGGAGAAAGCGAGCACAGCAGAAACAGATGCTTACCAAATGCAAAGAATAGAATCAGAGAATGCAGAGGTGATCCAAGTTAAGGTTGCTGCTCTGAGCAAACTAAACAGCAATAAGGTTGGAATAGGTGTAACTGCTATGACTGAAGGAGATGCGATTGTTGCAGCCTGGGCTATTAATGAAAGAAGCTACAATTGTCCACAATTGGACGAGGCCGAGGCTATCAAGATAGCTATGTGTAAATTGGCTGTCAGAGGTTGGAGAAAAGTCAAGATCCAAAGCTGCAACAAACACCTGCATCAGCAAATTAGTGCGGGGAGTGCATCAAATATCAAGCTGCATACTCTTGTGGAGGATATTCTTAGCTTGAGAGTGCTGTTTCAAATGTGCTCTTTTGGTAATATATCTAAAAATGATAATCATGTTAGTACTACAGTTGGGGAGTATGCCTTAGGCATATTGCATGATGAGGAATGGATAAATCCTCTGTGCTATTGAGCACTTTTGTATAGAATTAGGGGCCTTTGCTCCAAGTGTAAAGGTTAGTTGATGATTAATATATGGCTAATATCGTTTCGGAAAAAAAAATATTCTTAGGGCACGACACCATAGAGAAGAAAAGAGAAGGTTTTAGTCATTTCTTTTATTTGGTTTTTATTTATTTTTTAAGTAAATGGATATATATGATTTTTATGGATAATCCATGTATGTCCATTTATATGCTATATTTAACCAACTTTGTTTCGAAGGCTAAAAATTTTTCTGAAAGAAGAGGTAAGACAACTTCTGTGGAAAGATGAAGCAAAGTTGGGAGCCCTTGTGCTGGCAGAGAGCCAAAAAGAGATGAAGGTGGAGAGTTCATTGAGAGTTCCACAATGCTCCTACATACTTCGAACATGTACAATTCTTTCCATCAAAACATGTCCAAACATCATAGCAGTGATGATACAAGAAATACATGACCAATTATACATACCAAATACAGCTAAAGGGTACATGCCCATTAAACTTATTGAGGCCAACTTGTCAAAAATTTCGTTAGCTATACAGTATTATTGATTAAAGTGCAAAGGTTAGTTCATTTTACACTCTCCTAAATACGAATTTCTATTATTATATTCGAATTAGTCGCTCCAAGTCTAAGTACTGATTTAAGCAGCCTATTGTCTATTTGAATTTGTAAAAGGTAATTGGACACTTCCTTCAAGGTATATTCGAAGAAATTAAATATTACTGCTCCAACAAGACCAAGAACTTTGGCCATTATATATTGATGCTCCAACGAGAATTCATCTGTCATCTCTAGGGATGCAACGGGGCGGGGTTGGGGCGGGGGACCCCTCCCCCATCCCCCGCCCCGTTGCCTACAAACTCCCCCCGCCCCCGTCCCATCCCCCATCCCCCGCTCCCCCCACCCATCCCGCTTCCCCCACGGGTGCCCCCGCGGGGCTAATAAAAAATTGTTATATAATTTTATTATGGTTAAATTTTAGCAAATAATTAAATACTAAAATATCAACATATCATCAAATTATTATTCATTGTAATTTTACAATTGAAACTTATAAAAACAATCAAATAAAAATTATTTGAATACAATCCAACATGATTAAATAAATATAACTAAAGTAGTCAAGTTTTCACTTTTGACACAAATACAATCACTAATTCATTATTGTGCTTGTGCTTTTTTTAAGAAAAAAATGTTATTGTATTAAGTGTAATTAGGGATTTAGTATAAATGTATTCGTAAATTTAGTATAACCAATTAATAATTTGTATTAGTACACATATATAATTATTAGTATAATTAATAATATCAATTATATTATATATACTAATAGACATTATATAATACATATAACTAATAATATCATTATCATAAGTTTGTAACTAATTAAATTATATATTTTATATATAATTATATACATATATATTTTATATATTTATTTTTTTAAAGCGGGTGGCGGGGCGGGGGTACACTCCCCCGCCTCCCGCCCCGTTTCTAAGCGGGGGGAAAAATATTCCCCCCATCCCCGCCCCAACCCCCTCCCCATTAGCCCCCCGCGGGGTTGGTGCCCGCGGTCACCCGCCCCCATTGCCATCCCTAGTCATCTCGCAGCTTGCTCAATTTTTAGAATGGACATTTGGTGCTGTCTGCGGGAATTGAACCCGTGACCACGCAATGGGTTCAGAGACAGATTAAAGAAAAAATGAACTCCAAGTAGTGAATTCAAGAAATCCTATTCGAGCCTCCATGTCAAGTATACTCTTTTGTCGTAAAAATGAACTCAAAGTAATAGGTTGAAGAAATCCTGCATGGGCATCTGAGTTGAGTATACTCTTTCCATGGTGAAAATGAATTAAAATAATGAGTTCAAAAAATCCTACTCGAGACTTTGGATCGAGTATGCTCTTCTAAAGATAAGAATGAACTCAACATAAAAAAAAAATTAAATTCTTGCTCAAGCTTCCAGATAAAGCCTACTCCTCTAAGGTCAAAAGCATTTAGTGAGCTTAAAAAACCCTACTTTAAGACTCAGAGCCATCTAGTGAAAATGAGCTCGAAATGGTGAGTACTATAACCTCACACTCGACTTCTCTAATCCCGCTCAAGTGCCTAGGAATAACGAGCTTCTAAAGATATGAAGTTGAAGAAGGCAAAGGAGACAAGCAGTAATTTGGATAAATCCAACTTAATAGGGGGACATGAGAGATGAATTTCAATAGGGCAAATTATCCAATTGGCCCTTGAACTCTTTGTCTAGGTAAAAATAAGCCCCTCATCTATTTTTTGCTGACTTTAAGCCCTCGAACTTGTAAAATTAGACACCCATGATCCTTTTAGCCAGTTTCTCCGATTTTGCAACCGGAAGGCCAATTCACACGAATGCCAGTGTGCTTTTTCAAAGGGCATTTTTGTCCACATCTTTTAAGCAAAAAGGGAACAACTCCTCCTTCTTCTTTCCATTTCTGCAAAACCTCTCGAACCTGGGGTGGTAGTGCTGGGCTGGGGTCGAAGAGGTATGGTTTTTGCATGAGGCCTGTGGATCGAGAACCTGGGATTGTCCAGTGAAAGTGGGTCTGATGGGGCTATTGATTCTGAAGTGCATAAGAAGGATGGTGGTGAGCTTAAAAAGTCAGAAAATGGAAAGAGAAAACTTTCACCCATCATATGGGATAGAGATGGAGATGGCAAAAAAGTGACTCGAATTGTTAAGGCGAGGACTTCCCCAGCAGCAGCTGCTCTTCCCCCTCAGCTACCCACGCCTACTTCTGGCACTATGTCACCTGATCGCAATCCTGATAGTCGTCAACATATTTCACCTAGTAAAGATATAGTGGTTCAGAATTCTGGGCTGTCACCGAAAAAGGTTACTGAGGACCTCACTTTTCAAATAAATGTTACTTCTGACTCTCTAATTGGTTTATCTCCTTCAACTCCTAAGGCAGAGGAAGACGAAGCTCACTGGAGTAAAAATGACGGAGCAGTGACAGTAGATGATGATTACTATATGCCAGCACGTAATATAAAATCCTCTAGCTGGGCAAATGAGGCTGAATCATCAGCTGATGAAGGTGAAATTTCTGATGATGAGGAGATGGTTAAATTGAAGAAGAAAAAAGAAGAAATCTGTTAATGAATCTACTGACACAAGGGGACAGAGGAAATCAGTAACTCCAGAGCTCGGGGAATTGAGGAGAGAAGGTTCAGTGGGAAATAGGGTCAGGTCTTTTGATGAACGCGTTAGATCTTTTAGTGGAGATAGTGATCCTGATGAATTGGACAGGAATGACTATATGGAGGTTGATGAAGATCGTAGTTATGGTGGAACCAGTGGTAGCAATGCGGATACTGGTTCTGATGAAGAACACAACTAGTGGGGAGATTCCTAAGAGCGGTGGTATTACTCTCCTGCAGAGAATGAGAAGAGAGAAAGCGGCGGCAACGAGGGTTTTGCAGAAATAGAGGGAAGAAGAAGGAGTTGTTCCCTTTTTACTTAGAAGATGCGGACAAAAATGCCCTTTGAAGAAGCACACTGGCATTCGTGTGAATTGGCCTTCCGGTTGCAAAACCGGAGAAACTGGCTAAAAGGACCACGGGTGTCCAATTTTACAAGTTCGAGGGTTTAAAGTCAGCAAAAAATAGATGAGGGGCTTATTTTTATCTAGACAGAAAGTTCAAGGGCCAATTGGATAATTTGCCCATTTCAATATGATGATGAGATGATTATCCACTCAAAAAAAAAAGAGAAAAAAAGTCAAGTGGGGACAAAATGCAAAGGAAGATATTTTTATTGCAGATAGTACAAAATATTGTTTTGAAAAGCATTCTCGGGGTTTGCCCTAGGGCACGCCTTGAGGCGGGGCGTATGCAAAATGCCCTAGGGCTATGAAAAGAGGCGATAGTTTTGTGAGGCGTACACCTCAATTGAGGGAGCGTTCACCCAAGAGGCTCTGGTGCGACTTTTGCGCTTCAAGGTTGGGGACGTTCGTCTCTTAAACTCCTCTATTATCATCTACGTGCCTTGGTTTTGAACCTTCTATCTGTTAAAAAAATCCCAAATTCTGTAGGCGGCAGACTCTCTTTCTTCACTCAAATCACAAATTTCCTCTCCAAAATACCTAATTGCTATATCCTAGATCCTCTCCCCAACCTACAAACACCTCTCTCCATGTCAAACTCCAACTGTTGCTTCATCCCTGTCTCCCTTACTAAATATACAGCAAAAGAACGTTTATGCCTGAGAAAGAAGGAGACTTACTCAAAGTAGGAACCAAACGCAAAAGATTTATGAGTAGAAAGAGCGCAAACCCAGCTGAGAAAGTGGACAATGGGAGAACACAAAAAACGGACCTTCAGTCAAAATTCAAAACTCACAGGAAAATAAAGAAACATCGAATATTGAGACACGAGACTTCTTTTAGTTCCTTTGACTTCAACTTGTATGTGGCAATTAGAAGACTTTTTTGGAGTAAAGCTAGTTTTGAACCCATTTTGACTAATGTAGGTTTTTTTTTTTTTTTTTAGCTTAACGGCACATCTAGCCTAGCCTAGCCTACTCCTACTCCTAAGGGGAGGGGAAACCTACTCTATGGGGTGGCCCAACTGAGCCGGGGGGAACCTGATGGGGACTGAACCACCATCAGACCAGACGAGTGCACCACACACCCGTATGGATTTAGAACAAACCTCATATTGAGGGACATTGATGGGAGGCAAGGTTTGAACCCTTGACCTCCCACCCCACAATTAATGTGGTGGCCAACTCCACAACTAATGTAGGCTTAGATGAGTGTTTTCTGTTTGTATTTTTTAGGGTATATATCTCTACTAGTAATCTAAGCCATTGTAGTGGTTATTCACAAGTTAGGTAATTATAAAATTTTGAAAATTTTCTTTATCTTAACCAATTCTTTATTATATTTATATGCATTTTTCTAATATTGTTTATATTTTTTATATATTAAAAAATTCAAATTTTATGAGACTTACAGCCTATGTCTCAAGGCTTTTGCCACGTTTGGATGGACATAAAATGCTCCACCCAACGTTCTCACATTTTAAAACATTCTAAAAATACAACATGGTAGAGCTGGTACATGAGGAGGCCTTAGCTCAAAGACGGGCTTCATAGACAAAAGCATCTACATCTATATTATGAAGCTAGTAAAAGAACTAGTGGTGCTACTGTAACTACTAAGTCGGAGAAAGTTCTTGGACAGAAAAACACTCTCGTTCGAAGCCTTCAAAGTATCAGGTGCTAAAATAACTAGGTATCATTTCTTGGGGCATTGGTCGTCTCAGCCCCATTAGCACCTCTAGCAATAGTGTCAAGAGTAGGAGCATCTCTCTCGAACCCTAGCAAATCCTATGCGACTATCATCCTCTGCTCCTCTAGCTGGCTCAGCTTGAAACGGGTATCTTCATTGTCATCAACAATCTCAATCATGCCGAAGTTTAAGTGTGGGTAGACATGCTTGGCATTAGCAATATAGCTTCATCAAATCCAATGTGTAGTATTGGACTCTGCTATATTGCACCATGTTTTTGAACTCCATTGTTTTCTTGAAGTCCTTCACAGCTTTCTCCATTAAGCCTTTCAACTCCTCGAAGCTCTCAAATTCTTTCATGGCTTTCTTATCAGCTTTCATATCCAGATGTTTTAGCTCTTTCTTCTTTGAAACTTTAGCTATCTCCAAGGTTGCCTGTAGCTTGCTTAGCTCTGCATGAGCTTCAATAACTTGCTCAACTGCTTCAGTTTTTTTCCTTAGTAAGCTCCTTTATATGAGCTTTCAAATTATCCTTGTTGGCTTGAAGGTACAGCTAAAGCAAGAATGATGTTGAAAATTCCTTGACGGCTGGAGCAAGGATGATGCTGCTGCTTCCTTTTAATTTTTGAGAAGACACAAGATTTTGATCTCACAGGTGGATTAGGCTTACATTTGTAGTTCTATTTTCAACCCAAGTCAATGAGAGTTCATGTGACTTGGACAAAGTTAGTTGGTCCTTTTTATTCAAGTACTTGCTAGAGCAACTACAAATTATTACATGCTGCAACACTCAAGTCTTTCTCCTGGCTTTAGTACTTGCATCGCACGTCGCAAGTATTATTATTTCTTTTGATGCTTAGAAAACAATCAATTGAGGTAAATGTGTAAATTTAGTTTATTACACTAATCAGCATTTATGTAGAAATATAAACCAAGCTTTTATAAACCGAGCTTTTGTTATTTATTTATGTTGCCATGCGGCATTAGTGTGATTAGTTAGATTTTACGGTGCCCATGTGGGTTTCAATTCTTTATTAGTATTACTAGAAGTTAGGGTATTGGTACTGTCGCGCCCCATGCGCCCCATTTTTGAATGAAAAATAACGTGTTTAAAAAAAATGAATTTTGATTAATTTTTGATTGAAAAATGAGTTTTTGATTTTTAGAAAGTAAAGAAAGAAATGGGCCTAAATGGGACTTACAAGTGCGACGATTTTGGCCTAAAATAATAGTTTAAAAAGGATTTTTAATGAAAAATAGGAGTCTCCACTTGATATTGAGTTAAGGTGTACCAAGTCACCTAAAATGAATTTTAAATGAAAAGTAGAGAAAACCCTTTTTAAACCACTCCAAGTCTTCGAAAATCAGAGAAAAGTGTTCGGGAATCACATTTGAAGAAAGGGAAGGCAAAGATAAAATCCAAGACACCCTTTCAACCTAGCCAAGGCTAGTTGCGTGATTTAGTCAAAAATTTTCTTAGTTTAACCTAAAAATTTATCACATTTAGATGTCACTATATGGATGCAAAACCTAAACTTGGGAGGATATCGTGGGGTTGGAATGTCTCTTCAAAACTTGATTGATGCGAGTCACATTAATTGTGATGCCCAAAAGTGATTTTTTGAGGAGGTCACGAATATACAATCAATGAGACTTAGAAAAATAGAAAAAAATTACAATATATAAATATACGTGACCTAAAATAGAGGATGCAACATATCGGGTACCGGGGCAAAGATTTGTGACTCCATTTTTCCTTTTATAGAGGGAATACGAGCGTGCTAAGGATATAAAGCCATACTCATCCATATCTCATATTTAAAGGGTTTTTCCTATCTAATCAAACAAATGATCTAACCTAGTTCTAATTTTCTTAAATGAAATGCAATTTTATATGTCATGCTTTGCACATAGGGATAGGGATATACATATAGGGAAAATATGGGATAAGGGATAAACATATAGGGGAATGTCATACAAAATGATAAAAAAATCCTAAAAGTAGAAAATATGCATGAAAATGTAGTGATTGTCATACAAACATGATCTAACGCGTGGAAGTGTCAGGCTACTGGCTCCATTGTTGCCCTGATCTGGAGAATTGATCGAGAATTAGGGAAGAAAGTTGCAGAGAGTTGAAGAGGGAAAGAGAGAATGGGGAGTGAAGGAAAGTAGAGAGAGAAAATGAGGAAGAAGAAAATGAATTATGTTATTCTGTTATGATACCTTCTTGTCCAATCACATGTGTACAAATAGGATAGACAACCGACTCACTTAATTCTTTGTAACTAAATCTGTTAATGCCTTGCGCGACGTCGTTCCACTAATTCTCAGCTCATACGATGTCGTCACACTTATTTCTATTACTATTAGACCTAATTTGTTCAATTGAATGAAACGTCATCGTTTTCTACAATTTGGGTGAATTATTGCTTCCCTGACAGGAAGGTCCCTAAGGGTGTAGCGTTAGACTAACTCATGTCTATAAATGCTCACTAGCATTGGACTAGCGAGAAATCGGAACAAATGGCCACAACTAGCGTTGGACTAATGTGGTGACGTCATGCACTTTATTATAATCAAATAAATCATATAAACATAATAAAAGCGAATAAACACATGAATCACATAAAACACATAGCACATAGGCATAATATCTAGATGCAAGACCCTACGAAAGCGAGTAACACGTAAACACACAAGCATGCAAAACACACAAAGCAAAATAAAGCGAATAAAGACTTAACTATTATATTTGGGGGCTCTAACTACATTCTAAAAGGGGAAAGAATGAAATGAAATGAAATAATAACCTAACTATTACAATTTGGCATTTAAATGCCTCTCAATTCACTAAAAATTAAATTGAAATAAATACACAAAATTAAAACAAATGAAATGAATAAAAACATCAAAAAAAACATGCAATTACATACATAAAATCACATAGTAGCACATAGGATCAAGTAAAATCAAAATAAAAGAGTAGAGTGTACCTTTCTTGAATTGGTGACCTTATGGAATGAAATTTTTCTTATTTACCCTCCAAAACAAAGAAAAAGGTCAAAGCATCACTTTAATTAACAAATAATCACAAGAAGTGAAAATAAACACAAAATTGAGTCAATCAAAGCATTCAAATGAAAGTAAACAACCCATATTCAACAAATTAAAACAAACAAGGACCCAATTGAAAGAATTAGAAAAATTTGAGGGGTCAAATCATTATTATTACAAATATTAAGGGTTTAAATTAAAAATAAAAATGAAATTAAGGGCTTAAGATGAAACCTATCAAAACCAAATGATAAAATTCACAAAAATAAATCAAAAACCCTTCACACTAAACCCCAAACAAAAATATTACCCAAGTCTAAACTATTTTTACAAAATTCAAACAAAGAAAAATTAAGTAATAATATTTAACTCTAACCATCCTAAATTCCAGAATTAATCTACCCAATGAACCATAAAGCATGGAAAAAAAAAAGAATGAAGTCAAAAAAGGGTAAAACTGGTTCAATTAGAAAAGTTTTTGGGCCATAATATAAATAGATAGAATTTAAGGGGTTAAAGTGTAATTTGTGGAACTTTATTCAAGCATGCTTCGCAGAAGCTATTCTTCTTCTTCGATGGTTCTGGGTTCATCCGAAACAAGCTTGGGAATCTCATGTAGCAATCTTAACAAGAATCCAATCTCAAATACTAGTCAACTCCCTAAACCCATCATCAAGGTGTAATACTAAACACACAAAAGGAAAAATCTGAGCTGAGGAGAAACTTGCAAGACCCCAGGTTCGTTCATTGGTTTCAAGTTTCTGGGGTTTCATGTCAAAATCAAACAAGCACCAAACTTTCAAGCCATCCAAAAGGTTATCATACCATAACGGAGAGAAAACAGATTCTAGCAACTAAAATGACAAAAAAGGCTGGACTGAAAATTATCACTTCACCGAAAACTGGAAATCGTCACTTCAGCCGGCATTGGACTGGCTGGAGTTTTCTCTTTTCACCCCACACGTACAAATACACTAAACCATTGCAAGATACAAAAGACAGCAAAAGGGAAGAAAACAACTCCAAAATTTTCTTGGCTTCATTCCCCCTCCCCAACTAGCGAAACACACAGGTTCCGAATCAACGGTTCCTCACTCATTTGAAGTTATGATTAGCCTCAAATTGTCAAAAAACACAAAGGATTTGAATCCAATCGACACATAAAGCATGTATATTCCAAAATCGTGAATAACCAACAGGAAAATTGCAATAAACAAAGTCACGGCAGACATGCTCTGAGAGCTTCAAGAGCCTGTGCTTGAAGAAAGACTGAAATGTAAAGGAAAAGGATAACTTACAGTGATCTCTCTCGGTGAAGAGTCGCAAGTGATGGTGGGAAGTTCTGGAGCTGACAGCGAGCTACAATTCCTCCGCTCAGCCTTTGCCTCTTGCTCCTTCCAGATTCTCTACCACCTCTCTTCTTGTTTCCTTCAGCCTCCACCCTTTCTCCTCTTGTTTTTTCTTGTTTCTTTTCCTTCTTGCTCTTCCCTTTCTTTCTCTTTTCTATCCCAGAAACCCTCTTTTCTTCTTTTTCTGGTTTTCCTTTTTTCGTTTCTCTCTCTGGTTTTTCTTCTCCTTCTTGCCTGATAGATCTTCCCCTCTCCCTTGCTTACTCAGCCACCCTCTCTCTGGTTTTCTTGCTTTGTTCCTCTTTTTTCTGGTTCCCTAGCTGTCGTTCCCTCTATCTCCTCCCCTTTCTTGGTTTCCTTTCTCTCTATCTCTCACTCTCGGTCCCTCTCTCTACCAACCTCTCCGAAACCCTTTCTCCTTTTTCTTCTAGACCCTTGCCTTTCCCCGTGGTTTTCCTTTTCCTTTTGTTTTTTTTTTTTCAATTTTTCCTAAGCTTCCAAGTGCCTTACCACCTCACCCTTTAGATGTTATAGTATCAAAGAAATAAAGAGACACTTGTCCATTATCTACCCTCACCTATCTAGTTTGCATGGCCTCCACTTGACCCTACTGCATGTGTGCCACATATTATTTTTTATTTTGTATTTTCTCTTTTTCAAAACCAAATTATGATAAATAAATGCTAAATTTTAATTACGTACCTTACAAAATGTCATTTCACTTAGCAAAATTGAGTTTGAAAAAGATTAAAAAAATGGATTTTTATTAAGAAAATGATGAATCTTAATGTACCATAATAAAAACAAGCACTAATTACTATTTTGCAAACTTAAATCAATTAAAATAAAATAATAAAAATGAAAACAAGAATAAAAAATAAAATAAAAATAAAAGAATAAAGATAAAATTAAATTAAATAAACATTAAAATTTTGGTGTCTACAGCTTGTCCCTTTTTGTCTGAGTTTCAAGAAAACTCGAGACAAAGACGTAAACACCAAAATACTTACTTGCGTTATTCCAATGGCGAACTAAATCAAACAACACAAAGTGGTTAGTCCAACACACTTATTGTTATGCAAAACAAAGTGATTAGTTCAAAATGCTCCAAAATAAAAGATCATAAGTGGGATAAAACCCAAGTCTAACGGAAGTAGGAAGACATATTAGTGGGATGAACTCGATGCTAACAGTGATAAAAAAACACGTTAGTGAGATAAATTCGATGCTAACGGTGAAAGAAAAAACACGTTAGTGAGATAAACTCGATGTTAATGGTGATAGAAAAAAACACGTTAGTGAGATAAACTCGATGCTGACGATGATAGAAAAAACACGTTAGTGAGATAAACTCGTTGCTGACGGTGATAAAAAAAAACTCATTAGTGAGATAAACTCGATGCTAACGGTGATAGAAAAAATTCGTTAGTGAGATAAACTCGATGCTAACGGTGATAGAAAAAAACACGTTAGTGAGATAAATTCGTGGCTAACGGTGATAAAAAAAAAACACGTTAGTGAGATAAACTTGATGATAGAAAAAATAAGTTAGTGAGATAAACTCGATGCTAACGGTGATAGAAAAACACGTTAGTGAGATAAACTTGATGCTAACGGTGATAGAAACTATGTTAGTGGGTTGGACCCGATGCTAACGGTGATAAAAAAAAAACACGTTAGTGGGTTAGACCCAATGCTAAAGGATATAAAAGACACGTTAGTAGGTTGGATCGGATGCTAACGGTGATAGAAGCCACGTTATTGCATGAAAAAGTTTTGAATACTTACCTGAAAAATCTTTTCAAAAATTGCCCCAGTTTGAATCAATATTTGTACAACCAATCATTTGCTTTGTATTGTGGCATTGTTGCTCCTCCTTAAGGTCTTGATTTGCACTTCCTCTTCTATTTGAACCCTGAATGTTTAATTGTTGGGCGACATTCCATGATTTTATTACAAAAATAATTTTCCTCAGTTTTGCTATATGAAACAATCAAAATAATGCCACTACCATTCGATCCGTTCGGCTTTCGAGAAATGTGTAAACATGAGTATTTTGATGTTTTTCCCTTGATGTTGCAAAACCCGACCTTGCACCGCAAATTGCATCCCAGTTGCCTTAACTTCCAATGTTAATTTAACATGAAAACTTATATATATGCACCTTTTGACAAATCGAGGAAATTGTCATTTGATAAAATTCAATAGCCCCCAAACCATATATCCTTTGAACACTTTCAGTGACAATGTATAGACTAATTGGTTCTAAAAATTTTATTATATATTTGTATTGTACTTAATATCACGATGTTTATAAATGTATGTCTAATATTATTTTTCTGTACAAAGATTATGTGCATCTCTAATAATGAAAGATTCATTAGTATTTTTTTTTTGTTTTCTTGGTTACTTCACTTCTGTTTTGTAGAAATTAACACTAACTTCATTCCGTATTTAATTCTATTCCATAAGGAAATTTAGTGCAATACAAAATCAGAAATACTTTCAATAATGTTAGAAAGGGCATTCTAATTTTGAGAGAAAACAAATTTTTTTTGGAGTGAGAGATAAGAAATTTGGGAGGGCAAAGAAATATATTGTCTTACAGGAAAATGTTCATGTTTAATTTCTAAAAAACACATTTGTAGTAATATTTTTTCCATAAGTAAACTTACTTAGAATTATCCAAAGATAGAACCTCAAGCTCGTATTACTTTGATTTGAGGTTTCTTTTCAAGAATTGAGTTCCATTGAAGAAAACTTCATCATGCGTTTTTTAACACTGTTTTCATTATCCTACATAGTTTTCTCACAGGTTAGCAAGAAATTGGAATAAAATATTGGCAACTTACTTTAATTTTTCTTTCTTTTTTTTATTGGGGGTAGGATGTTGTATGTTTAGTTTTCTTGTTCAATTGTATATTCTCTTATCTTGCACTGAGATATTCATCCTTCCTATGAATAGTCTAAGATATTCATCCTTGCACTGAGATTTTCTATCCTATGAGAAATTTTGATTTCCCATTGCAATTTTTATGATAGTCTAAGACTTGTTTTATGTGCTGTTTCAGTCTCATAAGAGTGTTTTACATAAATACCTTCAATATTTATAAAAATGCAATTAAGCTTTGGAGAGTAAAATTGTCACTAAGTTTTGTAATAAGTATAATAATGAGGTTTGTTATTGAACTATACTTGTACTAGCAGATTGGTGGATTATAAACTTTTGCCCCATCAAGAAAATCCCAAAGTTTTTAATTAATTAAAAGCAACTTCTTTTTTTTTTTTATCCTCTAACCCCTTCCCACGTCCTTTCCACCCCCAACTACCAGTCACACGATTAAAACTCTGAATTTGATGGCAGAGAAGATTCTAAAAGTCCTTACCTAATAGTAAAATAT
Source organism: Coffea arabica (assembly GCF_036785885.1). Lineage (NCBI taxonomy): Eukaryota > Viridiplantae > Streptophyta > Magnoliopsida > Gentianales > Rubiaceae > Coffea > Coffea arabica. The sequence continues at coordinate 34,494,248 of NC_092318.1, read as the reverse complement.
TACTATTAAAACTCAATTTGATTACATCCTTATTATTTGAAAATATAAGAAAGTAAAAAAAATACTTGTAGTAAAGATATTCTAGTAAAAAAAAAAAACTAAATCACTAAATCATATCAGTGCTTTTAATGTAATATAAGATATAAACAGATCAAGTGACTTAATTAATGGGTTCCATTTGTAAGAAGGCTGGAAAAAGACTAGTTCAAATGACCTATGCCGTTTCAAATATTATTGCATGAAGTACATTTGTTTCCTGCAGCAGTCGGCAACGAAGGGACCGCTACCCTCCCAAAACTTTTGAAAATCCTATTTTGACACATGCTTATTTATAACAAGCTAATAACATCTCCCTGTCTTGCCGCATCCCCCAAATGTAATTAACAGTAATATTTTATGCCCCTTTTCTACTTAACTTTCACATAATATACTAATATTTAGTTTCCTAAATAAAATAGTATATCAACTGAATTACGGTATCACTTAAAAATGATGTAAAATATAAAAAAGAAAATACAATCAACATAAAAAATTCAAAATGTCATGGTAAGTCATTGTAACAAACACCACTCACAAAAATATTACAAACACAAAAAGTCAGAGCGTCTTGTTTTCAACGTTAATTATCAATCTCCATACTCCAATTTTAAGTACTCTAAGGTAAGTACTATTGTTAAGATTTTTTTCCCTCAGAAATTCCCCTATTATATTTTTAATCTTCAGTAATTCTTTATTTAAATAATTATTCTTAATCATTGATTATTCTTCCTAACATCCAACTTTAAAGCAATCTATAAGTAATTTTTTTTTTTAAAAATGTTATCTTACTTTAATATCAAATCATGTAATATCCTTGAATTCTAAGATAATTTTTGTAGAAATAAATTCAATCATTACTTTCACTACAGTGAGTGATAATAAAGTAACATTTTTCATCGTACAACACTCGTATTGATGAAGAATAGAATCAGAGTAAGTTTTATTTTAATTATTTTGTTTTAGATCTGTCGTTGCACTAAAATACTAGTTATAATATTTTGAATTTGAAAGCTCTCATAAATGTTATTTTATGTGAATAGTACATGGCAATGACGTGATGCCGAGGGTAGAAATCGTCAGCTTCTTGTCACATAACCCAGAATATCGTGCTGCAGCACGGCAATAAAAGGGGTCGCTACTCGGTGTATTTTTCTTCAGCGCACTTATATAAGGTCTGTTTGGAACCTGAAGTGTTTTGGGAGTTTATCTAAACCTTTACTGTAGTGCACTGTAGAAGTTTTTGAAAAATTTTTGTAGAAGCTTTTGTAAAATGAAAAACTTTTTTATAGAAGTTTTTGTAATGTGAAAAATTTTGTAGAAGTTTTTGTGAGGTGAAATTTTTTTTTCCTTTTCTCTTTTTCTTTCTTTTTCTCTTTCTCTTTCTTTCTTTCCTTTTTCTTTTCTTTCCTCTCTTCTTCTTCTTCTTCTTCCTTCCCCCTCCCCCTTCCCCGTTACCTCTGTCTCCCACCTCCAGCACCACCTCTCTTTTTTTTTTTTCTTTTCTCCTCTCCCCCCTCCCTCTCCCTCCCCCGCCACCCCTTTCCTCCCCTCTCCCCCGCCACCCCCCTCCCACTCCCTTCCCCGTTCCTCCCCCCTCTGCCTGCCACTCCCTTGGACCGCCACCCCTCCCACTCCCTCCCCTGCCACCCCCCTATGTCCACCATCCCTTTCCTCCCCTCTCCCCCGCCACCCTCTCTGCCCCTTCCCCCTCCCCTGTTCCCCTTCTCGCTTCTCATCTTCCCTCTGCCCTTTCTTTTTTTCACATTTTCCCACTCCCTCTTCTTCCGTCTCCTCTCCTTGCTCTTGTCGGCAGATGAAGCAGCGAAATGAAATTTTTTTTTGGGCAATTTTCCTTCTCTCCCCTCCTCCCCTCCTCACCTTCCCCTGCCACCCTCACCCTCCCCCGTGCGATCTGGTCTAGCGACCAGATCGACCAGAGGGGAAGGGGAAGGGTGGTGGGGGAGGAGTGGGGCAGACGCAGAGAGAAAAAAAAAGACCGAGGGCAGGATGGCAGGGGAGGAAGAGGGGGAGAGGGCAAAAGGGCAAAAAAAAAAAGAAGACCGGCATTGGAAGAGGTGATCGGCGCCGAAACCGGCGGCGGAGGTGGTGGCCGGCGACGAAGGTGGTGGTGGGTTGGGGTGGGGGAGGAAGAAGAAGAAGAGAAGGAGAAGGGAATTTTTTTTTTTTTTTTTTGTATTTTGAATATTTTAAGTGTGTAGGTAAAAAACTTTGAGAAGTTTTTTGGGGTTCCTGTAGCAAAAGTTGTTAAAAAACTAGTAGGTAAAAAACTTGTCCAAAAACCTAGCTTCCAAATAGGCCCATAGTTTCGACTCAATTTTCCTCAATGCGCAGGACCATGTAGCTTTAAGATCCACTTGTTAAAAAGCGCATTAGCTCTCCAGTATAAATGGTTAAAAGGTTTATCAAACAGGTGTTAAATGAACACTCGTTTAGATATATTTCAAGTATCGTATTTTTAAAAATATAAGATTAATTAGAAAAAGTAAATAAATACAAGAAAAAATATGTAAGATTATATTGAAAAAGTATACAAATATAAAAAAAGATAGTAATTTTTGATATGTGTATATATATGATAAGTTTAGGAATGGTAATAAGGCGGGAAACCCCTTCCCTGCCCCCGACCCCGTTGCCCATTAATTCTCCCCACCCTCGCCCCGCCCCGCTTCCCTCGCAGGTGATCCCCGGGGCTAATAAAAATTTGTCATATAATTTTATTATAGTCAAATTTTAACAAATAATCAAGTACTAAAATATCAATACATTACCAAATTATTATCCATTGTACTTTCACAATTGAAACCCATAAAAACTATCAAATAAAAGTTATTTGAATACAATCCCACGTGATGAAACAAATACAACTAAAGTAGTCAAGTTTTCACTTTTGACACAAATTCAATTACTAAGTCATTATTGTATTTTGAGAAAAAGTGTTATTGTGTTCAATGTAATTAGGAATTTTGTATAAATGTATTAGTAAATTTAGTATAACTAATTAATAATTTCTATTAGTAGATATGTATAATTATTAGTATAATTGATAATATCAATTATATTACATATACTAATATCCATTATCTAATACATATAACTAATAATATCATTATCATAAATTTGTAACTAATTAAATTAAATATTATATATGTATATATAATTATATACATACACACACCAAATATATATATATATATATTTATTTATTTATTAATTTTTTTTAATGGGTGACAGGGTGCGGGATAGAGCGGGCGTATACTCCCCCACCTCGTCCCACCACCCGCCCCAACCCTCCCCTCGTTAGTGCCCCAATTGCCATCCCTAGATAGGTTAGTATGTATATATACAAGTTAATCAATCTATTCAACAGTTCTTTAACATACATTACTACTTATATATTTGAATTATTCTCTCCAAGGAGAAGTAGTGACTAATCATCCGATGCTTTCCCCGAGGATAAATTGTTATTTGATTTGTGCTAAGTATTTAGACACACTTACCCCAAGGTCGATTCAACCAAATCAGTATTTCTTCAAGGAAATTGAAAATTACAGCTCCAGAAAGACCAAGAACTCTAGTCATTACACATTGGCAGCTCATCAGTCATTTTGAAACTAGCTCATTTTTAGGCTAACATGTTGCATTTTTTTTCCCTTAAAATGAATATCTAGGAAACAAAATCAGAATGCTAGTAAAGCAGGTTAATACTCTGAACGCTACATGGAAGCAAAGCACAACTCTACCAGCACTTCCCCACCCCAGTAAAAATACAGATGCAACTACAACAAAATTCTTGCTGATCTTGCCATAAGAAAGACGTCTGTGCACCACCAAAGAATACAGCCATCTACGGACAAGAAGCAAGGTTCTTACTGTGACAATGGGAAATTAACATGAGGAGCCAGAAAGGGATTATTATCAACTGAATATGAACTGAGAACTCGCTGGCTTGGTAAAACTTCTGATGTTATGTATAAAATTAGAAAGGGTAAACAACAAAAAAATCCCCGATGGTATAACTATCTTAAAGAAAAGCCCCCTATGGTTTCAAATCATATGTATTGGTACCTCATTGTTTGAGGTAATTTAAACATTGACAGAAATCGTTAAAACAAACAGTTTTGAGTGAAATGACAAAAATACCCTAATAATACAAGCAAAAAATAGCCTAAAACAAACGGTTTTGATTCATGTGTTGGTACCTTATTGTTTGAAATAATTTAAACATTGACGGAAATCGTTAAAACAAACGGTTTTGAGTGAAATGACAAAAATAGCCTAATAATATAAGCAAAAAATAGCCTAAAACAAACGATTTTGATTCATTAGTTTCATTCACTAATAATATAAGCAAAAAATGTTGATTTCTACAAGTTTGAAGCAAATTGAAAAAGAATCATGGTTGTTTTAATAAGGTATAAGGGACAAAATAGGCATTTCATGTCAAAATTTGCCTCAAAAAACTATTTTTTGGAAGAACCACGCGCATTTCCAACACATTTACATCGCACGTATTAAATTTAACAATTTCCATTGATTTTTCACTTTACTTCAAACTATGAGGTACCGATGTGTATGATTTGAAATCACAGGAGGCTTTTCTATAATATAGCTATACTACAGGGGACTTTTTTGTTATTTACCCAATCAGAAATGAGTTCCTAGCACTTTTGGACAAAAATTCAACAAAATGTAAGGTACAATAACTAAGAATCCAAGTTACATCCATTTAATCCTTTTGACCTAATTTACATCCAAATATCACAACAACCTCTCTATCCCAACAAATCTGATTTGATTCTCGCCCATGTTGGTGCCATGAAACACAAGTTTAGAATTCAATGCTCATCATGAACCACCCATGGGAATATCCTTGCTGTTTTGATCAGGAGGGTGGGTATCAAAACAACTTGCAGAAGTACTTTGCTGAGCCTGGCCAGCTCCAAAAATGAACTCCTGAGGTGGGATGTCATAAGCTGGGCGGGCAAGAACAGACGAAGCACCGGCCTTACCGAAAGCAGGAGCAAGAACTGGATTATTTGGCTTTGGAAAACCAAAGCTAAAAGATGGCACACCTGGACTGAGGGTAGGCCACATTGCGCTGCAATTATCAACTGAGCCAAAAATCTTCTGCTCAAACTCCAGTAGTTGTTGGTAGACAGCTACAAATTACGGAAATAGGAGATCAGAAGCTTATTCAACCTGAGAAAACAGCAATAATTCCAGCAGGACAACTCTAACATCTAAGGATAATAGGTGTCTGGAGATAATAACATGCAAATACAACAGAAACAGGATAACAACTTTGGACAGAACAAAGATACGAACAATTGTAGCATAGTTATGATAGGATCCTCTGACTATAACATCCTAGATGACAAAAGTTTTGCTAGGTAAATTATTTATTGCTTCAAGCCTCTATTCCCTCATGCAAGAAATATCTGAGATCCAACTGTTCACTTGCATAGACATTTTCAATTCAGTCCTTTAATCTCCCCCCCCCCCCCCTCTCTCCCAAAAAAAAAAAAAAACCAATTCAATTCTCAGAATTTGAACTTTTTTCTTGGGGTTGTGGTGGATAAAGATCAGGGGCTTTTCCCAAGTATCATGTGCAGATACACAGATACTTCAGCCGCTTTATAGTACATACTGAAAAAGACAGACATTCAGTTGAAAGAATCACATACCTACAGCCAAGATTAGACTATTTTCAACTTTACAAGTAGAAGTTCCACGAGCAAAAGTACGTAAAATGATAAACCTTGAGTTATGTCAACTGAAGCTCTCCGTTCCTTCACCCACTGATAACTCTGTGCTAATCTCCATCCTTTGCTTTTCATCAAGTAAGCTATTACAATAGCTGGCGACCTGCAAAAGGAGCATAATTATAAATCAAAAGTTCCAGCCAACAAAAGATTGTAAAAGTAATAATCATTTACTAAAACTCTCAGGCAAAGAAGTAGAAACCGTCATTAGCAGCCTGCAAAACTGTACAATATCTTTTTATTTTAATTAAGCCCATTCAAGGATCTTCAAAATGAAAATCAGGGAGCCTTTCTAGCAGACTGTATAAACCCAGATGTCCAGAAGAAATCTAGTTAACCTAACCTACCTGTTTTTTCCAGACATGCAGTGTACAAGAACACGAGCATTTTCCTTTTCACATTTTTCTGCACATGTAACAAGTATGTCAGATATGCAAAACCAGGAAAAATAAATACAAAAAATAGAATGATGCAATTGCACACATCCATCATAACAGAGGCATTGAAAATGTATAAAAAGATATTTACCATTGCTTGACAGTAGCATACCTACACCATCCACATCAAAACTACTGAGTTTAAAATAATTAATGCCACAAACCCATCTAAAAAGGCATAGTAAATTATTTGCTCAAAATGTTAAAAAAGTTGCCTGATTTCATTCAAAAGCATATGATGATCGCCTTATGACGTGGTAAAATTTTCTGTACAGGTTTTTTAGTAAACCAAAATTTCTATCTATAGATTCAAACATCACAGTTGCATTCATGGAATTTTTGAAGCACAAAAAATCCTGTAATAGGTAAGAAACTACATATATGATAGCAAGGATATACACTGTACTGTAACGTGAACCCATCCACTGTAAACTTTACACCTTAACTCAGAACCATGCAGCCAAGTTGCCATCACTGGCTACTTATTATTATGTTGGTTAACCATAACATTGCCGCCTCGGCTAAATGAATAAATCAATGACAACTTAACCTAAACAAATATTTGTGTGCACATAGGCATACACATGTTAATAAATACATATCTACAAACAATCAATTCCAGGTTGTTCACTTTAATTATCAGTTCCCAGGCCAAGGAAGGGAATCATTTTACAAACCCAATTAAAACTCAACACCACAATCAAATTCTCAAACTCTCAAGCGCCTTCATGCAGCATTAATTACCCCAAAAAAAACACACACACAATCTTCGAATTGTTCCTGTCAAAGTTTTTGCTCAACACCAATGGAAGCTCTTCATATGCTCCATATTCACATCAGAAAAGAACATGCAAGTTTCCGACACAAATTCCGTTACTTGACTTCCTACATAAATATCAACTCAGCCAAAGATACATATCTACTGTATCACACAACACTCTAGGGAGGGAGAAAGGATTAATTAAGAACCACAATAATGTAAAGTGCAGACCAAATGTCCAAACATTTTTAACTACTTAAAACAATTTCATTAAATCCAACTCCAAGTCCGCAATTTTACAGCCAGAAGTAATTAGCAAAGCAGCAAGGGAAAATATATGATACCAGCTAGATGAACTAGTACAAAGCGCACTTAAAATAAATAAGGCTAGAATCTCATATAGTAATGCCATCTTTTTCCCCCTTTTTTTTTTTTTTCAAAGCAACTGAAACCAGGCAATCCCAGGGAAATCTGAGGAAATTCCACAATCTCTTCCTGCACTCGTGGTGGTGTTTTTAGATTTAATTTCATCAGATTAATCCAGGAAAAATTGACAGCTCAAAACCCAGGTCTTTAATAACCTCAATTCCAGGGAGAGGAACTGTACAGACAGTATCTCAGATTTCAAGAAGACACACAAAAGCTACATTTTAGATGCTGTTCATAATAAATGGGCAAGACTATAAAATCCTTGATCCTAATAAATACAGTTAAGCTAAATGGTTGCCGCCAATCTAGATAAAGAAACAGAGATCACCATGGCAGTGAATGAAACTTAGTCCCCTCATTTCGTAGCGCTTAGTTCTCTCACCATTTTAAGTGATTTAAAAGAAGCACAACAACATATGTGTAACATGTAAATGCAGATACTGAAGAGAGAATGCCATTTATTTGCTCCTTAAAAGGAGAACTTTGAAATGGAAGAAGAATGCTTCCATTCATCCAATTTTCTTATTTCTCATCTAGTGAATTCCAGCTTAAAGTAGGACCGTGTGTTTTTTAACATTAATTTGTAATCTGACAATAACGTTTTCATAAGAAGAGCCCTGGATACTCACCTAAGAATTGAATTGCATCCTCGAAGGGCAAATTTTGGTTGTCTGGAAGGCAATGATATGTAAAAGAATTCTTGTATAAATTTTGACAAGCAGGTACAGTCTGCACATGGAACAGAATACATGAGCATACCAAAGAAGGAAAAAAAAAGAGGGAAGAAATGCAGGATTATATCATCAAACTCTTTAACCAGTTCACTAATGATGGAAGGCTAATATTGTTACCTACGATATTTAAAGATACAACAGACCACCAAGAACATTATGAACATATAAAAATAGAATACAAACAGCTCGTAGTGCGACATATAAGGGAAGATAGAGGCAGACCACCAGAATATCTATTAGATTGAAATCCATGATAAGGATTCCACTAAAAAAATTTCTATGCTAATATCTCATGAAAATAACATGAGTTTCAATTGGCAAGGGCACTATAAGAAATCAAAAGTACACTGTTTGACACTATGTTACTCCCTTTGTTTTATCCCAACAAGCCCTCTCGACATGACATGACAGTAATAATGGTATGGGATCCATATGGGACACTTTAAAAGTTTTTTGGGTACTTTGACTTTCTTGTCTGGTGTATGTTGATAGTGGAGGCGGAGGAGGAGGAGAAATGGAAAGCGAAGTGGAAAACTTTAGGACTTTCAGATTAGAAAGAAAGATGATCAGGTGAAAAAGAAGATGAAAAGTAGAAAGAAGTGGAGAACTGTGACCTATCTTAAATTCTAAATTTCCCTTGCATATTTGAAATCTCAAAAATTCCAAGGAAAAAAATCCCTGTTCGATAATAAATAAACAACAATCCATATACATAATTTGTATATTTGCTAGAATCTTCCCTGTACCCGCATACCAGTATGTGACCCCTTAGAAGTGTCACCATATCCTAATTTTATATAATTGACAAACTAGACACTTAGACACGTACCCGTATCCGGCTCCCATACCCAAGTCCGAGTACCATAGGTTCAACAAATTACTTGTGTGCTAGACAGACATTCGTAGAAGAAAACCACTAAAAGTATGCTTTAACACTAAGCTAGTGTATCTGCTGTCAAGGACACTTTTACAGTCTCATAGTTCTTAGCCCCATATTTTCCTTTTATAATGCAAGTTTAATGTAAAAGTGGACATCCTACCAGAGCTAGGCTCTTGGACTGGGGACACTTTAATGATGCATCTTGTATTATTTCTAAAAGGAATATGGATACTACTGACTATCTGTTTTCTGACTTCCCTTTTTCTTTTGCAATGTGGAGACAGGTGATGAGCCTTGATTCTACATATCGGGCTTACTTTTGGTCCTCCTCTCAATCACCACAATCTGTTTAATTTTGGATCGCCATCCTTAGGCGATCAAACAATGCTCACCACCTTTAGAGAGTAAGGTATCATTGACAGTACAATAACATCACTTCATCTTTTACCATGGTTCTTGACAGAATTATTCATGATATGAGACTTGCTGCTGTTAGCTGGAGAGGTGTTAAGAAGTATAGGGAAAATTGTCAGTTCTGTACTCCATGGAATTTTGACTAATGAATTTGTTTGCCAAACCAGGTTGAAGTACAGTCCAATATGTACTTAATCTTGTTTCTTATAAATACACTTGTTAAAGCTGTAGCATTAGAATTAGAAAAATTACCTAAAAACAAAGTAATCAAGTGAAATACTAAACTACAATTATGTGCTCCTTTTGAAATAGTTAAGTTATAAGAAGTATTCTTCCACTACCACAGCAAGTAGTCGGCTTCCAACCATATCAATCTAGGTTTAAACATAATGCTTTAAATATGTAGGACCACCTTAGAAGTTAAATATAACTAGATCACTCATTCTTTTTCCAAAAAAAAAAAAAAGGAACACAGTCCACGTCCATGGACATGTTCCTGAACTAACTAATCTAGCAGATGAACAGTCATCCACTAAACGTTGAGCTTCACTTTCCTTCTTTTCACCTTCAGTATCTTTCTTTTTCCCGTCTATATTTAAGGAGATGGTGGTTTGCATGGTGGTTTCCCGTCTGTCTTTAAGGAGATGGTGGTTTGTATGGTGGTAGGAATAACCTTCTTTTTCATATTTGCAGTTTAATTAGAAATTTTACTCGACTCTTGGAACTTTCTATGCACAACTGAAGAAACAAGCTACGAACCACTTGTATGTTTTCCTTTATCAAAGAATCTGAAAATCAATCTACAGAGCACTTGCATGTTTTCCTTTAACAAAGCTTTCGAATTCATTCTCTACCTCTTCTTCCAGGATAAATGACCAGTATCCCAAGCTTCTCCAGGCAAGTTTTTTCAGACCATGACGCTTCTCCTTTTATTTATTCTCCAGAAGGCCCTTTTATTTGTCTCCATTCTTCACATCCTTCTATGATTCCAACCATTCCAATCATGTACCATTTTTCAAATGCATTTTCAAAAATAATTTGTATGTCGGAGCATTTTAAAAAAATGATAATAAGAGAACTAAAAGCCTTTAGGAATCGCTATCTTACAGTATTTTTATTATTTATCTTAATTTATTATATATTCTAATTGATGCTTAAGTCACATGTCACCCATTAATAGTAAAAGTGAAAGGCAAGTTGTGAGGAGAAGGCAGTGGGGGAAATGGTTGAGAAGACGAGCAAGCAGTTATATGGGGCAGTGTAGCGTTGATGTAGCAAGTAATCAGTCAACTTGATCACAGATTTCGTTGTTACCATGTCCTTCATCTCCTTGTCTAACTGCTTGTGCACTTTTTTGTTATACTTGCATGAGATTTCATGTATTTCTGTCAGACCAAGTACAGACATTATATGAAAAGATCCCATTTTAGCACTCACATGACCACCAATGTATCAAACCTTTCAAAAACCAAACTTTTTACAACCTCATCTGCATGATGCTGTCACACTATCACAAAATTATTGTCAATGCCAAAAGCGGAAACTCTGATTTCCAATTTCTACTCCCCAACCAGCAAATAAGAGTCATTGTAGAAGCTGGTCCACCAGTTGTTAACAACGCTTACAAACTGGATCTTGTACAAACATGCGCAGGTAACATCACCATCAGATGTTCAAGGTAAGGACAATATGCCTCACTTACCACCTCATAACACCTCTCTCAGAGAATTCCACATATAGGCCCTAAAAACAATTTTTGGAACTATAGAATTGGAAAGAAAGAAAAGGTGGAGCACTATATCTATCGATTAACCTATGAATAATTGTTGCACTCTCCAGAAGTGAAGGGCTTTAGGGGATGGAGGAAACATAGAACCTCACCAAATACATATCAGATGTAATTCTTTTATTCAAATACTCAGCCAAAGCAGTCCCTTGCAGTAAATGAGTTGCAGCTAATTATGTTTGTGCAAGCATTTAGAAGATTGTCTATTTTTCTTCCCGTAAGTTTCAGCTCTAAAATAAACTTTAATGGATGCTGCAAGGAGTAGGTTGTAAGCACAAGCACGTGTCAGGCAGGACAAGAAGCAATCCAAGTTTTCCTACATTGTCAATATTGGATCTGAAATATGGTACTAATTCAGAAGCTACCATTATATGCTCCAAACAATTATGGAACCCCAACACAACATTACCCTTGATATTTTACCTCTAGTGTCAGATACTAAGTAAAATCTTTCATGGAATTGTGGAATAAAGAACATTTAGCTGTATTAGACCAAAAAATTTAGCACCAAAATTACATTATATGCATTCTGGTTACGGATCAAGAACATACCTAAACTTCTGACAAACTAAGGTTCGGTTCAAGTTCATTGAGACGATATCTTACAAGATCTCAACAGAGGTTAATACTGTGTAAATCTTGCATCTTACTGTATCTAAACCGATATCTAAGCCCATTAAACATGAATTTGAAATACTTCACCCCAAGTATCCAATTGAAGAGCTATAAAAAGAATCAATTCAATACATTTCTTATGTACCCATAGGTACTAGATTGTATTTGAATCAGATTTCGGCAAAGTATTCAATTGAATCAGATTGTATTCAATAACCTAGCCTCCCCCGCCCCCACAGGTATAAACACACTAGATTAGGGGCAGAACGGACAGTAATGTGCTGAATCACATGCTCACTGACCTAAACAAAGATTCAGCATTGATTTCCACAGTTGCAACATAATTCGGCAAAGTCCTTATCATAGTAAATCAATCAGCATTTATTGAAAACTTCAGATTACATGTGGCAGGAAAAAAAAAATATTGAGCAAGGACATTGATTGTCGATGGCTTCTTCTTAGAACAAACTGAAATTTTACAAATCCAACTAGGAGATTGGTAACAAACAAAATTGCAGTTGTCACTGATGCCGCAAAGAAATCATCTTTATCCTTTTACATGATATCAGTGGATCTTTCTTCTCATCTTTCCTCCAAATACATTAAATCTTTTTATAAAGTTTCAACAAAATCATGACCAGTGATAGTGGCACGCATGCCACAACCTGATTGCCTAACCCTAATCTTTTGACTTCCAATGCAGAGACTGCAATAAAAGCCACGTCTCAAATTTCCCAATTCAAGTCGCAAACCGAAAGGGACAAACACACTTGACTGCAATATCACCATTTCACATTAAAAAGACAAATCCCCAAAATCAAATCAAGTATAAACTATAAAGAAAACACTATCACAACCATCAAACAAAGTACAAGCACTCAAGTAGATCGTGCACCAATCAAGCTCCAATCAAGGCACAACAAGGCAAAATTCTTTCATCAAAATAAAAAAGACAGAGTTCATCAACTGACATTGAGAATACGAGAAATCCCTTGAGTCTTGAGAAGCTCGGCCCTGGACGCGTTGTCGTAGCTACCCAAGTAGAGAAACTCCGGCAGGATCTCGGAAGGGAAAGCACTGACTTGGAAGGAGGAAGACTTCTCGGCAACGGCGGGCATCCGGTGACCACAAACGCCGCAGACTTCGCCTTCCTCGTACTTGTGGTAATGCCCACAAACCGCACATGGATTCTCTCGCTCTCTCTTCCTCATATTCGTATCAATTTCTTCTCTTTTACTTCTAATTTCTGTTGTTTCACTCCGCTTTATAGGATTCGACTACTGATCGATTGAATTAGGGCGAGAGAAGAAAACCTCACAGAGGGCTTAATTTGATTTGGGGGAATGGGGATTTGGGAATTGGGATCGGTTCTTATATAGCTAACGGTTTGAGAGTGGCCCGAGAGGGTGAGGAAGATCATAAATCCGTAATAATACTCCAATAGTTAATAGCGATCCCATCCTAGAAGTACTACGTGATGTCAGGCTATGGGCTAGATTATTGGAATCCTCCCCTAATTTTTTTTTGAATCTCAATGTAGTCCTTGAATATTTTCTATAGAAGCTCTTCCATTGGGAAATTATTTTGTGTTTGTGTTTTTGGTGCTTTTGTATTAGGTGTTTTTGAAAAAATTCATTATAACATTTTATTTTAAAAACTTTGCACGGTAAAAGGTCCGTACAAATTAAATGTTTTCAAGATCTATTTCAGAGTATTTTTAAAATTTAAATGTTATTGAATATTTTTTAAATTTTGTTAATTTTTCAACGCTGTCGACCACCACCACTGCTCCTCCCTCTTCCTCTTCCTCTTCCTCCCCCTCATTCATCCCTCTTCCTCTTCTTCCCATCCTTCCTTCTTCTCCCTCCTCCCCCTCCTCTTCCCTCCCTTTTCCTTTCCTTTGCAACCAACCTTTCCCCCCCTCTCCTTTTTTTAGTCATGTTGGCCAATCAGAAAGGGGAGAGAGGAGAGGTGAGTTGTGGGGAAAGGGAATGGAGGAGATAAGAGAAGAGGAAGAGAGAGGAAAGGGGAGAATGAAAGGTTGATGGTGGCGGTGGTGGAGGAGGCATGAGCAATAGTGGGTTTTATTTTTTGGCCAATCAATTTAGCAAAATTTGTGATCTTTGAAGAAATTAGCCATTTAAATGAGAAATTAAATATAAGCACCAAATTCCATTTATAAAGAGAGAAAATTTCATCAAAAATGTGACCTATTTTTTATTATAATTTTCTATCTATTTTAATAGTATAACGGTATCAGATTGTGGCTCTCAATGCAAGTTAAGTATAATATAGTATAACATACAATAACCTACATTCCATTGTGTTTATCTTATGTATTCTTGTTTAAAGGGAAATCCAACAATAGCCATGTAAAGGAATCAAGTATGCATTCATAACAAAAAATATAAAATTTTTTATTTGACTAAATAAATTCCGTATTATCAAGAGTTGGTTATGAAATTAACTTCAAATTTGAAGTAGTTCTTCTTAATTTGCAAGATAATACATGTGAAGTCTTTGGTCTACTTGAAACTATTACGTGTTTAGCCTCTAATAACGATCCTTACAACCCTCTTTGTAGAAACCTCTTACATTCGAGATACTTAAACTATATATATGCTAGTTTCCTCCAAGAATAAACTTCTCTAGTTAATTGAGGATGAGAAGCCAAAATGCTATTTTTATTAGCAACAAAATTTGGCCAACTTGGAGAGAGAGAGAGAGAGAGAGAGAGAGAGAGAGAGAGAGAGAGACGATGTGTCTTCTCTATGGCTAGCCAAACATCTATATTGTTTTTCTTTGAATGGGTTAGATGGTGTGTTTTTTGAGATATTTGCCTAAAAATTATTGCCTAACACTAGTTGTTTTAGAAAGATATTGGTATTTTCAGAATACTCTAATGTGCTTTAAAACATGATGGTAAAACTCCCCCCCCCCCTCTATTGCCTATTATTGTCACCTTTTTTCTCCTCATCCCCTTTTCTCCTCCAACCCCTAGCTTTGCCTCCCTTTCCTTTCCTTACCCCTCTTCTCTTTGTTCTCCCCTTCACTTCATCCTTCCTGTGGCGCCCCAACTTCTCCCTAAAGCGACCAAAGGGTATCCGCGGGATGTCTGCCCAACTCTCGCCAGGACTCAAGCAGTTTTCGTTCAAACTTAATGCAAAACTATTCGACAGCACTGAATAAATAAGAAAGTGCGGAAAACTTCCAAACTTAACAATATATATCACGTTTATCCACCCTTACATGAAATTTCCAAAAGTTACATCAATATCCAAAATATACCACATCTGGGTACATCAAATATCCAAATCATATATAAAGTTTCCAAGAGTACAACCAATAAGAGGTCTAACCCAAATTACATTAGAAACCCTAAGCCAGAAGCGCATCAAAAGGGGTTTCTCCAAGTTCATTCCATGTCCATTCCTGTTAAGGAAAACAAATCTACGGGGTGAGCAAAACGCTCGTGAGGCCAAGAACATACATGCAAGCACATAGTCCAAGTAACAAACCCAAATAACAGGTCAATGGATAAGTACAAGTAATTGACAATTCCAATAAAATGTAAACAGAAACAATTCAAGGATATGGTAGCTCTCAGGAGCTAAGTTCCACTTGCTTTGTCAGGGCCATTAGTATACCTTCCCGCGATGACACTCCGTCAACCGGGTTAGTATTTCCAATCTGTAGATTACCACTTACTTCCATCCGTCCACTGTACATACCCCCACCGGGCCCGAACGTCATTTATAAGGCGATATTTCAACGAGTATGCCAAGCAAGATCTCTCCAATAGATCAAACTTATCAATTTTCTCATGGCTCGTCAAGGTTCCCGACCAAACCCATGCCGGCTCGAGTCCAAGGTCTGCCTATGAGTTTGGGCGTCCCCCAGTTAACATTTATAAGTCGAGGAGATTCACTCCAGCGACGTATGCAACCATAGCATACCATTACATTTCATTCAATACATTTTAGTCATTCATTTAAATCATTCATAATTCATTCGTTTCATTTTAATCATGGGTCATTCATTTTAAATAAGAACGAGTGCGGTAAAGTACACACTCGCCTTCATTTTCAAAATCTCCAAACAATTATAACAATTAAGTATGTATCAAGTATTCATACACTTGACACTCACCAAGTAACAAGAGCAAGTAGATTCAATTGAAATTCAAGCGTCCACCGTGGGGTTCTCTGGAAGGTTCTCGTGTGCGCCTGAACAAAATATAATAGACTATCATTTTCAAACCCCTACTATTAAAGGAGATCGTACCATAGTACAATCTTAGAAAGTCTCGTGAAACGAGCCTTATTTATCCTAAATCGAGGCTCTCAAGTGGGGTTTCAAAGTACAGGAGAAATTTAGTTTTCATCTTAGAAATCAAGTATAAAACATTCAAATAGTGTCGAAGGAATAAGGAGTACTCGAAAAACTCCATTTCCTTGAAATTCGGAAAATTTCAGTTTTGACATGATACATTTGAAAAAAATCGTATCTCACGCTTTACAAGTCAAAAATTGGAAACCTTGGTACCGTTGGAAACCTCTTCCAAGGTACTAAAAGTTCATAGAATACTCTCTTCCATGATTCCAGACGGAGAGTATTCAAAAATTGGTTCAAAGTTGCTGTTTTAAACATGAGGACAGCTTTCGGGGTTGGTTTTTTTTTTGCCAACTTTGGAAATTTGGTAAAATTCACCCAATTTGAACTAGCCTTTGAAATTTGGAACTTAATTAGAGTTACAAACAAGGTTTAAAATAAAATAAGCGGAATGAGAATTGAAGTTTCGAGCACCAAGATATGGTAGCTCAAAGTTACCCAAATTTCCTTATTAAATAAGGGTTTTCCAATACCAAGTCATGAACTTTGGAAATTTATTTGAACCATGAAACGGCCTCGGAATAACACCAAAATTAGTAGTATAATACTGCCATATAAGGGTTGTTCCTCTACC
This sequence comes from Coffea arabica, assembly GCF_036785885.1. Classification (NCBI taxonomy): domain Eukaryota; kingdom Viridiplantae; phylum Streptophyta; class Magnoliopsida; order Gentianales; family Rubiaceae; genus Coffea; species Coffea arabica. The sequence goes on along the minus strand of NC_092318.1, from coordinate 34,477,405 downwards.
AAATTTCATGGAGAAATAAGCACAGAAAGTGGGTTAACAAAACCGTTGAAATTCCAAGAAATTCTAAGGCTAAGCTGCCTTTGAACTTCCGTTTTGCCGTTTCCAAACATTTGGTCAAGGAACATCTCAAACATGGTTCATTCCAGTAGGAAATGTCCAAAATATGTTCAAGGTACATTCGATAGATGATTTACAATAAGAAACTTTGGATAACAATTTCCAAACCGTAGTTAGTTTCAAATCTGTCCAAAACGCTGTTTTTTGTTCACAAAGTCAGTTTTGAATTTCGATCATAAATCACTCAATTCAACTCGGAATTAAGCATGGTTGGTGGGTTAGAAAATAGACTCATAAGGCTATATTTTCTCAGAAGAAACCATTTTCAAAATCTGTCCATAAACAGCTCATTCGTGAGCATCAATTTGCAACTCGTGTGCTGCCTTCCAGGAAGCAACGAAATAGGACAGTGGATTTCAAATGAATGATTTGGCTCACTCAAATGGAACCAGAATGTGCATTTATACCGTTAGAAATCTGGGAATGTCTAGTTTCCAGTGCCACAAACGACACTCGATTTCGACATCGGAGTAAAAAGATATAGCCAAAACAAATACACTGCCTGGGTGAATACGGGATAAATTTCCAGATTGCTAAGCTGTCGTAAATCCAACATTTAGGTGACCAAATCAAGTTATTTTTCAATGAAACTTTTTACACAACTAATATAACATGTAAACAACATAATGAAGCCATTAGAACCTCAAAATTTTGCACAAAAATGGTTGGACAAGGCAGAGGTAAAATGATCACTTTTGCTCCAAGCACCTCCTTTGATTTTCTACCAACAATTCAACATTAATCCACTAATATAAGCACTAAACCACCATTAATTTCATCATCAATCATCAAATCAGTCTTTCCATCAAAGTGGGAGTTCATAGAGCCCACTCACCAATTTTACAACAATTTAAAGCTACCCATGAGAATCCAAAAGCTCATGAGTGTAATCTAACTTCCATAAATCAAGAATTAGGAAGTTGATCGTCTATTACCTCTCTTGATGTGCAAGACAGAAATTTCGGCTCTTCTTAGCTCTAGAAAACCCGTGGATTGCAGCTCCTTTTCTTAACTAGATGAAATCTCCAAGTGTTAAACTAAGTGTGGGTGAAATTTGAAGTGAATTGGAGGAAGTTTGATGAAGATTTGATGAAGGAATTTGAAGAACTCTTAAGCTATTTTTCTTCTTCTTGTTCGGCTGTTAGGAGAGAGAAGAGAGAGGGAAAAATCTGATGGAACTTGCTTCTTGAAGATAGCTTAATGGTTAAGTATTAGGTGCACAAAGTCAACCGCAAATAGTGCGCGTACGGGCGCGTTTTGTGCTCGATTCCTCTTAAATTTGTTACACTAGTGCACTAAACCTATAATGCACTTACATTCATATCATCATTATTCACTCTTAGTAGTCCCAAAGTAAACCTCTAAGATCCTTCAATTAATCGCGCGTGTAAAAACGCGTATTTCCAATTTAAGCGCGATAACGCGAAATTTCTAAGAAATTCTTATAACGATAATATTACTAACTAATATTTGAGCACTTAAACATAAAATACCTAGTTTAGGACTAATGTATATGTCTCCAATTTTTTCAAACTTATTGTATTCTCGATTCAATTATTTACTCCAATCGCGCATTCACTATTTTCACTTAACGAGTCTTCAGAAATTAAATTTTGAAACGAGTCACTTTAAAAATATAACTAAGCCATAGATCCCTTTAATTAGGTCTAAAAATGTTAGAAAATAATATTTGGGGCAATTGGCCAAATAAATAATTAAATGAGCTAGAATTTGGAGTTTAAAATAGGTAAATTTTTGTGAGTCTTTACATGAGTCGAGTATTAATTCCTCAATTAACCTTTCTTAATCTACTATTGATCATTCTTAATTCTCCAATATTAATATACTCTCGATTCAAGTATAGCCCCGAAAAACATGTACTTGTTATTCCAATCTAAACAAATTTTTCGAGAAAATGAATTTTCCAACAAGACGCTTTAAAATATAAAAGAGACGTTGTTCCATATAAATAGATTTTTTTTAAATGATCGAAATAAATAATTCGGAGAAAATGAGTAAATAAATATTTAAGTAAACTTGTAATATTCGATAAATAAGAAAATTTTCGGGTCCTCACACTTCCCCTCCCTCTTTCCTCAATTTTCTCCCTTATATCCCCTTCCTCCTTCTTGATGTAGTAGCATCCAAGGCTGTTTGGGTTGATTCAAGTACTCAAGTCAGGTTCATGATAGTTCCAATGGGTCCCATGATGCGAGATCGGGCCAAGCGCCTCAATGAGTCACTACAAGCGATGGTTCGAGTTGTTCAAGACTCAATTGGAGTGTCTACCGTAGGCCATGAGAAAAATTCTAGCTTTGTTAATTGTTTAGATGTCATTAGTGACGACGGGCCTTGTTAGGCTGCATTTCCAGCTTGAGTTTTATTAGTTTAGTTGTTATTTGGGTCGTTTTTTAGTTAAGAAGTGGACTAGCTCATATAGCTTCGACCGTCTTTGTTAGTTAGGGTTTTGGGCCACGTGTTAAGGTCCAAAGTTGCTGAGTCATTTGTTAAGCCCATGTTTGGGTACATTTGTGTCACGACATTAAAACATCGCTGTTGCATTGTTAATAACAAAATACAATAATTTAAAAATATCGTTCTTGAGAGAGTTGAATAACTAGAATCGTCTAGTGTTCATATTCAGCTTATCAATCAAGGATTCCATCCTTGATTGTGGCGCTTTCTAACAATTCCTAGGGTTCATCAGTTTGTTTGATTGTGGGTCAAGAAGGTTCGTAATCACAGGGATTAGAGGGGTCTGGAGTAGGAAAATTTCTGCCAATTCAAGCTTGAGAACATCACCTTCAATTCGGGGTTCGTCATCACGATTCTGGTCATCGACAGGATTCGTATCAGATGGCATCAAAGCTAGTTGATGATTTTTTCAGGTTATATCCCTTTCTTATTTTGTGTTTTGTGTTATTCTTGTGTTTTCCAATTCAATTTCTGTGTAAAAAAAAAAATCGTACAGTTGATGGTTACTGTAACGATTACTGTTCATCATTATTGTAGCAATACTGTTCATCATTACAGTTCATCCCGAAGTTACTGTTCATTGTTTATTTTTTTCTTGATTTCATCCAGTTTTTTGTGTTAAATTGTGTGGGTTGTTTGCATTTTGCTCCAGAAAAAAATCGACAAAATTCTAGGCACTAGGGTTTGTTCTTCGTCGCGTCTTTATTATGTGTGTCGTTAATCGTTTCTTGTTATATTCTGTCCAGAAATTTCAGTCATGTGTCTTGTTAGTTTTTGTCTAGAATTTCATGTTAAAATTGTGTTAATTCTCATTGTTATCTGTTCCAGAAAATTCGACAAAATAATATATCCATTAGGGTTTATCGTAGTCCATCGCGTTTTGGTTCTTGTGTCTATCATTTGCTACAAACTGGCCGAAACTTGGAGTCGCTATTCTCTATTGATTCTGTCTAGATTATAGTGTTAATTCTTGTTGTTAATTCATGTCATTTGGTTGCAAACAGTCCAGCAAAAAAACATAAAAGTTTTCCAGCCGTTTGGTTCTTTTTAGCCATGACCAGATTAGGGTTTCATGTTTCTTGTTGCTGTCCAACAATAATCTTGCTGTTTTCTTCATTTCTTGTGTTCAAAATTTGGTATTATTGTTGTTTCTTGATTATAGTTAGGGTTCAAGTTGTTACAAGAGAATCCAGACATTATTTTGATCAACAAAACAATTTTGTGGTCGTAACTCTTAACGAACCCGAAGTTGTCCTAGAATTCTTGATTGTTTTGTTTGTGGTTTTGGAATTTGTGAACAAAGTGGACTGACCTTGTAAAAATCCTTGGAACCTAAGTCGAAATACTAGAATTCTTGAAGTTCTTGATTGTTCAAGTGAGAATCTTGAAGTTCTCGAAGCAACAATCACAATTCTTGAACTTGTTCATCTCTAAACCCGTTCTTGTTTGGGAACCAAAGCTGTTTTCAAGAAACCGCGGGTTGTTTGGGCTAAATCTTCAAAAATTTCTTCATTCTTGAATTTTGGAACACCTTCATATAATCTTATGCAAAAATTCTAGAAAATTTCTGGGTTTTTGAGGTTGAAAACCCGTTCATACCCAAACCTGCAAAAAAAAAAAAAATCTAGCAGCTAAGCCTCTTGTTCTTGAGTTCTTGACTGGTTTGATTTTAACCAAAATTTGAGCCACGATATCTTGTTGTTACAGCCATGAAGCTTGATCAATTATCACAACAAAAATACACCAAATTTGTGTTTTTTGGAAGGTGATCAATACAGCTAAACAGAAAATAATCAAAACAGCAGCAACTACAAATCCAAATCCAATTCGGATTATAAGCTGTCTTGAATCCGAATTCTGTTTTGATCTATCCTAGTTATCTAAACTGTGCAACCAGCTTTAGCAAGCCTTATACCAGTGGGAAACAGGGTTCATTCCATATTTTCTTCAAGTAAACAGTCCAATAAAATTCCAGATTTGCACCATTCTCGAACTAGTGTCGGGCAACCATTGTGCCAATTGCTTTGTGCTTAGTCTTTAGCCTTTCTTTGTGTCGTTAGTTAGCATTTCTTTCCAATAGTTCCAGCCATCAAATTTCATTCTTAAAGTCCAGAAATTTCATTCAAATTTCTAGTAGTTTAGTTCCTTAAGTTCAACACAAATTTCTAGATTTTTTAAGTGTCGATAATTTTAGCTTAGTTGTAGTCGCATCACTAGTAATTGTGTCGCATCTTTACTAGAATCTTGAGTCGAGTTTATTCCAGATTCTCACGTCATTAGTCTGTCCCATACTCTGGTGGTTTTTAGCTAAAAAATTCCAGCAGCTTGTGGTCTTAAACACATCTCCAAAATTTGGATTCACTCAAGTGCTAAAATTTCCAGATTCGCGAGTAATCTCTTAAACTAGTTTGTAGAGCTGTGTCCATTAGTTGCTCAATTATGCTATCCAGCTTTATTCAAGTAGAATTTCCAGCCTCCTTATTGTCCCAAAAGTCGAGTTTTTCATCCCAAATTTTCAAAAATTCGTGTCTTTTCTTTGATTCACCAAGTACAATCATTAATTGGCTACACCAAGGGACTTGATAGTAGAGGTTGAATTCGAACATTTTGAGGGAATTCTACACTATTCAAAAGAAGCAGCAGAGAGTTATTAGAGACTTTGGTAAGATTATGAGAGGAAAATTTGAGAGTGTTGACTGCATACACGTGAGGGAGCAAGAAAGGATATATTTGCTTTATACTAACTTTTCTTACAGGGTACTTAAGCGATAGAGAGACAAGAGCCTAAAACTGACATTGTTCGTAAGTTAGAGACATTATTTGGAGATTTCTCTAGAAGAATCTCCAATGATATGGAGGCCTTATATGAACGAATGGACCAGATGGAGTTATCACAAATACCATCCAAGGGATGACAAGACAAAGGCAAAAAATTGGAGAATCTGAAAGCTCCAATGACGGAGGGTCCGAACAAAGGCCAAGGCAGAGGCGACGAGAGATGAATCAAGGAGGTGATCCTATTAAAGGGATAAAAATGAAGATTCCAATATTCCAAGAGAGGTCCGATCCAGGGGGGCATACCTTGAGTAGGAACGAAAGGGGGAGATGATTTTCAAGTGTCACAACTACCCCAGCAGAAGAACAAACTTTTGAATATCGAATTTACCGAATATGCAATCGTTTGGTGGGACCAATTGTGCACTAGCAGGAGATGAGGTGGAGAGTCTGCCATTATCATTTGGATCAAGCTAAGGGGAATTATGAGGAAAAGATTCGTCTCGAGCAACTACTATAGGGACTTGTACCAGAAGTTGCAAACTTTATCCCAAAGAAGTTGTAGTGTCGAGGACTACTATAAGAAGATGGAGGTGACCATGCTGAGAACAAATATCCAATAGTACCATGAGGCCACCATGGCTTGGTTTCTCAATAGACTATGATCAGATATCGCTGAGAGGCTCGAATTGAAAACCTATGTAAAGATTGGCGAAATGTTAGACAAGGCTATGAAGATCGAGTAGAGACTCTAGAGGAGGGGTCTACCCTAGCGATCAAGTTACACATACTCGACCCCACCTCCTAGGCCGAGCCAACCAAAGCGAGATTTTGCTGAATCCAAGCAATCAGCCAAGTCATTTTTCCAAAGGCCGAAGACAAAGCTACCCAAGGGGGACGTTAAAACAACCCGTAAAATATCTTCAAACCCACCAAAGGGAAGGAGTCGGGACACTAGATACTTTAAGTGCTAGGGACAGTGGTGAGATAGTGTCAGACGATGAAGGTGAGTATGAGACGATGCTGCCACTTATGGATGAAGATAAGGAATCGGGGGAAGAGTATGCTATCGATGAACAAGTCGGACTAGGACTTATTGTTCGGAGAGCATTGACCACCCAGTTCAAAGATGAAGAAGCGCAGCATGAGAATATCTTCTATATACAATGTCTCATCAAAGACAAAGTGTGTAGTTTGATAATTGATAGATGAAGCTGTACTAATGTGGCGAGAGCATGATGGTCGAGAAATTGGAGTTAGTTACCACGGATCATCCGCGACCTTACAAGCTACAGTGGGTCAACAACAGCGATGAGATTCGTATGTCCAAACAGGTACTTGTTTATTTTAAAATTGATAGATATGAGGATGAGATCTTATGTGATGTAGTACCTATGCATACTAGTCATATTATACTTCGTAGACACTAGCATTATGATGAAAATTTCTTTTGACGTAGTTAGTAACAAGTACACTTTTGTATACAAGCATAAAAAAAATTACATTAGTTCCTTTTACACCTAAACAAGTACATGACGACCAACTTAGCTTACAAAGGAGTTTGAAAAGGAAAGCGAAAGAAGAAAATCAGTAGCTAAGGCTGAAATTAATGATCTCGAATTCCTAAGGGAGAATCGGCCAAGACAGGAAAGTTAGGGAAGAAATTGAGTTTTCTTGTGAAACCAAAAGTAGTGAAAAGAGTTTTAAATACAAAGTAGTGTTTACTCATACTTTATAGTAAACAGGTGTTACTGATTATTAATGAGTTACACCCAACTTTGTCAAGAGAGGTAGTATCACTTTTGCAGAAGTTTGAGAATATTTTTCCTAAGGAGATACCAAGTGGGTTGCCACCTGGCTGGAGGATCGAGCACAAGATTGACTTCATTCCTGAAACAGTCATTCCTATAAGACCAACCCTGAGAAGACTAAAGAGTTTCAATGCCAAATCGACAAATTACTGACCAAAAGTTGGGCGAGGAAGAGTTTGAGCCTGTGTGCAGTTCTGGTAATTCTAGTGTTAATACCATAACGATAAATTATCATCACCCTATCCCTAGGTTAGATGATATGTTAAATGAACTGTACGATGCAATTATTTTCACTAAAATAAACTTGAAAAGCGGATACCATTAGATTAGGATTAAATAAGGAAATGGATGAAAAATTGCATTTAAGATTAAGTATAGGCTATATGAGTGGTTAGTTATATCCTTTGGGTTAACTAATGCACCTAGTACATTCATGCCTTTGATGAATTATGTACTTAGACCATTCTTAGAAAAATTCATCATAGGCTATTTTAATGATATACTTGTGTATGGTCGTAGCCTAGATGAGTACTTGTGCATTTGAGATCTATTTTTGATATACTTTAACGAGAGCAGCTATATGCTAATATCAAGAAGTGTAGCTTTTACATTGATAAACTTGTATTTTTAGATTTTGTAGTTAGTACAAAGGGTATATAAGTGGACGAATGCAAAATCCAGACCATACAAGACTGGCCAACACCGACGTCCGTGAGTGAAGTTCAAAGCTTCCATGGACTTGCAAACTTCTATGGGTGATTCATGAATAATTTTAATACTATAACCACCCCATTGACTACAGTTGTCAAGAAAAATGAGATATTTGTTTGGAGAGAAAGTTAAGAATAGACGTTCCAAACCTTAAGCATAAACTAACATACACACCTGTTTTAAGTTTACCTGATTTGAATAAAACTTTTGAAATTGAATATGATGCCTTATGTATTAGAGTTCGTGCTGTATTGATGCAAGCAGAAAAGACGATCACCTATTTTAGTGAGAAGTTTGGCAAGGCAGCACTCAACTACTTAACATATGACAAGAAGTTGTATGCTTTGATTCGAATGTTAAAGATGCGGCGACATTACTTGCGGTCCAAGGAGTTCGTGATTCACACGGACCACGAATCTTGAAGTATTTGAAGGTGCAACACAAGCTGAATGAGAAGCATGTTCGTTGGATTGCCTTCGTTGAATCATCAAATACAAGTCGGGTAAGACAAATATTGTTGCTGATGCACTATCGTGCAGGCACACCCAAATCATCACTTTAGATGGTAAAATTTTAAGGTTTGAATTTATTAAGAAATTATATCAGAATGACATTGATTTTGAAAAAATTTATGAGTCTGGTAAAGTACTTCATAAGAATAAGTTCTTCATTTCTTAAGGATACCTTTATCATGGTCATAAGTTATGTATTTCTATTTGTTTAATTCATGAATTATTATTAAGAAAATCGCATTGTTGGGGTTTAATGGGATATTTTGGGGTATCAAAGACATTCTATTTTACAGGAATACTTTTACTGGCCACGTATGAAGCAGAACGTAGAGCGGTTCATTGACAAGTGTATCACATGCAGACGAGTCAAGTCTAAGGTACGCCAGCATGGCCTTTATACTCCGTTATCTATATCCAAGGAATCATGGGTTGATCTGTTTATGGATTTCATATTAGGATTACCTAAGTTTAGAAGAGGCAATGATTCCATTTATATTATAGTGGATAGATTCTCTAAAATGATATGCTTGTCATAAGTCTGATAATGCATCTTATATAGCTGACTTGTTCTTAAGAGATATTCAGATTATATGGTGTTCCTAGGTTCATCATATCCAATAGGGATGGGATGTGAAATTCCTTAATTATTTCTGAAAGACCTTATGGTCTAAATTGAAAATTAAACTATTGTTTTCAACACCTAGTTACCTACAGATTGATAGTTAAACAAAGGTAGTCAATAGGACATTCTTTACTTTATTGCGCGCTATACTGCATAAAAATCTTAGGACGTGGGAAGAGTGCCTATCTCATGTCGAGTTTGCATATAATAGAACTATTCATTCTGCGAGTCAATATTCGCTATTTGAGGTCGTATATAGTGTTAATCTGATAACGTCTTTGAATTTAGTGCTTTTATTTGTTTCTAAGCAAGTTAATTTAGATAGTAAGAAAAAGACAGAATATGTTTGTTAACTTTATAAGAAGGCGCAAGTCAATATCGAGAAGCAAACATTATAATACACCACATAGGCTAATAACGGGGGCTAGCGTGTGGTGTTCGAACCAAGTGATTGGGTTTGGGTTCATTTCAGAAAGGAGCGATTCTTGGTCCAGCGTTGCAATAAATTGTTACCATGTGGGGATGGATCTTTCCAAGAATTCGAGCGCATAAATAATAATGAGTTTGTTTGGACAAATAGTTTTTGGTTGATTTAACTTGAAAATTTGACCTGTATGCTTTACCATAGCTGATATCTGGTTTTGTGCCTGATGTTAGCATTTTGAATTATGGCGGTCAAGTGTGGAGAGAATAGAAATGCCATTGTGTAACTTTTGTCAGGAAGCTTTTTGAGTTTGGTGCTGAATGTAGTACGCCGGTCCCACGGTTTGATTGATTGCCTTTCTTATTCACTTGTCCGAAATTGATGAATTGGGAGGCTTTTGCCCAACATAATTCACGGGTCCCATGCTGTTTGACCATCAGCATTCTTCATTAAGGCGTTGGGATCTGATGCTCTGGACTTTATTTGGAAGTGAATTGTTTTATGTATCCTTCCATATATACCAATAGCAATTGTTGGATAGGAAATGAACAGTCACAAAAAATGCAAATAAAACCAGAAAAACATGAGGCCCCTTACTTATTAAAAAAGTCCAATTTTGACTTTAATTATAAATTAAATCTTACGACATAATTATATATTAAATCTTATTACCAGATTTTCCAAGAAAGCCAGCCCCAAGTTTTTTATTCCAACTTGTCAAGCTACCACTACTAAAAACTTAAGACTCACGGTACAAATACCACACGATATTAATACTCCGATTACAACCAAATCTTTTGTTTTCAACAACAAACTTATTTTGAGTACGAACGAAGAGGATATATGGGCATCACAAATACCAGGTACTTCTTAATATTCTGCAAGCCTCTAACTAATACCAAATCTTTAATTGAACTGCTTCATGCACGGTATCGCGTATTTCTATAGGCATTGAACATATGTGTCGCCATTATATCTCTCATGGCAGTCCATTGTTCAACAACTTCAGGAGGAGAATGCAATGGCTGTATCTTGGGATATGGAGGAATTGCACCATGTCTTGTTGGATCTCCCTCGTCTGGGTTAGTAAAGTACATATCATTCGGTTATTGATCCCTAATGAAGTTATGCACGGCACAACAGGCAATAACTACATTTATCTGTGTTGTCATCATGTAGTTTGGAAAGTGGCAAATCTCCTTTTAAGGACACCGAAACTTCGCTCTATGACATTCCGTAGTGCAGAGTGTCGATAATTAAAAAGTTCTTTCGCAGTTGCAAATCTCCCCCTCCTGTGATCACTAACATCCGCTTGGCGTCCCCTATACGGTGGTAAGAAACCGGGCAAGTTTCGATACACGGAGTCAACTAAATAATATTTTCCTGCATCGCCATTACGAGAACCAAAGGATTATTTGCATTTTGTACTTTGCAGGTATAGTTATTGGCTATATTCCAACGACCCAGCCAAGGGTTTGATACACAATAAAAGATGATCATAGTTCATTTTTTTTTTGTTTGCGCAACAAAAAAAAAAGTTCCAACTGGCAAAGGTTAACTTTTTTCACTGTGAAAAAGAAAGTTATAAGACATACCGATATGTGAATTATTTGAAATAGGATAAAAAAGTACATTTGTGGTAGATAAATTACGAGGACGGAGGGATTGCATATTATACCTGTAGGTGGCACAGGAAAGTGATTTGGGCCGGTCAAAACCCCATCCAAGACTCGGGCATCATGTGCACTTCCCTCCCATCCGGCATACACATATATAAATCGCATATCATGGTCGCATACAGCCAGAACATTTTGCGATTGTACACCATGCCTATTTGTGTATGCCACTTGCTGTCTTCTTGGAACACAAGCAGGTATATGAGTCCCATCAATAGCCCCAACGCAGTCCTTCAAAAAGAAATTATTAATTGGATGAGGTATAAAACAGTATACGAAAAGACACGTGTTCTACGTACACTATTAATTGGGTACACGATACAAACTTCCACTTGTTTCACATACTAGCTCCAAACACCAAAGGGTATAAATATAAATTAGGGTAGGGACTGTTTTCCCACAATTTTTTCGCCAATTATTAGTTGTCCTGATATGAAATCGTATGGTGAACTGTGCTCGTGTTGAACGGTGCACATCACCTGCATTAGAGTAGGGTTTGCATGAAATTTGAAAACAAGAAGATGTATATTTGAAAGAAATTTTGATATCACCGTACTTCAAACCAAGGATAAAATCTCGTGTCGCTAAGAATTTTCGGATGAATTGCATCCTGGTTTCTGGGAGTAATGATGAATTGTGCGAATGTGCATAGGCCCCGGATGACTTCGTGAATATTACGATGCACCGTCTCCATGGAATGGTTAAATCGGTCAGCAATCATACGCATTCTCATATTGTGGCTCATCATGACCAATGTCATCGCAAGTGTCTCCTCTATTGTAACCCGTTTCTGATGATGTTGGGGAACAAATTCACATTCGGCCAAGAGCGAGCACAACTACATGAAAGAATCAATATTTAACCTTGTTGCATCCATAATTCGTGTATGGTGGCCTGACATCACTTCTTCAACCCAGCCACGTCCTGATAATGCAGACGTCCTGCAAGGCACCTTTTGGATTGGACCTCCGTATGGTTCTGCATGTGGTCCAAATAATAGCGCAGCACCAGTAGCAAATAGGAGATCATCTTCGTCCGAAGACGAGCTCGTGCCCTGGCCATCACCGGGATCGCTCATTTGGCCCTTTTTTCAACTAAAACAATTTAGAGTAGGGTGCTTTGTCCGACTAGAGTTGCTAAAATCGAGCTGTCGTCGAAGTGCGCTCACCAATTCTCGTTTTACTCTCTTCCTCGTTTGTATGTTCATATAAAATATACAGCGAGTCTTGAGATGCACGTTTTATAGGCCATGAAAAAATGGAAGACAACATTGGAGGTGTTCGCGTCAATAACAGTTACTACCATTATTACTAGCTCATGAGAAATCATCTTTGGATTCCATTACGAATTGACGGTAAGCACCTTTTACCTCTGCATGCTCGCTTCCTTTTTTTGGCCAACATATTTGAATGGTTACGATAACGTCCACTGAGAATACTTTTTCCGAATCCCACGGTACCTGTCTGAGCACGCCAAGTCTCTGTCAAAATTTGAGATCTTTCGAATGTATCTTTCATGTGCATAAAGGTTCACGAGGTCTGCATATTACCAGGTTAATATAGTTGCTGTCTACCATAGATGTTCATGAAACACCCACTAAAAACTGTTTAGGGGACCAGATTGACGAGAAATGAATCTACCTTTTGACTTTTGTGTAGCCGATACTTGGCCTTATAAGACCGAAAGTCTACACATTATGATGTATCTAGGACCTTTTATTAACCGGAAGCTTTTATCGCCTTTTACTTATGCATTACTCGAAGTAGGCATGTGATTCCTGGTTATCTATTTCATTTTATTGTCAACTAATTTTGCTGATCTACAATTATTGGCCTCTGTATGAGCTAGCGCTGTGTGCTTTTTTATTTCTAATGTAGTCCCTGCTATTAAATAGTTCGTGCAATTTGAAGAAGTTTTGGAGTGAAAAAAATAAAATGTCCAATTGGCCGGTAAAATTTGAAGTAGATTTAGATTAATTGACGGAATTAGTCCCGTGTGTTCACATGTTTATTGAATTAAATTTCTCTTGGACATCACCAGACCAATAAGAATAATTAACATAAGGGAAAAATTGAAGGGACAATTTGCATTGGAACAACTGCTGATTTGGGTGCTCTAACTAATATTAATTGAATTAGATTAAAATTTTCCTCCTCCTTTCTAGTTATTTAGGTATTCAACGAATTTTTTGGTCTTGCTTTTACAGTTTAGAATTAGCTACATTTTCCTTATGTTTTTTCAACTTTAATTTTAACGGACATATGAGCCGAAGAGAATTTGATTAGTTTTTCAAATTTAATTTACAAATGAATTTGATTAGTTTCCCTTGCCAAAAAAAATCTGAAATAGCTAAAAGGTTTCGTGTACATTGGGGTCGAAATTTGGCTCCTGCCGAATATTTCGGACTCAAAACTGAACATGTGCTACACATTCTCAATTTCACTAGTACGGATTTCCCAAAACTTGGCAAAGGCTAAAACCGCAGGCACTAAAGATGCTCCAGCCAACAAATTTCTATTTCTGCTTATTTCCTCACGCGGCAAGAAATCGCATATCGATGGCCACATCACGGAGCTATTAAAAACCAAATGAACTAATGCAATTAAAAACCTCCAACATTAACCATAATATACAGCTAGTACTATCATGTCTAGTCACGTCCAGTTACAAAGCCAAAGTTTTAAACCAAATAGGGCTGTCCAAATAACTTCTGGAAACATAAAGGATACAGCGAGTAATTATTGCTACAAGCTTGGGCAAGGCACTAGTTTTAAAATCTCATACAAAGGAACTAAAAGTCCCAACTCAATGTCTTACAAATTGAGAACCCAGGAAACAATCCCAAGTCTCGACTACTTTCCGTCGGGTCCCCGCTGAGGTGCACTCTCCAAAGAGTACAACCAGAACTCTTGCATCTCGCGACTGAGATTGAGGAAAGTCTTCTGCCACTTGTCGTCCTGGAGTGCCAAAACTGCAGCGAGCTTAGCCCCTTTATTGAGCGATGGTCCAAATGATTCGACAACCTGGACTGCCATATCGACATCAAATTTTTCCTTGTCAGATGCTCGGCGACCCTTGATGTATAATTTAGAATTCGCTAGGAAGGAGAGGGAGTTGGCACACTCGACGAATGGATCGTTGGTACTTCGACTTGACTTGCTTCCCCGGGATGCACTTGGGAGCGAGGTTGTCGCCCCTTGACTGCTCGAACCTCGCTTCACTCCCATAACTGGAGATTCCTCGTTGAAATCCCCATCCATGCCCGCGTTGTACATATCATCACCAACGGGCGAAGTGAAAGTCTGGCCACAACTATGCCCAGCTCGCTTGCGTGGATTGTAAACTGAAGGCGGAACTGAAGAGGCTTGAGCTTGACTCTCTGTGGCGGTTTCTGTTTCTAAGATCTCGTGCAGGATTGCATATTTGTCTACGCATTGCCTGAATATGAAGTACCTATAATCATTATTCTCCTATTTCAAAGACAAACCAAGGAAGGTTAAGACAAATTGAATATTGACATATGATTAAAAAAGCTTGTGCAAGGACAAAAAATAATAAAAGATTCCATATATGCTCTCCTTTTGGACAATTGTTCATAACATTTGTGACTTCCCTCCCCTGGAGGACAGAAATCAGCCCCCCTTAATGCAGCCCCCCTTAATGTCCTATATCCATATCTTAAAAATTGCAGCCCCTCCTGAATGTGCACGCATACAGAGCTAAACACAAAGGCTATAGCAAGGACGGCAGAAATTAAGAACAAATGGCAGATTATATTCACGTCCTGATAATGTCAAAGCTGAATGACTCGGACTTAGTTTGACTGCTGTTAGAATAAAAATTTGATAAGGAGTTATTACAATTATAATTTCTGGTTTCCTCTATGCAAGAAAATGGTACATTTTAACAGCCAAGAAACAGGAAAAGGACATCACCAAGAAGTGGCATATGGAATTTAGATATGTGAAACACCATTTAAATAGCTGGAAATGAATTACAAGGTCGAATGGAAAAAATACCAGGCACAAATTGTTCCATTGAGACTCTTCAGCCAAGAAGCACCTCCTATTCTCGTCCCAATCAATACCAGTTTCGGCAGATTGGCGCAGACCCTTTAACTTGGCAAAGGCACACCAAATCCTCTTCTCTCGTCCGAATTAGAATGGTACACACTCCATGCGTACTGCTTCCCCTACTGTGAATTCAGATGCGCAGCAAGCTTCATCCAATTGACCTCAGATGAAACGTTTGGATTCCACTCCCCACTCCTTTTCCACTCCACGAATGTCATACAGAAATGAATCTCCATATTTGCATCCCAATGGGCCTTCGCAGCGTTGGGGTCACGTGGCATCTAAATGAGGAACCAAAACGACGGTAAGCATTAATAAAAATCTGAGGTGTTGGAAGAAGAATCAGATTACAACAGATAGGCAACTTTAACAATTATTAGAATGTGGATGGATCAAGCGTTGGCAGCCAAGAAAGCAGAAATTGGCAAAGGCACTCGTTTGTATTAGTTTGGCTCATCAAACCTGGGTTAGCAGGCATTTGCACCCCCTAAATTCATATAGCGAAGTACTAACGATGTTTTTAATTGGGACAAAGTGATAGTCTAAGAAAAGGCTGCTGAAATCAGATTATGATTACTATGAAAATCAGATATAGTCCAAGATTGACCTGCATTCATGGTCACATATCCCATAAGTATGCTTCCTTATTGAATTAAACTAGCATGGGCAGCCAATAAATGTCATATGCATGCCAAATATAAGTACACAGGAAATGAACTTGGCAGCAAAACAAATTTTTAGTTGAGATAGATGAATCCCCTGATGTGACTGCATAGGTTTTTTTTTAATAATTTAAAAACTTACTCTGAAGTAGTTGACAAGGGACTGGATGTAGTCGTTCGAGTCTGTGATGGAGTGGACAGATGAAGCTTTGGAAAGACGGGCCGGAGTATTTGGACCGGACAGTGATCTCCTCCGCTTGTTGGGCATTTACTGGTGCTCTATCACTGTCAAAAGGTCATGACATGCACGGACCTCAGACCAGATCATAAATCAGCAAATTCAAATTCTTGCGGCTGGTAGATTGACTGCATTAGTTTGGAGGTAGTATTTGAGAAATGTCAGACGACATAAATGTGGAGTTGCTACAACAACTGGGTTTCCAATTCCAAAAAGTCTATTAGTGTATAATTGAAATCTGTTGGGGCATGTATGTGGTCCTACTGTATTTCTTAATATGGCCGGCTATAGATGCAAGGTTTGGCAAAACTCTTCTTATATAAGCTATAAATCAGACTTCTAGTAATGTAGCTGATTGTATGACATTTTCAGGGCTGTGATTATTAAGACACTTTATAACATTTGGACTGTTATTGGGTTTACTTAGTTCACCGTAGCAAAACCATGCATCAGAAACTTTTGAACTGTATTTGGTATCTAATCGAATGATAAACCAGTCCAAAGGTTTATGAGACATGATAAATGGATTATAGAATCCTAACAAATGTATGAACAAGCATGGAAGATGGAGATTCAAGCAGGTATGGCGAATGAAATCCCTAACCTGTTTACTCAGCCATATTGAAGCCACCGTAAAATTAGATAAATAATAAGCGAAATGAGAACGACATAATCAAAGTTGTACCAGCAGCAAGGAATTCATCATATAAGCAATTTGGCAGTATCGAATATGCTTAAGTGCGGCATAATTGCTCTGATTGGGGAATTAATTTCCAAACCCAAAAGTTGCACCTGATTATTAGAAATTATTAAAAGTTAATCATGAAATCCAAATTCTGGCGAATTATATTTGGGCAACTTTTTCACAACAACGACACAGGCTAATATATTTGATCCAATTTCACAACCAACGTCCTATAATTTAAGTCGATAAATTAAAGAAACAAAAGAAGTCCAAGACTGTATAGATTTGAAATTATTAATGATTGTGAAATGACTCTTGTACTACAGAAATTATGAGTGAGAAATTTTGCACCGGAGGGATATCATACTAAAGATGCTCCATCACAAACACTAGACATGGATCTACCCTGCACGGCTGACGAATTAGTTTTTCCGTCGAAGAACTCTACCCCGTTGTTTTGAGAAGCTCGCAAAAATGATAGGCAGAATCTTGGGAAATCGACTAAATTAAGTGCCCAGTTCAAATTATTAAAATAACTCAGGAAAATTTTTTGTTCCAATTGCCGACAGGAATTGATATAAACAAGATGAATACCTGCCAAATCTGACGGTTGCCCTGGTATGAATTTGGCCTTTGAATCAAGCCTCAAATTACTGGATTTCTTATTTCTGCGTTCGGTCTCTGCTTCCGTTTGCACTGCCCGGCGCCGGCGATCTGGATGTATCCTTCTTCGTTGAAACCCACCGTACACAAAATAAGCGCTTAATCCACTCACAATTAATGCGGTACCCACTTTTACTTGTTTGCACCAGAAGCGGATTCCGTTGGCTATGGGTGACCTCTTCTGCAAGAGGAGAGAGACTTATAGGGAGGTTTTGGAAGGACAAAAAAATTAAACGAAGGAACTTGGTGTCGTTTTGTTAGAATTCCCAACGGGAGGATACGTCCAAACAAATCATGGGTGTCTTCACCTTGATGGGATATTAAATTCGCTTTTCTAAACTCTTCACGTGATGGAGGAATTTCACCCCGTTTAATGAGTTTGTGGGGTTAACCAGCAAATGGTCCGGGCAAAATCACAAAGGCAACCGAGAAATGTAGTCTGACATGTCCAAACACTATTTTGAAATATTGTTTTGACAAAGTAAACTAAGTAAAGTAAAACCACAGTCCAAACGGAGCCAATGTCTACAAACTCGAGTTACCATGTCAGTGTGAAGTTAGTGCCACCTTCAATTTTTTTGACTTGAGTCCTTTTCTTGCAGATGATGAGGTCGATTTGAGGACAAATCCTTTTCAAAAGAAGGGGGCTGATGTAGTATATCCAAGACTATCTGGGTCGATCCATGCACTTAAGTTGGGTCCGTGATAGTTCCAGTGGGTTCCACGATGCGAGTTTAGGCCAAACGCTTCCACGAGTCACTGCAAGCAATGGTTCGAGTTGTTCAAGACTCAATTGAAGTGTCTACCGTGGGCCATGAGGAAGATTCAAGTTGTTAATTGTCTAGGTGTCATTTGTGACGATGAGCCTTGTTAGGCTGCATTTTTCAGCTTGAGTTTTATTAGTTTAGTTATTATTTAGGTCATTTTTTTGTTAAGAAGTGGACTAGCTCATATAGCTTGGACTGTCTTTATTAGTTAGGATTTTGGGACTGATAAGTGTTTATTATATATGGTTATTAGTAGCATTATATGTTTATTTATGGTATAAACTAGGATTTTTTAAGGTGTAACTTACTCTCTAAGTCTCTAAATTTTGTAAGTTTCATTTGAACAGATTAATATGCAATTTTGGTTATAATTGTAGGAGTTGAGTCATGATATAAATGTTGGATCGAGACAAGATCGCTTAAGCTCCTTTAGTGCATGATTCAATGACAAATTGGAAAGAAAATAGGACACAACATGCAAGCATTATCGGTGATAGACATGAACAATAATATGAATATCTTGCATGTGATCTTAGAGGTGAACTAGAGTGAAAAAGAAGTAGGAAAATGCACCAAAACTGAATATGCACCCTCTGAATACACGGACTCAGGTCGCGTATTATGCCCTGTTTCTCTGCAACTTACTCTGTTTTCACACTTCTTTCCAACTCAATTCTAGCATAGAATTTCAACTGCACATGCTCAAGAATCTTTAGGGAAGAGAAAAGGAAACTTTATGTCATATCATTTGTTACTTTTTGGCTCTTTTAACACTATATGTGTAAGAATCATTGAAAAGAATAGGAGAGAATAATTATCAGATTTTAGTTTAATAATTTAGTTTTAGTCTTTTCTTATTCTCTCTAGCTAGGAACTTTAAGAAACTCATGGAGAATTTATTTTACAACTCATTTTGTTGAAGCAATAGAATATTTGAGAGTTTGTTCATCACCTTAGCTAAGTTTTCTCCATGTTTTTCTTTACTTGTAATTCAATATGCAATGAAGTTATGTTCTTTCTTACTTTATATCACATGAGTAGCTAAATTGTTAGATCTAGGGAGTAGATGAAACTTATGACTATTTGATATGAGTTGAATATGATTTACACTTGCTATCTCTTATATTAACTTATCCATTTATGCATGATTATTACTTGTTATTGTTTGATCACCAATGGTAAGTTTTTAGTTGTTGTTATTCAATGAAAATTGATAATAATTATGGAACCACATAAATGGAATTTAAAGAGTAGACTCATGAAAATATAGGTGCACTTGAGTGGATTATCTTTGCATTTCATGAAAAGCAAAAGGATAGATGTAATTATTCACCATGAGAATAGGAAAAACTAGATTAGTCTAAACCACTACATTATGAGAATGACTTTTGGTAAATATGGAAATGAATTTCTAACGAAACATGAGTAGTAACATGAGGTAAATCTATTCATTTGTATCTTTTGCGTCATAAGTGGACTCTACATCCTTAAATTCAAGTATTTAGTGATATGTCTACATTGTTATCTTACAAATTACATAGTTAAGTTAGTTAATTAGTAAATATCATGATTTTTATTGTTTTATTTGATAGTAAGTCTTAATAATAGAGTAAATGAGGATCTAGTTCTTCTATTAGTTGCTCTTCATGAAATCGACTCGATATATGCCACAAACTATTACTTGACTGTATATTTGCAGTCAAACAGATGTATTTTGAAATTAAACTTGTACTTGTATTAAGAGCCAATCAAATTTTTGGTACCGCTGTCAGGAAGTGGCAATATTAGGGTATAGCAAGTTTTATTAATTTAGACACTTATTATTAGTTTAGTTAAATTACGTGTTAATAGTTAGTATAGAAATTTTATTTGTTTTTGTTATATACCTATTACCTTATATTTCATCTTTTTGTTTGTAGTTGCATCTTTTGATCTGAAAATTGAAAAGATACTACGAAGACAAATAAGGTATACATCATAAAAGGAAGAACATCAACAACAACAACAACAACATATAGAGGAAATATCTATTGAGTTGCCTTTTGAAGAAAAAATGATGAAAAAAATACAAATAGGCGAACTCTTAGAGATTTTACTCTATCGGGGACACAAGAGTCACAAACGAAATCATCACTCATTCAAATGATTCAACAATTTCAATTTGGAGGTAATGTCATAGAGGATCCAAATGCACACATGGTCATATTTTTAGAAATATGTGATACCATTAAAATGAATGGCATGAGCGAGGATGCTATTAGACTAAGATTGTTTCCATTTTTTTTTACTTGATAAAGCCAAAGTTTGGTTGCATTTTTATGGTCCAAATAATTTCACCACATAAGATGATTTATTTGGAGTATTTTTGAATAAATATTTTTTACCGGGTAAAATGGTTAAATTTATAATGAACATAACTAATTTTATCCAACAAGAGGGTGAATCATTGTATGAAGCATGAGAAAGATTTAGAGATGTGCTACGAAAATGTCCACACGATAGACTGTCTGATTGATTTATTGTCCAAATCTTCTATAATGGTTTAAATTTCTTGACTAAAACTGCAATTGATGCAACCACATATGGAGGTTTAATGGATAAATCATTTCAAGAAACTCAAAACTTGATAGAGAAGATGGTAGCAAATAACTATCAATAGGTGAATGAAGAGATAACTCTAGATGGCAAGCAGTTATGATTGAAATGGGCACTCTTAATATGTTGAGTGGCCAAATAAATAATGTGGTTAAATCATTAAGCAAACGAATCAGAGTTAATTCTAACTCTACAACTAATATAGGTGTTGCTTGTTGTAATATATATAGAGGAGAGTATGATACTAACGTTTGTGTTGAAAATGAGCAGGTACAATTTGTTAATTATAATTGGACTAGTCAAAACAACTCCTATTCCAACATATATAACTCGGGATGGAGAAATCATCCAAAATTTGGATGAAATGATGATCCATCGAAATTCCAATAAAAGCAACCAAATATGGAGAATAAATCAGTTTGGGAGATGATAATTGAAAGACTAGCCAACGTATTTAATGATAAAATTGATAAGTTAGCTAGTGCGACTATCCAAAGATTTGAAAGAATTGAGGGTATAATGAACCAACTTACAACTATGTATAGAAATGTTGAGATCCAAACAGGTCAAGTTGCCAACTCTATTAATAATAGGAGCCAAGAAGAGTTACTGAATAAAACAGAGATGAATCCGAGGAAACATGTTAAAGCCATTACCCTTCAGTAGTGAAAAGTAAGAGGACACATGACAGTGAAGAAAAAGAAAATGAAAGGGAGGATCAAGAGACATGTGTGGAGGAGAAAAATAGGGAAAATCAAGTTGTTGATCAACCTTTATCTTCTTCTACCATTCCTATCCCTTCGCCAATGCCATTTCCTCAAAGACTTAAACCTAATAAATTTGACAAGAATTTTGAAAATTTCAACCAATTACATATTAATATTCCTATTGTCGATACGATTTTGCAGATTTCTTCGTATGCGAAATTTCTCAGGAAGATCATGACTTCTAAAAGCAAATTGAAAATTGCAAGACAATAGCACTAACCGAAGAATGCAGTGCCATTATCCAAAACAAGCTACCACCTAAGTTGAATGATCTGGAGAACTTTTCTATAGCATACATCACACCATGGTAACTTTTCTATACCATGCACCATTGGTAGCACCCAGTAAAACATGCAAGAAAGCTTACGTCTAGTAACTTTTCTATCACATACATCATACCATGGTAACTTTTATGTAACATACATCACACCATGGTAACTTTTCTATCACATACATCACATCATGGTAACTTTTTATACCCTTCAACTGTAGCACTTTTTGTGATGTGATGTATGTGAGATAAAAAAATAATTGAAAATATAAAAGGTGGATTGAAAAATGGGTTTATGATACAATCGAAATTTTTTTTGAAAAAATTTGCTATCCAAACATAGCCATTGAATTTTTAAAGAAATTATGTGATCTTAGTCCAAGTGTATCGTTAATTTTTTTTACCGTGGTTAGACAATTAGGTTTGCATGAGTTCAAACTCACTAATATTATTTTGTAATTAGTCGATAGGTTTATTAGATATCCATTGGGAGTGTTGGAGAATGTGTGAATTAAAGTACAAAAGTTTATCATTCTTGTGAATTTAGTGGTGTTAGGTCAATTATTCTTGGTAGACCATATTTGGCAACTACAAGTATTATTATTGATGTTAAAAATAGCAAATTTAAGTTTCAGATAGGTGAAGAAGAGATTGAATTTAATTTGAATAATACGAAAAAATATCCTTCTTTCACCGATTATGCTTGTTCTATTGGCACTATTGACAAACTAACACAAGAGACGAGCTAAGTCAATCTTGATTTAGATCCTCTTGAGGTTTGTTTGATGCATGTAGGATGGCAGAGATAATGAAAAAATTGAAAAATTGACTCATTTGGGTGCTCAACCATCATATAGAAGAGGACATATATACGAGAGTTTTGAACAAGGAAAAGAACTTCCACCACCTTTAGAGATTGAAACTCCAAAGATTGAACTCAAACCATTTCCTAGTATGAGTTTTTTTGGAACAAACGAAACTTTATTAATGATTATTAGTACTTACCTAGATGAAGAGCAACATAAAAAGTTGCTAAGAGTTTTAAAAAAGCATAAACGGCTATTGGATGGACCATCTCAAACATTCAATGAATAATCCCTTCTATTTGCATACCCACATTCTCTTGAAGGACAATTGCAAATCGGTGATAGAATTACAAAAAGGACTCAATCCAAATATAAAAGAGGTGGTAAAATTAGAAATTATTAAGTAGCTTGATGCAAGTATAATCTTTTCTATCTCTGACAGTGTATGGATTAATCCAATTCATGTTGTTCCATAGAAAGATGGAACTACCATAGTCAAGGAAAAAAATGACGAACTTATTCCTTCTAGACTTGTGATAGGATTGAGAGTGTGTATTGATTATAGAAAGGTCAATGCAATTACTAGAAAAGATCACTTTTCTTTACGTTTTCTTGATCAATTATTAGAGCTTATAGTCGGATATAAATTCTATTATTTCTTTGATGAATTTTTAAATTACAATCAAATTGTTATAGCTCCTGAAGATCAAGAGAAGACGATATGCACATGTCCCTATGACACTTTTGCATTTAGAAAGATGTCATTTGGCCTTTGTAATGCTTCCACTATGTTTCAATGACGAATGGTGACAATTTTTTCTGATTATATTGAGAAAATTATGGAGATATTTATGGATAATTTTTCTGTGTTTAGTTCTTAATTTGATAATTATTTTCATAATTTGGACTTAATTTTTTAGAAATACGAAGAAACCAATTTAGTTCTCAATACAAAAAAGTGCCTTTTCGCGGTTTGAGAAGGAATTATTTTAAGGCATAAGATTTCCTCTAAAGAAATTGAGGTGGACAAGGCAAAAATAGAAGTAATCGAGAAGATGCCACCTCCAAATAATGTCAAGGGGATTTGTAACTTTTCGAATATATGGATTTTTATAGATGTGTTATCAAGAATTTTTAAAAAATATCTAAACTATTGTGTGATTTATTATGCAAGGATACCCCTTTTCACTTTAATGATAAATATTTTGTGACGACCCCACCGCTCCCAGAGGCGTACCAAAGGGTTTGGCAGATCGCCTGCCTAACTCGCGCCAGAACTCACTCACTCACATTACCTTCAGAGATAACATTACTATTGGACAACTAAACATTCACTCTTAAGTACATCTCCAATCATAAATTTTTCCAATAAAAAAAACAAAATACCAAAAGATACTATTCGCATTTATACATCTCCAAAAAGTACCATTTACAATATGTACATCTTCAAAAGGGACATTCCAGTCCACTACATCACACAAAAGCGAAGACTAAAACCACAAAGTGGATCTTACGCAGAGTCCTAACCCTAACTGTGAGAATAAAGAAAAACATCCTAAAAAGTCCAACTAGTATAATTTCAAAGGTAAATTCTAGGGTTATAACTCTCGTGAAGTGTGATCCCCGCGTACGACCCCTGTTATGGAAATAACAAAGAAAAACGGGTAAGCTTAAAGCTTAGTAAGCAAGCAGGGGCAAAATGGTAATTTTGCATCAAGTCAGACATTTATGCCATAAATACATCAAAATTAAAGCAAAAGTAACAAAACAATTCAAGGATACGGATTGGCTCCAAAGCCAAGTCATTCGCCACGCGTGATCACCTGTCGACCCTCCGTCGACCACAAGGAATGGTCCGTAGAACTCCGCTTTCTTCCTCCGACCACCTTACGCCCACTCTGGCCAGTATCCACACACACACAAATGGCTCGAGCTTCGAATCGTATTCGAATTGTATTCACAAAATTGGTGATCTTAAGGATAACTTGGACTAACTTCGACCAAGCCCTAACTGGCTCGAATAGTCCGTCTAGCCTTTAGATCGGGCCCACTCATAGTTCCACATCACACACACACAAAAGGTCATCCCAAGCCACATGCTTCAGGGATTCAGTCCCAACACAGTTCATATATCATAATTCATATCTATTGCAAATATAAATTAGGGTTTAGGTCGAGTGAGATAAAGTACACGCTCGCCTAAACACCCTTATATCACACACAATTCATATTGGTGACATTTAACACATAAACGTCCCAGTTACTTACTTAGAGTACAAAAGTAGACAAAAACGGCACTTGGTCAAACTCAACCGTCAGTGGGTCTCACTGTCTCCGAGCACTTTGTTACCGTCTGTGACAGAAGGTTGAGTCATAACATTGCTCAAACAGGTATCCAAATGCATACGAATAAGGAAAACAGCAAATGCGACCCATGCGCGCCCGGAAATGGAAAACGGAAACGGAAACGGAAACGGCAACTTGTCCGTTTTGGCGTCAAGAACTGTTTTGAACACAATGTAAGTTACGATTGTCGGATCAAGGCGTATGAGATACCGTCGCGAAGCTAAGGAGAAAAGCTATAACTTTCATGAAGACACCTCAATCCAGTTCTGAACGGAATCAGGTCATAAGTATGAAACAACGTGCCAGGAGTTCGCACGTTTAGATGACAGACAGGGTCTAGTAGAAGAACCATAACTCACAACTCACAGACCCAAATCAAGAAATTCCAAAGGCATTGGAAAGCTAAGACATAAGGCTAAAACTTTTATGTTTTGGCCAAGACTTGGGTCAACTCAGAACCGAATGAAAAGTGGGTGCCAAAGTACCTATCAGAACTGCCCAGTGTTCCAGGCAGTTCTGACACACGATCTTGTTTTGGCTACAATGGGAGCTACGAAGCTCGGATTTGGACGCACTTTATACCGTTTTGAATCTGAAACAGAGTTATACAGTTATTATGAAGACACCACCACCCAGTTTCATCATTATCCATGCAAACTGAGCATAGTCAGAAGCTAATCTATAAAACGTGGTCAAACCAGAATTTGAAAGCTAAGTGAGGGTTTCGGCTATAACTGAGCCTACACACCTCCGTTTGACCTGAAATTTTGTAGGCACAACAAGCAATTAAGAAGCTACAATTTTTCCGAAGGGCTCAGGTTCAAATTCTGATCAGAGTTGGGTCAAAATTCGTTGCAAACAGGCTGCTCAACTGGTCCAGCAAAACAGGTTCCGAAAAAAAAACAGCAAACTTTGTCGATTTACTGGTATTTATAGGGAATGAATTTGGGACTGATTTTAATATCAGAGATAGTTCTCTGAAGCTAGTTTCTAACGCTGCAAACGGCATCCCAATCCGAGTTTTTTAGCCCAAGATATAGTCGCTCTACCAAAACTGATTTCAGGCCACTGTTTCATCCAAAGAAATTGAGTTTGTGGCATATGGTTCCATTTTTTGATTCCCAAATTAGTCTTGGTTGCTCAAGAGCTTATCAATCAAACAAGTACACATAGTATCCAGCATGCATAGCAAACATATATAGACAAAATTCAGGCAAGAATCATCATAAAATTGGCATAGAAATTGAACTACAAAGCTGGAAAATCACGAACTGCTCATATGCATGTTTATAATAGGATTTTCGAAATATATAAGATGCTTAAATGAATTATAAACGAAATAGGTGTATAGCTCATGGTACCTTTTAATAAAAGGGGCAGTAAAGTGCAAGAAAAATTCCACCAAATGTGCAGCAAAAATCCAGCTTAATCGGCTCTCAACAGAATTGGTTTTGGCCAGCTTTGTGTGCAATTTTTGTAGTAAGTGAGCTGATAGTTTCTTGCTAGTTTCGGTGAAGATAAAAAGATTGCCAAAGTGTTTACTAAGCCTGGATGTCTGGTATTTATAGCAGCCTAATCTAGCATGACAAGGATTAGAGTTTTGCCAACTCAATGGCTTGGAAAATTGACAAGTGTTCCTACCTGCTTTGTCATGCTTTGGCTTGGCAAAAATCATGAAGATTCAAGACTTTCCAGCCTTGGTATTCTCGGTCAAGATGACCAGAATTGGAATAAGATTTTTGGCTTCTTCTTTTTTTTTTTTGGCTAAATATAGTAAAGGGCCGAAGTGCAATTTCGGTATTCATTGTTTGGTCCTTGAATCTTAAACGGGTGTCATCTTTGCTCCCCACAAGTTTTCTAGCATATTTTGCTAGGTGAATGAGCATCAAATTGGGACCTAAAGCTCGGGTAGTAAGAGTGGATTTGTAGCTAGGATTTTGCATAACTCAAGTGGTGTTTAAATTTTCAATCTGTTATAGAAATTCAATTATGCATTTATTTTAACCATTCATTTGTTACATGTAATTTTCTAATATCTAAGCACTTAAAATAAAAGAATTCATAACATACATGTAATTTTTTCTCGAGTTATCACAATACAAAAAGAAAACTAGATTTTTCTACTAAATTCGTACAAAATAGAACAAAATGCCCTTAATATCACATAATATTGAAATCAAAGGCTAACCGGGATCTCATATATTTGATTACATTTGATAGGTTGAAAAAGGAGTTAATTTCAACACCCATTATTACTTCACTAGTTTGGTCGCTATTGTTTGAATTAATATGTGATACAAGTGATTACACGGTAGGAGCCATCTAGGGCAAAGACAGGAAGAAAGGTTGCACATGATTTATTATACAAGCAAATTGTTCAATGAGACGCAGCTTAATTTGCAACCACAGAAAAGGAGTTATTGGCGGTGATATTTGTTTTAGATAAATTTAGATCCTATTTAGTAGAGTTTAAAATTATCATTTGTACGGACCATTCAGCTTTTCAATATTTGCTACAAAAGAAAGATGCAAAATCTCGTCTAATTCGATGGATTCTCTTATTGCAGGAATTTGATGTGAAAATAAAAGATAAAAAGAGATTGGAGAGCCTTGTGGTAGATCACTTTTCATGGCTAGAGTACATCCCTATCGACGATTAAGTTCTGATTAAAGAGAATTTTTCAGTTGAATTTGTCCTAACATTTGCTAATTCTCCATGGTATGCAGATTTCGCTAATTATTTGGCAAGTGGAGTAATGCCAAAGGATTTATGTTGCATAATGTTACAAGTTACTTTTGGAAGGAACCTTTGCTCTATAATATTGTGTCAATGGTATGATACGTAAAAGTATTTGTAAAAATGAGGTATGTGGTATTTATATCATTGTAATAACCTAAAATCGGTGGTCATTTTAGTATTTCAAACATCGTAGTTAAGGTATGGCAATCGAAATTTTATTGGCCAACTATGTATCTGATATTAGGGAATATATTAAAAATTGTGATGCATGCCAGAGAATGGAGAAAATATCTAGAAAAAAATGAAATGTCTCTCGCTATTTTCTTAGAAATTGAATTATTTGATTTGTGGAATATGGATTTCATGGGACCATTTCCTAACTCTTTTAATAATAAGTACATTTTAGTAGCCTAAAATTATATTTCTAAATGGGTCGAAGCAATTGTTTCACCCGCTAACGTTACTAAATTTGTATTTAAATTTTTCAAAAAGAACATTTTTAATAGGTTTGACATACCTAGAATCATAGTAAATGATGAAAAGAAATATTTTTATAATAAACAACTTGAGCTCTGTTTGGATTAACTGTTTTTGGAGGTTTTTTTCAAAAACTTTACTGTAACTGTGTATATGAAAAATTTTTACTGTAGATGTTTTTTAGATTTTTTTAGAGGTATTTTTAAAATATATTTTTGAGTATTTAATAATTTACAATTTTTTTAGAATATTGTTTTTAAAATTTTACACGATCTACCACTATCCCCTCTCTTTTCCTTCCCCTCTCTCCTTTCTCTTCCTCTCCTCCTCCCCCTCTTCCTCCTCCTCCCTCTTTCCTCTCCCTTCTCCTTTCTCCCCCCTCTCCTTCTTTCCCCCAACCCCAAACCCCTCTCCCGTTCGCGGGTGGTAGTTGCGACTTTAGCCACCACTCTAACCACGACCATCTTGGCCGCGGCTTCTGGTCGTGATCAGATTTGATCGTGACTAGGAAGGTTGCAGCTAGTTAAGGGGAAGGAAATTAGAGGGCGGGGAAAGGAAAAGAAGAAAGGGGGAAGGAGAAGGAGAGAGAGGAGAAGGAAAAAAAAGAGGAGGAGGAGGAGGAGGAGAGAGGGAAGAAAGATGGGCGGAGAGAGAGAGAAGAGAGGAAAGAGGGTCGTGAGTGTGGGGGTGGTAGCGGTAAGGTGGTGGGCGTAGTGGTGGAGAGTGATGGGTAGTTATGTATTTTTTTTTGTATATTTGGAGTTGTTTTTGATATATTGTATGGATATGGTGTTTTTGAAATTGTTTTTGTTTGTGTATTACTGTACCATTGTAGATGAAAAAAATTATTTTTCAAAAAAGTCTAAATCCAAACAGAGCCTTGATTCCTTATTACTCTAGTATGATTGTAAGTACAAGACATCACTTCTATATCATTCTCAAGCTAACGGACAAGCAGAATTAGCAAATCTAAAATCAAACTCATTTTGGAGAAAATGGTAAACAAATCACGAAAATGATTGGACAAGTAAACTCGATAATGCTCTATGTGTGACGACTCCACCTCCCCCTACGGCGTACTCCAGGATTTAGCGGACCGTCTGCCCAACTCTCGTCAGGACTCACTCACTCATTTCAAACAAAATACGTTATAACCTCAGGAATAAATGAAATAACAATTCCCAAATTTGGAATATACAAATACATTCATTTCTATCTCAAACGTTCCTACAATCTCAAATATAACAAAAGATATAAATTCCAAATACATTCAACCCTAACCAAGCACTAGCGAGAGTACAAACGCAAAAGTTCAAAAACTAGACTATGCTACCCTGTACCAGTCTCACGCCCTAGCTCGTTCCCCCTGTAAGGAAAACAGATTTAACGAAATAGAGTGAGCTAAAACTCAGTGAGGTTCCAAATAGCAAGTTGACCTTTATTTAAAAGTACAAGTATCAAAGTAGCAAAGTAGCGAGCATAACAAGTTCATAAAAGTGAGCAATAACACTTCAAGTAGCAAATTTCAAAATGAGCAAGTGTAAAGTTTTTAAAAAGAAACAATAGCCCGATAAGTAGTAATCATTTCAAAGTATAAGGATATGTATGGCTCTCAGGAGCCAAATTCTCCGTTGCCTTACCAGAACTTGATCAAGTAGTAGTTGACACTCCGTCAACTTTCAAGTAAAGCCACTAGTCCAGTAGAGCACCACTTAACTACAATCTCCGTCCACCATCCAAACCTCCTACCGGGCCCAAAATCCTCAATAAACATGGGTGGTAATACTCGAATATACCGATTAGTCGAGGAGGTATCATTCCACTCGACAAAACAAGAGACCCAGGGTTCGTTACCCAATCGACCAAACCCTTGCCGGCTCGACTCGAGTAACTAACCACAGGGTTTCTGAAATTCCAGAGAGTGCGCACATCATATACAAGTATATCAAGTCAATTGCAACAATAAACAAGTATATATCATATTAGGGCAAGTGCGATAAAGTACACCCTTACCCGACCAAACCAATCAAATATCAAGTATTTAAATCAAGTATCATGTTCAATCATGTACTTGGAAGCACTCACCAAAGATTTAATACTTGTCAAACTCACATGCAAGTACAACTCCTTGATTGGAGTCCAAATATGCGATAAAATATCATTTAAGAATTTAAAATCCACTAGGATTCGAAACATAGAAGTTTCGCTTCAGGAAAATCAAGTAAATGACACTTGTTTAAGTAGTAGTCATATGACTTCTCAAACCCTCGAAAATTTATGCTCGCTCTTTTAGTTTCGATAAAGAAGTGATTCATACTTTGGAAGTCACACTTGGTATGAAAAATCGAAAAAATCGTATGTTTAAGGGTCGCTACTTTCACTTTTTAAAGGGTATGAGTTTCGGTAAAATATTTAGCTTATGTATCTCTTACTAAAGAAAACTCGAATACCATAAACAATTGAAATTCACCTCAACCTCGAGTCGTTGATCAGGTCTCAAGTTCACTCACCTAACCCTTGAGTGAAAATTTGGGCAGCATGCCCTTTATATTTAACTATTTCCAACCACTTATGGCTTCATTTTTTCCTCAACTCAGCCCAAATTCATCACATAAGAAAGCGTAACAAAATACCTCTTCAACTAGGCTCACTATCATCCAAATACAAGTCAATTCTAGCAATACAATCATCAAGACCAAAACTGGAAACTAGTATTAAAGAAGAATGTCAAAGCAGCAGGTTTGTCATCTTTCGATTTTTGGTCACAACTGATGCTAAGCTTATCAGATTGGGGCAAAATTTATTGCGTTTTGAAGTTAAGATAGAGAGATACATTTCCTATGAAGAC
The DNA here is from genome assembly GCF_036785885.1 of Coffea arabica. Classification (NCBI taxonomy): domain Eukaryota; kingdom Viridiplantae; phylum Streptophyta; class Magnoliopsida; order Gentianales; family Rubiaceae; genus Coffea; species Coffea arabica. Next base: position 34,446,344 of record NC_092318.1, on the reverse strand, counting down.
ATTGACATCCAGTTGTTGTATTTTTAAGGTCAAAATTTGAAGTTTTAGAGAAATCAGAAAGCTGCCTGTGAAACAGGGCATTTGGGTAGTCATCAGTTTTTTAGTCATTTCACAAGTTACAGTGCTTCGATTGAGCTGAAATTTTGCAGGTAGATAGTTAACTCAATTCCCTACAATTTTCATGTTTTGAGAAAGAACTGATTTGGCCTTTATCATGAGCGAATATGCTGGTCAGATTGGTTCCAAAAACAAGACAGAATCTCTACCAATGCTAGAATTTAACTCTTACTCTAACAAAGTTACACTCAAGCCCAAAATCACTTCACAAGTTCCATTTCCAACCTCAATAACATCATTTAATAGTTGAACAACACTAATCAAATCTGAAAAGATACAAACCCTAGCTAAACATTCCACTACACTATCAAAAACTAACTAATTAGCCATAGCAATCCAAGAGTAGAAGCTTCTACACCAAATTAACAAGATTAAGCAAGAGGAAATGAAGTTCAAGGTTTATACCTTCCAAGAGTTGCTTGCAAGTGAAAATCAAACCACTCCCTTTCAAAAATTTCACCACACTAAGCTTCCCTAACACCCAAAGGTAAGTTTAATCGGTTTAGTTTTTGAGATTTCACTCAAACAAGATGGATTCAAGGTTGAAGTTGCTAGCTTTCCTCTATCTTTATTTTCTCCTCTCACACTCGGCCAACAAGACAGAAATGAAGAAGAAATGAAGCCAATTTGGTGATAAGAACAAAGGAAATTTGTTTAGTCAAAATTGGTTGGATTTCTGCCAAATGTCGCTACAAGATTAAATCTCAAAATTTTCTTTTCTCTCTCTTGTTTTTTAGTCCAAAATTTTGGCTACTATAAGGAGATATTTAGGGCTGATTTTTCTCAATTAATAACAAGGAGATTAAGGTAATAAAGTAGTGTTCAAGTGGTGTATTCAATCGGAAGCAAACGGTACACATCGGTTCAATCCGATTTTCCTTAACTTGCCTGTATTAGTGTTTTAACTTATGATTCACTCATTTATTATTAACACTTCTAATCACACACTTTTTCTTATCTAATACTTGCTCTTATCCGTCAAATTTAGTACACACACCTCATCAAGTGATCACACTACCAAAATACACCAAAAACACACCAAAATCCCTGTAGGCACAAAAAACCCTAACTTATGCCCTTCCTTTAGAAAAATCATAACTTGAGTTATAAATGTCAAACATTCATACAATTTGGTTTGTTAAAAACTAGACTTAAAACACTAATAATCTTTAGAAAACACTTCAAAAAAATTCAGCTCATAAGTTGGTCCAAATTGAGCCATAAGCTACTACAACATTCCTATGTTTATTTGTGTAGGGCAGAATTTTCAGTCAACTTTACCAAATTTCTGGAATTTATAGAGACTGAATCAAACTTTAAATTTTACACCGTAGGAATTCCTATAAGTCTAGTTTCAAACGCAACAAACGGAACTCAATTCCGACTTTCCTATACGAAGTTATAGCCAATTTTCCAAAGCTGCGCAGAGCCTCCTGCAAAAATTTCTAGATTTTCTAACAACTTGAGATTATGAAACTTTTCTTAACAAAATTCACTCCCTTGCCTCACATACAACCATTAAAACAACCAAGAATCTAAGGCAAGTAAGTTCAAATAAGAGCTATAAAGACAAGTAAAATTTCGGGGTCTCACACTATGGGCATATTGGACGGCCTTTAAGACACCCTTGGAGATGTCGCTGTATCTATTGGTTTATGAAAAAGTTCGTTATTTACCTGTAGAGATTGAACATAAGGCATATTGGACTATTAAGGTAATTAATATGGACTTTAATCTTACAGGTAGTAAAAGATTACTTGAACTAAGTGAATTGGAGGAACACTAACTAAATACTTATAAAAATACCAAAATATATAAAGAGAAGATCAAATATTGACATGATAAACATATTATCCCTAAACAATTTAAGGTGAGCCAAAAAGTTCTTTTATATAATTCATGCTTTAGGTTGTTGTCGAGAAAACTTCAGTCGAGATGGTCGGGACCATTTGAAGTAATTCAAGTATTCCCTTATGGAGCAGTCGAGGTCATAAATGCAAGAAATGAGAAATTCAAAATTAACGGACAAAAGTTGAAACCCTACTTAATAGGTAAAATCATCCCTAAGGGACTTAGTTGTCCTTTAGGTGATTCTTTTTCAATCTAAGGAATCGAATATTTTGAGTTGAGCCAACAACTATAAACAAAAACGCTAATTGGGAGGCAAACCAATAGTTTGGTTATTTATGTTAATAAAGTAAGATTTTATATTTAAATCATGTGTTTAACTTAATTTGTTATTTTTTATTTGTAGGAGTTGAAAATAGAAGGATGATTATTTGAGGTGAAAACGACAAACTTTGATCTAGGAACTTGACCCCTCTATTTGAGTAAAAGTTGTTTCTGATTCGTCAAAAAGGGTTAAAATATATTTTTTGATCATTTTGCATGTGCGCACATTGATTATTTTGACAAAAGAATGATCTAAAATGCATTTTGAACTATTGGGGTATCATTTGTAATTTTGAAAAAGTTCACAATTTCTAGAAAAAATTGCAGAAGAAAACACAAGCTCAGGAAAACTAAGGCCATGTTTTCACTAGCCTGCGCATTTCATTCTGTAAAATTAAGGTAGAAAATGCAGGCTTGAAAATGCTACTTTAGTTTACGTTTTCTTGAGTCTGCGTATTGTCTTCTGTAATTTTAAGGTACATAATGCAACTTGAAAATGCAAGTTCAGAGCTGCAATTTCAAGTCGCATTTTCGAGTAAAATGGTTTAAAAAAAAAAGAAAGAAAATGCAGGTTCCATTTTTTCTTGGGTAAAATACAAGGAACCCCCTTGTGGTTTCGCGAAAAGATACCTTACCCCCCTATTGTTTAAAAACCTCCACATAAACACTTTAAATTTCATAACTAAAGTGGAAATTACTTTTTGTACCGGCTGAGTGACCGGCAGCAGGTTGAATACCTTCGTCTAACCTTTGTCTAACTTTATATTTCCAGTTTATATTGGTAGCGGCCAGCAGCAGTCCCCACCCCTTTCTTTGGGTGGCTGCTGCTGGCTGATGGAGAAAAGGAGCCATTCGCGTAATCGCTGCTGGAGCACTGTCATAATCATAACTGTTGCCTTTCGTTGAATGATGTCTGCCAGCCCTCTGTTTTCATACCAGTAACAGTTTCTCAGTTTCTGGAAATCTTCTTAGCTTCTTTACAGATACATATGACCCCACCAAATAATTAATATACCTTTGTCTCTCCAAAAGAAGAAGAAGAAAAAAAAGAAAAAATTGTTACAAGAGCATCTTTAATGCTTTTTACTTCCATCTGTAACTCCTAAAACAAAGAGAATGCCCATCAGAAGCTATCGAAACTCTTGAGATGGTCAGTGCTTTGGCCAATGGAAATGAAATCTTTAGCTTGCTTCCGCCGCTTTAAGAAGACCAGAGGAAAGATCTTTTCTTTACCCGGGCCTAAGGCAGAGGACATTCTTTGGTTGGTTGGTGAAGTGCCCTTAAGAGGAAGACCGAATGCCGAAGCTTAAGATTGAATTCAATTCCCACTTGTAACTCATAAACGAAAGATAATTTCATCCAAGGGGTGAGGAGTGAAAAGCTATTGAATCAGCTGCTCTTGCCGGGTATGCTGTGTGTTAAGAAGCGAATTAGGCAAAGACAGGGAAAGGCAATTCGAATTGGAAAGCTTTAGATTCTGGCGTTATCCTTTTCTTTCTTTTAGGTTACATCCAGTAATAATAAAAGACACTCAAGATGAGAAGAGGAAGAAGAAGCTTACCCGTGTGTTGAACTCGGGGTCGGAACTCAATCGAATGAAAAGGATCGATCAACTGGCAATTGGAATGCCTTGCTCTTCTCTGAAAGTACTTCCCCTTCCTTACTTGTTTCATTTTGTTACCGCCCCTTAGATTCCTCGAGCTTGTAAACATGACTCTTTCCATAAAGCATTTCTCGTCTGTCGCCCAGTCTGATTGAGGGTAGGACCTGATCAAAAGCAACCGATACTAAAATATACGAGTAGAATGTGATGGTGATGACAGATCGATCACTTTGCCGCGGAAAGAACGCAGTCATGATTCTTGAATCATAAAAGAGAAGATCAAAAAATATTTGTGTTATTTAGGAGGAGATAGGGGAGGGAGGATTTTCTTTACAAAGGATTCTCACATATCCATCGTCATTAAGTCGCACGTCCGGTTACAGGTCAATTTCCACTTTAGTTATGAAGTTTAAGGTATTTAGGTGGAGGTTTCTAAACGATAGGGGGTAAGGTGTCTTTTCGCGAAACCACCTTGTATTTTACCCTTTTTTCTTCTTCTGTTCTTCTTACCTCACGTATTCCACACACACACAGACGCACACATACTTTATCAATCTTCATTGTTACTCCATTTTTTTACTAGAAATCATCAACTCAATACCTTTTAACCTTCTTAGAACCTTTTTAACCAATTGAAATTCAAGAAAAACAATCCAAAATTCGGTTTTTAAGAAATTGGAGGTTGGGATTCATAGGTTTTAAATTCATCAATTAAAAATCAATTGAAGTGATTTTCATAGGGTTTTTTTTTCATAATCTTCATCACCAAATATCATTTTACGGGATTGAGGTAAGTTTCTTCATCAAATCTTTGCATTTTAGAAGTTAATATTTTTCAAATTCCTGAATTTTTTGACATCTTCTAAATTCGAATTTTTGAGGATTGTTGTGGATATTTATGGCATCTAATATACTTGTTGAGATTATTTAAGTATGATTACATATTCTAATGTAGCAATTTGATGTTCATATGGTTGTTAAAATTTTAAATTTTTTATATTGGGATGAAATTGAAAAATTAGCTTTAAATATTATTGAGCCATTTTCATTGATATTATGGGTTAAGAATTGATTGGTTGATTATGGTTTGGTGTGTACATTGTTTATAGAGCGTAAGTTTTATAAATTTTACGATTTTTGGAAGTAATTTTGCTTCATGTTTAGAGTTATATGTTGTTTATTGTGGTTGATTTTTACTTGCTGTAAACATAATTGTTGTTTAAATCACCAAATTTACTATATTTGTTACTCATTTTAATAAATTAGTGAATTTAGCAAATTTTTGACAATTTTCTTATCATGTCCTTAATGTCACAAATTTTGGGTAATTTTGATTATTTACTTAATTCTTGATGACATGAAAATGTGCAATTGTGGTTAATTGAGTTAATTTTAATCCCTATACATGTATAATAATTCTATAAAATGCTTATGGTTATTATAAGTGAAAGGATTTTTCTTTAGGTATTTTATAAGAATTGTTTCTCAAGGAATATGTAATGTGTTCAAATCATTATCCTAGTATCAGTGGATAATTATAATTTCTTTTTTAGATACTTTGGAGAGAGGAAAAGGACCTGTTATTCTCAGGTTAGTGAAAAAAGTGAAAAAATGGAAGTTAGCGAAGAAGTTGAGAAGAGTGAAGAAGAAAGGTCCCCTTCACCCCAACCTATAGGTCGGCGTTGACGGGGGAACACTTCTCGACTCTCTGAAGCTACACTCTATGATAGCGCTAGATTCATAATTTTAAAAAATCAAAAGGGGCATAAAGAGCATGCTAATTTGAAATTCATTTTCAAAAAGCACATCAACCTGGAGGTTGAGACGGCCTATCATATCATTGAGGCATTTTACCGAATTGGATGAGCGTCAATTCTCACTTTGCCTACTCATTACTATCCGAATTTCGTGCTCGAGTTTTATGCTAACATTGTCAACAAGAGAAGCCACAATGGAGAGTTGGTGGACTTATAGGTGCGATGTACCCGCATATATCTTACTCGTGATCTCCTCGTGCATATTTTGGAATGCAATGATACTGGGTCAGTTGTTGACTTGAAGAAAGGATTAACTATCCCTAATCAATGATAGGATCCCTGACATGTCATGTCTCAATTTGGTCTCGAGTACCAGCCCTTCCGCTTTTCAAGGAAAGAGACGATGGTTGCTAGTGTCTTTGACATTCACAATCGCTTTATTATCTACATGATTGATGTGTGCACGGATGGCGAGATGGATAGCGGCTTTAACTCAAGACTCTCATAGAGACCTCGAAGGCTTGAAGGATTTTAATCGGGTTATCTACACCATGACCCAAGCCCATGAAGAGTCAAGTGGGCCTCCAAATGAGTTGGCCGAATAGGGCCTTAGGCCTTATCAGTTATTTAGCAATTGATTAGTGTTTAAGTAAGAGCATGGGCCGGCCCATCTTGTCCCAAGACCATGGGCCGACTTTTCCCTTTCCTAGTCCCTTTAGGGTTTCAGTCACTTTAGCCTATAAATAGGCTTGCTTTGTAAGGTTTGAGGGAGACGTTTTATCAATAAAGTTTTGCATATTTTCGATTCTTCTTGAGAGAGAGATTCGACCCCTTTACTTGCTTTGGCAAGGGTTTTGAGCAGTCTTGCGTCCTGTCCTAGATTGTTCTACCGACCTATTCCCCTGGAGTATTCACCTTCATCGGAGTGTCGTCTACCGTCTTGAATCAAATCGTGTCGTCCGTTTGGTTCTAGATCCCGCAATTCCAAGCGTTGGACGTCCTCGCTAGATCCTTGGGCAAACGTGCTACGTGTCTCGAAACGTGTTGATCGAGGAACGTATCAGTTGGTATCAGAGCTTTGGTGGAGGTATCTTCCGTTATATCCGTAGTTGTGTCTTAGTTTTCATTAATTCCGCTGCCTTGTTAAAAAAAAAAAAAAAATTCTGTTCGCTAGCTTTGGTATTTTGTTGTGCCATTTCCTTTCGTTTGATGTCTAGAAATTCTGGTCATTGCTTTTCTTAATTGAGTCCGTCCGTTTGTGTCTTCAAGTCTGTCCGTTGCTGCTTTGTTAGTCAAAAAAAAACAAAAAAAAAAAAACAAAACACACAAAATCTGTTGCATCGCTTGTCAAAGAGAAAAAAAAAAATTCTGTCCGCTATTTCTCGTTGTTTGTCGCGTCAATTTCTGGACAGTTGTGTGTTATTGTCGATAGTCCCAACCTGCCCAGATTTCATACTCTAGTGACGTCCATTCTGCCCAGCAATTAGCCTTGCCGAATCTGCAAAAAAAAAAAAAAAAAAAAAAGAAGAAGCAAGTTGCGGCTAGGGTTCCAAGTTGCGGCTAGGGCTTTGCCTTGTGGCCAAATCTGTCCAAATCTTAGTAGCTTATTCAAGTTGTTTACTTATCTTGTCTAAACTGATTTGGGGTTAAAACTTGTTGGAGTTGAGAATCTTGAAGGAAACTACAACCATCTAGGGTTTCTTGAGTTCTTGGAATTAAATCTTGAAGTTCTTGGGAGTTCTTGGGAAATCTTGGAGTTTTTGGCTGATTAGTTGTAGTACGTAGAGCTGCCCAGAAATCTGGTTTGTGAACCTTTCTTCCGTCCAGGTTTAGTTGCAGTTGTTAAGTTTAAAAAAAAAAAAAAAAAAAAAAAAAGAAACGCAAAAGGCAAGAGGGAAACAAGAAGAACATTCGGCCAACAAGAAACCAAGAAGGAAGCCGTAACTCTTTATTGTCAAATCTGTCTTGTTATTTCTTGTTTCAAACCAGAAAATTACATCAAGAAAAGAAAAGAATTCAAAAGTTTTTGGCCAACCAGAAAATTACATCAAGAAAAGAAAAGGAATTCAAAAGTTTTGGCCAACCTCTTCTTGAAATTCTTGGTTATCTTGAGCCTTGATCACTTGAGCAACCTTTGTTTGAGGTTCTTGATTATCTTGAACTTTAAACACTTGCACTTCCCTTCGCACAAAGAGTTTCTTGTAAGACCTTGCATCCATACGTGGCTTTCTTGGTTGAGGGGTGAATTTCTTGGGAGATTCTTGAGTAACATCACTCGCATGTTCTTGGGAGTCCATTAGAGCCGAATTTCTGGAATCACAAGAGCTAATTTCTGGAGTCACAAAGAACCGAATCTGCCTTGAAGGAGAGAGAGCCGAACTTCTTGTTCTTGGAGTAGAGGGAGAGCCGAATTATTTGGGTAAGTTGCGGCTGTAAAGAGGGAGTCTTATAGGGAGTATAGCCGACTTTGGGAAGGCCTTCAAGAGGAGGAAATCTGGAAATTTCAGAGTTCCAAATCTGGTTGGTGTTGTGAGAGTAAAGTGTGCGGCTGCTAAGTGGGATTTGAACCGACCTTGGGGTGGGTTTGAAAGGGAAATTTCTGGAAGCTTGCGGGAAGGAGAGAGGAGGAACCGAATCTGTCTTGAGAAGAATTAGGAAGTTTCCAACTCCAACTTGTTTTCCAACTTCGTTTAGGAGACTAAGTAATATACTTGGATAACTCTTGGACACTCCTATATTTTCTCCTCCATTTTAGGATATCATACTACATTCTCTCATCCTTTTTAAGGAAACCACTCCTACATCTTAGGAACTCTTAGAGTTTCCTTTCTTGGAAATATTTTTTTCAAATCTGTCCGCCACCCTTAAGCTCTCCAAAACCGTCTTTCCCTTCACCGAAAGAGCAAAGAATTCTTGCGTACTCTTGTGGGGATAAGTTGGTGACAATCACTGGACTCGAGCAACCTTTCTCAACTACCTAACCCAACAGGTAAAGGTATTTGGTAAGTCCATTAGAGTGAGTAATTGTGAGTGATACACGAGAGTAGAGTGTACATGCGTGAGCTTGTGTGTGGGAGGAAAATTCCTTTGCTCTACTAACCGTTTTGCAGGTCACATAGTCATGCCCACTAGAGTTGCATCTTACTCATACAATCAAGAATTCGTAGAGACCGAACCTTTCAAGAGGAGAGGTCCCAAGCGAAGTACCTCCAAGTACTCTAGTTCCATGCAATCCAGTTCACAATGTGGGTATCATTCACTCCGGAAGGAGATGCAACGCCACCGTGCTTTGTGTGTATACGAAAGGTATGAACAAGATTGTGATGAGTATGAGAAGGAGCAAAGCAGCTTGCATAGAGCATCTAAATCAAGGTCAACTTCAAGCAAACAAGGTTCATCTAAGAAGCGTCTTGACAATAAAGACGAGGAGCTCGAGAATTTTCGAATTGAGTCAAAGCTTCGTGAAGCAAAGGATGAATTCCGAAGTCAAACTAAAGCATGGGTTGATTCTATGATGGAAAGACTTAGCCAAGTATGGGATTCCCACTTTGAGCAACTTAATCATGTGTCGACCGGTGGTAACAAAGGAAATATTCATCCTAGTCCCTCGTCGATTGAAGAGCCCTCTATGAATGAGATGCAGCTAAGCCATGAACATAATCCGAACTCAAGTGCAATGAATGGACAATGGTCCGAGGCAAATGGAGAGGGAAAAGGCAAGAATAGTTTGGCCTTATTGATGAGTAAAGAGGAGGAGTTGGCCATGTTCGCAAAAGTTGAAAGTGTGGACGTTTTGTTTGCTAACAAGCTAACATGTGTTTTGTTTAGTACCTCTTCTTTTGTGCAGATTAAACAAAGTCAAGTAGAGTTGGTCATGGCATGTTCCATTCCCACGTCACTTGGACACTTTGCGAGTTTCCATGGAGTTTGTCTTCTAGGAGCTAAATCTCTTTGGTCTCAATTCATGGAACCATGTCAACTCAAACCTGTCCACACCATTGGAGGATTGATTCGAGCTCGTCTTAAAAGGGAAATTTCAGATTCTACTGCTTGTTCTCTACCTATGGTTCATTCCTCACCTTTGCCTTATTTTGAGCATGATACTAGCACTAACTCTTGTTGCTCTCATGTAGGTGTTAAAGAGAAGTGTAAAGGACTAGCACTGGCATCTCAAGTTGAATCAATTGGTAGAAGGAATATTGAACTGTCAAAGGGAGTTTTCTCATTTCCATCTTGTTCTACACCTTCTTACCATCTAGTTGATAATGTACCATTAGTTCTTTACCCGATTTCCGAATTGCTTCAAGTTGAAGGTTATTTTGTTTTTGTAGGTTGTAACGCTGTCCAAAATTTTCCAACTATGGTTAAGAACTTGCAACCCGATTTCGTGCTTATTCCTGCTGAAAGTGGAGCACGTTCGGGCTTCTTCACATGTCCAAAAGCTGGTCACCACGAGCTTACTTCACCAACTCCAACTTGCACAAATTCATATGATTCGTATGGAGTGCGTCTCACTTCATTGCTGCCACTTTTGTCGGGTGATACCCACAAATGTGTCAATAAAGATCCGAACGTTGGTCTTACATCACTGGTTCGTACTTCTAGGGAAGTGCAACCTGATTGGTTCAATGTTTCACCTCCAAATAGACAAGTTGTGCCAAATCAGCAACAACCAGGGACGAGTCATACCACCTTGAAAAACCCGATTTGGAATTTCTCTTGCTCCCATGAGCATCATTCTGAAGATCCTTATCTTGTGCATGAGAATGGTGACACTCTAACAATGCATGGCCGAAGGATGATTAGAGCGCTTTGGATTGCTACCTGGAAGTTTCGCGAGCCTTACACAAGCTCTTTCCTATCTTGGCGCATGTCCTTGTTTGAGAGCCTAATGAAGCTGACCAAACGACATTTAACTTGGCTCGTGACCTTTCATTTGTTCCCAACATGGCTGACTTCCAAACGCACTATCGATTTGAGTTGTCATACTACTAACTCTTGTTAGTATCTTCCATCCCCATCTGGATTTGAGGACAAATCCTTCTTAAGAGGAGGGGACTGATGTGTGCACGGATGGCGAGATGGATAGCGGCTTTAACTCAAGACTCTCATAGAGACCTCGAAGGCTTGAAGGATTTTAATCGGGTTATCTACACCATGACCCAAGCCCATGAAGAGTCAAGTGGGCCTCCAAATGAGTTGGCCGAATAGGGCCTTAGGCCTTATCAGTTATTTAGCAATTGATTAGTGTTTAAGTAAGAGCATGGGCCGGCCCATCTTGTCCCAAGACCATGGGCCGACTTTTCCCTTTCCTAGTCCCTTTAGGGTTTCAGTCACTTTAGCCTATAAATAGGCTTGCTTTGTAAGGTTTGAGGGAGACGTTTTATCAATAAAGTTTTGCATATTTTCGATTCTTCTTGAGAGAGAGATTCGACCCCTTTACTTGCTTTGGCAAGGGTTTTGAGCAGTCTTGCGTCCTGTCCTAGATTGTTCTACCGACCTATTCCCCTGGAGTATTCACCTTCATCGGAGTGTCGTCTACCGTCTTGAATCAAATCGTGTCGTCCGTTTGGTTCTAGATCCCGCAATTCCAAGCGTTGGACGTCCTCGCTAGATTCTTGGGCAAACGTGCTACGTGTCTCGAAACGTGTTGATCGAGGAACGTATCAATGATGGTGCACAATGTGATTCCTAAGAAGAGTGGTCACGAGGAGGTTCGAAAAAGTGATATCTACTTTTTGAACTACATGTTTCACAATTGGAAATCCTCCTATGCCTGCATTCCACTCTCAAACATCATTATCAGCTATATAAGGTTGACGGCGAGAAGGCCTACTACTTCTTTCAAGCTTAGTTTTTCCCGTCTCCTTTCTCTCATTTTTGAGCACGTTGGGTTAAGTTGACTGGAGTTGATCGAGTGACTATCCGTCCCAATGAAAAGTTGAAACTTTCTACCTTCCATGTTATGGGCATATCCACAAACTACATTGCTCCGCCATAGAAGGAAAGATGACAAAAGGCACGTCATAATCAAGAGGAAGTTGGACCCTCTACTTTTGCTCTGCCTCCCCCATCACCTCAATCCAATTGACAATAGCTTTTTAATCACCTTGATGACATAGAGACTCATCTGGCCCAAATTGACGCTTGTACATGTCGAATAGAGGATCACTGGCGTTTAGATCGACAGTGACATGTTGCGTAAGAAGATGACACGCTGATTTTTAGATGCTTTTACTTTTGCTTCCATGTCTCTTTTTCTCTTTTCATTGTAGGAGTTTAATTTGTGCTTATCATTTTGCATTTGGGACTTGTGGCAATTTGAAGTAGATATTGGCTGTAGATCGTCGATAGTTCATAACTCATGATTGAATTGGATCTCAGCCACTGATACTGGGGGTAACTTGTTCTTACTTTTTGATATTTTCTTTCCCTACACATTGAGGACAATGTGCATTTTAAGTGTGGGGGAAGAAATTGTGTTAAGTAGTTACTTTTGTGCTTAGAGTTAAAAGATTTGGACTTGATGTTGAAAATCTTGCTTGTGTTGTGAAATGTTGATTCTTGGGTCTGCTGACAGAGAGTTTTGTCCAGTATTAAAGAAATATCCTGCCAAATTTTTTTTCAAAATCTTGTCGAAATTTTCAAATTTGCCCTAAGTTTTTCATATCTACTTCACTTAAGTCCACAAATGCATGAAGTTTAAGTGTCTTTTGTGTCAGTGTCTCTTTTGTGTCAGTTTCTCCTATGTAGGTGAGATGATATAAATAATTTGAAAATTCAATTTTTATTTGATTTGGAAACAATTATTATGTGATTAGACCTATTGTATATGAGAAAGTATATCTAGTAAAATAGGGACAATTATGCCAAAAAATTTGATTGATAAATGAAATCTCTCACATTGTCTTGTACTCAGTGCTGTTCTACTTTCTCTGACACTACACAAATCCTTCGCCAAGTGCAAGACCCTTTGGACCCATCTGCCAACATCGGGTGAGAATAGGGAAGATGCATGAAATCTGCCCATAGTGAATCACCAGCTCTCAATCTAACCAACAATTTAATCTCGAACGTTTCTATCATTGCTAAAAAGGTTTTAAAGCCCAAACCACCCTCCTCCACTGGAAAACGAAGACCTTGCCATGCCTTCCAATGTATTCTTTTATACCCTACCTTATTGTCCTACAAGAAATGGTTAAACAAACGCTCAACCAAAAGCAAGAGCAACTTAGGAGATGCTAATACATGTAATAAATAAATCGGCACTGTGATTAAAACATGTCGAAGCAGTATTAATTTCCCCCCATGCGATAAGAATCTACAATTCCCATCTTGTATTTTGGATCATATTTTATTGAGAATCCCTTCAAATAACATCCTTCTCACCCGCCCCGTAAACACAGGTGCCCCCTGTAAACACCAAATTTTTAGTGTTAGTTTTGTATTGTTTTCTTGTATTTTCTTTAGTTTTTTATTTATTGTATTTTATGTTTTTATTTTATTTTATTTTATTTTTGAGTAATTTTAGCGTAGGAATTTATTGAAAAGAAAAAGAAAAATCCTTCACAAAAATATATTTTATTCCTTTTCAAATGCAAGTTATTGTTTATCAATTGAAAAAAAGAAAAAAAGAAAAAAAAGAGAAAAGAAAAAGAAAAGAAGATTAGCATTTCATTTTTATCTTAATTAGCATTTCTTCATTAGATATTTTTATTAATTAGTTATCTATATTAATTATTAATTAGTTATTATAATTAAAAAAAAAGAAAAAAAGGGCCACGGCATGCAAGCTGCATATTTTTGCAGCTTGCAAAGGACGATCACAGAGGCCCCATCGGAGGGCTGGATGTGGAGGGAAGGACAAAACCTTTCATCCTCACCATTGGGGTGAGGGTTTAGGAGCCTGGAAGTTCATATAAAAGCTGGAAAAAAGAACAGCAGCCGCAACGGGAAAAATCTGGGCCAAAGTCCGAGAGAGAGAAGCAGAGAGGGCAGAGGGGATGAAAGTAGCGAGGGTTTTGGGAGAGAGAGCAAGGATCAGAAAACTAAGGGTTGCTGGAAAAGGAGAACGAGAGGGAGGTAGCTACGGGCTAAGTTTCTGAGAGGGCTGGTCAAGTGAGGATCTGAAATGAAGAGAGTTGCAGCAGAGGTGAGCGGCTGAGTTGAGCGAAAGGGGTAGGAGAGTTCCTTGGCGGCGGAGGGAAAGAAAAACAGCGAGAAAGGTAGGAGTTGAGAATCCCTCGACCGAGAGAAAATTTTTGCAGCTGAACAAGGAAGAGGGAACCTGGGAACTTGGCAGAAAACTTCGGCAAGGTGAGAAGGGCGACAGAAGAACCCTTTGACGATCTTCACCAGAAATTTGCTACTTCGCAATCTGCATCCGGACACAGTCTTGTCAACCAACCCCCTGTCCAATCGACTCCGTTAGACGTCGAAGGTAACCTCTTTGGCCTTCTGTTTCTAGTGTGAGCTCAGACCTTATCTAAGTATGCCAAAGATCTTGCTGTGTTTTGTTTATGGACATACTTTGCTGTTCTGATGCCTGTGGCAGTCGAATGGCTTGAGTGTTGTCGAAAAATCTGTTGTTTAATCTTTTCTTGAGGATATAAAATCTGATGGTTAATGATCGGTGAAGAGTTTGCTCCAAGTTGTTTGTTGATTTGATAGGCCGCAGATATAAAAATCAGAATCTTGTAAGGTTTCCCTGGTGCATAAAATGGCTTGTGTCCCTTGCTGCTTTTCTTTTAGTTTTCTGCGGCTCTGTGTGTGTTTGGGTCACCTTTATTGTTTTGATCTATCCAATGAATTGCTTTAACATGGGATGATATCCGGAAGTCTTGTCTGAAATAAGAAAATCTGCATTTCATTGCTCCTGTTTTTGCTGTTTCCCCGCGACAGTCCACTGAGTGAGTTTCATCGCCTACTGGATCACTTAATCTTGTGTTTGAAAGAAAATTGGGTGATTAATGTTGAGGTCATGTGTTCTTGGGCTGAAGCCACATAAATCAGGCTCAAGCAACATGCTAGGTAAACAAGCTTCCGTAGAAAACTCAGAAACTGGTGGAGAGTTACTATCGAAAGTAAAACTGAATTTGCAAGCCTCTCCCCACGTTTGGCTGATCTCCCTCTCCCTGGTATATTTAGTGTGCCGTCTTAAGGATAAGCTTGCAACTGGTTCTTGATTAAAATGATCCTTAAATTTGGCCGCACAAGGTTGCTGGAATCCCTCAAGTTTTAGTTGGCTGTCGAGAGTTTCTTCTTGTTGCAGAAATGTTTTAAGTTGCTGGAGTTGTTCAGATTTTGCATGTTGTTGTCCGACCATCTTGGTGCCTAAGTCTACAGGTTTCATGATACAAAGTGGGAAGCTTGGGTGATAATTGTGTTTGGATTTGTTTATGTTTCAAAAACTGGTTGAAAGTACCGAACTGCATGAAGCTTGCTGCATTTCTTTTTCTTCTTTTCCTTTCGGTCAATTCCAGTTCCTTGTTGAATCCTGCAACCAAATTTTGATGTTTGATGATTAAAATTATGGGTCTTGTGGCCTAGTTCCACGCTATGATTTTGATAAAAAATTGGTTTTCAAAGCCAACTGCGTTCGATTGTTTGTTTTGGTTGCTGAAGGCTGAAATGCCAAATGTTGCAGAAGTTTGCCTTTCTCTTCGTGGATTGCATGAGCTGCATGGAAAATTTTCAGAAAAATTACATTCCAACCCCCCAAGTCTTCCTTTGTTGCACTGTGGCCCAATTACACTCCAAATTCTTGCAATCGGGTCCTGAAGTAGTTGCATTTTAACCTTTACTTGACTCTTTCATTGCCCTTGAACCTTTGGAGTTCTCAAAAATGTTTTAATTGGTCTTGAAGGATTGATTAATGGTCGCTATTGGGTCCTAAAAATGCGAGTTGAACCACTCTTTGACCTTTTCTTTGCCTTTGGACCCTTTAAGTTCCTAAAAATGTTTAATTAAGCTTGAGTGCTTGGTTAATGTCCTCAATTTGGTCCTTGGCAGTTTCAAATTTTCAATTCAATTGCTTGATTGCTTCAATTAATTACCATGTTTTGTTTAGATTGCACTTAATGCCTGAATTTATGAACTTTGTGTCCGAGTGAGCTTGTGTTTGCCTATTTTCTTTAATTTTCCCAAATAAATTGGTACCTTGACCTTTTCTTTTCTTTTGGAGGATAAATAAGTGACTTCACCCCATTAGAGCTCCATTTCAAGGGAGGTATAATTTCTTTTATCCTTTTTTGTCTCTCCTAAGTGATCCAACGTGCTAAGTGAGAATTGCATGTCTAATTTGCTTTCCTTGCCTTTCTTTAGTTCCTTTATTTCATTTACTCTTACTTTCATTAAGTTATTCTTTTAATGGGG
Source organism: Coffea arabica (assembly GCF_036785885.1). Lineage (NCBI taxonomy): Eukaryota > Viridiplantae > Streptophyta > Magnoliopsida > Gentianales > Rubiaceae > Coffea > Coffea arabica. The sequence goes on along the minus strand of NC_092318.1, from coordinate 34,430,321 downwards.
TATGTGTACACCTCTTGGCTTGTAATAGATAGGGCTTGGCGAGCATTCTTGTCCATTCTTCCCCTTCCCCTTTTGTTTTAGTTAGCAAATGTAATAGGTTCATTAGCTTGGTTATTTGCCTTTGTTGCTATGTGTTAATTGGCTTTATTAGGTTCTTGCATCTAGTCGAGCATGCTAAGTGTTATGTGCTATGTGTTTATAGGTGATTGACATGTCTATTCGCTTTCCATAGCCATGCATGAATAGGATGGATGAATGTACGTCACCACACTAGTCCAACGCTAGTTGTGGCCCCCTTTCCCGTCACCACACTAGTCCAACGCTAGTTGTGGCTCATTGTTCCGTTTTCCACTAGTCCAATGCTAGTAGGAATTCCTAGATATGGGCTAGTCCAACGCTAGACCCTTAGGTATCTCTTCTCGCTAGTTCATACTTGCATGTCCACTACATTTCATGCATTTTTCTTAGTTTTTTAGCATTTGGCATGCCCCTCCTAGCCTTTCCCCTTCATTTTAGGCTTTTTGCATCCTCATGCTAGTTATAGGGTACATTTGCTTGAGAGTCCCCTTTCGATAAGGGAAACGAGCGAGTTTGGCTACAAAATAGCCTTAGCACGCTAGTTCTTCCTTCTAATCCAAGGGAAAATCAAAGTCGTAAAGTTAGGAGTCCTTCCCGTGCCCGACCTGATGCATTCCCTTAAGGTCATACACTTGCATTCTTTTTATACCACATCCACACTCTTTTAGCCACATTTTCTCACTATTTAGAGTTTTTCTCAATCTACACTTTCTCACCACTTTCTTCCTATCACTTATTTATTTTTCTATCTCATAAATGGCACCCAATTGCACTTATATGTATCTACTATCCTATTTTCATTCATTTGCACACAAAAACACCTTTATTTTCTCACACTTGCACACTTGCACTTAAGTCCTCACTTGCATTAATCACAACTTCCTTGAGAGCTTTCCTTATTGGCCACCACAATTCATATGCTTGGGACCTAAAAGCCTCATGAGAAACATTTTAGATTTAGGATTGCATTTTTCTTTCCTTTTCGCATCCATTAGTCATATCCAACATGCGATACATACCTTGGGTAGGAAAATTAGGAAAAGTGGGGCTAAGTCACGCAACTAGCTTTGGCTAGGGTGAGAGAGTGCCTTAGGCTTTGCCTTTGCCTTCTCCCTTATCAAATGTGACCCCCGATCCCTTTTTCTGGTTACGTAGACCTAAGAGTTCTTAAAAAGGGGTTTGTTTACTTTGCTTTTTCAAAAACAAAATCATTTTTGGGTGACTTGGTACACCCTAACTCCATACCAAGTGGCGATTCCATTGTTCATGCAAAAAAAAAAAACCCTTTTTGAACTCTATTTGGCCAAATCGTCGCATTTTCAAGTCCCACGGCCTTTTATCTTCATTTTTCACACACGTTCACATACACACTACTTTCACACACACCACCCATCAAAAAGTGGGGCGCGACAGTTGGCGACTCCACTGGGGACTTCCTAAGTGGGTCCAAGCATTTGATTTAGCTATTCTTTTCCCTTTCTACCCTTTTTATGCATAGCATTTGGATATTAGGGTTGCATTTTTCCTTTTTTAGGACTTTTTGCCTCGCGCACATACCAAACTACTCCCTCACTCACGTATGTATGATTGGTTGTTTGGATGTATATTTACTTGTTTTATCTCGCGCTTTGCATTGCATTTGGGTGGGGGGACATACCCTAGAGCCTCGCGTTGGTTCTTGATCCCTCCCCTCCATACGAGCACTAGCATACGTGCATACGCTTAATTTTTCACCCCTCATTTATTTTTCTTTTAGTGGCTTGTCACGCCACTCCACCCTATTAGGATTTTAGGCGACCCACTTGGACTTGTGATCGCGACACGATGTGTGCGTAGCATGATCCAAGGGGTCACTCAATCTTCCATTTTGAGCTTTGGGTTCATAACCTTTAGCTTTTAGTGGAAGGTTGAGGATTTTTGATAGATTCACTCATGACATGTAGCCGTGACACGATGTGTGCATAGCAATGTCTGGGGAATCGCTCGAGCCACCGACAAAGAACCTTGGGATTAATGACCTTTGGTTTCTAAGTCTGAAGACTTGGGGACCTGAAACCTGTCGAGTCTAGATGCATTAGTGAGCCAATACCTCATGCATCCATGATAGTTTACCTAGGATAGCATCTGCCTTACCCTATTAGGGACACTATTCACGAGGGGAGGGGTCCAACCCTTTCTCCCTTTTATTGCTTTATTTCTTTGTGTTGATTTCATTGCTACAATGTGTTATGTGTATTTATCTTGGCTGAACTAACCTTTCTTGATTTTGTGTCCCCATTGCATTCACAAACCCTAGCAAATAAGAGGTCTGGCATGACCTTCTTTTAGAACCTACCCTCGTAGATAGGTTATTGCACGTTTAAAGATTTTGGTATATTGCATTCATAGATTAATAATTGCATGGCATTCTAAGCCTACGTTGGCGTATAAAAGGTCCTTTTAGGTCATGATTTCATTTCAAATTGCATGTTTTACTGCTTTAATAAACTGGCATCATGCATAAACCCTAGAAAGGGATTGCCATTTAGGCGATCCCGTGCTAGGAATAAACCACCTTGTGTCTCGGATACTTAATCCAAGGAGACTTGCACGTTTATATTTTGTACCATCCAAAGGGGTAGTGCACAAGGTAAGGTGGGATCCGATCATTTTCATGGGGCGATCTTTGGAATATGAGCGCCTAACAATCACTTTTTGGCCATTTTATCAAATTGGTAAAAATCCCTTGCAAAAAGGACATTAGTTTGAAGAAATTCACAAACAATTCTTCGCTATTGAGACGATAAATAAACTGAGGCCAAAATTTGATTTTAGGAGGCTCATAGACTAATGCATCTCAATAATTTTGAAATCACCAATGACCGGACAATTCAATCGATCCATTTTGCCAATTCATTCATTTTAAGACAATGTAGTCGATTTTGAATAATCATCAGTTTCGTCCAATTTCATTTGACCAGTTTACCCTTTTTAGGGTGATCTAGTCAATTTTGAATAAATCGTCCGATCTATTTGACCGATTTGCCTAGTTTTAGGGCAATTTGGTCGGTTTTGAATAAATCATCATTTCACTCGACCTGTTTGATCAATTGATTTCATTCAATTCATTTGATTCATTTTTAGGGTTATCCATTCATTTTTGAATAAATAATCAAATTTCATTCAATGCATTTGACCATTTTACCCTTTTTAGGTAATCTAGTCAATTTTGAATAAATCATCAATTTTCATCATATCTTCTTGATCCGCTTATTCCTTTTTAGGATTTAAGTCTAAAAATTCACTGAATAAATTAGTTGAGGCATTGCAATCCTTTCAAGAGTAAGCTCTCTTTCACATATCATGTATTGTCCTCATTTTTTAGGACGAATGTCTCTTTTTACTCCAATTGATCAAATTTTTCAAATTATTTTTCACTCAATAAATTGATCGGATTCATCAGGTATTGTATGGTGCCTACCCTAGAGGATTGCATTTTCATGCTATGCCTACCCTGGGCATAAAAGGGTTCCCCCATAGGACATGCATACCGATTTTATAGTCTTGATTACTAACTCTGGGTATTTTTCTTTTATTTTTCCCCTCCCCCCTGCATTCATAAAAATAGTTCAATAAGGTGAAAATATCTTTCCATATCTGATAACAATTTTAATCTGATAAGGTTTGAAAATTACAAGTATTACTTGATTCTTAGGCAGGCCCTACAATGTGAATTTGAAAATTCATCTGAAGGCGCTCGTGTAAAACATTTAAGAGATTTCATTTGCTCAAAGGAAAAGGGGGCTATTAAGAGAGAAAAGTGTGTATACACGTGTAAAGGAGTTCTTTAGAATTTTTCTCATATGTATTGCTTTTAAAATTTTTCAAACATTGGCAATAATGAAACTTTTGTTCAGACAATTATTTGTTTTGTATAATACTCGTGTACATTTCATTCTTTATTGAGCTTAAGAGATTTCATGATGAATTTTAAGAAATAAGACCGAATTGAGAGTTTTTTCAACCTCCAGCCTGAAAATTCGCGAGTGTATGCTTTCTAAAATCCTTGTGTACACTAGATTGCTGATCCGAGTTACACAATACGATTGTTCAAAAATTAAAAGAGGTCACTCAGAAGGCCCATGAGATACCTTTCTCCTTCACTTAATCCAAAAATAAAGTCAGTCACATTGATTGATAAATTGGGGCAACTTTTGTTTGAAAATGTTCAAGGTGTCTAATCTGGTTCAATCACATCTAAGTGAAAGCAAAAATGTGCATTATTCTTGTTTGTTTTGAAAATCTGGAATGATACTTCGAGAATTTTTTTTTTCCTCTACCTATACACATTTTATCATTTGCTCTCCCATTTGAGCCTTTGAAAGAATAATCTCGTTTCAAATAAGAGCCCTAATGATCACTACCCTACATTGAAAAATTTTAAATATTAAAAGGGGAATGGATTCTCAACGACCATTTCGTTACTTTGGTTGTCATGAAGTGTAAGAATGACGCTTTGGCCGTCGTTTTTACAACCTAAACACTGATTACCCCTTGCATCCCTATTTGAGCAAAAATTGGTGGTTCTTTTCGAGTGCACATATGATTGCACCCCACATTGGGGAAGGAGATTGGGGAAAGGGAAAAAGAAAAGGGGAAAGGGAACCGCGAATTGGGGAAATTTGATTCTATCTGAACTTCAATTTTGAAAAGAAAAGAAAAGAGGAAAAATGACAAGTTCTGTCCGGTGGATCACTTATGTTTCATAGATATGAATGAGCAAGAGTCTTCCTCAGTCAATTAATTCAGATACATGCAAGAAATTTCGCATTAATGAAAGTTTCTTTTCAGAGTTATTGTAGGGAACGGAATAAAGGTCAGGCTCTCTTCTTTTCCGATCAAGCATTCTATCTCTAGTTATCCCTTTTGAGCCATCAGAATAAATTATTTCGTTTGGCAACCCCTGAGAATCGCAAACCCCACACTGGGGGCAAATTTGAGTTGAAAAAGGAAAATTTCAAGAAGTGAAAAGTGATAATGCAACAAAATCAAAAGCAAAAGAAGAAAAGAGAACCTCAGTTTAAAAATAAACTGGGGCAAATTTTGTGAAAGTTCAAAAAATGGCAGAAGGCCAAAAAATCGAAAGAAAATGAAAGAGAAAAAGCCTCAATTGAGCACAAGCTCTGGCAAATTTTGATTTAGCCCTAAAATAGGGCTGGCGCAATAAACCCTTGTTCCTGATACTTGTTGGTAACAATCCAGAAACCCTTTTAATTCTTTTAAGCAATGCCTCGATAACCTCATAAAAATCATGGTATCATCTGCAAAAGACAATACTGGGATCTATCCACCCACGGTCTAATAAAGCATTCGTCTCCCCTTGTCAAACAAATGCTAGATAGCACGTGTCAAGAACTCCGTAGCTATAATGAATAGCATTGGAGATAGGGAATCACCTTGTCACACCCCCCCAAAATGACTTGAAGAACCCCACTCACTCCCCATTTATCAAAATTGAGAACCAATTGTTGGACAGTGCACGATACACCAAATCTATGAACCATTTCCCACATTCAAAAGCTCGTAACATTGACATTAGAAAAGACCAATCTAACTTATCATAGGCCTTTTCCATATCTAACTTAAGGACTAACTTTGGTATGCTAGTGGTTGAATCTTTTTGGTCGATATACTTCGATAGGGTTGCCCATCATGATGAAGCTAGCATTGGAGTCATTTTTTATATTTTTCAAGCAGAGATCTTACTATATTCCTTCACTTTGACATGTCGATGTTCGAAAAATATGACCGAATATCAAACATTGATGCTTGGTCTTGAAATGGCGGTAGATATGAAACAGTTGTATCTTAAAGTTTATGGTGATTTTAAACTAGTGGTAAATCAATTTTTTGAAATCTATGAAGTTAAAAAACCTGAGTTGGTTCCATATCATAACTATGCAAGACAACTCATGGACTATTTAGATGATATGACCATAGAATATGTCCCAAGGAGGTTCAATCGACAAGTTGATTAGTTGGCAAAATTAGCTTCTATGCTCACTCTACCTTCTTATTGAAATAAAGTTCTAATATGCCAAAGTTGAATTGTATCTCCAATATTTGATGAAGAAAATAGTAATGAGTAGGATAATATTTACCACGTTTCCGTCTTTGAAGTTGAGAAAGAGAATGGGCTTCAATCAATAATTTACTATCTTAATTATGAAAAATTGTCAGAAGCTCCGAAGAGAAGAGTTGATATACATCATCGAGCACCTTTTTTCATCTACTACAAGGAGATACTTTATCAAAAATTATTTGTTGGAGTGTTTCTATAATATCTTGGAGAAAATGAAACCATGTAAGCAACGGAAGAGACTCACTCTAGAGTATGGGGCGCTCATCAATCCTGTAATGTCCAAGTGCAACTTAAGAGGAGGGTGAATTAAGTTGATTATGATCCTAATCAAGTTTAAGGTAATTTTCTAAATTCAAATTTACCAAATTGTCTAGATGATTAATCAATTTGACGAGTACAAAAATAAATAGAATAAAAGAATAAAGAAAGAGAAGCACTTGATCAACTTAATAGAAATAAAATAAGAGAGGGAGAGGAAATTACAAATCAAGAAGACTTCCAAATTTCTCTCAAATTGAAGTCAATTCCACTAGTAAGCTTGTTCAATTTGGTGAAGCAAAACCAAAGTTGTACAAGGGAAGGTGCGCCTTTTATTCACCATAATTTCTCCTTGGTCAAGTCAAAAAGGTTTTACAACTGATCTAGTTAACCTTCGCAAAGTTACACTTTGAATTGTTCACTCACAATTGAAAAGTTATAAACATTATCCATTACACAAAGAATACAATAAAAGTTAGGAGAGTATTTCTTGCTAAAATCACTCTTGAAAGATTGCATTTAATGTGTATTCAAGTCAGTAACTACTCCATTCTTAATGGTATTTCCTTTTTTTTTGCTCTAATGGTCATGCATTAAATGCAGCAGAAACTAGTCGTTAGGAGTATCAGACGTCCGGTCCACTGTTCTGCGCCTGATATGTGCATCTGATAGTATGCTCTCAATTCTTATCGAACGGTCGATAGAATTTTTGCATCCAATAGGTCTTGCATCTGACAGAGATCAGAATGTTGAGATGTTCCATTAAAATTTATCAGACGGCCGATCCACAAAGTTTACGTCCGATAGATCTTTTTGACTATCGAACGTCCTATACTCTTGTGAAGTATCTAACAGCTTTCATCCGAAATTTTCTCATTGATTAGTAGACATTCGATACTTTGATGTGAGCATCCAAAACCTTCATCAGTTCTTTGTTTCAATGGTTTCAAATCTTTCTCACAAGAAATTATTAGTCTAAATCATCAATTTGTTTTAGTTGTCATCAAAATCAAGGATCAATTTCAACATTCTTCCCTTTTTTGATGATGATAAAACAAAGGATGATTTTAAAAATATTTGAAATTACTTACAAATAAATATGCTCTCCCTCAACATAAGCATAGAATAAACATTGAATACCAAAAGGAATTACTCCCCCTCCTCAACATAAGGATAAAATAAACCTTGAATACCAAAAAGAATTACTCCCCCTCCTCAACATAAGTATAAAATAAACCTTGAATACCAAAAAGATTTGCTCTCTCTCAACCAAATTTTTAATTAACATATGTTAGCAATCCTTTATTATTTCTCTCCCTTTTTGTCATCAATCAAAAAATTATATGGAGTTGTAAAAAATTGGACAGAGTATCCTCTAAAATTGAGAGTAAACTCTCTGTCAACAAGACCAAACTGATTTGCCCAAAGGTTTGAAGGATAACACATTAAGCAAAACATAATCAAAGTTACATTAGCATAGCCAAAATATCAAAGTATATCAAGGTGCCTAAAACATAACCAAAATATTAAAGCATCCAAAAATAGCATATATAAGGTGTCAAATAAAAAAGGAAGACTATCCACCCTATATGAAATGTATAGGACTATGAGCTCTAGGATACCTAAAACTACAAGAAGATAGCAACTAGGGACTAAGGGATCTAAAATTATATGCGTGATGATCTAGGCTTTCTCTTTGCAAGGCAAAATTCTGATGCATTGAGCTCTTCTTCAATAGCTTCATCATTCTCCTCTAGAATGGCCTCGATTTTGAGCTACCGTAGCTTTTGCTGAGACTTGTGCTACTTGTACACTTTGTGGTGTGCCTTATGCACCTTGAGGAGTGATTTAAGGAGTAGCTTGAGTGTTCAAAAGCTTCTCTCATGATTTCTTCTCTTGACCAAGAGTCTTGTATTGAGGTGGAGGTGGGAAGAGCAAATTTTTCATAGGCTCAAAGAGGAGATTCATCACTGGGTTCGAAAAGGAAGTAGAGGGATAAGTGGAAGGAGTACAAGGGTAAATGGTGAAGGGAGACTCAACTGTAGCACGTTTAGAAGGATGAGATGAAGTGGTTGGGGTATCATGAAATGCTTGGAACGAGATTCCGAACCAACCTCTTTATAAACCCAAGAGTCATGAACAAACCTGATGTTCTTTCAAAATAGTTTTTGTTGAAGAAACAAGTAGAGTTTTCCTTTGGAAAAAAATTGATAAAGGGAGCATTAAAATGTTTGAAAATGGGCGTGAGAAATTTTGCGTAAAAAAGTTTTCTACATGTATCGGTACTAAGTTTAAGTAGGAAGCGATACATGTCAAAACCAAAATCAATGCAAATTTTCTCCATTACACAATAGAACAAGTAGAGTTCCATGTTATTCGCATATGTCATATGACCATCAGTAGGAACCAAAAGATTGGAAATCATAGTAAAGATAATAAGACGAATAGGATCAAGGTAATTCAATTTAGCCTCAGCAGGTATGTTAAAACGAGTTTTGAAGTATGTCATTAACTTAGCAACATCAAAATGATAGGTAGCAGCGAAAAATTCTTCATAGGAGAAAAAAATTGGCAATTCTACTCCAATATCCTTATTCTACTTTTGTGTTTAAAATCAGATTTACTATATTAGGATCAAAGTGAATGTCAACACCATTCATACGACAAACAATTTTAGTGCGAGACCTACCCTTCCTAAGATTAGCAAAAAATCGGTACACCATTTTCATGTAATAAGTGTTGGGAAAAGTGAGCAAGTGTAGCCATTTTTGAAACTTAAAGTATTCAAGAACGGATTGGAAGTTAAATTTTCGAAAGTCAAAAGAGTTGATAGATCTTTGAGTGATGAATCCCTTTTGGGATACTAAAGCATATTTTTTGTCAACCACACCGTCAATGAATATGAGAAGGTACTGAGGTTGTTGTTGTTGTTGTTGTTGCTGCTGCTGCATTTGCTATGACTCTTGCATGTTTTCAACACCCTGAATATCCCTCTACTAATTTCGAGTTGAATTGTGATGGGTTGGAGTCTTGGTTGAGGCAATTTGCCTTGCAATTAATTGTCCGATAGAAAAAGATGCTGCTCGTGTGCGAACCATGTGAATGTATAGTGGGTGTAGTGAATGCGGAGCCTAATAGTGATAGGTAATACTTTTAAGTGAAGAAATAACTACAAATTTGGTTGCAGAGGCAATTTTTAAGATTTGAAAATTTTGGGTTGCGTACAAATTTTTGCCAAAATGAAATTATTTTGAAAAGATTTTGATGAGAACAGACATTTTAGAGAGTAAGGAACCTCTTAATCAAATCAATTTTGAGTGAAAATCAATTGGTTAGGAAAATTTGAGGTGAGAGGAGTAAGGATTTGAAGTTCTCTATTCGACAATTTTGAGAAGAATATGGAAGAAATGAACATCCAAAACCCTTAAAAAACATAAATTTTGATGTATCAGACATTTGAACGATATTTCATCTGATTCTCAAAATCTGAAAGGATGCTTAAAAACTTTATCGGATGTCCAGTAATGGTTGACACTAAAGATTTTAAAAAATTTTTATTTATAACACCCAATTTCATTCTTAAGTATAAAAACTAATCCAAAGGTAAAGTTTTTGTGAAAATATTAGCTATTTGATCTTTTGAACAAATATATTTTATACAAATTTCACTTCTTTGAATCAAATCACAAAGGAAATAGTGCTCAACATCTATATTCTTGGTTCTTGAATGGAATTTTTTGTCAAATTAATGGTACTAGTGTTATTACAAAATATAGACACGCAATCAAACTTCAAACAAAAGTCAAGGTATATTTCATCCACATGAGTTGAGCACAACATGCATCGGTGGCTATATATTCGGTTTCAGTAGGCAATGAAATGGCACCTTGTTTCTTGCTAAAAAATGACACTAAACAATCACAAAAAAAATGGCAAGTGTCACTGGTGTTTTTTCTATCTACTCTACATCTGGCAATATGAACATCTGAAAAATCAATTGAGGCAAAACTCTTAGATTTATGATATCACAAACCATAATTCAATGTATATTTCAAACATGTAAAAATATGCTTAATGGCAATTAAATGAGATTCTACAACAAACATAACATATGGTCTATTTGTAGTTAAATGAAGAAAATTACCAATCATACCTCTATAAGATTTTTCATTTACTTTAGTACCTTCTTCATCCTTATCAAGTTTGGTAGATGTACACATTGGAGTTCCAACTCATCTTGAGTCTTCCATTCCAAACCTCTTGAGTAGTTCATTTGTGTAGTTGGTTTGGTTAATGAAAACTCCCTCTTGAGTTCGGTGAATTTGTAATCCAAGGAAGAAATTCATTTCTCCCATTATACTCCTCTCAAACTCCCTTTGCATTATATTTGAAAATTTCTTGCACAAACACTAATTAGTGATACCAAATATAATATCATCCACATAAATTTGAATAATTAAAAGATCATTTATGTAAAATTTTGTAAAAGAGTGGTATCTACATCTCCTTTTTTAAATTCATTTTCAATCAAAAATCCATTTAACCTTTCGTACCAAACCCTTGAAACTTGTTTCAAACCATATAACGCCTTTGTAAGTTTGAAAACATTATTTGAAATTTTTTATTTTTATAATTGGGAGCTTGCTCAACATACACTTTTTCATCAATAAAATCATTAAAAAAAAACTTTTAACATCTATTTGAAATAATTTGAAACCTTTATAACAAGCGTAGGCAAGAAACATCCTAATGGATTCCAATTTAGTTACGGAAACAAATGTCTCATCAAAATCAATTCCTTCTTCTTGTGCATATTCTTTAACTACCAACCTAGTTTTATTTCTAACAATTTCACCTCTATCATTCAACTTATTCCTAAATACCTATTTAATTCCAATTATCGAGTGATCTAAAAGTCTTTCAACTAAAGTTCAAATATTATTCCTTTCAAATTGGTTCAATTCTTCTTGCATAGTTATGATCGAACTATCATCTTTTAAAACCTCATTCACATTCTTAGGTTCAAATTGTAAAAATAAACCAAAATTCTCTACAAGAAATTTAGTAGAAGAGCAAGTTTTTACCCTCTTGGATGAATCACCTATGATTAAATCCTTTGAATGATGTTGTGCAAACTTCCAAACCTTAAGAAGATCTTTTGGGGGTTCATCATCTTTATTGTCTTCTTCTTCTTCCATGCCTTGAGGATTGCTTTCTTTTGAAACATTTTCTTCATTTTGGATGATCAATTTTTCAAACTTTTCTTGCAAACCTATATCATCATCTTCACAAGTACTCTTGATGGTAATATCATTAGTTTCATAAAAAATTACATAAATAGCTTTTTTAATAACAAGTGTTCTTCTATTATATACTCTATAAACGTTTTTATCACTAGAATAACCCAAGAAAATACCTTCATCTATTTTCTCATCAATTTTCCAAAATGCTTTTTTATATTCAAGATAAAACACTTACAACCAAAGATTTTGAAATAACCAACAATTGACTTTTTGCCAAATAAAAGTTCATGAGAAATTTTGTTTAAAATTGGTCTCAAGAGTACTCTATTCATAACATAAAGTTGTATTAACTACTTCAGCCCAAAAATATTTTAAAAAATCACATTCATTTATGATTGTTCTTGCAGTTTCTTGAAGAGTTCTATTTTGTTTTGAACAACACCATTTTGTTGAGGGATCTTAGCAGTTGAAAAATCATGCGAAATACCATTGTGATCATGTGACGACCTCATCTCCCCCTACGGTATACCCAAGGGTTTGGCGGACCTCCTGCCCAACTCCCACCAGGACTCACTACAATAAATTTTCAAAATAACCTTTCACACCTCCAAATTTAACATCCGAGTTCTACAATTCAACCAAAAGTCAAGCTTATTTACAAACTAAAAGTGAAACATAAGATACCACCAAATATCAAAATACAAGCTGTTTGCCAAAAGAACATGTGCAAAAGGATCATTACACTCTAGTTCAAGCTTATCCGCTCCGGATGTCAACTCCTGTAAGGAAAACAACTAATGGGATGAGCTTACGCCTAATGAGGTTCCAAGACAATATGCAAACAAAGTAGCAAGTTGGCGGGTACATACATCACAATCTCAAAGCAAGCTCAAATCAAAGCAAGTAAACATTCACAAGACAAGTCATTCACATTTCAAGTAAACAAGTTGGATAAGCGATTAACATTTTCATGCATAAGGATACAGTCTGCTCTCAAGAGCAGGTTCCACACTAGCTTGTCAGGGATCCGTTGACACTCCGTCAACCATAATATACAGTGACAATATCCGGTAGAATTCCGCTTTACTCCAGTCTCCATCCACTGTTCATCCCCCTATCAGGTCTGCACTCCAAATATGATAAACAGTAGAGGTAATATTCGAGTATACCAAATCCAAAGGATGCATCCAATGGATAAAACAATAAACACTACCCATGATTCATCAATCTCCTTGACCAAACTCTTGCTGGCTCGATTCGACTAACTAGCCAATGGGGTTTGGAATCCCAGGCACTTCACTTGCATTTCAAGTCAATCACTCAGTGGAGTCAGGATAAACACTTGTAAAACACTTGAGTGTTGCATTTCAAGTCCCTCAGTATAGTTGATGGGATAACATACCCAAACGACTTCAAGTCAAGCACATATATATCATTTCACATGTAAATAGTAGAACAGTGATCCAGTCAAATTAGGTCGAGTACAATAAAGTACACACTCGCCTAGCCAATGTCAATTCAAGAGAGCTAGCATTCCAATCAATTGATAATCTAATCAAAATAACATTCAAATCAAGTACAAGTTAGACCATGCCATTGAAACAATCACCAACCAATTAAGGTTTAGAAATGTCAAACTCAGTGTCTACCTCCTGGCCACACTCGAAATCGGCGATCAATGATCATATACAAGAAGCTATCACACTTCCAGGATAGGGTTTCGAAATGCTTGCTTTTAACTTGTAACATTAAAGGAATACTACATAAAGATAGCTCATGAACTTCCATACGGCATATGTATCTCAAGCAAACACATATGTGAAGTATAAGCATAACTTTTTTGAAGAGAAACGACAAAACCCTTTAAAAAATGCATGGTTTTGGCAAAATTCCAACTTATATGTAACAATCAAGGTGTTCTCAAGTAACTTTGAGCAAAGTAGGTCCAAATCATCCTATATTTACACCTCAACTCTCACTCTCACTCACTTAACCAACAAGAGAAAAATTTCAGCAACCTAGCCCCTAGATGCCTCAAGTTAAGCCTCCAATTTCCAACTCTAGTTCCTTGGAAAGTCACAATCAATCAAAGTAACATGTTATAGTGTACATGTGGTACAAGTTCTAGGCCACAAAAGTTATCAAATTTCGACATATCCATAGCTTAACCTCAACGACATCAAGGCTGGAAATGTAACCCTAAAGCTTTATCTTTATCTTCATTTAAGCTTCCATTTCCTTTCTTGGTGGACGAAATTTTGGAGAGAGAAGAGAGGAAAAAACTCCTCAAGTTCTTGCTTGATTAGAGAGATCTCCAATGAGAAACCCTAATCTACTCTGACAAACCGTGAAGCAAGCTTGGAGGGAAGCTCTTGGTGGAGTTTTTGGAGGAAGAAAGACCTTGGATTACTTTTCCTCTTAGGGTTTTGAGGTAAAATGGCTAGGAAACATCTCTTTCTTCTTTTCTTTTGAGATTCATTCGATATATGAAGTGATTAAATTTAAAGGAAGTATATTTATGGAAGTGTTGTTTACAAATTTGACTGGATCACTGTTCTACTATTTACATGTGAAATGATATATATGTGCTTGACTTGAAGCCATTTGGGTATGTTATCCCATCGACTATACTGAGGGACTTGAAATGCACTACTCAAGTGTTTTACAAGTGTTTATCATGACTCCACTGAGTGATTGACTTAAAATGCAAGTGAAGTGTCTGGAATCCCAAATCCCATTGGTTAGTTAGTCGAATCGAGCCAACAAGGGCTTGGTTGAGGAGATTGACGAATCATGGGTAGTGTTTATTGTTTTATCCATTGGATGTGTCCTTTGGATTTGGTATACTCGAGTATTATTTCTACTATTTATTGTGTTTGGAGTGCGGGCCTGATAGGGGGATGAACGGTGGATGGAGACTGGAGTGAAGTGGTGTTCTACTGGATATTGTCACTGTATGTTATGGTTGACGGAGTGTCAACGGATCTTGGTTGACGGAGTGTCAACGGATCCCGGACAAACTACTGTGGAACCTGCTCCCGAGAACAGACTGTATCCTTATGCATAAAAGTGTTAATCGCTTATCCGACTTATTTACTTGAAATGTGAATGACTTGTTTTGTGAATGTCTACTTGCTTTGATTTGAGCTTGTTTTGAGATTGTGATGTATGTAACTGCCAACTTGCTACTTCGTTTGCATATTATCTTGGAATCTCACTGGGCGTAAACTCATCCCATTAGTTATTTTTCTTACAGGAGTTGAGGTTCGGAGTAGATAAGTTTGAACTAGAGTGTAATGATCCTCTTGCACATGTACTTTTGGCAGACAAATTGTATTTTGATATTTGGTAGTGTATCTTACATTTCACTTTTGGTTTGTAAATAAGCTTGAATTTTGGTTGAATTGTAGAACTTGGATGTGAAATTTGGAAGCTTGAAAGTTTATTTTGAGAATTTATTGTAATGAGTCCTGGCAGGAGTTGGGCAGGTGGTCCGCCAAACCCTTGGGTTACGCCCTAGGGGGAGGTGGGGTCATCACAGATCACAAAATTTTAAAAAATTATAATATTTAAATTCAGTACCATTGTTACTTCTAATTTTCACAATCGTCAAATTCATCAAATTTTAAACTTTGAAAAATAAAAATACAAAGTTTTCGAAGGTTTCATCTTTATGAACAAGAAATAACACCTAAGTGTACTAGAATAATTATCAACAATTACAAAAATAAATCATTTTTCACCTAAACTTGAAACTTGAATTGGTCCAAATAAATCCAAAAGTAAAAGTTTTAAAGGTCTAGAATTAGAAACACATTTTTTTGGTTTAAAAGAGACCTTTGTTTGTTTTTCAAATTGACAAGCATCACAAATTTTATCTTTTTCAAATTTGATTTTTGGCAAATCTCTAACAAGTTCTTTTTTAGAGATTTCATTTAGCAAATCCATATTAAGGTGACAAAGTCTCGTATGCCACAACTAAGAATCATCATTAGATACTTTGAAACATTTGATTTTGAAATTCTCACTCTTTTCAAGATAAACTATATAGATATCATTGTATTTTTTTCTCTTTGAAAATAATATTGAAACTGACATCAAGAATCAAACATTCAAACTTTTTGAATAACATATAAAGATCTCTATCACACAATTGACTAACATTTAGCAAATTGTAACCCAAGTTATCAATTAAAAATACATTTTGAGTAAAAGTATCATCATTTTACCAATGTCACCTATACCAATAGTTTTGGCCTTGTTATCATCTTCAAAGGTGAGTTTTTCACTACCTTTTGACTTTAATTTGATGAATTGTGAAGCATCTCTGGTCATATACCTTGAGCACTCACTATTTATCTATCATTTTGATTGTTTGGTGGTGTTCCTTAAACAAATCTACACAAAAGATCAAGAAATAATATTTGGCACCCTTTCATTCTTGGATCCATGAGAGTTAGTACATATTTTAACAATCGACATAAATCTCATTCCTTTTCTGATATTTCATTTCACATAACAATTATTACTCATATGTCCAATTTGGTAACAACAGATACACAAAATGTTTGAGTCTTTCACACAAATAGGTTTTTAAAACTTCATTCCTCTTTTTCTATAAATAATAAACTCATTTATGCCAAGAATGATTTTATCAACTTTCTTTTATAAAACTCCTTGTTTTTCTTTTTTGAAGAAAATCATTCAAATTATTCATTCTCTTTTTCAACACACATTGCTTTTCTTTAAGCTTTTCATAGAATTTTATTCTTTCATTTAGCTTCATTTTAACTCACTTTGTTTACAAACAACATCAACTTTAAATTTCTTCAAATCATCATTTTCCTTTTTCAACTTTTTGTTTTTTTTGAAAGAGTTTTGATTTCTCATTTAGCAAAGTACTGATTTTTATTTTTGACCTTTCGTTTTTAGAGTAGGACTATTTCAAGTTATCATGCAATTTACCCACAAGAGATTCAAGATCATCATCATCATCAATATCATTATTTTTAAAAGAAAAAAGACTTATTGATACCTTATCATCACCAATGGCCATAAACACTATTTAAGTCGTTTCTTTTTCTTCTTCTATTTCTCCATCAGAGTTGCACTCATTCTAAGTGATTTGAAAATTGTTGAATCTTTGTTATCTTTCTCCTTTGCCTTCTTTCTTTTTTTTCATAGGACATTCATTCATGTAATGTCCCATTTGACCACATTCATAGTATTTTTCATTTTGTTTCTTGTTCATTTTCTTGCTTGATCTTTCCTCTTGAGGCATTGACTTGATTCAAATTGTTGTTTGGTCTATCTCTCTTAAACCTTCTTTTATTGGAGAGAAACTTCTTGAGCCTTTTGGTAAGAAGTGTTAAGTCATTATCTTTAATGTTTATGTCTTCACCATTAATTGAGAATGCATCATCTTCTTCTTGAGAAACCTTAAGAGCAATACTTCTTTTCATCTTTATATCTTCCTTCTCTTGCACTTTGGATTTAAAGTTTAACGCATAAGAAGTTAGTGAATTAATAAGAGATTCAATAGAAAAGGTATTTAAATTTTTAGTCTCTTCAATAGCGGTAACCTTACTTTTCCAATCCTTGGATAATGCATTCAAAAGTTTTTTATTTTTCTCACCTAAGGTATATTCTTTTCGAAGAACATCTAATCTTCAATAATGTCATTAAATCTACAATACATTTTATCAATATTCTCATGTGATTCCATCTTAAATGATTTATATTAGATGACAACTAAGGATTTCTTTTGTTCTCTAACATTATCACTACTCTCATGAATTTCCTTATCCCATATTTCTTTAGTCATTTTACACTCTTTTACTCTAGTAGATTCATTTGCATAAAAAATATTATGCAAGATATTCATAACTTTTTGCATTCAAGGTTAGATTTTCCTTATCTTTAGCATTTAATATGCTTCTAATTTTAGGTCTAATCCTACCGATTTCTCTATCATCGATAGTGGTTTCCTAAGAACCTTAATCTACTCTATATCACAATTCTATATCAATATATTGTAAAAATATTTTCATTCCTTCCTTCCAACTAATAGAATTAATCCCATTGAACATAGGTGGCGTAGTGATGGATTGACCTTTTAAGAATAATGCATTGTTGGATACCATGATTTTCTTCAGGCCGATTGAGTTCAATTTCTAGGGGACCAAACTATGATACCAATTGTAAGGTCCAAGTGCAATTTGAGAGGGTGTGAATTGCATTGATTATGATCCTAATCAAGTTTAAGATAATTTTTCTCAAATTTAAATTTACCAAGTTGTTTAGATGATTAATCAATTTCATGAGTACAAAACAAGTAGAAGAAAATAATTAAGTAAGAGAAGTACTTGATCAACTTAATACAAATAAAATAAGAGAGGAAGAGGAAATTGCAAACCAAGAGAATTTCCAAGTATCTTTCAACTTGAAGTACAATTCCACAAGCGACCTTCTTCAATTTGATGAAGCAAAACCAAAGTTGTACAAGGGACGATGCTCACTCCAACTCTCCTTGGTCAGGCCAAAAGGTTTTATAACCGATCTAGTTAACTCTCATGAAACTACACTTTGAATTGTTCACTCACAATTGAAAATGTATAAACACTATCAACAACACAAAGAGTACAATAAAAGTTAGGTGATACGAACGTCGCCAACCTTGTGACGAAACCTGTAAGAGACAACTCCAAGAATCTAAAATCGGTATCAAAGTTTGGAAGCAGAAGATCTCAACCCATTAATCACGTGGTTAATGAACTTTGGTATCGGATTGTGGATGCCACAATCAAACACGATCTTTGATTGATAAGTCATGAACACCTAAAGTAGCTCTAAGATGTTCAAGAAGCTTTCGAAGAAGCCAAGAGAAGAAACTCTCAAATTCTGATGTATTATTCAATCCCTCAAACATCGCTTAAAGAGGCTATATTTATAGCCTTACAACTGAAACCCTACTTTGATTTGGAAAGACTAAAAACATGTCAAGTTTCCTAACTAAGCATGACTCTTGAATCGGCACACATAAGCACTAAACTGACCGAATTATTCTTCTAAATAAAATGACTAAATCACTACTAGAAAACACACCAAACAACATAACTAACAACTAAACATCAATATGGATCAATTAAGCATGAATCTGGACTTCACTAAACCCTAGACACCGGATCAACTAGGGCTTGGACCTTCGATTTCTTCCTCCACTTGTATAAGATGAAAAAGCTTCAAATCTTCATGCTCGAGACCTTCAATGACTTTTGGCATCACATCTTGACTTTGAACTTCACGAATCAGCCCTTGAAATTTCTCATGTAGCTTCTTAGCTCGAACTCGTGTAATTGGTCATAGTGGAACTTGAACCTTGTCTAGTGACTTAGCCAGATTTGTATCATTAGGAGAGTATTTCTTGCTAAAATTAATCTTGGGAGCTTGTATTCAATGTGTATTTAGGTTAGCAACTACCCCATTCTTAATGGTATTTATAGTTGTCCAAAAAGTCCTTCTTTTTCTTCTCCAATGGTCATGCATTAAATACAGGAGAAATTAGCCGTTTGGAGTATCAGATGTCCAATCCTCTGTTTTGCGTCTGATATGTGTGTTCAAAAGTATGCTCAGTTCTTATTGGACAACTGATGAAATTTTTGCGTCTGACAAGTCTTGTCTCTAATAGAGATTAGATTGTTAAGATGTTCCCTTAATATTTATTGGATGGCCGATCCATGAAGTTTGCATTTGATATGACTGTTCGATAGATCTTTTTAACTATTGGATGTCCTATACTCTTGTGAAGTGTCTGACAGCTTTTGTTTGAAGCTTTCTCATTGATTATCAGATGTTCGATGCATTGATGTGAGCATTCGAAACCTTTAACAGTTCTTTGCCCTTTACCCTTTGATGCATTGATGTGAGCATCCAAAATGCTTTTTTAGAATTTTTCATGTAAACCTTTTTAGCATTTTATCTATATATATGGATAGTGAAAAATCTAGCAATCTTTTTGATCTATCTCTATAGATTCTCATTCCCAGAATCAAGACTGCATCTCCAAGATCCTTCGTGGAGAAATTCTTGGATAACCATACCTTTACTGTCTGGAACATAAGTGTGTCATTTCCCATGATTAATGTATCATACACATATAATAAAAGAAAACATACTTAACTCCCACTAACCTTCTTGTATACACAAGACTTGTCTTGATTTTGCAAGAAACCAGACCCTTTACTTATTTCATCAAAATGAATGTTCCAACTCCTAGAAACTTGTTCAAGACCATAAATAGATGTTTTCAACTTGCACACTTTATTAGTATCATTAGATGTAAAATTTTAGGTTGTGTCATATACACTTCCTTTTTAAAATTTTCATTAAGGAAAGTGATTTTAACATGCATTTGCCATATCTCATAATCAAAGTATGCAACTATAGAAAGCAAAATGTGAATAGATTTAAGCATAGTAACTAGCAAAAAGGTTTCCTCAAAGTCACTACCTTGTCTTTGATTGTAACCTTTGGTCATCGACCTAACATTATAGGTAGCCATTTTACCATCCATGTCAATTTTTTTCTTAATGACCCACTCAGACCCTATGAATTTTATCCCTTCAGGAAAATCAACTAAACTCCACACCTTATTGTCATACATGGAATCCATTTCTTATTTTATGGCTTCAAACCATTTCTTAGAGTCTTTACTTTTTAGAACATCTATGTAGGTTGATGGAGTATTATCTTCCTCTAAGATGAATATGTCGTCATACCTCTGAAGTCCACGACTTACTCTACTAGACCTATGACGATTTTGTGTATTTGGAGCTTTCCACTGCGCCTCATCATTATGAGTAGCTTGCTTTATTTCCAATAACTATTCATCATCATCTACTTGCACCTTTTGAATTTCTTCAAGACCTATCTTACTTCTACTACCTCATTTTAGGATAAACTCTTTTTCTAGAAAGACAGTAATCCGAGCAATGAACACCTTATGTTCAATAGGGTATGAAAATAGTATGCTCTAGTTCTCTTAGCATACCCTACAAATAGACATTTGTTAGATTTGGATTCTAGCCTATCTGACATGTCCCGCTTTACATAAATTGGACAACCCCAAATCTTCATATATAAAAGATTTGATTGTCTATCTTTCCACATTTCATATGGTGTAGAAGGAACAGTTTTTGTTGGAACTTGATTTAAAGTGTAGGAGGTAGTTTATAGGACGTGTCCCCCAAAATAGTTCTGGTAGACCTGTACGACTCATCATGGATCGTATCATACCTAATAAGGTGTGATTTCTCCTATCAGACACTCCATTCATTTGTGACATTCTTGAAGATGTTCTTTGAATGAGAATCCCATGTTCTTTTAGATAATGTTTAAAACTTTGGTCTAAGTATTCTTCACCTCAATCGAATCTAAAAGTTTTAATACTTTTACCAAGTTGTTTTTCTACTTCATTTTTAAACTTCTTAAACTTCTCAAATGATTTGGATTTGTATTTCATTAGGTATACAAATCCAAACCTTGAGTAGTCATCAGTAAAAGCAATAAAGTACAAAAAACCTCCCCTGGCTTGAACCATCATAGGACCATATATATCACTATGTATTAGTCCTACAATTCACTTGCCCTTTCACTCTTACCCATGAAGGGAGATTTGGTCATTTTTTTTTGTAATCAAGATTCACAAATTTCAAATGATTAGTCAAAATAACCATCTTTTGGATATGCATTTCTTATTTACATAACTTAATTTACAATGCCAAAGGAATGATTGTTTGACATCATCTAATTTTTGCCTTTTAGTATTAATATTGAGGATTGGACTTGTCATGTTTAGAATATATAAATCATTTTCTAAGAGCACTCCCATAGAAAATTCCATTACATGAAAGAAAACAACATTTATTTTTAATACTAATGGAAAAGCTTTTCATGCTCAAACATGAAATTGAAATAATGTTTTCAATCAAAACTGGAACATAATAACAATTATTTAATTGTAGAACAAGTCCATTAGATAGAGATAAATGATATGTTCCTACAATTAAGGCCATAACTGTTGCTCCATTGCCAACGTGTAGGATTACTTAATTCTTTTTTAGCATCTTGCTTTACTTTAGTTCGTACATATTTAAATAAATATGATAACCACTTCTAATATCTAATACCAAGAAAATAATAGAAGTAGATAAATTAATCTCAATCATATACACACCTTGAGTAGAAGTTTCACCAAACTTCTTCTTCTTAAGACTGTCGAGATAGTCCTTGTAGTTACACTTTCAATGTCCCTTTTTTTCACAACGGAAGCATTTACCCTTTGCCTTGTCCTTCTTCTTACCTATTTTCCTAGAAGACTTGGTTACTTGCTTGTTTTCTTGGACTTAGACCTTCTAGTTTTAGCCCTAGAGGAACTCGAAGAAACTATTAATACTTGGCCCTTGTCCTTTTTAAGGTTGGCCTTAGTATTCTTGAACATATTCAATAGCTTGGGTAACGTGATATTTAGTTTGTTCATGTGATATGTTAACATGACATATAAATATGCATCAGGTAATGACTGAAAGATCAAGTTAACATTTAACCCATGATTCATAACAAAGTTTGATTGGTTTAAGTTTTCAATATAGCCAATCATCTTTAACACATGTGCAGTCATTGATGTGCCTTCAACTGTGATACCCCAACTTTTAGGATACTATTGTTGTTTAGTCTAAAAAAAAAATAAAATATTACGCTTCCTTTAGTTTATTTTATTTTAAGACATTGTTTTGTTTTAAAGACTAGAAACCTTAAAATCTAATCAAAACCCTAGTTTTTACTTGTGACTAACCATTTTCTCAAATTTCTCATATTTCAACCGAAACCCTAAATTCAATTTATGGAATTGTAAAATCCCTCACGTTTTTCTTAAAAATCCCCTTTTAATTGGAAATTATGATTTTATAATAGCCCTACCACCCAATCACCCCCACAATAAGTGCAAATGAACATGAAAGTAAAGGTTTTCACTTTTCGTTTTCAAGTTAGCGCGAATTAGGGTTTTCACGTTTTTTTTCGTAGTGTGATTATTCGGTACGGAGTGAGGATCAAATTTGATAGGTAAGAGTGACTTTTGGATGAGGAAATATTATATGATTTGAAGTGATAATAATAAGTTAGTGAATAGGAAGTAAAAACCCTAGTACGTGTGATTTAAGGAAAAACGGTGCGAACCGACGTGTACCGTGCACTACCGATTGAACACACCACTTGATCACCACTTTCTTACCATATAAGCTCATTAATATTTGTGCAAAATATCCCCTCATTCTCAGCTAGCTTTGGCCGAAAATGTTGACCAAATTTGCAAGGAAAAGAAAAAAAATGAGTGGAAATTGGTGATGCCACTTGTTGGCCATCTAGGGCCTTGACCAAGACCAAATTGTCTTGCCTTCTTATCACCATTTAGCTTCCTTTCTTCATCATTTTATGCTTTCTTTGGCCGAGAGAGAGGGAGAGAAAAACCAAGGGAGAGATACACCAATCCATCTTGAGTTTGAGTCACTTAAGTGAGGAAACAAGAAACTAATCCGATTAAAACTTTCTTTGAGTGTTTAGCTAGTGGTGTGTTTGGTGAAAGTTTGGAAGGAAAAGCTAGGGCTGCTCTTGGAAGTAACTTTAGTAAGGTAATAATGCTAATTTACCATTTCTTACTCTTAATCTTGCTTAACTTGGCATAGCACCTTAAATTTGTGGTGGATGATAGCAATTATAATGATTTGGATGGATATAGTGTATGTTCTTGAGTTACATGAGTTAGGGTTTGAATGATTTTCTGCCTATACTTGCTATATGGATAGTATATGTTGTATCTAAGCTTATATAAGAGGTTGTGGTAGTAATTGAAGCAAGAAATGAAGAAAGTTTCCTTTGAAACCGTAAAATTTCAGATTTCTGGAAAACTGTAGCTCAGTTCTGTCCGGTTCCAGTTCGTGATGTTAGAGGCCGAATTAGGCTTAGAATAAAACATGAAAGTTGTAGAGAATGATTTTTTATACTTTTCTACAAAATTTCAGCCCAATCGGAGCAACGTAGCCTATGAAAAGATCAAAATACCCTCACTGCCCTAGGATGCATCCAGTGATCAGTTTTAGACAGTTCATCCAATTGACCGTGTCTATTCACTATGATCCGTGCTGATTTAGCCATTTTCTAAAACATGAAAGTTTTAGTAATTTGTCTTATATTTTCAAAGCCTCCAAGAACGCCTTAAACGGACTTTGGTAGCTTGAGATATGGCCATTTGGAAGTAGTACGGTTAACTGGCCAGTTAGTTGGAATTTGGTTCTGTGAATTGGGAATTGGACTAGGTTACACTGGAAATTAGACTAGGTGGTCTTCACCAAATTTGTTTCCCTTTGTCTTAGCTTCGAAATGGTATAAGTTGTACCTCAATCCGATAAGCGTAGCCTCGGATGTGTCCATTCCGCAAAAACCCGTCAAATCTGTCTTTTGTTAACCTTCATTTCCGCACATGTCATTAGTTTGATTTTTGTACTTGTATTACCTTGAACCTATTGAATGGCTATTGAATGAATTTGTGTTGTGTGTAACTTTGGGTTTGATTGAGTAAAAGAATGAAGCCATAAATGGCTAGAAATAGGAAAATACAAAGGGCATGCTGCCCAAATTTACGCTCGAGGACTAGAGAAATATACTTGCGACTTGAGTAAGGGTTAAGAGTGATTACTACTTGAACCATCTAGAATATTTGCGTCTTCTTTTACCGAGGTATATAAGTAAGGATTTGGCCGAATTTGTACCCTTGAGAAATACAACTATGACTACTAGGAATACGTTTTCCTTAAACTTTCGATTCAAATGGCATTTCCAAGTATAAATGTTATAAAGTTATATAGTTTGAAAAGCGAGCGAGTGTTTCACTGTGAAGAACAACTGGTGAGAGAAAACCTAAGTTTTGTTGTGTCATTCTGATTTAAATTGCTCTTTTGAGACCTGGTATGCTTTTCTCTTTGGTCATTTTCAATAGCCTTTGCTCTTTTCAAACTCATTCAAATTTTCTTTTTAATCATTTTTTGGTGTCTTTCACGCAGGTATTTTGTTAATCTGCTCAAAAAAAGCATTCCCTATGGTAACTAAAAAGATACACTTGTTTAAAATATATTTCTTCATCTTCAAAATGTATTTCTTTTTGCTTCAGTTCTTCTGTTTCTTTTTCCTTCATTGGGTTTCCAACACTTAAAGAACTAATGAATTTCTTCTCTAGGAATCAGGAACTTCTCTGCCAAGTTGGTCATTGGCCAAAATTTTGAGTTACAAAAGATCTTGGGATGCTACTCTTTTGAATGCTTTGTGTTCAATTTTTTGTCTTTTAGCACAGAAAATTGTCTCTTGTTAAAACCTTTTGAATATTTGTTTTATGAGCCTTAAGTGGATATTAAACCAAGTATTTTCAGCAAATCTTTTTTTGATTAATTGTTTCTGATTCACTGGATCTTATAAATGGTTTTCCTGTTTGTAGGTGGTTAAAGTTTTGCCCAAGACAAGGATTCTCAAATATTAGATTCTAAGCACCTGCTTGAAATAGTAAGTTATTGTTTTAACACCTTAAATGTTCTATTCATTTGCCGAAAAAAGAATTAACTTACTGCATAACTGTAGTTTTGCCTCTTTAATCATAGACTATGATGTTTGGTAGCTTAGAAATTCTTGTTAGAAAATTCAGTTTTAGTTGATTTAAATATGTATTTACAAAACATGATGTTCTCTTAGATTTGTAACATCTCTCACCTAATTTAGCATATCTTGATTGCATTATTGATAAAGATGTGCTGAGAAATGAGCTTCAGTTATATATCCAAACGGTGGTTTTTTCTATTCCTCATGAGATTTGCTTCGGTTGTACATTTTCTTCTCTCAAGTTAAATTGATAAGTTATTCTGTTTACTGATTTTATTACATGGACACTTGTCTTGGGAGATTGGTATTTGATCATCATTTAAGCTGTGAGGAATGAATGAAAAAAAAAGCATACCTAGCAGAAAACCCTTCACCATTTTTCAAGTTCTTTGGGGCATTGTGATTTCTTTCACTGGCTGGTCCTTATTGAATTATCAAAACGAATCTAATCTTTCTATGTTGGCAAACCTCAATCCTCTCCTCTTTTGAATACCCTCTAATTACTCTTTTTCAGAACCCAAACAGACCGTGGCTAGGGAAAAATATGAAGTTATGATTCTATAGAGACTCATCCTAAGGATGGTTTTTGAAAACTTATCACTGGTAGGGTTTCAAAAGGCAATCTTGGAGTTGCTGTAGTTCTAAGGAATTGATATGGATTTTGGACCATCGGATCAGTAAAAGATCAGGAATAGCTTCCAATCTCCATAGATCATTATTGCTACAAACTGGAATTGGAAGTTGATGCTATTAATATTTTTAATCTTTTAAACCAATATGATACTGCTATTTACAATGTGCTATGGTTATATCTGATTGTAGGTATCTTATCGTATTTTGGCAGCAAGTCTTGAGCAAAGCATGTAAGCAGTGAAGCAAATCAGATGGTAGATTGTTTAGCTAATGTATAGGATGCTAACAACAGGATATCTTTTATTATGATGTTATGCCCCACCATCTTTTAGTTGCAAGATGACTGTTTGGGGATTTTATTCTCATTTTGTATGATTGTATATTATTTTAAAGTTCCTTTTATGAAAAAAAAAACTTCTAAAACTACGAAAAGCTAAAACTGTAGCTTATTTTTACTATTTAATAAAATTACAAAAACATAACTGCAAAGATATTGATGCATTTTTATGTAACTTTTCATATCTAAATTTGAATAATTGGGCATTTATGGGCAATATTGAAAATCACACCGCACATCGTGCGGTGTTATTCTCCTAGTATTAAAATAAGGAGGAAGTACACTGGAGGGGGACGTAAACCAAAACCTCCAAAATAAATGAAGGAAATGAAGACAGGAACCAGAGAGCTAACTAAAGACACGAAGTCTTCGAATAGAAGGGAGACCTAGAGTATCCAACCGCATAGCAGATCTTGCTAAACCAGTCAACTTAGTATGCAAGGCATAAAAACAACGAGAAGCAGTAGTTGCACCCACTTTGGATAAAGCGTCAGCCACTTGATTCCCCTCCCTATAGCAATGGGTGACCCTCGCCACAAACCTCATGCATCCCTTAATCTTCTCCATCTCCGCCCATATCTTCCAAGGACATGCAACTTTGTTTAGTAATATCTGAACCAGCATGTGAAGCCTAACAAACCCATGCTGTATGCGCTGCTGGACCCCAAATAGCAAAGACTTTGCTTCAGCCTGCATGCTTGACGTCTCCCCAAAGGGGACCGCAAAAGCCAACACCATGACCCCATCACCATCCCAAAGAATCCCACCACCAATACATCCTGGATTTTCCAAAGAACACCCATCTGTATTTAATTTAAACTC
This sequence comes from Coffea arabica, assembly GCF_036785885.1. Classification (NCBI taxonomy): domain Eukaryota; kingdom Viridiplantae; phylum Streptophyta; class Magnoliopsida; order Gentianales; family Rubiaceae; genus Coffea; species Coffea arabica. The sequence goes on along the minus strand of NC_092318.1, from coordinate 34,403,128 downwards.
CCTCTTCACAGGCTTTTCCCAATTAATCAGTCGAACCGGATACCTACAGCTTCTAATATGAACTCAAAAGGAAATTATAAAATTAAACTTAAAGAAAGGTTGCAATTTTGATGAATTTATAAGAAATTTCTTTTTTTAATACATTTTTAGAGTAAAGTATATTACTTATAATTATTATAAATTTTATATACCAATAGGATATTATAGCAAAGTGTATTTTTTCTAGTAAGGAGACAAAGCAGGATTTTTTTTCTTAGTTCAAGAGGGCAAAATGTGATGAATGCTAAGAACTAAATTGGAAGACAAATACTGTTTTGAATCCGCTAAAATATTAACTTCTATTAGGTTAGGAGAAAAAGTGTATATTGTTTTTGTTGAAGGTTGCAAAATGTGATTACTCTTATTTCTAATAATAGTTTAATATATTATAAAAATTTTATTATTGACTTTTCTCAAAAATGTTTACTTTGCATCTATTAGAAAACCTTTATTTGCATTGCAAGATTATGTTCTCATTCTAGTTAAGTTTTCCAAACTCACTTAATGAAAAGATTACTAAATTGTTTGGAAATGCATTTGACCTTCAAAAAAAATTTTGAAAACAAAAACAAATTAAGAAATGATAAATATGAAACAAAACACCCAAAAATATTCAAACTACAAAGAAACTATAGTGCCCAATCTACGTAACCAATAAATCAATGATGAGATCTAAACTAATGCCTTCACTCACTCTCTCTCTTTCTCCCTCCCCCCGCTACAAGCTTCTCATTCTTACTCTTTCAATATATTTCGGATCACCACATGACATTTTCATTTCTTTTTACACTTTCCACAATTGTCCACGCTGCCTTCCCTTCTGTATTTAATTGTTCAACAACTACCTACCTTGAAAGAAGCTAACAAACATCAAATTTTTCATTTTTATATTCTCAATTTGGTGGATTGCTTATGGTCTGAAAAATTAGTTTATTTCTTGGATTTTAAATACACTTTAAAGTCTGTTGAATTAGTCTATATGTTGATATTTAGAAATCTCACCAATCATTAACTCTTCAAGTTCATTTTAACCAGGAGTTTCTTGTTGAGTTATAAATCATGTTGCAAGCAGTTGATATCTTTTACAGTTAGATGTTTTTAGTCTTTAACTATGGGTCTTGAAAAAGATAAACAAAATGATAGGGGAGAGGAAAGTGACATACAAGAGAGTGGAGATGAGAGAGATGGGAACATGAAAAGAAATACGAGTGAAACTTCTTTATACACAACTGAGGATGAAGACAGTGATGGTCAAGAACATAATAACAAGATTCAACTTGGACCACAGTGCACCCTTAAAGAACATATTGAGAAAGATAAGGTATGTTTTTCTCACAATTTATTTGATTATATATATATATATATAGACAATTACTTTGTTGTGATCTGCAACAGTAAGTCAAAACTATATCTTTTTGCCCAAATCAAATGTTATTGTCTTAATCCATTTCTTAGTTTGTTCTAGTAAAGGTATTTTTTTTAATAGTTGATGTAAAGATTTTTTATATATTTGTGATTATATAAATCTAAAGAATGGTATATTTTTGCATCATCTACCGATACAAATTATTCAATTATTTGTGCACAGAGATGTTATTCGATGACATTCTATGATATAAGTGATTTTTTATATTGTTAGGATGATGAGAGTTTGAGAAGATGGAAGGAACAATTGCTAGGGAGTGTGGATATAAACAGTGTTACAGGTACTAATTGTATACTTTTGAATTTTGATCAAGTACTTTACATAAAAAATTTAGTTTCATTTTCTTTTAATAAATTAGCCTTTTTTCTTAAATAATTATTTTGTTTAGTTGAGTTCAATTGGCATGCACTTTTTTTTATGTGTCTTGTATGAAATTTGAGAATTAAATCTAAACAAGAATTGATATAAACTTTGAATATTTATTTCATTTCTTTTAGTTTAAAGAGGATCAATTAAGATGGTTGTCTAATATGGTCATCATAATATGATTAACATAGTAATTTGGAGGTAAAAAGCATTGGAAAGTACTATATTTACGCATGATGTGCAAGAGCAATATTCTTCCTTCTACTAGCCTATCAAAATTTTCAAATCCCTATTTGCTCTTATACTTTTTTTGCAAAATCAAACTACAATAATATAGATAATATTCAAGTATCAATATTGATTTATTTAAATTTTACTAATTGTACCTAATTGGTTTCAATTTTTTATTACTCTTTCATGTTCTATCAAATGTTTTTGTCAATTTTCGAGCAATAGTTTTCTCTTTCAATGAGACCTTTTTACAGCAAGTTTTTTATTGCTACAGAGACACTGGATCCTGAAGTTAAAATACTTAGTCTATCAATTGTTACTACTGATAGACCAGCCATTATTCTTCCCATTCCTGAAGATGGAAATCCTAAAGGATTGTGGTTCACCTTAAAAGAAGGAAGTCACTACAGCTTGAAATTCTCTTTCACTGTGAGCAATAACATTCTTTCGGGATTTAGATATACGAACACTGTTTGGAAAACTGGTATCAAAGGTAAGTTGATTTTACAATTTTATATCCAATATCCATAGTTAGAAATATACAATTTTAGAATGATTGGACCTAAACTACAAAAATTGAAGTATGTCTAAAAGAGATTATGATATTATTGCATATTATCGAGCTAAAGTCTTTTAATGAAAATAAATTTTTGCATTGATTATATATTATGAATTAATATTTGAATAGTCTACCTAACAATTGCCATTATATCAGTGGATAGTCGAAAAGCTATGCTTGGAACGTTTAGTCCACAACAAGAACCTTATACATATGAAACGCCGGAAGAGAGTACGCCATCTGGTTTTTTGGCTAGAGGCTTATATTCTGCAAGGTCAAAGGTTAGCTTCAAACACTTTGTTTTTCTCATTAATCCATGATTTTTTATGTAAAATAATTCTACAACTTGTAAAAGATGTTAGAATAAGGTTGTTCATCATACAACATTTTTCTATAAAATTAGATATACTATCACGGGTTAATTGCATTTAAAATTTTTGAAACTATTTGTCTTGAATAGCATTCTCTAAACAATTATTAAAATTTCAAATGTTAATACAAATAAAAGTTAACTAGAATTGAAGTGGTTGACGGTGTTCTAAATATTGTCAGTCTTACATATAAATTTGTACTTTATTGTATAAAAATTTTCTGCATAATTTTTTAACTGTAAAACAGTATGTTAGACTGCACTAGATAGATACAAAACAAAATGTTAATCTTTGAAGTAGTTAGTATATTTATGTACTAATGTCCAAATTTACCATGTAGGTAAATATAGTACAGCTCTTTACACAATAAAAAACTAAAAAATATTTAATCAAAAATTAAACAAATAGTCATTTCTGAATAAGTTTATAATCTTGCATATATTAGAAGGCATCTTAAATTTGGTTTTGAATGAAAGCACAATATCTATTTAAATTTCTTTCCACTTTTTCAAAATATAATTATGCAATTGACAGATATTAAAAAAAACTATATAGTAGTAATAAAATTCCTATTTTGACATTGCTCATTGAATTTAATCTACTAACTTACAACACTGTTTCTTTAGGAAAAAAAATAAGAAAAGTTGAATAATATAATTTAATGGGGGTTGTAAGTCTAATGTGAGGATCTACACATTGGTTTATCAAAGTTAGAACTCCAAGTATCTTCCCTTGTAAAATATCATGATTAAGTTGCATTCTTTAACATATTTACCTTATTTATTTTGGTTCTATAATTTGTAATTTATACACTTTAAGATTGAGAAAGGAAAATAAATTAAAATAACCTAGTACCTTGAATAATGCAAAATGAGTATAGGTTGCTTTTGCATTAAGTATTTCACCAACAATATCTTTGAATAATTATATCTTACTCAAATATTGTCAATCATCTCTTACACTTTTATATGCTGATATTGTACTTTTTGTTTGTCTCAGTTTGTTGATGATGATAACAGGTGTTACTTGGAAATAAATTATACTTTCGATATTCGAAAAGACTGGGCAAATGCCTAGATTTCGAATTCAACCAACTTCAGTTCATCCAATTTATTTATATATTGGTACTTTCTTTTTGCTGATGTTTCTATTTCAATGGATCTAAGTTCTGCTTATGTAAGAGTTTTACTTAGCATCAATCTTGACTTCACATGATGACTCATGAAATTGATCTCTAATATGACCATAGAGCATCTACTCTTATTTAATCAGTTATTAATTGGTCAACTCTTGTAAACGTCTGATTTTAACTACAATTGAAATATCAAACTCTTTCATGTGGCAAATCTTGATTTGTGGTATAAATTAGTGTTCTTGGGAAGAATTTTGCCATTCTTCTCAAGAAAATAGTAGATAGCACGAAATTGCTAAGGTAGTAAATATGAGTGATAGTACAAACTTCTATATTGGGAATTTAGTATATGTAAAATTTTTACACTGTCTAGATTGCAAAGGATTTCATCATTTTTCCTTATACATTTTTTCTAAAAACAATCTCCCTTACAGGGGAAGGGCACTATCCTAATTTTATTAATAAAATCAAAAGATGGGAGGAGATATAAACCTAACCTCCAAAATTACAAAGAAAATTTAAAAAAAGTAAAGAAAGAGTAATGCTCTCTTACAAAATAAAATGAAATCTAGCGTTTAAGAAAAAAAGGAACACCTAAGTGATCCATCTTTGCACCACCTCGAACAAAACGTGGCAAAGAAGCAAATGAATCATAAGCCATATCCGTCCTTGAAATCACAACAATATATGATAACCTATCTACAAGTGTTTAGTTTTCTAATAACAGTGAGTAATAGAAGTATAATATTACTTTAACAATTGTTCCATGCGGTGCTGCATTAATCAAGGAAAACCAATTTTGGGTCTAAGCATTTGGATCAGCAATCCAGTATCAAATTCTACATATCAGTATAACTCTTCAAAAGATAATATTTGACTCCTAACAATGAAGTTTTAATTCAAACTCGTAGTCACACCAAAATAATAGAAAAAACCAAATATAAAATGACCATAAACATCCCTAAGCATGTGTAAGTTCCGAAATTACCCATACAACATCCATCAGAATTAAATTTGACCACCAAATGAGCTAAGAGAGAACCATAGCATGTGTAAGTTCCGAACCTATTTTGATGACCCAAAAATCAACTCAAAAAAATACGGCTAAAAGGTAGGATCAGAAGACACCGCTTCAAATTAAGAAAAACATAGACTCAAACTCTTCAAATATATGCCGACAGATAACATTAGGATCTGATCTTGGAAATTGATAAGCTCTGTACTTTCCATAAATAACAGTAAATAATCATAAGAAGAATTTCATAAATAAAGCCAATTTGAGCATTTGTAGTTGTAGGACAGTCACCAAAAATAATGATGAATGTAATTCATCAAAAATAAAGCCAATAAAGCCAATTTGAGCATTAGTTAAATAATGATGAATGTAATTCATTTGTCAAAGATACAAGCTTGAACACCAAAAAATTTTCAAACATTATTAATCAATTCATCATTACAAAATACATGATTCACATACTCTAACTGAGAGTTAACACAACAAAAACAACGAGAAGGGTTATGAACTCCCAACTTAGTTAGAGCATCCGCCAAAGGTAAATGATTTGACAAAAGTCATAATATAACAAGGAAAATCTTAATTGGTATCTTATTATGCCATAATTTAGTAAAGAGGCAACATGGATTAAGACAATGATGAACCACATGAAAGGCTGACTCGAAGAGAATTTTTCAATACTCAACAAGGAGCAATCTATCTTATCCGAACACATTAAAGAGGGAGGAGCAACCTACAAGATTTTATTAATTAGATATTTTTTAATCCATTGCCGCCACATTTGAAAATGCCAATTTTCGTTTCTAACAAAATGTCGAACATGAAGATCAGTCACCAAATCAACTCGTTGAAGTAATGCCCCAAACTCTAACTAGTTATCATACAAAAAAAAGGAGTTGATTTATCATACAAAAGTCAATGAATATGATTGTCAACCATAGAACTATGAGAAATCATCCTCTTCCAAGAAAGAGAACTAGTTGGTGACACTAAAGCTTGACAAGGAAGAAACCTTTTACAATACTTGATATGCACATTCATAAAGAGTCCCTCTTGCAAAATAGCCACCATTATTTTATAGAAAAAAACTCTTGGAACATCCTCAAAAACCCTTATCCTTATGGATACCCTAAGAAATTAGGAGAAATTCTCTCTAGCATATATATTCCTTTGAAAATATTAAAACCTACCAAAACATGTATCAAAATAGATGACAATATATGTTTAATAAGAATCAAATTTTCTCATGAAGATAAAATCCATTTCTTTCAAGAAAGAACTGTCTTAATAACTAAATGATAGATATTCACAAAAAATGCCACTTTTGTGAAGACCCCACCTCCCCCTAGGGTGCACCTAAGGGTTTGGTGGACCGCCTGTCCAACTCTCGGCAGGAGTCACTACATTCACTTCAATCAATTCTTAAAATAACCGTTCATCCCTCCAAAATAACATTTAAGTTTTACAATTCAACCAATCATTCAAGCTTAATTACAAATCAAAAGTGAAATGTAAGATACAACATCAAATATCCAAAATACATTCTATCTACCAAAGTACAAGTACAAGAGGGTTATACACCCTAGTTCACGCTTATTTGTTTCGGACCTCCACTCTTGTAAGAAAAACAAATTGAAAGAATGAGCTAACAGCCCAGTGAGGTTCCCAAAAAAGCAGCCAAGTAGGTAACGCATGGAAATGTTACATTTAACACTTCACACACTTTGCATAGTAATAAGCAGTCATTCAAGAACCAAACATTCAATCATTGAAAGGATATGTGCTTCTTTGGAGCCATTTATTCAGTCATTCAGTCGCCATCAATTTCTTCTTATACCTCCAACATTTGAAAATATTTGAAAGTAAAAACTCCTTCAATGATCATTTCATTCAGTGCCAGTACTCCACCCGACTTCGTGGTTATACTCGAGTATACCAAACACTGTCTTAGGGTCATCAGCCTCCGAACTGAGTCCGCTTCTAACTCGAGTCAACTGGCAATGAAGGGCAAGAGCTCAATTCAACCAATGGGGTACAGTACAGTACTGCATGGCTTACATTCATGCACAAGTAATGTTCAATTAGTTGATCATTGAAAACTCACTTTCACTTAGGTCAAGTGCGATAAAGTACACACTCACCTATTGAAAATTCATTTATCAAGCATTGGAAAGCATTGAACACTCAAACAATCGTTCACAAATATTCAACATATTTACTTATTGCACAAACATGCAAGGAACACTCCCCACTTGATCACAATTGTTTCACTTCAACCTTGGTTCGTCCTCTTGGACACTTTCAAGTCCTGTGATCATGTAATCCATCAAGAGTCTAGTCACTTAAAGTCAAGATGATGAGAAAGTATGAAATTCGAAGCTTCACTTAGCAACCACAGAAGCTACAGGTTTAACCCTAATATTAGAAGACCAAAAAGGCCACAGTTCCTTGTTTAAATCAAGTTCTTATCGAGTTCAAATCAAATGAAATATTCATGCATGCTAAGGTTAACACACTAAGTATTTCAAATCAAAATATGCAGGATTTAACCAAAGAAAGTTAGGTTTAAAATCCAGAAAAGTTTTCTACAATTTTTCAAGTCCCACTCAATCCATTTGATAAAATTCCCAAATTTGGTGACATTTTTTGAAAAGGTATAACTTGAGTTTCATAGGTCAAAAAATCACAAAACTTACACCGTTAGAAAAAGACTCGCAACACTAACATGCTTTAGAAGACATCTTCATGAAATTCAACTCATAGATTAGTCAAATTTTAGTTTAAAACTCACTACTATTACAAGTGCAGAAACAGAACTGTCATGATTTTCAAGAAAGTTTGCTGACTCGCTGGTATTTATAGAAATTGTCCCAAACCTTAGTTTCAAACACAACAAACGGAACTTAATTTCAATTTTTCTATACGAAGTTATAGCAAATTTTTCAAAACTGCGCAGAGCCTCCTGCGAAAATTTCTAGCAAGCAAATAATTTGGATTTCATAGTTTGAATATTTTCTATTTTTAGGCAATTTTTAATATGTGAAGTTAGGTATATTTATTTGAGCTTATTGATGCTATTGGTGATTATTAGTGATAAATAAATCTTGTGGTTTGCATTTATTGTATTTATTTGGTGAATTTTTGCTAGTTTTATGCTTAATTTGGCTTGGTGACAAAGTTACATATTAAATGGCCAAGGTAGCATTTTAATTAGCTTGTGGGAGTATGATATTCGTGTGAGCAATTTAGATTACCTAATGAATGAAAAGGTGCTTGGTTGAATGATTTCTTGAATTCTTAGGTAATTCTAAAAGAAGAGGTGAATTGAAGATGGCCTTAATTGACGAAATTCATAAATGCACTTATAATCCTTGTGGTTCAATGGTTTTTAGTATTTCATGAGTTCTCAAGAAAGTCATTTATATTTTGGCTTAGTGTGTTTGCCTTCATGATGAGATTACTTTTGTACTTGAGGGGACTTGATCATTGATGACAAAATGTATAAATGGAACTTACTTTATTCATGATGGTGGATACTAATGCATATACTTGATTAGCGAAGATTAGCTCATTTCATGTTTTTTATCCCTTGAACATTGTATGGTTCCACATGCTTGATCCTTTTCCCCTTTTCCCTTGATTTGCATGTTCCGTTATCGATTGCAATTATTCATAAACTTGCTCTTTGTGTGTATTATTTTGATTTTGCTCTTTTTAAGCAGTGTATTAATTCAACTCTCTTTTGGTTGTAGTCTCAAACGAAGTTGGAAATTCATCACTTGACCATGGATTTGGATAGCGCAAGTTCATTAGGGGAGTATTACTTTCTCTTACTTTCATTATTTTTCCTTTCTGACATTGAGGACAATGTGAAGTTTAAGTGTGGGGGAGAGAAATATTTGAACTTGCATTCTAGTGCCATGTGATGATATGTTATGGATTTAATTGCATTAGAAATGTTGGAATTGTGCTTGGAAATATTGCCATGTGGATGATTTTTGACATGCGCGGGGTATACATATAACATTAAACTCATCCTAATCAAGTTTTACATTTATAAACTCCTAAATACCCCACACGCGATTTATCGCAAGTATACTAATCGTGAGCGAGTATAGGGTATTAAGGGTCGATCCCATAAGGAAGATTGCAATTACCGGCACTACTAAAGTTTCTCTATTATTTAGACTATCAATGAATTATAACAAGTAAAACTTACTGAACTTATGCAAGAAAATAACAAATGAAAGCTCCGTAGGTTGTGGTATCCCTAACTACTCATGCAAGTGCTATATTTGGATCATTGAATACTACTATCTAGGCTAGTTATGGTGTAATTTCCTTAAACATGTGAAACCTACTTTCGTAGTGAATCAGCTATACTCATAACTAATCCATACCTATTCTCATGGTTATGAAATAAGCTACAAGTTCATTTTTTCAGTGAAATTACATGAAATGAATCACTAAAAACCACATAGGTGCACCTCTACTTTCGTGAGTGTACTCCCTATGTTTAGCACTTCTTGAACTAGTGTTAAATCTCAATTTTCATTGCAGAAACAACACCTTAGATAATTACAATCAATGGTACCAGATTAATCATGATTTAAAGAGCCAAAGTGCTAAATAACTTGCTCAAATAATAGCAATCAAATAACTAAATAATAAACACTAACAATTATAGAAAGTTCAACCAAACCCAAGGCATAAACTTTAGAGACATTGAACACAAAATCCAGATCTTGCATATCAACTAAACTTAGAATCCAATACAAAAGATAAAGAGTTGGAAAAGAGATAACCCTTGTCACATGAGCTTCAACTCCTCCTTCTTCATCTCCATTTTCATCCTAATCTACCTAATATACTACTACTTAGAAAGTGCAAGAGCTACATCTCTGCACTCCAAGTTTTTCCCGTATGTCTCTCTATTCCTCTTCAATCTTGCAAGTTTTGGCTATAGAAGTCAAGAAAATGAGGCCTACACCATCCTTTTACAGCTGCAAAGTAGTTCTCACATGTCTGGCATTGCATATGACTTGTTGGAGGTGAAAATAAGTTTTCCGCGTAAAGAGCAGCCTTCTCTGACCACAATCCGGCCAAGTTTCGCCGGATTGCTACAGTGACATTTTGGTGCACTTTTGTTCAATTTCCAGCTCTGCTCCGATTTTGCGTCAATTTCAACTGAACTTTTCTTGATGATAAAAGCTGATTTAGCTCTTGACCAAAACATAAAACTTATAGCCCTTTGAGTTAGCTTTCCAATACATGAATAATCACCTCATTTGGATCTGTGTAGGCTGAGAATGACCGAAATACCCTTGACTGCTCACTGCCCTGTTTCAGCTTCGATCAATAGAAATTAGCTACTGTAATTCAGCTTTTTGACCTGGAAAACCTTCAAACTGGATTCAGATATTTTCACCAAAGTTGTAGATCTATCTCTTATCTTCAAATTGGTTTAAGAATCATCTCAATCTGATCATTGTAGCTCAAGTTATAGCCAAATTACGAAAATGTGTCAAAACTGTCAAAATGCACAAAATCCAAGTAAAAAGTGATAAAAACCTCATTTAATTACTTAAAAGTATTTTTCACCAATTATAGCCAAAATGATTCATTTTCTTCCAATAATATAACCAAAGTGACTAAAAATAATATAAAGTATCATTCAATTATTATGTAAATTAGTCACTTATCAAACTCCCCCACACTTAAATCATTGCTTGTCCTCAAGCAATCCATACATAATCAACTACAATGATTCAAATCTGTTTTCCTAGCAGAGCTTTGTTAAAGCTTTGTTAAACCAAATCTCCTTGTGAGCAAAGTTTTGAAAGCCAAGTACTTTCTTAAGGAATCAATTTTTTCATGCAAAGTGCAAGGTAGTGCTTCGTGGTTCTGGAAAGGACTGATGAGTGTAAGAGGAGTAATGGAAGAAGGTTTACTGAGGAGAATTGGTATTGGCGGCAGCACTAAAATATGGGAACATAAGTGAATACCACAAGCTCCAAATGGTAAGCCATCTACACCAAGGCCCCAAAACTGTGAATTTGACACAGTTCAGCAGCTGATCAATAACAAAAGATGGAACTCAAACATGGTATTCAGAACTTTCAACAAGTCTGATGCTGAGAAGATTCTTAGTATACCAGTCAGTTTAGCTAGTAGAGAAGATTCAAACTATTGGAAGTACAGTGAAGGAGGAGAATACACGGTAAGATCTGGCTACAAGAGGTTAATGGCAGAGAGCTCGGGTAGTAACAATAAAAAGGAGAATGCTGGAACAAGCTTTGAGGTAGGTAGTAGTCAAAGTAATCAGTTATGGAATACTCTGTGGAAGCTCAACATCAAACACAAAATTAAAGTGTTTATCTGGAAGTGTATTAATGGAGCTCTCCCAGTTAGAGAGGCTATATTCAAGAGAACTACTGTAGGGGACCCAGTGTGTAAAGGTTGCGGAGAAGAACCTGAAACAGTCGAACACACTTTACTGCAATGTCCTCTAGCACTAGCAATCTGGAAAGTAGCTCTACTAACATGGGAGGGTACTAAAGACTAGGAGGGAAACTTCCAAAGATGGTGGAGCAGGATCACAGAGGCAAGGAAAAGGCAAGATGGGAGAAGCCACTTGGGGCTAACTGCAAATATACTTTGGCAGATTTGGAAGGACAGAAAGTTTCTGGAACGCTGGGACATGGTTCAACATTTGTATGTGTACAATCTAAATAATGCTTAAGCCTATACACACCACCTGCTCGAGTAATCCCACAGTATTTACACTGAACTTGTTTTTTATTAGCATCAATTTCAATTCCATGATCCCACCCGGGATCCAATCGAGCACCCGGTGCATTTTTTTTACTTTGTTTCTTTGAAGCTGATGAAGACATTTAAGCACTGCCAAATATATTAGAATATTCATAAGAAACCAAGAAATTCAGACCAGACCAGCACTTGATAAAAGAAAATAAAGCTAGCATTCAGAAAATAAGCCAGACCAGACCAGCACAAGAAATTCAGTCTTATTACCAATGATTTTTGCAAGGCCAAGTGCAAATCCAATGAAAACATAGGTAAAGGACATAACAACAGCAACAATAGAAGTTCAGAAATTAATGCTAGAATAGTAAAAATCCATTTGTGTGAATTTTTCTGGAAAATAAAACTTTGCTATGCGTCTTACCAGAAAAGGGAATTCTTTTGTGTCCTTAGTGATCCTTCATACCCTGTGCTTAAAAATCACTATTTCATAAAATTATGGTACTCAATGAGTTAATCAAAACAACAAGATACCAAATATTCTTAATTCATATGCTTTTAATTCTCTAGGTTACTGATCACTTAGGAGTCATTGTAACAACTAACTAATCCAAATTTCGTGCTAGAATTGTGAAAGAGCAGAATCCCACCAGGAAATCCAAAAAAACTAAAACATATATTCTCAAGAATTTCTGCTAGAATAAAGCAAACAGAACCATCAAGTGGACCTGCAATGGGCCATACTGCAACTCAAAAAAAAGATATAAAATGAAAAATTAAATAAAAAGGAAAATTCGCGGAGTTCTTCAGCCAAGAATGTCATAACTGACTAATAGGAGTTTTCCATTTACATTTTTTCAGGCTCTTCAAACATCTACCTGTTGCAAATTGTTATAAAACCAACGCCACCAAAATAGAATTAAACTCATAAAAAACAAATATTTCTTGAATGCATCAAAAAAAAAGGGGAAAAGGATGGACTTACATTTTGATTTTTCTCTTGATCAGCAGGAAAATTTTGCCAGCTAAAACAAAAATCCGGCGGCAACAGAGGATTTCGTAGCTTGATATTCTTACCGAAGCAATGACTGCTGGAGCTTGAAGCTGTCGGCTGTAGCTTCTGGGTTCTTGGTAGAAGCCGCAGCGATTTGTCTTGTTAGTAGTTAGTACTTGGTCTTGGTAAGAGCTGTAGCCGAAGTTTGAGGTGGTTTGATGGTTTAAATTAGGGATTTGATTTGGGCAGCGGAGAGGAGAAGAGAAATGACAAAGGTCTGCTTGAGGAGAAGAGGAAGAAGACCCAAAACTTTTAGACGGAACGTTTGACTTTGAGGCAAAATTTGTTAAAACATTGCAACTAAGGCCTGCAATTTCTTGATAAACTACAAGCCTACCCCAAATGTTGATTTTTACTTGCAAAATGAACCTTGTATTTCACAAATTGGCTGCGTTTGGATTGAGTGTTTTTGCACCTGTTTTTGAAAAACTGTTTTTCACATTCCAAATGCTACAGTAATGTGTATTTCAAAAACAACTTCAAAAATACCATATCCAAACAATATATCAAAAACAACTCCAAATATATTTCAATTATGTATATTTAATTTGTATATTTTAATAAGTATATTTCAATTTGTATATTTTAATTATGTATTTTAATATGTATATTTCAATTATGTATTTTAATATGTATATTTCAATTATATATATTATATATATATTATATTAATATAAATATATTTATTTCAATTATGTATAATATTATATATATTATATCAATTGAAATAAATATTATATATTTATATAAATACATTTATTTATATATAAATTTATAAATATATTTATTCAATTTTTTTTTATAATATATATTAATATATATTAATATGTATTTTTCAATTATGTATATTATACATAAATTATATTAATAATAATGTATATTATATATATTATACATTTCTAATATTATATATTTATACATACATATTATAAATATTTTATTTTATTTATAATATATTTTTATATATTTATAATATATTTACATAAATATTATATGTTATATAAATTATATATAATATAATATATAATATATTATACATTTATATAAATGTACATTTATACATAATATATAAATATTTATGTATATTTATAATATACATTTATATTATGTATAATATATAATATAATACATTTATATATTTATATTAATATACATAATATTAATTTTACATTTATACATAATATTAATACATGTATATATTTATATTAATTGTATTAATACATTTCTACATAATATTAATATATATTTATAATTTATTAATTTATACATTTTTAATAATATACACTTATACATTTAAATATACATTTATATTATGTATTATATACAATATAATACATTTATACGTTTATATTAATGTACATAATATTAATTTTACATTTATACATAATATCAATACATATATACATTTATATTAATTATATAAATACATTTCTACATAATATTAATATATATTTATAATATATTAATTTATACATTTATAATAATATACACTTATACATTTATAAATATATTTATATTATGTATTATATATAATATAATACATTTATATATTTTTATATTTTTATATGAATATATAAATATATTTATTTATAAATATCTATAAATGTATTATAAATGCATAAATGTATATTTATATAAAAATATAAAAATTATAATATTCTAAAAATACTCAAAAATATGTTTCAAAAATACCTCTAAAAATAATCCAAAAAAATCTACAGTAAAAGTTTTTCATATAGTTTTTGAAAAACAACCCAAAAAACAACTAATCCAAACGGACTTGTTTTTCAGATTCAAAATGCTACAGTAGTGTTTTTGAAAAACAAACCAAAAAACAACTAATCCAAACGGAGCCGCGGCATTTTTTTGTAGGATCGAAGTAGGATCGTAGGATCGTAGGATCCTACGTGATCCTACATCGATCCTATGTAGATTCTAAGAATTTGCGATCCTGAGTGCGATCCGGATCAATTTTGCCTTTCCAGATCGTAGGATCGTCCGGATCGCGATTTTAACAACCATGACAGAAACAAGAGGGAGTTTGAGCACCAGGCCAACTATAATCCGAGTAGAGTTATTCAGAATGCACACAAAGAATGGCTGGAACTGGAGGATCTAGAGTCTAAGAAGATTGCTCAGAGCACAACAGAAACAGAGCTACCACTGGTAGAGGCCAGTAATGCACACGAGAGCCATGAAGGAATAATACTGCGAGTGGCAACCAGAATCTTACAAAGACCAGCAGTGCTGGGAATTGGTGTTGCCATAAGTGGAATGCCAAATGAGGCAAAGGAATTGTGGGCCTTAAAAGACAGAAGCTCGGGAGACCAATATATTGATGATGCTGCAAGCCTGCAGCTATCAAATTGACTTTATGTAAAGCAGTGGAAAGAGAATGGTGCAACATCTGCATACAAGTTTGCAACAAGGCACTGCTGAAGCAACTTAAGATTGGTAAATCCACAGATTGTAGAATGACAACAATGCTTGAAGATATATTTAGACTACAGTCACTGTTTCGAATGTGCTCCTTTTGCTTCGCTAATTATGATGATAATGATGTTTGTGAGCATGTTAGCTCTTATGCCTTAGGCATTTTGTTGGATGAGGAATTCCTTGTTCCTCCGTGTTCTTAAACACATGTTGTACAGCTTCTCGGGCCTTTGCTCGAAGTGTAAACTCTTATTATAGTTCAATGCAAGTTAACTAACGTTTCGAAAAAAAAAAAACTACAATGATTCAAAAGATGAAACAATATATGCACTTTTGTCAAATTTAATTTCTCAAGACTTGAAAAATAATCATTATACAATTGTTTAAATTACACTAAATATTCATAATATCAAGTAAAGGAAAGATAATTACACCCTAATTTAACAAGTTAAACTTAATCTCTCACCCTAACCTAATTTCACAAATAAGCAAATCACATAGTCAAATTATAGCCTTTCTCCTCCTATAATCATCTTTTTCTCAAAATTTTTAACTAAGAGGGATTTATTTACACTTGATTTTTTTTACTTAAATAGTGAAAGTGTTTTTTTACGCAAAAATCGACACTTTTAGGTGAAGATCTCTGGTTACTCAACATTTCACTTATTCAAGTTGCTATGCATACTCTTAATTCAAATACCTTTTTACGCGAATGTCGACATCTGTAAATGCCAACCCCCAGTTACTCGGTATGAGAATCATTGGAGTAGAACAATTTTTATTTACTTTTTTTTCTTTTTTTTTCTCTCTTTTTCTATCAGAAAATGAATAGATTTTTCCTCATAGAAAATTAAATCAAAGGAGGAGTATAGCTTTTATTGACTATATCAATCACTTACTTGCAAAATTAAGTAAAGAGAAGAAATCTCATTAAACATGTAAAATTATAAGTATAATTTTCTTCACTTTACCAAATATACTTTCTAAAATGCAAAAAAATCCTAATTGCATAATAATCATTTCCAAGTTAAATAAGGACTAAACCTTCAAAATACACATAAAGTTTCAACAATTGGAAGAATTTAAATATTTAAAGTTGGAACAAATTAGCCCTTTTTGAATGAAAATACAAAAATTTGAAGAACTTTTGGGCCATAGTGAAATATTGGAAAAGATTTTAGAAATTTTTTTACAGAGTTTCTCCTTATAAATGGATGAAAACTCCCTACCAACAAATCCAATTTCAGGCAAATTATCCACATGGCAAATAATTCATACACAATTCCAACATTTGCATTGATATCGACGTCTCACAGGAGCTGTCTAACTGCATGTGGATTGGAGCAGGCAGGCAGGGTTTCTGGCAGTAGGTGACTTACGAAAACCTGCCTCTGTATTGCTCAGTTTGCAATAGGCAGGGCCACTCTAACGCAACCTGCTGGCGTGACAAATGAGAGCGTGGTGGCGCGCCGCGTATTGCCCCAGCTCCAATGTGAAAGGAGGAGGTTGCCATGGCTGAACAGCAAGACCAAGGGCTGTGTGGTACGGAGCCCATTTCTGCCCAAAAGGAGAAGCGGGAGGCTGCTGAACCGTGCGATAGCACTGGCCCATCACGTATTGCCTCTGCTCCACAGCGAAAGGAGGCTGCCATGACTGAGCTTCGTGACCACGGGCTGGGTGGTGGGGAACCTATTACTGAACCCCAGGAGGAGATGCGGGAGGCTGCTGTCCAGTACGATAGCACTGGTCCGACGCAACAGCAGAGGGAGGCTTCTGTCCCACGCGAGAAGGCTACTTTGTCGCCACAAGGAAGTGCACTTCTGGAGATTACTGAGATCCCGCCAGCTCTAGGCAGCATCTGCGACGATACGCAACTCCATTTGAACGAGTAGGAGAAGGCGCCCACCCATGGATCTCTTTCGGATGGAGAGGAGCTGCCGGATGGACTTGCGCCTGGTAGAGCGGCGCTGGTCAGCCCCTTACAACAGTTCACAAATGCCTTGGGATCGTAACTGGCCCAGCCAATGGTTGAGCATAGTGCGGACGGTTTCACCATGGTTCTATCACGGAAGACGAGAAAGCGGAGGGTACATGTCCCACTGCTTCGGTAGATTCTGACACGGCAAGCTTCTAAAGCCATTGAGGTACCTTCTCACCCTTTCTCTAATAAATAATCTTCTAATTTGAAACATTAGGGGAGCAACGAACAGATCTTCTGTACATCGCTTGTAAGCCTTACTTCGACTCCATAATATAGCAATCTTAGTTCTACTGGAGCCTATGGTAGAGACGTCTAATATAGAGGTCTTGCGTGTGAAGTTGTCTTTTGATCTTTGCTTGTTTAACTCATCAAATACGATCTGGGTGCTTTGGCATGCTGGTTTTCATTTTAATGTATTATATAACTCAGACCAAATCCTTCATGTTATGGCAGGACATGATTCCTGGACGGAGACTGTCAATGCATCATTTATATATGCCAAGTGTACGAGGGCCGACAGGCGAACCCTATGGTCCGAGCTGAGTTCTATCGCTGGATCAATCACAAGGCCGTGGTTAGTGGGTGGGGATTTCAATGTTATCAGTATGTGGCAGAATATACGAGGAGGGCAGCCCAGGATCTTGGGGCAATCTCTGACTTTAATACGGCAATTTCTGATTGCCATCTCCAGGAGCTTCCTTACTCCGGCAGTCCTTACACATGGTCGGGTATTAGAGCAGGTGCTAGAATCTGGAAACGACTGGATAGGGTATGAGCCAATCACCAGTGGCTCAGTTTCTTGCCAAACACTTCTGTCCAGCATCTTAATCGGGCCACTTCAGACCACTCCCCACTTCTAGTAACCCTGCGGCCCGCTAATTCAAGTGTTCCGAAATCCTTTAAGTTTCAAACTTTTTGGATCTCGGACCCTGATTTCCTATCGGTGGTGCAGTGTAATTGGGAATTGCCGGCACAAGGATATGGCATGTACCGGTTAGCCTTCAAACTCAAGCAACTAAAAGCATGCTTAAGACAATGGAACAAACACCGTTTTGGAGATATCTTTCAAATCGCTTGGCAACGCGAGATAGAGGTTCGGCAACAGGAAGTCCTGTATGAGGCAAACCCAATGGATGAGATGAGGTCTGATCTCCACCGTGTGCAAGCCCTCCTGTTGCACAGCCTACGCATTCAAGAGGACTACTGATGCCAAAAGGCACGCTTAAGATGGCTAAAGGATGGTAACTGTAATACACGGTTCTTCCATGCTTCAGTTCGGGATAAACGTTCGAAACTGGCTATACACCGCATTAAAGATGAGGGGGGGCATGGGTTGAAGATGAGGAGCGAATTGCATAAGAAGCGGTTAACTTTTTTCAGCGGCTCTTGACTGCGGAGGAGGTCAGGGGTGTAGATGAATTGCTACTCCAAATACTGGAGATTGTATCAGAGAACCAGAATGCGGATTTACTAAGGGAGATCACAATGGATGAGCTAAAAGGGGTTATTTTCAATCTCGACAAGGACAGTGCCCCGGGCACAAATGGTTATACGGGTGCTTTCTTCCAATATTGCTGGGATACTGTGGCCCCTGATGTCTTGGCAGCTGCCAGAGATTTTTTGGCTGGGACCTCGATCCCGAAGGGCATTGCTAGTACGTTGATTGTTTTGATTCCAAAGAAGCCAAATCCAGCTACATTTGCGAATTTTCGACCTATTAGCATGTCCATTTTCATCAACAAAATTTTTATGAAAATGTTAGCTAATAGGTTGCGAACTGTCCTCCCAAGCATTATATCTCCGGAGCAATCGGCTTTTTGTCCAGGACAAATGACGGCGTCCATTGACAAGAAAGTCCGCAGGCACAATTGCATTTTCAAATTAGACATGATGAAGGCCTTCGACAGAGTGTCATGGTGGTTCCTGAGGCGGCTGCTCCAAAAGTTTGGTTTTGGTTATAGATTTATTTGCTAGTTTTGAATAACCTCTCTCAGAGCTGGTTCTCTGTGCTGGTGAATGGCAGGTCTAGGGGTTTCTTTCAGGCCTCGCGCGAGATTAAGCAAGGCGATCCCTTGTCCCCTATTCTTTTCATCCTTGCATCAGAGGCCCTTAGTAGGGGATTAAATGCGTAGGTGGCAGATGGCAGTATCGCCCATTATGCACTGCCGAGGGGCTGCATTCGTATCACACTTGTCCTTCGCAGATGATGTTGTGATCTTTGCTCGGGAGGATAGGCGATCTGTGGTGAACCTGGTCCGATTTTTAACGCTCTACCAAGAGGGAGCGGGGCAGAGGATTAACAAGCAAAAGAGTTTCTTTATAGCATCCAGGCGATGTAGCGCTGGCCAAATACGTCGCATCCAACACTTGAAGGGCTTCAAACAGGGTTCTTTCCCTTTCTCTTATTTGGGATGCAACTTATATGTTGGCCACCGGAAAAAGGAGTTCCTCCAATTTCTGGTTGAAAAATTCATTGCTAAACTAGCGGGCTGGCAGAAAAAATTCCTCTCGCAGGATGGTCGCTTGATCCTAATCAAACATGTTCTCTTAGCCATACCATCGCACGTGCTGGCTGTCATGGATCCCCTCAAGGGGGTGATCAAACGCCTCGAAGGGCTCATGGCAAATTTCTTTTGTGGACAATCGGAGCTAGGTCCTAAGCATCATTGGTGCTCTTGGAGGAATTTATGTTATCCAGTGAATGAGAACGGACTTGGGGTGGGATCTTTTGAGGACATCTTGGGGGTGTTTAGCTGTAAATTGTGGTGGCGGTTTTGCAATTCAACCTCCCTGTGGGCCAATTATATGAGGTCTAGCTATCCCATGGACAGTGGTGCCCAGCCTAAGGCTTCCAGAGTTTGGAGACGAATGCTGGCTATTTGAGACACGGTGGACCACTTCACGCAGGTTATAGATCTAGATGGCAGGGTTTAGCGGGCCTGGGTCCTTACACCCTCCGAAGATTTTACCATCTCCTCTACATGGGACACACTGCGGCCTAAATAAGCGTGCCTAAGGTCACGGAAGTGTGTCTGGAGTTGTCGAATCTCGTGCAAATAGCCATTTTTATATGGAAGCTGCTTAATAACTACCTGTCTTTCCCTGAGGCTTTGCACAGGTTCGGTTTCCAGCTCCCCTCCAAGTGTCAATTCTGTCTTGATGGGGAGTCCCAGGACCACGTCTTATCTGACTGTCTTCTTGCTACGGAGGTGTGAAATTTCTTCTCTAGGGCCTTTCTGCTGCCTATTAGGCCTCCCAATGGCATCATTTGTCGCTTGCAGCAGTGATGGCTCTACAAGTCTCCTAGTACTGCGTGGGGAGAGTTGTGTAGGGTGTTGCCACCCCTTATATGTTGGGAACTGTGGAAGGTTAGAAACAGGGCAATGTACGAGGGCATTGTTGCAACACCGTTCCGAGTCTATTGGAACATAAAGGCTTTGCTGCTCAGCATGTCTCAGGTCCGTCCCTTCGTCCAGGTGATGCAGGATGACAGGGAGTTGGTCCTCTCCGGCTTATCGATTAACATGACACGGATGGAGCGACCCCTCCTACGCTGGGTCATATGGACACGGTCACCGCTCAGGTATGTCAAATTAAATATTGATGGCTCATCCTTAGGGAATCTAGGACACTCAGGAGCTGGAGGGGTACTCATGACCCTGATGGTAATATCCTGAGTGGCTTCTCGTCATTTTTAGGGTCCATGACAAATATGGAAGCAGAAGCCTTGGCATTACTGGAAGGCATGCAAATCTCAGCGGATATCCACTTTTTGCAATGAAAATGGACTCTCAGGTTTTACTGAATATGGTGGTAGGCAACGGCAGAGTTCCTTGAAAGCTATGGAAGACTGTCTCATGCATCAAGGCTTTAGCGATGGGTCGCCAGGTTACTTTTACTCATACCTATAGGGAAGCGAATGCAATTACAGACGCCTTGGCACAACTAGCAAGCTCTACGCATGTTAGTCAAAGGTTTCCCCCTGCCTCATTTCCAGCTCATATAAACGGATTAGCCCACCTAGATAGGATACAGACGCCCTATGTACGCTTGGCTTAGGGTTTACCAGTGGCATGCCAACCTCACTCAATGTACGCTGATGGTTTTTGAATAAAAATTGGAGTGGCACCCACTCCCGTATACGGGGTTAGCCAAAAAAAATAATGAGATTTCTCCTCTTTACTTAATTTTGCAAGTAAGTGATTAATATAGTCAATAAATGCTATACTCTTCCTTTAATTATTTTTGTGTATTTGTTAAGAGGGAATATCTATTTATTGTCTTTTATTTTTGAAAAAAAAGAAAAAAAAAGAAGAATAAGAATTTTTGGTCTACTCCAATGATTCTTGTACGGACTAACCAGGGGTTGGCATCTACAAATGTCGACATTCGTGTAAAAAGGTGCTTGAATTAAAAGTATGCATAGCAACTTAAATAGGTGAAATGTTGAGTAACCGGGGATCTTCACCTAAAAGTATCGATTTTCACATCAAAAGGCATTTTCACTATTTGAGTAAAAAAATCAAGTATGAATAAATCCCTCTTAGTCGTGAGAATTGAGGAAGAGATGATTTTGGGAGGAGGATAGTTATAAATTGACTATGTGATTTGCTTACTTGTCAAATTAGGTTAGGGTGAGAGATTAAGTTTAACTTGTTGAATTTAGGACATAATTATCTTTCCCTTAATATTATGAGTATTTAATGTAAACTGAATAATTACATAATAATTGTTTGCCAAGACATGAGGAATTAAATTTGAAAAAGTGCATTTAATGTTTTCTTCATTTGAGTCATTGTAGTTGATTATGTGTGAATTGCTTGAGGACAAGCAATGACTCAAGTGTGGGGGAATTCATAAATGATTAATTTGAGCTATATTTGAATGACATTTTATGCTATTTTTATTCACTTTGGCTATATTGTAGGAAGCAAATGGATTATTTTGGTTATAATTGGTGTAAAATGCTCTTAAATGATTAAATGAGATTTTTGTCACTTTTTACTTGCATTTTGTCCATAATTTGTATAGGAGTTGGAAATATACTTCATCTGGAAAGTTTACAGCTTTGACACATATTTGTATTTTGGGTATAACTCGAGCTTCAATGATCGGATTGAGATGATTCTTAAACCATTTTGAAGATAAGAGATAGATATACAATTCATGTGAAGACATCAAAATCCAGTTTGAAGGTCTTCTAGGTCAAAAAGCCGAATTACAGTAGCCAATTTCTATTGGTTGAAGCTGAAACAAGGCATTGCGCAGTCAAGGGTATTTTAGTCATTTCGCCGCCTACACAAATCCAAATGAGGTGATTCTTGATGCATTGGAAAGCTAACTCAAAGGACTATAGGTTTCATGTTTGGTCAAGAGTTAATTCAGCTTCTATCATCAAGAAAAGTTCAGTTGAAATTGAGGCAAAATTGGAGCAACATTGAAGACTGGACAGAAATTGCACAGGAAGGCAGGGGAGTAATCCGGCCAATAATCCGGCCAGATTCTGCCGGATTATGGTCAGAAATGGTTGCTCTCCACTTGCACAACTTGTTTCGTTCTCCACTATGTGACGACCCCACCTCAACTTAGGGCGTACCCTAGGATTTAGCGGATCGCCTGCCTAACTTTCGCCAGGACTCACTACAGTTCTCAAATAAATTACAATGTAAATCTCAAATATTACTTCAAATACTCCACGAATTTACATACCACAAGTTAATCGAAATTCAAAATATACATGAGATATTCCATCCAGTCACAATAATAAGTTAATACAAGTGCTTTCTTTGCCTCTAGCCCTGTGGAGAGGAAATAAATATTTTAGGGTGAGTTAGAAGCTTAATGAGTGTCCAGTAAAAATCAATAATCAAATAAGTTTCACAATAGTGCATTTGGATAATGTCATGAATCAGTGATCAAATGTAAGTTTATTGCTCTTGTGAGCCAGTGAAATCATTGTACTTAAACATCCAACGCTCAAATAGATCAAGTAACAGTCAAACAATACAAGGGAGCCATCGGTGCTCCAACATTCAAGGCAAGTCAAGTATCAATAAGGTGGAGACATTGGTGTTAAGTACAAGACTTCCAAGCACTCATTTGAGACAAATCATTGCATGGCACACATGCAGGCACACATGATATGCAATCGAGTAAACAGTGCAAGAAATAGTTCGAAAAACAACTTTGGAACTAGTTTTGGGAAGCACTCACCAACCACAACTCATGATCCTCATCCATCATCGATAGTTCCTTACTCAAGTCCAACCCTAGATCACAAATATCATGTCAAGCAAAGCAAATTCTAAAACCATCAAGTTCCTCTCACCTTTTGACATTTTAATCACAACTGAAGTGTAAGGCCCAAAGACAATCTAAGAGGGGGGGTGAATTAGGTTGATTAAAATCTTAATCAAATTTATGCAATTTTTCTTTAATAAAAATTTACCTTCTTTTCTAGTAATGATCAACCAAGTAGATTAGAAGAAGAGAGCAATGTTGATTAGAAAAACAAGTATAGATAAGCAATGAGAATTTTATTAAACAAAAAGAATAAGATAGAATATCAAACCGATTGTCTACCAAGCTTTCCTCAAACTTGAAAACCAATCACTAGGTTGAGCAACTTCTCTTTGATGAAAGATGATCAACTAGATGTACAATGGAGGGAGCACTTCCTCCTTGCCCTAAGCCTCACTTAGTCAAGCTAAGAAGTTTTACAATCACTCAGATAACCCTCAACAAAGCTACGCTAATAAAACTTTCAACCACAAGAGAAATGCTCACAAGAAATTCACACCATTTGGAGAACAAATCTTGTCTTGGAGACTATTTTTAAGCTAAAATATCTCTTGAGATCTTGTAAACAAAGTATGCAAAAGTTCCTTCTTGGTTCAGAACAGTTTGTTTTTAAAGGGGACCAAAAATGGGATTCATTAATGCTTCCAACGGATGAAGGCAGATGAAGAGTCAGCTAGCCGTTGGGGCTGTCGGACGTCCGACGACCAAATCATCGTCCGAACCTATCGTCCGAAAACAGCCAAGTTGTAGTTCGGACGTCCGATGCGTTTTTATCGTCCGACAGCATCAGCGTCTGATCGTCGTCGGAGAGTTGGCAAGTCTTCCTGGAATTTTTCGGACGTCCGACACGGTTAATGTGCGTCCGAGGCGTGCGTCCGATCCTTCCGGACGTCCGACGCTTCCTTATGAGCGTCCGACAGAGCTTCCTTCTTGATGTTCTTTATCCTTTCGGACGTCCGACATGAGTGTCCTGTTTTTGCTTCTTCTTTTGGTTGATTTTCATTTCTTGACATATTCGTACCTGATTCTTTGATAGGCAAAAAACACTTATATTTGAAGAGAGTTAGATAAACATTTTAAAGTACTTTGTGATCATCAAAACCAAGAATAACATTCTCCCCCTTTTTGATGATGACAAAACAATGGTTTGAAATGAGATTTGATAATTGTAATATAAGTTCCCCCTTTCTCAATTGACAAAAACTCCCCCTTACTTAGTGGATCATAGAGCAAAAATTTGAAAAACTCCCCCTCACTTGGCTACCCTATCGAATTAATCAATTATCCAAAAACATAACAATTAAGCGGCCAACATCCAACATTTTACCAATTCAATCCATCAAGCCAATTCAATTTCAATTAAATCATCAATCAATCCAATCCAGTCCTCTCCCCCTTTTTGTCATCACAAAAGGCCAATCAATCACATATATCACGGAGAACCAATAACAAAAATATTCATCACATCCACACATTCATCATTTAAAATACTTAAACATCCATCCACATATCCATAACCATTACAGCCATAATCATCCATCAAAAAGTACTAAACGAACACAACATAAACATAAGCATTATATCTACATATCCATTGTTGAACACCACAAATACTAGAAACACATGAAATAGTCAAACAAAATGCAAATGACCCTATGTGATCCTAAATGGTGAACTAGGTGGATCCAGGTGTCCTTCGAGAAAGCTGATATTGGGAGAGGTCCTCCTCTTCAGTTTCTTCATCATCTTCAGCAGCTTCTTCAACTGGTGCCTTGCCTTTATCTGATGTGGAAGGGCCATGAGGAGTCACGAGAGTTGATGAGTTCGGGTCTGGAATTGATGAACTTGGATCAGTGGGGCGTGGCTTTTTGCCATGGGAAACTTCCTCAATCACAGGTGGGGGAAAAAGAAGGTTCTTTTTGTCTAGGTAGGCTGTTTGTTGCTCAGAGGACATGGTGAGCATTAGACCATGTTCCAGAAGAAGAACATGTTGTTTGAGTTCACGAAGGAGCTCAATCACTTCATCATTGGAGGAGGAAGATGCCTTAGTGGCAGACTTCCTGAGATGAATGGGAGTGAGTGCAACAGATGAAGGAGTGTGTAGTGGATCATGTGCAGCCTTAGACCTAGGTTCACTAGATGATGCCCCCTTATAAGCCCATAGATTATCCTTAAAGACAAGATTTTTCCTTTCAAAATATTCTTTGGTAAAGGCATAAGAAGATGCTTCTTTGGGACAAACACCTAGAATTGGTACTTTGTAAAACTCAAAAATCTTTTGAAGAAATTTTTCATAAGATAATTTTCTGCGAGAATCAGTGGCATAGCAAAGTAAAAACTTGCACATGACAAAACCAAAATCAATACGAATCTTTTCTCGAAAACATTAAAAGAAATACAACTCCATTTTGTTTGCATCTGTTCTATGGCCATCAGTAGGCACAAGCAGGTTTGAAATGATTGAAAAGGCAATTAGATTCACAGGGGCAAGATCATTCAGTTTAGCATCAGCAGGGGCAGAAAAACTTCTTTTAAAATAAGTCAACATCTTAGCCCCATCAAAATGATTATCAGCAGTAGGATGCTCTTCATAGGAAAAGAAATTTACAATTTTACTCTTGCATCCAGGTTCAATGGTAGTTTTTAAAATATCATTCACAATTTCAGAATCAAAGACTAAGTCTACCCCATTAACCCTGGACATAATCTCAGTTTGATCAGTGCCTTTCCTAAGATTGGCAAAGAATTGAAACAGTATTTCAGGATAATAGACATTAGGCATAGAAATGAGATGTGACCATTTCTGGAAAGCAAACAGACTCAGAATGGATTCTAAACCTATTTGGCGAAATTCAGAAGAATTTACGGTGCGTTGAGGGATGACACCTTTCTGGGATATTCAGGAGTGTTTGTCTTTTGCAGCATCATCAAAGAATGTAGGGACTGTGGTTGATTTTGGAGGCGGTTGAGATGAGGTTCCCTGTCCAGATTCAGGCTGAGGGGTGGGTTGTGGTGTAGGCTGTGACATTTGACCCTTTACAGCTCCCCTCTTGACGCGTTTGGATGATCATTTGACTGTAGGAACATCATCATCCTCATCCCTGAGTGGATGCTTGCGTCCGGCAGTGACCTTCCCTCCTCTTAGATTCACCATTGTGTGAAATATGTGAAATGAAGGATGCAAATGATGCACACAGTAGTATGGAAGTGAATCACACAGAAATTTTGGGACAAAAAGGCCTTGAAGAAGATTGGACAGAGCGGTTATGAGAAAATAGGGTTTTGAGGGAAATTTGGGAATTTGCGAAATGTTATGCGATTCGGTGAAATGATCAGGAGAAACGAATCGCAATCGATCAGGAAAAGTTTTGGTTGAGTCAATTTGGGAATAAGAGCTTCAGAATGGTACGAATTTGAGAGTGAGAAACGAGAGAGTTTTCGTCCGAGAGGAAATAGAAGAAGAGTTTGAAGCAAATGAGGAAGAAAGTTACTTTAAAAAGTGAACCGTTGCACTGTCAGACGGCCGAACAAAGTCGTGCGTCCGACAGCTTCGTCCGAACAGGTGTTTTCTGGAAAAATAGCTGAAGAACATTATCGGACGTCCGTTCATCTTCTTTCGGACGTCCGAAGGTTTTGAAAAATTTTAAGATGATTTTTCGATTATCCCTAATTTTGATCTTAGATGAATGAACTGATCTAATGGCAAAACTTTTGTAAAAATATCAGCAAATTGATCTTTAGAACAAACATAATTTACACATACTTCACCTTTTTGAACAAGATCGCGAATAAAGTGGTGCTTTATATCTATATGCTTTGTTCTAGAATGTTGAATTGGATTTTTGGTCAAATTGATAGCACTAGTATTATCACATAATATAGGCATGCAGTCATATGACAATCCAAAATCATTCAAGGTATGCTTCATCCATAAAAGTTGAGCACAACATGCACTAGCGGCAATATATTTCGCTTCGGTTGTAGACAAAGAGATTGCATTTTGTTTCTTGCTAAACCAAGAGACTAAGCAATTACCAAGAAAGTGACAAGTTCCACTAGTACTCTTTCTATCCACACGACAACCTCCAAAATCAGCATCCGAATATCCATATAGTGCAAACTCACTAGATCTAGCATACCAAAGACCATAGTCTAATGTACCTTTCAAATACCTAAAAATCCTTTTAACAGCATTCAAATGTGATTCTTTTGGACAATATTAAAATCTAGCACACAAGCAAACAGCAAACATAATATCGGGTCTACTTGCGATTAAATAAAGTAAGCTTCCAATCATACCTCTATAGTGCTTTTCATCCACATGTTTACCTTCTTCATCTTTGTCAAGTTTTGTTGAAGTGCACATTGGAGTTCCAACTTGCTTTGAGTCCTCCATGCCAAATCTTTTCAGCAATTCCTTAGTGTATTTTGCTTGATTTATGAAAGTGCCCTCTATGGCTTGATGTATTTGAAGTCCAAGGAAGAAATTTAATTCTCCCATCATACTCATTTCAAATTCACTTTGCATAATGGTGGAAAAATCCTTGCATAGATACTCATTAGTAGCACCAAAAATAATATCATCTACATATATTTGCACAATAAGGAGTTCATTTAGCACTTGCTTAGTAAACAGTGTGGTGTCCACAACTCCTCTTTTGAAATTATTTTCAATCAAGAAACCACTCAATCTTTCATACCAAGCTCTTGGAGCTTGTTTTAGCCCATACAATGCTTTTGAGAGTTTAAACACATGATTTGGAAATTTTGAATTTTCAAAACCGGGGGGTTGATCCACATATACTTCTTGATCAATAAAACCGTTTAAGAAGGCACTTTTAACATCCATTTGAAACAGTTTAAAACCTTTGAAGCAAGCAAAAGCAAGAAGCATTCTAATTGATTCTAATCTAGCTACGGGAGCAAATGTTTCATCAAAATCAATTCCTTCTTCTTGAGCATACCCTTTTGCAACTAATCTAGCTTTATTTCTTACAACTACACCTTTATCATCCAACTTATTTCTAAATACCCACTTAGTGCCAATGATAGGGTGATTTTGAGGTCTATCAACTAGTGTCCAAACCTCATTTCTTTCAAATTGATTGAGTTCCTCTTGCATTGCCAAAATCCAGTTTTCATCCTTTAAGGCATCATTGATATTTTTAGGTTCAAAAAGAGAAACTAAAGCAAAATTGTCTATCAATTTCTTAGATGAGGAACGAGTGTTTACCTTCTCGGATGGATCACCAATTATAAGTTCTTTTGGATGATTTTGGCTAAATTTCCAAGCCTTGGGAAGATCTTTGAATGAATCATCATTTTTGTCCTTATCTTCACTTTCTTGATCTTCATGAGCTTCATTCTCCATTTCCTTTGCTTCCGGTTTAGAGTTTCCTCCATCTCCAATTTTTAGCTTTTCCATTCCTTCACGAACACCTACATCATCATGCTCACACGAACTTTTGGAATTATCATCATTAGTTTCATCAAATGTTATGTGTATGGCTTCTTCTATCACAAGAGTCCTTCTATTAAAGACTCTATATCCTCTTTTGTTCTCACAATATCCCAAAAATATTCCTTCATCAGATTTTTTCTCAAACTTACCAAGATGTTCCTTTAAATTTAAAATAAAACATTTACAACCAAAGACTTTGAAATATCCAACCGTAGGTTTCTTATCAAAAATCAGTTCATAAGATGTTTTATTCAAAATGGGTCTCAAAAGGATTCTATTCATCACATAACATGCAGTGTTTACCGCTCAGCCCAAAGGTATTTTGGCAAACTACATTCACTTAACATAGTTCTAGCAACCTCTTGTAGTGTCCTATTTTTCCTTTCTACAACACCATTTTGTTGTGGAGTTCTTGCAATTGAAAACTCATGTGTTATGCCATTATGATCACAAAATTCTGGAAAACCACAATACTTGAATTCCGTTCCATTATCACTTCTAATCCTAACAATTTTTAAACCAAGCAGATTTTGCACTTTAGCAAACAATGAAGTGAAATTCTTGAAGGCATCATCCTTATGAG
Source organism: Coffea arabica (assembly GCF_036785885.1). NCBI lineage: Eukaryota > Viridiplantae > Streptophyta > Magnoliopsida > Gentianales > Rubiaceae > Coffea > Coffea arabica. The sequence continues at coordinate 34,373,412 of NC_092318.1, read as the reverse complement.
CAAGAAATATCACCCAAGTATATCTAGAATAATCATCCACAATCACAAAGCAGTATTTCTTACCTCCCAAGCTAGTGATTTGAGTAGGACCAAATAAGTCAAGATGCAAGAGTTCTAAAGGTTTAGAAGTTGATACACACTTCTTTGGTTTAAAAGAAACTTTTGTTTGCTTTCCAAATTGACATGCATCACAAATTTTATCCTTTTCAAAACTGATTTTTGGCAAGCCTCTAACCAGCTCCTTTTTCGAAATTTTCTTTAGTAAATCCATGTTAAAATGACAAAGTCTCCTATGCCACAACCAAGGATCTTCATTTGAAGCTTTAAGACATTTGAAGCTAGATGAATCAATTTTATCAAGAACCACAATATATATGTCGTTAAACCTCTTACCTTTGAACACAACATTATATTTGGAATCAAGCACAATGCATTCATGCTTTTTAAACAACACATTCAAGTCTTTATCACACAATTGACTAACACTAAGCAAGTTATAACCTAAATTATCAACTAAGAGCACATTATGAACAAAAGTTTCACCATCCTTACCAACATCACCTATTCCAATTGTCTTAACTTTCACATCATCACCAAATGTCACCTTTCCACTTGATTTTGATTTTAGCTTTATGAACAAGGAAGAATCACCGGTCATATGCCTTGAACAGCCACTGTCAATGAACCATTTTGACTTGTTTGAGCCTTTTCCCTGAAAAGAGAGAGTGTTTGGTACCTTTTAACTTTTGGGTCCTCAAAAGTTAGCATTGTGCCTAACTACCCACATGCATTTCCCTCCTTTGTTCAGATTTCTTTTAACATAACAATCTCCTTTCAAATGCCCTCTTTGACAACAAAAACTACACAAAATAGAAGAGTCTCTAGCATGTAATGGTTTGATAAATCTCAATGCATTCCTTCTATATGTTGTGAAACCATATGCATTTTTGTTGTGAGCAAATGTTCTTTCATGAGCAGTAAGAAAGGTTGATGACATGTTCTTTTTGAGATAATCTTGCTTTCTAACTCTTAAGATCTCATCCAAATTGTCCATCCTTTTATTCAAATCACCATGTCTTTTCTTTAGCATTTCACAAACATTTGTCTTTCTATCAAGTTCATTTTGAACATCACATCCGGCTCTTACAAGACACTCATTGTCAGTCTTTAGTTGTTTATTTTGGTGAAAAAGTTTTGCATTTTCTTGAATGAGAAACACAACTTTCTGTTTTAGCTGCTTGTTTTTATCATAAGATTCCTTTAAGGCATTATGCAATTTTTCAACAAAGGATTCAAGATCATCATCATCTTCATCATCACTATCAGATTGAGAGTGAATGGAAGTTACCTCATTATCTCTAATAGCCATGAAGGCCATTTGAGCTGATTCTTCTTCTTCTTCAACTTCGCCTTCAGAGTTGCATTCATTCCATGTAATCTGGAAGTTGTTGAACCTTGGCTTTCGATCAGCTTTTCCATCTTTCTTTTTCTTTAGAGAGCATTCGTTTGCGTAGTGTCCAGGCTGTCCACACTCGTAGCATTTGTCCAATTGTTTCTTGTTGAATTCTTGTTTTCCTTTGTACCTTGCATTTGAAGGCTGATTCTGGAATTGATTGCTAGGTCCTCCCCTTCTAAACTTCATTTTATTTAAGATTCTCTTGAAGCTTTTTGTGATGAGAGCAAGATCATTGTCATCACCATCCGAGTCTTCATCATCCAACAGAGCTGGATCATCTTCACCTTGAGCTGCCTTTAGAGCAATGTTTCTTTTTGATCTCGCATCCTCTTCCTCCTGCACTTTAGTTTTCAACTTCAACTCATAGGAGGTTAGTGAGTTAATGAGAGATTCAATAGGTACAAAATTCAAATCCTTAGCCTCTTCTATTGCAGTCACTTTACTTTTCCATTCTTTGCCCAATGCATTGAGAATTTTCCTGTTTTTCTCTCCCAAGGTGTATTCTTTGCCCAACACCTCGAGATCTTTGATCAAGTCATTGAACCTGCAATACATTTTGTCAATATCCTCAAGGGGTTCTATTTTAAATGATTCATACTTTGTGACCAAGATAGACTTTTTCTGTTCTCTCACGTTGTCACTACCCTCATGAATTTCTCTTAGCTTATCCCACATTTCTTTGGCAGATTTACATCCTTTGACTCTAATTGACTCATTTGAGTCTAAGGCACTATAAAGAACATTCATGGCTTTGGCATTCAATGTGAGATTGGTTCTATCTTGAGCATTCATCTCAGCTCTTGTTTTTGGCCGAAACAAACCTGTATCTGCATCAAGAATGTTAGCATCATGCGGTCCTTCATTTACAATAAACCATAGCTCAATATCAATGGATTGTAAAAAGATAATCATTCTTTCTTTCCAACTAACATAATTGGAACCAGTAAACATGGGAGGCCTAGTGACCGATTGTCCCTCAGCAAACATGGCATGATTGGTTGTCATCTTTACTCCAAGCCGCTTGAACTTAATCTCTAGGAGACCAAGCTCTGATACCAATATGAAGCTACACTTATCGGATTGAGATGAATCTTATGGCGTTTTGAAGGTAAGACATAGGCCTACATTTATTATGAAGACCTCCAAAGCCAAATCATGCATTTTCATGAAAAAAAATTGAAATCGAAAGCTGTCGATTAAATAGGGCATTTGGGTAGTCAGGGGTATTTTTTTCATTTCACAAGCTACAATACTACGATTGAGTTGAAATTTTCTTGGTAGAAAGCTAACTTAACTCCCTACAACTTTTATGTTTTGAGCAAAAACTGATTCAATCTAAAACATGGAGAAATTCGCAGCCCAAGTTGAAACTTCGTCCGGTAAAAGACAGAACAGGTATGTAATTTCAGTCAACTTTGAAAAATCATAGATATTCATAGGAATTGAGAAAAAGGCTGAACTTTTCACGGTTGATGGTACTCTGACTCTAGTTTCAAACACAACAAACAGAACTCAATTCCGACTTTTCTACAGCAAGATATAGCAGATTTCCTAAGGCTGCCTAAGGGTTCCTGCGGACAAAATTTTCAGCAGCACCTCCTTTGTTTTCTTTACTTTCCATCCAAACTCAATACCAATATTTATAGCAATCCAACTTCAATCACAACCACAAGTTATAAGCTATAAAGTAAACTTGTCTAAGGCCACAAAACCATCCAATATAGCCAATTTCTAACTCAAGAATCAACCACAACAAAGCTGAAATGACATCCCAAGGTTGCAATTTAACATATCAAAACTGGAAAATTCAAGCCCTAAGCTAAAACTACTAACAAAGGCTGAAATTCCTTAAAGGAAGCCAAAAGTGCTTATACAAGCTAGAGATCCCCATGGACAGCCCAAAAATTCCCTAGCAAAGTTGGAATTCATCATTCAAAGCTGGAAATAACAATCTACTATACAAAACTACAAAATCTTCCATGAAACCTACTACAAACAATCACTATTCTCATTCAAGTGCAAGATTAAAGCAATAAAGTAGCTTCTTGCCAAAAGTACCTTCAAATCTCAAGATGAGTAGCAAATTACAGCTTCCTTTTACCCCAAAACACTCCACACCAGCCACCTTCCTTCCTTGTAGCAACTCTCTATGAATTTGATTAAAGTTTTAGGTTGACTTCCCACAAGTTGTAGCTAGGGAATAAGATTAAACTTGAAGTAGTTTTCCTCTCTTTACCTTCTCTCTCTCTCAGCCAAGAGGTAAGAAGATGGAGTGTTATTTGTGTCCAAAAAGAAAGACAAGTTTTAAAGAAAGCTTGGTCAATGGTAGCCTTAATTGCCACCACTTGGCAATCCAACCTTTCTTCCTTTCTTTTTTTTCTTCTTCTCTCTTGCTTAGTCAAAAATTTCGGCCAAGGATAAGAAGATTATGGCTGATTTTTCCTCTCCATATGGCTGGCCAAAGCTAGGAGGAAATAGAAGAATTTTGGTCAAAATTTGGTTTTAGTAAAAGTTAAGAAAAGTTCTAGTCAAAGTCAAGGTCTAATGCTTCAATGACAATTGGCATCCAAGGATTAATCCTCATCTTTTTGTCGTCTAATTACTAAAATATTTGGCCAATCTCTAATTATCTCTTAATATCTTATAAAATAATATCCGTTTACACGAAACTCCATCTACTCTTCAAAATTTATCACACGTACCGCATTAGCGGGTCCCACGTCCATAACGTAATTCAAACTTAACATGAACTAACTTATACCAAGAAAATCATTTTAAAACTTGACTCACTTATAAAAATATCAAGGAAATTAAGGCAATAATTTAAAGTAAAGAAAATGCATTCAAAGAAATAAATAAATACAACCTAATTTTTGGGGCTCTCGTCTCACTACTTTTATCCTGTTTAAATTGATTGGAGAGTTATCTCGTCCACACTAGTGCTGAGCGGTAGCATGTACCACACTCCATCCGAGTGGGAGGTGCCTCTCATCCCGTTTCAGTATCTCTATCCTGTTTTGTCGAGTGGAGTATTATCTCCTCGACTAATTGATATACTCGAATATTACCACCGCTGCTTATTTCTGAATACGGAGCGTTAAGTGACAACTAACGTCTCCAAGCTTTACTGTGTGAGCGTTGGATAATGGCCAACGACTCCAATCTTGATTATCTGAATACGTGGGGCTATAAGCCATATCCTGAATTACTGAATATCTGGAACTATAAGTCCAACCTAGAGTTAGTTGGTTGAATCGAACCAGTAAGGGCTTGGTCGAGGAGATCAACTAACCTTGGGTACTTCTTAGACGTTCGGGCCCTGTAGGGGGTTGATCGGTGGATGGAAACTGGTGTAAAGCGGTGATCTACAAACGTTATGCATTAGTGGTTGACGGAGAGCCAACGAATCTTGTTCAAGCTGCAGTGGAACTTGCTCCTTAGAGCAACCTATATCCTTTGACATGAATGTGTTCTTTACTGTACATTTTTGCATGATCCATTTGGCTACTTGCTTAACTATATACTGGGCCATGATCTATTTGAGTTTTGACTTGTTTCTTGATCTTCGGCGTATGGTCTTGCCTGTTATATTACCTGCCTATTTTCTTGAAATCTCACTGGGCTTTTAACTCATTCCACGCCATTTGTTTTCCTTACAGGGATGAGGACATGAGAGGTTGAATTGAGGAAAGCCTCAATTTCTTCTAAGATTGTTAGTTGCTCGAGCGTGTACTTCATAGATATCTAGTCAGCTTGTTTGGTTCGATTTTTGTAAGTCTGATTCTTTGATTGTATTTATAGGTTGTGTGGATGTTAGAGAACCATGAGTATATATGTTAAAGGTTGTAATAACTATTGCTTTTTTTTATTGAGGGTTTTATTTGAAGTTTTCATGAATTGTGACTGAGTCCTGCCGAGAGTTAGGCAGGCGGTCTGCCAAACCTTGGGTACGCTTTAAGGGGAGGTGGGGCTGTCACACAATAATTCCCAGCTATTGATGGATGTTGATAACTACTTTGCAGCTGTAAAAAGAGATGTTTGAAGCCTTATTTCTTGACTAGAGTCCTCTATATATAGCCATGGACTTTCAAGATTAAAGAGAGATTGGAGAGTGCAAGAAAACACCACAAAAAATGTAGTTCTTACATTTTCTTAGTGTTAGGTTAGGTTAGTATAGGAGAGTTATTAGTAGTTCATCCTTCTTGTTTATTAGCTAGGCAAAGATGAAGATGGAGATGAAGAAGGCAAGGAAATAGCTCATGTAACAAGGGTTACTTTTCCATTCCAACTCTTTATCTTTTGTACTTGATTCTAAGTTTAGTTAATATACAAGTTTTGGATTTTATGTTTATTATGTGTCTCTAAAGTTTATGCCTTGGGTTTGGTTCAACTTTCTATGATTGTTAGTGTTTATTATTTGGCTATTTGATGCTATTATTTTGAACAAGTTATTTAGTACTTTAGCTCTTTAAATCATGATTAACTTGGTGCCATTAATTGTGATGATCTAAAGGTGTTGTTTCTTCAATGAAAATAGAGATTTAATACTAGTTCAAAAAGTACTAAACCTAGGGAGTACACTCACGAGAGTAGAGGTGCACCTTTATTACTTTAGTGGTTCATTTCATGTAATTTCATAGAAGAAATAAACTTGTAACTAATTTCATAACCACGAGAGTAGGTATGGATTAGTATAAGTATAGTTGATTTACTACGAAAGTAGGTTTCACATACATAAGGAAATTACGCCATAACTAGCCAAGATAGTAGTACTCAATGATCCAAAAATAACACTTGCATGAGTAGTTAGGAATATCATAACCTAAGGAGCTTTCATTTGTTATTATCTTACATAAGTTTAGCATAGTTTTATCTCTTTTAATTCATTGATCGTCTAAATAATAGAGAAGCTTTAGTAGTGCCGGTAATTGTCCAATCTTTCTCGTGGGATCGACCCGATATATGCCCTAAACTACTAGTTGACCTATATACTTGCAGTTAAAACGGGTATAAATTAGATTTAAACTTGTACTTATATTAAAGTTCTGTCAAGTTTTATAGGTAAAACTTTTATAAGGTAACTTAAAGAAGTTTTGATCAGTTTTGATTCATTTTCACCTTAGAAATTCAAAGTTAAAAGCTAGAATCTAAGTTAGGATTGTTCAAAACAGATTTAGTAGGACATACTTCATGTTTTTGGTCCAAAGTTCACTATTTCCTTTGTTCAAATCTCCTAAAATCGATCCTACATTTTACTGTTATTCTTTATAGGTTGTTCTTAGTTCAAAGTTTAATTAAAATCTCCTAAAATTTTGAGAAAATAATTTGAACTCCTCCACTATCCCAATCTGTCCAAACAGTCTTGCAAGCTCAACTAACCCATGTTTCTTTTCCAAAGACTCGATATTTCTTTTCAAATCAATGTAAACATAATATACAAAGCAAAATAGAGTACCATAGGGTAATTTTAACCAATATTTGCATAAACTTTAGTTTGCAAGATAGAAGTTATGCATGAGAAAACACACCAGTCATTCAAGTCTCAAAACTGAAATTCCAGCCATATATTTTCCAAGATTTTCAATCAATCTATCAAATTATCAACCAAATCCAACATGGACTCACTTATATACTAGAATGGTAACATATAGCTTCCAAAATCCAGCAAAACTTTCCAAAATCTCTATTGTAAAAACAAGAATTGCAACTAGTTTAACTTTCCAGCCATGCAGTCCTCCAAACAAGAATTCCAGCCACAAAAGTCAAGCTTTTCACCATAAAAACTCACATGCTTGCTAAGATTAAAGTGTTAGAAGGTGTATGGATTATTTACAACGAAAGTTTTGGATATAAAGTTGGAAAATCCCAGCTTCTCTCCCACGGGATCCAACAGAAAATTCCAGCAAGTTTCTTCAAGTTTTCATCCAAAGTCACCAATTTTTCATTGGATTCAAAGGTAAAACATACTATGTATCATATAAAGATAAGACATATATTATGAGCTCCTAGTAAAATTCCTCCAAAAATTCAAATGAAAGCTGTGAAACTAAGCTCTCTCTTCCTCTCAGCCAAAGCTGAAAATTTCCAGCTTGTAATCAGTTCTTAAATAGGGTTTTTCTTTAGCAAAATTCATTTTTCTTATCTAAAATCCAACATGCAACAAGACTAATCAAGAGTATTAGAAGAATAAGGGGTTTTTATAGAAATTTTATCTCCCTTTTTCTCACAAATAAAAGCTGGAAAATGCAGACAATTTTAATTTCCTCTCTCTTGCTTCTTGAAGGATGAAATGCACCAGTCTCTCCTATGCATTCTTCCCCCCAAACGCAGCTGTTTTTGGACAAAAGAAAGTTGAAATCTCTCCTCACCTCTCGGTTTCTAGCAAGGAGGAATTGTTCCAATCAATTCTTAGTCCCTCACTCACGATTGCTAGACAAGGTAAGATGGAAAATTTTCTTGGTTCAGTTTATGGACCAATTCTCTTTTTCTCTCGATTTGCTAGAGGAAAGAAACAAGAAAAGCTTGTCTCGGTTGCCAAAGGAAAACTTACAAGAATGAGTTTTTGTCTTGCTAAAACTTTAGGTTGGTTTGAACATATGGCTAAAGAAAAATGGTGACAAGTGTTATGATTCATGACAAGTGTCAAATGCTTGCACTAATAAAATTTAGGTCTCATACTTTTCTATCATTTCACTATTACCCCACTAGTTTCTTGTTTAATTAGTATTACATTCCTAGGGTCAAATCTTGCAATGAATTAAAACGTCTTGAGCACTCAAGTTACAACAGAAACAGTTAAACATGTAATTAAATCGATATATAAGTAACATAACACACTCGTATTTCTAATTAAAATGTGAAGAGTATTTATATAAATTTTTGGATTCTCACACTACAAACTTCTATTATTCACTTCTCAAGTGATAAAATAATTAAAATTAAAAATAAAAGCATTAAATTTAAATAAAATTTTCGGATCCTCACAAAATGTGTAGAAGATTTTCTAATGAGGGGATGACTACAATTTTAAAATGATTTGACAGCTAGAAGGGGATAAATTCTTCTAATATTGTCATTTGAATGGAAGGTTTTATATTCTATGCTACATACTATAGCCAAGGGAAAACATCCAGTGATAGCTCTCATGTTAATGCTGTCATAATTTTTTTTTTGTTGTAAAAGTTACACGATGTATTCTCGTACATAATCTGTTAGGTTCATGAGTAAAAAGAGTACGTCCCACATTGGTCCGAAAGATGGAGAAAGAGTGGTTAATATATAAGTAAGGGCCCAAGACCTAATGGCTTAAGCTTTTGGGCCAGAGTTGGGTTCCTGACTTACATATTAGGCTCTTTGTTGAACTCTCTTGAGGTGTTCCTCCCTAACAAATTGGTATCAGAGTTTTAGGTTACGAGACTTGGCTACTCATGGGCAAATGGATTCTTCTCGGAGTTGATCTGATGAAAATTACCGAAGTGCCAAAGTGCTAAGGAGTTTGGCTAGTGTTGGACCAGGTGTGCCATGGGTTTGGCAGGGGGTCTGATTGGGGTTAGACCAAGGAGCCAAGGGCTGGCACGGGTCCAAAATACAGTTTGGATGTTAAAGAAGAATGGGTCCATGATTGGGAGAAGAGGTGACTTTAGGTGATAAGGTGGGCTTGCAATGAATATTAAAGTGGTCTCGAAGAAGAGCTTGTAAATTTGGCTTTAATGTGGGGGTTACTCATGAAGGGAGAGATTTGTTAGATTCACGAGTAAAAAGAATACGTCTCACATTAATCCGAGAGATGCAGAAAGAATGGTTAATATGTAAGTAAGGCCCAAGACCTAATGGCTTAAGCTTTTGGGTCAGAGTTGGGTTCCTGACTTACATATTGGGTTATTCGGTGAACTCTCTCGAGGTTTTTCCTCCTAACATAATCATTTTAAAGTCTTGAAATATTTGTGTGAACATTTTAATTTACTAATACTTTGTCTAGACTGTTTCTAAGTGTGACGACTTGAAAATTTGCTTGTATTTTCTTATAATTCCCTCTTATTTTGAATAAATTATTTTATAATTCCTTTACTACTCATTTTATTCTCTCAATAGTTGTAATATATAATAGAATCGAGATTTTTGCTTTTACTTTTATAGTTAGAGAAAATTAGGAGTTTTGTGCATTTTGGTAGTGTGATCACTTGGTGAGGTGTGTGTACCGAATTTGGTGGATAAGAACGAGTATTAAATAAGAGGAAGTGTGTGATTAGAAGTGCCAATCATAAGTTAGTGAATCATAAGTTAAAACACAAGTACGAGAGAGTTAAGAAAAATAGGATTGAACCGACATGCACCGTTTATTACCGATTGAGTACTCCACTTGATCAATACTTTCTTGCCCTAATCTCCTTGTTTTTATTTCATTTAATTTTTCCTAAATTACCTTTAAGTCAGCCACCATTTTTGACTAAAGAAAAGTGAGAAGAGAGAAAAAAAGGAAAAAACTTGGCTTCGACAAGTGTCAAATATCCAGGAGTTGTTGACCAAGACATTTCCTTTCTTATCTTTTCTTTTGGCCAATTTTTCTTCTATTTTTTCATGTCTTGGCCGTGAGCTTAGGAGAGAAAAGAGAGGAGGAAAAACTTCCATTTCCATCTTGATTTTGCCTTGTTTAAGTTGAAATCACAAAAACTAAACCGATTAAACTTGCATCAAGGGTGTTAGGAAGCTTGGTGTGGTGAAAGTTTTGGAAGAAATAGATTGGTTCCTCACTTTCAAGAAGGTTTTGGAAGGTATAAGTTCATCCACTTCTTTTCTCTTCCTTATTCTTGCTAAATATGCTATAGAAGCTTTGAATCTTGGAGTATTATGGATGATTTTCTAGTTTTGGGTTGTTTGGTGAAAATTTCAGCTAGGGTTTACTATTTTAGCCTTGATTTATGTTGGTCAACTATCTTATGTTGGTATAGAGCATGGATATGGAATTTGTGAGGCAATTAATGGCATGGTTGTGACTTTTTAGTGTTAAAAGATGAATTTTCAGCTTTGATAAGAAAATTCCAGCTTTGGTAGTGGGTGATTATTTGCTAGAAATGACTTATATTTGGATGGTTTGTACTCTAGATGAAGAGCTATCTTGATATGTTTATTGGTGGTGTTTGAATTGGGTTGATTTGAGGAAAAACATGAAGCCTTAAATGGCTGAAAAATTAGGTAAACACAAAGGAAACGCCGCCCGATTTTTCTTTCATGAGATAAGTGAGTGAAATGGAAATAGGGATGTGATTTGGGTTTAATTTGGGACTTAGTTAGGTAGAGATGCTTAAATGACCTTGTGGGTGACTTATAAGCTAAAATTGTTGCTCAAAAGTGTATATTTCTCAGAAACAAAGTAATGGCCACTTTAAACACGATTTTCTAGTTTCTTCCGCCAAGTTGCGAACTTAAACGTTTTAATCGCTTTTTTTATCGAAACTAAAAGAGCGAGCATGAATTTTCTAGGGTTTAATAAGTAAAATAAATACTACTTAAACGAGTTCTATTTACTTGATTTTCTTTAAGCAAAACTCTTATATTTTGAACCCAAATTGATTGTAAATTGTTAAACGTTATTTTATCGCAGATTTGGACTCCGGTCAGGGAGTTGAACTTGAGTGTGATTTTGAAAAGCAATAACTCATTGGTGAGTGTTTTCAAGTGTGTGATTGAACTTGATATTTGAATGAAATACTTGACTTGTTTGGACGGGCAAGGGTGTATTTTATCCCACTTGCCCTAATGCAATTTCTTACTGTTTACTGGTTGTTATTGACTTGATATACCCGTACTTATATTGGTGCTTGTACTTGACTTGTGAGTGCTGAGCGGTAATATGTACCACACTCAATCCGAGTAGGAGGTGCCTCTGATCCCGTCTCACTACTTTTATTCTCACCCTATTGGTTAGTCAGTCGAATCGAGCCAGTAAGGGCTTGGTCGAGGAGACTGGCGAACCATAGGTACTGTTTATTGTTTATTGTATAATCCTTTGGATATAGTCCACTGGATTCGGTATACTCAAGTATTACCATCACTCTTATTTTGAAGTTCAGACCCGGTAGGGGGTTGATTGGTGGATAAAATTTGGTGTAAAGTGGAGATCTACCGTGAGAACTCATGTTTTAATTCCTAATTTAGTCTCTTTTATAATTATTTGCCCTAGTATTATTTAATTATACTATTATTGCATGAATTTCCCTTAAATTAAGCTTTTATCGCGTTCGCATTAAAAGTTTCTCGAAAGTCGCACCGGCGCGACTAATTGGAGATTTGAGAATTTAATACTTGACTAGTAAGTATGGGTAATTGCAGTGTTAGAGGAATTGCCTTGGAGGATTTGTGTTTAAGTGTAGGAAACAAGAGAGAAAGTGGTAGTGCAAGACACTATTGTGCCACTATTGAAAGTTGACTTTTACACAAACTTAAGGCTAGCTTTCCTTCATCTTTCCACCACAAAAATCAAAAGCCATACACTCCCTCACACTCTATCTTGCTCGGCCGAAACTTGAAGGAAAAAAGGGGGAAGAAAAGCTTTACCTTTTAGCTTCAATCTTGCTTGATAATCATTATCCAACCCACAAAATTTTTGGATTCTTACTCTAGCTAGAAGGAAGGTGTAACCTTGTGGTGATTCTTGGTGAAGTGTTGGTGGAAAGTCTTGCTTTCAACTAGGGTTTAGGATCTTGAAGAGGTAACCACTTCATCCTTCTTTAATCTTTCAATTTTACTAAGATTAGAGGTTGAATTTCATGAGTTTGAAACCCTAATCAAGGAGCTAGGCTAGAGGACTTGAGGAACTTTTATTTCTTCTTATACATCCTAGGTAGTGGTCTTGAGGTGACCTTTTAGGTAGTGGACTTGAGGCTTCTTGCTTGATTATTGTTGTTTGTGTGATGAGTGACTTGATATTGGCTTGGTAAGAGGAGAGAAAGTTGGAAGAAACTCATGGGAAGAGCTGGCCGAAACTGCTGCCTTGTTACCTTGATTTGATTTCAAATTTTGTTGCTTATATGGCTGCTAAAATGCTTGTTATATGTTTAATTGTGTGTGTAGAGATTGTCTTTCAAAAATCATTTCAATTGGTTGGATAAAACTTGAGTTTTGACGAAAGGAAGAAAACTGGAAAAGCTACCCAGGTCAGCCGACCGGGGGTACTTTGTCTGAGCATAAATCTTTGTACAAAAGTCAAAATCAAGTGCCATTTGCGGCATTTGAAACTAGACACCAAGAGTTTTCGAATGGTATAAGGTTCCCCTGCTAATTCATTTTGAGTGAGCCATAGAGAATTAGCAAAGTGGACTAACCTTTTTTACCTGTTTGTCCGAGAGAAACTGTGTAGCTGCATATTGTGGCTCAATTTCGTCCCTCTTGTGAAAGGAGTTTGGAAACAATTTCTTCTGATGAATTATAGAATTTTGAATCTAGTTTCTAACACCATAAATCATTCTCAATTCGGACTTGTGTAGAGTTAGATATGGCCTGATTTCAAAACTGTATCAAAACTGGTAACTGGAAAAATGCTGAACAGGTTGCGAAATCCAGCCATCTTCAAACTGTTGTATCTTGTTGTTCAAAAATCCAAATTTAGTTATGCTTGTTGTGTTTGAAACTTGACTTGAAACTCTTGCTGTTTTATAAATTTCATAGGTTAATTCAATATCTATGAATTTTGCCGAATTTTCAAACTTTACTGAAAAATCAAGACTGTTTCTGTCCTGATTTAATAAAACAGTAAGTTTGAGCCGAGATTTGAATGCTTTCTGACTTGAATTCAGGAAAAGTGTCTTCTGGAAAATTTTAGTACTTTGAATCTAGTTTCCAACGGTATAAAGTTTTCAGTTTTTATACTTACCAAACTCAAGATATGAATTTTCAAGTGTTGTCGCTTAAAGTTGGAAATTTCTGATTTCTTAAAAAATGAACTTTTATGAACTTCCAACTTCCTTTTGAGATTGATAGTCCATTTCAAACTTGATTTCATGAATGGTACAAGTTCTCTTGTGACTTTAACACCTTCATTTTTGAAACTCGATTCTCGATGGAATAAACGTCTTTTGATGCGTTTTCCTAGTTTTAAGTAAACGAACTTTATTTATTTGTATGCTCAATGACTTAGGGTATTTGTGAGTGATAGTTGGTTAATATTTCTTCAGGTACTCAAGAGGGTTTCGAAAGGAATCCCGGCGTGGAACTTTAAAGGAATTTCTTGCTCACTTGCTTTTGATTGGTGAGTGCCAAGTGCATGACTTGTTGCATATTATTTGAACTGCTTCTTGTTGAATATTATTTGAACTACTTCTTGTTGAATATGTGAATTGGACTTGTCGAGACGAGTATGTATTTTACCGCACTCGTTCTCTCTTTCTTGACTTGATAATTGACTTGCTCGTTCTTGATAATTATACTCGTGCTTGTGCGTGACTTGGTGTCGATTTGAGAGAAATCACATCGACTTATACTTGTACTTGTGGGGATGTCCAAATCTCATTGGCTAACCTTGTAACTCGAGCCGGCATGGACTTGGTTAGAAGTTTGGTGAACCATGAAAAATTATAAAGTTTGATCTTTTGAGATCTCGGAGGGACCGGACTTGCTAGTTTGGACACCTTCCACAGACGGCCGGTTCAAGGTTCAGTCGGCACTGCGGATGCTCCGGAAGCCTGCCAACAATTTGATCTCACGGACGCTCGTTTGGGATCGGCGTATTCCCATCAAGATTTCAATCTTCATGTGGAGGCTCCTGAACGATTGGCTTCCTTTTCCGGATAAACTCCAGCGATTTGGCTTCCACTTGCCTTCGAAATGCTCCTTTTGCTTCAATGTGGAGACCTTAAAGCACTCGTTTGTCCACTACTACACAGCTAACCAGGTTTGGGGCCATTTCGAATATATCCTGGGCCTCCAGAGCACGGTGGAATCGCTCATAGACAAGTTGCAAGGATGGTGGATCCACGCTTCGGGAAGCTCGCCAAGGGCCGTTTTGACCCACCTCCTCCCAATCTTGATTTGTTGGGAGCTCTGGAAGGCAAGGAATAAGGTTGTCTATGAAAATGTGATGCCCCAGCCGAGTCACATATGCCGCCAAATTGTTTGGCTCCTCAATGTTATTGGAGCGGCTCACCCCTTTGTCTTATCAAGACCAGACGATGGAACCTGGAAGTGATTGGGTTTGCTCCCTCACTTTAGAAGGCCAAAACCACTACAATGCATCACTCTGGTATGGTCCTTGCCATCCTATCCATACAGCAAACTGAATGTTGATGGGTCATCCTTGGGAAACCCTGGGCACTCGGGTGGAGGAGGGATTGTCAGGGATCATCATGGTCAAGTCAGTGGCACTTTCTCCACCTACTATGGCTTTTGCTCAAATATGGAAGTGGAAACTAGAGCTCTCCTGGAAGGCCTTCAATTTTGTCTCAGCCTTGGCCTGGTCAACGTGATCGTCCATATGGACTCGGCGCAGTTACTCAAAGCGGTGCAGTGACTAGCCTCCACACCTTGGACACTTGATGGGCATATTCGCCTCATACGGCACCTGTTGACTCGAGCAGAATTTATATTGGAGCACTGCTATAGGGAGACCAACTCTGCAGCAGATTCACTCGCAAAGCAAGCAGCCACTACAAGACATTCGGAGATTTTTTGGGCCACCAACTTACCGAAGCTAGTTAAGGGGATCACACAGTTAGATGCAAATCTATACCCTTATTTTCGTCTAACGCGCTGCATGTAATAGGGTCATCTGGGGACTTAGCACAAGTTTCCTTTGTATATTTTTTCGATTCCATCAATAAAACAAGTTTATTTAAAAAAAAAATACACACATTATATATTTTATTTTATCTTCATATATTACTAAAAGTATTGCATATATCATATAATCGAATAATTTATATGTTTAATTGACTTTGTAGAATTGAATGTATGAAGATACTCTAGATTAATGCATGAAAATTCTTATTGGGGTATACCAATTAGAATAAGATAAAGTTTTGAGGCAATACACCAAATTAATAAAAATGCAACTCCTTGACAAGTAATAAATTAAAACCAAATGACCCTTTTAACCCTAGGACCAACTAAAATTATCATGCAACCTAACATCTAACGATTCTTACTATTCAAAACCAGAGCAGAGAAAGGAAGACTCGATTGTTTCATTTGATAGCAGAAACCGTGAGGAGGAAAAGAGAGAAAAAATGAGAGTGAAGCTTTCTTCCTCCTCCAGCCTTAAAATCGTGAGCCAAAAGTGAGAGAGAGGGAGAGAAATCTTGGTGGTAGACTTCACTTACCAGCCTCAACCGAATGAGAGTGAAGTAGATAGAAGGAAGGAAAAGAGTCGGGTGCAGTTGTGGAGGAACCGACGCTACAACAAAAATGAATTTTAACGGCATTTAAAGGTGTCAGTATAGATAATCTAACCTGACACTTTATCTTTCCTCACACCTCGAACGAGTGTCGCCCCTTCCAATATGGGAATAGGCTCGTAACATTCAAAAGTGTCAGGAAAACTATGCTGTTATAGCATCCCATCTGCCAACAAAAATCCCTTTTCTTGATAATCGAAAGTGTCATTACATATTGCTTTAGAAGCTGAGCTATGCTGACACTTTTAACTGCCAGGAGTTTTTTTAAAATTTTTTTTATATAGAAGCAACCTACAGGTAGTGCTTCCTGCTATACATTTCATCAATCTGAAACCCAAAGGACTTGTAAAATTATCCCACAGAACAGAATGCATATAGTAATCTAAAACAAAAATCAATGCTCAAATATAATTTGTTGAACTAAAAGTTAGTAACAACTAGGGTAGCAAATCCCTAACAAGTACAAACTTGAAAGATTCTCATGTGCACAAACTTGAAAGTATCTAGCCTACATATATATGCTCCAACTACCACGACTGCAACCAATCCAGTCATAAGCAGACAAATCTGAAACAAGAGAACATATTATCAGCCCATCGTTGCATTCTCATATAGACGTATGCTCACCTATATATTTGCTATCATGCATAAGGCATAACAACAATAGGCAACATAGTAAGACTTACATTTAGCTTTAAAAACATATACACCAGTTACAATAATTGGAGAAAATTTGAAATTGCACTTTGTCCATCACAATGTACTTTCTTAACCATATAATTGAGCTAATCCTTACTTGATTAAAACATAGAATTGAGTGGTTGCTCTATTAACATGGGCATTTAACTCTAAACGTGGAAGAATAACACAAGAAGAACCATGTCCCATCCTCATATTATGCCTTTAAATACCACCCTTAATGTGGAATTTAGTCACAAATCACCATATTCTAGCACAAGATTCTGACTCCTTAAAAGTTTTATTATCAGCAATATAAAGCTCAATGTTCAGAAGCATATTTATCACATCAAAAGTTTGACACACATATAAAATGCATGTAAGAAACCAAAGTGGAGGAAATCATTAAATTACCATCAGTACCATGTATCAGATTATATAGCTTATTCTGTTGATATGAGAATTAATAGATATAGAACTTTCAAGGGTAATATCAAAAGAATATCCACCTCATATTGTTGATACAATTTTCAAATTAATACCCTGTCAAAATTACTACAGCTTACATATCAAATTGCAGTTTCTTGTCCAAACTTACTAGAATTGTTTTACCTATAGTTGGCGAAAGAAGATTTTAGAACACAAGAGAAAAAGAAATAGAAATAGAACATCCTTTACCTCCACAAAGTCAGTCCCATTAGCTGCAAAAAATCGAAGACCTGCTTCACTAGCTATAGCTTTTGCAAGAAGAGTTTTGCCAGTTCCAGGAGGGCAATGGACAGTAGCGTCATGAAGCCTAGTATTAAGCAAACCACAGTAGTCTTGGAGAATATTGCTGCACTCCAAAAGCACCAATATTACAACCAGAGTACCTTGTCTCCGGCATCTTTTTCACTGTAGAAAAGTTACTCTGAACTGACTTTAAAACCGCGGAATATACCTTTGAATTTTGAAGTACCAAGACTGCTTACTGAACCTAGCCAGTTCCCTCTTAACAGTGGATTTCCAATGAAACTTAAAAGGGAAGAAAAAGGAATAAATGTCAAAAGATCACCTATATTCCGTCTTGGTAAGAAAAGAAGTAAACATCACCTATATGAAGCCCAGCTTGCCACATACCTGTCAGGTGGAAACCTTGAGAAGTTTCTGCCTACGAGGATAACCCCAGCAAAATTGGTATAAGAAACATTCATGTGGAAGAGATTTATCAGTAACTGCAGATGCTTCAAATGAAAGAAAACAGAGGCAGGATGGACTCACAATGTGGCAAAGCTTAAACAACTGGTTAGTTGATTAGGAATTTCTCCACTGAGATTATTATTATTCAGAATATTGCAACAATAACACCCAGACAACAATTTATGATGATATTTACTAAGAAATCATAACATTTTATGCACCTCACCAAAGGTTTGCATTCTACTTGACATTTTATCGAACAAGTTGTAGACAACAAATCTATAACAAAATAGTCACATTCCACAAGTAGACAACTGACAGGAATAAAGCTAATGCACAAAAGGATGGTGGACTATTTGGACCAGTTAGTTACACTTATGTTTTTAGTGTTCGATGAATTGCCTCAAAAAAAATTTCTTTCTAGTACCAGATTTTTTGTCTCACGAAAAGCACTCTGGTAAAGATTGTCTGCTAAATCAAGCACTAATGCACAAAACTCCTACAACCCACCGTATACGCACCACACATCATTCGCTAAAAGCAATTAAGCAAACACAAAAGAATTGAAACCAAATCTAGTTTGTATTTCACAGCAAATGAATCTTCCCGCCGGGAGAGAAATCAATTTGGCAGCCTCACTTTCTCCCACAGCCCTGATGATAGCGGCTCTCCGCTTCTGCTCAGTCTTCATAACCACAAACTTGGAGCGCTCAGCCTCCTGTTGAGCCACCTGCTTCTGCTCCACGGCCTTGGAGAACTCAGCCCCACAGGACAAGTAAGTAATGGAAACGTCATCCAGCACGATGTTGAAGTCCTTGGCGCGGCGAACCAAGCTGTCGCGAACCAGAGCGGAGACGTGGGACCTCTTAGTGAGCAACTTATCGGTGTTTAACTGGGCGACGACGGCCTTGAGTACCTCGTTGCTGATGGAGGGAAGCACTTTCTCGTCGTACTCGAGGCCAAGTTTGAAGATGTTAGGGAGGCGGGAGACCTCGGGTCGGGAGAGGACCCAGAGAGTGAGGTTGACCATCTGGAGATCCTTGGTGCCAGAGATGGAGGAGAAAGTGTGGGGATGGGTACGGATGTCAAAGATGAAGGGCTTCTAGAGCCACGGGATGAGGAAATAAGTACCCTCTCCAATGTGTCATCAATGACACCACGGAACCGGTAGAAGAGGACAGCCCGTTGCCCTCCGTCGACAATGTAGAGGGAGGAGTTGAGGACGGTGGCGCCGATACCTAAACCAAAGGCGGCATGGGCTATGTTGGTCAGGAACGAAATTGCTGCCTGGCTACTACCCATTTTTCCTACCAAGTACATCGGAATCTGACAACAGAGAGATAGAGAGAGGGGGAGGGGGGCTAGAAATGGTGGAGCCGAAAAATAAAAATTTTGAGTAAGTGTTTTCACTAAATGTTTTGGCCGGCAGAATGAAAATTTTGAATATTTTACAGCAAATGAATCATCCGCCAAAATCAAACGATGCCGTTTTGTGTCTTTCTTTTTTTTTGGTACATCTCACATTTTTCTCAAGTGTCATGTTAGGTAGTCTAAAGGCACATTATTATTTTTATATCTGATAAAATTTAAAAAAAAATTAGAATATATATTATTGAGTTGATAATAAGTGTCATGATAGGAGTGCTATAATGACACAAACCAGCAAGTGTCCTTATAAGTATGTTAGGAAAGGCCATTTTTGTTGTAGTGCAAAGCAGAAAACTAAAAGTGCAGGCTACAATTTTTCAAATTCTAAGGGAAAAAAAGAGGGGTAAAATGCTGCAAAAATCTCTTACTTATCTAGTATAATTGAATACTTAAGCTGCATGTTAGATTTGAGTACAAAATACAAAGATTTAGCTAATGAAAATCCAAATTAATGACTAACTAAGCTGCTGGAAAAATTTTTGGGATAACTGAGGATGAAGCTGGAATTTTAGCTTAAGTACCAGAGTTTTTCTTTAGAGAATGATGTTAGGAATGCATGCAATAGGTTTAACTTAAGTTTTATAAGATGCTCAGCTGATAAACTCATGAAAAACTGGAAGATTGAGCTAGAAATGTTGAGAGACAGTCGCTGGAATCTTCCAGCTTCAGCCGAGAGAAGAAATAAAGAATTTTTCCAGGTTTCTTTATGGATTCTGGTTCCAAACTTCTACATTAAGGCTTAATTCATTGCACAATACTTTAATATTAACATGCATGTTAGATTTAAGTGTGTAATGAAGAGATTATTGGAGAAATTTCTTGCTTTTAAAGATTGATTGCTGCTAAAGCTTTTCCAATGGCCGAGAAAGGAAAATAGAACTTTCACTAGCTTTTCCCCTCGAATCTTTGGCTGCAAATTTCATATTACTGCTTAAGATATCCTGTAGCATGATAACCACTCTCTGCATGTTAAGTTGGAGTGGAAAAATGAAGAAATTGTGGAGAAAGTTTCACATTTAAAACTGCCAAATTGTTGGAAGATTATATCTTAGCTGATGACAGATTTATGGTGGCTTCTTGAAGGAATAATTTGCTGGAATTTCCGGTTATTTGTTTCATTTCATGTTGGACAGAATGTATGTTGTGTGTTTGGTGTTTTAGGCAAGGAAAAGATGGAAACTTTGCTTAAAATTTTGAAGTAATGTTGCTGGAACTTGTTTTAATGGCCGAGAGAGAGGGGGGTCGAAACTCTCATGTTGTTTTTGAAAATTTCATGATAATTGGCTGCAATCTTGAGTAAAACATTGTATAATATCTTGTCCCTGTTTCATGTACATTTTATTGACTTTTAACACTTGAAAAGCTGGTGAATTGGAGCAAATTTAAACAAGTAGCAAACTAGAATCTGGTTTAGCGCAAAGGAAGAGATGAAAAGTTCACTAGCCTTAATCTTTGAATTTTGGGTAGAAAATAGTTTAACCTTAGTTTAAACACCTCACAAGACCTTAAATTTGGTATACATGTATATTTCCGCTTGTTTGAGTTGATAAATTTGATGAATCTTGAAGAGAAATGTGAGAAAGGTTGCTATATCAACTATAGGAATCCAGAGAGCTTTAAAACTTATATGAAAAGATATTCAACTAAAATATGATTTAAGTGGCTTTATATGAATTGTATATTCACCTTAGGATAATAAACTAGTTTGCTCATGGTGTTAATTAATAAAATGGGATTTATGGGACAAAAAGTACCTTAAAGTTAGCTACTTCTAAACTTATCTTGTTAAAAGATAATGTTGAGTTTTAGTACGTTAAATCTAAAAGCATAAAAGTAGTGAAGTGACAATACTGGAAATGCTACTTAAACTTCCTTTCTTTTGGAAATTAAAAGTTGAAGTGACGAGTGAATGTGAGAAAATGCACTAGTTGCCTCATTTAAACATAGCAATGACTTAGAATTTGGGTGGAATGGTGACCAGAGGCTAGAAAATAGCACGTATGTTGATTATACTTTAGAACTTCACCAAATGAATAGTTAAATAATTATGACAATTGTAACTTGTCTCAAGAGATAGCGGTGTGCAAGAAAGCAATCCCGAGATCGAAGTGTAACTTTTGTCTAGGATGAGTGTTTCCGGATTTGTGTGTCTAAACTGTTTATGTTTTACTTAAGTGAAATTATGTGCTAAATGTGCTTATTATGGAATATTACTAGTGATTCATTGTAAAGTGTATCTCAATTGTCCCTCGCCTTCTAAGTCGGGGGTGTACTTTATTGCATTCAACTTAGTATAGTTTAAAGGTTGATAATTGACCAAGTGTTACTGTAAGTATGCATGAATGTAAGCCGTATGTTTGGATGATTAATGAGAAATGTTGTCTCTGAAATTAATGTAAATGAATGAACCCTGGCGAGAGCCAGGCAGGCAATTCACTAACCTTTAGGATACGTCTCAGGGGAAGGTGTGGTCATCACAAAAACATGATACACTTGTACGTTAAAAAGGAAAAACTAGCTCATATGTGATAAAAAAATTTCCACGAGCCTATTAAACAGTTTGCTATCAAGATTTTCATATTTTCATTTACGAATACACAAAGTGTTATACCTATTTTTTTATTTTTTTCTTCATTCTATTAACTACAAAATCAAGAGTTCCCATAGACTTTGGTTACTAATTAGACATAAATTATATTTTTGTAGATTTTGGTTACTAAGATACCAATCGCGTTGAATACCACTCACATTTTGCTAAAGGGTAAAACAACAAAGAGTGAGAGAAACGCACTCACTTAAATTTGGGATATAATAGGGAGTAAATATCCACTCCTTGTCCATTCGTTAGTTTTCAATTATTACTAGCTTTTATACTTTGTCCTTAGAGCACAAAATAAAAAAACCCATGCTATTTCGTGTATGAAACTCAATTCACATGTGTATATGACTGATTTTCTAATTACGGAAATGCAATAGCATGATTTCCAAATTTGCTTGATTTACATATGTTTTATTGGTTGTTTAAGGACCATGATAGCTCATTTATGGTCATCAATGTATTTGGCAGACTGATCCCACGACTACATGAATTCACGAAAAAGTGGAGGTTTCTAAAACATACCTTGTTGCTTCCTTAGTCAGTAGATTACTAGGCTACGTGTATAGAGACAAATGATGGAATGACTTGCCAAATGACTTGATAAACAATGAATGATGTGATACTACGATACGATATGATATGATATGTACTAAATGATATACCAATAAGTTTTGCTGCACTATATGTATGAATAAATCATGAAATGTTTTACGAAAAATTATATGTGTGTAACTCATACGATCTGGCAAATAAGACTTGAATTCCTTATTAAGCATGTTTATGCTCACCACACTAACTCTAAAAATTTGCAGATCTAAAGGAAGAATATGAATTAGTTTATAAACTTGTCGAGAGCAGTTAATGATAGTTGACAAGAAGATTTTGTTTCTTGCCAGAGACTTGTTATTCTTAATTATTGGGTTTTAATAATTGTAATAAATGGCAAACTTACAGCCTTAAGACATTAGTTATGATTTTACTTCTGAACAAGGATTACTCATAGCTATTTAGAAATATTTAAAAAGCTTAAGTTTTATGCAAATTTTTAGAAGCTACTGTAGTAATGATGCCTTGTGCGCCTCCGGACAAAAGGTTATTTACCACTAGGGGAGAGTTAGAGCCAGAGATGCCTTGTGTGCTTGAAACAGTTATTTTCTTGAATGCATGGTCTCCTATTAAGGCGTATTTGACACATGAAAATCCAACAACATTGAAACGTAGAAAGAGCAAAGTAAGCTATCCATTAATTGTGAGATCTTGACAACTAAGAAAACTGCGAACTAAACCAGCATGCTAGAAACAAGTGCAACTATGCAGGACCTAAGCGTATCATCAACTTTGCAAATGTGAACAATGTTCTTGAAGAGAAGCCTGAGATCATCATCACTCAAAAAGAGACCAAAACCAACAACGACCTAGAAAGTGAAAGATCACTAAAATTTTAAGGAAGAAAGAGAGCAAAAATCAATCACTTCAGAGATTGAATCTCGAAGTATTAAATGAGATGAAATTCAAGTGTAGGAAGGGGGAGAAATAAACATAAAGAAAAATGACTTTGTTGTCCAAATCCAACGAATTGAAGACAAGTTTATAAGAAGACATTCTAATGGAAGATGTTTTCGAGGAGTTCATGTTAAGAGACTAAACAAGACAATAGGAAGAGTGCAGAAACTTTACTAATAATTTCACAAAGAAAGGGGATTTGTTGATGATTCTTGAGACATTGATGTGACGACCCTACCGCCTCCTAGGGCGTACCTCAGGGTTTAGCGGACCGCCTGCCCAACTCTCTCCAGGACTCGCTCACTCACTTCAAAAAAACAAGTTACAACTTCGAAAGGAAAAAAAACAATAGTTCCAAACTTAAAATGTACATTGATACTTAAGTTAAGCTCCAAGGCTCATACATTCCCAAATATCTCAAAATATTTAACATTCTAGAAACATTCAACCCTAATCGAGCACTGTTGCGAGTACAGTGCAAAAATTCAAAAGCTAAACAATGCTAGCCTGTACTAGCCTCACGCCCTCGCTCGTACCCCTTGTAAGGAAAACAAATTTAACGGAATAGAGTGAACTAAAGCTCAGTGAGGTTCCAAAACTTCTTACAGACCCAAGTAGCAAGTTGGTCATTATGTAAAACTTGAAATATCAAAGTAGCGAGTATAAGAGTTCATAAAAGTGGGTAATAACAATTCAAATTAACAAATCATTAGATATCCAACAATTCCAAGTAAAATGATACAGATGGCTCTCAAGAGCCAAATTTCCGTTGCATTACTTGATTTGAACCCGTTGACACTCCGTCAACATTTAAATAAGCAAAATCATGACCGTAGATCTCCACTTTACACCAATTTTTATCCACCAATCAACCCCCTTACCAGGCCCGAACTTCAAAGTAAAAGTGATAGTAATACTCGAGTGTACTGAATCCAGTGGACCGTATTCAAAGGATTATATAATAAATAATAAACAATAAACAGTACCTATGGTTCGCCAATCTCCTCAACCAAACCCTTACTGGCTCGATTCGACTGACTAGCCAATAGGATGAGGATAAAAGTAGTGAGACGGGATGAGAGGCACCTCCCACTCGGATTGAGTGTGGTATATGCTACCGCTCAGCACTTACAAGTCAAGCACAAGCACAAACTAGTAAACAATAAATAGTAAGAAATCACATTAAGGCAAGTGCGATAAAGTACACCCTTATCCGTCCAAACAAGTCAAGTATTTCTTTCAAATATCAAGTTCAATTATGCACTTGGAAACACTCACCAATAATTTATTTCTTTTCAAAACCACGTTCAAAGTCAACTTGTTGGTTGGAGTCCAAATCTACTATAAAATATCATTGGACAGTTTGAAAGCAATTAGGGTTCAAAATATAAGAATTTCGCTTAAAGAAAAGCAAATAAATGAAACGTGTTGGAGTAGTATTCATTTCACTTATCAAACTCTAGAAAATTCATGCTCGCTCGTTTGGTTTCGATAAAGAAGCGATTAACACTTTTAAGTTTGCAACATGATTTAAAAGACGAGAAAAACATATTTATAGTGGTTGCTACTTTCGCCTTTTAAAGGGTACGAGTTTTGGCAAAATTCAGCTTATGTTCTCCTACTAAGGGAAACTTGAGTATTCTAAACAATTCAAGTTCAATTCATCCCCGAATCACCGCTCAAGTACCAATTTCGCTCGCTTATCCTACGGAAGAAAATTTGGGCAGCATTTCCCTTGTTTTAACTCATTTTTCCAGCCATTAAAGCTTCATTTTTTTCTCCAAATCAATCCAATGCAAACACCACAAGTAAGCATATCAAGATAGCTCTTCATCTAGGCTTAAAACCATCAACTGGTAACTCATTTCCAACAAGTAACCATCCAATATCAAAGCTGGAAATTCATCTTGTAAAGCTAAAAAGTCATATTCATGCTACTAATCACCTCACAAATTCCATATCCAAGCTCAATACCAACATTTGATAGTTGAACAACATAAAGCAATGCTAAAATGGCAAAATCCTAGCTGAAAATCCATTAATCTATACCAAAACTAGAGTATCATCCAAGATATTTCAAGATTCAAGGCATCTACTCCATAGTTTGCTAAAATAAGAAAGAAAAAAGAAGTTTTAGACTTATACCTTTCAAAACACATGAAGAAAGTGAAAAACAAAAGGTTTCCTCTCCAAACAATTCCACAACAAGCTTCCTTAGCTCCTTGGTGCCAATTTAATCGGTTTAGATTTTGAGATTTCAACTCAAACAAGGCTAAATCAAGATGAAGTTGGAAGTTCTCCTCTCTTGTTTGTCTCTCCCAATTTTTGGCCAACACAAGAGGAAAATGAACGAAACTTAGCCAAAACGAAAGGTAAGAAGAAAGGAAAATATCTTGGTCAAACTTTTATGGATTGCCAATACTTGTCACTTAAGATCTTTTCTTTGTTTTTGTTTTCTTTTCTACCTTTTCCTTAGTCAATAATGGTGGCTGACTTAAGGGTTAATTTAAGGAGGTTTAGGTGAAATAAAAACAAGAAAATTAGGGTAAGAAAGTAGTGGTCAAATGGTGTGAGACAGCCCCACCTCTCCCTAGGGTATCAGCAGACTGCCTATCCAACTCTCGCCAGGGCTCGGTTGATCAAAGAACTAGAAACTCAAGAAAACTGATGAAATATCTTCCAAACAAAGAGTGCAAACCCTAATTGAAATATAATCGCCACGCCAACTTTCCAAATTTAGAAGAAGAGCTAAATGTCAAACTTACCACTCCACACTTAATTTACATACATGCGTCAAACTTACGAATTCAAGCTTACAATAGTCAAAAGTAAGGTCTTCTAAACAAAAGGTTACAATCCGAAGTACAAGTTCAAAGTAAAAGATAAATCTATGAAAGTCCTTGGTCAATAGGCCATCCCAGATCTGTTAAGGAAAACAAAGGAAGTAGGGTGAGTTAAAACTCAGTGAGGTTCCAAGTAAACAGATAAGCACATAGCCAAATAAAGATGTGAGGTAAACAAGTAAACACAATATTGTACTACAATAATTTAATCACAGTTCAATTCAAGGATAAGCGTGGCTTCCAAAAGTCAAATCCACTTGAGTTTGATCATACAAGAATCTGTTGACTCTCCGTCAACGTTTGCATTTAAAGAATACAATGTCCATAGAACTCCACTTTCTCCAATTTTCGTCCACCAGTCAACCCCCTTACCGGACCCGAACTCCTCAAACAGTAAGTAGGTAATACTCGAGTATACCGGTTTTCAGTTTTCAATAAACAGTTCTCAAGATTTATTGGCCTTCTCAACAAAGCCCTTATTGGCTCGATACAACCGACTCACCTATGAGGTTAGGTATCCAAACAGTGGCAGTAGTTGATGGGATATCACCCAAACAACACACATACAGAGAAATCATATCTCATAGCATTAGTATACAGAGATTCAGTGGAATCAAAAGAGGTCGAGTGCGATAAAGTATACGCTCACCTCAATTTTATGAAAACAGTGTTTAGCTCAACCAGTCACCAATCAAGTATTCAGATATTTCACATAGACAGTTAACAGGTAATGGAACACTCACCTGTCAAGTAATGTAGTGTTCAAACGTCAAGTCCCTTGGTTACGTTCACCACTGTTTCCCAATCCTAGGGCAACGAGTGAAATCGTTAACAAACTAGGTTCAATTCCAACCCAAATGTGAGCTCATTAGGTGATCAAGTGAGTGGTTAAATTTACTCAATTCACCATGCAAGTTAGGCCCAAAATGCAGTAAAAGTTCATGAGAAAACAAGTTTGACAAATGCAAGAAAGTTGGGCAAAAGAAAAGTTTCATTCAAGTTCAAAGTGTTCTTCGCGGGTAAAACAATTCCGCCAATGCAGTCTCGGAAAAATGGCCATATATCACTGTAGGAAGATCGGAATCAGGTGCCGTCAGTGGCATTGGAAACTAGACTCAAAGGGCTTTTCAACGGTATCAAATACTCACTCTAGTTCATCTCATATCAGTACCAGTAGCTTGGACAAGTTGGCTGATTTTTCAGTCCTAATCAGCCCTAAAACCCAAGTAAAGTTGCACTAGTTCTTGGTGCTAACTTCACTTGTTTTGGCTCAAATTCATCCAATTTAATCTCCTATGGTTCATATACAGGGGATCAAGTTATCTAGTACCATTGGAGCTCAAAATGTAACACACAAAAATGATTAAAAGAGCCATAACAGTCTAGCCATCGAAAGGAACCAAAACAGTCCACTAGTGGTCCAAACAACCACTTTATTTGCTCCATTTCTATATTAACTCACACCAAAACTTAAACATGTGTTTGGCCAAGTTTCTTAGACTTAAATAAGGTGCAAATGAACCACACAATTAAGGAGAAACCTCCTCTACCAAACCGGTTAGCCAAGGGGAAGAAAAATAGTCCACTAGTTCACTTATGTCACCAACCTTCATCCTTTCATTGTTTTTAACTTAAACAACATGTCAAGTGTTATCTCTAATTCAAAAAGGGTCCATAACATGTTAATACATGAAGGAAAGCTATGAACAAAGCTCAAACATTTCATCAAACACATGGTAGGTAAACCAACTAACCCTTCTACCACTTGTTTAGTTCAAGAATTTTAACCACAAACAACATCCAAACAACTTCTAGTTTGCCATCAAAACTTCAAACATTTCATATAACACAAGAAAACTAAGATTTAAGGTTCATGTACCTCTCTTGTATGAAGCTTGAGTCACCCAAAACAATCACCAAACCAAAAGCTTCAAGCTTGAAAATCACACACTAGAGTTGGAAGTAGTTTACTCACTAACTCAAGTCCTTCACTTTTGATTTTTCTCTCAAGATCAAACTAGGTTTAGAAAGCAAGAAAAATGGAGTTTCTCTCTTCTCTTGGTAGCTTCAAGGTGGCCAGCGAACATGAAGAAAAATGGGGCCAAGTTTTATTTAAAAGTCCTCTAATTACATTGGTTAAAAGGTTGAATGGCTAGGGTTTAGCCACTTGGCCCAATCTTGGCCCTTTCTTCTCTTAATCTTTTGACTAATGAAGTTTCTACCCTCCAAATGTACCAATACCTATTTAACACTTCTAAACTATCATATAAAGTCCCAACTACTAATAAAAGGACACTTGGTCAAAGTGTGTGTGGTAAAATAAAATAAAACCAACTCAAGGAAATGTTACAATCCAAATAAGAGTAATAAAGTACAATGTAAGGAAATGTTATAATGCATGTAGAATGCAATGCAAGGACATGTTATAAGTGATTTAAATCTTAGGGCAAGGCATGTAGTTTAGAAAAATTATATTTTAAAGTGAGGGTTCTCACACTCTCTCTCCCTTAAAGAATTTCGTTCTCGAAATTCTCACCTTGATCACTGAATAGCTCAAGATATTTTGCACGCATGTCCTCTTCCACTTTCTAAGTAGCTTCCTTTATTTCATGATTTCTCCACAAAATCTTTACCAAGGGTATCTGTTTAGTCCTTTATTCCTTTACTTTTCGATCTAAGATCCGTATCGGCCTTTCTTCATAAGTCAGAGATTCGTCAATGTCATTTTCTTCTGGCTTCAGTACATGAGTAGGGTTTGGATGATACTTCTTCAACATGAAAATGTGAAATACATCATGAATCCTGGATAGACTCGCTAGTAACTCCAACCTGTATGCTACATTTCCAACTCGTTGAAGAATTTTGAATGGTCCTACGTATCTTGGTTGAAACTTCTTTCCTTTTCCTGCCGTGAGATTTCGAAGTGGTGTAATCTTTAAAAATACCTTGTCTCCAACTTCAAACTCCAAATTCTTTCATCGATTATCGGCGTAGCTCTTTTGTCGAATTTGCACTGTCTGAAGCCTCTGACGTATCACTTTCACCTTCTCATACGTATCTTCGATCCATGGTACTACAGTTGGGTCTAAAACCTTTCTTTGCCCTACTTCATCCCAATATATTGGTGATCGGCACTTCCTTCCATAAAGAGGTTCATATGGTGCCATTTGTATAGAAGAAGGATAGCTATTATTGTACGCAAATTCAACTAACACTATATACTGTCCCCAACTTCCACCAAAATCCAAAATACATGTCCTCAACATGTGTTTCAAGTGTTTGAATGGTTCTCTCCGACTGCCCATTAGTTTGGGAATAATAAATAGTACTAAAGTTCAATTTGGTCCCCAAGGCTCCTTGTAACTGTTGCTAGAAACGAGACACAAACCGCGGATCTCTGTCAGAAACAATGCTTATTGGGAACCCATGTAATCTCACTATCTAGTCCATGTATAGTTGGACCAATTTCTCCAAAGAGTATCTCATATTTATAGGCAAGAAATGAGCAGATTTGGTCAACCTGTCTACTATTACCCAAACGGCGTCGTGACCTTTCTGGGTACGAGGTAACCCTGCTACAAAATCCATGGTAATGTGTTCCCATTTCCACTCAGGGATTTCAAGAGGTTGTAGAAGATCTAAGGGTTTTTTATGTTCAACTTTCACTTGTTGGCACACTAAACTTTTTTGGATAAACTGAGCAATTTCCTTCTTCATTTTATCCCACCAATACAGTCTCTTCAAATCTTGGTACATCTTACTGCTTCCAGGATGTACTGTATACTTAGATCGATGTGCCTCTTCCAAAATGTCCCTTTTTTATCATTTCATCTTGCGGTACCACTATTCGATCACGAAATTTCAAGATACCCTCAGAACTCAAATTAAAGTCTGAGATTTCCTCTTTTTGCACTTTTTCTATCCATTTTTGTACCATCTGATCATTCTTCTGAGTTTCATTAATTGGATCCAACAACTCCGATTTTATCGTGATATTGCCCAAAATCACTTTCTATCGGTCCAACCGTGGGTTCCATTCACTCACATTTTCCAACAAATTTCACTCCTTAACCATTAATACAGCTATTTAAACTTTCCGACTTAAAGCATCCGCTATGACGTTGGCTTTCCCTGAGTGGTAGTTAATTGTACAGTCATAATCCTCAAGAAATTCCACCCACCGACGCTGTCTCAAGTTTAGCTCCTTCTGGAAAAATAGATATTTCAAAATCTTATGGTCGGTATACATCTCAAAAGTCACCCCATATAAGTAATGCCTCCACTTCTTTAGAGCAAAAACTACAGCAGCCAACTCCAAATCATGAGTTGGGTAATTGCGCTCATGTGATTTTAATTTCCTAGAGACATAGGCAATTACACTTCCATTCTGCATTAGAACACATCCCAATCCTTCTCTTGAGGCATCCGTATATACAGTGAAGTTGTCTTTCCCATTTGGCAAGGCTAAGACTGGTGCCGAAGTCAACCGTTTCTTTAATTCCCGGAAACTAGCTTCACACTTAGAACCCCTGACAAATTGACCTTGCTTTTTCGCCAAGTCAGTTAAAGGCCTTGCTAATTTGGAGAAGTTCTTGATGAACCGTGTGACACCCCGAAAGAATGAGTGTGAGAACCCGAAAATTTTTTAATTTTCTAGGGTTTATTTTATTTAATCGCCCGCCTTTTCTACATTTTCTTTATTAGAAAAATTCCCCAGATAAAGTTTATGAGCAAAGATAGTTTTAAAATGATTTTTCTAGTATCGGTTAGTTTTTGAGAAATTAAGAGCGTATTTTGAACGTGGGACCCGCAAGTGCGGTAAATGCATTATTTTTTTTTTTTTTTTTTTTTTTTTTTTGGCTAACCTCGCACACGAGGGGGGACGCCACTCCCAAATTTATTCAAAAACAAATACAAGAGATGTAGTTTCGGTTCTAAGTGTTTGCCAGAAGGGCTAAGACAACCGTACATAAGGTATTCGCATCTTATCTAGGCGGGCTAGCCCCTGTATGTAGTCCGGGAGGGCGAAGGCCCCAAAGCTTTGACCAATACCCGTGGAGCTTGCTAGATTTGCCAGGGCGTCAGCCACCCCGTTTGCCTCACGATAGACATGAGAGAAAGTAATCCGGCGGCCCAGCGCTAGGGCTTGGATGCGTGATATAGTCCTCCATAGCTTCCAAGGTACGCGTCCATTGCCATTCACCATAGCCATCAGAACCTGAGAGTCCATCTCAACTTGCAGAGATTGGAAATCTGTGGAGAGCAACATACCCTCCAGTAATGCCGAGGCCTCCGCTTCCATGTTCGTCCTTAAACCCAAAAAATAGGAGAAACCACGGAGGACATTACCCCCCGAGTCACGAAACACACCTCCCGCACCAGAGGAGCCTGGATTCCCGAGAGATGAGCCATCAACATTCAGCTTGACAAACCCCTCCGGTGGTGATTCCCAAAGGATCCAGCGTGGAGCCACCCGCTTAAGCGATGTCAGTCGAAGAAACAAGCCCGAGTGGACCAGTTCCCCGTCATCCCGCGTCACTCTGGAGAAAGGCCGGATCTGGGATAAGTGATGCAGCAGCGTTTGAACATTCCAGCAAACCTGAGGTGGAGTTAAAACAACACCCTCAAAAACCGCCATGTTCCTAGCTTTCCAAAGCCCCCAACAGATTAGCGACGGCAACACCTTGCAAATCGTACCCCGTGCAGAGCCTGGAGGATGACAAAGCCACCATTGCTGAGACGCTAGGACGCATTCCGATAAGACATGATCTTGAGACTCTCCATTCAAACAAAACGGGCACTTTGAAGGGAGATGGAGGCCAAACCGCTGAAGGGCCTCTGGGAAAGGGAGGTACCGATTGAGTAGCTTCCACATAAAGACAGCAATCTTGCAAGGAGCACTGCCACTCCATACACACTTCCTAGAGCCAAGGCAAGCCCGTTTGGGCCGCAAGGCGTCCCAAGCTGAAGAAATAGTGAAATCGCCAGAGGGTGTGAGGGTCCAAGCTGGCCGAACTCTGTCCTCTAAATCAATTAAGCGGGTGAATTGCGTCACCGTATCAGAAACGGCCAGCATTCGTCGCCAGACTCTGGATGCTCCACGGAGTACCCCATTGTCCTCACTATAACGGGACCTCATGAATAGTGCCCATAAGGAGGACGAATGGCGGAATTGCCACCACAGTTTGCAGCTGAAAGCCCCTTGTATGTCTATAAAAGAACGTATGCCAAGGCCATCTTCCTCCACTGGATAACACAGTTTTTTCCAGGAACGCCAATGGTGTTTAGGGCCCAGCTCCGTCTGACCCCAGAAAAAATTTGCCATTAGTCGTTCCAGCTCCTTTAGCACTCCGGATGGCGGGTCCATGACGGCTAACACGTGCGTAGGTATGGCAGAAAGCACATGCTTAATAAGTATGAGTCGCCCCCCCTGGGAGAGGAGCTTTTTCTGCCAGCCCGCAAGTTTAGCAATAAATTTATCAATTAGGAATTGAAAGTATGCTTTTTTCCTACGTCCTGCATATAGATTGCTTCCCAAATAAGGAAGCGGCAGAGTTCCCTACCTGAATCCAGTTATCTGCTGAATTCTACGAATCTGGCCAGTACCACACCGTCTCGATGCTATGAATAAACTCTTGTGATTGCTAATCCGCTGGCCTGATGCATTTTGATATAAATTTAAGAACCGAACCAAATTCCCGACCGACCTCCTATCTCCCCGCGAGAAAATGATGATGTCGTCAGCGAAGGACAAATGAGTGACCTGAACGCAACCACGTGGTGTAGCATAGGGAACCACTCTGCCTCCCTCGACCTGTGCATTCAGACCCCTACTTAGAGCCTCAGACGCCAGAATGAAGAGGAGAGGGGACAGAGGATCGCCTTGCTTAATCCCACGGGAGGCCTGGAAAAAACCTTTGGGGCTGCCATTGACCAACACAGAGAACCAGCTGTGGGAGAGATTATTTAAAATAAGCAAAATGAAGCGGTAGTCAAAACCAAACTTGCAAAGTAGCTGCCGTAGAAAAACCCATGACACCCTATCAAAAGCCTTCATCATGTCCAGCTTGAAGATGCAGTTATTTCCCCGTGCCCTCTTGTCAATGGAGGCAATCATTTCTTGGGCCAAGAGCACGTTTTCAGCAATATCACGACCAGGGCAAAAAGCAGACTGTTCCGCAGATACAATGCCCGGGAGGATTGTCTTCAATCGATTAGCAAGGACCTTTGTAAAAATCTTGTTGACAAAGGTGCACAGGCTAATGGGCCTAAAATCGGCAAACGTAGCTGGGTTTGGCTTCTTCGGGATTAGGACAATCAGAGTGCTAGCAATTCCTTTTGGGATTGGAGTCCCAGCTAAAAAATCCTTAGTCGCTGCTAAGATGTCAAGAGCTACAATATTCCAGCAATGACGGAAAAAAATGCCAGTGAATCCATCCACACCCGGGGCGCTATCCTTATCGAGGTCGAAAACCACCCTCTTGACCTCTTCCATTGTTACCTCTCTCAATAAGGCATCATTTTGATGCGCAGTGACAAGTCGCGGAATGTGTACCAGCAGATCATCCACGTCGCTAACCTCCTCAGCTGTAAGAAGACTCTGGAAAAAACCAACCGCTTCCTGGCCAATGCTGTCTTCATCCTCAAGCCAACTCCCCCCCGCATCCTTAATGCGACGTATAGATATTATTTAACACTTTGGTAAATGCATTATATTTTTGACAACTTGTTGGAAATTTGTATTAAGTGATATTATTTTACAAAGTGTTAAGATATTTGTATTGGAGAGACAAAAAGATAAGTTTTAAACCTAAAGGTGACAAGTGTCACCATAAGATTTAGTCTTGAGTTTGACTACTATTCATAACTTTACCATTTAAGTAAAATTGGCCAAAAATCTCTTCATTTCTTACTTCTCTTGGCCGACTTTCTTGCTCAAAGAAAAAAAGAAAAGCTCTCAATTTTCTAGTCTCCAATCTTGCCCAATCTTTCAATTAAACCGATTAATCTTCCAATTACTCCATAAAACCTCTTAGTTTGGTGGAGTTGAGCTTGGTTGTGAAGTTGTTTGGAAAACTAAGGTGACTAGTTGCTCTCTTTCTTGTGTTTCTAAGGTGAGTTGTGAAGAACCACCCTCCTCCCTTAATTGATGCTTAAATCATGATTAGTGGTAGTATGAGATGCAAGTTTATGGATTATTTCTTGATTTGTGGATGAAGTGATGAAGTTTTATAATTATTGGGGATTTTTCTGTTTTCACATGAATATGATTATGTGGCCATGTATGATGATTGGAAATGTTATTTAAGGATGCTATAAGGTGGCAAAAGTGGTTAATTGCAACCAATTTCTGGTTTGGAAGAAATTTGAAAAAGTTAGGGTTTGTTGTTCTTCATTCTTCCCGAATTTGTAGCTCCTAGTTAGAGGCCGAATTGGCCTTAGCATAAAACATGAACATTGTAGGGAATGACATTTTAGAGGTGCCTACAAAATTTCAGGTCAATCGGAGTAGCGTAGAATGAGAAAAGTCGAAATTACCCTTGCTGTCCTGGTTTTACCCGAATGTAAGAATTGCGCCTGTAATTGGTTGTTTTGGCTGGAATTGCTTCCGAATTGGTGGTTGAGGTCTTCTGACGAAATTTATCCCTGTTTCTTATCTTTCATATGGTTTTGGAATTTCTAGATTTGGACTTGGATAGCCTGCTTTATGATGTTTCCACTAGAATGCGTTCTGTGAATCTGTTTTTGTGATTCTGGTATGGTATCTTGCATTTTTGACCTGGTTACACTCGAAACTGGGTTGAGTAACCTTCTGTAATATTGTATCCCTATCTCTTAGCTTTGAAACGGTGTATCTTTCACCTTCATCCGATAATCGTAGCACCTTTGGTGCCATTACCGAAAAATGACGTCCAAAACTATTTTTCTGGTTTTGAGCTTAACTTTCATTTCCGGACTTTTCCCTAGCTTGACTTGTACTAGTACTACTTGGAGCTTGCTGAATGACTATTGGATGAACTTGTTGTTGTGTGTGTACCTTTGGGTTGGAATGAGGAAATAATGAAGCCATGATGGCTGGAAAAGTTAGCAAATTCAGGGGAAGTGCTGTCCGAACTTTGAAGGAACTTGTTTGCGTTGGGTTTGTGATCTAAGGCTTGGATTTGAGTAAGGCAATGATATATAATGGATGGTTTCTGAGCCATGGAGGTGAGTGACCCTAAACTATTTCCAACGTACTTGTGAAACGTTTATTGCATTATTTACTTTTGAACTGTTTCCAAAGTTATTTTTGAACTGTTTCCAAAGTTACTTTTGAACTGTTTTCTTGCATATCATGCGTGCTTACATGTGAGTGTTCCTTGTTTGTTAAATGCCTCTTGACTTCATAACTTGTATTATTGATTGATAACGTGTTAAGTGCTTTTAATGATTGTTAAAACGAGTTTTCTAGACGAGTGTGTACTTTATCGCACTCGACCTAAATAAATGTGAAATTTTCATGATTAATGATTAAATGCTACTTGCGCATGAATGTAAGCCTTTTGGGCTGAACTGGCCATTGCCCCTTGTTACCGATCGACTCGAGCCAGAAGCGGACTCGGTCGGGCGATATGGTGACCTGGGTGAACGTTTTGGTATACTCGAGTATTACCTTTGTAGGTTGGTGGAGGTTGGTGAAGCCTGGACAATGTCCAGGAGAGGGTGAATGAAATGAACAAATGAACGAACAAACTAGGGTTTATTCACAAAATGAAATTTTCAAATCATTGGAGAAATAAGGGGAAATGGCAGGAGAACGAGCGAGCGCGCGAATATTTGGCTCCATGTGGGCCCGTATCCTTTCATGAATGTTACTATCGCTTTCCATTGTAAATGTTTCTTGAATTATTGATACTCCATATTTAATGTTTTGTAAATGTTGTAATTGTTTCTGGACTTATCATTTGAATTATGACATCATTGAAATGAACTATTGTTAAATCGATTTGATTACTGATTTTACTGGTTACTCGCTGAGCTTCTAGCTCACCCCAAAAATATTTTATTCCCCTCCACAGGGCTCAAGGCGAAGGAAGGCTTGTAGTACTTATTCCTGTGATCGGATGAATTATCTCATGTGTACTTTGAATTTGGACTTCCTCTTGTATAATAGTTGGATCATGGATCAGAGTGGCGCAGTGGAAGCATGGACGCTTCGCTTTTGGATATGTAATTAGTGGAGAATTTGATGTAATATTTGAGTTTTATCTTGTCATTTGTTTGAGGACTGTAGTGAGCGACTGAGTCCCGGCGAGAGCTGGGCAAGCGGCCCGCCGAACCCTCTGGTTCGCCTTAGGGGGAGGTGGGGCTGTCACAAACCGACGGTAGTATGTTGCCAATTCCAGGAAACTACGGATCTCAATTGGGGTTTCTGGTCGTTTCCACTCAGATACGGCTTCTACTTTCACTGGATTCACAGAAATAGCATCTTTGGATATTACATGCTCTAGAAAAGAAATTTTCTCCAACCAAAACTCGCACTTGCTAAACTTGACATATAACTGATATTCTCTCAAGGTCTGCAAAACTACCCTCAAATGCCATTTATGATCCTCTCAAGTCTTAGAGTATACCAAGATATTATCTATAAACACCACGACAAATTGGTCCAAATAAGATTTAAAGACTCGATGCATCAAATCCATAAATGCAGCAAGAGCATTTGTTAAACCAAAAGGCATCACCGCAAACTCAAAATGTTCATATCTGGAATTAAAAGCAATTTTCGGTATATCCTCCTGCATAATTCATAACTGATAGTAGCCTTGCCTCAAGTCCAACTTAGAGAAAACTACTGCTCCTTGCAACTGATCAAACAACTCGTCAATATGCCGCAAAAAATATTTATTTTCAATGTAACATCATTTAAGCCGCGATAGTCTATACAAAATCTCAAACTACCATCCTTCTTCTTAACAAATAGAACAAGCGCCCCCAAGGTGATTTACTTTTTCAAATAAACCCTCGCTCTAACAAGTCCTGTAATTGCAGTTTTAGTTCCTTAAGTTCGGCAGGGGCCATTCGGTATGGTGTTTTCGCAATAGGAACAGATCCAGGTACCAAATCGATCTTAAATTCTATTTCTCTCTCTGACAGCATCGACTTCAACTCGTCAGGGAAAACATCTGTAAATTCATTTACTACTAACACATCCTCCAATTTCACCTTATCTCCAGGAGTATTAATTAAGAAAGCTAAGTAGGCCTGCGCCTCTTTACTCAATAATTTCCTGGCTCGAATTCGCGAAATAAGTGCAGACGAGACTAATCTACCTCTCACATCCAATCTTGGAGTTGTCTCTCCGGGTATAGAGAACTTCACCACCTTAGTCTTGCAATTCAACTAAGCATTATAGTGAGCCAACCAATCCATGCCTAATATCACATCATACCCCTTGAGATCTAAACTTATCAAGTCTACCACCAACTTCCGTTCTCCTACCCAAATCTCACAATTTTTATAAATCATATCGGTAATTAGGGTTTGATCCCCAGTAGGTGTTCTAACTTCTAAGACATATGGTAATTTAACAGGATTCACATCAATACCACACATAAAGGCAAGATTCACAAAAGAATGGGTTGCCCCAGGGTCAATTAGAAACTTAGCTAAACGGTGGAATACAGAGATCGTACCTTCCACTACATCAGATGACTCAGGGGCTCGCTAATGGTCCAAAGCAAAAACTCTAGCAGAGACTTTCAACCTACTTTTACTAGCAGTTGGTTGCTTAGGGTTTGATTTCTCTGGCTGCACACCCTCATTTCCTTCACGATTTTTAACAAGGCAGGTAGCGATCTGATACTCAGAACTTCCGCAACGGAGACATTTCCTCATTTTGCGCCAACAAGCATCCTCGGTACAGTTTGTCTTACCACAATATCCATAGCTTGTTCGAGGAGCGGGTGTAGGACCTCCTTGGGAGACAGGCTTCTGTTGTCCCCTTCCACTTTGAGCCCCTCTGGATGGAACTCCTCTCGGTGTCCCTGAGATTCGAACTCCACCCGTACCCCTCCCAAACTTAGGAGGTGGTACATGTTGATCGCCTCGCTCAGGAGCACTACTAGATGCGCCACGTCTCTTGGTTTGAAAGATCCGAACTTAGAATCGGGCCTGCTCCACTCATTGAGCTTTCTCAAGAGCATTCTTAAACGTGTCGATTTGAGCTGCAACTAAGTCCTTTTAAATCTCCACATTCAAACCTTGGACAAACCGCCTTATGCATTTTTTCTCAGTAACCACCAGTTCTGGAGCAAATTTGGAGAGTCGAGTGAACTGAATCTCATATTCCGCTACACTCGAAGTGCCTTGGCACAGTTTGATAAACTCATCCTCTCTTTTCTTCTAGATTAAGGGCGGGAGAAACTTCTCATTAAATTTCTTAGCAAAGTTTAACCACGTACATGGGATTTGCTCCCTGTCCCACTTTGTCCTCACTACGTTCCACCAGGAACGGGCTGCACCTTCCAACTGGAAAACTGCGAAGGTCACTTGCCTCTCTTCAATGTAATGTAACGCAGTGAATATACCCTCTATTCACTCAAACCAGTTCTCAGCAACTTCGGAATCAGGTCCCCCAAGAAATTTTGGATGAGTGAACTTTTAAAACCGTTCCACGGCCCTATCTTCACCTATTTCAGAGTTCTTTTGCTGGTTACCCGGTACTTGACCTTACTGGTCAACCAATCAAACTAGTAGGTCAGTCATATGATTGATAGCCGTAACTATCTGATCCCCTTCCTCACCTCTGGGTCCCTGGTTCTGATTAGCTACAGATCCTTGTTCCTCTTCTTGGTCTTGGGTTTGCCTGGGTCCATGCCTACGGCCCCGACCACGTTGTCGTCTACCTTCCATTATCACTCACTGGCCTAGGGTTCAAATATTATAACTAATAGGTAAACAAGTTTTGGGTATACAATAGATACTTATTCACAATCAAAAGTCAAAGAAAAATGAAGTTGAGATCACGATAAGTAAGCGAAAACACAAAGCAGTTAAATGTCAATTCGAAATAAAGTCAAGTCAAAGTCAAAGTATTATATATTCAAAGGCTCATAGAAGTCATTTAAAAGCTAACAAAGCCAAAAGTATCAAGTACGAGCCTCAAAAGTACAGGCACAGTTCATCAAATCATATCATACAAAAGCCAGTGTATGTAGTCAAAAGAAAACTGTACAACCACCAAGTCACCACATCCCCTATCCTTTCTTTGTACAATAGTCAAAATCATCCACAATTGTAACCTAGAAGTGAAGACCTAATCCGCTGCGGGACTAGCTGACCCCTCGTCCTAG
The DNA here is from genome assembly GCF_036785885.1 of Coffea arabica. Taxonomy (NCBI): domain Eukaryota; kingdom Viridiplantae; phylum Streptophyta; class Magnoliopsida; order Gentianales; family Rubiaceae; genus Coffea; species Coffea arabica. The sequence goes on along the minus strand of NC_092318.1, from coordinate 34,334,008 downwards.
GCAGGCTCAGCTCCTGTCTCGCCTCCAATGTGGGAAGCCTCATCGCTCACATCTCCAAGTAGGTCATAACAAATGTTCAGGATCGACTCGGCTCTAGTCCTCACTTTCATAGCTCTCGTAACCATGCTCTCCTAAGCTTTCCCCAGCTGTGCACAAAGATCATCAACCCTTTCCTGGCGCTCAACCACATCATACTCAAGTTCCTTGATTCGCTCAACTTGCATTTTAATAGTTTCCTTTAACTGATTCACCTCAGTTTCAAGCCTGGCATTGTCCTTCGCTAGGGCCTCTCTCTCCTTTACCATGGCCAAAACTACGGTATTGGAATAGGCATAAGTATGGCGGCACTCGCAACGCCGAAAATGATTGGCTGGACTCCAATGTATGGTAGCCCCTCCGGGCCTAATCTGGTACTTAATCATCGGAGTACTCCACGGGGTGGCTCACCAACTGGACTATCACTAGTGCCACTATGTCCGCTCATCCTACACAAAGTATAGATAAAACTTAAGTATTCTTAAGGCAAAATAATCAAATATAATCCTCAAGTCAAAAATTTCTAACACGTCCAGACCAATTCAAACCTAGGCTCTGATACCACCTGTGACAGCCCCACCTCTCCCTAGAGTTAACCTTAGGGTATTAGCGGACTGCTTGTCCAGCTCTCGCCGGGCTTGGTCAATCAAAAAACTAGAAACTCAAGAAAACTGATAAAATATCTTCCAAACAAAGAGTGCAAACCCTAATTGAAATATAATCGCCACGCCAACTTCCCAAACCTAGAATACAGAGCTAAATGTCAAACTTACCACTCCACACTTAATTTACATACATGCGTCAAACTTACGAATTCAAACTTACAATAGTCAAAAGTAAGGTCTTCTAAACAAAAGATTACAATTCGAAGTACAAGTTCAAAATAAAAGATAAAGCTATGAAAGTCCTTGGTCAAAAGTCCAACCCAGATCTGTTAAGGAAAACAAAGGGAGTGGGGTGAGCTAAAATTCAGTGAGATTCCAAGTAAACAGATAAGCACATAGCCAAATAAAGATGTGAGGTAAACAAGTAAACACAATATTGTACTACAAAAATTTAATCACAGTTCAATTCAAGGATACGAGTGGGTTCCAAAAGCCAAATCCACTTGAGGTTGATCATACAAGAATCCGTTGACTCTCAGTCAACGTTTGCATTTAAAGAATACAATGTCCGTAGAACTCCACTTTCTCCAATTTCCGTCCACCAGTCAACCCCCTTACCGGGTCCAAACTCCTCAAACAGTAAGTAGGTAATACTCGAGTATACCGGTTTCCAGTTTTCAGTAAACAGTCGTCAAGGTTTATCGGCTTTCTCGATCAAATCCTTGCTGACTCGATACAACCGACTCACCTATGAGATTAGGTACCCAAACAGTGGCAGTAATTGATGGGATATCACCCAAACAACATACATATAGAGAAATCATATATCACAGCATCAGTATACAAAGATTCAGTGGAATCAAAAGAGGTCGAGTGCGATAAAGTACACGCTCACCTCAATTTTATGAAAACAGTGTTTAGCTCAACCAGTCACCAATCAAGTATTCAGATATTTCACATAGACAGTTAACAGGTAATGGAATACTCACCTGTCAAGCAATGTAGTATTCAAACATCAAGTCCCTTGGTTACGTTCACCTCCGTTTCCCAATCCTAGGGCAACGAGTGAAATTGTTAACAGACTAGGTTCAATTCCAACCCAAATGTGAGCTCATTAGGTGACCAAGTGAGTAGTTAAATCGAATCAATTCACCATGCAAGTTAGGCCCAAAATGCAGTCAAATTTCATGAGAAAACAAGTTTGACAAGTGCAAGAAAGTTGGGCAACAGAAAAGTTTCATTCAAGCTCAAAGTGTTCTTCGCAGGTAAAAAGTCATGCCCGTGCAGTCTCGGGAAAATGGCCATATCTCACTGTATGAAAGTCGGAATCAGGTGCCGTCAGCGGCGTTGGAAAGCAGACTCAAAGGGCTTTCCAACGGTGTCAAATATAGACTCTAGTTCATCTCCTATCAATACCAGTAGCTCGGACAAATTGGCTGATTTTCCAGTCCTGATCAGCCCTAAAACCCTAGTAAAGTTGCACTATTTCTTGGTGCTAACTTCACTTGTTTTGGCTCAAATTCATCCAATTTAATCTCCTATAGTTCATATACAGGGGAGCAAGTTATCTAGTACCATTGGAGCTCAAAATGCAACACAAAAAAATGATTAAAAGAACCATAACAGTCTAGCTATCAAAAGGAACCAAAACAGTCCACTAGTGGTCCAAACAACCATTTTACTTGCTCCATTTCTATATTAACCCACACCAAACCTTAAACAAATGTTTAGCCAAGTTTCTTAGGCTTAAATAAGGTGCAAATGAACCACAAAATCAATGAGAAACCTCCTCTACCAAACCGGTCACCCAAGGGGAAGAAAAACAGTCCACTAGTTCACTTATGTCACCAACCATCATCTTTTCATTGTTTTTCACTTAAACAACATGTCAAGTGTTATCTCTAACTCAAAAAGGGTCCAAAACATGTTAATACATGAAGGAAAGCTATGAACAAAGCTCAAACATTTCATCAAACACATGGTAGGCAAACAAACTAACCCTACTACCACTTGTTTAGTTCAAGAATTTTAACCACAAACAACATCCAAACAACTTCTAGTTTGCCATCAAAACTTCAAACATTTCATATAACACAAGAAAACTAAGATTTAAGGTTCATGTACCTCTCTTGTATGAAGCTTGAGTCACCCAAAACAATCACCAAACCAAAAGCTTCAAGCTTGAAAATCACACACTAGAGTTGGAAGTAGTTCACTCACTAACTCAAGTCCTTCACTTTTGATTTTTCTCTCAAGATCAAACTAGGTTTAGAAAGCAAGAAAAATGGAGTTTCTCTCTTCTCTTGGAAGCTTCAAGGTGGCCGGCCAACATGAAGAAAAATGGAGCCATGTTTGGTTTACAATTCCTCTAATTACTTTGGTCAAAAGGTTGAATGGCTAAAGTTTGGCCACTTGGCCCAATCTTGGCTCTTTCTTCTCTTAATCTTTTGACTAATGAAGTTTCTACCCTCCAAATATACCAATACCTATTTAACACCTCTATACTATCATATAAAGTCCCAACTAGTAATAAAAGGACACTTGGTCAAAGTGTGTGTGGTGAAATAAAATAAAACCAACTCAAGGAAATGTTACAATCCAAATAAGAGTAATAAAGTGCAATGTAAGGAAATATTATAATGCATGTAAAATGCAATGCCAGGACATGTTATAAGTGCTTTAAATCTTAGGGCAAGGCATGTAGTTTAGAAAAATTGTGTTTTAAAGTGAGGGTTCTCACATGGTGTACTCAATTGGTAACAAACGGTGCACGTCGGTTCAAGCCTATTTTCCTTAACTCTCGCGTACTTGTGTTTTAACTTATGATTCACTAACTTATTAATAACACTTCTAATAACACACTTCCTATTATCTAATACTCATTCTTATCCACCAAATTTAGTACACATACCTCACCAAGTGATCACACGACCAAAGTGCACAAAACCCTAATTTGCTCTAACTATAAATGTAAAAATAAAACTCTCGATTCTATGATTTATTACCACTATTGAGAGAGTAAATTAGTAGTAAAGAAATTATAAATTAACTTATTCAAAATAAGAGGGAATTATAAGAAACATATAGGTGAATTTTCAAGTCATCGCAGTTGATAAACACTATACTTAAGGTGTTTATTGCGCCTACTACACATAGTAGTTTGCTTCTGGGTTAAAGCAATATACTTCTAGGATACAATAAGAATGAAGAACTTTTGACAACAAAACCTAAAGGTCTTTTACTAAGAAAGGATCAAAATGGCTAAGTTAGTTTGTTTTACTAAAAGCTTGTCAATTATATAGGAAAGATAAACCAAAATACATCAAAACTAAAAATTCACAATTTCCTCACTTCAATGATCATCAAGAGGGTGTTTTAATCTCCTTTAGTGGGCAAAAATTACTACAAGAAAATCAGGCTTTTGTGACAACCAAATATCGTCATTGAAATCCAAAAAGTTGTCATTATAAGAGACAGTGACAGCTTTTTCCATTGTCACATGATTGTCATAGATTCTATGTCACAAATGGGTTCATGTGACAACTTCAAGCAAGTCGTCACAAAATCATATTATTCTATGACAAGGAAAAACTCGTCACTAACTAAAACCATTTTGTGACGAATTTTCTTATCATTGCTTTACCTGTATTTTTATCATAGATAATGTAAAAGCGTCACAAATTTCATCTCTATAATGATGACTTTTACATGTCACTTATAATCCTGTTCGTTAGTGACAAGAATTGTTGTCATTGGTTGAACTTGTAGCTAGCGATAACCTTCCCTGATGTAGTTACTGAACTTTGTTTAAAATGTCTGAAATTTGCCATAAAAAGCCTACTTGTGTTGCATTTTCGACAACCATAGCAAAAAATTGTAGCTCGACTATTGCAAAAAATGACAGTAATTGACGTACAATGAACCCTCAAATATATATATGGTTATAAACATTTCTAAATTCATCAAAACACACATCAACCAAAATGGGTTCCAAAGCCCACATTAGTTCAAGGACTAACAGCCATTATCCATCCAAACAATAGAGTATTAAGTCCGCATTACTTCAAGTAGTAACAGCCATTATGCATCCAAAAAAATAGAGTACTCTTTCTAAACAAAAACATAGACTAAAGCAGCAATTTGTGTCAAACTGAAGTCATCTTCATGAGCATATCCAAAAGCCAATCTTTCTCATCTCCTCATGAGCATTTAATAGCATTGTACTGCATTGAAAGAAAAGTATCATACGCATTAGAATTGATTTCACTCAAAAAGTATGCCATTATAAGCATACACTATTGAATTTGAATGAATAGTCATACTGAACAAAAATCCAGTAATCTTTGCGCCGCCAGAAGGGTTTAGGGTTTAGATTCTTCTCTCGGCTTTGCTATTTTGGGAAGGTTAGGGTTTTCGGCCATGGCTGGCCACCAGCCGCCAGAAGAAAGGGATGGCCGTTCCTTTGCTACCGTCCTTCAGCATCAGCCGGCGCCATCCCCTTGCAAGATCAAACCTGCTGCTCAGTTTAAAGGAGAACCAGCCGTCATGTTCTCGGAGGAGGGCATTACAAAGCTGGCCGCAGCCTTTAGATTCGTGGTTGTGGGGAAGTTCTCCCACGGAAGGCCGAACCTTGATAATATTCGTAAGGCTTGCTCAACGATAGGTTTCGCTTCCACTTTCACCATTGGTCTTCTGGATCAACGGCATATCCTCATAAGATTTTGTTTGGAAGAGGATTATCTGCATTGTTGGACAAAGGGACTGTGGAACATCTCTGGCTTTCCCGTGCGCACTTTTAAATGGTCGCCAGATTTTAAGGTTACCAGTGAATCCACACATGCACCTGTCTGGGTTGCTTTGGAACATCTACCCATTCATTTTTTTGATAAAGCATCGCTGTTCTCCATCGCTACTGCTATTGGCAGCCCCCTGCAAGTTGATGCTGCGACTGCAAGTCTGTCCCGACCCAGTGTTGCCCGTATCTGCAATGATCTTGATATTTTCAAGGGGTTGCCGGTTCGCATCTGGAATGGAGCAGGCGTCCATGGCTTCTGGCAGCGGGTAACGTACGAGAACCTACCATCGTACTGTTCGACTTGCAACCACCAGGGACACTATAGTCTGGACTGTCGGCAGCATAGGCGGGAGAACAGGGGCTATCCGACGGGAGGTGAGGTTGTCAGGGCTGTGGGTTCCCAGGCCCAGGAGGGGAGGAACGCGGCGGACGACCAGTGGCGGAGTGTTCCAGAATCCGACCTCACTATGGGCGACCTTTATGAGGTCTCGCTATAGTCCGGATAGTGGAGCAACACTCGGCTGTCCAGGGTCTGGCGTCGGATGCTGGCCGTGCGTGATACGGTGGACCAGTTCATCGAAGATATAGTTTTGGATGGCAGAGTTCGGCGGGCCTGGGTCCTCACCCCTTCTGGTGATTTCAGTGTCTCCTCTGCATGGGGTGCACTGCAGCCTAAGAGGGCGTGCCTTGGGTCCAGGCAGTGTATTTGGAGTGATCGCGTCCCCTGCAAGATTGCCGTCTTCATGTGGAAGCTGCTTAACTGCTACCTGCCGTTCCCTGAGGCCTTGCGGCGGTTTGGTTTCCAGCTTCCTTCCAAATGCCAGTTCTGTCTGGGTGGGGAGTCTCAAGATCACGTATTTTCAGAATGCACCCTGGCTACTGAGGTATGGAATTTTTTCTCTAGGGCGCTATCGGTACCTGTTGCAGGCCCAGCTGGTATCCTCTGTCGCTTGCAGCAGTGGTGGCTTGGTCACTCCCCAAGCACTGTCGGGGGGGCGGTGTGTAGAGTATTGCCGTCACTTACATGTTGGGGGTTGTGGAAGGCTAGGAACACGGCAATATACGAGGGGGTCGTATTGACACCGACACAGATTTGCTGGAATATCCAAGCTTTGTTGCTCGGCATCTCGTAGGTCCACCCATTTGTCCAGGTAACACGGGGTGACTGTGAGTTGGTTCGCTCGGGCCTATTCCTTTGTATGAAGCGGAGGGAGTTGGCGCAGCCACGCTAGATTGCATGGACAAAGCCGCCCATCGGGTACGTCAAGCTAAATATTGATGGCTCATCCCTAGGGAATCCATGACACGCTGGAGCTGGAGGGGTGTTTCGTGACTCGGATGGTAACATTCTAGTAGGCTTCTCGTTATTTTTGGGATCACGAACCAATATGGAAGCGGAGGCCATGGCATTGCTGGAAGGTCTGCAATGCTCCGCTAGCTTTCACTCTCTACAAGTTGAAATGGACTCTCAGGCATTGCTGAATATGGTGAATGGCAACGGAAGAGTACCTTGGAGATTATGGCATACTATCTCATGTATTCAATCCTTAGTGCTGGACCGCCAGGTGATTTTCACTCATGTCTACAGAGAAGCAAATGCAGTTGCAGATGGACTGGCATGCCTGGCAAGCTCGACGTGTGTCAGCCAGAGTTTCCCTCCCTCCCCACTTAGCGACCATATACGGGGCCTAGCCCGCCTAGATAGGGTACAGATGCCTTATGTCCGTTTGGCCTAGACTTACTGGTGGAATGCTAGCCGCTTTTCATGTACGTTAACCCTCTTTTGAATAAAATTTTTTATTAAAAAAAAAATTCAGTGAAGTCAATTTGAATTTGAATGAATAGTTATACTGAACAAAAATCCAGTTAAGTCAATATGATAAGAGGTAAAAGAATCAATCAAACAAGAGTTTCAATCAAAACATACGAATTAGAATATAGATAAAATGTACACAAAGTACCTCGTTAGAGATCAATAAAGTCAAGTTTGTTTCAATTCTACTATTAAGGGTTATGTCAACCAAAATTAACTTGATATAATTGACAAATTAAACTTAAAGAGTGGCTTCTATAAATAAGAAAATGACCCCACCAACTTAGTAAATTTTCTATTGAATCCGCACCCCAAACTCATTGCATTCAGGCAAGTTATAAGTTCTTATAGTAAACTGGAAAGTGTCATGTTTTTCAGACACCAACATTATAAATACATGCTTATTGAAAAGAATTCCAAATAGAAAACATGCTTCTCTTCTCCCCATTCACAAGTACCTCCCCCTATGTCATACCACTTGATGCTTCTCTAACAAAAAATAAAGTTCAGGATAATTCAATTTTGTTTGCATTAATAGTCTTTATAGTACTTGACTTAATCAAAATACTCGCAAAACTTCTTTAAAATAGAAATCCCAGAAACAAGACCCAAGTATAATTTCATATGTTGTTGTTGATGTTTACCTTTGTAGTTTTTGTTTTAGAACCAAAACAGCATATTTGTTCCATACAAGCATAAGCAAACACATTCTTTATGATTGTAAATTGGCAAATGTGTCAAGGAGAAACATTATTATACTTGACAGCATAAGCATTAGGTCAAGTCATTAAATTTTGCCTAACACAATTTAAAAGAATTTATTAATTTATTAAGTCCCAATCACCAACTCTCTCCTTCTATACCCTTCAAGACCCCCAATCTGCTTATTCCTATTTATTCCTTCTCCTTTGTTCAATAAACAAGAAACTAATTCTCTGCTTTTATCACCAAAAAGGAAACTAAAAAAGGTTAAGTCAGCCAACTAATGAAAGCAAGACTAAACATATTAAAGGAACACAAACTTTCAGCATTCAAAATTATTTTACAGTATTTTCCAACCATTATCATCACAAAATTGTCTCCAGTCCTTGAAAATAAATGAACAAATGATTGAATGTCAAATCTCCAGCAAAATTTACAAAAATCTAAAAATAGGGGACTCAAATGTATTTATCTTTGGTATCATACCAGCCAAGAAATTAATGAAAGCTAATTATACATGGTTGCCTCTTTTGTGTAAATGCAGTTTTAGTTGAATTCTGCCCAAAATCTCAAAGTTACTACTGTCAAAACTTTATAGCGATTAGAATACGTAAATCTACAATAACTTAATAACTAAAAGACTTCAAAATTAGCAAGAAATAAGCTACATATAGGTATATTTGAATGACAAAATTGATCCGCAGTAGAGCTTACAAGATCGGCAATGTTACTAACAATGAGAAAGTCAAAGTTTACTGTCTCAACTGCTTCAAATCTTTAGTCTAGTCATGTGGGCATCTTTAAGTAGAAAAAAAAATCTTAACTAAACAATTCTTCATTTTGACTTTCTAGTGAAATAGGCACACTTAAAAATTTTAACAAAATAAAACAGAGAAGTAACAAGAAAGTACCTAACCTATTGCTCGTTTCGGATGCCTTGTGTGTGTTGTTGATTATCTAGATGCAGTGATGACATGAAGCCATTTAAGTGTAACTTAACGCCTCATGTGGTGCTTTGACGAATCATGAATGCCCCCTTGTGCAGTATGTCAAAGGTTTTGAACCTTGTTGAGCAGGTGGATTTTTTAGTTAGTGGGAATGTTTTCTGCTAGTTGCACTACGATAGAGTAAGGTGCTGGATCTAAAAGGCAAAGGAAAGTTACCTCTATGGGTGAGAAGTTCCTATCGAATTGGAAAAAGATGCAACAAAGCCAAGTAAACTAAGCTATTACGCACAAATATCTAAATGCGCGCAGACAGAAGAAAAGGCTTGGCCTTCAATCAACCATCAGGAATATCCTTCTGTTTTGGTTGAGGAGCCAAAGTCCAGAAGGACTAATTCAATTTGAAGAACTAGTGGGTAACTGATTCCGATTCTCTGTAACAGAGCACAAAGTTGCAATCGTAGATCTTGAATACTCATCGATCCTCATTGGTTGTCGACACCAAAGCTCTTTTCTTTTCCATATATGTTTGTGTGTGTGTGTGTTTGTGTACAACTTTTTCTTCTTTTAATTTTTTAATTTTTTTTCCACCACTCAAAGGGATGACCTTCAAAATTGAGTATGTTTGAACAGAAGGTTATGCGGAATTTTGTATAGACTCATACTATATCACATTATTTGATGTGATGTGATATATATGAGATAAAAAATAATAAAAAATTAAAAAATTAATTACAAATATATGTTGGTGATTGAACAAAAATTTCAAAAAATGGGCTATCTAATAAAAAAAGTTTTCCTTCCAAACAAAGGCTCAGTAAGGATACCAGGTAATATCTCAATAAACTTGAAGTTGTTAATTTATCTAAAGTTCAATTTATTTTGTCATGATCTGTACAGCATGCAACGTTTTTATCATATATGACAAGAGTTATTAACCATTAAGATATATATATATATATATATATATATTGTAGTTTGACAAGACTACTCTGAAGGTTTAGTTAGATTTATTAACACTATTTGCCATAACATGTAAGAAACACCAATTTTAATTGCTCCAAATACTTCTCCATAAAACTACTAAACATGTAAACATTACACTTTATATTGTTTTCTACTCGTGTACATGTGATTACTAGACTTAACTTTGTATGAAGTTCTTCAAGTTGTTGCCAACTCCTTATTCAATTAATCATGCTTATTAATAATATATCTAGACGCTTGCTATAGGATAAAATGAAGACTTTATGACATTTTTGAGATTTAGATATAATTATTACTTAAGTTTTAGGAAAACATGAAATATCTGGACATAAGTTATTGAGATGTCTTCAATGTTATTCTAATAGAAAGAATGTAGAGGCTAAATTAAAAGTTTTAGGGTGTCATAGTAGAATTAAAGAAATTTGTCTATGACCATATATACATATATTTTTATTCTTATATAATTTTTAGGTACGTACGTACATACATACATACATACATATATATACACATATATGTATATATATACACAGAGAGAGAGAGAGGCACACACACACATACACACCTGACAATCGAATTAATTGATCGAACAATCAAAATAGTTTGCGAATACATGTACGAAATGCTAAATCTATTTGGTATAAGTACCAGTTCATAAATGATAAATGTGACTATTATAATTAATAACAATCTTTTGATATGCAAATGTTAGTATTAGACTTAATTTGTTATTCAGTTTTATTGTTAAATTCTACTAGTAACTATCTCTATCTTCAGATTATCCTAATTATTAATTTTTCACCATGTTGTCATCATGATAAATAGGGAATATATGAATTTTTTTCATTTATAACAAATTTTTACCTAAGCTTGGAAAAATTATAAAATATGTATACATAACTTATTAAGATACCTTTTGTATTTTGCTAATAAAAAAGGGCTAAATTGCAACACCATAGGGTGCCATAGTAGAATTAATAAAATTCATGTATGACACATCTGGATAAATTGCAAAAGTTAGAGTGCCATAGTTGACTTAATGAAATTGGTGAATTACATATGTGGCTAAATTGCAAAAGTTAGGGTGTAATCGTAGAATTAAAGAAATTGGTGCACTACATATGGGGCTAAATTGCAAAAGTTAAAGTGTCATAATAGAATTAATGAATTTTTTTATCACATTTGGGGCTAAATCGCAAAAGTTAGGGTAGCATAGTAGAATTAATGAAAGTGATTTAGGAGCAAGTACTTTAGACAGTGACGACTAATTGTTGTCACTATGTGGACCATTTTAGTAACAACATTTTCCTAGGTCGTCACGAAGGTAATTTCCCGCCACACCAACAGGTTGTGCGCCACCCATGTTGTGGCTACTAATCCCATGTTGTCGCTGATGATAAAGTCTATGCGAGCTCATCTGTGATGACGTCAAAATTCATCACTGAATTGGGTCAACTATGACAAGTTTTTCGTTGTCACTGATAATATTGTCACAAAAGGCCAAATTTCTTGTAGTGAATACCAAAACCATTTCCTCACTGTAATGATCATCAAAAGGTTGCAATTAGTCTTCTTCAATGGACAAAAAAACCCCAAAACCATTTCCTCACTATAATGGTCATCAAGAGGCTACATTAAGCATTTTCCTTTCATCCATTATTTTGAATTTAACAAGTTTTATTTCTATTTCAATTCACAAACTATTCTAACAATCCCGCACTTAGTTTGTGAATGAAATAAATAAACTAACACACATAAAACACCATGCATAAAGATAAGTATCGTTAGGTTTAAACGTATCTTTTAGTGTTAGTATATCGCTTTGAACTAATCAAATCATGGTTTTTTATAAAACATTAAACTAAGATTTGTAAATTAGCCAAGAAATACCACACATATGGCATTTAAACATTTGATCACTTCACAAAATTTTAGCACTATTGCCAGCCATTTGCTCCATCCTAATTTCATGATCATTTACAAAAGTAAATCACATATGTACTAGAAGCGGTACCATTCTATGATCATATAGGTGAAATCACTTTCAAGCTTTATGTAAGAAAGCACTTTGAAAGCAATTACATTTCATTAAAAATGTAATTGATCATGTACTCAACCTCTGATTTTACACACTAGTAGGGTAACTTTGTATACAAAGTACTAGTGTTCACAATCACTTAACAACTTGTTTTACTCTTTAAACCTTTTCATATAGTGGTAGTGCTAGAATAAAGGTAGGGTTCCCATTAGAAGTGACTTTCGACAAATGGTTTCAACCCCATTCCCGATGACGTTGTATTCACTAAGTCCCTTGGTAAAGGCTTAGTCAATGAATCCAATAAATTTTCTTACATTCTTACATGTACAATTGCCACAATGTCATCTCTCAACATTTATCTAAGATACTCATGTTTTAGACTAATATATCTAGATTCATCATTATATACCTTATTTAAGATCCTAGACATAGTGGCTTCACTATCACAATATAAAGAGATCGAAGGCATAGGTCGTGGCCACAACTTGATATCAAATAACAAATCCCTAAGCCATTCTACCTTTGTACATGCAACAGCCAAAGCTATGAATTCAACTTCCATGGTGGAGTGAGCAATCACAGTTTGCTTCTTAGAAGCCCAAGAGATTGCACTACCTCTCAATGTGAATATCCACCTGGTTGTAGAATACTTGTCAGTCACACTAGTGAACCAACTAGCATCCAAGTAACCTTCAAGTACTACTGGAAATTTGTGAGGACTTGAAAATTTTCTTATTTTTATAGAATATTACTGGGTTATTTAAATAATTATTCACTCATTTTCTCCGAATTATTTGTTTTCGACTATTTTAAATCCATTTATATGGAACAACGTCTCTTTTATAGTTTTAAAGTGTTTTGTTAGAAAATCTACTTTTGAAAATTCCTTTAGTTCGGAATAACGAGTGCATGTTTTCGAGGCTACACTTGGATCGGGAGTGTATCAATATTGGGGAATTAAGAATGATCAATAGTAGATTAAGAAAGATTAATTGAGGAATTAATACTAGACTCATGTGAGGACTCGTAAAATTGTTATTTTTAAAACCCTATTTTTGGCTCATTTAATTATTTATTTGGATATTTGCCCAGAATATTATTTTCTATCCTTATTAGACCTAAATACATGGAATTATAGCTTCATTATATTTTTAAAGTGACTTGTTTCAAAAATTAATTTTTGGAAGCTCGTTTAATGAAAATAGTGAAAACGTGTTTGGAAATTTTAACCGATTGAGGGTACAATAAGTTTGAAAAATTGGAAACTTGTACAATGGTCTTAAAATAGGTAATTTTATGTTTAAGTACTCAAATGATAGTTGTTAGTACTATCGTTATAAGAATTTCTTGAAGGTTTCGCTTTATCGCGCCTAATTTGGAATACGCGTTTTTACCCGCGCGATTTAATTACGGGACTTTAGACCCTTATTTTGGGACAATTAAGAGTGAATAATATTTATATGAATATAAGTGTATTGGAGGTTTAGTGCAGTAGTGAAATAAACTCGAAAGGAATCGAGCACAAAACGCGCACGAACGCGCACTATTGAAGAGTTGACTTTTGGCCAAATTAGAGCCACACATTTAAGCTTACTTTAGAAGCTTTATTTCAGCACCACACTCTCTCTCTCCTCACTCTCTCTTGGCCGGCTATCAAGAAGGAGAAGAACACTCCAAGTTCTTCAATTTCTCCTCTTTATTTCTTCAACAAAAACACCACCAAATCACACCAAAATTTAACCACACTTAGCTAATCACTCAGAGGACCACTTAAGCTACAAAAGGATCTCACTTTCCACGGATTTCTTGGATCAAGAGAGGACCAAAATTCTGCCTTGCTACATCCAAACAAGTAGGTGATGATCAAACCTCCAAATCTTGTCTTATGGAAGTAGTAGAGCAATTATAAGTTCATGCATGCATGTGGGTAGCTCGTTTATGATGAAAAATTGGTTGTGTGGGCTCTATGAACTCCCACATTTGATGGATGGACTGATTTGATGATGGATTATGAAATTTATGGTGGTTTAGTGCTTAAATTAGTGGGTTAATGTTGTATTGTTAGTAGAAAATCAAAAGAGGTGCTTGGAGCAAAAGTGACCGTTTTACCCCTGCCTTGTCCGACCACTCTTGTGCAACATTTTGAGGTCCTAATGGCTTGTTTATATTTTTTACATGTTATATTGGTTGTGTAAAAAGTTTCATTGAAAAATAACTTGAATTGGTCACTCAAATGTTGAAATTTCGAAAGGTTAGAAAACTGGAATTTTATTCCCGGATTGCCCAGGCAGTCTTCGTGTTTCGGCCATAACTTGTTGTTCCGATGTCAAAATCGAGTGCCGTTTGCGGCATTGGAAACTAGACATTTCCAGATTTCTTTTGGTATAAAATTAATGTCCTAGTTCCACTTGAGCAAGCCAAACCATTCGTTTGAAATCCACTGTTCTGTTTCATTGTTTCCTGGAGGGAAGCACATGAGAGGCAACTTGATGCTCATGAACGAGCTGATTATGAACAGATTTTGAAAATGGTTTCTTCTGAGAAAATATAGCCTTATGAGTCTATTTTCTAATGCCACCAACTACACTCAATTCCGAGTTGAATTGAGTGATTTATGATCAAAATTTGAATCTGGTCTAGTGAAGGAATACCTTGCATTTGGACAGATTTGATCTAGCAATGATTTGGGACTTGTTATCCGAAATTTCTTGGTGTAAAGCACCTATCAAATGTATCTTGGACACATTTTAGATATTACCTACCGGAATGGACCATGTTTGAGTTGTTTCTTGGCCAAATGTTTAGAAAACGGCGTAACGGAAGTTCAAAGGCAGCTTAGCCTTAGAACTTCTTGCGATTTCAACGGTTTTGTTAACCGACTTTCCGTTCATATTTTTCTATGAAATTTGGCAAGGGAGTGGCCCTTATATGGTAGCATATTCATACCAAATTTGGTGCCGTTCCGAGTCCATTTTGCTACCAAACTAAAGTCTCAAAATTTGGAACTCAAATCTGGAAACTAGCTTAACAGTTTCAGTTTTCCTCCAACTTGAGCGACCGTATCTCGGTGCTCAAAACTCCGATTCTTGATTCGCTTATTCTGTATTAAACCTTACTTGCAACCCTAATTGATTCGCTCAAAATTGAGTTACAAATTTCGGAGGCTGGTTTGCAACGTATCAATTTTACCGAATTTCAAAAGTTAGCGAAAAGCCAACCCCGGCACATTTCTAAGTACCCTGAAACCGTAACTTTATGCCCATTCTTGAATACCTTCCACTTAGATTCATGGAAAAGTGTCTTCTAAAAACTTTTAGTACTTTTAAAGAGGTTTCCAACGGTACCAAGTTTACCAATTTTGGACTTGTGTAGAGTGAGATACGATTTTTCAAACATATCGTATCAAAACGGAAAATTTTCTAAACTCAAGGAATAAGGAGTTTTTTCGAATTCTCCTTTTCCCTCCAATAACACTTGAACGTTTTACACCTGATTTTAGAGATGAAAACCCGATCTCTCTTGTGTTCCTAAAACTTCACTTCGAGCCTCGATTTACACATAAATTAGGCTCATTTTCACGAGATTTACTTAGATTGTACTCTAGTGCAATCTTTTCAATGATTAGGGTTTATGAGTGATAAATCCTTATTAATTGCTCAGGCTCGCACGAGGACCTTCAAGAGGATCCCACGGTGGACGCTTGAACTTCAAATTGAACCTACTTCTTCTGGTTTACTTGGTGAGTGTCAAGTGTATGCAAACTTGTCACATGCTTAACTGTTATTAATGATTGGAGATTTTGAAAATGGAGTCGAGTGTGTACTTTACCACACTCGTTCTCATTAGAAATGAAATTTTAAGGATTGAAATACATTGAATGAAATGAATGATTGAAATGTATTGAATGAATGAATGAAATGTAATAGTATGCTATAGCTGCATACGTCGTTGGAGTGAATCTCCTCGACACACAAATGCACATGGGGACGCCCAAATCTCATTGGCCGACCTTGGACTCGAGCCGGCATGGGCTTGGTCGGGAATCTTGGCGAGCCGTGAGATAAAGAAGCTCGACCTATTGAGAGGTCTTGCTTGGCATACACGAGTAGTATCGCCACAAACAAATGACAGGCGGGCCCGATACAGGGGTATGTAAGGTGAAAGAGGACAGGTTAAGTGGAGTTCTACGGACTAAACCTACCCGATTGACGGAATGTCAATTCGTGGAGGTTATTGATTATGCAAGTGGAATATAGCTCCTGAGAGCTCCAGTATCCTTGAATTGTTTCTGGTTATCTTTCCAGTAAATTGTTAATTATTAAAATATTATTGCTTGACTTGTAAATTGGGATTGTTATTTGAGCAATGTGCTTGCATGTGTGTTCTTGGCCTCACGAGCGTTTTGCTCACCCTGTAGATTTGTTTTCCTTAACAGGAATGGGTTTGGAATGAGACTCGAAGGAACTCCCTTTTGATGTACTTTTGTATTAGGGTTTCTAATGTATTTTGGACTAGACCTCTTGTTGGTTGTACTTTTGGAAACCTAATGTATGATTTGGATATTTGATGTATTTGGATGTAGTACATTTTGGGTTTCGATGTACTTTTGGAAATCCGAGGCAAGGATTGGATAATTGTTATGTAAGGTTAAGTTTGGAGTTTTTCGCACTTTCTTACTTTATCTGGTATTGTTGAATAGTATTACGTTAAGCTTCAATGGAAATTGCCTTGAGTCCTGGTAAGAGCTGGGCAGGCGTTCCGCGGATACCCTTTGGTTCGCCTTAGGGAGAAGTGGGGGCGTCACAAAATTTATCATAAAAGGCTCGTAAACTCTTGATTCTTTTAAGATAATCAAAAATCCGCTCAATGGGCTTCCAATGGTCCACACTAGGATTTTTAGGAAGTCTAGAAATAGCGTACGATGTCGCGCCCCACTTTTTGATATGGTGTGGAAGTAGTGTGGTGTGTGAGATATGAATGTAAACGTGTGTGAAAGTGAAAAATGAAAGGCTGTGGGATTGTGAAATGCGACGGTTTGGCCATATAAAGTTCAAAAGGGTTTTTGTGTAACAAAAATGGAGTCGCCACTTGGTATAGAGTTAGGGTGTACCAAGTCACCCAAAAATGATTTTTTTGTTTTTGAATGAAAAAAGTAAATAAACCCCTTTTAAAGAACTTTTGGGTTTACGTAACCAAAAAGAGGGATCGGGGGTCACATTTGATAAGGGAGAAGGCAAAGGCAAGGCCTAAGGCACTCCCTCACCCTAGTCAAGGCTAGTTGCGTGACTTAACCCAACTTTTCCTAATTTTTCTACCCAAGGTATGTATCGCGTGTTGGATATGACTATATGAATGCAAAAACCTAGACCTTGGGGACATGGGGGAAATTTCTCTTCAAAGGTTGAGTGGTGCCAATCACATTAATTGTGAAGCCCAATAATGATCCTTTGGAGAGGTCACACATAATCCTAAATGACGTAAAAATGAGTGAAATGCATGCCATGTGAAAATGTGAGTTTGTGTGAAGTGAGAAAAGTGATAAAAATAATAGGATGTAAGTGGAGGTGTGCAAATGTATTTACAAGGTAAGGTGAATAAAGAATGATAATGTGAAAATATCATAGAGTGCATGTGTGCGAGTGATATGGTATAAAGTGTGAGTAGTTAAGTGAAAACGTCCAAAAGTAGTGTGAAGTGAGAATGTGGAAAAAAGGGATAGAATATAAAGTAGAAGTGTATAGGATAGTGAATAAATGAAATGCATGAATCCTATAGGAATGCATCAAGACGGGAACGGGGAGTCCTAACTTTGTGACTTTAATCTTCCCTTTGATTAGAAGGGGGAACTAGCGTGCTAAGGCTATTTGTGGAGCCACACTCGCTCGTTTCCCTTGTCGAAAGGGGACTCTCAAGCAAATGTACCCTATAACTAGCATGAAAATGCAAAAGCCTAAAATGAAGGGGAAAGGGTTGGAGGGGCATGCCAAATGCTAAAAAACTAAGAGAAATGCATGAAATGTAGTGAACATGCAAGTATGCACTAACGAAAGGAGGACGGCCTATTGGGTCTAGCGTTGGACTAGCCCTTTCTATGAATTCCTACTAGCGTTGGACTAGTGGAATACGGAACGATGAGCCACAACTAGCGTTGGACTAGTGTGTGGACGTACATTCATCCATCAAGTTCATTTATGACTATAGAAAGTAAGTAGGCATGCAAATCATCTATAAACACGTAGCACATAACACTTAGTATGCTCGACTAGATGCAAGGGCCTAATAAAGCGATTAAACACGTAGCAACAAAAGCAAGCAATGAACCTATTACATTTGCTAACTAAAACAAAAGGGGGAAGGGAAAATTGGACAAAATGCTCGCCAAGCCCTATCTATTACAAGCCAAGAGGTGTACACATACCCCATAAAAGAATGACTTTGATAAAAGCAAAAGTAATTGAAATAAATGAAAGGCATTAAGGAAAAGTAAGGAAAACAAAGTAGACATGCAATTCTCACTTAGCACGTTGGATCACATAGGGGAGAGACAAAAAAACTAAAAGAAATTATACCTCCCTTGGAATGATGTCCAAATGAAAGAAAAATGGCTTCAAAACAACAAAAGGTCAAGGTACCACTTTAATTGAGAAAAATTAAAAGAAATGTGCAAATACAAAGCTCACTTGATCATAAAGCCCCTAAAGTCATGATTTAAGTGCAATTGGAACAAAGCATAGTAGTCAATTGAAACAAACAAGCAATGAAATTGTAAAATTACAAGCTATCAAGGACCAAATTGAGAAAATCATGCAATTGATTGGGTCATAGTAGAACGAGGGGAGACTTGGGGGGTCAAAGTGTAATTTTGAAAACTACTTCATGCATGCATACGAAGCTTTCTTCATCATTCATCTGCAACATTGCAACTTCCTTCTTGTTTCATTAAACACGGACAAGCCAACCGAATATCAAGCTTTCAGATGAAAATAAACAAATGCTACAGCTCCCAACATCAAACTCTATTCTAACAATCAAAATGCAGCAATTCAAACGTTCCAATATGCGAAAAAAATCATGATAAGAATCTGCAATTCTCCTTGTGCAAAAACTCCTGACATGGGAGGCGAATGAAAGGAAATGCACGGCTAGCAGGAAACAAACTCTGGTTGGGTTTTGCTCACAGGTTTTATTCACTAGTTTACTCACGGATGGAAACAAAATCATGACACAAAAACCATAGTTCAAGTTCCATCCCCCTCAACAGGTCCACAAAGACAGAAAAACATCTTTTATTGCTTCTACTAGGTTCCTGAATGTTGGGTTCAATTTTCTGGTGAATTTTTGAATGCAATCCGAACATAACCAACGGCTCAAACAACAAAAATCTGGACTAAAGTAACGAGATTACCAAGCATTTCCACTTTTTGACCACAAAATCCTTATATTTAAGCACAAAAATTGGACGAAAAAGACCATGCAAGCATCGAAGAACAACATTCTGCAATTTTGAAGCAGAAAATTCATGTCAAGCTTCGAACCAAAGTCAGCAGACCCATCACTCAAAACCTTAAACAAACTGAACATTTTGATTAACACAACCCAGTTGCAAACACCAAAACATTAAAAATCAAACGAGGTATCCAACGAGCAACACAGAAACAACAACCAGATTTCTGGATTTATCTTTAACAAGCTCCGCATGAGTCATCTAAATCAAGAAGCTAATCATATCACAGACTCAATCAAACATCACATAACCCTGAATCCAGATCTACAAATTATCCTAATCAAAGCAAGACCATGCAATCCCAGGTTTCGAACAAGAGGATCGGCAAGTTAAACTAGCATGGAGGAACCGGAAATGAAGGGAAACAGAGAAAGTAAACAGCAATAACACACAAGAAATTCAAAACGAGGACTCAACAAAGAACGAAACTGGAAGGGACCAAGACACCAATCTAGGAGAGTACCTGCCCAAGCTTTTTGGATCAAAATCCGGACAGGAAACGTCGTGAACAAGCTACTGCAATCGTCCCGTTGCGGCTTCGAACTCGTACCCTTGTTGTGAGAAAAAAAATTGCAGCTTTTCTTTTCTCTTTTTCAGATCTCTTTCTTTCTTCTCCACGGCAGCCTCTCTTTCTCTTTTGATTTGGCCTGAAGCCCTCTTCACCTCCCTCCTTGGTTTCTCCTCTTTCTCTCACGTAAACCCCAGCCGCCACCTCCTTGTTTTTTTCTCTCCTCACAGCCGCCAGCCGAACCTCTATCTCTCCCTTTTTCCTCTTGGTTTTCTCTTTCTCATACTAATCTCTCCTCTCCGCCGCCAACCTTCACTTTTCCTTTCCTTTTGTTCTCTGCCGTCAGCTTAGAACCTCCGTAGCCTTTTCTCTCCACAGCCGTCAACTGCCCCTTCCAACCTCGCTTTCTCTTGCTCTCTCTCGCTTCCCAGTTTTTCTTAGCCGTCCACTCTCTTTCTGTTTTGTTTAGCCTAAAACCCCTTTTTTTTGCGGCTGCTGTTTTTTCAGCTTTTATAT
This sequence comes from Coffea arabica, assembly GCF_036785885.1. Lineage (NCBI taxonomy): Eukaryota > Viridiplantae > Streptophyta > Magnoliopsida > Gentianales > Rubiaceae > Coffea > Coffea arabica. The sequence continues at coordinate 34,313,560 of NC_092318.1, read as the reverse complement.
CAAGTTCACAACCCTTAAACCCTGCTCTCAATGGCCAGCAATCAATCTCCTCTCAACCTCTTGTCTTGGCCATCCGATGGGCATGTACCACTCTTCTTTGCAAGCTGCCAAAATACGCAGCTTGCATGCTGCGTTTTTTTTTTTTTTTTTTTTTAACTAATAACTTAATACAAAAAATGAAAAATGATATTAAGTAAAGAAAAACAATAATTTAAGAAACATCAGACAAAAATAAACAAACTAGAAATAATGAACAACAAAGTTGCGATTTTTCTTTTCTTTTCTTCATTTTTCTATTTTTTCATCTTTTTTTTTTCAAGAAAACATTGAATTTGAATAAAAACAACTAAAGCATATTTTTGAATGCTTTTCCCCCTTTTTCCGAGAAATTCTATGCTAAAACTTAAAAATGAAATAATAAAATAATAAAATAATAAAATAAAACACTAAAAACTAAACTAAAAAAAATGAGTAAACCTAGCACGACAAATAAAAACTAAAAAAATAAATAGTAAATGAAATTCACTGAAAATTTGGTGTCTACATACGAAATATTTGATCTTGTACAATGTGTTGCATATATCAAACTTTCAATTGAACTAGCATATTCAAGTTGAGCAATTGGATTTCTAGAATTTTCATGAAACTTCAAGCTATGATCAAAGGGAGTACTCACTTCTTTGACCTTAAGATGCTGAAACTTGTTCAATATCTTGCCAATATAGTGAGATTGACACAAAGCATAACCCCCACTATGTTTCCTAACTTTGATACCTAAGATAGTATCCATCTTACTAAGGTCTTTCATTTTAAACCTTGGAAAAAGATACTTCGTAGTATCTTTTACAACTTTTATATCATTACTAACAATTAGTATGTCATCTATGTAGAGACCAATGATCACACAATACTCTTGAGGGTATTTAGCATAAATGCTCTTATAAGCATTATTGTACCTAAATCCGCTTGAGAGCAATACAAATTCAAATTTCTCATTCTATTGTTTAGGTGCTTGTTTCAGGCTATATAATGCTTTAACTAGCTTGCATACTTTCTTTTCATTTCCAGGCATAACAAACCCTTCAAGTTGTTCCATACATAACTCTTCATCCAAGTCACCATTTAAGAACTTTTTTAACATCCATTTGATGCACAAACAAATTGTACAATGAAGCTAGGGACAATAGCACTCTAATGGAAGTTATTCTTGCAACTGGTGCATATGTATCAAAATAGTCTATTCGTTCCTTTTGTTTAAATTCTTTAGCTACTAACCTTGCTTTAAAGGTCAGTAAAGATCCATCGATCTATAGCATATTTTCTTCTAAATACTCACTTACAACCTGAAGTAAATCAACTAGAACCCAAGTATTGTTAGATAATAATGAGTCCATTTCATCATTTACCGCTTCCCTCCAAAAAGAAGCATCTCTTGATGACATAGTTTCGATAAATATTTTAGGATCATCTTCTACATTCAACAAGATTGGAATCTTATTTTGTAGAGATTCCTTATTGTCTTCAACTAAGAAGACGATAACTTGTGAAGACATGAAATCTGAGGATAGATGATTTTCTTTCCTTGGTCTATGATTTCTCCTAGGTTCAATAGGAGTGTCACTTACCTTCTTCTTATTACTTGAAGAAGAATCAATATTTTGGAGTGGTTTTGAACCATTAGCAGGATCCACAATAGGCTCTGTATCTTTAAGAAACTTATTTTAAAAAAAATGCACATCTCTTGATTCAAATATAATATTAGAATCAAGGTCAAGTAACTTATAAGCTTTAGAATTTTCTGCATAACCTACAAACACACTTTTAAGTGCCCTTGGTCCCAACTTATTTCTTCTATTGTCCAGGACCATTTAGGAAGCAATGTAACCCCAAACTCCAAGATAACTTATGTTTGGTTTTCTCCCTCTCCACACCTCATATGGAGAGACTTTTGTTTTTAATGAAGGAATTCTATTATGCACATGACATGCAGCCAACAAAGCTTCACCCTACAAATTCTTTGGCAATCCAAAACTTACCAACATAGAATTAACCATGTCTTCTAAAGTTCTATTCTTTCTTTCAACCAAACCATTTTGTTGTGGAGTATAAGGTGCATTTGTTTGGTGTATGATACCATTTTGTTCACCAAACATTGAGAATTTACCAGGAAAATATTCACCTCCTCTATCACTTCTCAATATTTTGATTTTTTTTTCTACTTGATTTTCAACAAGTGATTTGTAAGATTTGAACATCGTAAAACACTCATCTTTATTTTTCATAAGATAGACATGATGAACAAATCTTGAGCAATCATCAATAAAAGTAATAAAATATCTATTACCACCAATTGTAAGAAAACCATTTAGTTCACATACATCAGAATGAACAAGTTCAAGCAATTTTTTATTTCTTTCAACCTTAGGAAAAGGCAACCTTATCATTTTTGCTTGAACACAAGTTTCACATTTCTTTTCTTCTTTATCAATATAGGCAATTAGGCCATGTTTGGACATAAAATGTAAAGTTTTACTACTAACATATCCTAGCCTATCATGCCATAAAGAATAAGAAGAATCAACCATATAAGCAGATATAGAAGCTTTATTAATACTTCATTTGAGAATAACCTTCTCCTACAAACTTACCACTTTTGGACAAGATTATTTTGTCAGACTCAAGAACAACTTTAAGACCACTTTTATTAAGCCTCTCAGCTGATTCAAGATTCTTCCTCATGTCCGGAACATGTAGTACCTTAGTGAGCACTAATTTCTTACTAGAAGTGAATTGTAAATCCACAACCCCTTTTCCATGCACCTAGACGGTGTCATGATTGCCCATTACAACTATATGTCCTTCGAGTCTTGAACATGGACTTACCATTGCACACCTGTATGGTTGCATCGGAGTCATACCACCAATCACTTAAATGGAATGAAAATGAAGCTACGTTCAATTCGGAGATCATAGATATTCTCCACTCGGACACAATTGCAACAACCTCTGCAATCTTTGTTTTCAACAAGGCTTGCTTGGGCATTATTCTTCTTTTGTTTTTTTTGATTTTGGTCACGCTCTTTCTTGTACTGCCTTTTTTTTATCACATTTGTAACATATCCAATTCTTCTTCTTATCCTTTGCACTTAAAGCATTTTGTCTAGAAGATTTTCTCTTCTTAGACTCTTGACCATTGTTGTAATTCTTCCTCTTGTCCACAGAGTTCACCTTAGGACAAGATAGTAATTCTTTCTTTTGTAGAATCCTAGCAACTTCCTCTATATGGAGATGCTTCAATATTTTGTCCATCGAGAACAATTTAGTTGTGTGTAGAAGTTTCTTTTGATAATCATTCTAACCAGGAGGCAACTTTGATATAATTGCCCCCACTTGCAATGATTCAGAAATCTCAACACCTAGATCTTTAAGTTTTGAAACCAAAACATGTAGATAACGCCCTTGCTCAAGAAGAGAAGAACCTTCAGTAATAACAAAGTCAAAGTACTTTTTAATAAGAAATTTGTTCGTACCTTGTTTTTGAGTAGTATACCTGTACTTCAAAGCGGTCCAAATCTCCCTTGGCAACTTGACAGATGTATACATGTTGTAGGGCCTATCTGAGAGAGTATCCATGATATGGCCTCTACACAATACTTTGTCATTTTCACGCTTACTTCTTTGTGCCATTAACTCCTCAAAATCACCATCCTTTGGCTTCAAAATTGGCTGAAGATTTGGGTCAAGCACATAGGCCACTTTTGAGGGCGTTGAGAAAGAACAACATTTTATCCTTCCATCAATTGAAATTGGTTCTGTTCCATCTAGCCTATCAAGTTTGGTAACATTTTGGCTTATGGTCTTGAGAGTGTTTCTGGTTGAAGCCTCCATTGCACTCAATAAAGAATAAACACCTTAAGATTGTTAAGAAACTAAACAAGACAATAGAAAAGTGCAGAAACTTCACTAACAATTCACAAAGAAAGGGGATTTGTTGATGATTCTTGAGGCATGAACAAACACTATCCTTAAGATGTTTATTGCCCCCACTACACTAAGTAGTTTGCTTCTGAATTAAGGCAATATACCTCTAGAATACAACAAAAATGAAGAACTTTTGATAGCAATACCAAAAAGTCTTTTACTAAGAAATGATGAAAATGGCTAAGTTAGTTTGTTTTACTAAAAGATTGTCATTTATATAGGAAAGACAATCCAAAATACATCAAAATTAAAGAGTCATAATTTTCTCACTTCAATAATCATCAAGAGGCTGATTTAGTCTCCTTTAATGGGCAAAACTACCAAAACTGTTTCCTTACCATAATGATCATCAAGAGGTTGCAATTAGTCTTCTTCAATAGACAAAAAAGTGCTAAAACCATTTCCTGACTGTAGTGATTATTAAGAGACTACATTAAGCATTTCCCTTTTGTCCAATATTTTGAATTTAACAAGGTTATTTCTATTTCAATTAACAAACTGTTCCAACAGTTCATACGTTAAAAGTTGAATGGCTAGGATCGAGAAAAGGCTATACAATCTCTCCATGAAACCTTTGAGTTGAAACTATAGAAAATATTTTCAGTGAGCAACAATGCAAGTATTTTGTCAAGGCCGCGCTAGTATTTTGTCAAGGCTAGCCAATGAAGACGAGCACCATATAGGATATCAGTTTTTCCCAATGCTCTCACAGCCAAAAAAAAAAAAAACCCAAAAAGAGAAACTACTATACAAACACAACTAGATTCCAAGTCAACTACTATAAAGCATTCGCGTTACCATCATTGTGGGCATGCATTTTGAGACGATATTTTAAAGTTCAAGAATGTCAAAATTTGCATTTCATTTAAATTAAGAGACACAATTTTATGTCCCATTTATGGTATAGACATTTGCATGACGTAATAAAACACAAGTTAACAGAAAAAATTCCCCAAGAAAATAAATTTACAAGTTCACTCTTATTAATTTCAAGTTCCCAAAAATTAATGTTAAACAACATAAGCTTGGAAGAATTAAAACATAATTTCATTAAAAATTTTATATCCTATCAAAAGAAGGTGACAAAATAGTAGAGTTGTTAAGTTGATTGTCAGATATTAGGATATATTGTTAAGTACAATTTACTACTCACCTAAATATTTAAAATTTAGTGATTTTATACTTTGACCAATAAGAAAATCCAAATAAATAGTTCTATACATTTAAACATTTTATATCTCTAAATTATTAACTTGGGCTTTTGGAGCTTGTAGCTAGAATAACAATATTGCACCATAATACATTTAAATTGTCATGTATTGAGATGTGAATTAATCCCTACCCCATGTTTGATTTGTGTCATTTCAATGTTTCTAACTAGATGTATGGTTGTCCTATGATATCTCAAAATTTTGTTAGCCAACCTAAACCACTTTATGATGTAACCCTTCCCATTTCTCATTTGTAGAACTATGAATAAGAATTGGAATTCATCTAAAGGTGTCAAAATGGGTGACTTTGAAGGGTTAAAATGGATAATGGGTATAAGTGAGTCAACCCATTTATACCCATTTAATTAGATGGGTATAAATGGATAAATGAAAAAAAAGAGTTGGGTAATCCAATTACCCATTTACAATCCATTTATTCTAAATTTTTACAAACTCATCTAAAATTCATTTTGTCAACTAAATTATCAATTTATACCACTCTTTGCGATTTGCACCCATCATTAATTTTAAATATTTACTTGTAATGCCCAATAATTCTAATTATAAAATTTTTCTCATCCGTGCACTATGTCACAAAATTACATACTATTTAATAATTGAACAATAACTTTAAAAATTTGGACTAAATAATATGAAAGTTAACATAAAACTTAATTCAAAAACTTTGAACCCCTATGATGCAAACATCAAAACTTGTGCTAAATGAATTAAGGATCTTTCAAACTTCCATTTATTTTCTTCAAATGCAAAGAGGTTCAGGCAAGAAACTTGGAAGACATTGGCATAGCTCGAGAAAAAAGATTAAGTTACTGCCCACAAACTAGCCCATTTAATTGGTGGAGTTATTGTGCAATCCATCTGTAGTTTGAGTCATTAATTTTTTTAGGATTGTTCCTATTTTTGTGTATTTTAATTAATTTTTATTTGAATTTTTATTAAGTTATTTGGTTAGATGTGTTTAGTCAATAAAAGGGCCAATCTTGTGTAAACCTTGAGATTAATGGGTTGCTAATTTAGTTGAGTCCAATAGTTTAGTTATTAGATAAGTGAAGTCAATCCAAGTCCAATTTGGAGTTTGGTTTAGGTTGGGGTTTCTCTCTATATAAGGGTTTAAACTTCATTGTAATACACAGTGGAGAGGTTATGACATTGAGCCTTTGAGGGTTTCCCTAAACTTTAGTGGATTCTCTTGCTTAACTTCAAATATTGATTCACTTTGAGTGTGTTCTTGAGTGGATTGAGTGTCGTATCAATTTGTATTCACCCAAATTGTGGATGGCCTACCCAAATTTTATTCAAATTTTGTTCAAACCTATCTCATTACGAACTGGGGTTTTCCTGTGGAATTGCGGATTTTCTCTCATCTTAGGGGAATTTGTATTAATTAGTATCAGAGCCTCAGTTCAAGGTGATAGGTTATATTCCTTTTATTTTCTTGTTTTTTCCTTTTAGTCATTTAAAAAAAACATTCATGAATTAGGATTTATTTGCTTTTAAGGTTTTAAATCTTTGATTTGTATTGTTCTTGTCTATTTTCTTATTGTTTCTTGGGTTCTTTAATGTTGTGATTGTGTTAATTTTATGGCTACCTTTTCTTGTTGATTTAAAAAAAAGGAGTACCATCACGATTACTGTAGCATTACTATTCCTGCATTATTGTTCCTGTGAATTGTTCATTGCACTGTTCATCGTAAAAGAAATTTTTTTTTCTATTTGATGCTTTGTTTGTGTGAATCCCAATCCTAGTCGAATCTTACAAACTTTGTGACTATTTTTTTTTTCTTTTCTAATTCTAATCATATTGATATTTCTTACATTAGATTATTTCCTAATCGAATTAGGGAAACATGGCCTTATTTTTCCAGCAATCTTTAAATGTCTAACTCGTAATCTAATTAGGAAATTGAAATCTAAAATTTTTAGCATTAAATCACCTCTTTCTTTAGAAAATTTCCATCATTAGTTCTTGAAATTTTCATGTTATATTTGCTGTCCAAATCTCCAGCCTTATTCATTCACTTTTTAGGCCACAACTGAGGTGTTTATTGGTTGGTATATTCACTAAATCCTTGAGGAACCAAATCTTGAGCAAATTCAAGATGCCATAGCATTGAATGAGTGTGAAACTATGAAAAGTGATTGTAAACATGAGTACTTTAGGGTATGCACGTGAGGTTAAGTGTGTAAGGTATTCTTTGTTCCACTAACATTTCGTGCACGATAAAGATGTCTACCAGAGGGAGTGCACAAAAAGTTGATCTTAATCTCATGATGGATACACTAAAAGGAGAACTTAAGTAGATTGTTGCTGAAGCCTTTGAACTACTCCATAGACAACTTGATCGAATGGCAAGCAAGGATGTCATGAGGAGGGGTTCCATGCACTCTATATCTTCAAGGCTGATCTATTCAAGGAAAGATGAGAAGGTTCATTTAGCAATTTCTTCCCAATCTAAATCCGAAGTTGAATCAATCACAGAGGAGTCAGTATGGAAATCATATCCACGCTTTCTACAACATAAGTGAATGGAGAATTTAGATAGCTACAATCAAAGTGAAATTAGTCAAGAGGGATTTCTCTTTACGTAGGTCCTTGTTAACGTCGATTGCTGAATACTCTAAGAAGGAATCACATATCAATGAACCAAAGAATTTGCTGCCAAAGAGGAATATTGTGACAGCCCCACCTTCCTTTAGGGCATACCCCAAAGGTTAGCAAACTACCTGCCCAACTCTCGCCAGAACTACTAAACCAAAATTTACAGTTACCATACTAAAACGCGCAATTTAACTTTGATTAATCAATCCATACTATATACAATGGAGTCTCTAACGATTTAACTTAAAGTACAAGCTAGAGTATCCAAACTTATACAAATACATGCGAGGTTTACTAATACAGAGGAGTTTAAAAAAAAAAACAAACTATAACTAGCTCAACTCTTTTCCCAAAATTCACGCTCCCAAAATTTCGTCCCCTGTAAGGAAAACAAAAGTAACAGGGTGAGTTTTCGCCCAATGAAGTACCAAAAGGGTCACGCAGTTAAGAATCACACAATTACAATTTTAAACGATCAAATATAAGCATCAAATAAAGATATAAGTACACACCACAACTTAAACAGAGTAGTTCATGTAAAAGGATACTGATGGCTCTCAAGAGCCAAATTCCCGTTGCATTAACTTGATCCAAACCCGTTGACACTCCGTCAACGTTTAAAGAAACAAAACCATGACCGTAGATCCCCACTTTACACAAATTTTCATCCACCAAGCATACCCCTTACCGGGCCCGAATACAAACAGAAATAGTGGCGGTAATACTCGAGTATACCAGATATCAGAAATATTCAGTATTCAGTGAATCAGGAACAGTTTCCTCATGTTTCGTCAATCTATCTCGACCAAACCCTTGCTGACTCGATTCGATTAATTACCAATGAGGTTTGAGCTCAAATTTCACAGTAAAGTCGTTGGATATTAGGCTCCAAGCGACATCAACTCATACATAAGTAACAGATCCAAATTGCACAGTAAACCAGTCAAATAGTCAAGGGAAACGAGTGTAATAAAGTACACCCTCGTCCCGCCCAGGATAAATTAAAGTCACAGTCATTCAAGTCATAAATTTCAAGCACAAGTAAATCGGCTAAGCAACAAGTCATGCGAGTGGCACTTCAAGTAAAAAAAACGTCAAAAATGTCTTCCCAAATTATGCCCTTGATCACCGACAAACTCTAAGAACAACCGAGATAAAATATTATGGTTCAACCATCTAAAGTTAGGTGAACCAAAGAAAATCCAAATAACTACTAGTGCAAAGATGCAAATATGATTTTGGAGTGAAAAGAAAACATTTGGACCTAAGAACATGAATAACCAAAGAGTCCTTCATGTCAATTCATCGCTGGAATTTCCAGCAACAAAATAGCTAAGAAGACAACCAATCTCGAACTTAAAGTGAAACAAATGCTACTAGAAAGCATATTAGAAGGAACCATCACTTTTCCTCTTATTTCTCACAGATTTTATCAAAATTGCAGCTTATACGCTACCATCAAAGTGTACGCAAGAAACCACATGTAACCTAAGTCCAAACCAACCCAAAATCATCCCTCTTATATCATTTATTTCACAAGAAAGGAAGTAGTAAAAATTTCAGCAGTACATCCCCTTGTTTTCTTCACTTTTCCATCCAAACTCAACCCCAAATTTCATCTCAATTCAACCTCAATCACAACCACAAGTCATAAACTATCAATACACTTGTTTAAAGCCACAAAACCATCCAAATATAGCAAATTTATAGATCAAATATCAACCACAACAAAGCTGAATTTTGGAAACCCTAAGCTGAAATTTTCAAACACATGCTGGATTTTCCTTAAGCAAGTCAAACTAACATATAAAAGCTACATAATTCACATGGCAAAACTACCAAATCATGGCCAAGTTCAAGCATCATATAAAAGCTGAAATTTCACCATCAAAGCTGTAATTTTTCCAATCACCTCTTAAACCATGAAATTTTCCATGTAAACTACCAAAATCCAACTCTAAAACCACTAGCATGCAAATAATAGAAGTAAAAAGGGTTTCTTGCCATAGTTACCTTGAAACCCCAAGAAAAATGGAAACCAAGTGCATCTTCCCCCAAAATCTCTCCACTAAAACCTTTAATCTTCCTTAGATGCACTTTTTATGGACTAGTTTGCAAGATCAATGGTTAAAACTCAAGATTCAAGCAAGAAATTTGAGGTTGAAGATGAAGTTTTCTTTCCCTTTTTTCTCTCAAGAGATTCGGCCAAAGCTAGGAAGAAAGTGATAGGATTTTTGGTCAAATTTTGGTTTTATTCAATAATAAGAAAGGTTGTAGTCAAAATCCACACTCCAAGGATTTCGCGACACCTGGCTCCCTAAGGTTAGTCCTCGTCTCTTTGTCTTCCAAAGGCTAAACTATCTAGCTAACTTCTAATTATCTCTTAGCACCTTATAAAATAATATCCATTTATGCAAAGCTCCTTCTAATCTTCAAAATTTTATCTCACCTATCGTATTAGCGGGTCCTACCACCCTAATGCATTTCGAACTTAACATGAACTAATTTATACAAGGAAAATGATTTAAAAACTTGTCTCACTTATAAAAATATTTAGGAAATTAAGGTAATAAAGGAAAGTAAAGAAAATTGTATTCGGAGAAATAAAATAAAATAAAAAAAATTTTCGGGTCCTCACACTCTCTCTCCCTTAAAAGAATTTCGTCCTCGAAATTTCTCACCTTGATTAACAAACACTTCAGGGTATTTCTTTTGCATTTCTTCCTCCACTTGTCAGGTTACCTCTTCTACCCCATGATTTCTCCACAAGATTTTTACCAAGGAAACTTGCTTGTTTCTCAGTTCCTTAATCTTTCGGTCGAGTAACTGCACGGATCTCTCCTCATAGGTGAGGGACTCATCTACTTCAACTTCTTCTGATTGTAAGATGTGAGTCGGATTAGGATGGTACTTCTTTAGCATCGAGACATGGAAGACGTCATGAATCATGGCAAATTCGGTGGTAGTTTGAGTCGGTAGGCCACCTTTCCAACTCGTCGGAGAATTTTGAAGGGTCTTACAAATCTTGGTTGAAGCTCCTTTCCTTTATCCGCCGTGACACTTCGCAACGGAGTGATCTTAAGAAATACAAGATCCCTAGTTTCGAACTCCGAATCCTTCTTTCGATTGTCCGCGTAACCTTTTGCCGACTTTGAGCCGTTTGAAGTTTTTGACGTATCAATTTGACCTTTTCATGTGCATCCTCCATCCATGGCACTGTTATTGGATCTAAAATCTTCTTTTCCCCCACTTCATCCTAGTAAATCGGTGATCGGCACTTTCTTCCGTAAAGAGCTTCGTATGGTGCCATTTGAATAGACGAATGGTAGCTGTTATTATAGGCAAACTCCACCAATGTTATGTGCTGGCTCCAACTACCTCCAAAATCCAAAATACATGTTCTTAATATATTCTCGAGAGTTTGAATGGTTATTTCCGAGTGTTCATCTGTCTGGGGGTGGTATGTAGTATTAAGGTTTAGTTTGGTCTCTAAGGTTTCTTGCAACTTTTGCCAAAATCGAGACACAAATCGGGGATCTCTGTCTGAAACTATACTCACTAGGATTCAATACAATCTTACAATTTTTTATCCATATACAGTTGAGCCAACTTTTTCATAGAATACTTCATGTTCACTAGCAAGAAATGGGCCGATTTGGTTAGTAGGTCGACGATTACCCAAACAGCATCATGGCCTCTCTGCGTTCATGGCAAACCCGAGACAAAGTCTACCGTAATGTTTTCCCACTTTCATTCGGTTATCTCGAGGGGTTGTAACAAACCATAGGATTTTTTATGTTTGGTTTTAACTTGTTGACAGATATGACAAGTTTGAACATATTAAGCACTTTTTCATGTTATCCCACCAATATAACCCTCTTAAATCCTGATACATCTTACTACTACCCGGATGGATCGTATACTTGGACCGATGAGCTTTCTCCAAAATTTTCTTTTTCAACATTTCATCTTTCGGCACCACTACTCGGTTTCGATATCTCAAAATTCCTTCGGAACTCAAATTGAAATCAGACAACTCTCCTTTTTGCATCTTTTTCATCCATTTCTGCACCACCGAATCTTTCTTCTGAGCCTCTTTGATTCAATCTAGTAGAATGGATTTCACCGTAATATTTCCCAAAAACACCTTCTGGTGTTCCAGGTGAGAATTCCACTCACTAACTTTTTCTAACATATCTCATTCATTAATTATTAACCCAACCACTTGAGCCTTTCGACTTAGAGCGTCAACTACTACATTGGCCTTCCCAGGATGGTAGTTAATCGTACAGTCATAATTTTCTAAAAATTCCATCTATCGACGCGGCCTCACGTTCAACTCTTTCTGAGAAAATAAGTATTTAAGACTCTTATGATTCGTATAAACCTCAAAAGTTACCCCGTACAAATAATGTCTCCACTTTTTCCGGGCAAAGACAACAGCTGCTAATTTCAAGTCATGGGTCGGATAATTTTTCTCATGAGCTTTCAACTTTCTAGAGGCAAAGGTAACCATATTCTTATTTTGCATTAATACGCACCCTAATGCTTCTCTTGAGGCATCAGTATATACAGTGAAACTGTCTTTTCTATTAGGTAGAGTTAAAAACTGGTGCCATAATCAACTTTTTATTCAATTATTGAAACTAGTTTCACATCTAGTATCCCATACAAAACTGCCATGCTTCTTCATCAAATCGGTTCAAGACCCGGTAAGTTTTCAAAAATTCTTAATAAACCGACGATAATACCCTACCAACTCTATGAAGCTACGAATCTAAGTAGGATTTTCTGACCCCTTCCATTCAATTATTGCCTCTACTTTCATCGGATCTACAGCGATACCATCTTTTGAAATCACATGCCCTAGAAAAGAGATTTTCTCCAACCAAAATTCACGTTTGCTAAATTTAGCATATAACTGATGTTCTTTTAAAATCTGTAATACCATTCTCAAATGTTGTTCATGATCCTCTCGAGTTTTCAAGTAGACAAGGATGTCATCGATAAACACGACTACAAATCGATCCAAGTGGGGTTTGAAAATCCGATGCATCAAATCCATAAATACGGCAGGGGCGTTGATTAATCTAAAGGGCATGACTGCAAATTCAAAATGTCCATATCTAGAATTAAATGCAATTTTTGGTACATCCTCCTTCTTAATTCGCAGTTGATAGTACCCCTGTCGGAGGTCTAATTTCGAAAATATCACTACTCCTTGCAACTGGTCAAACAATTCATCAATATGTGGCAGAGGGTATTTATTCTTAATTGTCACATCATTCAACCTCCGGTAATTTATACACAACCTTAAACCTCCGTTTTTTTCTTAACAAATAGCCCATAGGCTCGAATAATCCTCGATCCAATAAATCTTGCAACTGCAATTTCAATTTCTTGAGTTCAGCAGGTGCATCTGATATGGAATTTTACAGATAGGTGATGTCCCCAGTAACAAGTCAATCTTAAATTCTATCTCTCTTTCCAGAGGCAAAGTCACTAACTCGTTAGAGAACACATTCGAATACTCTTTCACCATCGGTACATCTTCTGCCTTCAACTTTGAAAAGTTAGGAAATCTTGCGCTCCTTTACTAAGTAATTTCTTAGCCCGAAAACCCAAAAGAAGTGCAGATGAGGCTAATCTACCCCTTACATCTAACTTTACGGTTGCTTCTCCAGGTATACGAAATTCTATCACTGTTCTCTTACAATTCAGTTGAGCATCATATCGAGTTAACCAATCCATACCCAAGATAATATCGTACCCCTTAATAGTAAGTTTAGTAGATCCCTCAATAGTTTTCTCTCTTCAACCCAAATTTCGCAATTCTTATAAATCATACTAGTGATGCAATTCTTATAAATCATACTGGTGATCAAACGTTGGTCACCTGTAGGAGTACTAACTTCTAAGTCATATGGTAACCTAACAGGTTTCACATCAATTTCATACATAAAATTGGGGTTGACAAAGAATGGGTAGCACCAGAATCTATTAAAATTTTAGCTAAACGGTGGAATATAGGGATCATACCTTCTACGAGCTCAGATGAATCAGGGACCTGATGTTGCTCTAGCACGTATACCCAAGTCGACATCTTTGGTCTATTCCTTTCCACTTTTGACTGTCCAGGGTTTGTCTTGGTTGACTGTTAGATCCCACTCTTTTCTCGAGATGGAACTAGACAATTGACAATCTTATGCACGGCACTTCTACAGCGCAAGCATTTTCTTTCTTTCCACCAACAATTTTTCTTTGTGTGATTTGGCTTCCCACAATATCTGTAGGAAACACGGGGAGCTAATGCTGAGCCTCCTTGTGAGGCACTTCTCTGTTGTCCTCTCCCGTCTTGACCTCCTCTTAACGGGACTCCTCTTGGCGTCCCTGGAAGTTTCATTCCACCAGTCCTCCTTCCAAACTTAGGAGGTGCATTTTTATCCCCTTGTCCTAAACTACTACCAAGCATACCCCGTTTCTCTGTTTGAAATGTTCTAACTTGCAGCACCGCACTTTCAACCCACTGGATTTTCTCTACAGCATCACTAAATGTATTGATTTGGACTGCTGTTAAATCCTTTTGAATCTCAACATTCAACCCTTGAACAAATCACCTTATTCATCTTTGCTCTGTCACGATTAGTTCAGAAGCAAATTTAGATAGCCTAGTAAATTGAGTTTCATACTCAACTACAGTTTGAGCTCCCTGGAGAAATCTAATAAACTCATTCTCCATTTTCTCCTGAATCAAAGACAAAAAATACTTTGCATTAAACTCCCTCATGAAGTTTACCCAAGTCCTCGGGGTTTGTTCTCTTTCCCATTTCATTCGTATCACATTCCACCAAAAACGGGTTGTTCTCTCCAACTGGAAGACAACAAAGGTCACCTGTCTCTTCTCAGTATAATGCAAAGTTGCAAAAATATCAATCATTTTCTCCAACCACCTCTCGGCTACATCAGGGTCAGGTCTTCCGAGAAATTTTGATGGGGAGAATTTTTGAAATCATTTGAGGGCTCTGTTGTGACGCCCCGAAAAGAATGAGTGTGAGAACCCGAAAATTTTCTAATTTTCTAGTGTTTATTTTATTTAATCGTCCACCTTTTCTACATTTCTTTATTAGAAAAATTCTCCAGATAAAGTTTATGAGCAAAGATAGTTTTAAAATGATTTTTCTAGTATCGGTTAGTTTTTGAGAAATTAAGAGCGTATTTTGAACGTGGGACCCGCAAGTGCGGTAAATGCATTATATTTTTGACAACTTGTTGGAATTTTGTATTAAGTGATATTATTTTACCAAGTGTTAAGATATTTGTATTGGAGAGACAAAAAGATAAGTTTTAAACCTAAAGGTGACAAGTGTCACCATCTAATTTAATCTTGGATTTTGACCATTTGACTTTACCTTTACCTTTACCAAATAAATACAAAAAAATTGATCAAAATAAGCTTCATTTTGCAAGCTTCTTGGCCGAATGTTCTTGCTCAAGAAAGAAAGAAAAGCTCTCAATTTCTTCCTTCTATTTCTTGTTCAATCTTCAAATCCAACCAATAAAACTCCAAATCATTCCATAAAATCTCTTTGCTAAGTGGTCTTGAGGTGTTTTGTGGAGTTGTTTGGAAAGCTAAGGTGATTTGTTGCTCTATCTCTTGTATCGCTAAGGTGAGTTGTGAAGAATCACTCTCCTCCCTTAATTGATGTTCAATTCATGATTGGTGGTGGTATAAGATGCACTTTTATGGATTATATCTTGATTTTGGTTGAATTGGTGAAGTTTTATAATTATTGGGGATTTTTCTGTTTTCATATGGATATGATTATGTGGTCATGTATGATAATTGGAAATGATATTTAAGGAAGCTAGAAGGTGAAAAAAGTGGATAATTGCAAGCAATTTCTGTTTTGGAAGAAATCTGGAAAATTAGGGTTCTTGGCAATTACATTCTGCCCGAATTTGTAGCTCCTAGTTAGAGGCCGAATTGGCCTTGGCTTAAAACATGAAAGTTGTAGGGAATGACATTTTGGAGGTGCCTACAAAATTTTAGGTCAATCTGAGTAGTGTAGAATGAGAAAAGTCGAAATTACTATTGTTGTTCTGGTTTTACCCGAATGTAAGAATTGCGCCTGTAATTGGTTGTTTTGGCTGGAATTGCTTCCGAATTGGTTGTTGAGGTCTTCTGATGAAATTTAGCCCTATTTCTTAGCTTTCAGCTGGTTTTGGAATTTCTGGATTTGGACTTGGATAGCCTGCTTTATGATATTTCCGCTAGAATGCATTCTGTGAATCTATTTTTGTGATTCTGGTATGGTATCTTGCATTTTTGACCTGGTTACACTCGAAACTGGGTTGAGTGACCTTCTGAAATACTGTAGCCCTGTCTCTTAGCTTCGAAACGGTGGGACTTGAACCTTCATCCGACAATCGTAGCGCCTTTGGTACCATTACCGCAAAATGACGTCAAAAACTGTTTTTCTGGTTTTGAGCTTAACTTTCATTTCCGGACTTTTCCCTAGCTTGACTTGTACTAGTACTACTTGGAGCTTGCTGAATGGCTATTGGATGAACTTGTTGTTGTGTGTGTACCTTTGGGATGGAATGAGGAAATAATGAAGCCATGATGGCTGGAAAAGTTAGCAAATTCAGGGGAAGTGCTGTCCGAACTTTGAAGGGATTTGTTTGCATTGAGTTTGTGATCTAAGACTTGGATTTGAGCAAGGCAATGTTATATACTGGATGATTTCTGAGCCGTGGAGGTGAGTGACCCCAAACTATTGTTAAAGCTTCTTATGAAATGTTTCTTGCATTATTTACTCGACTGCATCTCATGCGTGCTTGCATGTGAATTCATGATATGATTTTGGCTTCAATGAGCTCTTGGGGAGTCTTGTGCTGGACACCAACGTCTCCACCTCTGTTTACTTGGAGCAAATGGCTCCGGAGCTCAAAAAGGGGCTCCCTCTTAATGTTAATGTGAATGTTAAATGTTCTATTTGAGCGTTGGGTGTTCAAGTGCTATGACTTCACTGGCTCACGAGAGCAATAAATGGACATTTGATCTCTGAATCATGACATCATCGAAAGGATCGAAATGCAACATTGTGAAATATATTTGATTACTGATTTTGCTGGTTACTCGCTGAGCTTCTAGCTCACCCCAAAACTATTTTATTCCCCTCCACAGGGCTCGTGGCGAAGGAAACGTTTGTATTAAAGTTCTCCGTGTGAATGGTTGGTATCAAGGATCAGAGTGGCACAGTGGAAGCATGGACGCTTCGCTTTTGATATGTAATTATTTATTGGAGAATTTGATGTAATATTTGAAGTTTTATCTTGTAATCTGTTTGAGGAATGTAGTGAACGACTGAGTCCCGGCGAGAGTTGGACAGGCGGCCCGCCGAACCCTCTGGTTCGCCTTAGGGGGAGGTGGGGTTGTCACATCTGTCCTCAACCTCCACATGATTTCCAAGGTTTTCAGGTTTAATAACGGGGTTTTGGCCATGACGATCCACTATTTGGGCTCAAAAGATCGGTTATACGTTGGATAGCGGTGGTTATTTGAGCGCTAGGGTCAACCCCCGGTTCATGATTTTGTTCAGCCATTGGTTCACGATTATCCCCTTTCATTCAAGGGTTGTCGAGGTCCACGCCTACGGTCTCGTCCACTACGTCTACCCTCCATTGATTTTTAACAAGTTTAGGGTCGGAATGTAAATGCAAAAGTTAAAATTTCGTAGATATATGAGTAAAAGTATGAATATAAACAAGCTAACAGGACAAGTATATTTAACACAACTTTATTATACATGTCACACAGTAGTAGTCAGATACAAGCAAAAGCGATCCCATTAGAAAAGTAGCGGGGTCATAACAAAAGCACAATGTACAAAACTATGCCCAAAAGTACAAAACATCCAACTAGAAGCTTTCCTAACTACCCCAAACATGGCTCATAGGAGCTCTAACCTAGTTTCCAACCAAGCTAACAGACTTTCTCTCGTGGCTAGAACTAGGTGCATCTCCCTCTTTAGGGGCTCCGTCGCCCTGAACCTTCACAAGTGCATTAGCGCCAATCACTTCCTGGATTAGCGTTTCACACTTATCAATGATACTCCCAGATCGATCTCTAATCTCTCAGACCACCCTAGTGAGGTGGTTATTAACTACCTGTAGCTGCTCTTTAACAGTATTTGTCCTCTTCTGCTCCATCGATATATCCTCCTGGAGCTCCCGAATCCTGTCCGCTTGCGCCCTCATGATGCTCCTCATCCTCACCATCTCAGTTTGGTTCCTAGCACATGCCAAGCCTAAGCCTCCTCCTCTCTTTTAGTACTGCCAAAATCACATGATTAGCATAGGAGTAGTTCTGCCAACGACTACATCGTCTAGTCCGACTAGCAGTACTCCAACACCGGATCAGTCCTCCTGGCCTCTCCTCATAATCAATGACTGGAAAGGGCCTCCGAGACGGCTCACCTCCACCCTTTCCATTGGCTCCGTCCATAACCTACAAGGATAATCATAGTTTACAACTTAGGCAGGATTAATCATGCTTAATGACACCCTAACACATCACCCTAAGTTCCTTAGAATCAAATTTCTATTTCGCCCAAACCACTTCTAACCTAAGCTCTGATACCAACTGTGACAGCCCCACCTTCCCTTAGAGCATACCCCAAAAGTTAGCAGACTGTCTGCCCAACTCTCGCCAGGACTACTAAACCAAAATTACAGTTACCATACTAAAACGCCCAGTTTAATTTCGATTAATCAATCCATACTATATACAATGGAGTCTCTAACGATTCAACTTAAAGTACAAGCCAAAGTATCCAAACTTATACAAATACAAATGAGGTTTACTAATACAGAGGAGTTTAAAAAAAACAAACTATAACTAACTCAACTCTTTTCCCAAAATTCACGCTCTCAAAATTTCACCCCCTGTAAGAAAAACAAAAGTAATAGGGTGAGCTTTCGCCCAATGAGGTACCAAAAGGGTCACGCAGTCAAGAATCACACAATTACAATTTTAATTGATCAAATATAAGTATCAAATAAAGATATAAGTACACACCACAACTTAATAGAGTAGTTCAAGTAAAAGGATACAGATGGCTCTTAAGAGCCAAATTCCCCGTTGCATTAACTTGATCCAAACCCGTTGACACTCCGTCAACGTTTAAAGAAGCAAATCATGACCGTAGATCCCCACTTTATACCAATTTCCGTCCACCAAATATATCCCTAATCGGGCCCGAACACTAAACAGAAACAGTGGCGGTAATACTCGAATATACCATATATTAGAAATATTCAATAGTCAGTGAATCAGGAACAGTTTCCTCATCTTTCGTCAATCTACCTCGACTAAACCATTGCTGGTTCGATTCGATTAACTACCAATGAGGTTTGAACTCAAATTTCACAATAAGGTCATTGGATATTAGGCTCCAAACAACATCAACTCATGCACAAGTAACAGATCCAAATTGTACAGTAAATTGGTCAAATAGTCAAAGGAAATGAGTGTAATAAAGTACACCCTCAACCTGTCCAGGAAAAATTAAAGTCACGGTCATTCAAGTTATAAATTTCAAGCACAAGTAAATCGGTTAAGCAACAAGTCGTGCGAGTGGTACACTTCCAGTTCAAGCAAAAATAATGTCAAAAGTTTCCTTCCGAATTATGTCCTTGATCACCGACAAACCCTAAGAACAACGAAGATAAAATATTATGGTTCAACCATCCAAAATTTAGGTTAACCAAAGAAAATCGAAGTAACTACTAGTGCAAAGATGCAAATATGATTTTGGAGTGAGAAGAAAACATTTGGACCTAAGAACATGAATAACCAAAGAGTCCTTCATTTCAATTCATAGTTGGAATTTCCGGCAACAAAATAGCTAAGAAAACAGCCTACCTCGAGTTTAAAGTGAAACAAATGCTACTAGAAAGCATACTAGAAGGAACCATCACTTTTCCTCTTGTTTCTCACATGATTTTATCAAAATTTCAGCTTATACAATACCATCAAAGTACACGTAAGAAACCACATGTAACCTAAATCCAAACAAACCCAAATCATCCCTCTTATTTCATTTATTTCACAAGAAAGGAAGTAGTAAAAATTTCAGCAGCACTTCCCCTTGTTTTCTTTACTTTTCCATCCAAACTCAACACCAAATTTCATCTCAATTCAACCTCAATCACAACCACAAGTCATAAACTATCAATACACTTGTTTAAAGCCACAAAACCATCCCAATATAGCAAATTTATAGCTCAAATATCAACCACAACAAAGCTGAATTTTGGAAACTCTAAGCTGAAATTTTCAAATACATGCTGGAATTTTTCTTAACCAAGCCAAACTAACATATAAAAACTACATAATTCGCATAGCAAAGCTACCAAATCATGGCCAAGCTCAAGCATCATATAAAAGCCAAAATTTCACCATCAAGGTTGTAATTTTTCCAATCACCTCTTAACCATGAAAATTTTCATATAAACTATCAAAATCCAATTCTAAAACCACTAGTATGGAAATAATAGAAGTAAAAAGGATTTCTTGCCATAGTTACCTTGAAACCCCAAGAAAAATGGAAACCAAGTGCTTTTTCCCCCAAAATCTCTGCACTAAAGCCTTTAATCTTCCTTAGATATCACCTTTTATGGATTAGTTTGCAAAATCAATGGTTAAAACTCAAGATTCAAGCAAGAAATTGAGGTTGAAGATGAAGTTTTCTTTCCCTTTTTTCTCTCAAGGGGTTCGGCCAAAGCTGGGAAGAAAGTGATAGGATTTTTGATCAAATTTTGGTTTTATTCAATGATAAGAAAGGTTGTAGTCAAAGTCCACACTCCAAGGATTTCGCGACACCTAGCTCCCTAAGGTTAGTCCTCGTCTCTTTGTCTTCCAAAGGCTAAACTATCTAGTTAACTTCTAATTATCCCTTAGCACCTTATAAAATAATATTCCTTTATGTAAAACTCCTCGTAATCTTCAAAATTTTATCACACCTACCGCATTAGCGGGTCCTACCTCCCTAATGCATTTCAAACTTAACATTAACTAAATTATACAAGGAAAATGATTTAAAAACTTTTCTCACTTATAAAATATCAAGGAAATTAAGGTAATAAAGTAAAGTAAAGAAAATTGTATTCGGAGAAATAATATAAAATAAGAAAATTTTTTCGGGTCCTCACACTTTCTCCCCCTTAAAAAAATTTCATTCTCAAAATTTCTCACATTGATTAACAAACAGCTCAGGATATTTCTTTTGCATTTCTTCCTCCACTTCCCAGGTTGCCTCTTATATCCCATGATTTCTCCACAAGATTTTCACTAGGGGAATTTGGTTGTTTCTTAGTTCCTTAATCTTTCAGTCGAGCAACTGAACGGGTCTCTCCTCATAGGTGAGGGACTCATCTATTTCAACTTCTTCTGGTTGTAAGATGTGAGTCGGATCAGGATGGTACTTCTTTAGCATCGAGACATGGAAGACGTCATGAATCCTGGACAAACTCGGTGGTAGTTCGAGTCGGTATGCCACATTTCCAACTCGTTGGAGAATTTTAAAAGGTCCCGCAAATCTTAGTTGAAGATTCTTTCCTTTACCCACTGTGACACTTCGCAACGGAGTGATCTTAAGAAATGCAAAATCTCTAGTTTCGAACTCCAAATCCTTTCTTCGATTGTCCGTGTAACGCTTTGCCGACTTTGAGCTGTTTGAAGTCTCTAACGTATCAATTTGACTTTTTCATGTGCATCCTCCATCCATGGCACTGTTATTGAATCTAAAATCTTATTTTCCCCTACTTCATTCCAGTAAACCGGTGATCGGCAGTTTCTTCCATAGAGAGATTCGTATGGTGCCATTTGAATAGGTGAATTGTAGTTGTTATTATAGGCAAACTCCACCAATGTCATGTGTTGGCCCCAACTGCCTCCAAAATTCAAGATACATGTCCTTAACATATCCTAGAGGGTTTGAATGATTCCGATTGTCCATCTGTCTGGGGGTGGTTTGTAGTACTAAGGTTTAGTTTGGTCCCTAAGGCTTCTTGCAACTTTTGCCAAAATCGAGACATGAATCGGGGATCCCTGTCTGAAACTATACTCACTGGGACTCCATACAATCTTACAATTTCATCCATATACAGTTGAGCCAACGTTTCCATAGAATACTTCATGTTCACTGGCAAGAAATGAGTTGATTTGGTTAACCGGTTGACGATTACCCAAACGGCATCATGGCCTATCTGCGTCCGTGGCGAATTCGAAACAAAGTCCATCGTAATGTTTTTCCACTTCCATTCAGGTATCTCGAGGGGTTGTAACAAACCAGAGGGTTTTTGATATTCGGTTTCAACTTGTTGACAGATAAGACAAGTTTGAACATATTGAGCAATTTTCTTCTTCATGTTATCCCACCAATATAACCCTCTTAAATCATGATATATCTTACTACTACCCGGATGGATCGTATACTTGGACCGATGAGCTTCCTCCAAAATTTTATTTTTCAATATTTCATCGTTCGACACCACTACTCGGTTCCGATATCTCAAAATTCCCTCGGAACTCAAATTGAAATCAGGCAACTCTCCTTTTTGCACATTTTTCATCCATTTCTGTACCACCGAATCTTTCTTCTGAGACTCTTTGATTCAATCTAGTAGAGTGGATTTCACCGTAATATTTCCAAAAAACACCTTCTGGTGTTCCAGGTGAGGATTCCATTCGCTAACTTTTTCTAACATATCTCATTCCTTAATCATTAACCCAATCACTTGAGCCTTTCGACTTAGAGCGTCAACTACTACATTGGCCTTCCCAGGATGGTAGTTAATCGTATAGTCATAATCTTCTAAAAATTCCATCAATCGACGCTGTCTCACGTTCAACTCTTTCTGAGAAAATAAGTACTTAAGGCTTTTATGATCCATATAAACCTCAAAAGTTACCCCGTACAAATAATGTCTCCACTTTTTCAGGGCAAAGACAACAGCTGCTAATTCCAAGTCTTAGTGGGATTTTCTGGCCTCTTCCATTCAGTTACTGCCTCTACTTTCGTCGGATCTATATTAATATAATCTTTTGAAATCACATGCCCTAGAAAAGAGATTTTCTCCGACCAAAACTCACATTTGCTAAACTTAGCATATAACTGATATTCTATTAAAGTCGGCAATATCATCCTTAAATGATAGTCATGCTCCTCTCGAGTTTTCGAGTAGACAAGGATGTCATCGATAAAGTGAAAGACAACTAACCTCGAGCTTAAAGTGAAACAAATGCTACTAGAAAGCATACTAGAAGGAACCATCACTTTTCCTCTTATTTCTCACATGATTTTATCAAAATTTCAGCTTATACACTACCATCAAAGTGCACGCAAGAAACCACATGTAACCTAAGTCCAAACCAACCCAAAATCATCCCTCTTATATCATTTATTTCACAAGAAAGGGATAGTAAAAATTTCAGCACCACTTCCCCTTGTTTTCTTTACTTTTTCATCCAAATTCAACACCAAATTTCATCTCAATTCAACTTTAATCACAACCACAAGTCATAAACTATCAATACACTTGTTTAAACCCACAAAACCATCCAAATATAGCAAATTTATAGCTCAAATATCAACCACAAAAAAGCTGAATTTTGGAAACCCTAAACTGAAATTTTCAAATACATGCTGGAATTTTCCTTAAGCAAGTCAAACTAACATATAAAAGCTACATAATTCACATGGCAAAACCACCAAATCATGGCCAAGTTCAAGCATCATATAAAAGCTGAAATTTCACCATCAAAGCTATAATTTTTCCAATCACCTCTTAAACCATGTAAACTACCAAAATCCAACTCTAAAACTACTAGTATGCAAGTAATAGAAGTAAAAAGGATTTCTTGCCATAGTTACCTTGAAACCCCAAGAAAAATGGAAATCAAGTGCTTCTTCTCCCAAAATCTCGGCACTAAAGCCTTTAATCTTCCTTAGATATTACCTTTTATGAACTAGTTTGCAAGATCAATTGTTAAAACTCAAGATTCAAGCAAGAAATTTGAGGTTGAAGATGAAGTTTTTTTCCCTTTTTGCCCTCAAGAGGTTCGGCCAAAGCTAGGAAGAAAGTGATAGGATTTTTGGTCAAATTTTGGTTTTATTCAACGATAAGAAAGGTTGTAGTCAATGTCCACACTCCAAGGATTTCGCGACACTTGGCTTCCTAAGATTAGTCCTCATCTCTTTGTCTTCCAAAGGCTAAACTATTTAACTAACTTTTA
This sequence comes from Coffea arabica, assembly GCF_036785885.1. Taxonomy (NCBI): domain Eukaryota; kingdom Viridiplantae; phylum Streptophyta; class Magnoliopsida; order Gentianales; family Rubiaceae; genus Coffea; species Coffea arabica. The sequence continues at coordinate 34,289,448 of NC_092318.1, read as the reverse complement.
ATTATCCCTTAACACCTTATAAAATAATATCCATTTATGCAAAGCTTCTCCTAATTTTCAAAATTTTATCGCACCTACCGCAATAGCGGGTCCTACCTCCCTAATGCATTTCAAACTTAACATGAACTAACTTATATAAGGAAAATGATTTAAAAACTTGTCTCACTTATAAAAATATCTAGAAAATTAAGGTAATAAATTAAAGTAAAGAAAATTGTATTCGGAGAAATAAAATAAAATAATATAAAATAAGGAAATCTTTTCGGGTCCTCACAAATATCTTTTTACTAATCAAATGGATTTGGTGGTTGTTGATTTGCAAGGAAGTGGAGATGTGATTCTAGCAAGTGTTCAACCAAAGTTGCTGCCTAAGGAGTCTCCACCATTAGGCGCAGGCATCCCAGGTAATTCAGTCTTATGGTTCGTCATTATTTGTATATGGCCTTTTTTTCCTAAGTGCTCATTTTGTATGGGCTTTTAGTTTAATGTTTCTATTCAGTGGACGTGGTTATTGGCAAGAACTTATTGAATCCATCATTTGGGCTCATAATAAATTAAAAGTTGCTCCTGCTACTCAGCCGAGAGCCTTGAGCATTGTACAAGGATGTGCTGTAGGAGTAACCCATTACCTTCTGGGTGGAATTGCCACAACAAGGGCATTCTTCTTAGCAAGAATTATTGCAGTAGGATAATGGCTAGGAGGATTTGAAAGGCATTATGGGCATTAAGATTTTCAAGGTTTAGCCAAGGCTTAGCTCAGGACCCCACTACTCGTCGTATTTGGTTTGGTATTGCTACCGCACATGACTTCGTCACTACTTTGTGGAAAATCATTAGGTATGAATATGTTAGATACCTGTGACTCGATTGGTGAAATAGTATCTCTCCCCCCAAAAGCATGTTTTTTTTTACCGACGCACAAAGAAAATATTTGGTTGCGAATGAACCAAATATTGAGGAATTGTCCATATGTAAAATCATAATTATTGATACGGGCCTTTTCCACAGAAAGGGGGAATCTTGTGTTACAATAGAAGTAGAAGTGATGAGCAATCCTTGGAAAGCATTTAACATTCAAGCAAACATTTACAAATAGTCACATAGTCACTTATTGTACAAACTCACAAGGATCACTCACTAGTCTAAGCCAAAATAACGTCAAAAGTTTCCTTCCGGATTATGCCCTTGATCACCGACAAACCCTAAGAATAACCAATCCCAAATTGAAGTGAGCAAATGTAATTCAAAGTTTTCGAAATAAAACTAACACTTTTCATCTTAGGTGATACCAAATCTTGGCCAAAAACAACTCATATACTACTATTGAAGTACATTCAAGGATACATATGTAACTTAAAATCCAACTAACCCTAAAATCAAACCTTACATCTCACTAATATTCATAAGAGTAAGTAATAGAAATTTGGGCAGCACGCCTTTTGTATTTAGATATTTCCTAGCCACTTAGGGCTTCATTTCTTTCCTCAACTCAGCCCAAATTCACACATAAGCAATTTTAACACAATAGCTCTTCAACTAGGCTTAATATAATCCAATTACAAGTCAATTCTAACAATGGAACCACCAAGATCAAAGCTGGAAACTAGTTTTAAAGACAAATAGCTAAATAACAGGTTTGACATCTTCCAGCGTTTTGGTCACAATTGAAGCTACGCTTATCAAATTGGGGTAAATTTTATGGTGTTTCAAAGCTAAGACAGAGACCTACATTTTCTATGAAGACATCAACACCCAGTTCGTGTATTTTCAAGGTCAAAATGTGAAATCTCAGAGAAAACAGAAAGCTGCCCATGAAATAGGGCATTTGGCAGTCAGGGGTATTTTAGTCATTTCACAAGATACAATACTCAGATTGAGTTGAAATTTTTCAGGTTGATAGTTAACTCCATTCGCTACAACTTTCATGTTTTGAGCAAGACCTGATTCGACTTTTATCATGGATGAATATGCAAGTCAGTTTGGTTCTAAAATAGGGCAGAATCACTACAATTGCTGGAATTTGATGTTTCAATGCTTAAAAGTAACATTCATGCCTTTAATCACTACCCCAAATCCCTATCCAAGCTCATAAACATCATATACAAGATAAACAACATTACTCAAAATTGAAAATTACAAACCCTAGCTGAAAATTATAAGCTAATAAGTAAGACCATGAAACCTTCCATAAAATCCATCACAATCAAGCCATGTGTTGCTTAAATTGCAAAATAAGAAAGAAAAGAGAGGTTTCTAGTATAATACCTCAAAACCCCCAAAATAAGTTATAATACAAGAACTTTCTTCCTCCCAAAATTTCCACCAAGCTCACATCCAAGCTTTCCCAAAGATTGATCGGAGTGGATTTAAGTTTCACGTTAATTTTCTCAAGAATCAAGCAAGCTCTCAAGTTGTAAAAAATGGGAAATTTTTCTCTCTTCTCGTCTCCCTAGAGTTCGGCCATCATGAAGGAAATGAAGAAGAAATGAAGCCAAGAGAAAGATAAGAAGATAGGAAATTAGTTTGGTCAAAGTTGGTTGGATGGCCACCAAGTGTCACTTTAGGATTACATCTCATAGTTTTTCCTTTTCTCCCTTTCTTTTTTAGTCAAAATTTTTGGCCACTTTAGGGATATTTAGGGTTGATATTTCTGAAATAAAAGCAAGGAGATTAAGGTAATAAAGTAGTGTTCAAATGTTGCACTCAATCGGTAGCAAACGGTGCACGTTGGTTCAAGCTGTTTTCCCTAACTCGCGCGTACTAGTGTTTTAACTTATGATTCACTAACTTATTATTAGCACTTCTAATCACACACTTTCTCTTACTTAATACTTGTTTTTATTCACCAAATTTAGTACACACACCTCATCAAGTAATCACACTATCGAAATACATAAAAACCCTAATTTATGCTAACTATAAAACTAAAGATGAAACTCTTGATTCTATGATTTATTACAACTATGGAGGAAGTAAATGAGTGATAAAGCTATTATAAAGTAATTTAATCAAAATAAAAGGGAATTTTATGGAAATAAGAAGAATTTTGTGAGTCCTCACATATTGCAGGAGTATCAAGATGTATTTACTGATGAAATTCCAAGTGGCTTGCTACCCTTGAGAGGCATTGAGCACCAGATTGACCTCGTCTCTAGTGCAACATTACCTAACAAGCTGTCTTTTAGGACCAATCGCGAGGAAACTAAAGGGTTGCAACGTCAAGTTGAAGAACTCTTGAATAAAGTTTGGGTTTGGAAAAGTCTAAGTCTGTGTGTGGTACTTGTTTTGCTCGTACTAAAAAAAGATGAAATTTGGAGGATGTGCACTGACTGTAGAGGTATCAATACTATAATGGTAAAGTATCGTCATTCTATACCTCGGCTTGATGATATACTTGATGAATTGCATGGTGTTGTCATATTCACTAAAATAGACTTAAAGAGTGGATATCATCAAATAAGAATGAAAGAAGGAGATGAGTGAAAAACTGCATTTAAGACTAAACATGAATTGTATGAATGGTTGGTCATGCCTTTTGGCCTAACCAATGCCCCTAGTACATTCATGAGATTAATGAAACACGTCTTGCGTCCATTCTTAGGCAAATTTGTTGTTGTCTATTTTGATAATATTTTGGTGTACAATAAGACTCTAGAAACATGTTAAACACTTCCAAGCTATTTTGGAAGCATTTCGAAAGGAAAGTCTCTATACTAATCTTAAGAAGTGCACTTTTTGCACTAACCAAATCATCTTCCTAAGATATGTTATAAGTGTGCAGGGAACACATGTTGACCCAGACAAAATTAAAGCAATTGAGGAGTGGCTGACGCCTACCAATGTGAGTGAAGTAAGGAGTTTCTACGGCCTAGCAATCTTTTATAGGCTCTTTGTCAAGAACTTTAGCACCATTGTAACCCCTTTAACGTCCATTATTAAGAAATATGAAATATTCCGGTGGAGTGAATAACAAGTTAAGTCTTTCCAATTACTTAAACAGAAACTCACACATGCATAGCCCTGTCAACGGTCTAGGTCTAGACCCGGATCCGGACTGGATCCGTTAATTTTTTACGGATCCGGGTAGAGATATAATTCCATTACCCGGATCCAGATCCGAATCCGTTTTCCCAAATAAAAAATGGAACGGATACGGATATAGCATTCCGGCCCGTATCCGGATATAAAAATAGATTTATATATATAATATATATATACCAATAATATACCCCAATAATATATCCCAAATATAAAAACTAGATATCATCCAAACCCTAATACACTTTTTTTCTCTTTAGCCGCCGCACCCGGTACCTCTCCTCTCACTCTCAGTCTCTATCTCTCTTTATTTCTTTACTTCTCTTTTGCTCTTCCATGTTCCACGGCTGATGGCTCCAGTGGTCTTGTGTGTATCTGTTGGTCTTGGTGCGGTGAAAGAGCACTGGATCTGTTGTGCAATAATTGCTCTTTCAATTGTGCGGTGAAAGAGCGGTGAAGATACACATAGTTGGTATGGTGAAAGAGCAATTGCTCTTTCAAGATCCACGGCTGACGAACTTGGAGATCCATTGCTGATGAAGACCAACTGACCAAACCACGCCTCTTCAATTGCTCTTCAATTGCAGATGAAGACCAACTGCACCTCTCTATCAAATATGATGGCTCCGGCATGTTCTTCTGCATTTCCAACAATTGGTAATAAATAGATATGCTGCTGTAGTATGGCTAAAAGATTTAGTAGCCACTGGACCTTCTTCTTCATTGTAATTTGCTAGATGTCATATTGACTTTATCCCTTTGGAATGACTTTGTGATTGGCTTTGTAATTTGTGATTTAGACTTGAATGTCAAATTTGCTGCAAAACATGTTTCGTTTTTAATTCTTGTTAAAACAGGTTTTATTTTTTATTTTGCTCTAAAACAGGCGTGAGAATTTTTTCGGGTAGACCCGGATCCGGGATATAACTTCTAATACCCGTCAGGTAAAAGGACCGAATCCGGAATCGATATAGAATGACGGATCCGGGTCCGGAATAATGAATTCCAGCCCGGATTCAACCCGTTGACAGGCCTACACATGCACCCATGCTTAGTTTACCTAATTTTGATAAAACTTTTGAAGTTGAGTGTGATGCTTCTGGTTTAGGTGTTGGGGTCATGTACTTCGAAAAGGCCAACCTATTGCATACTTTAGTGAGAAGTTGAATTGTGCATCCTTGAACTATCTGACAGGAATTGCTAGCATTCGTTCGAACTCGTCAAACATAGTAGCACTACTTGCGTCCAAAAGAGTTTGTCTTGCACACTGATCATGAGTCACTTAAGCACATTAAGTCTCAAACTAAGTTGAGTAAGCGACATGCAAGGTGGATTGAGTTCATAGACAGCTTTCTATTCATGATTAAGTACAAAGCTCGTAAGAGTAATGTGGTGACTGATGCTTTATCTAGAAGGTACGCTCTTATCACTACACTTGATTGCAAACTCCTTGGATTCGAGCTACTAAAAGAAAGTTATGCTAACAATCTAGATTTTGGAGAAATTTTTCTGTCCTTTCCACGACAATCCCATGAGCATTATGTCATGTTACAGGGCTATCTGTTCTTCAAAAACAAACTGTGCATGCCTATTTGTTCCATCCAAATTCTCCTAACTCAAGAAACTCATAGTGGAGGGTTGAAGGGTAATTTTGGAGTCGTAAAAATTTTGGACATTCTCCAAGAGCACTTTTATTGGTCTAGAATGAAATGCGACATCGAAAGGATAGTTCAAAGGTTTGTTACTTGTTACCATGCAAAATCAAAGGTAAACCCTTATAGACTATTTACTCCGTTGCCAAATCCTAGTTTGCCCTGAGTTGATCTATCGATGGACTTTGTACTTGGATTGTCTAGGATTAGACATCATCATGATTCTGTGTTTGTTGTAGTTGATCAATTTTCTAAGATGGCATATTTCATTCCATATCATAAAACTAATGATACAAAACATGTGGTTGAATTGTTCTTTAGAGAAATTGTACGTTTACAAAGTATGCCACGTATTATCGTATCTGATAGAGATGTTAAGTTTGTTAGTCACTTTTGGAAAACTTTATGATGCAAACTTAGAAATAAACTCTTGTTTTCTTCTTCTAGTCATCCACAAACTGATGGACAAACTGAGGCAGTTGATAGGACTCTATCTATTTTATTACGCGCACTTATTAAAAGAAATCTTAAAACTTGAGAAGATTGTATACCACATGTTAAGTTTGCATACAATCGCACCGTTCATACTAGTACACGATACTCACCATTTGAAATAGTTTATGATTTTAATCCTCTCACACCATTGGATTTGTCTCCATTATTTATTTCTGAGAGAGTTAACTTAGATGGTAAGAAACGAGCTAAGTATGTGTGAGAGCTTCGTGAAAAAGTAAGGGCAAATATTGAGAAACGCACCCTTCAATATGTGTAAAGTGCTAACAAAGGATGTCATAAGATGGTCTTTGAGTCTAGAAATTGGGTGTGAATACACATGAGAAAGGAGTAGTTCCTAGTTCAATGATGCAACAAACTTTTACCAGGGGGTAATAGACCATTTCAAGTAGTGGATAGAACCAACGATAATGCATACAAGTTTGACCTTCCAAGTGAGTATGGTGTGTATACTATTTTTAACATTACTAACTTGAGTCCTTATCTTATAAATGATGAGTACCCGCAGTTGACCAAGCTACTCCAAGGTCGACAGTTCCAAGTTCAAGTAATGATCAACTTGCTTTTCATGGTCCAATGATAAGAGCTCGTGCTAAGAAATTTAGAGAGTCTTTTCAAATCTTATTTCGAGATGTACAAGCTCAAATTGGTGATACAAGAGCCATGCAAGGACTTGAAGATGAAGACACAATGCTTTACACATTTATTCAAGTCATTAATGTAAGTACAAGTGATGAGCATGCTATCAGGTGCAAGGAGGAGTGATCCGAGCTTGTTTTATGGTTAATTCTTCATGCCATTTGATTTATTTAATTTCTAGCATTGTTAATTGTTAATTAGTGTTAGTTTGGTAGTTGAGTTGAGTTATTAGGTGAAGGAATAAATGGCTTAGGTCATGTGACCATAGTCAAAGCCGAATTGGGATTTTTAGGAAAGTCATTAGTTGTTTCCAAATTTGATTAGGTTTGGTGTCATTTGTAAAGGCTATAAATAAGGCTTTGGTTCCAAATATTTGAGCTAGTTATGAATAAAAAAATTTTCCAGCTTTATACTTTTGTGTTAACAACTCTCTTGTCCAAGAGATCCAATTTGAATGCTTGAGATAATTCTTGAATGTTTATAGACTTATCAACCAATAACCACAATTGGTTGTGGCGTCCTCTACCAACAACCTTGGTTCGCTATCTTGTTAAGTTGTTGTTTGAAATTAAGTTCAAGATTCATAACTTTGCAGGTTAGAAAGGTCAAGAGTATCCGCAAATTCCAACTTGATTCTTCGTTTATATCCAGGGTTTCGTGGGATACGAGTTTATGCCATTATTGGTAAGTTCGTATCAGAGAGTCTATTGGTATGATCCATAAATAGCGATGAATGTGATTGTGAAGACAATTCAAAATGGATTAATTAGATTTAGTGGGTTACCCAATAAATGGGTCTAATTGGATAACCCATTTATACTCATATATACAAACTTAAGATACCCATACCTACCTATTCATGAGAGAAGATGGGTAAATTTAGTTAAATGAATTTGTTTGATTATAAATTCATCCCAACCCAAAACCAATAGCCAAATAATTTGAAGATCTTACAATTTTTCGCTTGCAGGCTTATTTCCCTTTTGACATAGAGATATGAACGAGTGATTTTGTTTTACCTTTTTTTGTGACGACCCCACCTCCCCCTAGGGTATACCCCAGGGTTTAGCGGATCACCTGCCCAACTCTCGTCAGAACTCACTCACTCACTTCAAATAAAACAGTTGACAACCTCAAGAGTAAGTGGAATAATAGTTCCCAAGTTTGGAACGTACATGTATATTCCTTTCTATTTCAAACATTCATACAATTCCAAATATAACAAAAGATATGAATTCCAGATACATTCAACCCTAACCGAGCACTAGCGCGAGTACAATCGCAAAAGTTCAAAAATTATACTATGCTAGCCTGTACCAGCCTCACGCCCTCGCTCATACCTCCTGTAAAGAAAACAAATCTAATAGATTGAGTTAAATCTCAGTGAGGTTCCCAAACACATAACCAGGCAATTAAAACAAGGATATTTTTCATTTAATAATAATCAATCCAGAAAACATTCACAATATAAAAACAATGAAAATACACTCATTAAAAGGATACATGTTCACGTAGAGCCCATCGTTCCATCATTCATTCATTCAGCCCATCATTCTTCCTCATTTCATTATTCATTTCATTCCTTATAACTTCAACATTTTATTTCATTCATTTCATTTCCCGCCACTAGCTAATTCACTGGCCAGTTCTCCACCAACCTTCATGGTCATACTCGAGTATACCAAAACACTATCCCAATATCACCAGCCGCCCGACCGAATCCTCTTCTGGCTCGAGTCGACTGGCAACGAAGGGCAAGGGCCCAATTCAGTCAAAAGGCTTACATTCATGCATAAGTAGTATTCAATCATTGAAAATTCACTTTTTGGTTTGGGTCAAGTGCGATAAAGTACACACTCGCCCATCGAAAATCCATTTAACAATAATTAGAAAGCATTTAACATTCAAACAATCACTCACAGATATTCACATAGTCATTTATTGCACAAACATGCAAGGAACACTCACCCTAAACAAGTCACGTTTTATCAAATTCAGTGCAGGGCCGGTACCTTGGCCACTCTCAAAATCTGCAGCCAAATATTGTCCACAAAGAGCCAATCATACACAAGTGCAAGTTGCATAACTTATATTTCTACATCAAAGGAAAAAGGCATGAAAAGTATAGTAAGTCATATAGGCAAGATGCATGCATAATTTGTAAAAGAAAATGATCAAAATGGTTAAGTTCAAAGCCAATATATGCAACTAAAACCCATGTTTTGAATACTTGTTTAGAATGTTAGAAATCAGGTTTAGAACACTTGAGAAGTACATGTTAAGTCGGACCAAGGAAACGGAAAACAAGAGAAAGACAACGAGAAACAATGAAGATGGCAGCTTTGCCATCCTTTGATTTTTTGTTCACAACTAAAGCTACACTTATTTGATTGAGATAAATTTTATAGCGTTTCGAAGCTAAGATAGAGACCTGCATTTCCCATGGAGACATCAACACCCAGTTCTCGCATTGTCAGGGTAAAAAATGGACGGTCAGAAGCATATGAAAAACATGTCAGGCAAATTAGAGTTTTTGTGCAGTCAGGAGTGCTTTGACCAAATCATAAGCTAAAATGATCCAATTGATATGAAATTTTGTAGGTAGAAAGTTAACTCAAATCCCTATAACTTTCATGTTTTGTCCAAAAGCTGATTCAATCTAAAACATGGAGAAATTGGCAGTCCAATTTGATTCCAAAAACAGGGCAGAACTGAAATTTCCTACCAAATGCTGGAAATTCAACTTTTAACTCTAAAAAGTAACATCAAGCCATTAATCACTTCATCAATTCCATATCCTAGCTTAATAACATCATTGACTAGGTATACAACAATAATCAAAGCTGAAAAATGCAAACCCTAGATAAACATTCCACTACACCATCAAAAACTAAACAATCAACTATAGCAAGCTAAGATTAAAAGCCTCTATACCAAACTTAGCAAGATTAAGTAAGAAGAAAGGAAGTGTTAGCCTTATACCTTCCAAAAGTCTCTTGAAAGTAAAGAACCAACCACTAGTTTCCAAGATTTCCACCACTTCTAGCCTCCTAAGCACCAAGATGAAACTTTAATCGGTTTAGTTTTGTTGATTTCACTCAAACAAGGCTTGATTCAAGGTTGGAGTTGAAGGTTTCTCTCCTCTCTTTTCCCTCTCCAAACTCACGGCCAAGCTAGAAAGAAATGGAGAAAAAATTGGCCAAGAAAAAAGATAAGAAGGAAGAAATGGTCGTGGTCAACCAGCCTTTGGATGGCCAACACTTGTCGCCTCAAAATGGTTTCTTATTTTTTTTTCTCTTTCCTCCTCTTTCCTTAGTCAAGAATTTCGGCTGCTTTGAGGGGATATTTAGGCTGATTAGCTCAAATAAAAACAAGAGGATTAGGGTAAGAAAATATTGGTCAAACGCTGTACTCAACCGGTAACAAATGGCACGCGTCGGTTCAAGCCTATTTTTCTTAACTCTCGTGTACTTGTGTTTTAACTTATGATTCACTAACTTATTATTAGCACTTCTAATCACACACTTCCTCTTATTTAATACTCACTCTTATCCACCAAATTTAGTACACACACCTCACCAAGTGATCACATTACCAAAATGCACCAAAAACACACCAAAAACCCTAGTATGCACCATTCCTTTAGAAAACTCATAAGTTGAGTTATAACTATTAAAAATTCATACAACTTGGCCTGTTAAAAACTAGACTTCAAATACTAATAATCTTTGGAAGACACCTCAAAGAAATTCACTTCATAAGTTGGTCCAAATTGAGCCATAAGTTACTACAACATTCCTATTTTTACTTGTGCATGGCAGAAATTTCAGTCAACTTTGCTGATTTTTTGGAATTTATAGAAATTTAATCAAACTTTAATTTATATATCATATAGAGCCCTATGAGTCTAGTTTCAAACGCAACAAAGGGAACTCAATTCCGACTTTCCTATACGAAATTATAGCCAATTTCCCAAAGCTGCGCAGAGCCTCCCGCGAAAATTTCTAGATTTTCTAACAGCTTGAGATTATGAAACTTTTCCTAACAAAATTCACTCCCTTGGCTCAAATTCAACCATTAAAACAACCAAGAATCTAAAACAAGTAAGTTCAAATAAGAGCTATAAAGACAAGTAAAATTTCGAGGTCTCGCATTTTTCACTTCTTTTGTGTACATTTCTTCCAGATACTGCGATTTCAATTGATGCTTTTCGAGGATGTTCTAGATGTAAACCTAGCAAGAAAGCTATTGAGATAAATCAATTCCCTGAAATAGTTATTGGCTTTTGGTGAAAACCATCATCTATTAAATCTAAAATCTTTATGGTGATTATTAAGAAATAAATTAACAGTAAAATTACAGAAGTATATTTGGATTTATATTGATTAATTGGTACTTGAATCTTTGGAGATTTTGGGGTGGCATTCCAGTTCAATACGCATTCAATAATCCCTGAGAGAACCCTTTAGTTTCTCACTGATATCTTTCTTGATGATAAGATATCAGGAAACATCTATTTTGTGTACTAAAAATACGACAATAAGAATACGTGTGACCCGGGGACCATACCCTATTTATAGTTATTTTTCTGTTATCTTTTGGATTCTTATTTCAACCCATTATAGAAATAGAAATTACCTTTAAATCTCTATACTTAAAAGCTCATATCCTATTAGATACATTAAAATTCAAATTATAATTGATCACTTTAATTGGATTTAACTTTATTTGACAGTCTACAATACATAATCTTCCACTTGGATTATCTGTGTAACATTGTAATTATACTTTACAATTAATCGTTTGAGTTCAACTTTACTATCATTACCAAAATATATTTACAACCAATTCGGTCCATCTATTTACACTAACATAGGATTAAAATGGCCTTTATTACAATTTCGTAATTTGATCCATCAATGGTCACATATGCTGATACAATTGAACAACATAAATCATGATACGAATGTATAGCATGAAAATTTCATACAAAGTGATCATAACATGGGTATTTTTAACTAATCCACTTTAAACTTTGTTGAGTTCAAACTATACCAAAATCAGAGTGTAAATAAATTCAAAGTTTATCTATGAATAAAATATCCTTAAATATTAATAACTTATCAATATCAAATCATAAGAGCATAACAAATTCTCACTAAAATTGAACATTATTTAATGACATTACACCCATACGAATAGTACGCTCATGAAACACGTTAGGTGGCAATGTCTTAGTAAGCGGATGCATAATCATAGAGTTTGTCTCGATATGCTCTATCGACAACTGTCCACTCTATACTTTTTCTATGACAATTAGAAACTTGATATCTATATATTTAGATTTTGTCGAGTTCCTATTGTTATTGGAATATAGGACTGTTGATTCCACTACAAGTAATTCTGTGACAAAATTTCGCACTCAAATTTCATGATTGGATGTCTCATAACAAGTTATGAACTCTACAGTCACAGTAAAAGAGGTTATAAGAGACTATTTAACACTCTTCCAAGAAATGGCACTCCCAACTAGTAAGTAGATATAACCTGATATTGATTTCATACTATCTTGACATCCAGCATAATCAAAATTAGTATACCCAATGATCTTGAACTTATCTCACCTCTAATATGTAAGTATGTAGTCTTTATTTTCTTTTAATACTGCAATATCCATTTTGGTTGCTTTCTAATGATCTAATTTAGGATTGTTTAAATATCTACTCAATATTTCAATAATATATGCAATATTTGGAGGTTTATATATTTGAACATACATTAGACTCCCTACTACTAACGTATAAGGAATCTTTTACATTTCTTTTTCCTCATAAGAATTCTTAAAACACTGGTCGAAGTTAAATTGTCTTCTTTGGCCACAAAAGTGTCACCTAATTTACAATTTTGTATGTCAGATCTTTAAAAAATATTTTCGATATAGCCTTTTTGTGATAATAAAAAAAAACTCCGAAAACGATCTCGATGTATATATACTTAACACAAAAGATACATCATCAAATCTTTCATTTCAAAATTTTTAGTTAGAATCTTTTGATTTCATGCAATAGAGTTATATCGTTACTAGTAAGTAAAATATCATCAATATATAATACCAGAAAAATATACTTCTACAAAACTTATGGTACACACAATCATCTACTAAATTAATCTCAAAATCAAATGAGATGATCATTTGTATGAAATTTGAAATACTATTGTCAAGATACTTGCCTGAACTCGTAGATGGATTTTTTGAATTTGTAAATCATATTTTTTGGATCTCTCCCGATTGCACCATATAGATCGTCTCATTAATGTCACCGTTGAAAAACGCTATCTTTATCACCATCTGGTGTAAATTGTCTTTCGAAGAGACTAGAGAAAAAGTCTCTTTATAGTCAATGCCTTCTTTTTATATAAAACTCTTAGCGACAAGACAAGATTTCTATCTTTTCACATTACCTTTTGAAGTTCTCTTAATTTTAAATATTCATTTACAATTAATGGTTTCGTTCCTTCTCGTAATGGGACAAAATCACAGGCATCATTGTTTTTCATGGACTTAATTTTTTCATTCATGGCATCGATTCACTTTTGAGAATTTAAACTTTTTATGACTTGACGAAAATTGATTGGATCATCTTCCATCAATCCAATATCATTCTCATGTTTTTAGAGAAAAATAATGTAATCATCTAACACTGCACTTCTCTTTTCTATAGTAAATCTTCTTAATAGCACTAGTTCTTGAAGAAATAAAGTTTGTTCTTCTATAACAGTTTATCTTTCGACATTGTTTTGATTTATTGTATCATGATCAAGATCAAGAATAGGATCCTGAACAAGATCAATGACACATGTATAAATATTAACATATTTCTCTTCAAAGACAAGGTATCATTGATCAAGAATAGAATTCTGAACAAGATCAAGGTGTCTTTGAACAGGAATATGTTTTTGAAGAGGATCCTATTCTTAATCTTGATCATGACACCTTGTTCTTGTTCAAATCAAGAATAGGATCTTGAACAAGATCAAGGTGTCTTTGTAAAAATCGACCACCACAATCAGATCCCACGACTGTGATTTATCTTTTAACCACCACAGTCAAATCTGACGCTTTTCATTCTTTTGTTGAGTTGGTTCTCAATTTCAACCTTAAAAATTTTGAGCACGTCCCGCAACTGTGATTTTTTAATAATGAAATATATGTAGCAATATCTTAAAAAATCGGCTATGAATTTTATAAAATATTATTGACGATTTCAAAGAGATATAGAAAATGACCCACAAATATCTGTATGTATAAATTCTAAAATGTCCAAGGTTCTATTGGTTTTAAATCTCCTTTTATTGGTTTGTTTCCTTTTTATATAGTTAACACAATCATCAAAATCTGTAAAATTCAAGGGGTCGAGAATTTTATTTAACACAATTCTATCCATTTTTCGTCTGGAGATATGATCCAATCTATTGTGCCATAATGCAGTCGAATTTTTATTGGTTAATTTTCTCTTTACTCCTCTAGTACTCAAATGCAGAGATTCATTAAATGAATCAATTGTATCAATTAAATATAAATTATCATAGTGCAATAAAGAGCCAGAACCAACCAATTTTGAATCATGAAACAATTAAAATTTTTCATTTTTAAATAAACAAAAATAACCAAATTTGTCCAAAATAGAAATAGAAATTAAATTCCGTCGAAAGACTATACAATAAATATTTCATTAAGATCCAAATAAAATTCAATCTTTAACAATAATCTAAAAACTCTTGTTGCCTCAACTTAAACTGTTTTGTTATCGTCTACGTAGATATATCTTTCATTATCATTAGATTTTTAGCAATTCAGACAATCCTACATAGACACACTGATGCAAGTTGTTGCACCAGAAACTAATCACCATGTGTGTCTAAGTACCGTAGTTAAATTTACTCCAGAACAAATCAAATTAAGAAACATACCTTTTGTTAGCACGGCAAGCATGATAGTTGATGTAATACTTCTTTTTATGCCCTTCAACTCCACAAAAAAAACAACCATTCTTTCTCAGATCAATTGATTTCTTTTGTTGTTACTTTATCTTTCTTTCTCTTATGTCCCTTACTTTTATTATTAGTGGTTGAAATTAGATGAGTACTATCTGTCTAATCTTGTCTCAACCTTTCGTCTTCCTCTATATAGTGTGAGAGAAGTTCATTTAAAATCAAGTCTCTTTTTGACAGTTGTAACTCACCTTAAATTAACTAAATTGTGTAGGAAGAGATACCAAAATCAAATGTACTAATAACTCTTTAGAAAGTACTAATTTAAGTGTATTTAATTTAGAAGTAAGATGAAACATCTCCATAATGTACTGTCAGACATTATTTTTACCATTACATTTCATTGAAATTAAGCATGTCAAAAGCGTACTTATTTCAATCTTGTCGTTCTTGACAAACTATTTTCAATGTCTTGAAGGAATGCCTTAATCGTAGTTGTTGTTTCTGGCATTGTTCCTCTGAATATTTCTGGAACAGCCTTTTTAATGATCATCGAATACAAGATATTTGATCTCTCCCACCTTTCCTTATCCTTCTTTTCGTCAGAGGTATTCTGATCTGTAAGAGGTTAAGAAGAATCAGTCTTTAACACAATGTCGAGATCCATTACTTTAAAAACTATGAAGAGGTTTTCTTTCGAAAAATTGAAATTTATGCCATTCAACATAGAAATATTATTGATGTTGGAAGTAATATTTGTAAGATCATTTACAACTGAATAGAAAACATGAAATAAGTAAAACAAACTCACATAGACCAAAATAATAATAAATTCAAATAAAGGTAACTCCATCTCAAGATACCGATATTCCATTAATATTTTTTCTTTGGACAAAAATATTAACTCCAAAGTGATATATTGGCACAATAATAAACAGTAATAATAATAACATGTCAAAAATAAATTTTCCTTTGAATCAATTTCTAATTCACATGTAAAAAAATTGAATAATTATCACGTATTTATTACCGCGAGTGCACATGTACTTTTGTTCAATATTAACCTTTCTTTGGATCGATAAATATTTACAAAATTATTAATACCCAACTAGTTATATTTTAGAATAAATTAATTTTCATAAAAAAGGTCACTTTGGTGGCATCTTGTTTTAATTAATTTATTCTAAAATATATATAATCATACCAATATTTAAATTTAAAATAACACAAATTATACAAAAAATTTGATCAAAATTAAATTTGGTCAACTATGGTCAAAACCTAGTCAAAATAGTCAAATCTGATCAAACCAATCAATTTTGATCAAAATAGTCGAATCTGGTCAAACCAATCAAATGGATCAAGACTCATTGGATTAAAAGTCCATATTCATAACTTAATCCAAATTTATCATTCAAACCCAAAATTTCTTGAAATTCATAAATGCCTTATAAAACTATATATTTAGTAGGCCAACCTTATGAATTTTGTAAGAATTAAATGTCTTGTTTAACTTTATTAAGGTCATTCAAAGTAGAAAAACTCTAATTTCCTTAACATAAATATAGGCATATTAGCTCTCTTACACAAGAAATCAAATCAAAGAAAATCCAAGTATTAACTAATTTAACCTATAAAGATTCACATTGAAGTCCGGCCTCTTCAGGTAAAGTTTTGTCTCAAACTTGGTTACATATAGAAAGTCGGCCAATCAAAGTATTATAATAAAACCATAATGAGTGAGCTGCCAGCATCTAGTTGATTGCGAATAGAACCACAATTCATGCCTATTGACTATGAATAGAACCACAATTCATGCTACCAGTGACGATGCATACAAAATCAAAGTTGATTGTAGTTCTTTATTAAAAAAAAAAAACTCCAAAACTATAAATACTAGTGGCCATGCAAATAAAATCAAAATTAAGCAAAGTTCTTTATTAAAAAAAAAAACTCAAAAACTACGAATTACTAAATCATTATTTCCTAATAATCAACTATAATCGATCTACTCTGATACCACTTGTTGATGGTTGTTTATATTGACTTTTGATGAAAACTGTCGCGCCCCATTTTTGAAAAATAAAAGAGAAAATGAGGTTTAAAAAAGAATTTTTGTTTTTAGAAAATAAAGGAAAAAAGGACCTAAAATGAGACTTAGAAAGTGTTACGGTTTGGATCCAAAATAATAGTCTAAAGGGGTTTTTTTAAAAATAGGAGTCACCACTTGGTATTGAATTTTGATGTATCAAATCACTCAAAATAGATTTTGAGTAAAAAATAAATAAAACTCTTTTAGATTGTCTCGCACTGTTTTTCACAATGAAAATCGTATTGTGATTTTTATTTAAAAATAACTGAAAAATGGGTCTAAAATGTGACTTTAAAGAATGCGACAGTTTGGGTCCAAAATTTAGCCCAAAAGGGTTTTTAAAAAAAATAGAAATCACCACTTGGTATTGAGTTTAGGTATACCAAGTCACCCAAAAATATTTTTTAACAAAATAAAATAAAATAAAACCGTTTTCGACAACTCCAGATCTTTAAAAATAAGAAAAAATGAGTTCGGGAGTCACCAT
Source organism: Coffea arabica (assembly GCF_036785885.1). Lineage (NCBI taxonomy): Eukaryota > Viridiplantae > Streptophyta > Magnoliopsida > Gentianales > Rubiaceae > Coffea > Coffea arabica. Next base: position 34,272,035 of record NC_092318.1, on the reverse strand, counting down.
TGAAGAAAAAGAAGGCAAAGGTTCGATCGACTCAAATCTAAGGCACCCTTTCAACCTAGTCTAAACTAGTTGCGAGGTTTATTAAAAAAATTTCCGAATCTAACCCTTAAATTTATCACGTTTGGATGTTTCCTACATGAAAGCAAATCCAAATTTATAGAAAATATCGAAAAGGACAAAATATCCATTCAAAGGTTTAATTGATATCAATCGCATTAATTGCAAAAGCCAAAATAATCCCTTAAAAGGGTCACGAGTATGAAATAATGAAATTCAAAAGAAAAGAAAATTAGATTATATATAGATATAAAATATCAAGGAAGAAGGGATGCAATATAATGGGTACGAGAGACAAAACTCGTGACAAAATTTTCTTATACAGGGACTAATGGGATATTTAAACTAAAGAGTGATAATCGTCCATTTCCCATGTTCAAAGAATAATTTTCCTAATCTAAACAAGCAAATGAACTAACTTATTTTGTAATTTCTTAAATGAGATGCAATCCTAAATGATATAATTAACACATATAGAGGGTAGGGGATAGAGAATAATATAATAGAAAATATTATGCAAATGAGAAAAATATCCTAAAATAAAAATTATACAAAAAAATGCAATGAATGTTATACTAAAAAATGAATCTAATGCATGAATAATCTAAGGATTTAACGTTGGACTAACCCATTTCTATAGAACCTTACTAGTGTTGGACTAGCAAATAAGCGTAGGGAGAAACCACAACTAGCATTGGATTAATGTGGTGACGTCATATATTCATAATACATAGTAAAACAAATAAGGTATAAATTAAAATAAATAAATACATAAGAGCACGCACCACGTACCACGTAAGCATTATATCTAGATGCAAAAATTCTAAAGAAAGCGGATAAAACATATAACACATAAGCCACATAAACACACAAAACCTACCTATTACAACGGGGAATCTAACTACAATCTAAAATAGAAAAATATAAGGAAATAAACCTATCTATTCTATCTATTACAATAGGGGACTTAATTACAATCTAAAGAGGGGAAAATATGATAAAATAAACCTACTTATTCTATCTATTACATTGATCTATCTAATTACAATTTTTTACAAAAATATTGCCTATCTATTACATCTTGAGATATTTAAACACCTCTCAAATAATTATAAAATTAACTAAATAAACATAAGAAAATTTGAATCAAATAAATAATAAAGCATATAAAAATATATAAACATGTAGAAGCACGTAGGAGCACATAAGAGTCCATAATTGACATTCAAATAATAATAGGGGTACCTCCCTGTGACGACCCCACCTCCCCCTAAGCCGTACCCAAGGGTTTGGCGAACCGTCTACCCATCTCTCGCCAGGACTAACTTACTAACGTTCTTGAAATAGCCTTTCAAGCCTTGAAATTAAAATAAAAGTTTCCATTTTAACTAATAATTCAAACTTAATTTACAATCCAAAAGTGAAATGTAGGATTACAATACCAAATCTCCAAAATACATTCCATCTATAAAAGTACTAGTACATGAAAATTATACACCCTAGTTCATACCTACTTGCTTCGGCCTCTACTCCAGTAAAGAAAACAAACTAATGGAATGAGTTAAAACCCCAGTGAGATTCCAAACCAGCAGTCAAGTAGATAAAACATATAAGTATCACATTTAACACTTTCCACACTTCGCACAGTAATAATGCAGTCATTCAAGAAACAAATATTCAATCATTGGAAGGATACGTGCTCACTTGGAGCCATTCATTCAGTCATTCAGTCTCCGATCATTTCCCTTATTCCTCCAATATTTAAAAACATTTAACAATGAAAACTCCTTCAGTGTTCATTTCATTCAGTCAGTCATTTCATTCATTGCATTTCAATCACTGGCCAGTTCTCCACCAGATTTCATGGTAATATTCGATTATACCAAAACGCTGTCCCAAGATCACCAGTCGTCCGACCGAGTCCGCTTCTGGCTCTAGTTGACTGGCAATGAAGAGCAAGAGCCCAGTTCAGCCAAAGGCTTTTACATTCATGCACAAGTAACGTTCAATCTCTTGATCATTGAAAATTTACATTCACTTAGGTCAAGTGCAATAAAGTACACACTCGCCCATTGAAAATCCATTTAACAGTCATTGGAAAGTATTTAACATTCAAACAATCACGCACAGATATTCCCATAGTCACTTATTGCACAAACATGCAAGGAATACTCACCTTTTAAAGTAGAGCAACGTTAAGCATTCGACTCCGGGTCGTGCTCGTTCCCACCTTTAAATCCAAAAAGTAACCAAGACAAGATGTGCTTAGGTTAATAAGGTGTGTAGACACCAAATTTTGATTCCAAACTTTAATCATTTAATTAATTTAATTTTTATTTTATTTGTTTCGATTTTAGGTCTTTATTTTATTTGATTTTATTTTTGTTTTGATTCGTGTCTCTTGTCTTACTTTAATTGAATTAAGAGTTTTTGCAAAAAAGGAAAAAAGGAAAAAATAAGGAAAAAAGAAAAAGTCAATCAAAGGGACAAGAATAAGACACATAAGCCTACTTTGGGGTTTGAAATCTTGGCCTTTCATACTAGATTTAGTCTTGTGAAGTGCCTTTAAAAGGCAAAACAGCCGCAAGCCAAAAGGGGGAATTCAGGCAGAATTAAACAAAAGAAGGGATAGGGCAGCGGAACAAGGAACGGAGAGAGAAAAACAGAAAGAAAGAAGAAAAAAGAGAGGGAGAAAGAGAGAAAAATTTTCGCAAAAAGAGCTGATTTTCAACCATCTTTTGACTCAAATATCTCCTCCATTTTAGCTCGGTTTAAGAAAATTTTGATTTCTGCTAAATCTACGACGTGAGGGGGGCGACTTTTGTTCAGAGACTCGGTGGAAAAGATGACGGTAAGTCATCCAAATCGAAGCTCCAAAGTTGCAGCTTCAACACACGTGGATCAACCCGCAACCTGGAGTAAAGCTCCGTCAGATCTGCTTCCATCGATGTTTTTCCCGCTCAAATATGGTTCTAAGGTTTCCTCAGGTAACCATAACGCTCTTTCTTGCTTGGTTTAACACATTTTATGAAGAACAAGACTCTTTGGACGTGGGTTTGGAACTTTTTTGCTGCTGGGTTTGTTTCATGTTTCTACCATGTTTGACTTCAGATTATTTTTGTGATTATGGCCTGTTCCTGTTTATGTTTAGCATTGGGTTGTGAAATAAAGTACATAAGTTATAAGAGCTAGTTTGTTTGGGAACTTGTTTCGTGCGTTTGGTGAAGATGAAACCCAGAAATGGTGAAAAGAAAGTTGCAGAAGGAAAGATGCTGAGGAAGAAGAAGTTTCTTCGTACAGGCTGCATGTTCTTTTTCTCAAATTGCATTTTGACCCCAAATTGTAATTAATTTCACTATGGCCCAAATACTTTCGCAATTGAACTAATTTTGCCCTTTTAAAATTTTAATCTTCTTCTGATTGTGATATGTGACTTGTTGTGTAGATTAATCTTGGGATTTAATGCATGATTAAGGTCCAACTTTATTTTTAAGATTTATTACCTTCTTGGATTAGTAAAATCGATTAAGACTTGGGTTAATATTTTCTTAGGGCTTTTGGGGCAGATTAATGTTGAGGATCTGGTTGGGTTTAGTAAATGGGTTTGGTTTAATTTACTTGGGCTTTCGGTTTGGTCTTAGGAGGTAAAAGCCTACCCTTTTGATTGGATTTGTTGCGGTAAGATTACGGTCTGGCCCGTACATTTTGCTTGGATTTTGCCTTGGGCAAAGGGAGTATCGGCCCAAGAAAAGATATAAAGTGGCCCAGTATCCTGATTCACCAAGGAACCAGAAAACGTTTTGCATAATGGTCCCTTTACTTTTCATTAATTATGTTACGGCCCTAAAACCTTTTTTTATTTCGATTAGGTCCCTAATTTGATTTCAAATAGGTCCCTGGACTTTTATTTTCTTCAATTTTGACCCCTAATCTTTTATGATAATTACAAATTAACCCCTAAAACTTTCTTAATTTTTGCAATTAGGTCCCTAATAGATTTGTTGTCTTAAATAGAAGTTGCTTTTCCTCTTTAATTATGAATTATGTTCCATTTAAACGCTTCAATTGACTGACTTCATGCTTATTTCCATTTTTATGAATTATTTGTTAATTAAATTGGTGTCTTGATGATTTTTACTAATTTTGGAGTTAAATAGGGCAAATCCACACCCCAATTAGTTACTACGTCAAGAGAGGTATCTTCTTGTGTTATTTTCAATCTCTCTATGTGCTCCTATGTGATTTTATGTGTGTAATTGCATGATTTTGAATTTTTTTATTATTTTTATTTATTTCTATTTCATTTATTTATTTATTTGTTTTAATTTTGCGTATTAATTTTAAATTTAATTTTGATTATTTTGGGAGGCACTCGAATGCCAAAATTGTAATAGTTAGGGATTTAATTGTTTTATTCCTTCTTATTTCTCCTTTTAGATTGTAGTAGGCTTCCCCCTCCTAATGTAATAGTTAGGGTTTTCTTTATTTTTTCTTTGTGTGATTTGCATGCATATGTGCTATGTGTTTAATTTCTTTCTTAGGGTTTTGGCATCTAGATATGCATGCTTATGTGTTATGTGTTATGTGAATTACGTGCTCACATGCCTACTCGCTTTAATTATGCATATTTACTTATGTATGTATGATGGATGCAAATGCACGAAACCGTGGCTAGTCCAACGCTAGTCATGGTCTTCCCCTCGAGCTCTTACAAGTCCAATGCTTGTGAGAGAGCGCTAGTGAAGGACTAGTCCAATGCTAGATCCAATAGGACCGTCCCTCGCTAGTACATTCGCATGCCTTCATCTCATGTTCATGCATTTTTTTTCTTTTTAGTATTTTTACATTTTTGCATGACCCTTCTCCCTTTTCCCACATTTGAAGTATGATCATAGGTTTTTTGCATTTCATTCTAGTTACTAAGCTCATTTGTGTGCATAGGTTAGGGAGTAACCCCTTGAATATGGGATATGGACGAGTTTGGCTTTCTAACCTTAGCATGCTCGTATTCCCTCTATAAAAGGGAAAATTGAGTCACGAACAATAATCCCCCGTACCCGACATGATGCACTCCTTTAGGTCACGTATATTTGTATAATTATTTTTATTTTCCTTTTCTTTTCTTAGAGTCTCATATTTTTGCATCATTCGTGACCTCTCCAAAGAGTCCACATTGGGCATCACAATTAATGTGATTGACACCAATTGAGTTTTGAAGAGAAATTTCGACCCCTCGACACCCTCCTAGGTCTAGGGTTTGCATTCATATAGTACATCCAAATGTGATAAATTTTTAGGTTAAGAATAAGAAAATCTTTGACTAAATCACGCAACTAACCTTGGTTAGGTCGAAAGGGTGCCTCGGATTTTTATCCTTGCCTTCCCTTTCTTCAAATGTGACTCCCGAACCTTTTCCTTTGATTTACGTAGACTTGGAGTCGTTTAAAAAGGGTTTTTCTATTTTTTCTTTAAAAACAAATTCACTTTTAGGTGACTTGGTACACCATAACTCAATACCAAGTGGCGACTCCGATTTTTATTTCAAAAACCTTTTTTAAACTATAATTTGGTCCCAAATCGTCGCATTACAAACCCCATTTAGGCCCATTTTCTTTTAAATCAAAAATCATTTTTTCAATCAAAAAATTCATTTTTTTAAACCATTTATTTTTCTTATAAAAAATGGGCCGCGACAGCTGGCGACTCCACTGGGAACTTAGAGAGTCCGAGCATTTGATTTAGTCGATTCTTTTCTTCTTTTAACCTTATATATTACATTTGGATGCTTAGGGTTGCATTTTTTCCTTTTTTAGGATTTTTGCATTTCGCGCGTATCAACTCACTTCCTCACACATTCGCCTACGATTGTTTTGATGGATGGATGGTTTATTTATGTGATTCCGCGCTTTGCATTGCATTTGGGTGGGGGATATTAATTACCCTAGAGCCTCGCGTTGGTTCTTGATCCCTCCCCTCCAAACGAGCACTAGCATACGTGCATACGCTTTAATTTTTCACCCCTCATTTATTTTTCTTTTAGTGGCTTGTCACGCCACTCCACCCTATTAGGATTTTAGGCGACTCACTTGGACTTGTGATCGCGACACGATGTGTGCGTAGCATGATCCGAGGGGTCACTCAATCTTCCATTTTAAACTTTGGGTTCATAGCCTTTAGCTTTTAGTTGAAAGTTGAGGATTTTCGATATATTCACTCATGACATGTAGCCGTGACACGATGTGTGCGTAGTAATGTCTGGGGAATCGCTCGAGCCACCGACAAAGAACCTTGGGATTGATGACCCTTGGTTTTCAAGTCTGAAGGCTCGGGGACCTAAAACCTATCGAGTCTAGATGCATTAGTGAGCCAATACCCCATGCATCCATGATAGTTTGCCTAGGGTAGAGTCTGCCTTACCCTATTAGGGACACTATTCACGAGGGGAGGGATCCCACCTCTCTTTCTTTATTTACCTTTTTGCTTTTAATTGCCCAACGTGTTATGTGATTATGTGTTGAACTAACGTTTCCTTGTTTCTTGCCTTGTGCATTCACAAACATTAAGAGATAAAAGGTCTGGCATGATCTTCTTTTAGGACCTACCCTTGTAGATAGGCCATTGCACGTTTAAGAAATTTTGGTATATCTTGTTCATGAATTAATAATGTCATACCATTTTAGGCCTACCCTGGCAAATAAAGGGTTCCTTAGGTCACGTTTCATTTCGAATTGCACATTTTACTGCTTTAATAAACTGGCATCATGCATAAACCCTAGAAGGGAATGCCATTTAGGGGATCCCGTGTTAGGAATAAGCCACCTTATGTATCGAATACTTAATCCAAGGAGACTTGCACGTTTACATTTTGTACCATCCAAAGGGGTAGTGCACAAGGTAAAGTAGGATCCGATCATTTTCATAGAGCGATATTTGGAATATGAGCGTTTAATAATCACTTTTTGGCCATTTTATCAAATTGGTAAAAATCCCTTGCAAAAAGGACATTAATTTGAAGAAATTCACAAATAATTCCTCGCTATTGAGACGATAAATAAATTAAGGCCAAAATTTGATTTTAGATGGCTCATAGACTAATGCATCGCAATAAATTTTTTTTTTGAAATAAGCTGGCAATTCCATTCAATCCATTGGGCCATTTTATTCATCAATTTCATCCAGTCCATTTTATCAATTTGTTCATTTTTAAGGCAATCTAGTCGATTTTTGAATAAGATCACCAATTTCATTCAATTCATTTGATTAGTTTACCCATTCTTAGGTCAATTCAATCAATTTTGAATAAATTCAAATCGTCAGTTCCGTTCAATTTCATTTGACCAGTTTACCCTTTTTAGGGTGATCTAGTCAATTTTGAATAAATCATCCGATCCATTTGACCGATTTGCCTAGTTTTAGGGCAATTTGGTCGGTTTTGAATAAATCATCATTTCACTCGATCTGTTTGATCAATTGATTTCATTCACTTCATTTGATTAGTTTAATTCTTTTTTAGGGTTATCCATTCAATTTTGAATAAATAATCAAATTTCATGCAATGCATTTGACCCTTTTAACCTTTTAAGGTAATCTAATCAATTTTGAATAATTTATCAATTTCATGCTATCCTCTTGATCCGCTTATTGCTTTTTAGGATTTAAGTCTAAAAATTCACTGAATAAATTAGTCGAGGCATTGCAATCCTTTCAAGAGTAAGCTCTCTTTCACATATCATGTATTGTCCTCATTTTTTAGGACGAATGTTTCTTCTCACTCCAAATTGGCCAAATTTTTCAAATCATTTTTCACCCAATCAGTTGATCGGATTCATCAGGTATGATATAGTGCCTACCCTAGAGGATTGCATTTTCATGCTAGGCCTACCCTTGGCATAAAAGAGCTCCCCCATAGGACATGCATACCGATTTTGTAGTCTTGATTACTAACTCAGGGTATTTTTCTTTTGTTTTCCCCCTTCCCCTGCATTCATAAAAATGTTTCAATAAGGCGAAAACATTTTTCTATATCTGATGATAATTTTGATCTAATAAAGTTTGAAAATTACAAGTATTACTTGATTCTTGGGCAGACCTTGCAATGGAAACATGAAAGATCCATCTGAAAGCTCTAGGCTAAAGTCTTATAATGGTTTTTCAAAGGAAAATTCTGTTTATTTGATTTGTTAATACATTTTGTTCCAAAAGAAATGGAGCCAAAAGTGTATATACGTGGAGCTCTTTAGAAGTTTTCTATTCTCATCTGTATTATAATTGAACGAGAAATTTTGTTTTAAATTTTTTCAGCAATAAAGTTTGTAAACAATTATTGTTTTGTATATATTCATGTACATTTCATTCTTTATTCTTGCTCATAAGAGATTTCATGATGAATTTTAAGAAAATAAGACCAAATTGAGATTTTTTCAACTTCTAACCTGAAAATTCACAAGTGTATGCCTTCTAAATTCTTTGCGTGCACTAGATTGGTGATCCGAGCTACACAATAAGAGTGCTCAAAATTAAAAGAGGTCACTCAAAAGACCCAATGCAATACCTCTTTCTCTTTCACTGTACAATTGATATTTTGCCCACTTCTATTAACCCCAAAATAAAATCAGTCACATTGATTGATAAATTGCAAATTGGGGCGATCTTTGTTTGAAAAATGTCCGCTGTGTCTAATTATATTCAATTCACATCTAAGTGAAAGCAAAATGTGCATTATTCTTGTTTGTTTTGGAAATTTGGAATGATACTTCGAGCATTCGTTTCTCTACCTATACAGATTTTATCATTTGCTCTCCCATTTGAGCCTTTGAAAGAATAATTTCGTTTCAAATAAGTGCCTTAATGATCACTACCTTATATTGGGAAGATTTTTAAAAGGGAATGGATTCTCAACGAGCAATTCGTTTACTTGGTTGTCATGAGGCGTAAGAATGATACTTTGGCTATCGTTTCTACAACCTAAACACCATTTATCCCTTGCATCCTCATTTGAGCTAAAATTGGTGGTTCTTTTCAAACCATCTATGATCGCAACCCACATTGGGGAGGAAGATTGGAGAATTTTTCAAAACGGAGAAAAGCAAAAATGCTAGAATAAGGAGGGAACCGCAAATTGGGGAAATTTGATTCCACTTGGGTTCCAATTTTGGAAAAAAAAAAAGAAAGAAGAAAAGGAAGAGATTTGTCCGCACGGACCGCCTATGTTTCACAGATATGGATGAACAAGGGTCTTCCTCAGTCAGTTAATTCGGATACATGCCAGAAATTTCGCATTAATGAAAGTTTCCTTTCAGAGTTATTGTAAGGGACGGAATACAAGTCAGGTCCTCTTCTTTTCCAATCAAACGTTCTATCCCTAGTTATCCCTTTTGAGCCTTCAGAATAAAATACTTCATTTGGCAACCCCTGAGAATCGCAAACCCCTCACTGGGGCAAGTTTGAGTTGAAAAGGAACGAAGAGTCCCAAGAGGTGAAAAGTGATAAAGCGACAAAATCAAAAAAAAAAGAAAAAGGAAAGAAAACCTCGGTTGAGCCCAAACTGGGGCAAATTTTTTGAAAAAGTTCAAAAGAATGGCAGAAAGCCGAAAAAAAAGAGAACAAAATGAAAGGAAAAAAGAGCCTCAATTGAGAATAAACTGGGGCAAGTTCTATTTTAACCCTAAAATAGGGTTGGCGCAACAATGTGATCTCAGATTCTTCAAACCGCTTTTGAAATCTGCCTTCAAGCCTCAACTTTTATAAACACCCCACCAGACCCCCCTTACAAAAGCCGAAAGTCCTGACTTCTGTTCTTTGCAATGGCCCGTCAAGGAAATTTCTGATGCCGAAAATTTTAGCTGTATTTCTGAATTGTTTGGGTATGGGGTGAACGCTACTCATGTGAAAAATCCACCAGGTCGAGGAAAGGGAAAAGAAGCAAAAGCAAAGCAAGAAAAGCAAGTGCAAGGAAAATACAGAAAAATTCAACGTTGAAGCCCCTGGTGAATGATGAAAAATGCAAACAAAGTCTGAAATCTTTTGAGTTCAAAATAGCGGCAATTTTGGAAAAATGCGATCTTCGGTGCAACGTCCTTGAAAGACTTATTCTTTAACTATCGTTTTCAGGCCACATTACAAGCTCATAAAATCCATCGCTGACTTATCTTTCATGACACCCAAAGTGAGGATTATGCTCATAAGAACTCCATCAATCATTTGTGATCTTAAGACTATAACCTGTTTTCACATGTTTAGCTATCGTTTCCATCCATATTGTTGCAAGCCTATAAAACTTATATGTGGACTACGTTTTCTTAAGAAATAAGGGTGACAAACTATTTGCTTTCACTAAGACGTGATTACATACAATTTGGGCACAAGAATAAGACAAATCTTGACCTCTCATTTCCTTTAGCCACCTCAAAATCAGAAATAACGCCCACTTGATTGGTCCTGCAAGTGGTGACCCGTTACCCAAAACACAGATGCTAAAAGTGAGGAAGAAATCTTCTATAATTTGGTATTACTTCAAGAAATTCATCATGAAATTTTCGGAAAGTCATCCAAACAAGTTTTTGCAATTAAATGGCCCATACTGGGGCAAAATTTTGTTTATAAGATTTCGTGAAAATAAGCCCACACAGGGGCAAATATTTGTAGTCCAATTGAGGATTCCGTCCAAGAATCAAATAATGCATTTTGCAGATCAATCACGCTGTTTCTTTTCATGAAATTCAAGTGCATGTCATACTTTGGCAAGCCCTCTGTGCAGGTATCCATGGCTGAAATCGATGAAGAATCGTAAGTCAGAATCTTACGAATCAAGACCTCAAGGACGAGCAACCATGTCGTAATACAAATCAATTGATCGGTTGCACAATAATTGGTGGAAACTGGGGCAAATTATTTTCTTGAAAAGATTCTCAAAAAATCAAACTTGAATTTAATTTCTTGTTCCTTGACAAATTTCAATTTGATCTTAGCGCCCGCCGCGCACTCTTCCATTCCCCTTACTTGACAATCACACTTAATTTCTTGACCAATTGGATGGCAGGACTGGGTCTTATCCCCCTGACCATTCACAAACTTCACAAAAATAACGTTGGAACTGGGTTTTATCCCGCCAACCTCGGCAGAACTGGGTTCTATCCCGCTGGCCGCTTATACCACGTTGGGTCTGGATTTTGTGCCGCCAACATCACAAAGTTCACGTTGGGCTTGGGTTTTGTACCACCAACTAAGGCAGGCTCGGGTTTAATTCCACTGACCAATTCATCACACTGGGGCAAATCTTCGGATAATTTTTCGAGCAAGTCTTACACAGTCTCTTCATACATACCAGCATTTCATTTATTCTGCCACTAGCCGTTGGGTCAGTCCCACTAGTGCGCATTTCTTTTATTTTGCCGCTAGCCGTTGGGTCAGTTCCACTAGTGCGCATTTCATTTTACACCGCCGCTAGCTGTGGGTCAGTCCCATTAGTGAGCATTTCATCTTGCGTAGCCACTAGCCGTGGGTCAGTCCCACTAGTGAGCATTTCATTTTGCGTCGCCACTAGCCGTGGGTCAGTCCCACTAGTGAGCATTTCATTTTGCATCGCCACTAGCCGTGGGTCAGTCCCACTAGTGAGCATTTTATTTTTCACCGCCACTGAACATGGGTTAGTCCCACCAGTGTGCATTTCATTTTCATTGCCACTAAACATGGGTCAGTCCCACTAGTGTGCATTCCATGATTTTAAATTTTGTTCGGGCCAGTCCCATGATTTTAAATTTTATTCGGGCCAATCCCATGATTTTAAATTTTTATTCGGGCCAGTCCCATGATTTTTAAATTTTATTCGGGTCAGTCCCATGATTTTAGATATTATTCGGGTCAGTCCCATGATGTTTTTTCGGGTCAGTCCCATGATTTTTAAATCTTATTCGGGTCAGTCCCATGATGTTTTTATTCGGGTCAGTCTCATGATTTTAAACTTTGTTCGGGTCAGTCCCATGATTTTAAATTTTATTCACGTCAGTCCCATGATTTTAAATTTTATTCGGATTAGTCCCATGATTTTTAAATCTTATTCGGGTCAGTCCCATGATGTTTTTATTCGGGTCAGTCCCATGATTTTAAATTTTGTTCGGGCTAGTCCCATGATTTTAAATTTTGTTCGGGTCAGTCTCATGATTTTAATTTTGTTCGGGCCAGTCCCACGATTTTAAACCTTGTTCGGGTCAGTCCAGCTTTTAAATCTTATTCGGGTTAGTCCCATAATTTTTAATTTTGTTCGGGTCAGTCCCATGATTTTAAATTTTGTTCGGATCAGTCCCGTGATTTTAATTTTGTTCGGGCCAGTCCCACGATTTTAAACCTTGTTCGGGTCAGTCCCGCTTTTAAATTTCTTATTTGGATCAGTCCCATTTTAAATTTCTTGTTCGGGTCAGTCCCGTTTTAAATTTCCTATTTTTGTCAATCTCATTTTGAATATCTGGTTCGGGTCAGTCCCGTTTTAATTTCTCGTTTGGGTCAGTCCCATTTTAAAGTTCTCATTAAAGAGGCCAGTCCTCGTTTCAATAATGACAGTCATTCGAGTAGCTGCAGCCGAATAACACAGGTAAGTATTTGGTGTCTACTTCTTTGTCTCAAGTTTTTCCAAAACTCAGACAAAGAGGGGCAAACTGTAGACACCAAATTTTGATTCCAAACTTTAATCATTTAATTAATTTAATTTTTATTTTATTTGTTTCGATTTTAGGTCTTTATTTTATTTGATTTTATTTTTGTTTTGATTCGTGTCTCTTGTCTTACTTTAATTGAATTAAGAGTTTTTGCAAAAAAGGAAAAAAGGAAAAAATAAGGAAAAAAGAAAAAGTCAATCAAAAGGACAAGAATAAGACACATAAGCCTACTTTGGGGTTTGAAATCTTGGCCTTTCATACTAGGTTTAGTCTTGTGAAGTGCCTTTAAAAGGCAAAACAGCCGCAAGCCAAAAGGGGGAATTCAGGCAAAATTAAACAAAAGAAGGGATAGGGCAGCGGAACAAGGAACGGAGAGAGAAAAACAGAAAGAAAGAAGAAAAAAGAGAGGGAGAAAGAGAGAAAAATTTTCGCAAAAAGAGCTGATTTTCAACCATCTTTTGACTCAAATATCTCCTCCATTTAAGCTCGGTTTAAGAAAATTTTGATTTCTGCTAAATCTACGACGTGAGGGGGGCGACTTTTGTTCAGAGACTCGGTGGAAAAGATGACCGTAAGTCATCCAAATCGAAGCTCCAAAGTTGCAGCTTCAACACACGTGGATCAACCCGCAACCTGGTGTAAAGCTCCGTCAGATCTGTTTCCATCGATGTTTTTCCCGCTCAAATATGGTTCTAAGGTTTCCTCAGGTAACCATAACGCTCTTTCTTGCTTGGTTTAACACATTTTATGAAGAACAAGACTCTTTGGACGTGGGTTTGGAACTTTTTTGCTGCTGGGTTTGTTTCATGTTTCTACCATGTTTGACTTCAGATTATTTTTGTGATTATGGCCTGTTCCTGTTTATGTTTAGCATTGGGTTGTGAAATAAAGTACATAAGTTATAAGAGCTAGTTTGTTTGGGAACTTGTTTCGTGCGTTTGGTGAAGATGAAACCCAGAAATGGTGAAAAGAAAGTTGCAGAAGGAAAGATGCTGAGGAAGAAGAAGTTTCTTCGTACAGGCTGCATGTTCTTTTTCTCAAATTGCATTTTGACCCCAAATTGTAATTAATTTCACTATGGCCCAAATACTTTCGCAATTGAACTAATTTTGCCCTTTTAAAATTTTAATCTTCTTCTGATTGTGATATGTGACTTGTTGTGTAGATTAATCTTGGGATTTAATGCATGATTAAGGTCCAACTTTATTTTTAAGATTTATTACCTTCTTGGATTAGTAAAATCGATTAAGACTTGGGTTAATATTTTCTTAGGGCTTTTGGGGCAGATTAATGTTGAGGATCTGGTTGGGTTTAGTAAATGGGTTTGGTTTAATTTACTTGGGTTTTCCGTTTGGGCTTAGGAGGTAAAAGCCTACCCTTTTGATTGGATTTGTTGGGGTAAGATTACGGTCTGGCCCGTACATTTTGCTTGGATTTTGCCTTGGGCTAAGGTAGTTTCGGCCCAAGTAAAGATATAAAGTGGCCCAGTGGCCTGATTCACCAAGGAACCAGAAAACGTTTTGCATAATGGTCCCTTTACTTTTCATTAATTATGTTACGGCCCTAAAACCTTTTTTTCTTTCGATTAGGTCCCTAATTTGATTTCAAATAGGTACCTGGACTTTTATTTTCTTCAATTTTGACCCATAATCTTTTATGATAATTACAAATTAACCCCTAAAACTTTCTTAATTTTTGCAATTAGGTCCCTAATAGATTTGTTGTCTTAAATAGAAGTTGCTTTTCCTCTTTAATTATGAATTATGTTCCATTTAAACGCTTCAATTGACTGACTTCATGATTATTTCCATTTTTATGAATTATTTGTTAATTAAATTGGTGCCTTGATGATTTTTGCTAATTTTGGAGTTAAATAGGGCAAATCCACACCCCAATTAGTTACTACGTCAAGAGAGGTATCTTCTTGTGTTATTTTAAATCTCTCTATGTGCTCCTATGTGATTTTATGTGTGTAATTGCATGATTTTTGAATTTTTTTATTATTTTTATTTATTTCTATTTCATTTATTTATTTATTTGTTTTAATTTTGCGTATTAATTTTAAATTTAATTTTGATTATTTTGGGAGGCACTCGAATGCCAAAATTGTAATAGTTAGGGATTTAATTGTTTTATTCCTTCTTATTTCTCCTTTTAGATTGTAGTAGGCTTCCCCCTCCTAATGTAATAGTTAGGGTTTTCTTTATTTTTTCTTTGTGTGATTTGCATGCGTATGTGCTATGTGTTTAATTTCTTTCTTAGGGTTTGGCATCTGGATATGCATGCTTATGTGTTATGTGTTATGTGAATTACGTGCTCACATGCCTACTCGCTTTAATTATGCATATTTCCTTATGTATGTATGATGGATGCAAATGCACGAAACCGTGGCTAGTCCAACGCTAGTCATGGTCTTCCCCTCGAGCTCTTACAAGTCCAATGCTTGTGAGAGAGCGCTAGTGAAGGACTAGTCCAATGCTAGATCCAATAGAACCGTCCCTCGCTAGTACATTCGCATGCCTTCATCTCATGTTCATGCATTTTTTTTTCTTTTTAGTATTTTTACATTTTTGCATGACCCTTCTCCCTTTTCCCACATTTGAAGTATGATCATAGGTTTTTTGCATTTCATTCTAGTTACTAAGCTCATTTGTGTGCATAGGTTAGGGAGTAACCCCTTGAATATGGGATATGGACGAGTTTGGCTTTCTAACCTTAGCATGCTCGTATTCCCTCTATAAAAGGGAAAATTGAGTCACGAACAATAATCCCCCGTACCCGACATGATGCACTCCTTTAGGCCACGTATATTTGTATAATTATTTTTATTTTCCTTTTCTTTTCTTAGAGTCTCATATTTTTGCATCATTCGTGATCTCTCCAAAGAGTCCACATTGGGCATCACAATTAATGTGATTAGCACCAATTGAGCTTTGAAGAGAAATTTCGACCCCTCGACACCCTCCTAGGTCTAGGGTTCGCATTCACATAGTACATACAAATGTGATAAATTTTTAGGTTAAGAATAAGAAAATCTTTGACTAAATCACGCAACTAACCTTGGTTAGGTCGAAAGGGTGCCTCGGATTTTTATCCTTGCCTTCCCTTTCTTCAAATGTGACTCCCGAACCTTTTCCTTTGATTTACGTAGATTTGGAGTCGTTTAAAAATGGTTTTTCTATTTTTTCTTTAAAAAAAAATTCACTTTTAGGTGACTTGGTACACCATAACTCAATACCAAGTGGCGACTCCGATTTTTATTTCAAAAACCTTTTTTAAACTATAATTTGGGCCCAAATCGTCGCATTACAAACCCCATTTTGGCCCATTTTCTTTTAAATCAAAAATCATATTTTCAATCAAAAAATTCACTTTTTAAAACCATTTATTTTTCTTATAAAAAATGGGCCGCGACAAGGTGCTCACTTTAGCCTTAATCATGAGCCATACACCTATCTAAATTCGGCCTCTCAAAACACAAAACTCAAAGACAAACTTAAAATCCAATCGAAGAAGGTCCAAGTGCATTCTAAGGCTATGGTTCAAGTAAGTTATTAGTATGAAAAGAAAGCACTTGGATTCAAAAGGTGCAAGAAATCAAAAGAGGAAAATTACATATATATATATCTCATGAAGCTTAGCAAAACATACATAAGATATACGCACCACTATTAGAAGAAAACAACCAACCTCCAGTCTAAAGTTGGGAAACGAAACTAGAGAGTATGATAGAAGAAACCATTACTGCGAGGACCCGAAAATTCCTTTAGAATTTGCTCCCATTTTTTGAAACATTAATTTATATTTCCTTCTATATTTCTTTACTTGACTATTTAACTATTTACTAGCCCTAAATTTCATGGTGATTTCATTAGTTGAGTCAAGAGTTTTTCTTTTACTTTTAAAGTTAGAGTAAGTTAGGGTTTTAGTGCATTTTGGTAGTGTGATCGATTGGTGAGGTGTGTGCACTAAATTTGGTGGATAAGAGCGGGTATTAAATAAGAGGAAGTGTGTGATTAAAAGTGCTGAGGATAAGTTAGTGAATCATAAGTTAAAACAAAAATACAAGAGAGTTAAGAAAGTAGACTTGAACCGACGTGCGCCGTTTGTTAGCAGTTGAGTACACAATTTGACCAATATTTTCTTACCTTAATCTCCTTGTTTTTATTTCATATGATCTTCCCTAATTTAACCCTAAGTCCAGCCAAAATTTTTGACCAAAAAAAACAAGAGGAAAAGAAAGAAAACAAGAAAAAAAATAGACAAGTTGAGGGATGCCAAGTGTTGGCACTTAAGCCAACTTTGACTAAGACTTTCTTTCCATCCTTATCTTCCAATTGATCACAATTTCATTCATTTATCCTCCATGATGGCCAAACCTTAGAGAAAAGAAAAGAAAGAAAAGCTTATCCAATTTCACTTTGATTCCAAGTTAGAACTAGTAGGAAATCAACCTCCAATCCAAAACCAATTCATACGAAGTTACCACAAGGAAGAAAGGTGGGTTGGAGTGGAGTTATTTAGGGAGAAAGCAAGCTGTATTTTGCTACGCATCTTGAGGATTGAAGGTATTCTTGGTTGAGAACTACTTTATCTCTTTAATCTTGCATTTGGTTGGAGTTTTGGCCTGTTTATAGAAGGTTTTGTGGCTGATCTTGTAGTTTTAGGTTGTGGGCTGTTATATTCAGCTTTTATTAGTTATTTCCAGATTTTTGTTGAGTATTTCTAGCTTTACTATGGAGTTGTAAACCTGCCATAAAGGTTTTCCTGCTTATACATGCAATTTTGGCGTTACTTGAGGGATTTCTATTCTTGTTTGTGAATTTCCAGCTTAGAATAGGAATTTTCCAGCTTAGGGTTATGATTTCCAGCTTCGATAGGTGATTATTTGATGGATATGCACTTAATTTAGATGGTTTTAAGGCCTAAAATAAGAGGCCTTTGTTTCTATACTTTTGTGCTTGATTTAGGGCTGTTTTATGGTGAAGTTATGCCATGGTAATGGCTGGAAAAATCGGTAAACACAAAGAAAATGCTGTTGAAATTTGTTTTTGCAGGAGACTTTGACTAGTTTGGGGAAATCTGTTATATCTTGATGTAGAAAATCCCAAATTGAGTTCTATTTGTTACATTTGAAACTAGACTCATAGTTATTTTAAGTGTGAAAATTTCAGAATTGTTCTCAATTCCTATGAATATCTGTGATTTTCCAAAGTTGACTAAATTTCCATTCCTGTTCTGTCTTTCTACAGGATAAAGCAGCCGCTTGAGATTGAATTTTGATTGACTTGTGGACAGAATCTTGCAAAGATGTCTTCTGAGAAATTGTAACTCCTTGAATCTATTTTCCAACGGTATAAAGTTTATAAATTTTGGACTTAAGACGCTTAAGATATGATATTTCAAATAGAATCGCGCAAAACTGGAAAAAATTCTGTTTTGTTAAAACTGTCGTTACTTTCACTTTCAACTTCAAGTTGAAGTTGTTGAACCATTTTGTGCTTAATTTTTCTTTTGGAATAATGTGACTTGGCATAGTGGATCTCATGGCACTTGATAAATATGATTTTAGGATGTGGAGGTGAGGTCCGAAGCGCACGTGAGACGAACACTTAAACTTGTACCGTGGTGAGTGTTCCTTGCATGTGTATGCTTTAAATGACTATGTGAAATATTGTGTGTTGCGCCCCATTTTTGAACGAAAAATTACAATTACGGGTTTAGGAAAATTAAGTTTGATTATTTTGAGTGAAATTGAGTTTTTGATTTTTAGAAAATAAATAAAGAAAATGGGCCTAAATGGGACTTAAAAAAGTGCGACGATTTTGACCAAAAATAATAGTTTAAAAAGGGTTTTGAATAAAAAAAATAGGAGTCACCACTTGGTATTAAATTAAGGTGTACCAAGTCACCAAAAGTAAATTTAAAATAAAAAAAATTGATAAAACCCTTTTTAAACGACTCCAAGTCTGCAAAAATCAAGAGAAAAGGGGTCGGGAGTCACTGTTGAAAAAGGGAAGGCAAGGATAAAATCCAAAACACCCTTTCAACCTAGCCAAGGTTAGTTGCGTGATTTAGTCAAAAGTTTTCTTAATTTAACCAAAAAACTTATCATATTTGGATGTTACTATATAAATGCAAATCTAGACCTAATGGCTATCAAAATGGTCAATATGTCTCTTCAAAACTTGATTGATGCAAATCGCATTAGTTGTGATCCCCAAAAGCGACTCCTTGAAGAGGTCACAAAATTGCAAAAATGAGACTCGAAAAAAAGAAAGAAAATAATAATATATAAATATACATGACCTAAGGAAATGCATCATAATAGGTGCGGGGGAAACTAACATTCGTGATTTCAATTTTCCCTTTAATAGAGAGAACACAAGCGTGCTAAACTTAGAAAGCCATACTCGTCCATATCCCATATTCGAGGGGTATTTCCTATCTAGTCAAGCAAATGACCTAATCTAGTTCTAATTTTCTTAAATGAAATGCAAGCCTAATGTCATGTCTCACACATAGGGATAAGGAATATACATATAGGGGAAATATTGGATAAGGGATATACATATAGGGGGAATATGGGATAAGGGACGTACATATAAGGGAAATGTCATGCAAAATGATAAAACCCTAAAAAGTAGAAAATATGCATTAAAATGTAGTGATTGTCACACAAACATGATCTAGCACGTGGATAGTTCCTAAGGGTCTAGCGTTGAACTAACCCATGTCTATAAGTTCTCACTGATATTGGACTAGCCAGAAAACGGAAAAAAGGGTCACAACTAGCGTTGGACTAGTGTGGTGACATCATACATTTATTATAATCAATTTTTTTTTTGTTTTTTTTAAAATAGGCACTTTATTCATTTAGGGAAAAATCCCATGGTTACAAAATTTCCCTACTCTCCTGACACAAACAACTCGCACAGCTATCCTACCTCCCTCCTCCAGATCGAAGGCATGCCTGACCTATCAATGCGAATTTCCCCACGCGCTAACCTTGGGATTTCACTGAACTGGACATATACGCTGACATTATGGTTGCGGTCGGAAACACCCACATTTGCCAATCGGTCCGCCACCCTGTTAGTTTCTCTGTAGCAATGCTCAAATCGCGCCGCACCCTCAACCATGCCCCAAATCTGTTCCACCTCCCTGCGTACCACCCATGGCCACTACCACCGGCGTTGAAGAATTCCAACCAGGATAAGAGAATCCACTTGTACACTCACATTTGTGAACCCCTTTTGGATGCACAACCGGAGCCCCGTTAATAGGGCCAAAACCTCTGCCCGCAAACTAGTAGTTTCCCCAAAATAAGCCGAGAAAGCGAATACCGGCAAACCAGACGAGTCGCGCAGTATTCCCCCTCCCCCACTTTCTCCTGAATTGCCTTTCGAGCATCCATCCGTATTCAACGTTAACATCCCAGCCCCCTTCGCCTTCCATCCCACCAGCCGATAACCGCATCGAGGTGACGGTTGTGTTGTCCACTCATAAAACTGAAGAAATGTTTGCACCTCAATCCTCTGGTTAAACTGAGCTTCCACCACCCCTTTCACGTCCAGGAAAATATCATGGCAAATCTTCGCCACTCGCATGCGAATCCCATCAAAATATGCACGATTGCGAGCCTTCCAAATATGCCAACATATAAAACTCGGAAGAACTAGGAAGAGAAGCCTTTTTTTCTGACACCTAGACGCCGACATCCACCACCCCGTCATCCGTGACCATGCCGAGGTGCCTCCCGGTCTTACCCCACACACCCTACCAAAATGATCCTAGACTCCCTGCGCAATCTGACCCTTCGAAAAAACTTGCTCCACGTCCTCAGTCGATCCCTCCTGGCAGCACAAACATTTGGAGGCCAATTGGACCCCCACCCTCCTCAAGGCATCAGTTAGCGGCACCCTACCCAAAAGCAAACGCAGCATGAAGAAAGAGACTTTCACCGGGATCTGAGGGTGCCACATCAGCGAGTGTATCATAGAATAGTTACGAGCTTGCCGAACCTCCTTAAAGGCCGATGCCACAGTGAACCTTTTCGATGCCGTCGGCCTCCATACAACCTCATCGCACCCATCCCCCTCCGGAACCGGATACTGAAGTATTAGGCTGATGAGTTCGTGTGGAATATACTGGTTAACCAACCCAACATCCCATTTCCCATTCGTGATAAAGTCGTTAAAGTTGAGATCCGGGCGAGCCGTAGTTTTTAGATAAAGAGCCCCACTGCCCAGCCAATTGTCATACCAAAAGCTACAGGATCCCGCCTTCACCACCCATAACATGGATAATTCCACCTGTCGACTTATGTTTAATATTCTTCTCCACGTCCCTGAATCAAGCCGTTTCATCTCCACCTGACAAGGGTGGAGACCCCTGCAGTACTTTGCTTGCATAAATTCCCCCCATAGTGACTTTCCTGTTCGAAAATTCCACCACAATTTGCAAGAAAAAGCCGAGTACATATCCCGAAGCTTCCTGAACCCCACTCCCCCCTCCTCAACCGGATGGCATAGATGAGACCATCTGATCCAATGATACTTCATTCCTTCTCCAAATATTCCCCATAAAAAGTTCACGCAAATCTGCTCAATTCTTTTAAACACCAAGGCAGGACACACGGCTGCTAATAGTAAGTGGACAGGAATGGATGCGAGCACATGTTTGATCAAAACTATTCTCCCTCCTGGGGATATTAACCTCGACTTCCAAGACAAAATTCTAGCCATCACCGCCTGACACACCTCGCCAAAATACTCAGACTTGCTTCGCCCCACAAACAAGGGAAAGCCAAGGTACTCTTGTCTAGTGAAGTGTGTCAGCCGCTCAATCACCCTTCTCCGAACTGTTGGAAATGCTGTATGGACCAAGTATCCACTCTTTTGTGCATTGACTAGTTGCCCCGACGATTGCTGGTAGGCATCAAGGACCTGCATCAGTCGCTTCAAGGCAGCAGTGGCTCCATTTGTGAAAATTAACACATCATCCGCAAAAGCTAAATGAGTGACTGCTGGACAACCCATCGGGACTCGAAACCCTACGAACCCCCGCTGTATTGCCAGAGCATTGAGACCCCGCGAAAGCACCTCTGAACCAATAATGAATAACACAGGAGACAACGGATCCCCCTGCCGTAAACCTCTGCTAGACTTAAAGTAGCCATGGGATGCTCCATTAATGATGATAGAGAACCACACGTTAGAAATTAACCGCCAGACCATGTCTATGAATCGCTCCCCGAACCCAAATTTACACAACACAGAAATAATATGCCACCAAGACATTCGATCGTAAGCCTTAGCCATATCCAACTTCAAGGCTACATTCCCCCCTCTTGACTTCTTACCAATATGTGAGATCACCTCCTGAGCTAGCAAATAATTATCCATTATACTACGCCCTTTGACGAATCCCGTCTGTTGGGGAGAGATAATTCTCGGAAGCACCGGGGCCATGCGTTCCACCAAAATCCTTGATAGCAATTTATTGAAAAAATTGCAGAGGCTAATTGGTCTGAACTTGGAGAAGTCCTGGGGATTTAATACTTTGGGAAGCAATGCAATTGAAGTGGAGGTAATGAATCTAGGCAGCTCACTCCCACAGAAGAAACTCACCACTGCTCTATGTACGTCCTGTGCAATGACATCCCATGCAAACGTAAAGACCCTTCCCGTAAAGCCATCCGGACCAGCTGCGCTCTCCCTATCCATAACGAAAACCAGACGCCGGACTGTCTCCATGTCCGGGGCCTCCTCCAACAGTGCGTTGTCCTCTCCTGTGACCACTATTGGGATTAATCGTAACAACTCCCCCGGATTGGTATCTATGGACCCTGAGAAAAGTTCCGAGAAGTAATCCACTGCCTCCTTAGCTATGGCCACATCTGTCTCCACCCACACCCCACTACAAGTTTTCACCCTGTGTATCGCCCCCTGCACTCTCCGTTGCTTGACAACCGCATGAAAGTACTTTGTATTACGATCCCCACTCCTAAGCCATTTCACCCTAGCTTTCTGCCTCCAGAATTGTTCTTCGACTGCTAATGCCCTATTAAGCTCCGCTCGCGCCTTGAGCAGCTCATCCTGGTCCTCCGCAGATCCAGAGGTTACCATTCCGTCTTCTATCCTCAAAAGCTCGGCCTCCGCCTCTCTCACAGCATTAAAAATATTTCCAAAGTGTTGCTTATTCCAATGCTGAATCGCCTACTGGGTTGCCAACAACTTGGAACACAAAACACGTAATGGTGATCCTTGTATCTCCCGATCACAGATGGCCCTAATGACGTCTAAAAAACCTGGCTTTGATGTCCAGACATTCAAGAATCTGAAAGGTCACGGCCCATTATCCAACCTTGACGCGAAGGAGATTTTCATCGAGGCATGATCCGATGGGTGCCTCGATAAGTGAGCAACTGAGATCACCGAGGCCAAATCCGCGCACTCTCCATTAATTAGAAATCAATCTAGTCGCTTCCAAATTCGTGCCCGTCCCTTCCAATTATTACACCATGTAAAGCTCGACCCTGAAAAGCCAGCATCAAATACCTCGGCCTCCTCCATGAACGCCAAAAACTCAACCCCCTAGGAGACAGAGTATGGACGCCCTCCTCTTTTTTCACTAGCATCTATAATGACGCTAAAATCTCCCCCAATACACCAAGGCAGGGAGCGAGGCTTATCTGATAACAAATTTTGCCAAAGATCCCGCCGTCCCTCCACCGAGCACATAGCATGGACAAATGAGAAGATCATGGGCCCCGGCAGCCATGGGTGTTGGATAGAGAGTGTAATATGCTGACTAGAGTTACCAATTACCGTACAAGCAAACGGACAACAATCGAAAATCCAAAGATCCCCCGATATGTTAACAATGGCATGATCGAACGATAGCCTTATGTGAATATACTCAAGTCGAGACACATCTAATTTTGGCTTCGATATTGCTACAAATTGGACCCCATGCAAACGTACAATTTTGATCAATCTTCTTAAATTGGGCGCCTTAGACACCCCTCTAATATTCCATAGAAGTGTATTAATCATAGTGTAATACCTGGAATGAGTTATTGATAGCAGTTGTGGACCGCAGCTGCCTGTCTGATTGAAGCTGAACACGTATACCCTTTCCCCTCGCCTTTCGACTTTACTTGGCATTTCCACTGACGGAATCAATGTTTAATTCCATAAGGGAATTATTCAGATGCACCTCTCGCGTGGCCACCAGCCTGGGCGACAAGTTACCCGCCACTTGGGGCAGTTCTAGATCTCTCTCAGCTTCACTCCCATCGCTGCCCTCTTGGTGCAACTCCGCTATCGTCGCATCCTGCCCTCCTGGAGCCGTTGCATCCCCTCCCATTCCCTGGGTACAATCAGGCTGCTGTAGCTCCTCTTCCACTGCGTTAGACAACGCATTCTTGGTCCCATTCTGCCCAGCCGTAGGCAGCAAAGTGCACTACTCCTGTGGGAACAAAACAGCCTCCTTCGCCTGCACCGCTTCAGGTTTCTCTGCGCCGCCCATGTGTGCCGCATCTCTGTGTTCCCCCACCTCTATGTTCAATGCCTCCCCCCGCTGCACCTGTTGGACCATATCAACCACCCCATGCATCCCCTGTTATGCTATTTTGGAAACACCCGCACCAACTTGCCTGTTCACGCCCCCTGTTCCCCCACCTCCATACTCTTGTCCTCGCCCCCACTCGCCTCCTCTGCTGCCAAACCAGTCAGCGACTCCATGCAAGCCGTCCCAGCCCCAGCGCTTGGTCCTGGAACCTCCCTAACAGCACGCGTCTCGGCAATAGGCAGGCCTTCAACCTCTGCGCCAGGTTTCAACGAACCCCGCACCCTCCCATCCCGTTGCTGAAATTGAGGTCCAGGCTGCTCCACTGCGTTTCTCCTGTACTCCTCCACCAAGTGACCCATTCTCCAGCAGGTAGAGCAATATGAAGGCAGCCCCTCAGGCACGAATTGCTGCCAGAACCCCGCCTCACCCTCCACAGCTACCCACACCCTGGTGCAGAGGGGCTTCAGCAAGTCCACCTCCACACAAACGCGTGCTACACTCGGGAGCGAAGTTGCCGCCGTTGCCGAATCCAGGAACAAAGGATTTCCCACCAGTGAAACAATGGAAAACAGCGAGTGCTTGTCAAAGTAATGTATTGGCAGCGCCGGCAATGAAAACCAGACCGGAGCTAGAGAGGATTCCTTGTGAACGTGGAAATCTCTTGTCCAGCGGAAGACACGCATAGGAAACTTCCCCATTGCCATAGACCTCGCGTCCAAATGCGATTGAAATCCACTTCCGCCGCACACTTGAGGAGAACATGTCGATAATCCAGTAGCCCAACAGAAATATGATCCTTGAGATTCAACGACGCAAAGAACTTACGTATTTCGTCCAACGGAGGTCTTCCATGCGAAAATTTTCCCACTAGAGCCCAGCGGAATGGAGCTGCCAATTTTTCAGCGTCTTGTTTCGAGAAGATCACCGCAGCTTCCCCTTTGTATGTTTATACAAGCTTCACGTGGATCGGAGATGCAGCAGGTTCGGTGAATAGCTGTGCGAAGAATTTTCTTGTAGCCGGAGACCCTTGCCCCTCAGCCGAAGGTTGAAGGGCTGCCATGTCAAGCAGCCGCCTGGTGAAGAAACCACAAGCGCCGAACCCTATTCCCCGAGAAAGTCGCTATAGAGCAAGCGCCGACTAACTGCTCGTTGTTATAATCAAATAAATCATACAAAACATAATGAAAGCAAGTAAACACATAATATCACATAAAACACATAGCACATAAGCATGATATCTAGATGCAAAGACCCTAAGAAAGCGAGCAAACACGTAAACACACAAACATGCAAGCACACAAGCAAATAAAAGCAAATAAAAACAAATAGAAACCTAACTATTATATTAGGGGGCCCTAACTACAATCTAAGGGGGAAAATGAAATAAATTAAAATAATAACCTAACTATTACAACTTGGCATTTAAATGCCTCTCAAATAATCAAAATTAAATTAAAATAAATATACAAAATTAAAATAAATAAAGTGAATGAATAAATAAATGAAATAATAAAAAATATTCAGAAAAAGCATGCAATTACACACATAAAATCACATAGGATCAAGTAAAATCAAAATAAATGACTAGAGTGTACCTCCCTTGAATTGGAGACCTAATGAAATGAAAATTTCCTTATTTTACCCTCCAAAACAAAGGAAAAGGTCAAGGCATCACTTTAATTAGCAAATAATCACAAGAAATGGAAATGAACACGAAATTCAATCAATCAAAGCATTCAAATGAAAGTAAACAACCTATATTCAACAAATTAAAATAAGCAAGGACTCAATTGAAAGAATTAAAGAAGTTTGAGTCAAATTATTATTATTACAAATATTAAGGGTCTCAATTAAAATAAAATAAAATTAATGGCTTAAGATGAAGCCTACCGAAATCAAATGCTAAAATTCACAATAATAAATCAAAACCCCCTCACCAAACCCCAAACAAAAAATATTACCCAAATCTAAACCATTTTTACAAAAATCCAAATCAAAAACTATAAATCTATCAAAAATTGTTAAACTTCAAATTTCACCCTAAAATTCCTAAATAATCTATCCAAAAATCATATTAAAGTATGCTAAGGCAAATCAAAATTTAAAGGGACAAAACTGGCTTTATTTTCTCGAATTTCGGACCACAGTAGCGTTGTGTAGAACTGGAGGGGCTAAAGTGCAATTTTAGAAATATTTTGCATGCAAGTATCGAAGTCATCTTCTTGCTCTGCAACATTCCAGCCGCAGCTTTCTTTTCATTTCATCACACAGACAAATCAACCGAATATCAAGATTTTAGATCAAAACAAACGAATGCTACAACTCTCAACATCAACTAAATCAAACACTATATTTTGTTGCAGGATTAAAGCAGAGAATTTGAGGTGACCATTTGGGATAAAAAGAAATAAACAGCAAAAGAAAGGAAAAAGTGCAGCAGGAGTTTTCATGATTTTAATGTAGATTCAGGCTTTTGTGACAAGGAAAGGGATAAAAGGGACTACATTTCGAACTTTAAGGCGTCGAATGAACAAGGAGTCGGTATAATCTTGTTCGAATGCAGAATTCAAAGCAACTACGGTGGCCTAGAAAGGGTTCAAGATCTGATGTACCGCAGAATTCTAGCTGATATTTGAGGGTGCTAGAGATGTTGTTTGGAGGAGTTTCCTTAACAAAAATCACACCATTACAAGCATAGATAGCGAGATTTGGAAAAAACACAGATTTGACTGAGATTGAGGCCGGATTTTTCTCAAGAACTAAGCCAGATATCCAACCCTGTCTCAAAAATCCTGCACTTTTCTTTCTTTTTTTTTTCTCTGATTTCTTTCTCTTTTGTTGTTTTTTCTTTTCCTCACCGTCTTTAATCCTCTCTCTTGTTCCCCAGACTCTCTCCTCTCCTTCTCTCCTCCTCTTTTTTCCTTTCTTCCTCTCCTCCTTTGCTTTCCCCGAAACCCTATTTTCCTTCTTCTTTGCTCCCTATAGCCTCCTTTTCCCTGTTTCTTTCTTGTTCTTCAGCTTCAAGCTTCCAGATTTTCCTCAGGTTCCCCCTTTCTTGCTCTGTTCATCAGCCGCCCCCTGTCTCCATCTCTTACTATCTCAGATTCTCCCGCTTTCTTCCTTTTCCTCTTGCTTTCTCTCTTGCCCAGTTTCTCTTTTTTCCTCTTCCCCGAAACCCTCTGTTTCCTTGCTTTTCCCCCTTTCTTGCTCTTGTTTACCTTTCCCCAGTTTTTCTATTCTTGTTTTTGTTCCTTTTCTTCCTCAGCTCACAAGCTCTCATCCTTTTTCCCTTCGCAGCCTCTGCCTTTCTCAATCTCCTCCCTTCTCTCGGTTTCCTTTTTCTTGTTTCCTTTGTTGCCCGCCACCCCCTCTCTCTTGCTCTCACTCTTGGTTCCTCTCCTTTTTTTTCATCGGTTTTTTTCCTTTCTTCCCAACGTTGCCTGCCACCTCTTTTTCCCTTGCCTTCTTTTTCTCTTTTATATTGTCCAGATTTTTCCTCAAAAATTCCCAAATCAACAAGTGTCATACCACCTAATCTAGCAAGTGTTGTAGTGTCAACAAAAAATGAGGACACTTGTTTAACCGTTACCTATCCCACTTACCTAGTTTGCATGGCCTCCACCTATCTATTGTGCATGTGTTCCACATATTTTTCCTTTTAAATTTTCTATTTTTCAAAACAAATTTAGGATAAATAACAAATGTTACATTTCCCCCCTTTTTTGATTTTTCCTTGCAAAAATTTTGAAAAAATTCAAAAGATAAAAAAAAGATTGGAATTTTTGTAAGAATTTTCTTTTTTCGAAATTTAATGCAAAAATGTTTTAAAAAGAAAAATGATGAACCTAATTTACTAAAATAAATAAAATAAAGACTAACTATCATCTTGGCAAACTTAGTCAACCAAAATGAAATAAAATAAGAACAAGAATAAATAATAAAAAATAAAACTAAAATTGAATTAAATAAAAATTGAAGTTTTGATTTCTACAGCTTGCCCCTTTTTGTCTGAGTTTCAAAGAAACTTGAGACAAAGATACAAACACCAAATACTTACCTGTAGTTATTCTGCCTTGAATTGAAACATGTAAACATCAAAAGATCAGTAGGATAAAACCCGAACCTACCATAACATCGATCACACTCAACATGGAAATTTATGCATATGCACTTTCGATAAACCGTGGAGATTGTTATTTGATAAAATCCAATGAGACAAATGAAACCATGCAACACCCAAAAATTTTCTTTTATACAAAATGATAAAAGTCAATGTAATGCCAAAAATAACCATCAACTTATATTAAAGGAAAAATGATCTTAGAGAGATGACTCACAAACTCAATAATCTATGTTTTGATGACCAAAATACTTTGGCCCTTAACAAATTGTCCCGTTTGACCCTTTGGATATCGCCGTCGGGAATTCAATGCCGGCAGAAAAATCACAATGTGGAGAGGAATCCAAACGAACTGAGTCGCCAGTTATTACCTTCATCACTTTCCTTGGGAAACCCTATCTTAGTGCCCTTTCAAGTCTTCACTAAGATTACCCCCACCTTTTTGTTTCCTTTTTCTTTTATTATCATCATTTTCATTTTTTTTCTTTTCTTTTTATCCTTTTTTTTCTTTACTTTTTTTTTTCTTTATCTTTTCAAAGGTGTCCTTTCGGGTTTTCACCAATGAACCAATCTTGCCGATAGCCTTTATAAACTCAGAAATGTGTTTTAAGAAATGATGGCATCAATGCGACAATCCTTCCCTTGCAAAATTGGTGAAAGTGTATTGATATCATTTGCCATGTGACTTAGAAAATTTTCTAAAAGAGGTGATGCAAAGAACAGAAGTCAGGACTTGCAGTTTTTCATAATGTGGTCAGGTGAGGTGTTAAGAATAGGTTAAGACTTGAAGACAGATTTTATAAGTGTTTAAATCACCTGAAATCGCATCTTCATATTAACCCTACTTAGGATTAAACTAAAATTGCCTCAATTTATTCTCAACTGAGATTCTTTTCTTTAATTTTTCTTTCCTTTTGTTCTTTTTCTCCTTTCAACTCAAACTTGCCCCAGTGTGGGGTTTGCGATTCTCAGGGGTTGCGAAACGAAAATAGTTTATTTTGAAGGTTCAAGTGGGATAACTAGGGATAGAATGTTAATTGGAAAGCAAGAAGGCTTGACTTTCATTCCATTCCTCGCATTAACTCTGAAAAGAAACTTCCTTTTATCAGATGAAGAATTTCTTACACATATCCGATTGATTGGTTGAGGAAAAACTTGTCCATCCATTTCCGCGAGAACGAGTGCTCCACCAGGCAATACCTTTTTGACAATAAAAGAACCTTACTAATTTGGGGCAAACTTTTCTTTTGGCCTCATCCTGCACCGACAAAAGCTACCTCAACACTTTGTCTCCTCATCTGAATAGTTATAATTTGACCCTTTTATGGTAAGTACAGGTCAATCCTTTTGATAATATTGACCATGACAAACTGCATTTAGCTGTTTTTTATTAAGTGACCACTGATTTCTATTTCCATAGTCATGATCCCAATTCAACTTGAGTTTCTCTTTATACCATTCGAACCTCTTTGAAACATTTTCGAATGTCTCTTCGCCACTCTTCTCATTTTGAAATCCAAATTCACATTCGTGAGATATCGAGATTGCTGCCATCAAATTTCGGAACAGTGATATCCAAAGAATTAGAGGATTTTATTCTTAGTCATCTGAAAAGAATACGTAAGTAACACAATATATATAAAACTGTACATTTTATTGAATTTATAGATAAAGATCAAACTTAATAGCATGTTACTTGTTAAACAAGACGTGTTTTCAAAAGTCACTTGATTCAAAACTATTTACAAAAATATAGTTAAACAAAAGACACACTCATGAATGATTTTTATGAATTTTAACCAAAGACAACTCCCCAAATTTATCGAAACTCCCTTTAAGAGGGAATGTGATTTGCATTCCAGTTTGGATGGCTCCTTCGAGCATAAAAGGCTTCTGGACTATTCCGATTACTTCATTCTCTCCCACAATGTATTTGGCAGGCTATGAGTGGGATAGGTAAAAGTTTCCTCAAGTGGATTTACGAAATATGGAGCAAAAGAGGTTTGACTATAGGGTAGGGGTAGTGGTTGCAGTTCATGTTGACCAACAGGTAAGGGTTCATGTTAAATACCGCTGCTGCTACCAGCAACCAACTGATCAATCACGTGCCGTTGTGCGGTAATTTCCATACTTAACCCATTGATTTTGTTCAACATTTCGCTCAATTGTGCTTCCAAATTTGCAAGGTCGACTGTTGGCGTCGTTGTAGACTTATCAGATGATTCAGGATATGTACTCATGTTTACACTATTTCTAAAAACTCGGCTATGTGATCGTGTAATGATGGGGCTTCTTCGTGTAGTTATGTTTACAATTACCTGACAATTTAGGAAAAACCCTATTTAGACTCCCTTCTTGATTAACTGCTAACAAAAAAAAAAAAGACGGGAGTTAGTAAAAATTTAAGTAATTCGGATGCATGTTCTATTGAGGAGCCCTTTTTATGCCAAGAGTTGGCATAGAATGAAAATGCAATCTTCTGGGGTAGGCACCATACAATACCTAATGAATCCGATCAACTTATTGATATTCGAGTGAAAAACAATTTGAAAAATTTGGTCAATTGGTGTGGCAAGAGACATATGTCCTCACAAAATGAGGACGAAATCCAAATGATGTGTAATTACTAACTTACAAATCGAAATTTAAACGTACAATAACCTATCTAGGAGGGTAGGTTCTAAAAGAGTATCATGTTAGAACTCTTATTTCTAAGGCTCATGAATGCAATAGGACAAAAAAAGGTTAGTTCGATTGTTATATGACACATAACACATAACACATTGGAGCAAAAAATAATATGAAAAAATGGAAGGTAATTAAAGAAAGAAGGGTATAATCCCTCCCCTCGTGCCTAGTGTTTCTAATTGGGTAGGTTGACTCTATCCTAGGTAATTCCTAATATGGATGCATGAGGTTGGGCTCATTAATGCAACTAGACTCGATAAGGCTTCAGGCTCCCAAGCCTTCAGACCAAGAAGCGAAGGGTCATCAATCGCAATGCCTTTGGTCGGTGGTTTGAGTAATCCCTTAGGCATCACTATGGGCGCAGAGCATACCATCTGCCTACCTAAGGAAATTGATCCTAATCCTATAAGGAAATGTGGGAAGCGCCTACGAAAAAGGAAAAAATAGGGTAAAAGTAATGCATGCACGAATGAGGTGCTTTCTTTTGAGGGGAGGGTTTATAATACCATCAAATGTGGGTGAAAGTTCTAGGGTGATATTCCCCCCACCCAAGATGCAAGTGTAATACAAGTAAAAGCAAAACAATCCATTCATCACATATGCAGTGTGCGAGGAGTGATTACGCACGTAGTAGATGCAAAAACCCTAAAAGGAAAAAAAAATGTAACCTAAAACCTCCAAATGTGATATATAAGAAAGTTAGAAAAAGAAAAAGATTGACTAAATCAAATGCTCGGACCCTCTAAAGTCTCCTCAGTGAAGTCGCCAAGCTGTCGCGCCCCATTTTTGAAAGAAAAATTACAATTACGGGTTTAGGAAAACGAATTTTGATTTATTTTGAGTGAAAATGAGTTTTTGATTTTTAGAAAATAAATAAAGAAAATGGGCCTAAATGGGACTTAAAAAATTGCGACGATTTTGACCCAAAATAATAGTTTAAAAAGGGTTTTTAATAAAAAAAAATAGGAGTCGCCACTTGGTATTGAGTTAAGGTGTACCAAATCACCTAAAATAAATTTAAAATAAAAAAATTGAGAAAACCTTTATTAAACGACTCCAAGTCTGCAAAAATCAAGAGAAAAGGGGTCGGGAGTCACAGTTGAAAAAAGAAAAGGCAAGGATAAAATCCAAAACACCCATTCAACCTAACCAAGACTAGTTGCATGATTTAGTCAAAAGTTTTCTTAATTTAACCAAAAAACTTATCACATTTGGATGTAACTATATAAATGCAAATCTAGATCTAATGGCTATCGAAATGGTCAATATGTCTCTTCAAAACTTGATTGGTGCAAATCGCATTAATTGCGACCCCCAAAAGCGTCTCCTTGAAGAGGTCACAAAATTGCAAAAATGAGACTCGAAAAAAAGAAAGAAAATAATAATATATAAATATACATGACCTAAGAAAATGCATCATAATGGGTGCGGGGGAAACTAACACTCGTGATTTCAATTTTCCCTTTCATAGAGGGAATACGAGCGTACTAAAGTTAGAAAGACATACTCGTCCATATCCTATATTCGTGGGGTATTTCCTATCTAATCAAGCAAATGACCTAATCTAGTTCTAATTTTCTTAAATGTCTCACACATAGGGATAAGGAATATACATATAGGAAAAATATGGGATAAGGAATATACATGTAGGGGGAATACGGGATAAGGGATATACGTATAAGGGAAATGTCATGCAAAATGATAAAAACCCTAAAAAGTAGAAAATATGCATGAAAATGTAGTGATTGTCACACAAGCAGGATCTAGCTCGTGAATGGTTCCTAAGGGTCTAGCGTTGGACTGACCCATGTGTATAAGTTCCCACTAGCGTTGGACTAGCGAGAAAACGGGGAAAAGGGCCACAACTAGCGTTGGACAAGTGTGCTGACGTCATACATTTATTATAATCAAATAAATCATATAAAACATAACGAAAGCAAGTAAACACATAATATCACATAAAACACATAGCACATAAGCATGATATCTAGATGCAAAGACCTTAATAAAGCGAGCAAACACATAAACACACAAACATGCAAACACGCAAGCAAATAAAAGCAAATAGAAACCTAACTATTACATTAGGGGGCCCTAACTACAATCTAAGGGGGAAAATAAAATAAAATAAAATAATAACCTAACTATTACAACTTGGCATTTAAATGCCTCTCAAATAACCAAAATGAAATTAAAATAAATATACAAAATTAAAGTGAATAAATAAATAAATGAAATAATAAAAAACATTCAAAAAAAAGCATGCAATTACACACATAAAATCACATAGGAGCACATAGCATCAAGTAAAATCAAAATAAAGGACTAGAGTGTACCTCCCTTGAATTGGAGACCAAATGAAATGAAATTTTTCTTATTTTACCCTCCAAAATAAAGGAAAAGGTCAAGGCATCACTTTAATTAACAAATAATCACAAGAAATGGAAATAAACTTGAAATTAAATCAATCAAAGCATTCAAATGAAAGTAAACAACCCATATTCAACAAATTAAAACAAGCAAGGACCCAATTGAAAGAATTAAAGAAGTTTGAAGAGTCAAATCATTATTATTACAAACATTAAAAGTGTCAATTAAAATAAAATAAAATTAATGGCTTAAGATGAAGCCTACCAAAATCAAATGCAAAAATTCACAATAATAAATCAAAACCCCCTCACCAAACCCCAAACAAAAAATATTACCCCAATCTAAACCATTTTTACAAAAATCCAAATCAAAAACTATAAATCTATCAAAAATTGTTAAACTTCAAATTTCATCCTAAAATTCCTAAATAATCTATTCAAAAATCATATTAAAGTATGCCAAGGCAAATCAAAATTTAAAGGGACAAAACTGGTTTTATTTTCTCAAATTATGGGCCATAGTAGCATTGTGTAGAACTTGAGGGGCTAAAGAGCAATTTTAGAAATATTTTGCATGCAAGTATCGAAGTCATCTTCTTCCTTTGCAACATTCCAGCCGCAGCTTTCTTTTCATTTCATCACACAGACGAATCAACCGAATATCAAGATTTTAGATCAAAACAAACGAACGCTACAACTCTCAACATCAACTAAATCAAACACTACATTTTGTTGCAGGATTAAAGCTGAGAATTTGAGGTGACCATTTGGGATAAAAAGAAATAAACAGCAAAAGAAAGGAAAAAGTGCAGCAGGAGTTTTCATGATTTTAATGTAGATTCAGGCTTTTGTGACAAGAAAAGGGATAAAAGGGACTACCTTTTGAACTTTAAGGCGTCGAATGAACAAGGAGTCGGTATAATCTTGTTCGAATGCAGAATTCAAAGCAACTACGGTGGCCTAGAAAGGGTTCAAGATCTGATGTACCGCAGAATTCTAGCTGATATTTGAGGGTGCTAGAGATGTTGTTTTGAGGAGTTTCCTTAACAAAAATCACACCACTACAAGCATAGATAGCGTAGATTTGGAAAAAACACAGATTTGACTGAGATTGAGGCCGGATTTTTCTCAAGAACTAAGCCAGATATACAACCCTGGCTCAAAAATTCTGCATTTTTCTTTCTTTTTTTTTCTCTGATT
Source organism: Coffea arabica (assembly GCF_036785885.1). Taxonomy (NCBI): domain Eukaryota; kingdom Viridiplantae; phylum Streptophyta; class Magnoliopsida; order Gentianales; family Rubiaceae; genus Coffea; species Coffea arabica. Next base: position 34,237,374 of record NC_092318.1, on the reverse strand, counting down.
TCTTTCTCTTTTGTTGTTTCTTCTTTTCCTCACTGTCTCCAATCCTCTCTCTTGTTCCCCAGACTCTCTCCTCTCTTTTCCTTTCTTCCTCTCCTCCTTTGCTTTTCCCGAAACCCCATTTTCCTTCTTCTTTGCTCCCCGTAGCCTCCCTTTCCTTGTTTCTTTCTTGTTCTTCAGCTTCAAGCTTCCAGATTTTCCCCAGGTTCCCTCTTTCTTGCTCTGTTCATCAGCTGCCCCCTCTCTCTATCTCTTACTGTCTCAGATTCTCCCCCTTTCTTCCTTTTTCTCTTGCTTTCTCTCTTGCCTAGTTTCTCTTTTTTCCTCTTCCCCAAAACCCTCTGTTTCCTTACTTTTTCCCCTCGCAAGCTCTCCTCTTTCTTGCTCTTGTTTATCTCTCCCTAGTTTTCCTATTCTTGTTTTGGTTCCTTTTCTTCCTCAACCCACAAGCTCTCCTCCTTTTTCCCTTCGCAGCCTCTCCCCCTCTCAATCTCCTCCATTCTCTCGATTTCCTTTTTCTTGTTTCCTTTGTTGCCCGCCACCCTACTCTCTCTTGCTCTCACTCTCGGTTCCTCTCCTTTTTTTTCCTTGATTTTTTTCCTTTCTTCCCAACGTTGGCCGCCACCATTTTTTCCCTCGCCTTCCTTTTCTCTTTTGTTTTGTCCAGATTTTTTCTCAAAAATTCCCAAATCAACAAGTGTCCTGCCACTTAATCTGGCAAGTGTCGTGATATCAACAAAAAATGAGGACAGTTGTCTAACCCTTACCTATCCCACTTACCTAGTTTGCATGGTCTCCACCTATCTATTGTGCATGTGTTCCACATATTTTTCATTTTTTATTTTTTATTTTCCAAAACAAATTTAGGATAAATAACAAATGTTACATTTCCCCCTTTTCTTGATTTTTCCTTGCAAAAATTTAGAAAAATTTGAAAAGATAAAAAAAAGATTGGAATTTTTGTAAGAATTTTCTTTTTTCGAAATTTAATGCAAAAATGTTTTAAAAAGAAAAATGATAAACCTAATTTACTAAAATAAATAAAATAAAGATTAACTATCATCTTGGCAAACTTAGTCAACTAAAATGAAATAAAATAAGAACAAGAATAAATAATAAAAAATAAAACTAAAATTGAATTAAATAAAACTTGAATTTTTTGTGTCTACATTGTGAATGTTACTGGAATGTTAATTGCTTTCTAATGATTGCTAAATGGATTTTTGATTGGCGAGTGTGTACTTTATCGTACTCGATTTAAGCCACAGTGAATTTTCAATGATTGAATGCTACTTGTGCATGAATGTAAGTCTTTTGCCTAAACTGGGTCCTTGCCCTTTGTTGCCAGTCGACTCGAGCCAGAAGTAGACTCGGTCAGGCGGCTGGTAACCCTGAAATAGTGTTTCGGTATATTCGAGTATTACCACAAAGTCTGGTGGAAAACTGGCCAATGAATTCAATACATTAAAATCAATGAATGAGTGACAATGAATACTGAAGGAGTTTTCACTATCAAATGTTTTCAAATGACGGAGGAATAAGGGAAATGGTTGGCGACTAATGAATGGTTTCAAGTGAGCACGTATCCTTCCAATGAATGAATGTTTATTTCTTGAATGACTGTTTATTATTGTGTAAAGTGTTCAAACTATTAAATACCATACTTCTATGGTTTCTCTACCTGATTGCTTGTTTGGGAACCTCACTGGATTTTTAGCTCATTCCTTTAGTTTTTGTTTTCCTTACAGGCATGGAGGTTTGGAGCAATTAAGTGTGACCTAGAGTGTATAACCCTCTTGTACTTGTACTCTTGGTCGATAGGATGTATTTTGACATTTGGCGTTGTATCATACATTTGGCTTTTGGGTTGTAAATAAGTTTGCATTTTGGTTGAATTGTAGAAATTAAATATTATTTTGGAGGCTTGATTGATTAAATCTTGCGAGTCGATTGAGTGAGGGAGTGAGTCCTGGCGAGAGTTGGGCAGGCGGTCCGCCAAACCCCTTGGGTATGCCCTAGGGAGAGGTGGGGTCGTTACAATTACTTTTCGTCTTGCTTTACACATCATTTTTTTTTTGCCAAAATTCCAGTTTATATGTCACTACCAAGGTGGATTCAAATATCCCTAAGCAAACTAAGTCCAAAGCATCTAAAAGTCACATCAAATTAAAGTTTAAGACTTAGAAAAGTTTTCTCAAAGTTTTCGAAGTTCCACTCAATTCATTTGACAAAATTCTCAGCTTTGGCGACTTTCTTTGAAAAAGTATAAGTTGAGTTTTCTAGGTCGAAAAATCACAAATCTTATACCGGTAGAAAATAAACTATACTAATAGACTTTAGAAGACATCTTCATGAAATTCAAGTCATAAGTTAGTTAAATTTCAGTTCAAACTCACTGTTGTCTCATATACAAAAACAGAACAGTCATGGATTTTCAAGAAATTTTGTAGAATTGGTGGTATTTATAGGAGTTGAACCAAACCCTGAATTTTGTACCGTTGAAAGCTCTATGAATCTAGTTTCAAACGCAACAAACGGAACTTAATTTGGACTTTTCTACACCAAGATATAACAAATTTCCCAAAACTGCTCAAAGTCTCCTGCAGAAAATATTTTCAGTAGCACTTTCCCTTATTTTCCCTAATTTCCAGACATTTTCAAGGCTTTATTCTCACCACAAGACAGCCCCAAATCAAGTTCACAAGGTATAGGATATATAGAATATTTATTTTAGCCACAAAACTAGCTATAATCAACATATACATAAGCTGGAAAATTCTCACACCAAGCTAGAAAATCACCAACAAAGCTAGAAGTCCCTCAAGTGAAGCCAAAATTACACGTATAAGCTGGACAAATCATTATGACAGGTTTATAACCCATAGTAAAGATTGAAATACTCAATAAAAGCTGGAAATGATCACTAAAAGCTGGAAATAATAGCCCACATACTAAAACAACACAACCAGTCACAAATCCTACTAGAATCAAGCCAAAACTCCAACCGATTGCAAGATTAAAGGGATAAAATAACTTTCAGCCAAGAATACCTTCAATCCTCAAGCTGAGCAGTAAAAGACAGCCTACTTTCTCCCAAAATAACTCCACTCCAGCTCACATTTCTTCCTTGTAGAAACTTCCTATGGCTTAACTTTGGATTGGAGGTTGTTTTCCCACAATTTTTTGCTAGGAATCAAGGTGAAAATGAAGACAGCTTTTCTCCTTTTTTCTCTTCTCTCTAATTTTGACCAAAGCAAGGAAAAATGAAAGGTTTTTGAAGCTAATTTGGAAGATAAATACAACACTTCTCTTGGTCAAAGTCTTGGCTTGATGATTGACACTTGTCAAAGCCAAGTGTTTCCCTTTTTTTTTTTTTCTTTTCTTCCTCCTCTTGGTCAACAATTTAGGCCAGCTTTAGGGTTAATTTAGGGAAGGATAAATGATACGAGAATAAGAATATTAGGAAAAAAAAGTATTGGTCAAGTGGTGCCTTCAACCGGTAACAAACGGCGCGAGTTCGTTCATGTCTATTTTCTTAACTTTCTTATACTTTTGTTTTAACTTATGATTCACTAATGTTCTCTTAGCACTTTTAATCACATACTTCCTCCTACTTAATACCCGCCTTATCCACCAAATTTAGTACACATACCTCATTAATTGATCACACTACCACAATGCACCAAAACCCTAACTTACACTAACTTTAAAAGTAAAAGTAAAACACTTGACTCTATTATTTATTACAACTATTAAGGGAAGTAATTAGTATTAAGAAGTTATAAATTAACTTATTCAAAATAAAAGAGATTTATAAGCAAATATAAGCAAATTTTCAAGTCCTCACGCTCTCTCCCTCTTAAGAAAATTTCGTTCTCGAAATTTTTACATTCCATCGCCTCAGACTACTCTGGAGCCTTGCTTGTCTATAGCGTATACCCGCGCTGGCACTCTTGATCTATTCCCTCTTTCATTAGCTTGTCTAAGGTTAGTTTTATCCTCTTGTTGAGCATTATTCCCTCGATGCTACTTCTTTGGACAATTGTTAATTTGATGGCCGGTACCCCCACAACTAAGCACTTTCACCCCTCCCTCCAACAATCATTCTCAGTGTGATTTGTCTTCCCACAGTATCCACAAGCCAAGCGACAAGCCACCTTTTGGCCTTTTCCAGGAATTCCCTCTTATTGCCCTTTTTCCACTTGACTTTCTCTTGTAGAACCTTTTTCTACTGTTCCTCGTGTCCATGGTGGATGGGTGAATGGTTTGCTCTTTTTACTTTGGAAGGCGTTGCATTTTCTCTAAGTTCCCCATGTGTACTATTAAGTGCACTCCTTTTGCGTGCGTGAAAAGTTTTTACCTGTGCCTTTGCATTCTCAATCCTTTGAACTTTCTCAAGTGCCTCCGTAAATGTATTAATTTGAACCGCCGCTAAAGCTTCTTGGATCTCCAGATTCAATCCCTATATAAACCGTCTCACTCTCCTCTGCTCCGTAACCACCAATTTCGGAGCAAATTTGGACAGTTTAGTGAATTGTGTTTCATATTCGGCCACACCCAGGGTTCCCTGACGTAACTTAATAAAATCGTACTCTCTATTCTCTTAGACCAAAGGCGGAAGGTATTTCTCATTAAATTCTCATATGAAGTTTACCCAAGTCCATGTAGTCTGTTCTCTCTCCCACTTTGCCCTAATAGCTTTCCACCATGCCCGGGCCGGTCCTTCGAATTGAAATACAGCAAAGTTCACATGCCTTTCCTCCGTGTAGTTCAAAGCCGCAAAGATATTAATCATCGCCTCCAACCAATGCTCAGCTATCTCCGGATCAGAGCCTCCAAGGAACTTTGGTGGAGAAAACTTTTGAAACCGCTCTAGGGCCTTATCTTCTCCTATCTCAAGATCCCTAGATTGGTTAACAGGTGTCTGACCCTGTTGTTCCACTAGACGCGCTAAAATATCAGTCATTCGTTGTATGGTCATCGCTACCTGATCTCTTGTTTTGGTCCTTGTTTCCTGTTGCTGCTCTACCGCCGCGTCTCTTGCTTCTCTTGGTACTTGTACTTGCCTACCTCCATGTCCACGGCTAGCCCCACATCCCCGACTAGCCCCTCGTCCTTGATTTTGTCTACCCTCCATACCCTTCTCTCTCTCTCTCTCTCTTTTTCAAAAGGTTATGTAGCACAGAAATAAAATAAATTGACTATAGCAGCAAAAGAAAGATATTTTTAAATCACACAATTAAAGATAAAGAAATGCATTTCATATATTTATAGCATTTCAAGTTCATTCACCATATTACAAAGATACTTTACATATCAACTTAATCAAAACCAAGTGCGTAAAACAAAGCAGATATTATACACATTAGCATTGACACGTCACTAGTAGCATACCTATAGTGGTAAAACAAGAAATGGCTTGTCATCCCAGTTACCTACACCCACGTCCTACATTCTCAAGTCTCTAATCTAGGTCATTATCGAACCAACTGATTCTACTTCTCCCTCGGGCGCAGGTTGCTCTATATTAGGTTCAAGATTAAGTTCATTAGGACCTGCATACCCTTGATCACCCTTGGCTACATTCACTTGTATTACCTCATCCACAAGCATCTCAAATTAGTCAAAGTATAACCCTCTTCAATTGCAGGTACAAATTCAAATACATCATTAGTAATGCCAATCCAAGGTAATAACCTATTCTTTCGATCCAAAAATAATTCATATAAGCATGACCTAATTGCATCTTCCACACTTACCACAATTTCATTCGTGATTATCATAAAAGTATCAACTCTTTGGTACTCGAGCACAAGAATCCGAAATTAGGATAATTCACAACTCGAGCCGACCGGTCGCAAGAGCAAATTAACCACATTTGAGATTCCTACCCGACATACATATCTAATTTTCTCCAAGTATCAAGATAAAGGATTTATATCTATAACATTCATGATTCACAGCTTACGTTTAAGAAGTGCATCTAATCCTTTATGCTTTTCATGTAATCGGGACCACAACACCACTTGGCGCAAGTTCACCCCCACGTAGAGACCACGCAAGATAGCTCTGATACCACCTGTGATGACCCCACCTCCCCCTAAGACGTACCCAAGGGTTTTGCGGACCGCCTGCCCAACTCTCACCAGGACTAACTCACTAACGTTCTTAAAATAGCCTTTCAAGCCTTGAAATTAACATATTAGTTTCCATTTCAGCTAATAATTCAAACTTAATTTACAATCCAAAAGTGAAACGTAGGATTACAGTACCAAATCTCCAAAATACATTCCATCTATAAAAGTACAAGTACATGAAAATTATGTACCCTAGTTCATACCTAATTGTTCCGGCCTCCACTCCGGTAAGGAAAACAAACTAATGGAATTAAAAGCCCAGTGAGGTGCCAAACCAGCAGTCAAGTAGATAAAACATATAAGTATCACATTTAACACTTACCACACTTTGCACAGTAATAATACAGTCATTCAAGAAACAAATATTCAATCATTGGAAGGATACATGCTCACTTGGAGCCATTCATTCAGTCATTCAGTCTCCGATCATTTCCCTTATTCCTCCAATATTTAAAAATATTTAACAATGAAAACTCCTTTAGTGTACATTTCATTCAGTCAGTCATTTCATTCATTGCATTTCATTCACTGGCCAATTCTCCACCAGACTTCTTGGTAATACTCGAGTATACCAAAACACTGTCCCAAGGTCACCAGCCGCCCGACCGAGTCCACTTTTGGCTCGAGTCGACTGGCAACGAAGGGCAAGGGCCCAATTCAGCCAAAAGCTTACATTCATGCACAAGTAATGTTCAATCACTTGATCATTAAAAATTCACATTCACTTAGGTCGAGTGCGATAAAGTATACACTCGCCCATTGAAAATCCATTTAACACTCATTGGAAAGCATTTAACATTCAAACAATCACTCATAGATATTCACATAGTCACTTATTGCACAAACATGCAAGGACCACTCACCTTTTAAAGTAGAGCAACGCTAAACATTTGACTCTGGGTCGTGCTCGTTCCCACCATTAAACCCTAAAAGTAACCAAGACAAGATGTGCTTAGGTTAATAAGGTGCTCACTTTAACCTTAATCATGAGCCATACGCCTATCTAAATACGGCCTCTCAAAACACAAAACTCAAAGACAAACTTGAAATCCAATCGAAGAAGGTCCAAGTGCATACTAAGGCTATGGTTCAAGTAAGTTATTAGTATGAAAAGAAAGCACTCGGATTCAAAAGGTGCAAGAAATCAAAAGATGAAAATTACATATATATATATATATATATATCTCATGAAGCTTAACAAAACATACGTAAGATATACGCACCACTATTAGAAGAAAACAACCAACCTCAAGTCTAAAGTTGGCCAACGAAACTAGAGAGCATGATAGAAGAAATCATTATTTTTCCTCTTGCTTTACACATGATTTTTTTTTGTTTGCCAAAATTCCAGTTCATATGTCACTACCGAGGTGGACTCAAGTATCCCTAAGCAAACCAAGTCCAAAGCATCTAAAGGTCACATCAAATTAAAGTTTAAGACTTAAAAAAGTGTTCTCAAAGTTTTCCAAGTTCCACTCAATTCATTTGACAAAATTCTCAACTTTGGCGACATTCTTTGAAAAAGTATAAGTTGAGTTTTGTAGGTCGAAAAATCACATATATTATACCGTTAGAAAATAGACTAGAAGTACTAATAGAGTTTAGAGACATCTTCATGAAATTCAATTCATAAGTTAGTCAAATTTCAGTTCAAACTCACTGCTGTCTCATATACAAACACAGAACATTCATGGTTTTTCAAGAAATTTTGTAAATTTGCTGGTATTTATAGGAGTTGAACCAAACCTTGAATTTTGTACCGTTGAAAGCTCTATGAATCTAGTTTCAAACGCAACAAACGGTACTCGATTTGGACTTTTTTAAACCAAGATATAACAAATTTTCCAAAATTGCTCAAGGTCTCCTGTGGGAAATATTTTCAGCAGCACTTCCCCTTATTTTTCCTAATTTTCAGCCATTTTCAAGGCTTCATTCTCACCACAAGGCAGCCCCAAATCAAGTTCACAAGGTATATGATATATAACTAGTTATTTTAGCCACAAAACTAGCTATAATCAATATATACATAAGCTGGAAAATTCTCACACCAAGCTGGAAAATCACCAACAAAGCTAGACGTCCCTCAAGTGAAGCCAAAATTACACGTATGAGCTAGACAAATCATTATGCCAGGTTTATAACTCATAGTAAAGCTGGAAATACTCAATAAAAGCTGAAAATGATCACTAAAAGCTAGACATAACAGCCCACATACTAAAACTACACAACCAGCCACAAATCCTACTAGAATCAAGCCAAAACTCCAACCGATTGCAAGATTAAAGGGATAAAATAACTTTCAGCCAAGAATACCTTCAATCCTGAAGCTGAGCAGTAAAAGATAGCCTACTTTCTCCCAAAATAACTCCACTCCAGCTCACCTTTCTTCCTTGTAGCAACTTCCTATGGCTTAACTTTGGATTGGAGGTTGTTTTCCCACAATTTTTTGCTAGGAATCAAGGTGAAAATGAAGACAGTTTTTCTCCATTTTCTCTCCTCTCTAATTTCAGCCAAAGTAAGGAAAAATGAAAGGTTTTTGAAGCTAATTTGGAAGATAAATACAACACTTCTCTTGGTCAAAGTCTTGGCTTGATAGTTGACAGTTGTCAAAGCCAAGTGTTTCCCCTTTTTTTTTTCTTTTCTTCCTCCTCTTGGTCAACAATTTCGGCCAACTTTAGGGTTAATTTAGGGAAGGATAAATGATAGGAAAATAAGAAAATTAGGGAAAGAAAGTATTGGTCAAATGGTACTTTCAACCGATAACAAACGGCGCAAGTCGGTTCACGCCTATTTTCTTAACTCTCTTATACTTTTGTTTTAACTTATAATTCACTAATGTTCTCTTAGCACTTTTAATCACATATTTCCTCCTACTTAATACTCGCTCTTATCCACCAAATTTGGTACACACACCGCACCAATTGATCACACTACCACAATGCACCAAAACCCTAACTTACACTAATTTTAAAAGTAAAAGTAAAACACTTGACTCTATTATTTATTACAACTATTAAGGGAAGCAATTAGCATTAAAAAAGTTATAAATTAACTTATTCAAAATAAAAGAGACTTATAAGAAAATATAAGCAAATTTTTAAGTTCTCACACTCCCTTTTGAAGTGGTGACTAAATGGAGTCAAGTTGCCATATTTATATTCAAATTGCACCAAAGAATCATGGCACCAATATAATTGAAAATAATAATAATAAAAGTACTAATTTCACATTAATACATCAAACAAAAAGACACTTGAAGACATCTAAAAATTACAAGTTGAATACATTCAAAAGTAACATAATTAGCTATTAATGAAAAGAAACAATTATAATAGAGAGAGTCAAGAGGTCACAAGGGACTAAATTGCAAAAATTAGAAAATTTTGTGGAAAATATAATTTTTCAAAGTTTGGGGGTCAAAATGCAATTAAATTAAGGGCCTAAGTGAAAGAAATTTAAAATTTTCTAGACCAATGTAAAACTACTCCAAAGATCAGGGGCTAAAGTGCAAAATTCATTTTTTTATTTTTGTAAGAAAAGGGCTTTGGGCCATTTATTTTTATTTGCTTGGGTCCGAGCCATCTGGCACAAAGAAAAATGTGGGATGTTTTCATGAAAAATAAACACAAGCCCAGATGAAAAAATCCCCCAAAAAGAAGATTCTAACCCAACTGAAATTAAAGTATGAAGCCCATTAGAAAATGAAAATTAGCCCAATCATTTTTTTTCTTCTTCCTTCTTTTTTTTTCCTTTCTTTTCTTCTTTCCCCCTCTTTTCTTCTTTCTCTACGGTAAAGCTGAAGGTTCCTCAGCCGGTGGCCATGGCGGCACCACCAGCAAATTTTCCGGTCACAAACTTTCACCAAAATACACCGCCCACTCGATTTTTCGCGTAGAATCCGTTTTTTGATTTTATTTTTGCAAAAAATGAACCGAAAGTGGCGAAATAACCAAAAAATAGTCCAGTTTTTACTTTTTCAAAGTCACTATAATTACCACTAAAATCATAAAACTTATACCAATACACCCCTTATGATTTTTACAACATAACTATGAGCTGAAATCAAATGTAACAAAATTAAAGCAAAAATAATCCAAAAAATAAAAAGAAATCCTTCAATGCTTTTAAGGCTCAAAAACTCCATAAACTTTGGATAATCAAACATTTTCGGACCTATACTAGCTAATGGCCATCTATTTTGACAAAAAAAATGCACAATATCCAGCTTTTTAATTCGTTTTTCCATTTGACCATTTTTTTCAAACACTTGGCATGCATACACTAAATTTATTTCCTTTTGCCTAATCTTGCGTGTAACTTGCCTATTATCCTAGCAACACAGTAACAACGAAAGAAACAGCAAAAGCAGGAAAAAATAAGCAACGAAATATGAATTTAATGTAAAAAACAAAACTGAAAATAGGAAAAAAAAATACCTCAAGAATATTGTATTCACTTGGTCGACGAGGTTTGTGATGAAATTTCGAAGCTTCAATGGTCTAACCACTTGTTCCCTTTTTTTTGCTTGATTTGTGGATGGGTGTGTGAACTTAGGAGAGAAAAGGCAAAGAGGGACCAATAGTTGGATTTTTAGGTTTGAATTGCTTGTTATTTTTTGTGTTGTGGAATTGAGAGGAAGACGGGAGAAAGGCCGAGAGATGTTTTCCTTGTTGTGTCCTCTGTGATGGTGTGTGTTGTTGTTAAAAACGAGTGGGAGGATTGAGCGAGCCGAGAGAGTGGTTGAGAGTTGGGGTGGTTTTTTGTCTTGTGAGAAGTCAAAGAAAGTGAGTGGAGTAGTTTTTCGTCAAATGATGGATTTTTGCCCCCAAATGAAAAGAAAGATGAATAGAGATTGAGTGTAAAAATGGATTAATAGTGATTTTGGTAGGGAAAATGATTAAAATGTGTAAATTTGGTCATGACTTTTTTCTTCTCCTTTTTTTCATATTTTCCTTTTCTTAAAAGTAAAACAAAGATGAGAAAAAGAAAAAATAAATGAATAAATAAAATTAAGATACAGGAAAACAGATAGCTCATTAAATAGACAAAAATCCAAGAAAAAGTTAAGAATTGACAAAAATTTGGTATCTATAACTTGACCCTCTTTCTCTTGAGTTTGAGTTTCAAAGAAACTCAAGACAAAGACATAGATACCAAATTGCTTACCTGTTTCTACTAACTGTACCTGAGCCAAAATAATGGGTCCACAGTTGGCTAAAATTATTGGATAAAAAGATGCAATGATGTTGTAAAAGACATGATCGAACTCGTATAGACTTGCCTACGTATCCCGCCATGGGAATCAGATCAAATGTAGTTCGAATACAGGTGAACCACAATGAAACAAGTGCATTGACCATCTGTGATCTTTGCATAGTCGAATAAGTCTGAACTCTTATAATTTCTAAACATAAAACATGAAATGAATGAGAAAGTACAAATTGTTAATCAAAATAGTTAAGAAAAGTAATTGTCATAATTAGAAAAAGATGCGTGGAAAGACACGGTTGCGCACCAAGAAGGGGAATAGAAGGGTGCGTAGTGGACGTTGAGACTCGCCAACAGAAAATTAAATTTGATTTGTCAAGAATCTAGACAGTTCAGTGGAACTGAATCCAAACCCCAACGCCTAACAAGAAAAATAAAAATATGCTTGAAACCTAGATAATTGGTGGGATAAAATAACATATTTGTGGGATAAGATCCGAACCCAATTAAATAATAGATTGGTAGGATAAAATTCGAACCCAATTAAATAACGGATTGGTGGGATAAAATTCGAACCCAATTAAATGACGGATTGAAGCGATAAGACCCGAACTCCATTAAATGCAGATTGGTGGATAAAACTCGATCCCAATTAAATATAAATTGGTGGGATAAGACCTGAGTCCAATTAAATGTAGATTGGTGGATAAAACTCGATCCCAATTAAATATAGATTGGTGGAATAAGACCCAAATCTAATTAAATGACAGATTGATGGGATAAGACCCGAACCGAACCCAATTAAATGACAGATTGATAGGGTAAGACTCGAGCCCAATTAAATGCAGATTGGTCGATAAAACTCGGCCCAATTAAATATAGATTGATGGGATAAAACTCGAATCCAATTAAATGACAGATTGGTGGGATAAGACTAGAACCCAATTAAATAACAGATTGATAGGATAGGATCCGATCCCAATTAAATGCAGATTGATGGATAAAACTCGAGCCCAATTAAATATAAATTGGTGAGATAAGACCCGAATCCAATAAAATGATAGATTTATGGGATAAGAATCGAGCCCAATTAAATAACATATTGGTGGGATAAAACTCGAATCCAATTAAATGACAGATTGGTGGGATAAAATTCGAACCCAATTAAATGCAAATTGATGGATAAAACTCGAGCTCAATTAAATATAGATTTGTGGGATAAGACCCGAGTCCAATAAAATGACAGATTGGTGGGATAAGAATCGAGCCAATTAAATGACAGATTGGTGGGATAAAATTCGAATCCAATAAAATAACAGATTGGTGGGATAAAACCTGAACCCAATTAAATGACAGATTGGTGAGATAAGACTTGAACCCAATTAAATATAGATTGGTGGGATAAGATCCGAGCCCAAATAACTAGCGGAAGAAAATGAAAATGCAAGTTCTGTACTATCAAACTGAAAAATTAAAATGCATGTTGCTTAAAAGTTAATAAACCAAGACAAACTTACTTGGTGGATTTACAACTTTCTTGATTTTTCGGACTTTAAAACAAAGGGAATGATGATTTTTCTTTTCTTTCTTCAGAAATGTACAGTCAACTTTGGAGCTCAATCCTTCTACAATTTGCTCCAGTGTGAATCATGCTTAACTAAACCAGTATTGTATCACATAATTTCACCTGCAAAAGGAAAAAAAAAATAACTGTGATGAAAACACTGCCACCACCATGTGATCCCTTCGCCTTGAGAACCGTGTAAACATGAGTTTCAATATCGACAAATTGCTCCCATAGATTTGGTCCACAACCCCTTTAGAATCTTTTCAACTTTCTAATATCAATTATCCATACTTTATTATCATATAACCTTCAATTTCATGATTCCTTTAGGATAAATTATAGGAGATTGTCTTTTGAATGAGACTCAATAAATGAGAAATATAAACTATTAAAAAATATATTATTCATCATACAATAATACTGATATGAAATAAACAATAATACAGAATAAATAAATAAAATAGTAAATAGAATAGCAAAACAAATTTGTTGGATTTATGAACACAGGTCCAAGAGTTAAAAGTTGGGTGCATATTTAATGAACGGCCTTTGATGAAGAAAAATGCTCCATCTGACCCCTTCAACGTCGTCCATTTTGGAATTCATTGTCGGCGAAAGAACAACAGTATGAAAGAAACCCAAATCAACATAGTCACCAGCTTTCAGACCTCAACATCTTATCCCTCGTTCATGATCCTCTTGTATTTCAAAACTCTACCTTAGCACCCTTTCGGGTTTTCATTAAGATTACTCCCACCTTTTTTTCTCTCTTTTTTTTTTTGTTTTTGTTCTTTAGAACAAAGGATAAGAAAAGTTACTACCCTTTAAATTTCGTCAAAAAAGGATCATTTTTTTGATTTATTGTCAATTTAAAACACTTCAAACACTATTCAACTACATAGGAAGAATAGCATATTCTGATAAAATTATCTTACCATGTAATCATTGTTGTGAATTAATTTGGGATCGTTTCTATCAGTGTGGTATGAATAGTCAGTGGGTAGAAATGATATGATTAATGACTAGCTTGAGAGTATCAAAACATCCACATAAAGTTTTCCTAAGCTTCTAATCAATAAAATGGGTTAATTTCACTTTCCACCTTTTAACTATATCTATATTTTTACTTTATAGTCCCTGAACTTCATAGTGAGACACTTTAACCCCTCAAGTATAAAATATATCACACTTATTAATAACTACTGTTGGAATTATGGTTCTTATCTATAGTGATAATTATACATATCATGATCAAGCATAATTGAGATTTTTTGCTTATATGGATTTTTCATTACTCATGTGTTAGGATTAGTTACTAGTTCTAATTTTATATAAATGTATATTTTTTGGGAATTGGTTGGAATGTGTACTTATTTATTAATACAGTTTTGGTTTGCACGACCACTTGCTACAAATGCTTGCCAAAAGGTCAAATTAGTTGCACTTCAGTTTCTGAAGTATAAAATCTTTTACACTTTAGTATTTAAGTGGGATAGATGTTATGCTTAACTGGGACACATTTTATATTTTAAGGACTGAAGTAGAACAAATTCTGATTAACTGAGATAGATTTTTATACTTTAAAAATTATAACATCCAACTATAGGTAGCAAACACACCCATTTAGTTAAATTTACCCATACCCGCCTATGAATAGATGGGTATGAGTATTTTGAGTTTTTGCATATGGGTATAAATGGATTGCCTAATAATACCCATTCAAGCCCAATTAACCCATCTAAAATTGTCTTACCCCAAACCTCCTCTCTTCCCCCACCCATTTCTTTTCAGAATTTTCATTTTGTCATGATATTAACTACTTTCGTTTCATTATTATTATTATTTGTTGATCTTATCTTATCATTTTATTTTCTCTTAGTTTGTTAATTTGCTTATTTTTCAGCATTACCAATTTATGACAAGTTTTAACCTCTTTTCCTACCATTTCAAAATGAAATTTTAAATTTACACACGAAAAAAAGCTAGGGGTTCAAAATTTTTGGATTAAGTTTTTATGTTAATTTTTATATTCTTATCGTTCAATTATTAAATAGTATGTAATTTTGTGACATAGAGTACAGATGGAAAACAATTAGTAATTAGACTTATTGAGCATTATAAGTAAATATTTAAAACTAATGATGGGTGCAAAGGGTGGTATAAATTGATAACTTAGTTTGCCAAAATAAATTTAAATGAATTTACAAAATGTTAAAATAAATGAGTTATAAATGGGTAATTGGCCTATCCAATTCATTTTTTTGACTTACCCATTTATACCCATCTAATTAAATTGGTAGAAATGGGTTGACTCACTAATACCCATTACCCATTATAACCAACTCAAACCCGTCTAAATCACCCATTTTAACACCTCTACATCCAACTTTGAAATTTAGTAACCAAAATGGCAAAATGGAACCAATCCAAATAAATTCCTTGGACTTAAAGGATCTTTAATAACTAAGGGTTTATCACACTTCTCCCGCTGGTTTGTGAAATATAGTTTGAAAGATCGAAGCTTTCTGCAAATGCTGGTACATTTTTCATATATACAAGTTCCATCACGGATTAGGTAGTTTCCCTAATCTTTGATGTACAACTTGAATATAGATAGTCCTATTTTTTTTTTTTTTTTTTGCCATTTGTACCATGTTCACTTTAGATCATTAATAAAATTATTATTTCCCATTTTAGACAAAAATTTTTTTATTTAGGTAGCCTAGACTTTAAGTTACCAATTAATTATAAATCATCGTAACAACTAACATAGTTAATCACTTAAAGAAATCTGAACATGGACGTGCTGCTGTTCCTCTTTAGGGAAGCAAAGTCACATTGATTTTTTTGGATAATTGGGGAAATCATGATTCGTTCCATTTATATTAATATTATGAAGAATTGTGCTGATTTAAATTTTCTTAAGGTAACTTCAAAAACATAATTGCCCTTGACAGAAGTTTGAATTATGAATTGAGTGTTCTCTATATAATATTGAGTGTTGTCACTGGTACACTCAAATTCTTTATTAAAAGAAGTTCTTAATACCTTTAAGTTAGTCCTTTGGGAAGTATATTATTGTGGTCGGTTTTTTAACCGCTATTGGAGTCATTATCCTTGATTTCGATGTGGATATTCCAAGGACCGAAACAAGAATGAAATAGACAATTGACCATCCTATCATGATCTATGACCATATAGTCGAGGTTGGCGATGAAGAAAGCTAAGGGCAAAATCAAAGAAATGATGAACATTGTCGGTAGATGATTACACGATAAGTTGCAAATTTGAGATAGATTGATTCTAGAGAAATGTTAAAAACTACAAGACAACGCTCTTATGATTTTAAATGGGCAATTAGGTGAATATTTCTTGACTTTAATTTTGTTTATAACTGAAATTTTTTTTACAAGAAATTGGACTAAATTTTATACGCTGATATATTATCAGGTTTGAATGCACGCTATATGTATTAAACTTGAATTTTAAATTAAAATTTAAATTAAATCTAAAACATTTAATGTACATTTCTTCTTTTTTTTTTTTACATCTCTATATATCTGCCCAATCCGAAATTGTTAAAATTTAGTAATGTAAGGTATCCTAATGTCACTAATTCATGGACCACATTAATAATTAGGGTGGCCCAAAATCCATGTCTAATGAGAATGATGGACGGAGAATAGATTTTGGGATTTTCCTGTGGCTTGATTAGACCCTTTTTTTCTTGCTGGGGAACTTCTTGAACTGGGGAATTTTATGTTGTATTTAAAGATGATGAAAGTATTTGATAACAAAACTAAACTTAGCTTAGCAGGAAAATTTGCGAAAACAGCTGGATGAAATTATCAAGAGATGAGAATCTGTCGAGATATGAATTAAATAAGTAACTGCCAAATCTAATGAAAGCAATTGGGTGGAGTGCAAGGTTGGAGACTCGAGAAGAAACAAATAAAAGTAGCAACTAGTTCAAAGGTTGACACAGACAGATCACCTTACAAATTTTTTTTTTTTTTTATCATTTTGTTATTTTTATCTATATTACTCCTACTCTAACGCAATTTACGGGGAGATTCAATTAGACCTACGAAAACTATTGAAGACTGAACCATCATCGGATCAAACAAATGCATAATGCATCCGGATGAATTTTTTGAGAAAACCACATATTGTAGTAAGTGATGGGAGGTAAGGTTGATCTCCCACTCCACCAAGTATTAAAGTCTTAATGGTGGCCAAGAATCCAAAGACTCACCTTACATGAAGAATCTTTTTCTCTAGAAAGGAGAAAGTCTTGCCAGTTATACATAAAAATAAAAAATAAAAAATAAACACACACACACATGATAGTTTTTTTTTTTTTTTTTTTTTGCAAAAACACACATGATAGTTACCTCAAGAGGGAGCCGATTAAAATATAGTTTTTTTCTATGTGGCAGGATACATTTATTAATGTCTAATGATTGTAGATACACATGGGAATATGTATATGTATCTTATACGAGTATTACCGTGTTGTGTGTATATATTTGTGTGTAGGTGTGTGTATCTATAATTTAATATTATAAGGTAAATTAAACTTTATTCCTTTGCACCAGAGTATTGGTTTCAATTTTGCCGCAATTATTTCATTAACACTTTCAACCCTTCTCACATATTAAGGGACACAACTGCCCCTCTTTTTATCGTTTCTTCCCCCCCCCCCCCCCTCTTTTTTTCTCTTTTTCGTTTTGTTAGCCCCCTTTTTCCTTCCCTACTAAAACACATAAAATTCCAATAAATATTTGAAATACTTCTTTGGTGTCCTTGCGCATTAATTCCATCAAAAAGATCACTCCATTTGCTACTGATATGCAACAACGTACAATGACAATTTCCTTTTGCTATACAGAAATTTGATGGATAAAATGAATTTCTATAGCATATAATGCTTATTGATGCAAATGTGTATGTAAGTAACTAGTAAAGCGTCTCAATGTGTGTAAATATGTAAGCCCTCATGACCAATTTCTAGTAAGAGTAGTTAAAGATGCTAAAAAGCACCAAATTTGAGAAAAAGCGAGCTAATACAAACACAGTAAAAGAGTGTAAATGTTGTAAAACTAATAAATTACTATAGTATCAAGTGAAATATTAGAGAAAGAAGTAGAGAAATTGGAGAATAATATTCTTATATTTCAACAAGATACAAAAGGTCCTACCAAAAGGTGTCAATATACCCCTATATATAGGTACTACAAGATTAAATGAACATCAATCCTATTAAACACCTACTATTACAATAATATGAAGAAACTTATGAAACGGATTCTCCACTACATGAATAGAATTATGGATTGTAACTTCTATACATAATGTAGTCATAAATCATGAATTAATCCTCTTGGGAATACAAAGAGACATCCACACTTTTAGTTGTTTCATAACACTCCCCCTTGGATGTCCATTACACAAAGAATATGCCTCGTTAAAACCTTATTAGAGAAAAATCCATCGGGACAAAAACCCTAGTGAAGGAAAAAGAGTACACTATCCTTGTGTATTAATTTCTCCCTCTGATGCAAACATCATTTGAGATCTTTTAATCGTCGCATTCCAATACTCTTCACCAATTTCTCAAATGTTGCAGTTGGCAATGCCTTGGTAAATAAATCCGCCAAATTATTATCTGATCGGATTTGTTGCACATCAATTTCACCATTCTTTTGCAAATCATGAGTAAAAAAGAATTTTGGTAAAATATGCTTTGTTCTATCTCCTTTAATATATCCTCTTTTCAATTGGGTTATACAAGTTACATTATTTTCATATAATATAGTTGAAGGATTTTCTTTTTTGGAGGATAACCCACAACTCTTTCGAATATAGTGGGTCATTGATCTTAACCAAACACATTCTCGACTGGTTTCATGAATTGCTATAATTTTAGTATGATTCGATGAAGTGGCGGCTAATGATTGTTTTGTAGATCGCCAAGAAATGATTGTACCTCCATATGTAAATAGATAGCCAGTTTGAGATCTTGTTTTATGCGGGTTAGATAAATACCCAGTATCAACATAACCAACCAATTCAGATTTGGATTTATTTGAATAAAATAAACCAAGATCAATTGTTCCTTGGAGATAGCGAAAAATATGTTTAATACCATTCCAATGTCGTCTTGTGGGTGAGGAACTAAATCTTACTAATAAATTCACTGCAAATGATATATCAGGTCTTGCACAATTAGCAATATATATTAGTGCACCAATTGCACTGAGATATGGTACTTCAGGACCAAGTATCTCTTCATTTTCCTCTCGTGGTCTAAAAGGATCCTTATTAAGATCTAATGATCTGACGATCATTGTAGTACTTAATGTATGTGCCTTATCTATATAAAATCGCTTTAATACCTTCCGGGTATATGCAGTTTGGTGGACAAAAATTTCACCTTTCAAATTCTCAATTTGTAAACCAATGCAGAATTTTGTCTTTTCAAAATCTTTGATCTCAAATTCTTTCTTCAAATATTCAACATTATTTTGAATCTATTCAGGAGTTCCAATCAAATTTAGATCATCAACATATACAGCAATTATCACAAAATTTGATCCATTTTTCTTAATAAAAACACATGGACATATTGGATCATTGGTATAACCTTCTTTGGTCAGACATTCATTGAGGCGGTTATACCACATACGTCCAGATTGTTTGAGCCCATACAGAGACCTTTGTAATTTAATAGAATAAATATTTTTAGGATTTGATTTGCATGTTTCAAACATGTTGAATCCTTCGGGGATTCTCATATAAATATCATTTTCAAGATTCCCATATAAATAAGCAGTAACGACGTCCATTAGACGCATATCTAATTTTGCATGTACTACAAAACTCATAAGATATCTAAATGTGATAGCATCCACTACAGGTGAATACGTTTTATCATAATCAAATCCAGGCATTTGTGAAAATCCTTGGGCTACAAGTCTTGCTTTATACCTCACAATTTCATTTTTCTCATTTCATTTTCTCACAAATACCCATTTATATCCTACTGGCTTTACACCTTCAAGTGTTTAGACAACAGATCCAAAAATTTTTCTTTTAACCAGTGAGTCCAATTCAAATTGGATCGCATCTTTCCACTTTAACCAATCATTTCTATACCGTCATTCATCAACCGATCTATATTTATGATTCTCATCAACTTCTATAATATCAAGTGCTACATTTTATTAGGTTCCAATTAAATTTTCTATGATTTTATTCTCTTCAGAAGTTAGCTCTTTGGGAGCGACCTCTTCAAGAGATTGAATTTTGTCATGACATTTATTTAATCTCCGGAGTTATTCGAAATCAATTTATACCTTATTTAGGTAGACCGGCCTTAAATTTATTTATAGCACTTATGCATGTCCTTCACGGACATCGATTTTAACAAGAGTATTTCCTGCAGGAATAGTTGATTTAATGACTCTTCTAGAATCGATAAATATAACTTTCTGCAAATGAACAATTTCTTGAACTTTTAATTCACATTATTTTATATGAGGATCGAGAAAATTCAATTTTTCAGATGATTTCCTTTCGGTTGATTTTTTCCTCTTCCTAATGTCGGGAATTGTAGTTCATCAGAATAAATAAATCATTCAATAGATCACTCATCAATATTTTACGATATTTAATCTAAAAGGTGATTTGTACCCGACATAAAATTTTTTTTTTTGGAGCCATATATAATATAAAGGGGATATGTATAAATACTTGTCGGCTCTCAAATATTCTCACTTTTACCAAATCATATATCCATTGGGATCAATAAACTTCTGGTTTACTGCAGGTGATGATTATAAATCAAATGAGAATGAAGACAACTATATCGATAACCATTTCTCTCTCGAATGGTTATTATAATATAATTAACCTTTATCTCACTTGATTTCTAAACATGATCTCTATTATTATCTCATTTAATGTCTCAATTTGATATCCATTTCAACGGATATTCCAATTCAATAAATTTTTTGAGACATGGTAAAAGTAGTACTTTATTTATCATAAACTTTTCTCCTACAGGGAGAAATATAGCAGTGGCTCTTCTGGAGCTTTCAATCACTTAAGCACTACCACTGATTGTGTTTGTCTTTTTTGTTGGAAAATAGTGTATATAGTAGTATTTATTAATGAGACACATATCATTGTCACCATAATTTTTATGGGACAAATATCATCACCATAATTCTTTGATCCCAAATATTTAACATCCATTTCTTCTTCAGGAAGAAAAGTTAATTAAATCAATTATCATACACCTTCAGGGTGTTTAAAGAAATTGGCCATGTGAAGATGATATTATAATTTTGATTCGTCAAATGTACTTGGGACATTTATCTTCAGGATTTTTACTTTCTTGTCCTTATCATTATTGTCCTACTTCAAGTGGTAACTTTTTCTCTTGTCACGGTAAAATATATATTTACTAAAATCATAGTCATGGCAGCAACCATAACTAATAAATTGAAATTTAGTCACATTCACTTCTGGGAATGGACTAGAACTAGTATGGAATAAGTACAAAATACTTCTCAAATTTTCTTTCAATATTGCTACTACAAGAGCATATTTGAGAAATATGTAGAGAATATTATTTTCAACTAAGAAATAATCTAAACATAGCAGAATTATGTACTTGCAACCATAAGTAAATTTATCATACCAGGCTTTGAAATAATGACCATCTTTTTCTTTAAGTATTTCAAAGAACAAGTGGATCCTCAAGCATAATTGATTTTCTATAATAGCATCTCCAAAACTCAATGCATCAGAATATAAGTATTTATAACAAATAATTTTAAAGATAAATAAGTAGAATTAAAAGATAAAATATTACCTCAAAGATGTCAAAGAGTATATGTTCTTGTTTAGTAGTTGCTCAGTAGTAGACACTTGTATTTTGCAATCATTCAAAGGTTAACCATAATAAATTGAAATAAATTTATAGGTTAGAAATTTACCTCAATAAATAAACAGATGTTGGCGAAAAAAAAACATGGACAGAATCTCGTGTTTCACTTTTACTCAAGGTAAAGCCTCCGTTTTCACCTTTTGCTCAAAAGTAGAGACTCGTGCTAATAACGTGTTGTAAAACTAATAAACTACTATAGTATCAAGTGAAATATTAGAGAAAGAAGTAGAGAAATTGGAGAATGATATTCTTATATTTCAACAAGATACAAAAGGTCCTACAAAAAGGTGTCAATGTACCCCTATTTATAGGTACTACAAGATTAAATGAACATCAATCCTATTAAACACCTACTATTACAATAATATGAAGAAATTTATGAAACAGATTCTCCACTACATGAATAGAATTATGGATTGTAACTTCTATACATAATGTAGCAAAAAATAATGAATTAATCCTCTTGGAAATACAAAGAGACATCCACACTTTTAGTTGTTTCATAACAGTAAAAGGAATTTAGAAACATGTGAGAAAATAGTGACGCTAAAGAATGAAGAAGAGCCACCTAGAGCTGTGGAAGTTTTCATCGGAACCGTACTGGTCTAACTAATAATAGAATTCCCAACGGTGAATATAAAAGTTCTTAAACTTCGTTAGAAAACATACACTGACGTCATTTGAATCTAAGAGTTGGAAAGCAATTTTTCAAAGAAAAATTGTTACGTTTTCCGTAAACAAATTTTTCAATCATTTTTTAATCTCACATATATCAAATCACTACAATAATTTTTTTACAAAAAAATCCAGAAAAATGTAATCCATACATGACCACACTATTCTATGCAATATGCTGAGAGCACAAAGAACATGTGGTGGATCTGAGAAGGATTGAAATAATAAATTTCATGCATTGACAAGAACACTGAGTGGGAATCTGCAATGTACTATATGTAACAAATTTATTTATTTTTTTAAATTTGCATTTCATTTGTCCTAAATAAGATAAGTTAGTCTAAGTAGGTAAAAATAATATGAGAAATAACATACAACGATCTAAACATGATATGTCCTAAATAAGATATGTACCATATGTAACAAATTAATTTTTTCAATTTGCATTTCATTTGTCCTAAATAAGATATGTTAGTCTAAGTAGGTAAAAATAATATGAGAGTTAACATACAATGATCTAAACAGATAATGGGTGGCATGTAATTCCGTCTCATAAGTTCACTTCATTAATTCATGGAGAAAGTCCTATGAGAAAAAAATTAAGGAAAACTTAAGGAAACATGTGCGGCAATATACAATGCACATAACTTTTTAAGAATATAAATTGAATATGGAGCATACTTGTATCCTAAGTGAAAATTATTATCAGGGGGACAACAATTATCCGACTAAAGTGAAAATAGATAAGACAAAAAAAATGATCTTATTTCTTATTCTCTTAATTTTTCTCTATTCCTTTTATTTGATAAATCTCACTCGTTTAGTTTACTTTAAAGAAATCTCAACAATATTCACTTACCTTATTTAGCATAACTGATCTCAAGTGTACATAGAAGTGGCAAAATGGGCAGGATTTGGACTGTAAATAGGACTAAGTAATATGGGTTTAGGTCCAATTTTACCCATATGTGTTTCAGGCCTAATTTGAGTGGAATCATTTTAGAATGGGTTTAGATTGATCTCGTTCAATTCTCAAATCTATTTCTTATATTCTTTTCTCCTTTAATTCTTTTTTTATTTTTATATAAATTTAATATTTTTTATTTATTAAATTTATTTTAGTCTTATTGTGAATTTATATTTTCATGAATTCTTTTTTCCTTAAATTTTCTTTTATTTATTTTCTATGTATATATTTTTTTAAATCTTTGATTCCAATGTTGCTAAATTTTAGTTGAGGAAAAAGTAAGTACTATAAAAACTTACAAGGACTTGTATTTATGAGTATAAAGAAATGGCATTTGGAACTATGAACCATCATAAAACTACCAAGACTCGTCAAAGTATTTTCTAATAAGATTACATATTAATGACTTCCATATTACCCCCAATATTCATTTTGATCAGTATTATATTAGAAAAGGGGTTCAAAACTATTTACAGGCCTAAAAGAGCCCTCACCAACCCCATTTAGACCCTCTTCAGCCTGATTGCGCAACCCTTGAGTTCCCATCTCAAAACAAAAGTTTCTTTTGACATTTTTAAAAAAAATATTTTAAATTGAGATTGGGGACACAATGGTTATGAAAAAGGAAAAAAATTAAAAAAAAAATGATTTCTAAGGGACTAAAGAGCTCAAGAAACTAGATGGGGGTTTTAAGCATAATTACAAAGAAAAAACTGAATGACCAAATTGGAAGAATAAAAATGGTTCACTTGAATCATTAAAAGATATATAATAATTGATAGGTAAATTTTTTGTAAGAACCTTTGGGCCCCAATGGGTACCCAAGCATTTTCAAAAAATTCCTATCAATTAATGGATATATATGAGATTAGTCCCATTTCAAGTCTAATTTCAAAACTAGAATACCTATCTAGTCAAAAATCCCTTTAGACATGAATAGCCCATTAAGATTTTGGACAAATTGTCATCTCTAAGTGTACAGAATAAATGTTATAATCGAATCTTTAAGAAGGATTACAGCGTACGCGTATGATATAACTACAAGGCATCGCACGTCACTTTTTAATACTTGATGAAATCAACAAAGTGGACCATGCAGACATCATCTAGGGAGAGATGTGGGGTAATAGTAATAAATTAGAGTCTCAATAATTCTAGATGACAATTGTAAAGTATCACGAGCCTAAACACGCATTGGATCAATTGAAAATTGATAAAGATCGCAACTTCCTTGTAAAAGTGTTTGAAGATCACTATTGATGCAAGGTCATTATTGGTGGGTATACCCTTGTAAGTAATTTATGATCCTATTCATACTTTTTTCTATATAAAAAAAATTCGCAAGCAGTATCACATTAATTATATGTACTAAGTCAATAATAACACGCATAAGAGTAAGGGATAATTTGAGAAACCTCCCTTGAGGTTTGTGGCAATATCACTTGATACCTTTAAATTTTGAGAAATCTCACCTACCTCCTTTATATATTTTCAACTTTTTGTAACATTATTAACTCAATTCAAAAAATATTATTAAGAAACTCTCATTTGGAGAGAGGAAATATTTTCATGCCAAATTGTCCTTGTGTTATTCGACTATATTTCCAAAAGTGAACATATATTACAAAATGCTGAAAATAATGACAAGTACTGTGAAAACATGGTTCTAAAAGAATAAATTATATTAGCAAATATTTTTAAAGTACAAAGGACTACTAATTAAGAGTATGTTTAAGGTGCTTCAAGACAAAAAAATTATTTCGTTCAATGTAAGGTGTTTTCGTTAATTTGAGAAGTTTTATGAATTTAAGAATTTTAAACTTTCTAAATATTTTTATATAGACTAATGATTTGAATATAAAAAATAGACACAATGTCTAAACTTATGTTTACAAACTCATTTGAGGATTTTCAAAAACATAAAAGTAACTTTCTTTATTACAAAGTATTTTTGGATGAATTTAGAATTTTATAAATTGTTTAGAATTTTTTTAATGTTCGAACTTTTTATGTAAATTGATGGCTCGAAAATAAGAGAAATATAAATTATTAACAATATATTTAGCAACTTATTTAAGGTATTTTCAAAGCACAAAATGTTACTTTTCGTAATTATAACAATTTTTTCTTTTGTATTTCTTTAACCAACGACTTAAAAAATTGCAAAAGGTATTTCAACTTCATTAGTATGCTTTAATCCTCAAGGATTTAATTTGGTTTGTTATGAGAACTAAAGATCCATAAGAAAAGGGTAATTTTAGAATAGAAATATTTTATCTCTCCCAAAATGAGTTTTTAAATTATATCTTTTGAAATGTGTTGAAAAAGTTATAAAAAGTTGAAAATAATGGTGGTATGTGAGATTCCTCAAAATTCAGAAGTACCAATTGATATCGTCACAAATTTTAGAGGAGGTTTCTGAAATTACCCCTAAGAGTAATATAATGCAAAAGACTTTAATAATTTAACAAATTTTTTACGTTAATAACCACATCCTGCCACAATAATCAAAGACACAAATAATTAATCAAAATCATGAATGGCACAATACAACTCCTACTCCACCGCAACGTATTGTCACATAGTAATCCACTAATGAATGTTTTTTTTTTTCACTTGGGATATTCCAACCTTTAGACCAAAGTAATTTCTTAAAGTTGTGCAAAGTCTTGCCTCAAGAATACACAGCGAAATAACATACGAAGGTCGATCACAAGATCCAACAGTAACTATCAGGTTACGGAACCAATCAAACTATTTCAAAATTCACTAATGAATTTACGCGAATAGAAAGTGAACGTAAAGTGTAGACCGTATACACCCAGTAGAATATGGAGTACATACACAATGCGCATATTTTATAATTTATACAACAACAAGCACGCATCAGTTGAGTTGTGTATCTAGATGTGTCTGTTTGTATGTACATATACAAGAAATAGTACCCCTTTATGCAGAAAGATTTCTTCAAATTTCAGTTTGTACCTACTCTAGCTTTTTCACTTCACCAGCTGCCACCCAAGACCGAAATTTTCTGTCCCTGGTTCTTTTATATACTTTGTCCCTAGCACTTCCAAACCCAGAGCCTCCTCCATCATCCCAACTTCAGCTTTTGTGTCTGAATTGCTCTGGCCAGGAAAGGTATTTCCATCATATAGCCCTCTTCTCATTGCTGTTCCTTTGCACAATTCTTCCAGTGCAGCTGCTGCATTTGTTCATTGTTCTTTAATTTTCTTTATGACTCATTTTTGTTTTTCCATGAGTAGATATAGATCTGCATTCCAGTTGAAATTAATGCATTGCTTGCGATTTTTACCCGCAATGCTAGTTTGGTTCAGTACATAAGTGATGAATATGAAGTGGGATTCAATTGTTTAGAAACATTTAGGCTCGACTCATGATTTTTCTGCTGAATTTCCGGCTCTGTTCTGAGCTTGCTTGAGATCCACCTTGTGGGTTTGTTCAGGCAAGTAATGAGATGTAATTATTGAGATATTATACAACTGATTGACGTATTCCACTGACTACATTCTCTGTTCTTCAAATTTCCATGTGGCTTAGATAGTGGTATGCTTTAAGCTAGTTAATGAAGATCTATGCCTCAATTTGGTGGAGGATTAATTGTTCGGCTCTAAAAAAGGGCTTAATTGCAATTGTGTTATGAAATCTACTTAAATGCTTGGATTTGCAACTTGGGTTAATTTCCAGATTGCATAGATCTTTTATTTTGAGTCAATTTCAGTTACTGAGATCAGATCTAGTTAGTAGTCATGCAGAAACAGAGCTTCTTGAACATCAACTGAATACGACATTTTTTTCATTTTTTTTTGTGTGAAGGGGAAAATGGAAGGTAAATTGTTTTTCATGATTATTTCAATGTTGGTGGTTTGGTGCTCTACATCAGTCAATTCACAATCTGTTGGATCTCCTCCAATCTCAAGTCCAGCACCAGCTCCAGCCCCAGAACATGTGAACCTCACACACTTACTTTCTTATGCTGGTCCATTCCACACCTTCCTTAACTACCTTGAGAAGACCAAAGTCTTAGAAACTTTCCAAAACCAAGCCAACAATACTGAAGAAGGCATTACAATTTTTGCCCCAACAGATGATGCCTTCTCCAAGCTCAAGAACCCATCTCTGTCTAATCTCACCGATGACCAGATTAAATCAGTCCTCCTTTTCCATGCCTTATCGCATTACTACTCCCTATCAGACTTCAAGAACCTTAGCGAAATGAGCCCGGTGATGACCTATGCCGGTGGACAATACACCTTGAATTTCACAGATGTGTCTGGAGATGTATCTATTGATTCAGGATGGACTAAAACAAAAGTCAGTAGCAGTGTTGTTGCAACTGACCCTATCGCCGTTTATGAGATAAAAAATGTTCTTCTTCCAGAAGCGATTTTTGGCGCTGGCATTCCACCAACTGCAGCACCCGCACCTGCTCCTCATATTGCCCCTTCTGCAGATACCCCTGTTGCTGATGTTGGTGGGAGCAATTCGTCTCCAAAATCATCTCCGTCTTCCTCTTGCAAGATTAGCAACTTGGGTATCTTAACTCAATTGATTTTGGCAATTGCAAGTGGAGTAGTTTTAATGTTCTCCTAAGGGGTGATTTGTTCAGCTTTTAATTTATATTGAAAGAAAGAGTTGATTGATGCCTTCATTCCATTGAATTGATATAATGTACAAGAGTTGTAGGTACTAATTATCACCATTATATCAAAGCCGAAATTTTCTTGTTTTCTCATTGTTAATTTTGTTTTTGTTGTTGACTTTTGTGAAAGATGTAAAGGGTTTGTTGTCTCTTGGTATAAAGACTCAATTATACTCTTAGGCAGATTGTATTCAGCCCTCTCAAGTCCTGAGCTTTGGCTGATTAAAGATGCCAGAAGCATCCAAACAGATTTTACTAAGTGCCAAATGCGAAGTTTCAAAATATTTTCGGCCACTTTGTAAAAGGAAATTTAAGAAATTAAAGATAGCAAAAAAAGCACTTGTAATTTTTGTAGTTGCATCTTGATACTCAATTGCAGCTACCTTTTTCTTCATTGGTTTCAATCTGAATACCGTATGATTTGACTCAAGACAGCTACTATATCCAAGTATTTGTAACTTCTCTTTAATTTTTCAAAAGAAAGAGAGAGTTCATTAACCTTGTAGCCAACTTCTATAACTCAATGATTATAGCCATTAACATATCCTAACCTACCATGCCATAAAGAGCAGAAAGAATCAACCATATAAGCAGAAATAGAAACTTTATTAATACTTGAACATTCCATCATATGAATAACCTTGTTCTACAAACACATCACTTTTGAAAAAAAAAATATTTTGTTAGACTCAAATACAACTTTAAAACCACTTGTTAAGTCTATCAGCTAACACAAGATTCTTCCTCTTGTCCAAAATATGTAGTACATTAGTAAGCACTAATTTCTTGTTGGAAGTAAATTGCAAATCCACAACTCCTTTTCCATGCACCTTGGTGATGTCATGATTGTCCATAACAACTAGAAGTCCTTCAGGGGCATCTTCATAGGTCTTAAATATGGACTTATCATCGCATGCATGCATAGTTGCACTAGAGTCGTACCATCAATCACTTCAATTGACCGAACACGAAGCTATGTTCAATTCGGAGATCATAGATATTCTCCACTCGATCACCATTGCAACAATCTCTGCAATGTCTTTGTTTTCAACAAGACTTGCTTGGCTATTATTCATTTTTTTTGTCACACTCCTTGTAATGCCTTTTTTTTATCACAATTGTAACATTTCCAATTGTTTTTCTTATCCTTTGCACTTATAGCATTTTATCTAGAAGATTTTCTCTTCTTAGACCCTTGATCATTGTTGTGATTCTTCCTCTTGTCCACATAGTTCACCTTAGGACTAGATGCTAATTCTTTCTATTGGAAAATCACCGCATCTTTCTCCATATGGAGGTGCTTCAATATTTGGTCCATCACGAATGATTCAGTTATGTGTAGAGGTTTCTTTTGATAATCATTCCAACTAGGAGGCAACTTTGAAATAATTGGCCTCACTTGCAATGATTCAAAATTCTCAACACCTAGATCTTTATGTATTGAAATAAAAACTTGTAGATCATGCACTTGATCGAGAACAAAAGGACGTTTAATAATGATAAAGTCAAAATACTTTTTAATAAGAATTTTATCCGCACCTTGCTTTTGAGGAGTATACTTGTACTCCAAAGTGGTCCAAATCTCTCTTGGCAACTTGATAGATGTCTACATGTTGTAGAGCATCTTTGAGAAATTATACATGATATGGCCTCTACACAATATTTTGTCATCTTTATGCTTATGTCTTTATGTCTTTAACTCTGAAACATCACCGTCTTTTGGCTTCGAAATTGGTTGAAGGTTTAGGTCAAACACATAGGCCATTTTGAGGGCGGTGAGAAAGGACAACATTTAACAAGGTTTTACTCGACGGATATCCTTAATTGTTGTATATTCTCATATATAACAAACATAACATCATTCTTTATTAAAATTTGACCAAGGCACTCAAGTTTTAGAATTAGCATGTCTAGACTTGCCATTACACTTTATTCAAGGCTTTAGACATAGTAGTTACACATTGCATGATAAAAGGACCGGAGGCATAGGGTGTGGTTACAAACCCTAAACCACTTGCCCTTTTTACATATCCGTTAGTCAAAATTTTGATTTCAACAATTAGCATCTTATGATCACAACATACTCTTGACTGAATTTAAAACAAATGCAATTACCAGGATTTGTAGCACCTAAACTCACTTGAGAGTCATACGAATATATATTTTTCATGCTATTGTTTAGGCAATTGCCTTAGATACACATGCACAAATATTGAATAATCATCAATCAAAGCAATAAATTACTTATTACCACATTTGAATGCATGTTACACACTTTTTCTTGGGCTATATTTTGACAAAAAATATTATTTCCTATATCCACATATCACAAACTACCAAGCCACAAAAAACAAGAAGATTTAGGCCCCATTTGGGGTTGCTGTACTTTTGATAAAAAGCACTTTTAGGTACTAAAAATGCTTTTTAAGTGTTTGGTAAATATCATCCCATAAAATTAGGAGTAGAGTATTTGGTTTTAAAAGCATTTTGAACAAAAGCTCAAATGTGATGCTTTTAGAATAGCTTTTGTGATTTAGAAAAAAAATGATATGAACTTGTGATCAATGGCATCAAATTCTAAAGACGATTCAAGATAAAGAGTGGCTAATCCATTGAAATGCAACAAATCCGGATCCCTTCCTTCTTTTGGAGTAGTTTTCCATAGTTTGTCATTATTTTATTTTATAACTATTATGTGTCATTTGTTCGAAAAATTTCAGCCATGTGTGTTTCGCTATTTCCAACAAATAGTATGTGGTTAATTAGTTAATGTTGAATTGTTAGTTCCATACAATACAGGCTAATGTCATGTTTACCATAGTTAAGCCAATTTGAATTAGTTAGTTTCCTATTTTAGTCAAGTTAGAATTTTAGGAAAGTAGTTAATTATTTCCAAGTTGGTTTAAGTCTTTGAGTCTTGTAAAAGGCTATAAATTAGCCTCAAGTGTCAACATTTTTGGGAGTCAAGTCAGATAATGAATAAAATTTGATACTTTTCTCTTTCTTGTTCCTTGGAAACATTCCTTGATACAAAATGAGTCATGTCTCCTTTATTTAAGTTTTGGCTTTTCAATTCAAAATCACGTTGAGTTGTGGCACCATTCTACCAACAAGTCTTGGTTCGTTAATTTGTTATGTTGTGGGTTGAGATTAAATTCAAGGTTCACACCTTAGGGGTTAGAGGTGTCGAGATTTTTCCATCAACTTCGTTCTATAACGTGATCAAGATAGATCCTTCCGATGCCTGTGCAATTCGTTTCTCCAAGAGTGGGAGTTAGGGGGTTCAAGTTCGCATCAGTTGGTATCAGAGTTTCGGCTCTTGGTCCAGGTTAATATCCTTTTTCTTTTCTTGTTTTATTCTTTATTCTTCTACCAAACCCTACCCAATTCGAAAAAAAAAGAGAAAAACTTGTCACCTTAGGGTTTGAAATTCCACCGCTCATTCTTTGTTTCCTCATTGAGTCTCCAATCGTGTCTTGTTTTCTCTTGCATCTTGTTTCGTTGTTTGACAAAATTTCGCATCAGTTGGTATCAGAGTTTCGGCTCTTGGTCCAGGTTAATATCCTTTTTCTTTTCTTGTTTTATTCTTTATTCTTCTACCAAACCCTACCCAATTCGAAAAAAAAAGAGAAAAACTTGTCACCTTAGGGTTTGAAATTCCACCGCTCATTCTTTGTTTCCTCATTGAGTCTCCAATCGTGTCTTGTTTTCTCTTGCATCTTGTTTCGTTGTTTGACAAAATTTATTCGTAGTAACTTGTGTTGAGTCATATTAAAAAGAGAGAGAGAGAGAGAGAGAGACTGTTCACGGTACTGTAGCAGTTACTGTTCTTCCATCGTACTATAGCAGTGTTGTTCATCATACTGTGCAGTACTGTTCATCCAAAAAATATTTTTTTTCTTCATACATTGTGTTTGTCTCTTGTTGTTCTTGAGTCTTGAAGTTTGGATACGTGATTTCTTGATATTCTTGAATCATACAAAAAGGATTTCTTGAAAATCTTGAATAAAAAGTTCAAAATCTTGGAATTTTTGAAACCCTAGTTCATCTTCTTGGATATTTGCGGCTAATTTTTGTTTCTTGAAGTGGCAAGTTGAATTGAAAAAAAAAAAGAGAAAGAAAGAAAAGAGATTGATCCATGAAAAAAAAGGAGAAAAGAAATAAAAAAAAGGAAAGACAAGAAAAAGAAACGGATCCAAGCCAAACTAGAAAATAGTCTTGAATTTGGAAACCTAATTTGACTTGGGTTGTTGCCAAAATCTGGTCACATAAATCCTTGTCCAATTTGGTTTGCTAAACCGCTTGACACACATAGGAAAACTCCTTAAAATAACATCTTGCTTTCCAAAAGTGAATCCAAGATTCAATTGATCTAAACTTCCAAATTCCAACCAAGTACAATTGAGTAGAGTCTCTAAGTTTTCCAAATTTCTGCAAAGTCAATGTCTTATTAATTCTAACCATTTGTTTCTTTTGTTCTTGTATAATTTCGTACATCTTTTAAGTTATTTTCAAGTTTATTTGAATCAAGTCCCATCAAGTCACAGCTATTCGTCTTGAACTCCTAGCCATTACCACTGTGTTTATTAAATTGTTAAGTCTTCTTGATCAATTGTGAGCAAATTCAATTTGTTTTAAGGATTGTAATCAAAGACTTGAAAGAGTGGTGATATTAATAGAGCATGCTTACTTGAGTGTAAACATGAGAGTGAGTGGATACACGTAAGGGAGTGTTGTGAGGAAATTTCTTTCTTGTCACTAACCATTCTTGTAGATTCACATACACTTTTGGGCCAATGGAGAGAGCCACCTCTAGATATTCAAGTGGAGGGCCTTATTACATTCATGATTGGCGACGTCATGAGGAGGAATTAAGAGGATATTGAGAAGTTAGTTCTTCTGACTTTAAAATATTTATACAGTCTTTCAGCGGTCTTAAAGATCCCAATGCATGCTTAACATGGGCAAAGAAAGTGGAATACTTCTTTGGACATCAATCTTATACTGAGAAGGAGAAGGTAAAATTGGCTACCCATGCTTTTAATCATTATGCTTTAATATGGTGGAATCAATTTGTAAAGGAACCTCGATTATGTGAACTACCTTCAATTTCCATTTGGGATGCATTGAAGAAGATAATGCTTAAAAGATATGCTCCTACTTACTTTGGAGAGTTGCTGCAAAAATTTCACTTACTTAATCAAGGTTCTAAGACCATGGTTGAGTATTTAAAGAGATAGAGTCAATAATGAAGCAAGCTGGGATTGAGGAAGATTTAGACAATACCATTGATCAATTTTTGAATGGCTTCAATAGAAAGATTGCTGATCGTATTGAAGTACTACCTCATATGAAGTTGAGGGATGTAGTAAGTATGGCAGTTAAAATTGAAAGGTGACTTCAAAGAAAGAAAGAGAAGATATATCTAACAACTTGCATCCCTAAATTGAAGAATAAGCCATATGAGGAATCATGGTGGGACATCTACCAACGTCTACTACATGAGAAGCAAATAAAGGAGAAACTTGAATGCAATACTCAGGCATCTTCTAATATGGACTTTGTAGACACCATTGCCAATGAAAATCCACCTAAGCCCATCTTAAGTGGAGTTGAACTTGAAGAAATCATTATTGAACCTGTGGAATGAGAGAAAGAAGTTGAGAGCAAATTCAATAATATACAAAGTGTGAATGTATATGAAGTAAAAGTCGAGAGAAGTGATAATGAAAAAGTGTTCTCTTGAGAGTACATAAGTGTGAGTGAGAACATAAGTGAGAGTTCTCTTGAGATCGAGAGTATACTTGTAAAAACTGAGGGAATTAGTGAGAGTACTTATTTGTCTACTAATAATCTTAACTTTGCTTTGTTTAGTGTTTCTTATTTTGTGCAGGTTAAGCAATGTGCAATTGCCTTAGTCTTAAGTTATTCTATTCGTACATCTATTGGATAGTTAGAGAAATTTCACGGAGTTGGAGTCTAGATTGTTGCTTCATTTAGCTATGAACATGTGTTCAAACTTCAAGTTAGGGATAGTTTATTTGTTGATCACCCAATTGCCGTATCAAAGGGAGTAACTACACTTGAACTTTGTCCCACACTTTCTTATAATTTTGATAATACTGTTCCAATCTTTCTTTGTCCATTTTTTAGTTCGTTTGATACTAACTTCATTGTTTCATTTGTAGATTCCAAAGCTGTCCTTTCTTATTTAGTTTCATCCATACAAGATATGCAAAGTTGTAAAGATGTGCCACATAAACATCAACTAGTGATGGATTGTACTACCTTGCATAACCAAATTAGGAGTTTTCCTAATCTACTTGAGCATTACTATGAAGATCCCTATCTAGTAGATGCAAATGGTAGGTTGCAAGTGATTTCATACCTACAAGTATTTACTATTTAATTTCTTTTGTAGGTGCCAAATTTACAATCCGTGACAAAGATTTCATGCTAGTGGTTATAGAGATTATTCGTGAACATCTTAGAGTAAAGTGGCACTACAATTAGTTTCGGATACATTGGTACATCCCTTGGTTGAAAACTTTGCTTGTGATTTCCTTACACTTGCATAAGCGCCATGCAATGTGGTATGCTCGCATGAAGGTGTTGCTCGAAGTGCTACATTTTCTCCAATCTGTTGATTTGAGGGCAAATCGCTTTCAAGAGGAGGGGAATGATATGAACATATGATCAATGGCATCAAATTCTAAAGATGATTCAATATAAAGAACGGCTGATCCATTGAAGTTCAACAAATCCGGATCCCTTCCTTGGTTTGGAGTAGTTTTCCATAGTTTGTCATTATTTTATCTTATAACCATTATGTGTCAATTGTTTGGAAAATTTCAGCCATGTGTGTTTCACTATTTCCAACAAATAATATGCAGTTAATTAGATAATGTAGAGTCGTTAGTTTCATACAATAAAGGCTAAGGTCATGTTGACCATAGTTAAGCCAATTTGAGTTAGTTAGTTTCCTATTCTAGTCGAGTTAGAGTTTTAGGAAAGTAGTTAATTATTTCCAAGTTGGTTTAGGTCTTTGAGTCTTATAAAAAGTTATAAATAAGCCTCAAGTGTCAACATTTTTGGGAGTCAAGTCAGATGATGAATAAAATTTAAGAGTTTTCTCTTTCTTGTTCGTTGGGAACGTTCCTTGACACAATTTGGCTTATCAATTCAAGACTACGTTGAATTATGGCGTTGTTCTACCAGCAAGTCTTGGTTCGCTAATTTGTTAGGTATTGGGTTGAGAATAAATTCAAGGGTCACACCTTAGGGGTTAGAAGGGTTGAGATTTTTCCATCAACTTCATTCCATAACCTGATCAAGATAGATCCTTCCGTTGTGTGTGCAATTCGTTTCTTTAAGAGTGGGAGTTTGGGGATTCAAGTTTGCATCATAAAATATCAAATTTAATCATTTTATCCTATATTATGAATCAAATAAAGAGATAAACACTTTTAAAAATTTTCAAATTACATATTATCCAATACAACAAATACTTATTGATATATATCTCCAAAGAATATATTTAAAAGCACTTAAATAGTTAATAAATACTTTTATTAAAGACTCTAATGGGGAAGTGCTTTTCAATTAGCTGTCGCAATCCCAAACGGGCCCTTAATCAAATCAGTAGAATTGACACACTTATTAATAACTATGTTAAATATATCATGTAACCTTGTTTGACAAGTACACCATTATTGGACAATTTCAATTACTTTGTCTTTTGAACTAGTATTTTTGTCCAGAATTCTTCTCCCCATCGTTCAACATAGGATGAGCATCCACTATGAATGCGTTGTTAATATAAAGACATTTCCTTTGATAGTCATTTCAACTTAGAGTAATTTTCCAATAATTATGCCATTCATGAAATGACACAAAAATTCCACTTCATGATCTTCTAAATTATGTAAAGATCATTATTAGGCCAATGAGAGAAAAAATATGTTGAATACAAAATTCAAATAAATTTAACTAGAAATTTATCTGCACCTGATGCGAATTTTCTTGTACTCTAACACAATCCAAATTTCTCTAAGGGTTTAATCATGAAGTAAAGTTGTAAAAATAATTCATGAGACTCTCTACATAGCACTTCATCCATTTTACATTTCTTTCATCTGCCCTTCTATCATCATCCTATGAATGAGAGATCGGTTGCAATACAGAATCATATTTGAGTAAATTTCCAATAGTAGTCCCTTGCACCAAACTACTTTCAAAATGGCACCTTAACATTGTTAGTGTAATTGATACACAAGCATACAAAAGTGCAGAAATTTGTATTACACAAATTTCACTAAGAAAATGGGATGTAAATGATGATCTTGAGGCATGTTTGACACCAACAATATTAAAGTGTTATTTTGAGAGTAGTTTGGTACAAGGGAGTCTAATACTGGAAATGCATTCACACATGATCCAGTATTGCAATCGATTTCTCCTTCATAAGATGATGATAGTAAAGCAGATGAAAGAAATGTAAAATGAATGAAGTACTATGTAAAGAGCCTCATAGATTGTTTCTACAACTTCTACTTCATTATCAAACCCTGGAGCAATTTGGACTACATTGGAGTACGAAAAAACACGAGTAAGGTGCAGATAAATTTCTAGTTAAATTTATTTGAATTTGGTATTCAACATGGTTTTTCTCTTCTTGGCCTAATAATGATCTTTAAATAATTTAAAAGATCATGGAATGGAGATTTCTGTGTAATTTCATAGTAAGCGTAATTATTAGACAGTTACTAGAAGTTGGAATGACTATGAAAGGAAGCGTCTTCATGCTAACAAGGCATTCATAGTGAATAGTCATCCTATGATGAATAACGGGGAGAAGAATTCTGGACAAAAACACTAGTTCAAAGGACAAGGAGTAATTGAAATTGTTCGAGAATAGTGTATTTGTCAAGCAAGATTGCACGATATGTTTAACATGGTTATTAGTAAGTGTGTCAATTTTACTTATTTGATTAAATCTTCTTGTTTTTTGGGTCTTGGTAGTTGGTGACATGCGAATATAGGAAATAATATTTTATTTCAAAACATAGCCTAAGAAAAGAAGTGTGTAACATGTATTCAAATGTGATAATAAATATTTTATTATCTTGATTGAAGATTATTCAATATTTGTGCATGTATATATAAGGCTGCATGTATATATAAGGCAATCGCCTAAACAATAGTATGAGAAATATGTATCTGTATTACTTTCAAGTAAATTTAAGTACTACAAATGCTAGTAGTTGCATTTGTTTTAAATTCAGTCAATAGTATGTTGTGATCATAATATGCTAATTGTTGAAATCAAAATTTTGGCTATCGCATATGTAAAAAGGCAAAGTGCTTTAGTGTTTCTGACCATGCCCTATGCCTCCAGTCTTTTTATTATGCAATGTGTGACTACCATGTCTAGAACTTTGAATAAGGTATAATGATAAATCTAGACATGTTAAGTCTATAACTAGAGTGCCTTAGACAAATTTTAATAAAGAATGATATTATATTTGTTATATATAAGAATATACAACATTTAATGATATCCATCAACAAAATCCTTATTAAGGGATTTGGTGAATCTAACGTCATTAGATATGGGGTTAAAAAATTTAATCTAAAATCACTTGCATTGGGAACCCTTCCTTGATTCTAGCACTACCACTAGATGAAAAGGTTTAAAGAGTAACAACAAATTGCTAGGTGATTGTAAACACTTGGTACTATTGCTAGTTGAGTATATGTTAAAATTATGCTCTTACTAAAGTGTCAATTCTTTCTTAGTGCTTGGTCCTATAAAATTTGAATGTGTCTTCACCTATATAATCATAGGAGGGGTGCCGCTTCTTGCAAAAGTTGGATTTACTTTTGTTTATGATCATGGGTCCAGGATGAAGCACATGGCCAGTAATAGTACTAAAGATTTTTGTGAATTGATCAAATATTTAAATGTCAAGTGTGTGATATTTATTGGCTAATTTACAAATCTTGGTTTAATGTATATAAATAACCATGATTTGATTAGTTTAAAGTGATATACTAATACTAAAAGAAAAGTTTAAATCTAATGATACTTATCTTTATGCATGGTATTTTTTGTGTGTTAGTTTGTTTATTTAATTCACAAACTAAGTGGGGTATTGTTAGAATAGTTTGTGAATCGAATTGAAAGTAGTTTGATGACCATTATAGTGAGAAAATAGTTTTGGCATTTTTTGTTAATTGCAACCTCTTGATATCATTATAGTGAGGAAATGATTTTGGTATTTTTGCCCATTAAGGAAAACTAAAGCAGCCTCTTGATGACCAT
Organism: Coffea arabica; assembly: GCF_036785885.1. NCBI lineage: Eukaryota > Viridiplantae > Streptophyta > Magnoliopsida > Gentianales > Rubiaceae > Coffea > Coffea arabica. The sequence continues at coordinate 34,198,880 of NC_092318.1, read as the reverse complement.
TGAAGTGACGGAATTGTAACTCTTTAATTTTGATGTCTTTTGGATTTCCTTCCTATATAAATTACAAGCTTTTTTTTTAATTTTTTTTAGTAAAAGATCTTTTGATTTTGCTATCAAAAGTTCTTCATTCTTGTTGTATACTAGAAGTATATTGCCTTAACTCAGAAGCAAACTACCAAGTGTAGCTTGGGCAATGAATACCTTAAGGATAGTGTTTGTACATGTCTTAAGAATTATCAACAAATATCTTTTGTGAAATTTGTTAGTGAAGTTTTTACACTCTTACATTGCCTTGTTTTATTTTTCAATAATTTTAAGGTGTTATTTTGAGAGTAATTTGGTGAAAGAGAGTTTATTAATAGAAATGTACTCAAATATGATCCGGTATTTAAACCGATCTATTCTCCACATGATGATGACAGCAAAGCAAATGAAAGAAATGTAAAGTTGATGAAGTGCTGTGTAGAGGGTCTCATGGATTGTTTCTGCAACTTCTACTTCATGATCAAACCCCTTGAAAAATTTGAACTGCATTGGAGTACAAGAAAACTCGAAAGATCATGGAATGGATATTTCTATATTATTTCATAGTAGGCGTAATCATTAGAAAATTACTCCAACTTGGAATGACTATTAAAGGAAATGTCTTCATGCTAACAAGACATTCATGGTGGATACTCATCCTATGATGAACAATAGGGAGGAGAAATTTAGACTAAAATATTAGTTCAAAGGACAAGAAGTAATTGAAATTGTCCAAGAATATGTATTTGTCAAACAAGGTTACATGGCATGTTTAGCATGGTTATTAATAAGTGCATCAATTCTACTTACTTCATGAAATTTTCTTATTTTTTATGGCATGGTAGTTTGTAACAGGTGAATATAGGAAATAATATTTTATGTCAAAATATAGCCTAAGAAAAGATGTGTGTAATATCCATTCAAATATGGTAATAAGTATTTTATTACCTTGATTGATGATTATTCAATATTCGTGCATATGTATCTAAGGCAATCGCCTAAATAATAGCATGAGAAATATGTATTTGTATTACTCTCAAGTGAATTATAGTACTACAAATGCTAGTAATTGCATTTGTTCTAAATTCATTCAAAAGTATATTTTGATGATAAGATGCTAATTGTTGAAATTAAAATTTTGGCTACTGTATGTGGAAAAAGGCAACTGGTTTAGGGTTTGTGGCATGCTGCTGGTCATTTTATTATGCAATGTAAAATTACTATGTCTAGAGTCTTGAATACTTGAATAAGATGTAATGGTAAATCTAGACATGTTAAGTCTAAAACGTGAGTGCCTTAGGTAAATTTTAATAAAAAATGACGTTATGTTTGTTATATATGAGAATGTATAACAATTAAGAATATCCATCGACTAAATCCTTGTCAAGGGATTTGGTGAATTTAACATCGTTAGATATGGGGTTGAAAACCTTAATCTAAAATCACTTACAATTCGAATGCCACCTTGATCCTAGCAGTACCACTAAATGAAAAGGTTTAAGGGATAACAAAAAGTTGCTAAGTGATTGTGAGCACTAGATGTTGTTGTGTACATTCCCATCCAACTAGTGCATAACGTTATAAGAGGTTGAGTATATGTTGAAATTATACAAATGTAAATTCTTTCTTAGTGCTTGGTCCTATAAAGGTTAAAAGTGTCTTCACCTATGTGATTATAGGAGTAGTGCCACTTCTAGCAAAAGTTGGGTTTGCTTTTGCTCATGATCATGAATCTAGGATGGAACATATAGCCGGTAATAGCACTCAAGTTCTTTGTGAATTGATTAATTTTTATAATATCATGTGTATAGTATATCTAGTCTAATTTTAAAATATTGTTTAATGCTATATGCAACCTTGATTTCATTAGATTTGGTTGTGTGCTCACAATACAAGAAATGTTTAAATCTAACAATACTTATCTATATGCATGGTGTTTCATGTGTATGTGTTAATTTCATTCACAAACTAAGTGGAGCATTGTTGGAATAATTTGTGAATCAAATAGAAATGAGGCTTGTTAGAACAAAGAATCTAGTAACTTAAGAATCTGCTGGAAGCCAAAAGTTTCTGAAACATTTTTCGGCATTTTCTATCCATTGAAGGTGCTTAATGGTGCCTATCAATGTCCATAAATATCCATAAACATGTGAAATAATAGTTGAATAGCTTGTGACTGTTGGGTTATCTTTGCACCGTAAAAATGACAAGTCTCTAACACATAAACTAAATAAAACTTTGATCCTTTCTTTGTGGAAGCAGACTTGACGTTTGCTATCAAGTTACACTAAAAATTTTGTTGTATCTTAGAGGTAATTTACCAGAACCCTATAGTAAATACTATGTATAGTGAGGGCAAATAACACCTTAAGGATAGTGTCAAACATGCCTTAAGAAGACTATTAACATATGTAAAGTCTTAACTTGTAGGGATATATATAATAAGAAGACTAAAGCAAATTTTGTTTGTGTTAGACACTAGCATGGAAAAAAGATGTTATATGTATAATGGAATACTGCTAGGCATGTCAAACATATAAATGCTCTTATACTATTCTTAATATTTTCTTCACTTTATGAATGGATTGAAAATTTAATTAGCTTCTATATTATTGGAATAATATTATATTGAATGAAATCAGTCTCTTTTTCAAGTAAATAAATTTTATTGGTTTCAAGGTTTGCCATTAAAAACTAATGGGCTGATTCTTAAGTTGACATGCTTCTTGAGTATCTAAGAGACGTAGTCCCATGTGCCAAGATTCTTACTTCATCTATGAACCCTGAAAATTACTGAAAACTTGAATTTTACTAATGAAACAATTGATGCATGCTAGGATAATTGCATAATATTCAAAGGTGTTGATAAAAATTGTGATACATGTGAGAGATATGTAATGCTCCTAGGTATAAAGGTCAAGAAAAGAAATCAAGGTTACAAAATTGTTCATATCATCTAATCAAGTTCAATTATTAAATGGCATGCTGAGGGGCAACTTGATGATCATGTATATAGACATCCTACCGACTAATTTGCTTGGAAAGGATTTCACAAGAGATGGCTAGTAGTTATGAAGCACCTATATATTAGTTTAGATGTCTCACATCGTAATAGGTGAGATCTATTATTTCTTATATAGATAATACATATAATATAATATATGCAATGCTAACCATATTAATGATGCCATATCTTGTTAATATTTTGACTAGAGATCTTTAAAAATAATCGAATGGCCCTCACAATTATAAGTCCTATGATGTCATTGATTAAGTTTACTTTAAGGTATTATCACATAAGCAATCAATATGATGCAAATCTCTTGTTATTTATAATGTAAATGAAATCCAAGTATATAGGAAACCCTAAAAGTTTTTTGACTTTTGGGTATATACATTTTCAACTCCTCTCTTGCTTAGAAAAATAAATACAAATAAATATATATATGAATGATCATCCTTTAATTAGTTATTCTTATCTAATTATCTACTAACAATTGAGATTCTTATTTAGTGTGATTCCATATGCATAACTTTTGTGAAGACCCGAAAATTCCTTTAGAATTTCCTCCCATTTTTGAAAAATTAATTTATATTTCCTTCTATATTTCTTTACTTTGACTATTTAATTATTTACTAGCCCTAAATTTCATGGTGATTTCATTAGTTGAGTCAAGAGTTTTACTTTTACTTTTAAAGTTAGAGTAAATTAGGGTTTTGGTGCATTTTGGTAATATGATCGATTAGTGAGGTGTGTGCACTAAATTTGGTGGATAAGAGTGAGTATTAGGTAAGAGGAAGTGTGTGATTAGAAGTGCTAATAATAAGTTAGTGAATCATAAGTTAAAACAAAAGTACAAGGGAGTTAAGGGAAATAGGCTTGAACTGACATACGCCGTTTGTTACTGGTTGAGTACACCGCTTGACCAATACTTTCTTACCTTAATCTCCTTGCTTTTATTTCATTTAATTTTCCCTAAATTAACCCTTAAGTTAGCCACCATTATTGATTAAGGAAAAGGAAAAGAAAGACAAAATAGTTGGGTGACACTTGTCAACCATCAAACCAAATGTTGACCAAGATTAGTCTTTGTATTTATCTTGGAAAAATTAAGAAAAACCATCACTTTCTTGCTCCATGAAGGCCGAACCTTAGAGAGGAAAGGAAGAGAGAAAAACTTCCAAATTCCATCTTGATTTCCTTGCTTTTTTTTTTTTGTCGATACGATAGAATCATCCTGATTTCCTTGCTTGATTTGTGAAAAATCCAAACTTGGTTTATGAGTTAAGCTTGAGTTAAGCTTGGAGGGAAACTTTTGGTGGAGTTACTTGGGAAAGAAAGCTCTTGAGTTGCTTGTTATCTTAGGGTTTTGAGGTAAAATTTCTAGAAAAAATCTCTTTTTACTTGTTTCTTGAGATTTATGCAAGATATGTTATAATTGAAGTTGAAGGAAGCATGTTTATAGTAATTTCATGGTTTTGCTAGGGTTTGGTGAAGTTGTTGCTAGGGTTTGGTTAATTTCCAGCTTAGGTATATGTTGGTTATAGCTAGTTTTGTGGCTAAAATAAGTATTCTATGTATCCTATATCTTGTGAACTTGATTGGGGCTGTCTTGTGGTAAAAGTGTAGCCTTGATTGGGGCTGTCTTGTGGTAAAAGTGTAGCCTTGAAGTGGCTGGAAAAATTGGTAAACACAAAGGAAGTGCTGCTGAAATTTTTCCCGCAGGAGATTCTGAGCAATTTTGGGAAATCTGTCATATCTTGGTGTATAAAAATTCAAATTAAGTTCTGCTTATTGCATTTGAAACTAGATTTAGAGTATACCGCAATTCCCAACGGTATCTGACACTGATTGAATTCGAAAATTCTGAAACTGATTGAATTTCCATTCCTGTTCTGTCTTTCTACTGGATAAAGCTGCCACTTGAGATTGGATTTTGACTAACTTATGGACAGAATGTTGCAAAGGTTCTTCTAAGAAATTGTAACCATTTGAATCTATTTTCCAACGGTATAAAGTTTATAAATTTTGGATTTAAGAAACTTGAGATATGATTTTTCAAATAGCATCGCGCAAAACTGGAAAAATTCTGTTTTCCTAAAACTGTCTTTACTTTCATTTCCAACTTTAAGTTGGAGTTGTTAAACCATTTTGAACTTGGTTTATGATTGGAATGAGGAAATTCTTGGTTACTCATGTCCCTTGGGTCTAAATGTTCTCTTTTCACTCCAAAACCATATTTGCACTTTTGTACTAGTAGTTACTCGGATTTTCTTTGGTTCACCTAAACTTTGGATGGTTGAACCATAATATTTTCTCTTGGTTATTCTTAGGGTTTGTCGATGATCAAGGGCATAATCCGGAAGGAAACTTTTGATATTATTTTGCTTAAACTGGTGAGTGTTCTTAGCATGTTGTGCTTCCAATGACTATGTGAATTGTTGTGAATGTTTGCTTGAATGTTAAATGTTTTCAATGATTGTTAAATGAATTTTCGATAGCCGAGTGTGTACTTTATTGCACTCGACCTAAGTGAACATGAAATTTTCAATGATTAAATGATTGAATATTACTTGTGCATGAATGTAAGCCTTTTGGTTGAACTGGGCTCTTACCCTTTGTTGCCAGTCGACTCAAGTCAGAAGCGGACTTGGTTGGGCGATTGGTGACCCTGGGACAATGTTTGGTATACTCGAGTATTACCATGAAATCTGGTAGAGACCTGGCCAGTGATTTCACTGCAATGATATCAATGAATGAATGACAAGATCATTGAAGGAGTTTTCACTTGCAAATGTTTTCTAATGTCGGAGGGATAAAGAAAATGGTTGGCGAATGAATGAATGAATGACTTGAATGAATGGCTCCAAGTGAGCATGTATCCTTCCATTGATTGAATGTTTATTTCTTGAATGACTGGATATTGCTATGCAAAGTATGCAAATTGTTAAATGTAATGTTTCCATGGTTTCCCTACCTAATTGCTTGTTTAGGAATCTCACTGGATTTTTAGCTCATTCCTTTAGTTTTTGTTTTCCTTACAGAAATGGAGGTCCGAAGCAATTGAATAACTAGAGTGTGTAACCCTCTTGTACTTATACTTTTTGGTTGATAGGATATATTTTGACATTTGATGTTGTATCATACGTTTGGCTTTTGGGTTGTAAATAAGTTTACATTTTGGTTTAATTGTAGAACTTAAATGTTATTTTGGAAGCTTGAATGAGTAATCTTGAGAGTTGATCGAGTGAGTGAGTGAGTCCTGACGAGAGTTGAGCAGGCGATCCGCCAAACCCTTGGGTACACCCTAAGAAGAGGTGGGGTCGTCACAACTTCTATGTGCCAAGACTTAAAATACAGTAATTTCATATGATTCGTGTGCACCTATGTTAAGTGAAGAATAAAATCACCATAATTTTCCCATGAAATATATACTACTAGTACTAATTGAAATCCCAATGGCTATTATTTCATCTTTCCAAGTTAAATATAGTGTGGATAAAAATGTGTTATATATACAATTTATTTTCTAATTCAAAGTGCTCAATTTACATTTGTATTAAGGTTAGATTGGTATACTATGGTGTTAAACATGAATTAGTAAAAATCATAAGTCATATTCTAAATGATGGAGAAATGAGTAAGATAGCCATGCCATCAAAACAATATGCATGTCACCATATTTTACTAAAATGACTAATATTAAACAAAAATGATAAATAATGGCATCTTAAATAATTAGGAAATATAGAAGTTCTTATTGCACGTAATATAAGCATGGGACAAACAATTCATATTATTGATCAAGATGCATTTTATATGTGTCAAATAGTCACAAATATAGTTATTTGCAAATTTCTTTTATGAAAATTACTTTTACACTTTGAAAATAAATTTGTTAAAAAGTTTCATGAAAATAAAAATGTCTGGAAGGGTAGTTGTTTTGGACCTACCCATTGTTATCTATTTTTACTAACATAATTTAAAAATTTTAATAATTTGCACTAACAAAAGATAATTTCACATATACATTCACATTATGGCATGCTCACATGTTTTAAGAAGCAAGTAATATCTAGATAGATCATGTATCAATGTACAGTAAAGAACACATTCATGTCAAATGATATAGTTTGCTCTTAGAAGCAAGTTCCACAGCAACTTATCTAGGGTCTGTTGACACTCCGTCAACCAATTATAATGTCCGTAGATCACAACTTGTCTCCAGTTCGGTTTCTACGATCACCCCTCTGTATTGGGCTTGCACGTCAAACAAGTATCCATGGTTCATCAATCTCTTTGACCAAACCCTTTCCGGCTCGATTCGATCAACTAGCCATGGGGTTGGGCTTAAAGCCCCAAGTGTTCAAGTATTCATGATTTGAGTTTGAAGCCTTAAGTATTTAAGTATTCACGAGTGGAGTCATTGGCTATCACCCAACGCTCAAGCATGTCACGATTGGAGATGTTAGCTATCACCTAACATTTCAGTATTCAAGCATATCACGAGTTCAAGTCACTAGTAAATAGGTTAGGAAATTCTTCTTTTACCCAAGACTGTCCAACTTACCCGACCGCTCTAAGGCTGGTCTCAAGTAAGAGTTCCAACGAAAGGCCTAGTTCAGCCATTGTCGACCTACATTCACACATACGCATGAGTAACCCAAGGCTTTCCAACTTACCGGACATCTCAAATAAGGTTGCCAGTGAAGAGTCCAATTCAGCTGCTGCAAAAAGATATACAGCCGATCAACATTCATGCACATGTACATTCAAGTCTGTATGCAAGATCATATAATTCAAGTTCACGGAGGTCAAATGCAAATAAGTAAATACTCACCTAGCTAAGGCCAAGTTAAATAAGTTTAACATGTCAAGTATGTCAAACATTTCAAGAATTTCAAGGTCAAGTGTTTCAAGTCAAGCCACAAGTCACATGTATATCAAGTTACTTGTACATGAATATCCATTCACATATAAACAAGATATCAAGAGCTTAGTCAAGTTAGGTCGAGTGCGATAAAATGCACATTCGCCTATGCAATAACGATTCAGGATCCTTAGTAATTTCTAGCAACAAGTCATATTTGATCAGCAAGTAACATGGAACATGCAATTGGAACACTCACCAATTGACCACAATCTTTCCATTTCAAACGCTGGCTCCTTCTCTTGGTCATTGCTGAGTCCTGTAGTCATATCATACATCAAGAGTCTAGCCACTTCATGCCAGTATAAATGCAAAACTATGAGCATCGAAACTTCACTTAGCAAACAAAGTAATTTGTAGGTTTAATTCCCATATAGCTTGCCAAAAGTGCAAAGTTTTTTTGTTCAAGTCTAGGAAAAAAAACCTCATGCATGCTAGCACAATGTCTCAAGCGACATATAGAGCACAGGGACATCACTTATAGTCAAAATTTTAACGAAAATGGGACAAGACCCTTGAGGTACAAAGCTAGCAAATTCAAGCAAGAAACATGTTGGAGAAAACTCATTTCCTTCTCTCGTCCCCTTTGTTTTGGCTCAAACCAACATATATATGAAGATCAAAGTCTTGGGAAGTATCTTGAGCAAACGTATGTCAAAATTAGCATACAAATTCTAGCAAGAAAGTTGCAATTTCTCCCATGCCTTCTCGGCTAACCCAAGTAAAATTTCCAGCAAGGTTATCCCAACTTTGTCTATCAAAGCTTCCCACTTTCAACCTTATTCTCATGGCAAAACACAGTAAATCATGGCTAGCATAGCATGTGTCACATGGGACATATCCTTAGCAAAAACAATCCATCATACTTACACATATATAAAGCTTTCACTAAACTATTCACTTGTTATACCAAACTAACAAGTTCATGAGACCAAAGCTAACAAGTTCATGACAATTACTCTATAACTTGAGCCAACCTTATTTCCATGGCAAATGTACATGTTTTAGGCAAGGAAATATAGCAAAATTGTTCATATATAAAGTTCTCAACTAAGCTATCTAGATCTTGCATCAAAGTTGGAAATTTCAATAACACTTAACAAAATCATGAAATCTTCCATAAACATGATTCATTTAGCTTCTATTACCTCATACATCAGCTAACTTCAAATAAAGGAAGAAAACTAGAAGTTCTAGCAAAGTTCACCTCTTTACCTCCAAACCCTAGGGTGGCAAGCAAATTAAGGAAGATGCAAGACTTTTTTTTCCCCAAAAACTCCACCAAGAGCTTCCCTCCAAGCTTCACTCAAGATCTATCGGGGTCGATTAGGGTTGATCATTGGATTTCTCATGGATCAAGCAAGAAATCAAGGCTAGAAATGAAGTATTTTCTCTCCCCTTTCCTTTCTTATATTTCGTCCAAGCAATGAAAGAAAGAAGGAAAATGAAAACTTGGTTGGATAAGAAGAAAGCTTGGTCTTGGTCAAGGGTTTTTGGATGCTTGACAAGTGGCAAAGCAAAAATTAATGTCTATCCATTTGTCTCTCATTCATTATTCTAACTCTTCTCCAATTAACTCTTAACACCTCTTATCACATAATTCTTTTTGTACAAAATTTCTTCTAATCCTCCAAATTTATTGCACACATCTTACTAGTTAGTTACACTAGTATCATGCACTATGAAACTTAACATGCATCAAATTAAATATGTACCAAGTTAAATAAGGTTATAGAGTTAAAAACATACCTTAACCATTAAATCAACCATAAATTCAAGGCAAGTAAGTTAAAGTCACAAAACATAGGAAACAAATTTTTGGGTCTTCACATTAATAAACTAGATTTCAGTAACAGGATTCGTTATTTATTTTGTATGTGTGATATAGCAATTGCAGATAAAGTTAGTTTTTGTTAGTTATCTAATAGGGAGAATAGGCAGGTGCAATAGAAAGGCAGTTGAAGGCAGGCGATAAGTCAGCTGAAATCATCATTTAGTTAGTTAGTTAACTGACTTAAGCCATTGACTTAGCTAGCTTATAAAAAATGAAGCTAGGAACCAGATGAGGAGAGTTTGGATTCATTTGTAAAATCTACAATTTCATCATTTCCATGTAATCTCTCTCTCATTCAATAATAATTCATGATCATCTTCTTCTTTGATCCTTGAATTACTTCTCTACAAATTCTGTAATTCCTAGATCAAATATTGCGGACCTCCACTGACCTCTGCATTAGTGGTATCGGAGCTAGGTTAAGTCAACTCAGTTCATCAATGGCAGAGGGCACTATGTCTCAGGATGTCGGGAAAATGGAGAAACACATCCAAACTATGCTGAAGGAACAATAGGAGCAATTTGAAAGGGAAATGACAGCATTACGGAATCTGGTGATCGAATTGCACACACAGAAGGTTCAGGTGGGGGGAAAATGGCTCTCTTCATAATTCAGATACTCCAACCAGTAGTAGAAGAGGTTATCAAGTTCTCTCTCATCTGTCATGGATTGATTTCCTGAAATTCAATGGGGAAGACTTTAGGGGATGGCTATACAAGAGTGAGCAATTTTTTGAAGTAGATGAGACTCCAAGTTCTATCAAGCTGCAATGAATTTGGAAGGGAAAGCTCTTCAGTGGCACCAAATTTTCATGAAATCTAGACTTATGAGTGAGGTTCCAGCTTGGGAAGAGTATGAAAGGGAATTATCTTCAAGATTTGGAGATTCATTATATGATGATCCAATGGGAGAGCTTAAGAGTTTGAAGCAATCGGTATAGGAGTATCATGACCTGTTTGAGGAACTCCTCAATAGAGTGGATCTTCCTATAGATTACGCTACAAGCTATTTTTTGAGTGGATTGAAGCTAGAAATCCAATTGACTATAAGGATGTTTATGCCTAAGAATGTACAACATGCTATAATCTTGTCCAAGATTGAAGAAGCCAAGATGTTAATTCATCAGAAGGGGAAGGTGTTATCAAAATCCTTCATGAATTATTCGGATCATACTAGTACCTCACAATTCCACGCTAATCCATCTGGTCACAACTTTAAGCCACTACTGCCTTTACCTACCTTTCCAGCACTTCCTAGCAATGAGAGGTAGAGGGAGTTAGTTGTTAAAAAACCCTTTATGAGGTTGAGCAGGGCAGAAATGGATGAAAAAAGAACAAAAGGACTTTGTTTTTGGTGTGATGAGAGATTTACAGCTAGGCATAGGTGTGGAAGCAAGCAGTTTCACAGGCTGGAAATTTGGGATGATATGTTAGATAAGGAGGGAAATAAGTCAGAAAAAAAGAGGACACAGTTGATAAGGGCAACTAGCACATATCTCTCTCAATGCCATGACCAACATGACTATTCCTAATTTCAGAACAATGAGGGTCACTGGGCATGTTGGGAAACAGTATTTGAATATCTTCATAGAATGTAGCAGTTCACATAACTTCATTCACCCTAAGCAGTACAAAAGTTGGGGTTAATCACACAGAGTATTGAACCATTAATTGTAGAGCTAGTAGATGGGAATAAATTGACTACCCAAGACCTTTTTCTAGGGTATACCTGGAAAATGTCGGGCCAAGAATTCAAAACTGATCTGTTGGTATTACCAGCAGGGGGATGTGAGTTAGTTCTTGGTATGCAATGGTTGACCACCATTGGTGATGTGAAGTTGAATTTTGGTGAATTTAGGATGGAATTCATGTAGAATGGCCATAAAATGGTCTTGAGAGGAATGAAATAGCAAGGGTTGCAGCTGGTAAGACAGAAGAAAATGCAGAAAATACTTCAGAAATTTGAGCAGATTGTAAAAGCACAAATCTGTCTGATTAGAGTAGTGCAGGACCCTAAATCAGGACCATTATCTCTTTGTACCATTTCTACTGACATGGGTGGAGGACAGGTCAGTAATTCACTAGAAAAACAATTGCTGGGTGAATATGGTTTGTTTCAAGAATATACTAGTTTACCCCCAGAAAGATTGCATGACCACAAAATTGTTCTAAAGGAAGGGACTGAACCTATTAATGTAGGACCCTATAGGTATCCTTTTTTTCCAAAAGGTGAGATTGAAAAATTGGTAGCTAAAATGCTTGTATGTGGTATCATCAAGGCTAGTTCTAGTCCTTTTTCTTCTCTAGTAGTTTCAATGAAAAAGAAAAATGGGTCTTAAAGGATGCGTCTTGACTACTGACAACTGAATAATGCCACTGTAAAGAATAAGATCTCTATTTTCTTGATAGAAGAACTATTGGATGAATTATTTAGAGCAAGGTTTTTTACCAAGTTGGACTTGAGGTCTAGATATCACTCGATCAGAATGAAGGGAGAAGATATGGAGAAAAACAACTTTCAGAACTCATGATGGCCACTATGAGTTTCTAGTTATGCCCTTTGGGCTAACTAATGCCCTTCGACCTTTTAGAGTCTGATGATGACATTTTTAGACCATGTTTAAGGAAATTCATTTTGGTTTTCTTTGATGATATTTTGATTACAATTGTGGTTGGAAGGAGCATTTGCAACACATTAAGATTGTGTTTGAACTGTTGAGGTAGCATACATTGAAGGCAAAGAAAAGTAAGTATGCATTTGCTTAGCAGCAAATTGATTATTTGGGGCATGTTATTAATGTTGAAGGAGTTTAGGCAGATCCTCAGAAGACTTCTGCAATAGTGAAGTGCCCAATACCTCAGACAGTCAAGGAGCTAAAAGGATTCTCGGGACTCACAGGGTACTATAGGAGATTCATACAAGACTATGGGAAAATTGCAAAAGCTTTGACAGATTTGCTTAAGAAAATTCAATTCTAGTGGCATGATATGGCTACCAAGGCTTTTAGGAGGTTACAAGAATCCATGAGCAGTACCCCTATCCTAGCTTTACCAGACTTTACTGAGGAGTTCATTGTGGAAACTGATGCTTCTGGAAATAGGATTGAGGTAGTATTGATGCAGAGAAGGCGACCTCTAGCCTTCTTCAATAAAGCATTAGGCCCCAAGCATTAGGCTCTATCTGTATATGAAAAAGAAATGCTGGCTATAGTAACTGCAGCTTTGAAATGGAGAGCTTATTTGATGGAAAGGCATTTTATCATTAAACTGATCATCAGAGTCTGAAGTGTATAATTAAGCAAAGAGTGCACACATCATTATAGTAGAAATGGGTAGCCAAGCTAATGGGATTTGATTATGAGGTACAATATAAGAAGGGTTGTGATAATATTATGGCAGATGCATTATCCAGACGACCACAGGAAGGTAGTTCAATATGTACTCTAGTCACTATCACAATTTCCTTAATCAAAGATACACAACAAAGTTGGCAGTAGGATGCACAAATTTAGGAATTGATTCAAAAGTTAACTAGCAGTAGTCAACATTCCAACAATTATTCGTGGTAGCAAGGATTGTTAAAAAGAAAGGGTAAATAGGTGGTTGGCAATAATCAGAGTTTAAGGGACAAATTGATTGCTTTGTGGCATTCTGGCTCACAGGGAGGACATTCTAGTGTGGAGGTGACTTACAGAACACTTAAACAGGTTTTGTATTGGTAGTTCATATTCAACGATGTGGCTCAGTATGTAGCATCATGCGACACCTGTCAGAGACATAAGTCAGATAATGTAGCTTACCTTGGATTGTTGCAACCATTATCTATACCTCACAAAATTTGGGATGGCATTTCTATGGATTTTATTGAAGGATTACCACTCTCACATGGCAAGAAGGTGATCCCAGTAGTGGTCGATAGGCTCAGTAAATATGCTCACTTTATAGCTGCAACTCATCCTTACACAGCAATCTCAGTTGCCCAACTATTCATGGACCAGTTACAGACTACATGGTCTACCTTAGACCATTGTGAATGATAAGGACCCTACTTTTTTGAGCTCATTCTGGTAGGAGCTCTTCAGATTACAGCATGTCCACTTCTTACCGTCCCCAAAGTGATGGCCGGACAGAAGTAGTTAACAGATGTTTGGAGAACTACTTGAGGTGTATGACTAGTGATCATCCTAAAGACTGGAGTTTATGGCTGCCATTAGCAGAGTATTGGTATAACACAAATTACCATTCATCTGCTAAGTTCACTCCTTATGAGATAGCCTATGGACAATCTCCTCCTCTTCATATTCCTTACTTGCCAGAGGCCACATCAGTTGAAACTGTTGACAGAAGCTTCCATGCAAGGGCACGAGTCATTCATTCTCTGAGGCATAATTTGACGAAAGCTCAGCACAAAATGAAACAATTAGCTGATAAACATAGTACTAAAAAAGTAGGTAGGTGCAAGATCCATTCAAGCTCATATTCCTGCTGGGGTCACACACCAGGATCAGTTAATGTTGGAACCAATTGTTGTACTAGATAGGCATTTGGTCAAGCATGGAAGGGTTACTGGTACTCAAGTCTTAGTCCAATGGAGTAATAGTTTTCCAAAGGATGCTACTTGGGAATACTTGCAAGATTTACAGCTACAATTTCCCAATTTCAGTCCTTGAGGACAAGGACCATTTGAGGGGAGGGTATTGATGCACATGTCAATAAACCAGATTTCATTAATAGGATTGGTTATTCATTTTGTATGCATGATATAGCAATTGCAGCTGAAGTTAGTTGTTGTTAGTTAGCCAATTGGTACTTGAGAATCTTGTGACGTCAACTGAAATCATCATTTAGTTAGTTAGTTAACCGACTTAAGCCACCGACTTAGCTAGCTTATAAAACATGAAGCTGGGAACCAAATGAGAAGAGTTCGGATTCATTTGTAAAATCTACAATTTCATCATTTCCATGTAATCTCTCTCTCATTCAATAATAATTCATGATCATTTTCTTCTTTGATCCTCGAATTACTTCTTTGCAAATTCTGTAATTCCTATATCAAAGATTGCAGACCTCCACTGACCTTTGCATCACAATTTCTCATAAATAGGAAACGGGAGATTTTTTTTTTTTTGTTTATACCCTAAAAGTATCTGAAAATCATGGTGAAATCCTTGGTTCATCGATATCTGATGTGTCAATAAGGGTTGACTCAGTAGACTCGGTCGCTCTTTTGAGTCCTGGAGTCAACTCAGCCCAAATCTTTTGAGTCTTGATGAGTTTCCACCGGATCTACCATCTCCGTGATATTGCGAGACAGAAGCTGAAGTTCCGATAATGACTTGAACTTGGCCAGAGTCTGTGAACGATGGTCCACTATAGTATCAAGTTACTAGGTTCAGAAATTTGGGAAAATTTAATCCTTTTCCACTTCCATATGTATCTAATTTGGTTTACGTCAAGTTTTGAGTGACTGGCAGTTTGATTTAGCTATAAAAGGAATACATAATCAGGCTATTCAATAGTCAATACTAGACTGGAGCTTTGTTCAATCTTATGCTCATGAAAATTTAATCCAGGCTTTAACATGCACTGTAGACTGATTAGGCTTGTGGACACCCTAGAGTTATATCACATGAATTTTGCTTGTGAGTTTCAAATGGCAAAGCTCTTTTTTTGTGTGTGTGTTGAACCACTTGGGGAACAAATTCTTTCTTGCTTTGTCTGCTTGGCTAGCAGATTATTGTTCATTGCTAGCTTTAATGAGATAATTTATGTTGTCTGTTTTGTTTAACCTCTTAGGGAACAAATTCTTTCTTGCTTTTACTGTTTGGCTAGCAGATTATTGTTGAGTGCTAGCTTTTATCCAGATAATTTATGTTAGTGACCTGCCTAGATATGGCCGCACTTAGTTACTGATTAATCTGGATACTGGACAGCTTTGCTCAACCAGGAAGAAATGATTATTGTTGAGTGCTAGCTTTAATGAGACAATTTATGTTAGTGACCTGCCAAGTTATGGCCCCATTTAGTTACTCTGATTAATCTGGATACTGGACAGCTTGCTCAAGCAGGAAGAAATGAGTGCTTACAAGACTTTTAAAGAATGGAGTGATAAGCTGTATATAACCCTTGTTAGGGGTATGCCGGGAGCCAGGGAGCTCTATAGGCGGACATTAGAGGCGCTGCACGTCTGCAAATGCAACCACACAGTTGTGCGGAAAAATACTCCTACAGTTCGTGGAATGCTTCAGCAGATTCTCAAATTAGCTTTTGCTTCAAACACATGTTTTTTTTAGATGGGCGAATTCCTCTTGTCGTTTGGCAATTGACAGCTGTTGAATAAGATTGAAAAATAGAATTACATGGTATTTTTGTCTTAACAGGTGAAAAGATTGGTTGCTATTGAGGCAAAGGAAATGTATGAGCTCGGAAACAAAGAGAGGTTAATTAGAGAGCTCTGCACCCACCATTGGTTATTAGCATGGTTCGCCATCTCGGACTCGGCCGAAACATAACCGGAACAATGTACCGATCCCCAAATCGCAGATTTAACTATATCTGAGATGACTCGCAATAACACGGTTGATATCAGATGAGTTGTAACGGTTCTGATGTGTATCGCTGAGAAATTGGGAAGTCGAATTGAGTTGCATCGGAAATGGAACCAAAAAATTTTTTGGCTGTAGAGGGACAAAAACTGCAGCTAACAGAGAGATAAAGAAATGAGAGGAGTAGTTCTATTGTGAGAGTTAATGTGGGTTCATGTGAAAGAGAGAGGGAGTAAAAAAAGAATAAAAGGGAAGATACCACCAGCCTTTGTGGTGGTTGGCGGTGGTTATGGAGGAAACAAATACAAGCAACAGCAATGGTAGTAGTATGAGGAGTGACGTTGAGGAAGAAGAAAAGAAAAGAAAAGAAAAAGTTATAAGTTGCTCCTCAATCTTTTTAAAATTATGAATCTGCCCCAAAATTTCCTTCAACTATATTACAACGTAGGTATATTTTTTATGATCACTTTTTCCTACTATCAATTTCATCCTTATTAACTAGATTCATCTTAAGCTCTATATTTGGTACTTTATTTAATACTAATTTGTTCATGATAATTGGGTACAAAGTGCTTTTGCTACTATAATTATATTACTTTTAATGCTACAAGGCCATGGCTACAGTAGCATCACTTTATCTCAATATTAGTTTGTATATATATATATATGATAATATGGATATTCATCAAATCTAATTTGATAATTGTGCTTGTTATGTTATTTTCTATTTTTAGGAATTTTGTCAGATTTTTTGAAAACTTTTATATGCTATAATATGTGCATCACCCGATATATGACTGATGTGTCATGATGGATGTGGAACAACTGCGATAGCGATGCGACCGCAACCCGCGATGGTGAACCATGGTTATTAGTCATCATCCTGCTCCAAAGACTGATTCCTCTCAGTAATCTTAAGTGATTCTTCAAGGCTTGCTTGTTTTCATTTTTTCTGCTTCAATATCTCTCTCTCTGTCTCTGAGACACAGAAGCACGCACTTGAAGGTTATGTTCTCTGTTCTGTAGGTGCCTAGCATAGTTATTGTCTGAAATTTCCGAAGGCACTGATTGTGATTCAGATCTTTTGGCAAACAGAAGTTTCATTTGTAGCTGAGCTTGTGTTAAAGCTGTAATCTCCTGGAAGATGAATAGAATTTGAGTTGTTGCAGATTTGGATTCAGGGAGAGTAGATTGCAGAGACTTAGGCAGTTAATGCTTTTTCATCAGAGGTTTTTCCTTTTGGAATGAGATCATTAGTTAGTGGATTAACGGATTTTTGCACTCCTGTTTGTAGAAATACGTTCATGTTATATTTTAGTTCATTGCTTGATGTATTGATGATGTATCTTGCTTTGATGCATCAATATATAAAGAAATTCTGCCATGAACGTTGACAGTTGTCTGGTTGCTAATGATCCAGTAATCTTTGATAGGTTTCTGGTTACTTGGCCTTTCCAAAAGCTGGTGAAAGGGCTTCTTAAGTTAATGCTTGATCAAATTTCTGAGATCGCTCCAATGCCTAGGGATTGTTGACCAGTGGTAAAAGATTACAGAATACCTAGATCTCGCTCAATACAAGGATATTGAAGGAACCCTTCGTATAGAAAAGTTTAATCGTCTTCAAATGAAGTTGGAGGAAAATACAAGGATACTGAACACCAAATTTTGCGCACAAGGATCCGATTTATCACTCTCTTATTCTTTGCTATTTGGTTTTGTTTTGAGTCTACAAAGAAAAGCAGATTCTTTGACTCCACTACTGTACATGGTCTCTGGCTTGAAGCAGTTAATGAAGGATAAAAAAACGTGGCTACTATTCTGTTCTAATGCATGCAATTTAGCAGAAACTCCAAACAAGAGGTGCAGTATTACAAGTGCAGGCTTCTGTCTGCTTATAATTTTCCCTTCCATCTCTAAATTGGTCCTTAATATCTGGCACACCTACTAATGCTCCCAGCAAGAACATTAGGATTCGATTCCTGGCGTCCACACCAGCTATTGCAGCCTTGGATGCATCCTATAAATCCCTTACTATTCCTGTAAGACTCCATAGATGCTCCTCTGTGATGCACCCTGTGAGGGCATCTTGAACCGTAGCCAACCAGGCAGCTGGTGGCCATTGGACTAGAGCCCAAGACAGAATCAACCTGTGATCTTGCAGACCCACAAATACTCCATGGCAGTTGAACTTTTCATTGGCAGCTCAGAGATGATCAGTATAGGACAAAAGCAAAAATGTTGCAGACGAGATGTATGTTCTACATGCTTCTCTTTCATTCCAAACTGATTAAAAGAAATGTGTTGATAAATTGTAGGGAAACCATTTTAATCAGGGAAAAGTATTTTCACTTTTGTCGAAGTCTTCTTATTTAGCTGTTGAATTTAGTGCTTCATAATTCATATCATAGTCACCATTAAGTGTCATTTATAACAAGGAGGGGGAAATTTTCTTATTTTCCCCAGAGATCATTGGTTCAAAATTCCTTTTTTCGTTATCACTTCTTGAATCTCACCCTTCCCTATTGGAAATTATTTTTTTTAAATGTCTAAATTCCCCCTCTTAAATGTTACCCTCCCCTATTGAAAATTCATTTTTTTTAAAATGTCTAAATTCTCCTTTCCCGCATTGTTTCTTAGATCTCACCCTCCCCTGTTAAAACTATTTTTTTTAAATGCCTATTTGACACCTTAATACTATAGAAGCTTATTTTAAATTTTTATTTCAAGAAATGAAGTGGTTCTTTTAGGTACCAAAGTAAGGTACGGGTACCGACTTTCGGAGAATTCGATTGGTAGGAAACCAAAAAAAACTCTTGTTGTTTTACTATGGACCAGTAGTTCCATTTCTGAATTGCTAATAGGAATTATCTATGGAGGCCTTTCAAAATAAAAAGCTCTACATAATCTAACAGGTAAAAACTCTTGTACATATTAAATTGTTTAGATGATCCTACCAGTCCCTTTAGAATCCATTTACAACATATTAGCGCTCTTCACCCTTCTCAAATCTGCAAAGCAATCCTTGTTAAATGATAATTGTATTTGTATCATGTGATTTATCCCCACAGTATTGTTGAATTAGATGAAATATGATAAATAAACCTATGCTACAGGCAAAAAAGATATTATTCTTGTACATATTGTCAATAACATTCTAATCCTTGCAGCAAAATTTCTCTAATAAAACCCTAGATTGGAAGAACCCTCAAATTTCCAACGACTTAAAAGGACCATCAAAACCGAGAAAGGCAAAACATGAAAATGAACAAAGACAAATGACCTGCGAAAAGTCGTCATAACCTGCTTAGATCTGAAATCATAAATATAATCCTAAAACTAATTGGTGATAGATTACATCAACTTCTTGATATTATGAGTGGAGGATCAGAAAAATTAAATAGAAAGAATACTCAAATGAAGAGAAACTTGAAATTCTAAACAGAATTTTCTTTTCTCCAAAACTTTCGTAAACAACTTAGATCATCTTCATTCTACTTGTATCAACACCCAAGATCGTATCAATCAGATAAAAATGCTCTTGCAACCTTCTCAACCTTTGCACAGTGAAAATCGAAATTGGCCCTCATATCTCTGGGTTAACAAATGCAAAGTAGGGTGCCAAATTCTATCTTAGCCCACTATAGTCAAATCTAATAACGTAATATCCCCGCTGCTCATTCCTCCTCTGTGCTCTTTTCCACCAGAAACCTGAAATATACAAAGTGATCCATTTTGAGTAAAAAAATCTAAATTAATTTACATTTGGTGATGCTTTAATATTAAAAATTGAAGAATTAAATAAAATTTTCGAGCTCTTAAATTGAGCTCAAATCCGTGGAATATTGAATCGAATTGGGCTCGAGTTTGAACCCACAATTTCAATTCAAGCTTGAACTATGGAAGGTTCAATCACAATTCTCTTGACAGGAGAATGCGAAAGAAAATTCACATCTTGGGTAAGTGCACATTGAGGAAAGAAAAAAGGCTGTTTTGCAACTCTCGTGCCAAAATTTCAAGTGCTTAGTAGTCCCTCGATTTGATTAGTAGAAATGAGAAAAACAAATGTGTATGAAATAATTTCTCACAACTTAAGCGGTCAATCCATTCACTAAATTTATGGCTGTCTTTATGTTTTTTGCCAATTCAGCTACTGCTCCAACATAAGTTTGGGGTGTTAAATTCAAGAGCATCATCTTTGCATCTCCTGATATATCCAAGTTCTTAATAAATTCTCTCATGCTCTCTTGGGTCACCACTCTTCCTCTTGTTACCTCCTTTAATTTTTCGTAAGGCTCTGGGACACCATATCTTCGCATGACCTAAAGACCAATCCAAAAGGATTATCATGTGAGTCGATTCTACAAAAGCTATCAAGTTAACTGAAGATAGTGAAATGAAAAACATCCACAATCTAAAGAAACAGTAAACAGTCAGCCATTCAAAAGTGCAGTGAGTTCAAACGGTACCAAATTAATTGTGAATTAGTCACTTGCATGCTAGAAAAGTTCCCACTGCCACCTTAGACCAATTCTTGTTAGGGGAAAATATCTGGATCACTTCCAAACGATAAGGACTTGTCTCTAGTACTTAATCCAACCCTCTACAGATTATCTGCTTGCCTCCACATCACTGTATCAACCTGTTCAACCACCTAGCTAGGCCTTTTCTCTCGAGATCAACCTACATTCACCCCTTGCCCATATAAACCTCCCCAATCTTCTTCCTTTATCGAATCTTACCGGTCATCACTTCTTCGGTATTCTAGCTCTATTCATCTTTACCCAAATGAACACCCAAACAATGACTTCCAAACCCAGCACTTCTCACGTAAAAATAAAACTAAAAACCAGATTAAACTTAGTGTTTACTCATCTGTGTTAAGCATATCTTGAACCAAGTAAAAGAAGAATTTAAAAAAATGAAAGACACTTCCACAAATCCTTGAGGTCTCTATATGTTAGTGAAGAGGGAATTCCCTGCTTTTCTATTACATGTCCGTGTTCTAGAGAGTGCATAATATTTTGGGCTCGTGTGTCATGAAAGTAAAATTGAACAACTGAGTGCAAGTTCATCATTGACAGCTTTTAGGAGTGCGCTTTTATTGTCTATGTAGAGAGTTCAGAAATCCTCTTACTAGATAAACTATTGGACTCATTCTGCTTACAGAAATTACTCAAATTTAGTAGAAAATCCTGTTGCTGTAGAAAGACAAGTTCTTCATCCTCAGAGAGATGGAAGGCAGCTGTCAATGTGTTTTTAGTGTGTTCCACGTAGTTCAGTCTTTTATGTTTTTTTATATAAAGAAAGAAATTTTCCTTTTCCAAATCTGTCTTCCTTAAGTTGTCTTCCTCATTTTTTACCTTTTGCTTGCACTTTTCCTAGTTTGAAAAACTGCGAGTCAATCAATTATATGTAATAGCTCAAAGCATTTAAAAGAGTTCCTATAAATATTTTTCCTTTCAAGTAGACAATAACCATAGCCATGGAGACAGTACAGGAGTCCCTATTAGTTGACCTAAGGGGAAATGATCTAATTATATATTTCTTTTTCAAATTCGAAGGTGTTAACAGTTATATAGAACTCGCTAAAGATGTCTAAATGTAATAAGAAATTAAACTCACACTAGAATCTTTCCCGTTAACTCTTTTGCCCATTTAACTTGGGATCTTTCCATCACAGACATTATAAGACTCTGTCAAGTTATATACCAACATCTTGCTAGGAGGAGAAATTATGGCAGAAATTATGGGACTAAAACTATACACAGTTTTTCTGCCCAGCATGTCTTATCAATATGCCAAGTTACTGAGTACCAACTCCTCAAAGATGCAACAAAAAGAGTAGACACCAAGTAACTGAAAACACAGATTCAATATCAATTTTTTAGAAGATATCAAATGAAGATATTCACGCACAGTTTGTATTGGTTCTGCAAGCACCTCCCATGTGTGGTTCAAGTCTTCACTCAGGGAAGCTTCATTGATCTACAATAAAACAAAACCAGCCAAATTAGAAGCAACAAAAATGATGCCCAATTGCCAGTTTTGCAAAGTTCTTAATATTTAAATAAAGATAAACTGCTTTGATTCTTTCATCTGAGAAAAGAAAAAATAGAAAAAGAAAATATATGCAAAAGAGTACATGGCTTCCTTCTAGAATGGATTCGTCAGGGGAAAAGACAAAGTGAATTTGCCACAAGAAGCTATTACTCTAGCATTGTCAGAAATGCATTTCTTGTGCACATGAGATGCATTAGAGGCCACCAATTGCCAGCTGAGGTAGCCGACAAAAATCAACAAACTACAACTTTTTAGAATAATAAAAATAAAAAACTTTTTAGCAGGGTTTGATTGGGAAGGAAGAATGGAAGAAAAAAGGGAATAGGGACACTGAGAATCAAAGCATCAGACCAAGATGACAATTTATCCATGTATAAATGTATAAATTATAAATGAATATTATATAAATGTATAAATGTATAAATGTATAAATTATAATTTATAAATTATAAATTTTATATTTTTATATAAATATACATTTATGCATTTATAATACATTTATAAATATTTATAAATAAATATATTTATATATTTATATAAAAATATAAAAATGTATTATATTATATATAATACATAATATAAATATATTTATAAATGTATAAATGTATATTATTATAAATGTATAAATTATAAATGAATATTATATAAATGTATAAATTAATATATTATAAATAAATATTAATATTATGTATAAATGTATTAATATAATTAATATAAAGGTATAAATGTATTAATATTATGTATAAATGTAAAATTAATATTATGTATATTAATATAAATGTATTATATTATATATAATACATAATATAAATGTATATTATAAATATACATTAATATATATTATCTATAAGTGTACATTTATATAAATGTATAATACATATAATATATGTTATATATTAATTATATATAATTTATATAATATATAATATTTATGTAAATATATTATAAATATATAAAAATATTTTTAATAAAATAAAATATTTATAATATGTATAAATAAATATATAAATATATAATTTATATAATATACATTAATATTAATTATAAATATTATAATATTATAACTATGGTGTTTATATAATATTTTAATTTGTATTATTTATTGTATATTTCATTATATAAATATTTTTATAATATATAATATATAATTTTCAATTTGTATAATATACCTAATATTGTATATATATATAATATAATATACATAATATAATATACCTTACATAATATAATACATTTATACATTTATACATATTATGTATATTTTATATTATACATAACATTATTATTCACAATAATGTAATAATAATATTATACATTAATAATGTATATATTATAATATAATGTACATAATATATTATGTATAAATATTTATACATTTATGCATACAATATTACATATTGTGTATATTATATTATGTATAATTTACAATATTATGTATAATATTAATGTATATAAATATTTATATAATATATAATATATAAATATATAATTTTTAATTTGTATATTTCAATTTATATTAATATAATATATATATAATATACATAATTGAAATATAAAAATTGAAATATACATATGGAGTTGTTTTTGATATAATGTTTGGATATGGTGTTTTTGGAGTTGTTTTGGAAATACACATTTACTGTAGCATTTAGAATGTAAAAAACAGTTTTTCAAAAATAAAAGCAAAAACAAGGAATCCAAACGGAACCGATGATATCTATCCCCTATTGCTCGAAAGGCCAAGACGAGATGATGAAGACCATGAGATTAGTAGGTTGATGATGTTCAGGGGTGTGGTGTTAACACGAGGGGTAGCTGAGAACTAGGATCTGGGCATCCTATAGGATGGTAGGCCAGAAATACCCGAGAAGTAAGGCTTTTTTAGCCAACATCCGATGGTCGACATGGGCTCCATACAATCCCTCGTGTATTTCACGGAGGACGCGTTCTCCCTCCTCCACTGTGATGCACCGTAGCCATGGTCCGAGATAAGACCGCTTGTATAGTTCGTCGCTCCAAAATGCATACCGAGTGGCTTTGCGCTAGACCCTCCTTGCCTCAGTAGGATTTTCTAACTCAAGAACCTGATGAGGGGATTCATCCATGTGTCCCCCCGAGTGTACAAGACAGACTTTTTCCTCTAAATACCCCGACTCGATAAGAACCTCCACAAAAACTGTTTTATTAAGTGCTGAAAAGAAGGTGGAGGCCAATCTAGACAGAGCATCGGCTCACCTGTTTTGCAATCGAGGTATCCTTTGAATTTCGAATGACTCGAAGTAAGCAGCAAGTTTGTGAACTTTAGAGAGGTATCGTTGCATCGTTTCCTCTCTGACTTCATATTCACCAAATACTTGACATGCTACGAGTTGAGAGTCTCTGTTGACTTGAATGTGTCGAGTATCGAGCTTGTGGGCTAATTACAGTCTCGCAATCAATGCCTTATACTCAACTTCATTATTAGACGAAGGAAAGTCAAATCGGATGGCGTACGAGCAAACCTCTTCGTGAGAATCTTTGAGGAGTAACCCTGCTCTACTAACATCACTGTTAGAAGATCCATCAACATATAATGTCCATCGTGACGGTTAGGATGAATCTGAGGTGGCGTCTTAGCTCACCAAGAACGTGAGTTTGGCCAAAAAATTGGCCAAAACTTGAGTTTTGATGGCTGTCCGAAACTCATAAGAAAGGTCGTATTCTCCAAGTTTGACAGCCCACTTGATAAGACGCCCTAAAACATTGGGACGTAACAGAATCTGTCGAATTGTTTGATCTATCCTTACAGATATGGGATGAGCCAAGAAGTAAGGTTTTAGCCGCCGTGTTGCATGTACTAGGTCTAACATGAGATTCTCCACCTGATTGTACCGGGTCTCTGGTCCACGTAGAACCCTACTGACATAGTAGACGAGCATCTGAATATTTTCGTCTCGAATTAACACGGCACTGATTGCTTCGTCTGCTGCGAAAATATAAAAGTACAGCTTCTCCCCGTCTCATGGTGAAGCGAGGATAGGAAGATGATTCAAGTATTTTTGCATTTGGTCAAAAGTTTGTTGACATTCTTCAGTCTAAGAGAATTGGTTTACTTTCTTTAACACCTTGAAAAAGGTAATGCCCTCCTGGCGAAATGAGACAAGAATCGGTTCAGGGCTGCCAGGTGACCAGTTAATCTCTGAACATCTCGGGGGTTCCAAGGAGGTGACATATCTTGGATGGCTTTTACTTTATCGGGGTTTGCCTCGATTCCTCGACGGGATACCAGGTATTCAAGAAACTTCCCTGAAATGACCCCGAAAATGCACTGTTTTGAGTTTAACATCATCCTTGCGCCTCGAAGGGCCCTAAAGAACTCTCTCATATCCGAAAGGAAAACTGAAATAGTTTCACTTTTGAGAAAGATATCATCAACATAAGTTTCAATATTTTGGCCTATCTGGTTATTGAAGATTCGATTTACCAGTCGTTGGTATGTTGCCCCGATATTCTTCAATCCGAAAGGCATGACAGTGTAGCAATAAAGTCCCAGATCGGTGTAGAATGCCATTTTTCCTGATCCTTCTCGCTCATGCTTATTTGGTAATACTCTTTGAAGGTATCAAGGAAGCAGAGGATTTCATGTCCCATTACTGAGTCGACTAGAACGTCGATCCTTGGCAATGGATAACAGTTTTAGGGGCAAGCGTTGTTAAGATCGATGAAATTCACACACATTTTTCACCCGCCTGCATCTTTCTTAACCATGACAGGATTGGACAACCAAGTCGGGTATTAGATTTCTTTGATCATCTTAGCCGACAAAATGCTTATCAACTTCTTCAGAGATGGCTTTACTATGATTTGGGCCGAAATGCCTCTTTTTTTGCTTTACTGAACGAGCATGCGCATCCACATTAAGCCTATGCAACATGAGTTCAGGAGGTACTCCAGCAACCTCGTCAACTGTCCATGCGAAGGCATTTCGGTGTTCTTTGAGGAGGTCAACCATTTCCTCTTTGAGACGCATAGGTAAACTTGTCCCAGCTCGAACAACTTGGGCTGGCCTCAGAGCATTCACTATGACTTTTTCAATCTCATCTCTGGTCTCTAGCCTCCTGAGCTTCCCGGTCTGGTGAGGGCCTATACAATCTAGAGAGAGAATGTTTGTGACCTCTTTACCTCGATCTTTGGCTCGACACCTAGGGTGGCCGCAGCCTACATGGTGCAAGGTAAATTCTCGTGCTGCACACACATCACTGCTCACCTCAACTATGCTCGCGAGAGTTGAAAATTTGAAACTTAGGTGATAGGTGGAATACACGGCCCTTAGGGCGTTGAGTGTGGGCTGACCTATCAACAAGTTGTAGGGGGAGTCAGTTTTGACAACAGCAAAATTGATAGGGACAGTTCGGCAGTGAGGGTAGCGGCCGACAGTCACCATCAAAGTGACAATCCCCTCCGGGTGGACCACGTATCTCCCAAGCCCTATGAGAGGAGTTACGAGGGTAAGCTGTTCTCTAGTGAGTTTCATGTTCTCAAAGATTTGGTAATACAAGATATCTACTGAGCTCACTGGGCCTACATATACTTTCTTGATAATGTAATTGTTGGTCAGAACTTCAATCACAAGAGTCTTGTGATTACTGGAGGCAGCTGGAATGGGTTCACTGGGTCCATAGGTGATGACCTATGACAACATAGAACTTGGCTCAACTAGATCTAGGTTAGTTTGTCTGTATGTCCTCTTCCGCGAGTTCTGACTGTCTCCTCCCATTGGACCACCTTCAATGGTATTGATAATCCTAACTATATTCGGCTCGTAGTTAGGGGATTCATCTCGGGAAGGTCTTCCAGACTCCCTATGGTCCCCGAGGGCTCAGCTATTGCTCTTCTGCTTCTGCCGATCTTCCCGACATTGATCTCCTCGGTTATCACATCGGGAGTCACTCCGATTAAAATCTCCGTCCCTACGGACAAACTGCCTCAGATGTTCATGCTTGATCAAATTTTTTGTTTCTTTTTTTAAATCATTACAATCCTCCGTTTCGTACCTAATATCCCGATGATAGGCACAATAGAGGTTAGAGTTCCTCTTCTTTTTCTTTTCGATCATTTTTGGAGGTGTACGGCCGAGGTGATTTTGTTCCATCACAGCTAAGATGTGCGATCAACTGTTTACCTTTTGCGATTCTGTCGAAAACTCTGCGACGATCTCGTGAGAGATTCTGAAGTACATTACTGGGACCTTACTCACCTCGGCCTGATTCCTTCTTCCTTCGAGAATCCTGGCCTACACGTGTGGCTTGTACTTCTCTTTTTATGCGGTTTACATCCTCACTTTGGATGCCCTTATCCACTTTGTGCCAGAGTTCACCGAGTGTTTTGGGATACTTTCGATATATCTCGGTGCTAGACACTGCAGCTACCAACCCATTTGTTAAAGCAGATATGGTTACCTACTCATTAGGGTCGGGTATTTGCATATTTTTCTCTTGGAATCTTTGCACATACGAGTGTAGAATTCTCCTGGAACTTGCTGTATGTTTAACAAGTAGGCCGAAGTTTTCATCATCGCCCTAGATGACACAAAGCGATGGATAAACTTACCCACAAGTTCACCCAGGGAGGATATGCTCCTAAGTTCTAAGTTTCAGAACCATTTTCAAGCAGTCCCTTGCAAGAAGAAGGAAAAGGCTCGACAAATGATGGAATCAGGAATACAGTATAACCGAAAAGTAGAGATAAAGGCATGGAGGTGGTCCTCAGGATCGCCTCATCCATCGTAAGGCTGCAACACTGGAAGATTGAAGTTGGGAGGAATCATTTTCCCATTTATATCATCAGTGAACGGTGGAACCCTCATGTAATCTACTTCCAACCCCCCTGGACGTCGAGGGGCCTTCTCGGGTCATCTTTCCAGCAGGACTCGGGAGAGTACCTTTGAAATGGAAGCAATTTTAGACGTGGCCTTGGATGGGGAACGTTTGGAGGTGTTACGGACAGGGTACCGGTCGTCCGATTCCTTTTCAGAAGAAATTTCGGGTGATTTTGCTGACCTCTTCTTGGAGGATTCGGCATTTTCCTTGCCCTGTCTTTTGAAGTATCTTTCCAGTTCATCGAAGATACCAAGATTTTCAGCTACAAATTCAACCATTCGAGCGATGGTTTTTTCGTTTGCAGGTTGAGTCCTTTGAGACCCTTGATTTTTTGAAGTATTTTCGGGCTGAGCGGCTGTGCTTGTAATTAGGATTCATTTTGCGCCAAGTGTTTTTAGAATTAGGATTCATTTTACAAATAATTAGGCTTGTATTGTACAGATCTTTACTGGTGCAGAATGATGACCTCTTTGATGACAATGAAAACTACTTTACCATCCGCAACAACAATTATGATAAAATAGTAGAAGTAACCTGTAATTACCGGCTCTATCATTAGTTTTCCCATTTATGAAACATCTAAGCTAATCAAACAGAAACCTAAAACAACAAAATGAAATAATTGAATTCCTTTAATCCAATAAACTTGACACAAACTGAACTAACTTCAGCCTTTCTCTTATAGACAAACATACAATTCAAATGAATTTTCAGAAGACCTCAACTTGTAGTCCGAAGTAATATATGATATATTAAAAAAAGGAGAAAAATTACTAGTTGGTATAATTTGGTTGAATCTTAAACTTGAATTCCAAAGTAGCCGATGCCAGTGGAGGCTTGAGTTTTGAAAATTACCACAGTTGCGGCTGCTGCAATATTTGAGGAGCGGTGGTGGTGGTGGAGGAGTTACGATAGAAAGCAGTGGAGAGCCGGAGACTTGAGTCTTGAAGTCGGTGTACGAAAATTACACCAGAAGAGCAGCCAAAATTATGGTGGTGAAGTCCAGTGGAGCAGTGGAGGTGCATGAAGAGGTCGTTTCTGGATGGTCAATCCGAAATGACCTGGTACAACTTCTTCCTAAGCGAGATGATTTTACACTGTGAGTTCCCTGGCTGAAATAAGGGCGGGGCTTTCTCCCCTGAGATACCTCCGACGATCAAGTCAATTTGGTAGGAGAGAATAATAATAAATCTGATGTAACAGAGTTCTTACTTGTTTAGGAGGAGGGACATGGTATTTATGGGATGCCTAGTGGAGGGAAGTATAGCGAATTCAAGTTCCTAGGACCCGATAATCTGCACAGTCTGTCTTGTGCTGACACGCAGCAGTGGCTTAATATTTTGTTAGTCATTATGTCTCTCTGCCAAGTAGGCATGTGGCTTCCCAATAAAGCGTCAGTTATTAATAACCTGTCAGTCAAAATAATGAGGGGTGAACTGGCTCTGACAGTATCTGTGCAGTGGCGAGATGAGATGATTAATTATGTACGGGAGGTCGGTATTGCGGTGGGAGCCCGAGTTGACATGACTTCAGGCCGAAATGATGGGAGACACGGAGGCTCAGGTCCTTAGTTGAAAGTAACCTAACCGAGATGACCATTCTCAATAAGCCCTCCAAGCCTTGAAAATGAGAAGGCTAACCGTCCCTACATTCTGAGGCTTTCACTTGGTAACTGCGAGTCACGTTCGACCATCATGATGTGTCAAACATGGCACGTAAATCGAAGAAATGTGGACTGATAGGACGGTTACTAGATTGATTGACACGATATGAGATCGTGGAGGGAAGCGTGGAGCAGTTTGTCAGAGTGTAATAGTTGTGCATTCATGAGGAGAGAGAGACACGTCATTTTGAAATTTAAAGCTGCCGCCCCTCCGTCTTCTCTTGCACCCTATAAATAAGGGGTCTTTTTATCCATCCACTATTCATCATTAATCTAACAGTAAAAGGTTAGAGCAGATACCAGAGCAATCATCCGAGATCTTCTTTGTTCCAGCCGACATCAATCCCTTTTCAGAAAAGAGTAAGTCATCTCTCTCGTTGTTACTATTCATACATGGCTCGATTAGCGCACACGCACAACGAGACGATGAGATCGAATTTCCACGAAGCGGAGAGGTTCGACCTGTCTAAAGATGAAAAAGACACTTCGTCTAGTTCGAAAGAGGAGGCATCGAAAGAGGAGGTAGTCGAGGTGTTTCAAGGAACCAAAGCGTCACAAGAAGCGAGTCAAGGAGAATCTGAAATGCTGTATAACAACGCACTGGAACCGAAGTGCCCTCTGACAAGGGAGTAATAGAGCCAGGCACTCTACTAGACCTAGTCGTCATAGATTTCGATCAACTTCTAGCATTCAAAAGTGGAATACGCTTGGCCGAGACAGACGTGGTAATCCGGAAGTACCTGTTCAGACAGGGATATAGCATCTACCCACTTAGGCTGACTCTGTCAGTCGAATTGCTCCCGGTAAATAGGGTTGCGATTTATATGGACCACTTGGAGGTCGGGCTGAGGATGCCCACTGCGAGGTTCTTTCGGGATAATCTCAGGTATTGAGGGGTAAGGATCACCCAACTGGTCCTAAATGCTGTCCCAATCCTCATTGGATTCGAGATGCTGTACCGAGAACAAGAAGTGATCCTAACCGTTAACCTCTTTTGCCGATGTTATGCTATCAAGAATAGCGGAAATGAAAATGGTTGGTTTTACTTCGGCAACAGAAATAAGAGCATCTCGAAATTGGTGGTAGATGCTCCATCTTCGACAAAACACTAGAAGTACAACTTCATTTTCGTCCCGGCCGAGGGCTTTTTCCGAGGCTTCTGGTGAAGGTCACATGACGCTTCAACCGACCCTTCCCCAGGACAAGTAGAAGAGAAAAGTTTTCAATAGATTATGGGATCGGATCTCAGGATCAACAGCTGATTCTATCTCAAAGTAGAATTAGTCGACGGAGGGATCAGCCGAGTTCTAATCGACCCTGACAGAGCTCCCTACTTTTCTTCTAGACTTAAGAAGCATTGTAATTTTTCCTTCATAATATTTACATTTAATTTTGACAATTCTAAATAGTAATTTATCTTTGCTGTGCAGTGGTGAAGGTTTTCGACTTGATCACTGCGGGAGGAAGACAACAGGAGAGACCTCTGGAGTGCTCAAGAAGAAGAGTGAACCGAGCCTTATAATCGGTACTTCGGCAGCGGTCGGTACTTCGGCTACTTCAGCGGCTGAGGAGGCTTCGAGAAGCTCAACTGCTCCAGAAGGGGTTGCAACTCGAGGTGTGACTATTGCCTCGCTTCCCATGGCCGAGGCAAACCACCTCAATCTTCACAAGCCCTAGTTCTAGGATCATCCTTGTGAAACCGGCACTTGATCCGTTGGAGATGAGAAAAGACACCTCGGTGAGCACTGGTGCCCGGACTGGGATCTCAGTGTTAATGACAGATGCTTGGATCCTCGCGTGGCTCATGATCTTCTGATGCATTCCACTCTGTCAAGAGATTTAGAATACACCAAAAAGCTGACTCTTTTCGAGTTGCTGCAGAATTGGATGGTATCATCGACCTCCACCTCAGCTTTTACGGCCGAGCTATCATGACGATATGGCTACTTACTCGAGAGCCAACCATCCGCCGAACTGCAAAACACGGCCTCCCTGTTGTAAAAGAAGTTTGCATTAGTCGAGCACGAACAGACTCTGCTTTGCGAGGACCGCGATTAGGCTGTGGCCGAAAAAGATCAGATCTAGGCTACTATCAATTCTCTTAAATCGGCCCTGGAAGAAGAATAGAAGAGACGCCTTGATAATGAACAATCACATCGGGAAGCACTTGAGAAAGCGGGCATTTCGGCGGTAGAGGCTTTCAGGAAGTTCGAGACCTTCACCCAAGACCTGGGCGAGCTGACTTTGCCCAACTTCATGTTCGAATATACCTCAGTAGTGAACTAGATGGGGCCACTTTTGTCCCAGGAGGATATGGATTTCTTCAAGAACAAGGACAGCTACAACGAGAATACCAAAGAACTTTGTGACCGGATTGTTGAGGGCATCCAAGTTGGGCGGAATCTAACCGAGGTGCGGGAGGAATTCAACCAGTGGCTCTCCGAGTTTGAGTTGGATCCGGAATGTGGGTCAGGCACAACCGGAGCAGAAGAAGCCACGAAGGAGGGAGAGAGTGCTGGGGATACCGAGGCGAGGAATGCTTAGGAGCATTCCTGACCTCAGGCCTTTGTACTTTTAGTTCTTCTTTTGAATTCCTTTACAATACTTAACCATCAATGACAATTATCCTTTTCTACCTTCTTTTTTTCCCTACTCCTGTCCCCTTATTTTTTAATGGCACGTAGTAACGTTCTTTTAAAAAATAATCAAATGAGATCAAGGTTAACAAATCATTAGCAGTCTCATGAATAATACAATTTGAAATTCTCAACATGCCAAGTTTTAGGCACAAGAGTGCCATCTCTGTAAGGCAACTTACAATAACCACTTCGACTAGATTCAACAATTCGGTAAGGTCCATTCCACTTCGGAGCTAACTTACCTTGAGATTCAGCCCGGCTAACCAAGTTTTTCCTTAGAACTAAGTCTCCTGGGTTAAATTGAAGATGTTTAACAAGGACATTGTAGTAGCTAGCTAAGACATTCTTGTATAAAACTACCCGAGCTGCGGCAGCGTCTCTCTTTTCTTAAATCAGGTCGAGGTCCACCCTCATTTTTTCTTCATTTGCTTCGGCAGTGTATGCTGCTATCTGAGAGCTTGAAGCAAGGATCTCAGTAAGGATTACCGCCTCGGACCCATAAGTTAAGGAGAACGGGGTTTCTTGTGTAGTCGACCTCGACATAGTTCGATAAGACCAAAGGACACTAGGGAGTTCGTCTACCCAGGATGATCCAACTTAGTGTAACCAGATCTTGAGGCCATGTAAGAGTGTTCGGTTGAAGTTCTTAACTTGTCCGTTGGCTTGGGGTGACCTACCGAGGTGAAGTGTTGATTAATTCCTAGACTCTCACACCACCCTTTGAACGGATTATCAGTGAATTATTTTCCATTATCCGAGATGATTATCCGTTGCATTTAGAAGCGGCAAACTATGCATTTTCAGAAGAACTTCTGAATAGTAAGGCCGATTATGCTTCTTAATGGCTCGGCTTCGACCTACTTTGTGAAGTAATCAATAGCTACCACTAAAAAAGTGTAATTACCCACTGCCTTAGGGAAAGAACCCATGATATCTATCTCCCATTGTTCGAAAGGCCAAGACGAGGTTGTGGGGATCATGAGATTAGTAGGCTGAAGATGTTCAGGGGTGTGGTGTTGACACGAGGGGCAGCTGAGAACTAGGATCTGAGCATCCTGCCGAATGGTACACCAGAAATACCCGAGGAACAGGGTCTTTTTAGCCAACATCCAATGGTCGACATGGGCTTCGCACAATCCCTGGTGTATTTCACGGAGGACACGTTCTTCCTCCTCCGCTGTGATGCACCGTAGCCATGGTCCGAGATAAGACCGCTTGTATAGTTCGTCGTCCCGAAGTGCATACCGAGCGACTTTGCGTTGGACCCTCCTTGCCTTGATTGGATTTTCGAGAAGGATTCCCTAACTCAAGAACCTAATAAGGGGACTCATCCATATGTCCGCCGAGTACACAGGATAGACTTTTTCTTCTAAATACCTCGCTCGGTAAGAACCTCCACAAGAACTATTTTATTAAGTGCCAAAAAGGAGGTGGAGGCCAATCGAGACAGAGCGTCGGCTCTCCTGTTTTACGATCGAGATATCCTTTGGATTCGAATGACTCAAAGTAAGCAGCAAGTTAGTGAACTTTAGAGAGGTATCGTTGCATCGTTTCCTCTCTGGATTTATATTCATCAAGTACTTAACATACTACGAGTTGTGAGTCATTGTTGACTTGAATGTGTCGAGCATCGAGCTTGCGGGCTAAATGCAGTCCTGCAATCAATGCCTCATATTCGGTTTCATTATTAGATGCAGGAAAGTCAAATCAGAGGGCGTACGAGCAAACCTCTCAGTGAGGATCTTCGAGAAGCAACCCTGCTCCACTGCCATCACTGTTAGAAGATCCGTCAACATATAATGTCCGTTGCGACCGTTCGGATGAATCTGAGGTGGCGTCTTGGCTCACCGAGAACGTGAGTTCTGCCAAATCTTGAGCTTTGATGGCTGTCCAAGACTCATAAGAAAGGTCGTATTCTCCTAATTCGACAGCCCACTTGGTAAGACGCGTTGAAACCTCGGGACGTAATAGGATTTGCCAAATTGGTTGATCTGTCCTTACAGATATGGGATGAGCCAAAAAATAAGGTTTTAGCCGTCGGGTTGCATGTACCAGGCCTAACACAAGTTTCTCCACCTGAGTATATCGGGTTTCCGATCGACGTAAAACCCTGCTGAAATAGTAGACGGGTATCTGAGTACCTTCGTCTCGAATTAACACGGCACTAATCGCTTCGTTTGCTGTAGAAAGGTAAAGGTACAACTTCTCCCTGACCCGTGGTGAAACGAGGGTAGGAAGATGATGCAAGTATTTTTTCATTTGGCCAAAAGCTTGTTGACATTCTTCAGTATAGGAGAATTGGTATGCTTTCTTTAACACCTTGAAAAATGTAACGCCCTCCTGGTGAAGTTAGACAAGAATCGATTTAGGGCTGCCAGGCAACTAGTTAATCTCTGAATCTTTTGGGGGTTCTGAGGAGGTGACATATCTTGGATGGCTTTCAGCTTATCGGGATTTGTCTCGATTCCTCGATGGGATACCAGGTATCCGAGGAACTTTCCCGAGATGACCCAAAAAATGCACTTTTTTGGGTTTAACATCATCCTTGCACCTCGGAGGATCCTAAAAACCTCTCTCATATCCGAAAGGAAAACTGAAGTAGTTTTACTTTTGAGGAGGATATCATCAACATAAGTTTCAACATTTTGGCCTATCTGGTTATTGAAAATTCGATTTACCAGCTGTTGGTATGTTGTTCCGGCATTCTTCAATCCGAAGGGTATGGTAGTATAGCAATAAACTCCCCGGTTGGTGTAGAATGTCATTTTTTCTTGGTTCTCCTCGTTCATCCTTATTTGGTGATACCCTTTGAAGGCATCAAGGAAGCAGAGGATCTCATGTCCCTTTGAAGTAGTCGAAGTACTGACAGCAGCCTAGTACCGATTATAGGGTCGGGGCACTCTTCTTCTTGGGCACTCTTCTTCTTGGGCACTCCAGAGGTCTCTCCTATTACCTTCCTCTTCGGCTTCTTAATGAGGGATGAACTGGCTGTGACAGTATTTGCGTAGTGGCGAGATGAAATGATTAATTGTGAGGACCCGAAAATTTCCTTAATTTAATTTATTTTACTGGTTTAATTAATTATTTAATTCGACTATTTAAAATCCATTTATATGGAAAAGCGCATCTCTTATGTTTTTAAAGCGTTTTATTAGAAAAAAAATTACTTTTCAAAAACTCGTTTAGTCCGGAATAATGAATACATATTTTTTGAAACTATATTTTAATTGAGAGTGTATTAATTTTGAAAAAATAAGAATGATCAATAGTAGATTAAGAAAAGTCGTGAGGACTCGCAAAATTTATTTATTTTAAACTCCTGTTACGAGATTATTTAAATATTTAATTGCCAGTTTACTCCGAATATTATTTTCTAACTTTTTTAGACCCAATTACATGGAACTATGACTTTCTTATATTTTTAAAATGACTTTTTGTGAAAATTAATTTTTGGAAGTTCGTTTAGTGAATACGCGTTTGGAGTCAATGATCGATTTGATGATACAATTAGTTCGAAAAAATTTGGATACTTATACATTAGTCTTAAAAATAGATATTTTCATATTTAAGTATTCAAGTATTAGTTAGTGGTACAATCGTTATAGGAATTTCTTGGAGATTACACTCTATCGCGCACAAATTGGAAATACGCGTTTCACACGCGTGATTTAATTGAGGGACTTAAGAAATTTATTTCTAGATTATTAAGAGTGAATAATAATAGTATAAATACAAGTGCATTAGAGGTTTAGTGCACTAGTGAAACAAACTCGAAAGGAATCGAGCACGAAGCACGCGTATCTTTAGTTGACTTTTGGAGCATTTTGGGCCACACATTATTGAGTTTCTCATGGGAGCATCACACTAGATCAAAACCCTTCAATTCATCACCCAAAAGTGGCGTGCAACACTCTTCCTCTTTGCTCCCAAAACAGCCGTGCATCAAGAGAAGAAAACAACACCAAAGTTCTTCATTTTTCTTCACCAAATCCTCACCAAACTTTCACCAAATCAAACCAAAATTGAACCACACCTAACTAATCACTTGGTGATCATTTTAAGCTAGAAAAGGGGCTTCATTTCCACGGTTTTCTTGAGTTTCAAAGTGACCAAAAATTCTGATTTAGTCATCAAGAGAGGTAATGAACGATCAATCTCTTAATTCTTGATTTATGGAAGTTAGATTACACTCATGAGCTCTTGGATTCTCATGGGTAGCTTTAAATTGTTGTAAAATTGGTGAGTGGGCTCTATGAACTCCCACTTTGATGGAAAGACTGATTTGATGATTGATGATGAAATTAATGGTGGTTTAGTGTTTATATTAGTGGATTAATGTTGAATGTTGGTAGAAAAAATCAAAGGAGGTGCTTGGAGCAAAAGTGACCATTTTACCCCTGCCTTGTCCGACCACTTTTGTGCAAAATTTTGAGGTTCTAATGGCTTGATTATGTTGTTTACATATTATATTGGTTGTGTAAAAAGTTTCATTGAAAAATAACTTGATTTGGTCACCCAAATGTTGGATTTACGACAGCTTAACAATCTGGAAATTTATCCCGTATTCACCCAGACAGTGTATTTGTTTCGGCTATATCTTTTTACTTCGATGTCGGAATCGAGTACCGTTTGCGGCAATGGAAACTAAACATTCCTAGATTTCTAATGGTATAAAATACACATTCTGGTTCCATTTGAGTGAGCCAAACCATTCCTTTGAAATCTACTGTCCTGTTTCGTTGCTTCTTGGAAGGCAACACACGAGTTGCAAATTGATGCTCACGAATGAGCTGTTTATGGATAGATTTTGAAAATGGTTTCTTCTGAGAAAATATAGACTTATGAGTCTATTTTCTAACTCCACCAACCACGCTCAATTCCGAGTTGAAGTGAGTGATTTATGATCGAAATTCAAAACTGACTTTGTGAACGAAAACAGTGTTTTGGACAGATTTGAAACTAACTACGATTTGGGACTTGTTGTCCAAAGTTTCTTATTGTAAATCATCTATCGAATCTACCTTGAACATATTTTGGGCATTTCCTACAGGAATGAACCATGTTTGAGATGTTCCTTGACCAAATGCTTGGAAACGGCAAAACGGAAGTTCAAAGGCAGCTTAGCCTTAGAATTTCTTGTGATTTCAACGGTTTTGTTAACCCACTTTCTGTGCTTATTTCTCTGTGAAATTTGGTAAAGGAACAACCCTTATATGGTAGTGTTACACTGCTAATTTTGGTGTTATTCCGAGGCTGTTTCATTTCTCAACTAAACTTCCAAAGTTCGTGACTTGATTTTGGAAAACCCTTATTTAACAAAGAAATTTGGGTAACTTTGAACTACCATATCTTGGTGCTCAAAACTTCAATTCTCATTCCGCTTGCTCCATTTTAAACTTTGATTGCAACTCTAATAGAGTTCCAAATTTCAAAGGCTAGTTCAAATTGAATGAATTTTTCCGAATTCCCAAAATTGGCCAAAAACCAACCCCGAAAGCTGTGTTCATGTTCAAAACAGCAACTTTAAGCCAATTTTTGAATACCTTCCGTTTGGAATCATGGAAAAGTGTCTTCTAAAAACTTTTAGTACTTTGTAAGTAGTTTCCAACGGTACCAAGTTTTGCAATTTTGGACTCATAGAGAGTGAGATCTGATTTTTCAAAGTTTGCTTGCCGAATCTAAAATTTCTGAACTTAAAGGAAATTGAGGGTTTCAAACTCTCCATTTTACTCCGATATTGCTAGACCGTTTTACACTTGATTTCAAAGGGGAGAATCAAATTTCTCTTGTGTTTTTAAAACCCACTTCCGAGCCTCGACTATAAATAATTAAGGGTCAATTCATGAATTCTCCTTAGAATGAACACTAGTACAACATTCACGATAAGTGAGGGGTTTCAAGCGATGGTGTGTAATAGACAACTATTGTTTGCTCAGGTGTTCAAGGAGACCTTCAAGAGGATCTCGAGGGGAACACCTGAAGGATTGTATACGTACTTACTCTTTTGTTGCAATATGTGAGTGTTCCATATAGGAGTACGTAATTTGAATAAGTCTATCATGCTTAATCCATGATCATTAAGTGTTAAGTGCTACATGTTAAGTATTTACCACACTCATGCATATTTAAGTAATGTATACTTGAATTACTAGACATGAAATACTTGAATTGCATATTTATGTGATGTGTTTAAATGATTAATTATGCTATGGCTGCATAAGTCGGTTGGAGTGAATCTCCTCGACTCTTAAGTGGTAAAAGTGGGAAACGGCCAATGGCGGCCTATTAAAATGACTAATGTCTACCAATTAACCGTGATTACTACCGTTAACCGTCAACCGTTACCGTTTATCGTAATTTCTTACCATTTCCTATCTACTTGATTACCTGGTACTTGATTATTTGATTATCGTAAATTACATATTCACATGAAATTATCAAATATTGCTTATGTGTTTATGTGTTAATTGTTGCTAGCAATTGCTCATATGAAATTGTCCACCACTTTAAGGCGAGTGTGTACTTTATCTCACTTGACCTACCAAAAGAATAAATTTTTACCGTTAGCCAAGTTATTTGATTACTTGTGCATGTTGTAAGCTCTAAACTGAACTTGGGCCCTGCCCTTGGTTACTGACCTAGTCGAGCCAGGATTGGGCTCGGTCGGGTAGGTTGGAACCCTGGGCCATTATTTTGGTATACTCGAGTATTACCACTGGAGGGATAAGGCAATGGCCAAACAGTACCGTGGGGACTGGAAGTTATAAGGTGCAGTTGACCGAAATGGTTCCAATGGAACACCGTATCCTTCAATGTGTATTTATTTTATATAATGATAACCGTTTCATGCAAATGTGCCATACCTGTGATATGTTGAAATTACTCGTACAATGATTATTGTCTCATGATAATATGCCACTGTGCAACCTTGAACCATACATGCAGTATGCTCAATTATTTGATTTATTAGAACTGCTAGAGTGTCTTGGAACCTCACTGGGCTGTGTAGCTCATCCCACGTTTTGGATTTCTTTAACAGGGTTCGAGACCAAGAGTACTCGTGAATAGTACTAGATTGCTTTCTCTTGAAGACTTTAAGTTGTATTACAGCAGATGGTTGTGGTAAATATTCTTTTGGGTTGTATTAAGCTTGAGAGCTGATTAATTGTAAGTGTGAAATATTTTGGAGTACTTTTATTTTGTATTGGAGTTATTTGAAGTATTATTGAAGTATTCCGGGCTTATGAATTGTGGATTGTAGTGAGCCCTGGCGAGAGTTGGGCAGGCGTCCCGCGGATACCCTTTGGTTCGCCTTAGGGAGAAATGGGGGCGTCACATTAATTCTGTACGGAAGGTTGATATTGCGGTGGGGGCCCGAGTTGACATGACTTTGGGCTGAAGTGTTGGGAGACACGGAGGCTCGGGTCCTTAGTTGAAAGTAATCGAGTCGAGAATACCATCCTCAGTGCACAAGGCTGTTGGTAGCGGCGGTGGTGGAGGACCTAGGGTTACGCCTATGCAGACCGGCAGAAGAGAAGAAGAACCAAAGAAAAAAATCGTATGGTTGATTTTTTTGCTATCTTTTGAGATTTTTTTTTGCCGCTTTTTTGCTTATTTAGTTGGTCAAACAGAAGCCTAAAGAGTCAACAGTCAAGACTTAATGTTTAAAATAAAAAAAGCAAAATTTCAATCTTAAAAGTGTAATTTTACGTCCTTTATAAATTCACATTGATCAAATTTTGTCCCTACCTAAGTTTCGACTAATTTTTGCCACAATTTACCACGTGTCTTGCATGTGATCATTTTTTAAGAGTAAAATTATCAAATCAAATTTTACTTAATTCTATTTATAGGCTCTCATATTTCACAAAATAAATTTTTTCATCTTTCACATTTTTCATCCTTCATTGACCATATATGTGAATAATTTTTTTTAACTCATGTATATATCTATTTGATTTCATTTAAACAGTACGAATAACATATAATATATCATTCAATTAGGTTAGGTGACGTCATCTAGATACAGCTCCGCACTGTGTATCATCGACTTCCCTTCAACTGAATCATATGCATCTCACTAGAAAACACAAAACCCTTACTTCCCACTCATGTCAT
This sequence comes from Coffea arabica, assembly GCF_036785885.1. Classification (NCBI taxonomy): domain Eukaryota; kingdom Viridiplantae; phylum Streptophyta; class Magnoliopsida; order Gentianales; family Rubiaceae; genus Coffea; species Coffea arabica. The sequence continues at coordinate 34,158,208 of NC_092318.1, read as the reverse complement.
CTTCATCAAGAGCAAGCATTCAGCCATAGTTCAATGGAAATACCAAGATCTTTCAGCTTCCCGATTCAATTCCCATATATGATGCAAGAATTGTGCTTTGAAGGTCTTCATCCTACTCCATGCTATCTATAATGGAGTATCGAGCACAATTGATACTATGTTAGATAGAACCTCCATTCTATTAGATCATGGTTTACGAGAGAACCATCATCTCAATTCTAAATCCTTCCGACCTTAAGGTTGAAGCAAATTCTCATCTAACAAATTAAAGGAGCTGTATGCCGCTGCGCTTGCCGGGGAAGACAAGGGAATAGAATTAGAATTATCAATGTATGGGCCACTTATGCTGAGGCCCCAACACATTCTTAATTTCTTGATCAGATGGGCCAATCAAGTGTTAACTGGGCCTTGCACCAGGCCGAATTCATTTTAATCGAAAATGTTATCAGCTTCTTCATCTACTGGGCCATTTAAAATATAATTGGGCCTCACAATAGGCCCAATAAATAATCTCCGAAATGTTTTCAACTTATTGATCCAATAGGCCAATTAAAGGATAACTGGGCCAATTCATTTATAGTGGGCCTCGCATCAGGCCCACTTCGTTTTAATAAAAAATGTTATCAACTTCTTGATCCACTGGGTCATTTAAAATGTAATTGGGTCTCATACCAGCCCCAATAAATAATAACACTAGACCCAACCATAATGATCATCAATGAAAAAAATATATAATTTTCAGAAGCGTACTCATAAATGTTCGTTCCAATTTCTACTTAAGTGCACCGAATACCATCAATCTCCTCAATTGGACCAAACAGAATGCGGCATTCTCCTTCCTCGAAGAGCCCCTCTTCACCCCCAAAAATCAAGATCAGGCACCACCTATCCAAAAGGAACAGGTGAACAACAAGAATTAAGTTCGCGTATGACTGCTGCATCCTGCATAGCAATGAATGCAATAAAGGACACCACGTTCTCAGTATTGATGCAGTAAGAAAATTACTTTTGGGAGTTTGCGAAGGATCCCCTTCACTTCACCACGTTCCAGGCCAGTCCGACCACCTGATCGGTGTCAATTCGGGCAAACTACAACCTCCGCAAGAGACTCCGTCTCGACAAGATGTGGGCACGGCTCCTGACCATGACTCCCTGGTCCTTGAAGGACATGGATTCGATTAGGATTAATAATAGGGTTAGGACTCTTGTAACGAGCCAATTATGTAATTACGGTGTCATAAGTCTGATTAATCTAGAATTAGCGTGTAGGTCCTTACCATGTGTCTGGATTAACTGCAAGGAAGTAGATTTCGAATTTGTACACATTTTGTTTAAGGATGAAATGAACTGACGTATTCTTATTTCGATTATGCATATTTATTACACGTGGCACTGCTGCATTAAATACTTATCTATGTACGAATACTCAAATACTACGCCGTATCCTACATTGCACTTCTACCTATTTCACTATCTATGTGGGGTCCACTTCTTCCATCGAAGGGGTTCACGAGTCCACTTCTTCCATTGAAGGAGTTCAAGGGTTCATTTCTTCCTCACAAGTCCGCTTCTTCCACCGAATGGGTTCACGCGTCACCACCGACTTCGATTGCTCCCTGAGGAGCTGGGATCATCCGCAGCATCCCCTGACTCCGTCAAGATCTCCTTCATCTCATCCACTGCCCTGAACAGCCGGTCCAATTCACGGATGAATCGAAAGCTCCACAAGCGAAGGGCGAAGTACATCCCGAAGAACACGATGTGCTCCATGCCGCAGTCCCTCACGACCGCAAAGAATCCTGCCATGTCCCTCATATTGGCTATTTCTTCTGATGTTCAAATTGCACCATATCGAGCAATCTCCTAGAAGAGGGCGTGTTGTATAAGGATGGCTGAAATGGGAGACTTTCAGCCATATTTATCGTCCTCTCCTTCTACCACGTGTTGCGTGAAACTGATATATTACATGCTATTCGTACTGTTTAAGAGAAATCAAATAGATATATACATGAGTTTAAAAAAATTATTAGTTTTCACTCATATTCATTTCCTTTTACTCGAAAATTGAAAATAAAGAAGACATTTAATTCTAAACATTATCGAGTGTTTATATCAAATTAAATTTGGACAAAAATATAAACAAAGGAAAAGTATGATTAAAAGAAATAAGTGATTGGTACTTTCAAATTTTAAAACAATCACAAGACAAATAATTCAACTATTAGTCTTAAAAGTGGCGAATAGAAATTACAGATTTAAACTGCAATTTGTTAGTACAACTATAGAATTCGAGTTAGGACCCATTAATTAGATGGTCTTATTATACAACTCAATAAATAAATTATTACCAAAAAAGAAAAGTTACATATGTTGAATAGGTTCACATGGTGAAATCATATAGATATATGCATGGGTTTAAAATAAAATTTTTAATTTTAAAACCCTATATATATCTATTGAATGGCATCTATATAACTATAATTAGTCTTTTCAGGTGAAATCAAATAAAAATATATTATATGTTATTCCTACTATTCAGGTGAAATTATATAGATATTTACATGGGTTCAAAGAAAAAAGTTATTCTTACATATGATCATTAAAGGATGAAAATTTTCATTTTGAAAAATGTGAGAGATGAAAAAAAAGTTATTTTGTGAAATATGAGGGACGAAACAATTTATTTTGTAAAATATTATGGATGAAAAATTCATTTTGTGAAATATGAGAAACTATAAATCGGATTATGTAAAAATTTGATTTAATAATTTTGCCTTTAAAAAATAATCACATGCAAGACATGTGGTGGATTTCGATAAAAAACTAGTCAGAAATCTGGGTAGAGACCAAATTTGGTCAATATGAATTTGTAAAGGATATAAAATTACACTTTTAAAAGTGAGGGACGAAAAAAGTTATTTTGTAAAACATGAGAGATATTTTGAACAATTTTTCCAAAAAAAAAAAAGTTAGGCAAAAAATAGGGAAGAGAAAAATCGGGTTTAATAAATTATACCGGTTCAATGGTCAGACCAGGGTTTTGACTGGGTTTTATCGGTTTTATTACTCCCGAGTTTTTAATAGTTCCTGGTTTGACCGATCGGTCCGATCCAAGTCTGAAAATACAGGATAAAAGCAACAAGAGATAGAGAGGGCACTTGGGCATTTATGTGTGTGTGCGTGTGTGTGTTTTTTTTTTTTTGTGCATTTTCAGCCAAAAATATTTTCACTCTATCACGCCACTCTTTTCGGCCTTTGGTTTCGACAAATTTTTTATTTCTCCAATTCCAGTTTTTTTTTATGAAATTTGTATTATTTTTCAATTTTTTTAAGTATATAGATTTTACTCATATATTATAATTCATTATTTTCACTCTATCTGCCACTTTTTTCACCTTTGGTTTGAACAAAATTTTGATTTCACTATTTCCTTCCATAAGCCAATATTTTTTGTGAATTTTTTTACTATTTTTCAATTTTATTTGAAGTACAAGATTTTATTGATATATTATAATTCCTTAATTTTAACATAAAAAAGAAAAATCTTAATCGTGTGTGGCAATTTTTTTTAAATTCATACGAGTGAAAAAAAATACTTTTATTCAACTTCTAATCGTTCATACAAATACTACTATTAGTATCTCGAGATTGCAAAACTGGAGAATTACATTTAATTTGGATAGGAGAAAATTTTCTTAGTTTCACCTAATAGTAGAGTATGTTTTTAGCTTTTTTATACTAAAGAATCATGCATGTTATGTGTTAAATTTGCTTGAAGTTATAGTAGTAGTTCCAACTTGTTAGAGAAATGTATATTAGCTTTGACTTTTAGCAAATCAACATTCATTTTGCAAGAAATTATAGTAATTAATAGTCCTAATTTCATTAATTATCATTTATGACTTGACTAGTACTACTTTCATCAGAATGAGTGATGCAATATGTAATGTAGCAACAGTACTTGACAGCCAATTAATTTTATTGTTTCAACCATGGATCAATTAGGCTCGAGGATACCTTGATTTAGTGGCCAATGTTGAGATACTAGGATTTAGACATCTTGAGTTCTAATCCTCTTTTTTCATTTCTTGTTTTTTTAGATTCCACCCTTTCTTTGTTAGAAAATTATTTTGGAAAAAAGATCAATTAGAGGGGAAATATTTTTCCAAAAATAATGGGTGCGTTTGGATAGGTTTTATTATCTAATTTATCTTACCTCAAAATAAATTATCTTAGATATCTGTTTGGGAGCGAATAGAATAAAATTTTGTAAGTGGAATACTTATCAAAAAAACTAACATAATATCCATGGCCCTAGAGCCCACACACTTTATTGGGATTCCACAGCGTTGGTCTATCAATGTCCAGATAGCCATTGGCATTTAGTTGGGGAGCAAATGTAAGTTCACATAATTGCATTTTATTTCTCTCACCCAACCTGTGAGGATTTGAAAATTATTTTATATTCTTTTTACAATTTTACTTATTTTTGAATAAGTTAATTTATATTTTCTTTTAAACAAATTTACTTGCCTTAATTACTTAAATACTTTAACGATTGAGTCAAGAGTTTTATCTTTTCTTTTATAATTTGATGCATGTTCAGTGTTGTGGTAGGGTGATCAATTGGTGAGGTGTGTAATAAATTTGGTGGACAAGAATGAATGTTATTTAAGAGGGATTATATGATTAGAGGTATTAAGAATGTATTAGAGGAACATAAACTAGCAATTAAAGACTAATAGAGACAAAGAGATAGGAATAAAATCATATGCCGCCAAGTGTAGCGTTTCTAGGGAATTTTGACCAAGACTTCTTCTAGTCTTTATCTTGCAATTTTCACCAAATATTCTTCCACTTTTCTTCTTTCTTGGCTGAACTAAAGAGAGAGAAAAAGAGAGGAGAAACTCCAATTTTTCATCTCGATCTTTGCTTGATTTGGAGAGAAAATCAACAAGAACTCTTAATCTAATCCAAAGAAAATTGCAACAAGGGAGCAAGTAAGCTTGTAGTGGAGTGATTTGGGAAAGAAAGCCTTTGTTTTGAAATTTCTTCTTGGGGTTTGAAGGTATCATGCTAAGAAACTTTTCTTTTCTTTCTTATCTTGCATTTTAATAGATATATGACTTGATTATAGGAGTTTTATGGAAGATTTCATGGATTTGTGAAGTTGGTTGAATTTTTCAACTTTGATTTATATTTTTCCATCCTAGAGATGAAAATTTCTAGTTTTGACATGGATTTGTGAGTTTTGATATGAAGATTTCTAATTTGGATATGCACTTCTAGTTTCGTTATACGATTTTTCTATCTTTAATGGTCAATTTCCAGCTTTGCTATGTTATTTTCAGTTTTGGAATATCATTTTCAACTTTGTTATGCCTTTTTAAGCCTTGACATGGAAATTTCTAGCTTTAATATGAACATTTAGCTTCGCTATAGAATTTTCCAGCTTTAGCTTGCAATTTCCAGCTTAGGGTTCAAATTTCCAGCCTCGATATAGTTATTTATGTGCTACGTATATGTCTAATTTGGTTAGCTCTTGTGGCTTCAAACATGTACTACTTGTTCCCTATAACATGTGGTATTGATTGAGATTGATTTGCCATGAAACTAGCCTTGGAATTTAGAGAAATTAGGAGAGATGCTATTGGTATTTCTTTTTATCGCTTAAGTGAGTAAGAGTGAGGGTTGTGGTGTGGATTTAGGACGGTTGGGACTCGCCTTGCTTAAAGTTGTTTGAATCCACCTTGTTTGTGACATAAGCTGGATTTTTGTGCCAAAATCATGCATTTTACAAGGAGTAAAGTAGGGGTTACTTCAAGCATGTTTTCTAGTAGCTCGTATTTGGTTTTAAACTTGAAAGTTTTAATCACTTTTCTTTCAAAGTGGTTTCAATTCTTACGTTAAACAAGTTTCCATAGTGCATGAAGAAATTGGAGATTCATTTTCTTGGACTGTCATTTTTTATTAAAACGAGACTTTCTTTCCTGACAACTTGTTGCTCTTGTCTTTTATTGCCTAATCTCTCATAGATGGACGGTTTCTAATTCTTAGATTGTGGACCAAGTCTGTCAACTACATAAGTACGTTTTGACTTATTTCCTAATCTATCAAAAACAGACATCTTTTGACTTGTGACCTCCATTTCTTCATTCACATAATTACAACTTGCCCTTTTAATCACTATACGAACAGGAGAAGGCGATTGATAATCAAAATCCATTGATGAACTTCCAATATTATAATCTCTTTCTTTCAACATTTTCTGCGTAAGTGTCAATCCATGAGTCTTCTCACCAGTCACCTCAAGAGAGAGTCTGCCCAATGCATTCTTCTCACTTGGATCATAACTCACATTAGTAAGGAGCCTATATGCGTTTGGATCAAAACCTTCTTGAGTCTGATTGGTTGGTAATAAGTAATGATCCACTGCAGGTCCTTCTTTCGGACGGACGAATCTTTGTAAGTTCACTTTCTCATTTTTGACAGACTCTATTTTGGTGAGTGGAACATTTAATGTGTTACATTTTATAAAAGAAGACTGACCTTCTTTTCTCTTTGATTTCGGAATGTAACACAAAACAGGTGCTCTAGAATCTTGAATTTCTTCTCTCACTGATTCTTTTCTTTTCGCTTCCTTTTGAAAATAAAATTTGGCATTAGCAAAGTGTGTTTCGACTTCAGTGAAAGACTTATCATCAGCAGTAACTTTTCACTATACCATCTTGACAATATTTAAAACATTGATGAAGACTAGATGGTATAATTTCTTTCTCATGAATCCAGGGTCTTCCTAAGAGCATGTTATATGAGGTTTTAGTGTCAATAATGCGAAATAATGCACTTGAAGACAACTCGCCAATAAGTAATTCAAACCTTATGAGGCCAATTGCTCGTTGCTCTCCTTGATTAAATCCTTGGATCATGAGGCGACTTTGAGAGAGTTCATCGCTTGAAATTTCGATCTCTTTCATAGCACGTATAGACATGATATTGACAGCAGATCCCCCGTCAATGAGTATCCGATTCATTTTATATTTTCGAACGTATGCACTAACAATCAAGGGTCGATTATGAGTTTTTGGAGTTAACTGCCAAATCATCGTTATCAAAAATGATAGTAGTCGCACAATCTACAGGTGATTTATCATCAATCTTGAGTTCCTTTTCAAATTTAGTGTTAATTTGTGTGACTTAAGGGTCTTCAACCTTGGTAACATTGCAAGAAATGAAATCATTATCATTGTCACCTAGATAACCCTTGAGCATGAATTCTCTCAATGTTACAGGTTGTCAAACCTCTCGAAGAATTGGATGGTTTGAAGAGACTAATGCTACGGCTGCTCGTTTTGGCTTCTCTGTTGCATCTCTTCGTCTTCTTGTCACTCTAAACTCTGTTCGACGAACATTCAAAGAAGTCTTCTTCTTTATCTTTGTCTTGCAAGTTTTTTTCCGAGTGACTAGAGTCCATCTTTCATTATCGCCCTCGATGATACTTTCAATTGAAGTTTTTTCGACCTCCTCTCTTGTAAACAGAGTAATGCTTAATACGGATAGAAATCCTATTGGGCAACACAAAGAACCAAATAAGGGTTTGTTTGGATAGTGAAATTATCCCAAATAATATTTCGCTTGCATCATAAACACATTTTCCAACCCACCTTTTTATATTTCCAACTACATTTTTATCTCACATACATCATATCATAAAAAGTGCTACCATAATTATTTCAAATAATACTCTATCCAAACAAACCCATTGTTGTTTGGTTTGCAGATACTTTATCCTTTTCGAGGAGGATCTTTCCTTGACGGGCTAATTTCATGATTTTGTCTTTAAAAGTAAAGCATTTAGTGAGAGGACGGCCAATCAACCAATGATAGCAACAATAGTTTGGATCATCGACCCGATCAGCTTCCTTGGGGCACTTTATGTCGGGGAGTTCAAGGAGTTTCTCCTTGAGAAGATCATTAAACATTACCTGTAAATTAGATTCAAGGAAGGGGTATTCCTTTTCTTGCATCTCTTTTAAAGTGGGCTTTCTTACTGACTTATTATGGAAAGAGTCTAACTTCTTAGTGATCTTTCGATTCACCTTGGTAGCAATCTTCATAGGAGCCGTGTTTATTGTCATGGACTCTTTATTACTGAGTTTTGAAGAAATCTTGCCCCTTTTTTATTTTCTTGTCTTTCATTACTTTGATGAGGCGGTTGCACTCGTGGATTTTGAATAGGAAGTCCATTAGTTGCGTTAGCTGTGATGTTCAGTTCCATATCATGAGCACGAGTAGCTAATTCTTCGAATGTGTTTGGACGTTTTCCTTGTAGAATGTAGTTTAAACTCCAGTGCATCCCTTGAATGCACATTTCTATAGCAGAGGGTTCAGACAATCTATCTTTGTAGTTAAAACTCAAACTTCTCCATCTATCGATGTAGTTGACCATAGGTTCATCCTTCCATTGGCGAGTGTTAGTCAAGTCCAACATACTAACGGTTCTTCTGGTGTTGTAGAAGCGATTCAAGAACTCTTGTTCAAGCTGTTCCCAACTATCGATAGACCCCGGTGTAAGATCAGTATACCAATCAAACGCGTTGCCCTTCAAAAACCGAACAAACTATTTGATTCACCGTAGGTTCTAGCATTATTACAGGTCTCAATGAAATGGGGCCACATGTTGTTTTAGATTGTCTTTTCCATCGAACTGTTGAAACTTAGGTGGTTGATATCCAGCAGGCATTACTAGGTTGTCAATTCTAGTAGTGTAAGGTTTGGAATAAGTAAAACTTGACTTTGAACCACCCTCCCTCTTGTCTTTAATCACGTGTTCAACAAGCTTCTTCAGTTGTTCTATGGGAATAGTTTCTCGGCAGTCACATATACTTCTTTCACCTTATCTTTGTCTTTAGATAACGGAATTTCGCGATTTTGGTGCTCCTTGGAGTTCATATGGCTTCCTTCAGGAGCATGATCTTTCTGGGTGAGCAGTTGGATGATAAGAGCATCTTGGTCCTTGATGTGTTTCATCATGGTCTCCATCATCTTGGACATATTCGAGACCTATTTTTCGAGACTTAAAGTATTTATCATCATAGCAGACATTGCTGCGAAAGAAGCAGCAGAATCTTCAATAGAAAAATTTAATTGAAGAGTTTCATGAGAAGAGGCTGATCTGGTGCTTGATGAATCATCATCATGCTTAGAAAATTTGGATTCGGATCCAAATTCGAGCATGGTAAGAGTCTTCTCAATCGAAGTAGGAATATCTTTGATCCTTACTATGGGAGAAGAGCGTATTGACGATATTGAACCAAAGACGGGAGTTGATGCAGATAGAATCTTCATGCTACTTTGGGTTGAAGTTCTCGTCATACTCCTTGTCACAAGACCAATAACACGAGCATTTGTGGCAATATGTGCAGCTTCCTGAACAGGTTTGGCATCAGTAGTTTTGGAACAAGCAATCAAGGTCTTGTTGCTCTTTGATGCCATTGATGATGTATATAGTTGAATATTCAAAAAGAAGAGATGGAAGGCAAAGATCGTTCCACCGGGCGTGCTAGAAATTTGTACACGATAAAATTTCAAATCTACAAAAGACAAGAAAAATACACGACAAATATGTAATATATAAATTTAAGAAAATACGTGAGTACAGTCTCCGGGGTTCTTTCAAACTTGTAGAGAGTTTCCTTTAATTCTTCCCTTCAAACGCTAATCCAAGAGCGTAGCTTGTTCTTGAATCAACCACTAATTCCTTCAAATCTTGATATGGAAGATTTGAAGAATTTAGGAAAATATTTGAAAACTCAAGTTTTAATATATGAAAGACTTGAAGAACTTGAAGATACAGGCCTTTGTAACTTAGAACTTCTAAAAGCTTGAGTGTATGAGATGTCTCTTGATGTTCCCTTGACTTGGAAGAGAGACCTCTATTTATAGTCGTAGTAGAGGTTGAAAACATGTATACCGCTCTACTTGTCTTGCAAGACATGCAGTCATATTAGGACTGTGCCAGTTTAAATATTATCTCTTTATTTTGTATTTATTAATAAAGAGAAAATATCAATGAGTAGTTTCTTGATTAGCCAAACTTGTAGGAACACGTGACATGATACCATTTGATTGGACAAGCTATTGCAGTAGATAAGAAATATATATGGATTAAACAACTCTAAATATTATCTCTTTAATAAGAGATAAATATTTAGATATCTATCCATAATTTTGCCAAGTCATAGAGACATATGACATGGTATAATTTGGTTGGTGGAGACATCCCAGCAATTTCAATTGATTGGAATACCTCAACTTGACACGCAGTGAAATATAATTGGTCATTTAATAACCAATTTTTCAAGTGTACGTAACATATGGCAATATCCAATTGGATAAAAATGAGTCATAGAAATAATTTATAGACCAATGGTAATTTTAAGGATTAATTAAAATTCCATTATCTACAATGTGTATACTCTCTACTATGCTCCTTTTAACTCTTTTGCTTTTCTTTATTTATTTATATTTTGCTTTATGTGTCAGCCAGCTTCTGTTATTTTTGGTTGAAGCCATCATATCAATTGTCTGCAATGAACCCGGATTGCTTATATTTTGTGTAGCAATATGAAAATTATATTGTTTTCTTATTCTCCAGTGCAGATTTATTTGAGATTGTTGCATAATGTTACTTCCTCCATTATTTCATATGTGTTTGTTAGGTTTGATTCCTCTAGATCCTATTACTCAAGTTGAAATTCACCCATAGGCATCCAACTTCACCTTTATGATGTATTTGGACAAAACCATCCTTTCTATCTTATTCATTTTCGTTTTCTTAGTTATTTGTTAAATTTCACTTTCAATAATACGCCATCAACTCTCTACAAGAACAAAATATATGTAAATTACCCTGCAAAGCATATTAAATCTAGTAAATCCAAAATTTAAGTTCATATGAACTAGTCAGAGTTCATATTATCTAATTATTACTAGTAAAAGTAACGGATTAATTGATCATGTAAGAAATAAATGTTAATAAGTCATTAATAATAAAACACAAAAAAAAAAAGAAAAACAGTGCTCAGTAGTATGTGCGTTATCTATTACTTTTAAAATGATTGATCAACTAAGAGCATCTTCAAGGATAAATGCTTGTTGCATAATTATCGAACTATTTTGATGATACTTTTGACGAGATTCTACCATGCATCAAATTTTAATAAAATCTAAATACTCCATTTTCTACAAGCATACAGATCGTTTATCGAGTACAAGGATATTAGGTGTCGATCCCACAGGAAAAATTGTCAATTACCGATGGTTTTCAAATTTCTTTATTATTTAGATTATTACAAATGCAAGAGATTAAACCTATACTATGAACATGAAATAAAAGTAATAAAAATAACAATAAAAAACTCCTAGGGCTATGGAATCGCTTACTACTCTTAAAATGAAATTATTGGTTAGTTGAATGTTATTATCTTAACTAGTTACAGTATAATTTACTAGTATATGTGAAACCTACTCTCATAATAAATCAACTATACTTATAACTAAGTCATACCTACTTCGTGGTTATGAAATTAGCTATAAGTTCATTTCTTCGATGAAATTACATGAAATAAATAATTAAACTACAAAGGTGCACATCTACTCTCATAAGTATACTCCCTAAGTTTAGCACACTTGAACTAGTGTTAAATCACTATTTTCATTGCAAAATTAACACCTTAAAATTATTACAATTAATGACAAGTTAATCATGATTAGAGGAGTAAAAGTGCTACTTAACTTACTCAAAATAATAGCATCAACTAACCAAATAATAAACACAAAACAATTATAAAAAGTTCAACCAAAACCCAAAGCATAAACTTTAAAAAGATATAATAAATATAAAATCAAACTTATATATTAACTAAACAATAGAATCAAGTACAAAAGATGAAGAGTTTGGAAAGAAATGCGACCCTTGTCGTATGAGTTCATCTCCTTTTTCATCTTTGCCTAACTAATAAACAAGAAGGATAAACTAACTAACTGAACTATTCTACAATATTCAGGCTTGGAAAAATATGAGAACTACATCTTGAAGTGAAGAATTGTCTTCCCCCTTCAAGCTTGCTACAACTTCATCTATTTATAAGCAAACCTTGCTACAAAAGAGAAATCATTTTTACCATGTGAATACAAGCAAAAGAAATGCTTCAAAAGTCAAGAAATAAGGCTACATGAATCTTCCAACTTTGGAATGCTCAAATAGTATTAATGAAGTTTCTTGATAAGTTAATCTAGTCTCCTTTTTATCCCATCAATCATAGTTGGTCCAACTAGCACCAATTCATCAAGAAGAATCAAGTTTCACAAGTTGTACAACTTGCAAAAGTTGGAACTGACGAAACCAGACTTTGGACAAGCACCGGTTTCGAGAACTAGTTTTGTCTCAGCAAAAGTTTTCGATCATCCTCTTCAACTATTTTGTCACCAAATCAAGGCTTTTTGACTATTTCTTGTTAATGACCGATTTCTTGTCCCTTCTTCTTGGCTTAATCATCACATACTTGAAGTTTTCCTTGCTTGAATCGGTGACGAAACTTCAATTTTTCACCTACAAAAAATAAATCATTCAAACAAGTGAAAGAAAGCAAAAACTTTTAGCATAAGTTCACATGTGCTTAAGCATTTACGTATGAAATATTTTTGTCCTTAATGCAATTGTTTTAAGCAAAACATGATTTAAAATGACATGAAATTGCCACAAAATATAATGCATAAAATGTCATTATCAGTTTTAATATAATTATAGTGACTAATTTAATAAGCAACACCATGATTAGCAGCTAAATCTACAACGATGTAGGAAACTAATAATTGTAAATTTTTTTATTGTCAAAAAGCAAAAATAACTAAAATTTATTTAATTGATATCAAGGAATCTATTCAAATTTTAGGGATGGTAACCTAGGATTTGATGTGACACCTTTTCTGGGGAAAATTACACTTCCATTTTTTTATGTTATCACAAGCATTACACAATATCACTGATTACCAAGGGAAAAAATTATTCGTTAATTTTTCCCATTTTGTTATATAATTAAATGCATGACAAATATGCTAATGTACTTGAAAATGTTCAGTATTCTTTCTATTAATATTTTATATTAGCGCAACAGATATAGTATTAAAATTTGTTCTTCTCAAAAAGAACAAAAAAAAGCGACCTTTTTCTAAATGAATATTATAGTATTAAATAAATGATTCGAAACAAGTGTATGTTAACACTTCTAAAAATTTTTATTTATTTATTTTTTTGGCAAACCCCGGATGGGGGATATGCCAGCCCCAAATCCTTAATTAAGGTGTATAGGATAACGTATTTGATTGTATTGCAATATTACCACCAAAACCCGGACCCCCACTCGAATTGAGTTGCACTTGCACCTGGAGCAGCAATGTCTATCTCCAATCTCGATCTGTAGTTCAAGAACCCACAAGCACACTACGCATAAATCCAATGCAGCATAAGTTTTCGAATCTGAACACTACAAAATATTTTGCAAGAGTTGGTCGAAAAAATTTCAAATCGCACTTAATTGAGCTGGACAGGAAGAATTGTTTACATTGAAATGAATGTCAAATGTTAGATTGCATTTTGTGCGTGATTAAATGTTAACGGACTTAAACTGGATACCAGATTAGGCATTAAGCGATATAAAGGAAAGGAAAGGAGAAAGCACCAAGGATCTGGCGCAACAAAGTTGACCAGTTCGTTCAAGATAAACCACAACTAAAAGCCAGCTCTTGGATCTCCTGATCCTGCTGACACAACACCCATACCCCCATTTGTGGTTCCATCTGCTTTCTCCTGGTCGGTTGACTTCGTTATTGCAACTTTATCACCATCAAGATCACGTGCAAGCTCATCAATTTTGCGAAATTGATATGGCCATCTTGCATTATATAAAAATTGGCGAAGATCAAATCTATTGTCCTCTGGTGAATAACTCTGCACAAAACAAATGCAAGGTTGAACTTATGACATTTATACATGAAGAATACCAAGAATGAAAATGTGGAATCCTCTGAGATTTATTCCAACAGTTCAATTACCTCAGCATGATAAGATGGTGTCAGTACAGTCATTTTGTGTCTGTTAATGGAATAGTACTTGAAGAAATGCTTCACTTTCTCAGCCACCTCTACGGGAGTTAGCTTTGCACCCCATTTATAACAGAGATTCTGAAGCAACATCGATTGGAAAAAATGATCGAAATTTAAGCTTTCTGGCAAGAGATTGATACTAAAAACAAGATTTTTGCATCGAAGCAGCATGCTATTGTGATGACTTTAAAAATTCAAAGCACTCCAATCACTCTGAACCTTTTTTTTTTTTTTGGGGGTGGGGGGGTAGTTGGTTGAGGAGATAAGCTTCAATTACAGATTTTAAGAAAAAGAACAAGTAACAAACAGATATACTGCCAATAATCTTTGCTTAACCAATATTTGAACTGCCACATCCTTGTTCTGCACCATCAAACTGGTTATGGCAATGAAACTGGAAATAGAGGTTACCATGTCAGAGATACTTGAGTAGAAACTCATGTCACATTTCAAGTAACCCAAATTGTTGATTTGATCATTGACATTCTTAACAATCTTCACGGTACTAAGTGTCTTTATTCAGTTTTATGAATTTTCTTATGTCAATTAATGCTCAATACAGGCCTGTATGAAACCTGATCCAAAATCCTTTGATAGGAGCCTGCCCAGGGGACCCACAAAAATACAGAGAGTATCTTTCAATGTTTTTGATATTAACGGCTATACTACTTGCCACTGAAGAGGCTAAAGTTATACCATTAAAAGAACTAGAGAAATTGCAGAACCTTCTTAATTTCATGCCAATATAGTTCATCCAGCTAACAAATTAATATTTTAAGCTAGCTCTATACCACTGGACAAAAAACCGTCAAAACACATTGCAGCATAATGATGTTTTCTGTTCCACAAATACCAAGAATGCCGTACACTAGGATTACATCTGATCTGATTGAATTTCTCTTATTGGTAGGTTTTCTGACTGATTTTCATTTATTGACCTACAAAAAAATTTTGTCTGCCCCAGGCAATAAAATAACTTTCTCAATGAGTAGGAGAGGGAAAGAGGAAAAGAGTGAGGGCATCCAGGACGCTGCATTCAAGACTGTCAGAGACAAGTGAAAATCTTTAAGTCTACCTTAAACATGGATACAGGACCACATCGGAAGATCTTATGCAACCTTCCATATACCGACAGTTCCTCATATGTCATTCCCATATCCACTTCATCCAACTGATTCACAAAAAAGAAGCCATCATATTTTAACTCGAGGGTACTCACTTTTCAGAAGGCTAATTTTACAGAATTTGGTAAAAGAAAACAAAAAGAAAAAGGATCATAATATGCAAGTTGAGCTGTTTAAAAGTAAAGGCCTGAGATATTTAGGCATCGCGTTAAAGTCAGAGTCACAATTACACAGGAAAACCATTGCAAACATTAAAAGTACAAGAAGTATGTGGAAAAAATATAACCTGACTGTAATTGGCCCGTATTGGCTCCAATTCAGCAGTAGGGGGAGCAGCCTCAATTTCTGCAAGTGACGAAAAACCAAGATGAATGGCAGCCCATTTCAGAAATGTTCGAAGGTCTGCCTTGCTGATACTCCCAATTGGATTTATATCTGCTGAGCTACAATCGTACTGCAGAAAAAAGTTTGAATCTATTAGAGATGATGCAGCTGTGCAGGCCAGTGAACCAAAAGGAAGTATTGTGTTCTAGACTTTTAGTACCTAATCAAAATCTACACTTAGATTAAAACATATGAAAACTCTGAATATAGCCAGATTTAGCAAAAACTTGTAATTCTAGACAACTATTTAACATAGCTATAGAAAAAATTCAAGAATAATACATATGAAACTGAAATTATTGATTTATATCAGCAAAATCCTCGTCACATTCCAAGCAACTAAACCAACTAAGAAACTTAATAATAAACATCCTATACCAAAGCTAGAAAATCAATTAACAATAGTCCAAAAAGAACTACATTACAGCACGAGCAACATACTCTCCAGCTCTAAGGCTTAGTTAGGGAGTTTAGGATAGAAAAGAAAAGAAGGGAAAGCTTAAGTTATGAGAGAAGAGAAGAGATTGTTATGTTGTTTGGGAGTTTTGAGAATTAGTGGAATGATTTTGGACATAGAAGTCATTAAATATTTGTTCAAAACCTTTTTAAGGATAAAATAGATATTTTAAAAAAATTGTCAAGCTTTCTCCAAACTTTCTTCCCATTTCCTTCCGTTTTGGGAGGAAGCATTTTGATAACTATTCATCCTTCCATTTCCTTTCTTTTCTTTCCTACTTAAAACTAACAAATTAAGCAAAAGTTAACTTTCTCTTCTTTCCCTTTCTTTTCTGTACAAATCCTCCACTCCCAAATGAACCCTAAGTAAACCTGAAGAGTAACTTCTTGGTCAGAAGAAAAAGCAAAATATAATCATCATCAAGACTAATAGCAGGCGGAAACGCTAAGTGAGGCCAGTTATTTAAATACTAGTGGCCACTGGCAACGTACTTTGTTTCTGTTAACATACTGCAGGAGTTCAGCAGACGAGCTAAAACTTGAAAAATACATCTAGTTAATCATCCAAAGAAAACCCCCAAAATGCTCTCAATGTTGACTGAAATGTTTCAGGCATCTGTTTCTGATTTGATGTCAAGCAATGTAAAAATGCTAAAATACTACTACTTCAAGCGAATATAGATATAAGTAGAGTTTGACTATCACAGTAGTAGCTTTTTGAGCTGGCTATATGCCCACAAATGTTAAAAGAATACAACCATTGAACAGTACCTTCGTCAGATAACCACGCAGTCCTTCATCAACATTGGAGCTTCCCAAAACCAGATAGAAACCCGATTTGCTATGAACCCAAGGCAAAAGTGATGCCAACATGAATGCTAGGACCATTCTAATTCGAGCTTGAATGTTTTGCAGACCTAAGTTTTCAATGTTAGACCCTCCATCTACCTGCATGTAAAGGACCATATTAATGCCTTCTATCACAAAGCACTTCATTGAATAATCTAAGGATATAACTCTACTTAACGAAAAATATAAAGAAATGTAGCTAATCCTTTACAACTAACAAGCAGGTTGAATATTTTTGTGACATCTAATGATAATAGACTAATGGGGCACAACATAAAGATGGAAACTTTGGTTTCACAGTCCATCAACCTTGTAACGTGGTCGCTTTCCAGTTAGAGTTTGAAACAAAGAAAGTAGTGCAGAGACCACCCCATCTATAGAAACATCAAGATGCCATGATCCAATTTCATCTGCCAGCACTTTGGCCCGTGCTTTTGTGGCTTCAGAACTGCAGAAGATGAAGCTAATTAAGAAACACACTAAAAATTGAATCTTAAGAAATAAAAGTGAAGGAGAAATTAAAGATGAATGCGCATCACGGGAGCATGGCAAGATAAACAAAGCGGGCACCACTTTGGTACTTTTAGGAGTCTGGGTGAAACCAATTGCATCTAGGTTGCAGTAGATTTGCTGGGAAACTAAAAACAGTTTACCCTATTGATTGAACTTAGTGCTACATAATTCAATTCCACTTTGAAACATGGAAGACGTCTCTCTAAAGTTTTCTTGAATTGTCATTACAAAGCCACACTTGTCAACAATTAAGGCAATAAATAGATTTTGCAGGTAAATTCCTCCATAATCCAAAAAAAAATATAGTAACCGAGCACCATATTGTGAAATAAGGACAATTCTGATTGTCAGTTGATATGATGGTTTGTTGAGCACCTGATGGGAATTGATGAAACCTGACATAAGATTTTCATAAAACGTGACATAAGATTTTTATAAAATCCTTTGTTCTATTCAAATGCACATTCATGGATTGCTACAGTACACATGTATTCATGTATCATGTGGCTTCATATTCTTTACTTCTTTTCCCATTAGATCCACCACAATGGAAATGGAATAGAACTAGGTTTTTAATGTGTATGCTAGAGTAAAATAAAATAATAAGGTTTTACTTATTTATGTACCTATTCTCAGATCCCATGAAAACTGTATAGAATATACGTTTAGCAAATTCCTTGCTGTCAGTCGGAAACTGTCCATCGGTGTAATGTCCAATCCGTATCGCATCAGCTTTGACTTGTTCATCATTGTTTTCGATTTCTGATCAAATAAGTGCATTCAATCACCATGTGAAAGAGACATCTTAGAGCAATTCTGTTTTGTTCTACAGAATTTGTTAATCTTTTAGGTTAATGAAAAAGAAAATGCAAATCTTTTAGGTTAATAAACAAGAGAATGCAAAATTCCAGAAAGGACAACTCTTTCAATCCACTTCTACATCTACATTTAATAGAACTGTCAGCCAAACAACTCTATGCCAACAATCCAAAATGACTACACATGTAAATATCAAAAGATTTATATTAATATATCTTCTATGGTCCAGGATTAATTTTACTAAAACATCCAAATGACTGACAGATTGGATTCTAGAATGAACTAACCAATGAATTGAATACCATAGACAATGCTTATCATATAGAAAATTTGCAGTGATAAGCATGTTTGAACCAATCTTGATTCTGACCTATACAAATTGTTACAACTGAGCATATGATCCTTCATATTATGTTATTTCCTAAAACTTATTATTGTTATTATTGCATCCAGCTGCAAAAGAGCGTGTGTTCACTCTCCAGTTTGCAACAATCGATTATGATGCAATGGAAAACTTGAAAAAGCTTAAGACTCCTGGAAAACCAAGAAACTATAAGGTATCCAAAAGCTGACCTTGCACTACCAGCTGGCACATGCAACCAACTATAGCAGCAACTGAAGAGCTATCAGCCCCACCAGAAAGTGGAAGCAAAAATCCCGAAGCACCACTTCTCCTCAAATAATCCCACAACCAGCAACTAGGCCCAAAAGCAATTTCCTCTTCAGGAGAGTGATATCTAATCTTTGAGAAATTAACATAGAAATGATATCAAAAGTGACATAAAGCAATGTGAAACAAATGGACTAAATTTCTCAATAACTAGACCAAAGTGTCAGATGCCCATGATGGCAATTAACTTAAAAGCTAAAGTTCAGTCATCACCATTTACATGCTTATGGTTTTAGAATCACTGCTGACTAAAGCTCACCTTAAGTGGACTTGACAATGACATTTGGAGGTTAAAAGATTGGCAAAGTTTGAAAGGTACTGGTACTGAGGAAATTTTCTTTTTGCAGCTAGCTTGCTCTTGAAAACTGCTTATAGATCCTCTAAGACTAGCAACCTACCAAAAAGAAGTTGCAAAGAAAATTTCAGTGCATTAGCGCAAACCATACCTAAGTAAAATATTATAAAATAGGAAAGTATTAACAGTACAAAAACTGCGAAGGGTACTATGAATATCCACACAAGAAGATGAATAACCAACAAAGCAATCCACGATGATGAGATTTAAAATGATACCAATTCACGGAACAAGAATTATAATCACGTTGACAACTCTTGATATGCCTGTTGCTAGCAGTATCCAAAAGTAATTTGTCACCATGGTACCGAACTGCTGATTAATACAGCATATTCTTTAGTTTTTTCAGTACATTCATTTCCATTAAACAAGACATGATTATAGTTTGAATGTCTCATATTTTTCACAGCATATTTCAATTGAACATTGCCATGATGACCAGTATAAGGAACAAACAAAATAATCACAGAACAAGAGGCATAAAACGAATTCATAAATGACGGTTAACTTCATAATTTAATAATGTACCCAAACATGTATAACTGCTAGATCTTCTTCCACAACAAACAAGCAATGCAATAATTCAAAAAGAAGATCAACATAAAAACAAATAAGCATCTACAATCAGATAGTATAATTAGCATACCGCATCTAAATCTATTTGAGCAACTACCAATTCCACATCCTTGAGTGAAAATTGTGATCCTTGGGCAACCACATCTCCATTAACAACAACACAAGAACAACCATCTGCAAAAGAAAGAAGAGATAATTATCCAAAAGATCCTGAAAGTCATTTCCATAATGTGCACTGGCTCCCTTTAGAGGGCATGCACTCAAACAAACACTTTAATGCTAGTAACTGTAATATTATCACATACAGACAAGCAAATCTTAAGAGCAGATATTACCACTAAAAGAATATGTGAAACAGTTAAGAACAAACTAATGCCTACCATAACAGAGGCGGCCACCATCACATCCTTGGTGATTACTGTACATGTAAACTCCTCCACGAGTATGTGTAGCACCTATGAATGCACGAAGCCGAAGATCAAGTTTTCGTAATTGATGATGACTTCCACTGGCATTCATAAATACTTCAACTCCATTCAATGTCAACTCAGCATGAGGAGGCATGGGACTAAAAAGTTCCTCACAAACTTCAGCTGCAACAGCTCTAAGGATCAAATAATTTACAGCATTACAAACTCTGTGAACAACTTGTAGGATTCAACAGGTCTGCAAGCTTGTATAACAGATAACTATTCTAACATTTTCTCAAAGTATGAATAGCCTTGGTCATGTATTAGAGACAAAATTCAAAATATGTCACACTGATTACAAATGCCACACGGTCCAACAAGCAGTGCCATAGAATCAAGTTTATAAATAGTATGATAAAAGTTACCCGATAACTAACAATGGCATATGAAATTACGAAGTTAAAGATGATGTTCTTAATGGAAGTTGAACACCAAATGCCCCAAAAAGCCGGTGTTCATGTATTTTTGCTTGGCTAGTCCTTTTACACAATCCTCCTAGGTGCTCTGATCAAGACAAAGTAGTATCTGGAAAACCAAAAAGAATGTGCAGCAACAAAAGTTCTCCATATTAGCGTATGTTTAGTTAGAGCTAGGTTTATATGCATAGTTGTCTTCTAATTCATCCACCTAGATTTGTAAAATGCCAGTAAATAAAGGCAAATATCACATCCATGTTATGCATGAGAAAAAATTCTAGCAATGTGCTTTAACATACGTGTCCAGAAACTGAACATAACCATAGCCAAATGGTACTGTTGTCTGCATCAATGCATCAGAGACTTCAGCAGGCAGTAAAAAGTCCTCGAGATAATCTTTCTGCTTCCATGCCGTAAACCATCTGAGTTCCCTATAGTTGCCGTCATTTGCTAGCCACATTTTGGGACGTATCATTACTATTTTTCTGTTCAAACATAGAATTTGACAGTTGTAACGCTCCGAGCCCTTAATAACAGGCATGCCAAAGCTGCATAATATGCCATCTGTCCAATCACCAAGCAAGAGCTCTGCTAAGCACTCCCACCTACAAATCAAATTTAAAATTTCAAAACCAAATTTTTGTCCCAACAAAAAGATGCAAAATAACAAGAGTTACAAAGCATGAGTCTTTGCCTGTGAGATTCCCAAAAATAACAAGAGATTCCCAAAAAAAATAAAATCTGGGAGGTCCTTACGCATGAGTGACGGTATCCAATTCCAAGAAATGGTCCTCACAGCCATAGCCAGTGATTTCGAGCTCAGGGCCAAGCCTGATTACAGCTCCAACTTCTTTAGCCTTAGAAATAGATTCCTTAATATTCTTCATATTGCAATCAAAATCCATAGCCCATTGATTCAGATTACAAGTCGCCACATTTATCAACCTCATCTTTTATTATATGCCTCGCTTTCTCTCAATTCACAAGTCTCCTCTTTTTTATCTTATCAACTCAGATTCTCATCTACCCACCAAGAAATACTGCACAGTACTTGTTTCATTGACAACAGAGAATTATTCAATCCACGACTTGTCTGCAGTAAGAACAAAATGGAAAAGTTCAAATAGATGATAAGTCGATAGGTAACAGTGCTGATAAATAACAATATCAGCTATGTATTTATGGACATTACGATGATTGCAAAGAACATTAAAATCTCTAATACTAAAACTTTTTCAAGATCCTATTGTTACTTTGTTTGAATCTGAAGAAATGTTAAAAATCAAAACAACCTTGTTCTAAATTCCTGAAATTTGCAATATGCCACGTAACCACCAACAAAATTGAATGATACAGTTCCATACAAATATAATTCAGTAAAAAGGTATCTCATCTGATTAACTGCAATCAATATACACATGTTCAATATAACAATTGAATGATAATGGCAAAGCAACCAAAAAACTTACGATATCACTATTAAAAGTCAAAGATAGTTCATGTGAGGAACAGCTAATTAGCAAATTAAATAGATGCTAATTGATTCTCAACAATTCCTTGTGGAATAAAACCATTTTATAAACTTATCCTTTCATGCAATACTTATTGCTTGTTACTGGATTTGTCAAATTGAGTGTTATCTGTCCAACATTTGCAACTTTTTTCCTCCAAATACAAACTTTTCTCTTCAATCATTCAAATATATAGAAATTTTGTGGAGAAGAAAATACAAAAAGGAGGGGGCAAAATCTGAACAAATCAAAAGACATGCCTCATAGGTTGCTGTTATGACTTCATCAGCCTTAACTATTCCGCTGTTTTCTGTTTTCAGAAGTTGTTTAGTAGATGAAGAATTGACAGCAGCCACAGGCTACTTGACAAGGATGAGGAATAAACAGTCAGTGGGAAGAAAACAAGTACCAAAGCTTGCAATGCACAACAACTGAAGAGAAAGCGAAAATGAAACAACATCTAATGGCTATAATACGCTGTCTTCAACTAAGCATCCTGAAATTATTTAAAACCCATGAAATTGCCAGAAACCAAACTAACAGCAAAGATTCATGTAGTAGTTGAGTAGATGGGTAGGGGAAAAAAAGCATTAAGCCAAAGAGAGACCAAAGTAACAGAAAAATGTTCCTGAGCATTTTGCTCAAAGTGACACTTGCATTAGTTAAAAAGCTTCCCAGTTCTGCTTTTACTATCAAGTCTGAATTCCTGGTACTTAGCTCTTATACTCCTCTAGTGGTATATGTCAGGTGAAATTTGTTCCTGAGATTTAACTTATCTCCTACAATGTACAGTGAGCATGCAGTTGCTAATAACTACTCTGACATGGTTATTGACTTATTGATTGCATCGGGTTCAGTTTTCAGAACTGAGTCTGGTATATGTAAGAAATTTTTAAAAGGTTCCTGTAACCTTTGAGAAAACTAAATATGTATGTATCAGAAAGAATATATACTTCATTTGTCAATTTAAGTGGATGACATTGGACAACACAATGATTGGATTGCTTATAGTTTTACTCAACAACTGATTTGCTTTTGTGCATATCTGCCATGCCAACTACAGTAGCATCCATCAACCAGGAAGGCATCAAAGTTTCAACCAAAAAAGGAAAGAAAAAGGCAATGAAACCGGCAGTACGGCTCCTTGGTAACATAGCCTCTGAAATTCTGCAAATGTTTCCAATTCTTTACCCCAGGAATTCTGCAAATCCTCGCTAAAATTCTCACAAAATATGAAACCAAAAATTTGAAACTCACAAAAAAAAAAACGAGAAGTCAAACAATCAGAACACTAACCACCAGTAACGAAATAGCGAAGAGAGACCCGTCAACTTCTTAATTCTCACCAAGATCGCAAAAAAGGGCGACTGCAAAATCCTTTTGAGCCTCTCCCGAAACCGCGGCGTATTATCTTTTCTAGTGAACTTAATTGGAAGGAAGAGGATATGGAGGAGGATTGGCGGTGAAGAAGACGCAGGAGGTATTTGATTTAGCAGCAGATACTGTGGATTTCTGTTGCCAGACGAGTGTGAAGCGAAAAAAAAAAAAAAAACTGGAAATACATGGTAAAACGTTTTCATAAAATCGATTTATATTTAATTTCAAAAGTTTCATAAAATACTTTGAAAAATTGATATCGAGATTACCGAATTGTCGGATTTTATATGCTCGTAATTAGATACCCTAGTGGTTATTATATAATATACTAATTTACTAATGAATTGCGTTATGAGCTATTATATACTAATACTTACCACTTATATTTCTATAAGGAAAAATCGTTCAGAACGTCTCTCATATTTTATAAAATGACTTTTTTCATCTTTCACTTTTAAAAGTATATTTTTACGTTCCTTACAAATTCACGTCGATCAAATTTGGTCCCTATCTATATTTGCGACTAGTTTTTTGTCAGAATCTATCACATGTTTTGCGTGTGATCATTTTTAAGGGCAAAATTGTCAAATCAATTTTACATAATCCAATCTATAGTATTTCACATTTAACAAAATAAATTATTCTGTCCCTCACATCTCACAAAATGAATTTTTTCATCTCTTATACTTTACAAAATAAATTTTTTCATCCCTCATTGATCATGTGTACAAATAACTTTTTTTTTAAACTCATGTATATATATCTATTTGATTTCACCTGAACAATATGAATAACATGTAATATATCTCTATTACTGTTCAAGTGAAATTAAATAGATATATACAGGGATTTGAAAAATTGTTAGTTTTTTACTCATGTTCATTTCCTTTTACTCAAAAATTGAAAACAAAGAAGATATTTAATTCTAAACATTATCAAGTGTTTATATCGAATTAAATTTGGACAAAAAAAATAAAGGAAGGTTATGACAAAAAGAAATAACTAATTGACACTTTCAAATTTTAAAACAATCACAAAACAAGAAATTCAACTGTTGGTTTTAAAAGTGGCAAGTATAAACTTCAAATTGAAACTGCAATTTGTTAGTATGACTATAGAATTGGAGTTATAACCGATTAATTAGATGATCTTATCACACAACTCAATAAATGAATTATTATCAAAAGAAAAAAGGCTACAAAGATTGAATAGATTCACACATGGTGAAATCAAATATATATATATATATGTATGTATGTATGAGTTTAAAACAAAATTGTTAGATTTAAACCCATGCATATATATATATATATATATTGAATAGTATGTGTACAACTACAATTAGTCTGTTTAGATGAAATCAAATAGAGATATGTTACATGTTATTCATACTGTTTAGGTGAAGTCAAATAAATATATACATGGATTAAAAAAAACTACTCTTACACATGGTCAATGAAGGATGAAAAAATTCATTTTGTGAAATGTAAGAGATAAAACAATTCATTTTGTGATATGTGAAGAATGAAATAATTCATTTTGTAAAATGTAAGAACTATAGATCGAATTATATAAATTTTGATTTGACATTTTTGCCCCTAAAATATGATCACTGCAAAGCAAATGATGAATTCCGGTAAAAAACTAATCGGAAACCTAGATAGGAATCAAATTGGACCAATGTGAATTTGTAAGGGACGTAAAATTATACTTTTAAAAGTGAGGGATGAAAAAAGTCATTTTATAAACTATGAGGGACGTTTTGAACGATTTTCCCTTTCTATAAACTTATGTTTGAGCTTTAATTTTAATTTGATATGAGAGAATAAATTAATATTTATTTGCACTTTACAATTTTAGATATTACCAAATTAGTGGCTATACACACAATTTTAAATGCCGATATCCAATTTACCAAATTAAAATTTGGAAACTTATTAGATGTTGGTTTTTTTAAAAAAAATTGCAACTTTTAACTAAATTACCTATTTCCAGCCAATGAACATCCCCAAATTTCGGGAATTAGTTTCTATCACGGAATAAACTAAATGTTTATCTCTTAAAGTTTCAGAAATCCCAATTATGCTAAACAAGATAAGAGAGATTTTAACTAGTGTCATGGATAATTTAGAGATAATGACTGGCATGAATTGAAGAGAAAAGAATAAAAAAAAGAAGGGAGCATACTAATTTTTCTTTCCTTTGACAGTTTTAAGTGGAAGCAAAAAGAGGAGGAAAGGAGAAATGGAAGGGTGACAATAAATTTTACACTTGTAAGATAAATCTAATGCTAAATGTGTACAAAATTATTTCATTTGTTTTTCACATTACTGAACAAGTTAAGAATCTTTCCACATTTTTTTTTCTCTTCTCTCACAACTTAAACTCTCTTCTCTTCTTGTGAAAAATAAAAATTACAATCCTTAAATTTTGGGGTGTGCAAAATATTTTTAAACAATTCTACTAGCCCCGATTGCAAATGCGTTACTTCTCAGACCAATCTAGCTAGAATAAACAATACTCTACCAAAACCTATTACAAACATGGGTCGAAGGGGATTAGCACTCGGATCCTCTCCCGTTGAGTGAAGACGATGGGTTGGCATGGGTTTCTTTCGCAGAGGCATCTGAGTGGTCATCTTAGATGACATATCATGAGCGTGGTGGGCCCTAATATTTGAGAATTGAACCCAAAATTGGGGTTCATTTGGTTAATTGGATTCGACGAAACAGGAATTATACTTCCAAGTGGAGTTAGAGTAACAAGATTCTAACTCAAAAACTCAATAAAAGTTACAGTTCTCTTTTGAATCTTCACACCTGAGCAAATCCTATAATGCCTTAGATCTAAAGTACCTATAGACAACACCATATACCTCTCGTAACATTGGGACTATTTGGAATGTTAAATAGGATGGTTGTTTAATCTTTTTTGATAAAATCATGTTTGGATTGTACCCAATAAATTAATACATATTGGATTCCTAAGCTCAGCAGCCTTTTTCATAAAAGGCTGAATAAAAGACAAAAGAGAACACATAGAGAGGTACTGTAGACAGGGTCAGAAAAAAGTAACTGTTGGCTAAAGGTCTATTGTTTTTACTTTTCACAACCACCTGACACTAAAGTGCTCCTTTCATCACCAAATTTTCTCCGATTTACTTCTACATCCCACCAGCGAAAAGGTAACCTAGCAGATCTGGCAACTATGACAACTGATCGGTGGTCCAATAACTTGCAAAATAGAAGCCTAGTCACGGTTAAGAAGGTGTTGGGTTTAAATCACCATTCAATTGCATTTTCGACCGGCGATTTGAAAAAGCTTCAACACAGCCATTGCAGCAAGCTCTCTGGCGGGTAGCTTTCAATTTGCTTTCTTGTGGGAGCTAGCTTCCTCTCCTAATTATTTCTTATCTTCAATCATGTTAATTTCAGCTTTTCCCTTTCTTGGATTGTCTCCTTGTTTGCTGTGGCTGTTCTCCTTTTTCCTTTCTTATGTCGTTGGGCAATTATCATTCCAGTTTCTTGATGTTAATCATTACTTTTCTTGAAGCTACGGATATCAACAGATTTTGTTTCTCATTTTCCTCTACCTTCTACCATTGGCAATGTATTCTTGCTGATGTTAAGTCATGTCTTGAATGCTACATGAACTTTTGCGCCAGACCTTCATTTTTCTAGTTAAATGAAATCAAGTTGTGGACAGCCCATAAAGCTAAAAAAGCATTAGAGGCTGACAATGTAGTCACTCCTGTATCCGGAATACTGTTCACTTGGGTGGATTTACTTGAATTGCTAGTTTGGACAATCCAACGCCAGTGACCAGTTTTTCCATTATTAATTGATTTAGGATATTTAACAAACAACTTCTAGATTTGGTTGTCCCCATTCCGTCATTACTATAGGGTCCATTCATGGAAAGATTTTCACTGGGAAGTTTGTTCTCTCTATCTCTTATGAGCACAAATTCAGTTGACCACTGACTAATCAACAAGATGCTTAGCTTATTACCTATAGCTATTACTAGTCAGACTATTCTATTTGTTGTTTAGAACATTTGGGCAAACTCTTTAAATTCTGTCTAATGAATTTGACATGTTATGGATCAAGAGGGTCGCAAGTGAATTGCATTTTGCTTGTCTAAACTGGCAAATATGCCTCTAAACTATTACTAGTACTACTAAACTAGCTTCTTCTTGTCTTTTCTTGTTTCTATGGCCACCAATCACTTGCCACTGCTGTCAAGCAATCCTGCCAAAGCAAATTGATCTTAAAATTTTAAGTATCTTATTCTCGACAGCTCAAAATTCAACCCACCGTTGCTTGCACTATTTCTTCCTTGCTTGAATTAGTGGAATTGGCATGGTTTTGGATTAGGTTAGGGGGTTGGGTTAGCTGTGACCCATTGACTGTGAAGTTCATGAAATTTCTGTATATAAGAGTATATGAATCGTTCCAGATTATTTACTCTTGAATTATGTAAAAAGCTCAGAAACAAGTTGTGCTCCTATTTCTTTCAGAGGGAAAAAAAATGTATTGTTGCATTTGGATAGGAGATTATTTGGGATAGTTTTTTGTTAGAAAAAAATACTATGACACTTTTTTAATGTAGCATATGTGCGATAAAAAGGGGGGAAACCCCAACAAAAAGTTAAGTGAGTGAGCTTCCTCGTCCTCTAATACAATTCATCTACTTGCTATTCTATTTTCTTGTCAGCTAAGAATTTCTTTCATCCACTTGGTAAGCTTTAGAACTGATGAATAATAACACACATGTCCAGCTCCTACCAATACTTGGTGCTGACGCTGTTAGCTCTTCGGTTATGACCTCTGACAAAAGGAAGAAGCCTTCTTGCTATTGTATGTCCTTCTTCCATTGTGTATATGCATTTTGTACTCATTTTCGCTGCCAATTACATGAGTCTTACTAATTGTTGTTGGATTTTTGTAGCTTCACCTGTTAGCTGTACTTCCGATTGCTCCTCCCGTTCGTCAACTGCCTCCAACAACTACATCGACTGCCTTTCCACCTTCGTTGACCAAGTAAATTCGTACTTCATCCAAGACTTCTATTCTCCTACTGTTGTTTGTCGATTTCCCTTTTCCAAAGCACTTTGAACTATTTTCTAATATCCAACCTTCAGTAGATACATGACATGTTGGCTTTCCACACAAAATGGATTTTAGGATTCAATGGACCGATGCAATGGACGAAGTATTTCTCATAGCCTATGTTAACTTTAGGAAAAATAACTGGTGGGACAACAAGAAGTCACTTGAGACGAACTATGACATTTTGGTAGGCCACTTGGTCAGTAATGGCATCATGACTATCATTGGGCAGCAATTGCAGACCAGATTCTATCACATCAAGAAAAAAATGGGACTTGTTTTGCAATCTGCGTGGAATTTTCTCAAAATCAGAGACCGGGGTTGGGTGGGTTGCTAAGAGCTACTGTTTCATCGCCAATGACGAATACTAGGAAAATTTGGTGCTGGTATGTACTTATAGCCGCCTTTAATTTTGTGAATTTACTTGCTTAGGATACTCTTCAAAGGAATACTTGTTCATTTGAGCAAACTATTGATAAATGGGTAAGGGAATCACCTGCTGACCATCTGGTACTGGTATGCTGACCTTAAATAGTGTTGTCGTGGTTTAACTAGTTCCTTTTTGTATTCAGAAGAATAGAGAAATTGCTATTGTTATTCTTAGCCAACGTAGCTGATTTGCTATTACATTCTCTATATATAGTCCTTTACTGCCCTGTTGAGTTCCTGGTGCCAATTTGCAA
Organism: Coffea arabica; assembly: GCF_036785885.1. Lineage (NCBI taxonomy): Eukaryota > Viridiplantae > Streptophyta > Magnoliopsida > Gentianales > Rubiaceae > Coffea > Coffea arabica. Next base: position 34,128,728 of record NC_092318.1, on the reverse strand, counting down.
GCCAAAAATAATCAATCAGACCACTGCGATTAGCCACACTTTGTCAACGAGGAGGAGATTTTATTGTAGGAGATGTGCCATTATGCTAATGTATGCTATGTATCTTGGTGGCTACTGCTGCAACAGATCTGTATACATCCTATCTACAACTAGGAAAACAATCAAACAAGGAGATTTTGCAACTTGGACATTTGCTTTTATGTGCTGTATGACCAAACAGAAAAAGCTTTACTATTTACCTTTCTTTTATGTGTATTAATGATTGATTCTTATAATGCTTGGTGAATTTTGATTTTTTTAACTTGTCAGTTGATTCTTGCATTATAAATTTTGATTTTTAAGCTTTTGATTATTGGTTTCCCATTTACTTGCTTGATCTAGAATATAATGCATTGAGGAGCAGTAATAAATTTTTTATGCAGCATTTTAACAATTTTAAAATGGAACTAACCAAAATTAGTAGCAAGTTTTATTGAAGTTTATTCAGTAGCAAATTTAGTAGATGGTCTCGGGGTTTAATTGCTTGTTCATTGGATACAAGTTTTAGAAAGCAATTACTACATGGCTATCTTTGGTAGTTCATTGCTGCTACTTTCCAAGTCATGGAATTGGCTTTCCCTTTGTGTTGTCCCCTGCTCTATTGTTACTGGTCTTTGTTTCAGTTGTACGCTTATCTGATAAATTCACTATCCAGTTAGTTTGACAAATAATTACATATATGCTTTGGTGAAGATTTCTTGGTGCTGACTGCTACTTTTCTTTTCATTAGACCAACTCCGCATATGTTGAATTCAAAACAGAGAATTCATGCTACTGGTATGATCGGCTGACTCCAATACTGCTTGGAAAACATGCCACAGGGAGCCGTGCCCAATCAGTAAGTGAGCTAATTCCACCAGAATCGCCTCGTCATCAAAGGGCCAACACTTCTGCTAGGAGCTGCAAGGGAAAAGGAAAAGCTTCCAGCTCGAGGGCTTCTAATCCTAGGGATACGGGCGAACAAAGGGATGAAGATGATGTTTACTATGTTCCTCCAGTCCCAGGGGCTGCGGGAGGAAAACGGCCAGTCTCAAGCCTAGGGACAAGCGGTGAGCCGAAGGGGACTAGAGGGTCAAAACCAATAAGGTCATCTACTGGTCTTGAGGATGCCATTAGCAAAATTGGAAACTACTCCAAACTTGCACTGGAGGACAGACGGAGTAAGATGGAGTTCGAGTCCCTATATATTGTAATCCAATATCAGGAAGCGATTACAAGAATGGAGATTCTCGACCTTTGGAGGATACATGCTAACTGCCATTATGCCAATAGTGATAGAGAGGGTGAACGAGTTGTGTTCCTTAGAAGTTCTGACTCAAACCCATTCGGTTACATCTTTAAGTTAGTGTAGGAGAAGGGTTTGGCTTGAGTTGTAACCATTGAACGTTTTATCATCATTTTTGTGTGTTGCTATGACATTTATTTTTTTTCCATTTGTTGTTGACCTGATTTAGTGCAAGTGCAACTGTGGGACAAATGCCCAATTTTGAAATATGTAACATAAGGGTCTGTGTCCTAATTAGATTGTTAGTGTGTATTTCCCTACCCCACTTTGGTGGAGTGGGCCTTGTTAGGACTACTTGTAAGATGATTTTTTTATTTGTGGACTTTTTATATCTTATTTAGTGGGCTTTGTATCAGTTGTAATCGTAGGAGCAGGTGAAATTCTTCTTATAGTATGAACATAACTAGTTGGCCAATCTCTGCCCTCTCTGTTGAATTACGTTTTCTTGTTTAGTTTGCTTTGACTATGTTGGACCCCTAATATCTGCAGCTGAAGAGCCGAAAATCCATATCTGAGTGCATATCTAGATTCCATTGGAGCAAATTTCCAACATGGAGCAAATTATGCTGCAAGTGGGACAACCATTCAGCTTATTGATGCCAAGTTATATGGGGCAGGCTTCAATCCTCTTTCACTCAGTGTACAACTTTCACAGTTTGATCAATTTACAGCCCGCACCAAGGAGTTATATAACCAATGTGAGCAACCATGAGTAATTGTACAATTTGTATTTGCTGCAAATTTACTGTTTAAAATCGTGGGTGGGGTTAGGGGGAAGAGTGGCACGGTAGAGGATAATGAAGGAAGAAAAGCTTATATGTTCAATCTCTAATAGAAAGTGATTTGACTCCCTGTGGCTCATATACTGCTAAACCCCTTTTAGCCAAGACCTCAAGCATTATAAACACTCTGCCTAATCCGGAGGATTTCTCAAGAGCCATTTACACGATCGACATGGGGCAAAATGACTTGCACTTTGCCTTGACAACAATGAAAGACAAACAAGTGCATGCATTTATTTCCCAATAATCCATCAGTTGATGTTCTCAGCCAATTAGGCATTTATTTCCTAATTAGATTGTTGGTGTGTATTCCCGTACCTCACCTTGGTGGAGTGGGTTTTGTCAGGACTGCCTGTAAGATGAATTTTTTATTTGTGGACTTTTTGTATCTTAGTTAGTAGTGCTTTCCTACGAATCTTTCTTCAATAGATATCCCAAGCTTTCTATAGGGCTTTGTCGGGGCTTTGTCATGCCTGCCCAATACTTCTTCAGGGCTTTATCATGTCAGTTCTTATGAAGTCTATTGTCTATACTTGATACAAGTATCTTAAAATGCAGAATAGCATGTGCTCTTCTGGTATGTAGACCTATTTTTTGATATTCTCATATCTAATTACTGAAACGTCAACTAGAAGGGATATAAATATAAGGCCCTTGCATATGCACTTCACCTCAATTGAGCTCCAAACAAAAGAACGTTGTAGAGAGAATGCAATAACGAACAGACATAGCAATCGGAAGAGTATTCGGTGTGCCTTAGGATTGGGTAAGTAGTAGCTTTCCATATAATATGTATTCTATTTGTTGTGTGTAAGTTTTATAGATAGAAACACTTATATATTGAAGTATGTATATGTATAAGTTCATACATATAGATATATGAGGGTGCTCACCTCGGCCGCCCCGCATGTCCGAGATGAACTCACCTCGTCCCTCATCGGAGCTCATCCGTGCCCTTGGGCATACCCCCTAAGCTCGGCCACATCCCCAGTCTACCGTGTAGGTGACCTCGGCAACTCCACTTCAGCTGCACGCTGATGATGCCAAGACACCTGACATCACCCGGGATCAGTGCTTTATCTGAAAAGCACTGTCGCACTTAATGACTACTGCGAAGGACTCCACGTCACCCTGTCCAGGCGGCTACAGTGTCAGGGTCAGGCCATCTGACAGGGAGCAGAGCCGTAATGGCAGGGCATGGGTCCCACCGGCATAAGACCTCCATCTTGCCCTCCACTCTCACCCTATAAATACCCCACACACTCCCAACAAGTAAGCATACTGTTCATTCGGCAATACTACTGCTTTTCTCTCGTTCTCATACTAACTTGATCGTCGGAGTGATCCCAGGGGAGAAGCCCCGCCATTCACTTCGGACACGAGGATACACCTCACTTCATCTCGGAGGAGCCTGATTCTGGTCGGTTCAATTACCCACCAAAAATCACCTCTTCAATTGGCGCCGTCTGTGGGAACGAGACTGCTATTACCAAAATGAGATCCACGCGCTCTAGAAGCGGAAGAGTTCCCTCAACAGGGGCTGGGCAGACCTCGGGAGCCCAGCAAGACCGCATCTCTGAAGAACAAGGGTCCCAAAGGACCCAGCCCAACAACGAGGACGCCATCGCCAAGATGGCCGAGTTCGTATCAGACAACCCCAACATTTTTGAGGAGCTAGGAAGATACCTCAAAAGACAGGGGAAAGAAAAAGCCGAATCTTCCAAGAGGAGACCGACGAAGTCTCCTGAAGTGCCCTCAGGTGAGGACTCCCATGAGGGGCGTCTCTCTCGGAGTACCTCTAGGCGCGCCTCCTCCAAGGCGACCTCTAAAATTGCTTCCATCTCCAGGGCGTTTTCCCGGGGACTGTTAGGGAAAAAAGTCGAGAACCCGCCTCGGCGCCCCGGAGGCATAGCTTCTGACTACATGCGGGCCCCGCCCTTCACAGATGACATCAACGGGGAGATGGTGTGATACGAACGTCGCCAACCTTGTGACGAAACCCGTAAAAGATTAGATTCAGGATCGACAAGAGGACACCAAGTTTGGAGCGGATGACCTCAACCCGTTAATCACGTGGTTAACGAACCTTGGTATAATGGTAGAAGACGCCACAACCTAGTGCGATTCTAGATTGATAAGTCACGAACACCTAGAGAAATTCTAAGGTATTCAAGAAGACTTGGAGAAACCAAGAAAACTCTCAAAATCTGATTTATTGATTGAATGCCAAAACCATTGGAAGTGTAGGCTATTTATAGCCTTACATAGAGATGAACAACTAAATGTGGAACTAGTCTAGAGTTGTGGTCTTGGCTAAGACTAACAATTGTAGGCTTGACTATTTCCATAAGACTAAGAATGAGGTCATCCCTTAGGTAAACAACCTTATGAGGTCATCCCTTAGGTAAACAACCTTATGAGGTCATCGCTTAGGTAAATAACCTTATGAGGTCATCGCTTAGGTAAATAAAGCAAGGCTATGGACCATTAATCCCTTATTACAAACGACTTAACTAAAATAGCAAATGTGACTAGATGGGCAGAAGACGCATCCTTATAAAGCGTGTCTGTGCCTTATAACGTCTTTGCTGCGGTGAACCTGAATGAACTGCTCGAGCTCGTGTAACCAGTCCTAGTGGGACTTGAACCTTATCCGATGGCATAGCTTGACTCGTATCATTCCCCTTCTCTTGAAAGCAATTTGCCCACAAATTGAAGCATGAATGATGATAAGAAGAGTTACATGCCGTCGAGTCAATTTTGTTATGATTACCATAATTTTCATCCAATGCATAAACCACTTGCGAAGCTGGAAAGTAAACATTGTTGAACCTTGAATCTCACGAACCAGTTTCAATGTATGCCCAACTTGATCGCTTGTGATCATGAGGTAAGGATCCTCAAAGTGATGCGATGTAGATCCTATGAAATCATAATCCGGCTCGAACACACTTGCAAGGTACCAAGGCGGATTTGGTGATGTTGGAGCTTCATGTGGACTAAGAGCAAGACGAAAATCATAATGGTCATTGAGGTACGTGTTCTTTAAACGAACCCTTGGTACACAACGATCCCTAAAATGTGGAGTGTTCCCTTCAAGACGAGCTCGAATCAACTCCCCTTTGGTGTGGACTGATTTGAGTTGACATTGTTCCATGAACGGATACCAACGGGGTTTAACTCTTGGAGTGCCAACTCCATGGAGGCTTGCAAAGTCTACAATTGATTTTGGAATGGAACACACCAAGATCAACTCAACTTGCCTTTGCTTGATCTGTATAAAAGTAGAAACACTAAACAAAGCGAAGGTAAGTTCGTTAGGAAAATAATAGGCCTTTACCGGGTTGCTCAAGATCAGCCCACTTTCTCTCTTTTCTTCCTTTTTACCACCCATCTCATTAGATTTTTCTATCTCTTTTTCTAGTTCAACAGCTGACCCTTTCATCTCATTACTTTCAACTCCCTCGGGTTTTACCTCTTCAGGCACAATTCCCTCATCTAGCTTTTTCTCCATTCTATAACGCTCAAGCTCACTTTTCATGCATGCTAGATCAATACAAAGTTGGTCATAAGTAAGTGATACAAGTGCAAGACGACGACTATTAAATAAGAAGGAATACTTATTAGTATGTCCGTCATATTTAATTTCTCGCCTCGACATCCATGCTTTGCCCAACAACACATGTGTCACTTGAATTGGGACTACATCACACAACACCTCATCCACATATTTGCCAATTTGAATAGGTACAAGCGTGTGTTTAGTAACCCAAACATCACCATGAGCACTCGACAACTTATACGGTTGAAGATGATCAATGGTTGGAAGATTTAATTTGTGAACCATGATAGCGCTTGCAAGATTGACTTCACAACTCCTATCAATGGCCAAGCTGCATGTTTTATCTTTGACACCACAACGAGTATAAAACCAACAATGCAACTGAGATTTGACGATGTCCAACTGCTCATTTACACCACGTAATGCCACTTCTTCGACTCCCTTAGGATCAGGAAGAAGATGTTGTAAGCTAGCTTTTAAATGCCTCGTATTCGCCATGATGTATTGAGGAAACCTGCAAAAATTTAGTGAAACAAAAGATATTTTTCCTTACCACACAAGCTCACATGTTTACACTCGTCACTCGTGTATCACTCAAGTGTTTAAAACACTCTAATGTTCTCAAGGTTCTGCTTGCTTCCTTGAAGAAAGTAGAAAATTTCCCTGAAAAGTTCAACTAGCTTCGCACAAGAATCTACTCAAATGTGGCTCGTTATAAGCTGGAAATTTGAGGAGGTATAAGACAAAAATGACTCAAAAGAACTGGAAAAAATAATCTGCTGGAATTTGTTGGAAAAAAATGCGCAGATGCACGACAAAAGGACTACTAGTTATGCAACACAAAAACTAGCTATACAAGAGCTGGAAATTTGGACACTACTCTGGCAGGAAATTACTGGAAAAAATAATCAGAACAACTGATTCAAGAAAGCTATAAAGATTTGACTCAATAACAACTGCCTAAAGAGTGCACCAACACTTGCTCTTGTTGCAGCAATTTAGGAAATAATGGATAGTGGAAATTTTTGGATTATTCCGGAACTAATCCCCTTTTCCTATCCCAAAAAGGATTTAACAGGCTGTAAAAACGAAATTGAAGTAAATCTGGACAGCCTTATTCAAGTTGGACTAAACTAATCAAATCCAACTTGGAATTGGAGTAGGGTTGGTGGTTGTTTTGGTGCTCTTTTTTTTTTTTTTTTTGATGGTCAGCTTTTAGGAAGGCATTTATCACAATCAATGGTCAAATTTGGAAGCTTTCAAGAGTCAAATTTCGTGGCTTAGGAAGGCTGGCTTTCAAGAATCAAATTTCATGGCTGAATGTTCTTCTTCTTATCAATGGTTAATTCTGGAGGCTTTCAAAAATCCCAACTAAAGTTTCAAGAACTTCAAGATTGTGGTTTTAAACAATCAAGAACTTCAAAAAACCCAAGTTTTGATCAAGACAGATTTTCAAGAATTTTGTAAGGTCAGCCAGCTATATTTTTTTTTTCGGATGAACAGTAACCTCGGATGATCAAATAGAACAAAAGACTGGAATTAAATGGATATAACAGGATAGAAACAAGACACAAACACAAACAAAGAATCAAGAATAAGACACAAAAAAAAAAAGGCTGGACTAAACAAGGCTAACCACAGCAATTAACAACAACTAGACGCAAGTTTATGATGCAACAAAGGCTGGACTAAACAAGGCTAACCACAGCAATTAACAACAACTAGACGCAAGTTTATGATGCAACAAAGGCTGGACTAAACAAGGCTAACCACAGCAATTAACAACAACTAGACGCAAGTTTATGATGCAACAAATCTGGAAAAATAACGCAAGAACACGATGCAACAAATCTGGAAATTGCGGATAGCAAACTTAGAACACGAAAACAGAATTTTGGACAACTTGACTCGAAAGGAAATAAATAAAGGGATATAACGTGATACCTCTTAACTAGCTCTGATTACCAACTGATACGAACGTCGCCAACCTTGTGACGAAACCCGTAAAAGATTAGATTCAGGATCGACAAGAGGACACCAAGTTTGGAGCGGATGACCTCAACCCGTTAATCACGTGGTTAACGAACCTTGGTATAATGGTAGAAGACGCCACAACCTAGTGCGATTCTAGATTGATAAGTCACGAACACCTAGAGAAATTCTAAGGTATTCAAGAAGCCTTGGAGAAACCAAGAAAACTCTCAAAATCTGATTTATTGATTGAATGCCAAAACCATTGGAAGTGTAGGCTATTTATAGCCTTACATAGAGATGAACAACTAAATGTGGAACTAGTCTAGAGTTGTGGTCTTGGCTAAGACTAACAATTGTAGGCTTGACTATTTCCATAAGACTAAGAATGAGGTCATCCCTTAGGTAAACAACCTTATGAGGTCATCCCTTAGGTAAACAACCTTATGAGGTCATCGCTTAGGTAAATAACCTTATGAGGTCATCGCTTAGGTAAATAAAGCAAGGCTATGGACCATTAAGCCCTTATTACAAACGACTTAACTAAAATAGCAAATGTGACTAGATGGGCAGAAGACGCATCCTTATAAAGCGTGTCTGTGCCTTATAACGTATTTGCTGCGGTGAACCTGAATGAACTGCTCGAGCTCGTGTAACCAGACCTAGTGGGACTTGAACCTTATCCGATGGCATAGCTTGACTCGTATCATGGTGCCCCCAAATTTTAAGCTTCCAAACTTGCACACCTATGACGGCCGAGGTGACCCCGAGGATCACCTCCGCGCCTTCATCTCCGCATTCCGACTCTATTGCGTCCCCGACGCCGTGATCTGCCGGGCTTTCCCTATCTTCCTACACGGGACTGCCCGAAAGTGGTTCTGGAGTTTGGAACCAAGGAGCATTTCCTCCTTGGATGAGCTGATAGACCGGTTCATCCACCGCTTTGTGTCGTCTCGACCAATCACAAAGACTTCTGCTTACCTCTTGAACCTGCAACAGGGATAGGGTGAGTCACTTCGCTCGTATGTTCAAAGGTTCAACGAGAAAAATGTACAGATACCTGACCAGAACGAGCAGGTAACTATCGCTGCCTTCACCAATGGGTTAGTGGCAGGGATCTTCAACACCGAAATCCATCGGCAGTACCCCCATACACTTCGGGAGCTCTGGGAAAGAGTGGACCAGGGAATCCGAAGTGAAGATGTAAATCGCATGAAGCGAGAAGCCCAAGCATCTCGTACGGGGCAAGATCCCCGGAGGAGGAAAGACACAGGCCGAGGTGAACAAGGCCCGAGTGGCACTTCAAACCAACTCCGAGACCGCCGGAGTGTCTTCGATCGAATCGTAAAAGGCAGGTCGTCCACCTCGGACGCCGAGCTGACACCCCTCAATTCGAGCCGGACCCATGTCCTGGCTGTGATGAGGCAGAATTACCTCGGCCGCAACCCTCCCGAAATTTTGGGGAGGAGAGATAAGAGGAACTCAAACCTCTATTGTGCCTATCATCGGGATGTTGGGCACGAGACCGAAGACTGTAATGATCTGAAGCGAGAGATCGAGAATTTGACCCGGCAAGGATACCTGAAGCAATTCGTCCGCAAGGATGGAGGTTTCAACCGAAGCGTCTCCCACCGGGAGAACCAGGGCCCCCGCCGAGACGACCGACGGGACACGAACATGCATTGTCGTGGTCCCGAAGACCGTAGGGAGGACAAGCAGCCTCGACGCGATGGATCACCGGGCTACGGCCCCAACATCGCTGGGGTGAACAACACCATCGCGGGAGGACCAACGGGAGGAGACAGCCAGAACTCCCGGAAGCGGACCTACCACCAGGCCGAGATGGAGGTGGCCGAGTCGAGCTCTCGGCTGTCCGAGGTCATCACCTATGGCCCCACTGACCCCGTCCCTGCGGCCTCCAGCAATCACGAGGCTCTTGTGATTGAAGTCCTCACCAACAACTACGTAGTCAAAAAGGTCTATGTTGACCCCGGAAGCTCGGTAGACGTCTTGTACTACCGAACTTTTGAGAGTTTGAAACTGACCCGGGATCAACTCACTCCGATTAGAACTCTCCTTGTCGGTTTCGGGGGACAAGTCGTCCACCCGGAGGGCGTGGTGACCCTGATGGTAACTATCGGGCGTCATCCACGCTGCCGAACTGTGCTTGTCAGTTTTGCGGTGGTCAAAGCAGACTCCCCCTACAACATGCTGATAGGTCGGCCCACGCTCAACGCCTTGAGAGCCGTATACTCCACCTACCACCTGAGCTTTAAATTCCCAACACCTGCGGGGGTGGCTGAGGTGAGCAGCGACGTGGGCGCCGCCCGGGAATGCTACCTCGCCACCATTCAAGCAGCAGTCACACCCCGGCCCTCACCGAGGTCAGAAGAAAAGAGGCCAGCGGTCCTCTCCATAGACTGCATCAACCCTCAGAAGGCAGGAGAGCCCAACAGGCTTGAGCCCGGGGATGAGGTGGAGTTAGTGGTCTTGGATGAGGCGAAACCTGACCAAGTGGTCCAAATAGGGGCCGGACTCCCCTCACCCCTGAAAGAAGAAATGATCTCCCTGATCAAGGACCACCGAGACGTCTTCGCGAGGTCCGCAGATGAAGTGGTCGGAGTGCCACCCGAGCTCATGACTCACCAACTCAACGTTAACCCACAGGCCCGACCTGTGCGGCAGAAACGAAGGCACTTCGGCCCCGAACGTAGCAAGGCCATATCGGATGAGGTCGATAAGCTCTTGCCGGCCAAGATGATCCACGAGATCCAATATCCCACCTGACTGTCCAACCCAGTCATGGTCAAATAGGACACCGGTGAATGGAGAATGTGTGTAGACTTCACCGACCTCAACAAGGCTTGCCCCAAAGATTGCTATCTTCTGCCGAGGATAGACGCCCTCGTCGACTCGGCGATGGGGTATGTAGTCCTCTGCTTCCTAGATGCCTTCAAAGGGTATCATCAAATAGGAATGAGTGAGGAGGACCAAGAGAAAACGGCGTTCTACACCGACCGAGGCACTTATTGTTACACTACCATGCCCTTCGGGCTAAAGAACGCCGGGGCGACCTACCAAAGGCTGATCAACCGACTCTTCAAGAATCAGATCGGCCGCAATGTCGAGGCATATGTGGATGACATCCTCGTCAAAAGTCTCGCCACTTCATCCTTTCTGTCAGACGTGAGGGAAGTCTTTGGTGTCCTGCGAGACTCGAGGATGAAGCTGAATCCCAAGAAGTGCGTCTTCGGCGTCACCTCGGGAAAATTCTTGGGGTATCTGGTTTCCCACCGGGGAATCGAGGCCAACCCCGACAAGGTCAAGGCCATTCAGGACATGTCCCCACCTCGGAACATCCGAGAAATCCAGCGGCTGAATGGACGCCTGGCCGCGCTGAATCGCTTCCTGTCCCAATCAGCTGAGAAAGCTCTGCCCTTCTTTAAGGTGCTCAAGAAGGCCGATAAGTTTGCCTGGACGGAAGAATGCCAGGCTGCTTTCGACAAGCTGAAGCAATATCTCTATCACCTACCTACTCTCGCTTCACCTCGGTCCGAGGAGAAGCTCTACCTCCACCTCGCCGCAGCCGACGAGGCTGTCAGCGCTGTCCTTATCCGGGATGAGGACACCCAAGTGCTAGTCTACTACGTCAGCCGAGCTCTCCGCGGGCCGGAGACTCGATACACTCAGGTGGAAAAACTGGTGCTGGGGCTAGTCCACGCAGCTCGGCGATTGAAGCCCTACTTCCTTGCTCATCCCATCTCCGTCAGGACCGACCAGCCCATTCGGCAAATATTGGTGCGACCCGAGGCTTCCGGTCGCCTTACCAAGTGGGCTGTCGAGTTGGGAGAGTATGACCTGTCGTATGAGCCCCGCACGGCCATAAAAGCTCAAGCCCTAGCTGATTTCTTGGCCGAACTGACCTTCACGGAAGGTCCAGAGTCCACCTCCGCCAGTGCCGAGGTTCCCACCCCTTCCCCGTGGACGCTGTACGTAGACGGGTCCTCTAATGGGGATGGCAGCGGAGCTGGACTGCTCCTGGAAGGACCTCAGGGAGAAGTGTGCTCTTACGCCCTCCGCTTTGGCTTCCCAGCCACCAATAATGAAGCCGAGTACGAGACCTTAATTGCTGGACTCCAGCTGGCTCGCAGGCTCGGCACCCAGCAAATCCACGTCCGCAGTGACTCCCAACTCGTTGTACGCCAAGTTCTTGGTGAATACGAGGCTAAGGATGAGACCATGCAACGGTACCTCTCCAAAGTTCACCAACTCACCGCGTACTTCGAGTCTTTCGAAATCCAAAGAATACCACTGTCCCAGAATAAGCGAGCCGACGCCTTATCCCGGCTGGCTTCCACATCATTCTCTGATCTCAACAAAACAGTCTTAGTAGAAGTCCTGAGTGAACCCGGATACGTGGAAGAGGTGGCATGCCCCGTGCACCCTGGAGAAACCTGGATGACCCCGTTCATCCTTTTCTTGGGCCAAGGAGCCCTCCCCGAAGACCGAGCCGAGGCGAGAAAAATACAACGCAAGGCGGCTCGGTACGCTCTCCGCGATGGAGAGTTGTACAAACGCTCCTACCTCGGCCCATGGCTGAGGTGTGTTACTCCCGAGACAGGACGCCATGTCCTTCACGAGATCCACGAAGGCTTGTGTGGAGCTCATGTCGGCCATAGAATGCTAGCCAAGAAGGCTTTGCTTCTTGGATATTTCTGGCCCTCAGTTCGGCAAGACGCCCAGGACCTCGTTCTCGGCTGCCCTTCCTGCCAGGTCCACGCACCCGAACATCACCAGCCCGCAAACTTCATGGTTCCCATCACTTTACCTTGGCCGTTTGAGCAATGGGGGACAGACATCATAGGTCCTTTCCCCAGATCCGTCGGGGGTTATACCTTCCTGGTAACCGCTGTGGATTATTTCACCAAGTGGGTTGAGGCCGAGCCTCTGAGGACCAGCACCGGGCTGGCAATTCAAAAATTCTTTTGGAAATGCATCGTCTGCCGCTTCGGCATACCTCAGGTCATCATCTCGGATAATGGAAGACAATTTGCCGAGAACCCCTTTAAAACTTGGTGCACAAACCTTGGCATCAAACAACATTTCACTTCGGTAGGCCACCCCCAAGCCAACGGACAAGCAGAAAACTTCAACCGAACTCTCTTGCATGGCCTCAAGACCCGACTACACCAAGCTGGAACATCTTGGGTCGAAGAACTCCCCAGTGTCCTGTGGTCCTATCGGACCACGCCGAGGTCAGCCACGCAAGAGACCCCCTTCTCTTTGACCTACGGAGCCGAGGCTGTCATCCCTGCTGAGATCCTTACCCCCAGCCCTCGGCTGGCAGCCTATGCCGCCGAGGTGAACAACGAAGAGAGACAGCTGGATCTCGACCTCGTCGATGAACGAAGGGACCTCGCCTCAGCTCGGATAGCTTCCTACAAGAACACACTGACACACTATTACAATGCCCGCGTCAGACACCGTAGATTCCAGCCTGGAAACTTGGTTCTTAGGAAAAACTCAGTCAGCCGAGCTGAACCACAAGGAAAATTATGCCCAAAATGGGAAGGCCCTTACCGAGTTGTGGAGTCTGACCTTAAGGGATATTGTAAACTGAGTTACCGAGATGGCTCATTAGTGCCGAGGTCTTGGCACGCCGAGAATCTCAAAATGTATTATGCTTGAATTTTAAATCAAGTTATGACTTCGGATCTTATGTTATTTTTCAACATCGGAATTACGCTATTAAAAAATAAAGGGGGACAAGCAAGGGACGAAGTCAAAGCGAGAAATTAAAGTGCTGAGATGAAAAGAAATAGGCTTTCATTCAACAGAAAAGAGCGTTACAAAAAATACAACGCCGAGGTCGGAATGCTGCTAAGCACTCTCCACCTCGCCCACCCCTTTAAAGCCCACGAGCCTAGACCCCCGTCTCGGCTCCATTTCCCGTCTCGGCTCCCTCTTGGGCAGCCTTCTCTCCGGACTCTCCTCCGCCGGGGTGAAGTTCTTCTCCATACTCTTCGCCGATGTCCCCTCCGGCTTCGTCTTCCCCAGCTTCTTCACCCTCCTCGAACATTTCGTCGAGTTCGGACAGCCACTTGTTGAACTCATTCTGTACTTCGGCCAAGTTCCTTCCGGCCTGGAGGCCCTCGGCCATCCGGTCGCACAACTCCTTGGAGTACTCATTGTAGCTGGCATTGTCTTTCAATGACTCCAAGGCTTCGAAGGAGAGGTGGGCTGCGGCCGCGTCCACACCCGACGTGAAACCGAACATGAAGTTTGGTGTGAGCAGTTGGCCGAGATCCTTGGTGAAGGCCTCAGACCTCCGAAATGCGTCCACTGCCGAGGCCCCAACACTGTTGAGGGCTTGCTCATGAGACTTCTTCACCTCGTCCCCCCTCTTCTGCTCTTCTTCGAGGGCCGATCTGAGACTATTCATTGTAACCTCGGCCTCCTCACCCTTAGCTTCGGCCTCCTTAAGCTGTCTTTGAAGCTCGGCCTTCTCAGACTCGGACACCGCCAATTTCTTCTCCAACTTGGAGATCTGATTTTGCAGCTTGCCGGTGTCCTGCTCCTCGACCAGAGCACAGTACCGGTGTGTCATCTCGGCCACAAAGGCTGAGGTGGAAGCTGTGCTCACCATGAGGCTTTGAACTATCTCGGCCGGGGACAGTTTCTTCATAAACTCCAAATCCCTTGGCAGGGGGGAGTGCATTACTAGCTCTTGGGCAACCCGAGGTTGGCTGCACCTGTCGTTGACCGAAATCTTCCAGTTCGGACACCAGTGCCCGCCGGGGTGTGTCTTCTCCTCCCCGGAAAACACCGGGGGGCTATGGAAACGATTCCATAGCGAGGTCCCCGAGACTGCGTTGACCGAGGGTTTCAACTGCTTGCCTCGGCCATGAGGAGGTGGAAGTGCCGTGACGACTCCAAGGGGCACCCCCTCTGGCACGGACGAGATGGACCCCGTAGCTGCGGTGGCCGAGCTGCTTTGGCCAGCCGTGGTGGGAGTGCTCTCAGCCGCCGAGGTCTTGGCAGCTTGCCCTTGTGATTTCTTCTTCGGCGGAGGTGCCGATGTCTCATCAGAGCTCTTCCTCTTCTGCCTTTTGGCCACTTCGGACGAGCCCGATACGACGATGTCGGACAGTTTAGCCACTGCACAGGAAACAAATATTATCATATGCCTTAGCCGAAGTGAAAGCAAAGTTATGAAAGAAAATTACAAGGAATCTTAAGTTTGGTGGAAGTGAAGGGAGTTTTGTCAGGACTGAGCAAAGCTCGGCTGATTCCCCCGTCAACTAGCACGGCTTCGGGGTAGTCCAGACTGTATATCCGAAGTCCCGACCCAATCAGCTTCTGGAAGTCCTCCTCCTTGGCATCCCCAGCGGAGGGATCGGCCTTCGCTTTAATTGGCCTCCACCAGAAGCCCCTGGGGAAGTCCACTTCGGACACAAAAAAGAAGTCGCGCTTCCAATTCTTGATCGAGCTGGGAGAACCAATCACCAACTTCGGAATGGCATTGTTCCGATTGCCAACATAAAACCATCCCTTGTCTGTCCCGTGGGCCTTGAGGGTATAGCATCGGCGGAAGAGGTCGACAGAGGGAGTCACCTCCTGATGTCGGCACAGCATCTCGAACCCTATAATGATGCGGATCGCGTTCGGGGTGAGTTGGGTAATCCTTACGAAGAAGTGACGAAGCAAGTCCCTGAAGAACCTCGATGTGAGCATCCTCAGCCCGGCCTCTAACTGTTGGACATAGACTGCCACCATGCCCAAGGGGGGCTTTTCGGCTGAGTCATCCGCCCCGGGCGGTATAATCTCGTACCCCGACCGGAATGGGTACTTGTTTATCACCTTCACGGCCCTATCTCTTCCGATGCGACTTCTAAACTTCGGCATCTTGCCGAAGTCGATGTTGGCTGTGTCCTTGGGAGCAACAGACTCCAGTACGTCCTCGTCGTGTGGTATCTCGACGCCGAGCTCCTCGTTATAGCCCACCTCGGAACCACCATCGCTCATCTCGGACGACTCCAACTCCGAGGCTGCCTCGCTGGCTCCCGCCTCGGTCGATCCCTTCTCAGAACTCGGGGTTGACCCTTCCGAGCTGGACGTCGTCGCTTCTTCCCCAGGATCCGGCCTCACCTCGGTCTGGTAGCTCGGAGTCACGGTCTCTTTATGGGTGTTAGCCGTTTTGGCCATGGGTGAAAGACGAGATAAGAAGGAAGAGGGATACTTACTATTGCCTACGGAATTGGACGAAGTTGATGACCTCTGCTCTGATCTCGACTCTGACCTCGGCTACTAGACTGATCTCGGCTACGCTTACGAACTTGGCAGGTCTCGGATGAAAATGAAAGATGTGAGAAGTGCGGTGAGGGGGACCCCCCTATTTATAAGGGTTTGGGGGAAATCCGAAGAGGCGGCAAGAATGCGAAAGGACGGCCACGTTCGAATTCAAAACGCCGTGCTTCCCTCTCTCCTCATTAATGCCCCGTCCTTTCAGCTGACACCCTCTGCACGAAACGTCCCACTACTTCACGACGCGACGGTTACCAGGGATCACGTCCTATCAGCTGACCTGCCCACGTGTCACGTCCCCGTATTTCTCGGAGCAGTTTCGGCACTCCGACTCTTTACGACTTCGGCCCAAGGAAGCCTTGGTACCTCCCTAGCCCGGAGCTACCGAGGCTTGGGGGGCTTATTGAGGGTGCTCACCTCGGCCGCCCCGCATGTCCGAGGTGAACTCACCTCGTCCCTCATCGGAGCTCATCCGTGCCCTTGGGCATACCCCCTAAGCTCGGCCACATCCCCAGTCTACCGTGTAGGTGACCTCGGCAACTCCACTTCAGCTGCACGCTGATGATGCCAAGACACCTGACATCACCCGGGATCAGTGCTTTATCTGAAAAGCACTGTCGCACTTAATGACTACTGCGAAGGACTCCACGTCACCCTGTCCAGGCGGCTACAGTGTCAGGGTCAGGTCATCTGACAGGGAGCAGAGCCGTAATGGCAGGGCATGGGTCCCACCGGCATAAGACCTCCATCTTGCCCTCCACTCTCACCCTATAAATACCCCACACACTCCCAACAAGTAAGCATACTGTTCATTCGGCAATACTACTGCTTTTCTCTCGTTCTCATACTAACTTGATCGTCGGAGTGATCCCAGGGGAGAAGCCCCGCCATTCACTTCGGACACGAGGATACACCTCACTTCATCTCGGAGGAGCCTGATTCTGGTCGGTTCAATTACCCACCAAAAATCACCTCTTCAATATACACACATGAACACACTTATATAAGTATATATACAGATATATACACAATTGTCATGGGATGGAACAACTGTCGTGGTGCTAAGGGACGCAATTTGGATCACAGAATGCAAGATGAGGAGGATGAGACCTTATTGTTTGCGAGTGCCTCGTTAATGCTAATGCATCTGTCTCTTACACATATAACCAACAATCAAGGAATTTCGCAGCATGATGGCTCATTAAGTAGTCGACAATGGGTGGAGCGATTACAGAATGGTCGTCACAGACGATCGATAGACAATATGCGTATCATAGTTGATAATTTTATGCAACTGTCCGATATCCTTGTGGAGCGCCAGTATGTTCCACAAAACTACCAACAGTGTGTGCCATAGAGGAGGTGCTAACTATGACATTAATGTTAGTGAGCCACAAGCATAAGCACCGCGTGTTGGGGTCTATTTTCGATCGATCTATCGAGACGATTGACCGAAATATAAGGAAAGTGGTCCAAGGCCTATGTCTACTTGCAGCTGAAATAATACGACCGAGTGACCAGACTGGAGTTCATCCACGAATTGCAAACTCAACAAATTTTTACCCATGGTTCAAGGTAATATATAAGGAAAAGTTTTAGTGTAGGATCGACTTGTTTTAGCATTACAAAGTAATAAATAGAGTGAATGGCCCAAAAGGTCACTAAACTATTAAAAATGGCACCCTCTGGTCACTAAACTTTTTTTGTGGCCGAAAAGGTCACTAAACTCGCAAAAACTCTCCAGCGAAGTCATTTTACCGAATTTCAGCGGTTCCTCATCCGGTAACAGGGTCAATATGGAGTGGAGGAATATAGTAAAGGGGCAAAAATGTCAAACAAAATATGGTCAACCTTTTTTTCTCTCGCAAGTCGTGCCTTAGATCTAGAAAGACAAATCTTCTCTCATCTATTCAAGGAAAAATCTCCTTCCATTTCATCCTGTCCAATGACTCATTTGATGATATCAGCCGTGGATTTAATCACGCCGTCAATAGCGTGGGTGACCGATTCCAGAGATCCATGAGCAACCGAAGCACCAACCTCGATCGAAGCCGGGAGATCCCTGACGGCTTGACCGGCAACTTCCCGGAAGAGTTGAGATTCTTTCCTCAGACCCCAACCAAACTCCTGCAAATCACGACGGTAAGTCTCGAGCACCGACTCCGATTGGGAGGCTAAGGTCTTGATCAAGCCACCGAAGCTCCATCCACCGACGCTACTAGTAGTAGAACTAGTTCCCGCGACAGGTGATGAATTAGGGTTGGAGTTTGCATTGGGGCTCTTAGCAACGACTCCGCTTTCTTCATCAGAATCCTGAGATGAACTGGGTGGTGGGGAATTGGGTTCTGGTTCCTGGGTTTTCTGGGGATGCGGAGGGTCCGGATCATCTGATAAAATGGATTTGAAGAAATTCATAATAATGTCAGGGAATCAGGTAAGAATCCAGTGAGGAGGTTAGGGATTTTTTTTAAAAATTTGTTTGGAATTGAATTGAGCGAGACGACTTGCACATTCAGATCGGACACAGCAATATTAATGTTTGAGTGAATGGCCCAAAAGGTTGACCATATTTTGTTTGACATTTTTGCCCCTTTACTATATTCCTCCACTCCATATTGACCCTGTTACCGGATGAGGAACCGCTGAAATTCGGTAAAATGACTTCGCTGGAGAGTTTTTGCGAGTTTAGTGACCTTTTCAGCCACAAAAAAAGTTTAGTGACCAGAGGGTGCCATTTTTAATAGTTTAGTGACCTTTTGAGCCATTCACTCTAATAAATATATTCTTTATGAATATTAAGATGCCATAGGAGCGATGGATGGCACCCACGTCTCAGCTTGTCCTCCGACAGGAGAGCAAATGGCCTATACAAATCAACACTGCTTTCAATCACATAATGTTCTGGCAGTGTGTGATCATGACATGCGGTTCATCTATGTGTATGCTGGATGGGAGGGTTGGGAGGGTAGTGCACATGATGCATGAGTCTTGGAGTCTGCATTGGCCTATCCATCTGATTTTTCTTTGCCGCAACCTGATAATTAATTGTAAGAATTTTTCAAGTCAATAAATGGCACGCTTGAAATGCTTCGTTCCTAGTAGTTAGCAAAGTTAGTAATTAAAAGAACTTCTTCTATTAGGCAACTACTACTTAGTCGATGCGGCATATAGGAATGTTCCTAGATCATATAAGAACGTGGGCCCCGAATCTCCGACCAAGAGCTTGGTCAATCAGCTTCGAAATGTCATCGAACGTACGTTCGGTGTGCTAAAGAAAAGATTCAAATTTTTAAAGGGTCCGGTAGATAATTTCCACATGAGCACTCAAATTACTAGTCATTACTTGTTGTGCGTTACACAACTTTTTAAGGATACACCAACCAGGAGATGCACTTTTTCAGAGGTTCGAGTCCGAGGATGTGCAGTTACATCAGGAGACAGAAGTAGGCGGGCCAGTACCACAGCCGTTTGCATTGAACATATCTCCTATAGAGCTTGCGGAATGGAAGGCTAAGTGAGACTACATAGCAATTGAAATGTACACAGCACGGGGACGATGACGCCGTTAGGTGTTTTAGAAATTAAAGGTCCTATTCTGGCAAGGCAAATGTCTGGCTGCGCAATTGATGGATGTACCGTACTCTGATGCCATTTTCAAATCACGTAATAAATTCATATGTACGGTTTGTGTATTCAGTGTGAACTGGTTGAGATTTTCTGAGTCAAAGTCAAATTATTTTTGAAGTCAAAGTCAACTGATTAATAAAATGCAGAAGGTTGCTGTCCAAACGCTTATTTACATGATTTATTTGCTGTCCAAACGCCTATTTCATATTTACCCAATCTTAAAAAGTAACCTAAAAATAATCCCAAATAATTTACTATCCAAACGGAACCATATTATCAATTTTAGGCAAAAACTAATTGGTTGGTTCCCAAAAGTCCCTCTAGCCAGGAACAAGAAGAAAATCCCAACTGCATCGCAAATTTGAAATTTTGCCTTCAAGAAAACAAAGCAAGGACATGCCCACCCACTATTCAAAGAATAAAAAGGGCAACAAAGTCAAAAGAAACCAACCCTCCTTTCCTCCCATGAATAAGAATGGGGAGGACTCATGAGACAATATTAAATCAAGGGAGTGATGGGAAGGAGATTGGTGATTGTTCCATTAGATTTCAATATGTGCTTTAAATGGGTTTGGTCCTCATATGTGAGAAAAGAGAGAGAAAAGTTTCAAACAAAATTTATTTAGACAATTTTGCCCTTGAAACCCTACTCGTGCAGATCACGTGGCCTCATTCTTGTCTCCCTTGATGGTGGAATTAAATAAAATGACCCAAAAATTACGATTTTACTAGTTGAGACATTTTTGGCTAAAAAAAAATAGTTTAGTGACAAAAAATGGTACAAGTTAATAGTGTAGTGACATTTGGTACCATTTACTCTATTAATAAACTATAAAAGCAATTGAGGACTCAGATATGGTTTATCATTTGTTTTCTTGGCGCAATGATTGCCTTACATTTTCTTATGTATTGAACATTTCAGACAGGGAGCTTTCAATAGTTGTTCATACTAAATTGAAAATCAATATATATGTTTGAATAATTCTAATTTTGTTACTATCTTCCTTTTCTTTTGGTAAAATTAGTACAAAGCTTCAAGAATTGGATAACAATTGTAGTGTATTAGAAAAAATAACATGAGATATTGATGCACAAGCTTGGTGATTTTTTTTTGTCAATCCTAAACATATGTGCAGTTGCATACATAGGCATATAAATAGGTTGTTTGGTTGTTAATTGTTTTTTTTTAGTAATTGTTTTGATTTTAGAGGATTGTTAAATGAAAACCTTGGCAGAATGATTATTATCACTTTTAATTGGCATTTTCTTCTTCAAAATTAAAAATCTTGATAATAGTTATTAACCCCAAGCCATAAAAATGTCCCAAAGTATAAAAAGAGAAAAATTGAATGTTAAGATCTTGACCCAAATCCAAATAGAGTGATAACTTTTTCAGAGATGGAGTTGGCTTTATGAAATTTACAACTTGTCTTTCAAGTATACATATAGTTCACTAATTAGATATTGCATGAAAACAAAGAAAAGAAATTGAGTAAAAAAAAAAGAATCTAATCTAGTTTATCTGTCAATGGTATCTTGTTTTATGAGATAGAGAGATATAATTTTTAGCAAATGGATTCCCCATCTACTAGGTAGTATTTTCCTACATGTTAGGAAGTTTATTAAGCTAAATCTCTTCTTACTGCAAGAGTACAAGTTGTATGCTAATAGCAAGAGTATTCATGTACCAATCCTACAAAGAAAGTAATTAATTATCAAGGCTTTACAAATCACTCAATTATTAAGGCTACAAGATCAAGCAAGCGTTGATTAAACTACCAAAAAGACACATAAAGTAAAGAGCAAAAATTTTCAAAGAATCAAAAGTTAATGAGATCTAGGGTTTCATTTTCCTTTATTGTCCTAACCACAATATTCTCTCAAAACTTCAAAAATAGTAGTCTAAATAACACTCACCTTTTGTTTTCAATCATCTGGTATACTAGCTCACTCTTTTGCTTTTGCTTCAACTTCGACAATTAGGATATTCAATTCAGCAACTCATAAATTAGAATAAGAATTTAATAATATACAAGTATTTTAATTGGTTTTACGTGTGAGAATATATTTATGATGTATTCTTTCTAGATACGAAGTATAATTCTTCTCATTTGTCAATTCCACTATCTTATAAACTTAAATAAAGGACTTAAATCAACATTAGGAAAAAAATGTTCATAAACCATACATTGAAAACTAAAAAGACAAATTGACCTTTGGTGCTGACATTGAGGAACATAAATATAGCAAAATCGAATCAAATGCAATACTAAATTTTGAATTGCATCAAAATAGAAATTGAGATCAATTTCAAGTTTGAACAAAAATTGTCAAATCAGATTCCAATCATACTTTTCTAGGATGCACATCAGCAATTAATCCTACCCATTAATCAAAAGAATCCCAAATATTTCTTCCCATAATGAGTCAAATATTTAGGTAAAAGACTAAGTGCTTCTAATATTATACTACTTGTATTATTACCTATACCTTTTTAAAAATGTACAAGCATTTAAAATATTTTGGTTTATAAGATCTGATTTATCTAGGTAGATTTCCCTAATAATGACTCTAGTACTAAAACCCACTGACATGGACTACACTGCCACATTTCATAAACTTATCATTTCTATTTGAATAAAAAATTTGATCACAAGTACCTATCTTGGCAAATGCATTCTTAAACTTGCACTTTATGTTTGAATTAGTTTTAGCCCTTTGAATTACATTTTCTTTTGACCAATGCTAATAAAATAGTTAAAGACAAAACTTGGCAAATGCATTCTTAAACTTATAATTTCTATTTGAATCAGTTACAACCCTTTGAATTACGTTTTCTTTTGACCAATGCTAATAAAAAAACTAGAGACAAAACTTTAATCCATAGATATCTACTCTCACGCATTGCACAAGCCTTTTCCCTTACTCTACTAATATTTCACTTGACTTTTATGTGTAAGATTGTATGTATGATGCATGGACCACATGAAATCATTCGAACTTGCCAATTGCCAATTTCACTGTTCTATAAACTTAATTTGAGAGTTTAAATTATTTCATAAGCATAGTATAAAATTCAATAAGACAAAACAACCCGTTGACTCAAATTTGAAGCAAATATATATGGAGCAATATCCAAGCAAATGCAAACATTTAAATTTGGATTGCATTTAGCTAGATTTATAATTCAATTTCAAGTTTGAGTTAAAATAGGTGAGTCCAGCCGAGCCAAAATTGTCTTTTGCATACCCCTAATCAATTCCATACATTTTACAAAAATTGGCCCATAATAACCTTTTCCCATAAATAAGGCAAATATAAATGTAAAAGTCTAAATGCTTAATTTACTATACTATTTAATTATCGTAAAGAATAATTAATTGTTATTAGGCTAGCAAATGTTACCTCCCAAATTTGTTATTTGGTGGTTGTCTGATATCTGAAAAACTTGGTATTTTGAGAATTTGAATGTAACTAATAATTACAAGTGGATAAAACAATTTAATACATATTAATGAAGTAAATTGTCTTCTACCCTTAATACACATAAATGTTGTTTATTTTTTTACAATTTCACTATTTGGTTGTTTTGGTAGAACATATGTTTGTGGGGAGATGAATATATAGTAGTATGTGTGTGTGTGTGTATGGTCTGAGAGAATATTTATTTCACGTATGAAATTGGAAATACAACTAGTAGAATTGCACCAACCTACATGTACATTTAGGCTGATAATCTTGCTACCTTTTTCTATTTTCAAACACAAAATAAAAATATAGTTTTGATAGTACATAAAGAATAGCAAAATTATAAACCTTATTTTCAATAAAACATTAGTTTTGAATACATCCCATTAGTAAAGATAAATTACCTAATGAATAGCAAATATGATCACCTCCATAATTACTTATGCCAAAAGTTTTTTTGGAGCAACTTAAAAGTTATTTTCTAAATTTTCCAATAAGTACTTGATATATATTTTTTAAAAAATTAATTAGAAATGATATCCCTTTAATTCTAATTATTAAAAAAGACAATAACATTGTAGATATTTTTGGTTTTTTGATTCTCAAAATACACATATAATTTTATGTGTTTAAGCCCTTAATTGAGCATTAAAAAAGAACAATAGCATCAAGGAGTTAATAGCACTAAGATAACCATTTGACTGATTGTTGTGGTAAAATAATTAGGTTAATGGTAGAAATTACTTGTGATCTTGAAGAACACACAAGTAATTTCATTAAATTAGGAATTACAAAATAACAAGTGGAGACTAAGGACAAGAGTGGTCTAATACTCAATTTTGCTAGTTTATTTGAGATTTTTTATAAGATTTGGAGAAAAATACTTACTGGTATATGTATGTTATTTTCAACAAAACCTTATGTTTCAAATTTCAGTATTAGGATATGACTTGATTAGCTACCTTTCAAGAATGTGTCAAATTAATAGCTCACAAATTAGACAAGAAATTTAAGAATATACTCATATGTTAATTAGTTTTATCTGTAAGAATGTATTTATGATGCATCTTTCTAAATGCGAAACATAAATCCTTCTTATTTATCAACTATGTTATAAACTTAATGGGTGTTGGGATCCAAATGCAGAATAAATAACTAAAATATCATGTACACAATAATTTAATGACAAACAAGCCACAACATGAAAATAAATGATACAAGATTTGAGTTGGTTCGACTCTATTGTTAAGCCTTAGTCGACAAAGAGAAAATTTATTCTTTATTATGAGAAAAAAAATCACATACAAGGATACAACTTAACTCAAGGTCAACTCTTGTATATGCTCCCTCACTTCCAGAAATCCTCTCCCATCCCATATGTAAGGCTACATAATGCATACCTTTGTAGTATGCCAAACTGCACCTGTTTATTGGTCAAATTAGTCAGATAACACCCAAAATGATAGGAAATAACACAATATGGTAATTCCTAAACACATACAAACAAGAAATTCCTACACTACTACCCCAAGTAAATAGAAATTGTCAAAAACTATTTACTTCCTACTTAAAACAAAAACTGCCTAAAAGACAATTGAACCAAATTTTCTAACAATCTCCATCTTGGCAAAATTTTCTTTTGGTATCTATTTGCCTTCAACTATCAAATAATATGATACTGAAGTACACACCCAAATCAATATAGTCATGACACCAAATTGATTCAATCGACAAATAAACATATGTAGTTACTTTCTTTATGATCAACTTCTAGTCATTTAGGTAATCAAGAGGTAAAATCACCATACTTCTTCCTATGTTCAATACTGTCTCACCATGTGTGGTGTTAAGAATCAACCTACAATGAAAAACTCATGACCCTCAGTGTTTTCTAATGCATGAAAATTAGATTCTTTTTTTTCATTGGGACAAAAGCCACACCACAAAAAAACATAACCCAAATCTAATAACCCTCTCGGATAAAGTATACATCACTAGAGTTGTGAGAACGTCTCTACTAGTTAATGTCCAAATTCAACATTGGATCCACTTTTTTCTTGAGTCACCTACCTAGATTCACAATCAAATATCCTTTATGCTTTCTGGCTTTCCATCCTTTTTCTTCAATATTTCTTGCTAAACTCACTAAACAAGGATGTCTTTATCCATTAATTATTGAATTGGTAATTGCTACCAATCTATTTGATCTCAATAGTTAACTAGGACCCAACTATTAAATCTACACTGATTATCACTTCGTTGGGGATTGATGGGTTTTGATATGAGTACAAGTTTAATTCTAAAATATACTTGTTTGACTGGAAGTATACAGGTCAAATAGTAGTTTAGGGCATATATCGGGTCGATCCCACGAGAAGCAATTTTTACAAGTACTAAGACCTTGCTTATTCTATTATTTAGACCAACTAGCAATAAAAACAAGAGAAATTGCAATTACTTACTGCTTAAGTTACCTAACTAATTACCTTGCAAGATAACAATGGAGAAATATCACTGAATACTTGAGTTTAGGGATGTAGAGTCCACTTATGGCACAAAAAATACAAGTAAATAGATTTACCTCTTGTTACTACTCTTGTTTAACAAGGGATTCATTTCTAATATTACCAAAACTCACTCTCATGATGAAATGGCCTAGACTAGATTAGTTTTCCCTATTCTCATGAATAATAACTAGATCTACACTTGTTTTCTTCATGAAATGCAAAGTTAATCCATTTAAGTGTATCTCTGTTCTTATAAGTCTACTCCTTAAGCTCCATTTATGTTGTTTCATCATTGTTACCAATTTTTATTGAG
The DNA here is from genome assembly GCF_036785885.1 of Coffea arabica. Lineage (NCBI taxonomy): Eukaryota > Viridiplantae > Streptophyta > Magnoliopsida > Gentianales > Rubiaceae > Coffea > Coffea arabica. The sequence continues at coordinate 34,102,870 of NC_092318.1, read as the reverse complement.
TAATAACAGCTAATAACTTGCTATTGGTGATCAAACAACAATAAGTAATAGCATGCATAAATGCACAAGTTAATACAAGATGTAATAAGTGTAAATCATATTCAACTCATATCAAATGACCATAAGTTTCATCTACTCCCTAGATCTAGAAATTTAGCTACTCATGTGATAAAAGACAATAAAGAGCATAACTTGATTACATGCAAACATAATGAATCGCAAGTAAAGAGAAAGATAGAGAAAGCTTGGCCAAGGTGATAAACAAACTCCCAAATCTTCTATTTGTTCAACAATATGAGTGATACAATGAAATCTCCAATTGTTCTTACAAGTTTTTTACTAGAAAGAACAAGAAAAGACCAACACTAAGTTTTTTAGCTAAATCTGATAAAAACTCTCCCTAATGACTAACTCCCTCTTGTCTAATGATTCTTTCATATATATATATATATATAATTAAAAGAGTCAAAAGTGGTTAATGACATAACATAAAGTTTCCATTCCACTTCTCTAGGGTTTTTTGAGCATGTGCAGCCAAAATTCTGTGCTAGAATTGAGCTGAAAAGTAATGTGAAAATAGAGTAAGTTGAAGAAAAATAGGGCTCAATACGCGACCTTGAAATACGCAATCTCAGCTCGCATATTTGAGGTCATGTTTTTTTCTTTGCTACATTTTCTTGCTTCTTTTCTACTCTAATTCGATGCTAAGGTTTAAAACAAGATGTTCTCAGTTGAATTCATGCATTGCTCCAAGAATAATTGCCTTGAATAACCAATTTTCTTTCCAAAGTATCGTTGAATCAAGCTCTAATGAAGTTGAAGTGTATCTGACTTGATCCGACATTTTGTGTATTCTCAATTCCTACAAATATAACCACTTTTTTGCACATTAGGTTGCTCAAATGAAACTTACAAAATTTAGAAACTTAAGGATCAAGTTATATCTTAAATCATCTTAATTTATACCAAAAATCACACACAAAATCTACTAGTATCCATATATAATAAATACTTATCAAATTCCCTCACATTTAAATCATTGCTTGTCCTTAAACAACCTTAAACAATAAGAAAAATAATCCGACAATGATTTAAGAAGTGAAACGAATTAACTGAACTCGAAATTCAATCTCTCTTAGTTTGGCATGCCTTCATTATGTAACCATTCATGTCACTCACAATACTCATCATATCATGTAAGAGAGAGGTAATTATACCCAAAATTCAACATAACAAAGTCAATCCTTCTATCTCACCTAATTCCACACATAACCAATCGATATAGTCACCTTAGAGATTCTTCCTTTGAAATGAACTGTTAACTTCATGAACCTTAAGAGGGAATTATTTACTTTATTTCTCTATTATTTATTCTCAAAAGTGTGAAGGTGTCTTTTGACGCGAAAATCGACATTTTTAGATGAAAACCCCCGGTTACTCGAGACTTCACTTTTTTTTGGCAAAGCCCGAATGCGGGTGGGGCTGCCAACCCCCGCTTTATTAGAGAAAATAGAGCTACAAAGTCTGCGAGGAATAAGAGCCTACAGGGCCTTGAACAATAGAGGAACTATGACTTAACGACCCAGGACCGGGTAGAAGGGACCTCCCAACGATCCAATTGCAAGGTTGCTTGAACAGTCGGTGGAAGTTGATGACCCGAGGTGAAGACCGTGTCCGCTGGATGCTTTCCTCCTGCTATTACTCCTTAATTCAAATACCTTTTTATGCAAAAGTTGATATTTTTAGATGAAAACTCTTGGTTACTCAGTATAAGAATTTATTGGAGGTTTTTTTAATCTCCTCAATAATGTAGATACAAGGAAGAAAATACTTTAGTAACTATATAAATCAATTATATGTAAAACCAAGTAAGATAAGAGATTTCATTTATCATGCAAAATTATAGGTATAATTTTTTCTATTTTACAAGATATATTTTCATACATGCAATAATTCTAATCACATAATAATTGCTTCCAATTTGAGTGAACATTGAATTTTCAAATTACTTCATTTCACTCATATAGGAGAATTTGAAACAAAAAGGAACTTAAACTTCGTGCAATTATGAACTCAAGTGAAGTTAATATAAACATTTCGGGGGGTAAAATTGAAAATTTGGACAAAAGGTTAGAAAAATTTTGACAGAGTTTTCCCTTAAATTGGACAAAAACTCCCTGCCAGTGAATCCAAACATCAACAATTCATAATATAGGTAATTTTCTAATAACATGTCTAAACATTCAAATGCAAAATTAACTTCTATTTAAGACATTTCTCTCCCTCACACTTAACATAGACATTGTCCTTAATGTGTAGAAAAAGAAAATAAAGCAAAATAAGAACAAGTTATTCCCCGTTTCAATGGTTGCAGTCCAGTTCAATCTTGAGTCACGAACCATCGACAATCAACAACCAAAATCAAATAAAACTGCCACAAGTCCCCAAGTGCAAAATGATAAATGCAAAAGTAAACATTATATAAAGAAAAGATGAAACGAAAACTATTAAAAAACATGGAAGCAAAAGCAAAAGGCATTTGGCATCAAGAGGACGGCATCTTCAATCATTTGTGGCCTCATCATCTCGTTGAAGTAGAGGTATGCCCAAATGATGTTAAATCCACTACATGCAAATGTCCATTGACCCCAATTGATATTTAATTGTATCCAAACAACTAAAAAGCCTTTGCCAATTGGATTGAGGTGGTGGAGGAGGTGGAACAGTAGTGGAGGGTCCAGTTTTGTCGTGCCCATGTCTGTCGTCGCTCTTGAGCAAACGGAGGAAGATGTTCCATAGCAATTCCCATGGCACGAAGTGAAGAAACTGATAGCTCTGTGCTAGAGCGGACAGCTAACTGAGTTACTCCCTTCAAATTAACTCCTACCTACTCGAATACTAAAGACAGGAGAAGGGGAAAGGCAAGTTTGAAAGAAGTGGTGCCCGTCTTACTGTTGTGAATCCCTGAAAGAAGAAGAAAAAGAATTTCTAGTGAACAGTGGGAATCCGGCCGGAAATCCGGCCAGTTCTTGGCCGGATTGCCTTGGAGTTTTGAAATAAAATTGATTTCGCCACTGCCTTGAATCCGTCCGGATTGTGACGTGGCACCTCCACAGCCAAGTTTGACTGACTGTTTTTCCTTCATTCTTATCTTGTTTCTTGGCTGATATTTCTTCATTTCTTTCCCTTGCTTGGCCGGCCACTTTGAGAGGAAAAACCAAGAGAGTTTCCTCAACTTCAACTTCCATTTTTGCTCAAATCTTGAGTTTCAACCGTTAGTTTTGGAAACTACTCCATACAAGTGTGTACTAAGGAAGAATAAAGACTTTGGTGGAGTCTTTGGTGAAGGGGAAGCTCTAAGCTATTATCTTTCTTGAGTTTATAAGGTACCTTACTTGAAAAATTCCCTTTTTGTTCTAATAATGGTAAATTAGTGACTTATAGTAGCTAAATATGTGGTTTTGTGGAAGATTTCATGATTTTAAGTAGAGTTTGACAAATTTCTGATTTATTAGTGAATTTTTTGATTTTATATGATAATTGTTGGTTGGTCATGGAATGATAGCTTGATATGGTGTGAAATGGAGCCTTTGTGTGTTAGTTGTGGTTATTTGCGGAAAATTTCAGTTTTAGGGTTTCAAATTTGGGGCTTTCTTATGGTTGGTTATTGAGCTCTTAATTGGTTAAGATTTAAGGGTGTTGTGGCCCTAATTAGGTGTGTTTTATAGCTTATGATTTGTATGTGAATATGTGGTTGAATTGAGATGGTATTGGTGTTGTTTATAGGATGGAAAATAAGGAAATTAAGGGAAAATGCTGTCCAATCTTTGAGAGCATTTGATAGTTTTGTTATGTGAAATATTGAGGTTATACGTGCGAGTTTCACTTGCCTACGGAAATTCCAGCTTGTGTAGGTCAATATCAATGTTAGGGTTTCGAATTGTGGCTTAATTATGATTGATTTTGGAGCTATCTAATGGCTCAAATTGAAGGGGGTTTTGTGACTGAATTAGGTGTGTTGTATGGCTTATGATTCGTATGTGTACTTGTGGTTCTATACAAAGGTTAGTTTAGAAGTGTAATTTCAGTTTTACCTTGTTTCTGGACTCAACTTGGTCTGCAAAATTATCCATGTTTTAGACCGAATCAGCCTTGCCCAAAACACGAAAGTTGTAGGAATAGTTCAAAACTGCCCCATTGAGTTTTTCACTAAAGTATGCAATTGGTTTGCCCTCTTGCATTAGGACAGCTCCAATACCCACCCCAGATGCATCACGCTCTATTTCAAACATCTTGTCAAAGCATGGTAATGCAAGTAGTGGTGCATGTGTGAGTTGATGTTTAAGCATTTGGAAAGCACGTACTTGAGCATCTCTCCACACAAATGGCTCATTTTTCTTAATTACAGCAGTTAGAGGTGCAGCAATGGTACTAAAATCTTTAACAGATCGTCTATAAAAACTAGCAAGACCATGGAAGCTACGTACCTCACCCACCGTGCTTGGAGTAGGCCATTCTCGAATTGCTTTAACCTTCTCCTCGTCCACTTTGATTCCCTGTTTACTCACAACAAAGCCTAGGAAGACAAGTTGATCAGTACAAAAGGAGCACTTCTTAAGGTTAGCATAGAGCTTTTCCCTTCGAAGTACATCAAGAACAAGCTTCACATGTTCAACATGCTCATCTAAGCTCCTACTATAAATCAGGATATCGTCAAAATATACAACTACAAATTTTCCAAGGAATGGACGAAGTACATGGTTCATCAATCTCATGAACGTACTAGGTGTATTAGTTAGTCCAAATATATGCGTTAGCTATCTACCTGCAAAAGTTCAGATCGATTGGAGTACTGTAGCGTGTGAAATGACCGAAATACCCTAAACTGCCCTTAAGCCCTGTTTCGCGGCCAGTTTCCTTTTTTCTCTAAGATTTCGGTTTTTGACTGTGAAAATGCATGATTTGGCTTTGGAGGTCTTCATAAGAAATGTTGGTATATGTCTTAGCTTCGTAACGCTATAAGATTCGTTTCAATCCGATAAGTGTAGTTTCAATTGTGCTTAAAATGCCAAAAGGTGATAGGAACTTGATGCTTTTCGAATTCCTTTTGTTTGACATGACATTTGTAATCTAGGGCTTGGACTTGATCAAGGCAATGATCTATGATGGATGGATCATGAGTTGTGGTTGGTGAGTGATCCCACAACTATTTGCAAATTTACTTTTGAACTATTTCTTGCATTGCTTACTCGATTGCATATCATTTGTGTTTGTGTGTGTGCTATGACATGATTTGGCTCCAATGAATTCTTGGGAAATCTTGTACTTGGAACCAACGTCTCCACCACTGGTTATTTGGAGCAAATGGCTCCCTTGTATTGTTTGACTTACTGGATCTGTTTGAGCGTTGGAGTTCTAAATACGAAGATTTCACTGGCTTACAAGAGCAACATACATACATTTGATTACTGATTCATGCTATCATTAATGCATTATTGTGAAACTAGTTGATTACTGATTTTACTGGACACTCGCTGAGCTTCTAACTCACCCCAAAATATTTATTTCCCTCCACAGGGCTCAAGGCAAAGGAAGAGTGTCTGAAGGGATATCTCATGTATAATTTGAATTCGATTCACTTGATGAGTATTAGATGTAATATTTGAGGTGGATATTGTAATTGTAATTATTTGAGAACTGAGAAATTTTGTCTTATTCGGGGAATTGTACCACTATTTGAGATTTGTAATGTATGTAAGTATACAGTCTGAAGTTGAGCAATGTTATTTCGTTTATTATTGAGGATTGTACCCTATGTTATTGGATGTGACTGATGTAATTTAATTGAGGACTGTAGTGAGTGAGTGAGTCCTGGCGAGAGTTGGGCAGGCGGTCTGCCGAACCCTTTGGTTCGCCTTAGGGGGAGGTGGGGCTGTCACAGTTGGTATCAGAGCTTAGGCTTCAAATCTCTGTAGTGTATACTAGGCTAAAGTTTAGGATGCCGGACTGTGGGACTGGTTTGAAAGTGGTAAGTGTAAGATATGACGTGATTGCTCCCAAGCGTACATTAACCGATTCTGGTACTAGCGTACGACCTGAGTCTTAAAGTTTCTTAGTTTTGGATTATTGTATTTGAGCACTCGATACTTTTCCTGAGAAAATGCTTGTGAATTTGGAAGAAACATGGTCTAGTGTATGATGATGTGAATAGGAATCATAAGTGAGTTTGGGATAAGTTGTAATGGTACAGGTTAGAGTACAGAGGATTTCGTATTGTACTCTAGACTTAACCGAATGAGGAGATTGAAATGATAAATGTTATCTAGAACTTGTCCAATAAGATTTTGACTAGAGTTTTGATAGATTGTGGTGGTGTCCGGATTTATTGAGAAAAACTTCTGGTTTTGCATCCTTTTTCTAGTCTTCTTGTTTGATTAATGTTTACACCACCTGATTTGTAAATGTTGGAATTTGAAATACTTGAATTGTCTGAGACCGACTAGGGTGAGCTCACTTGAGCCTTGAACCTGTTTAGGCGAGTGTGCTCTTACATACACTTAATGGACCTGAATAGACTGAATATATGGTACCTCTTTGATGCATGAGTAAGTAGTTTGATTCGTATAGGACCTGTTAGTGGACTTGAATACTGTGACTACTTGAGAATGTGAATTGCTGGGTATAGGCTAGGCGAGTGAGTTCTTATTCGTACCCGTGCTCCATGAATTTGAAGTAATTGATCCTGCTTCCGGACTTGTATGTTTTTATGTGTGGTTGTAGACCGGCTACTACTCCTCTGTAGCGGTTGAACTGAACTTCTCTGGTGAGACATTGCCTGTTGTGTTATCAAGCACCGCCAGCGATGAACTTCTTGAACTAAATCTCTCTGGTAGGGTATGGCCTGATGTGTTATCAAACACCGCCAGTCGTCTGGCGAGGCATGCCAGTTGTGTTGTCCAGCACCACCAGGGATGAAATTTTTAACTAAGGCTCTCTGATAAATTATAGCTGTTGTGCTAACTTGTTATGTTATTAAGCACCGCCAGGGACAAATACCGGAACTGAGATTCTCTGGTGAAATATAGCCATTGTGCTAACTTGATGTGTTGTCCAGCACCACCGGGGACAAATTCTTGAGACTTTCTGGTGAAGTATAGCCGTGTGCTAGCTTGTTGTGTTTTCCAGCATCAGCAGGGGTAAATTTCCGATCGGAGGCTTCGCTATGTCCTGAATTTCTTCCAAATATCTGGGACTTTGGGTCCAACTCAGGGCTAGTTGTTTGAACCGAGCCCTTTTGCATGTCTTTTTTTTGGTTACCTGTTTAACTATCTGTTGGCCCGTTACAAAGTGATAAGTAGGATTAGAGTGATTCTTAGTACTTGACTGACTTTCGAGAACTATTTTGATCTGATTAGTATAAGTTGGAATGTCGAGAACGACATTCTTGTAAGAGGGGAAGTTTGTGAAGCCCCGAAAGAAGAAGAAAAAGAATTTCTAGTGAACAGTGGGAATCCGGCCGGAAATCTGGCCAGTTCTTGGCCGGATTGCCTTGGAGTTTTGAAAAAAAATTGATTTCGCCACTGCCCTGAATTCGGCTGGCAATCCGGCCAGATTCTGGCCGGATTGTGACGTGGCACCTCCGCAGCCAGGTTTGACCGGCTGTTTTTTTTCATTCTTATCTTGTTTCTTAGCTGATATTTCTTCATTTCTTTCCCTTTGCTTGGCCGGCCACTTTGAGAGGAAAAACCAAGAGAGTTTCCTCAACTTCAACTTTCATTTTTGCTCAAATCTTGAGTTTCAACCGTTAGTTTTGGAAAACTACTCCATACAAGTGTGTACTAAGGAAGAATAAAGGCTTTGGTGGAGTCTTTGGTGTAGGGGAAGCTCTAAGCTATTATCTTTCTTGAGTTTATAAGGTACCTTATTCGGAAAATTCCCTTATTGTCCTAATAATGGTAAATTAGTGACTTATAGTAGCTAAATATGTGGTTTTGTGGAAGATTTCATGATTTTAAGTGGAGTTTGGCAAATTTCTGATTTATTAGTGAATTTTCTGATTTTATATGATAATTGTTGGTTGGTCATGGAATGATAGCTTGATATGGTGTGGCGGCCCCACTTCCCCCTAAGGCGAACCAGAGGGTTGGCGGGTCGCCTGCCTAACTCTCGCCAGAACTCACGCAAGAAAACCGACTAAACCTTTTCCACGTATAACTTAAACCGAAACAAAATTCCTCATCCGAACATGTCACACCTTTAAACGGCCGGAATACTAAAGCACATTAACTTCAGAGATAACATTGACATTGGACATCTGTATGTTCACCCGTAGTACATCTCCAACTAGCTTTACATATAACTACACTTATACTATACAAACCACAAAGTAAACTCGTAAAGGTCAAATAAATTCATACAAGCCAAAACTTAGGGTTTGCACTTTTCCAACTTCAAGTGGCAACCCAAAACAAAAGATACATAGACCGATTCGAAACAATATTTACAAAAGCCAAAAGCAGATTTCAAATCTCTCGAACGCCAATACCTGTTAAGGAAAAATAAATATCGTGTGATGAGCTAAAACTCAGTGGTGCCCAAAACACGCAATCAAATAACTCAGATAGTAAATAATCTTCAAGCTTAAATTCAGCAAGTAGAAAAGCATATAACAGCACAGGGTAGGATACAGGGGCTCTCAGGAGCCATTTCCACGAACTTGATCAAAATTAATCATAGTTGACCCTCCGTCAACTCTCACTATCTAAAGTCCATGTAGATTCTTTTTTTTTCTTAACACACTCCAACCAACTTACTTCCACCGGGCCCGCACACCTCACGAGAGAGTTTGGTATTACTCGAGTATACTTTTTTATAAACTAGTCGAGGGATTCACCCAACGACGTCACAACAAGTGGTTACCAGGTCAGGATAAGAGGCCCTCCCACCCTAAGGTGTGGTACATTTCCCTGCCTGGTAGATTAGTTGACGAGTCCACGCTCCAGTCAACAAATTCAAGGTTTTAGTACTTGAGATAGGATAAGAGGCCTGTAAGGCCTGGTGCAACCCAATGAGTACAAACAATTTCACAATGATGCACAAAGATATATCAAATTTAAGCACAATAAAGAAAACTTAATTAAAGAGAAAAGATAAGAAATGCAAACCAAATATCAATCCAATAGCCTTTTCAATAGATGGCGATGCTAACCAAGATGTACAAGTGAAGGCTCACTCCTTCCTCACCCCAAACACACTTTGGTTGAGCCAAGGAGTTTTACAACTATTCTAGTTAACCCTCAACAACCTACACTTGAAAGATCACTCACCCAATTAAGAACTATTTTATACAAATGAGGCAACCTTCACCAAGGTTTTACCACTTCAAGTGATAGGTTCACCTTCACCAAGGTTTTACTCCTCCTAGAGAGTAACCTTCACTTGAGCAACCTCACAACCCAACTTCCCCAACCCCTTATACAACCAACAAAGAATCTTTCTACTCAAAAATCTCACTTGTAAGCTTGTATTTTGTGTTGGCAAAAGTCATTTGTCTTCTTGTGCTTTGGGGTGTTTATAGAAGGTGAGAAATGGCTCCAAAAGGCTCTCCAACGGTCAAATATTAAATGCTGTCAAAACTAGCCGTTGGCCTGTCGGACGTCCGAACCATCTGTCGGACGTCCGAACCCTGCGTCCAAACCAACTGTCGGACGTCCGAACCCTGCGTCCGAACGTCGTCAGAGAGTCATCAAATCTTTGCGAAATTTCTCGGACGTCCGATGCGATCGATGTGCGTCCGAGGCGTGCGTCCGATCCTTCCGGACGTCCGATGCTTCCTCACGAGCATCCGACAGAGTTTCCTTCTTGATGTTCTTCATCTTTTCGGACGTCCGATAGATTCCTTTCGGACGTCCGACATGAGTGCCCTGTTTTTGCTTCTTCTTTTGTGCCACAAGAATCTGTTCTAACAAATTGCTCACATAAAAACATTAGCCCAAATCTACATTTTGGTTTGTTAATCATCAAAACCAAGGATTGATCGACCAAGGTCAACAAGGCCCTCCCACCCTCAGGTGTGGTACATTTCCCCACTCAGTACTTAAATAATGCAAGCAAGACATTCGAGAAAACATTTCAAGTAAGTCACCACTCGAAAAGACTAGTGCGATAAAATACACACTGCCCACTTCGACGGATCTGGAAAATCACTTTCCAAATATCACATAACAAGTCAAGAAAGCACTTTAACAAGTTAATCATAGAACAAGCACGGACACTCACCAAAAGTGAAGCTCAAAAGTCAATCTGGGAATCGAAGTCCACGCCCTCGCTAAACCCTAGAAATCCAAGTTTTAAAAACTATAAGTTTTCCTATACAACCTCTTGGCTTATATATAGAATATTATCTGGTATATAACTAGTTTATCTTATCGGAATAACTCAATAAATCTCTTAGAATTAAAGCTAATAAAGCGATAAAATATTTCGTATGATTTCTTTAAAGATACCTTTTTTTTTCTAGAGGGTAACTAAAATCAATTTAATTCAAACAAGTTTTCTTGCCGAACAAGTTTTCTAAGCCTTTCTTTTTAAAATTATTAAAATCTCATGTGTTTAACAATTTTTCTCAAAACAACTAGCCAGGAATAATTTTACGAAAAACTTAAAGTTTAGAAATTAATACAATTATTTCCTAAGAGTAATAAAACTAGTTTAAGCAAAGAAAAGAATTAACTAGTTAGCAAGGTTTTTAAAAGTCCCGACATATACTTTAATATTAACGTACTATACTCAACTTATATAACTCGATATTAAGATAAGATATTTCAATAAAGCTTGATAAAAAATACTCGAATTCAAAAGACCAAAACGGACTTCACGATTTCAAATCATTTGCACATTGTATTCCCAGTTGCCAAAATAGCCAAATCACAATTCAAACATCAATTTCACTAGGGTTTCATCAATCATTAGCCCTAGGTCTCAACAGATTCAATCCCAAATAAAATTCAACAAAGAAAGTCCAAGGTATCAAAACAATTCCAAATCACAAACCATGGACCTTCCAAATACGTTTCAGCCAACCACTTGAACAAATTCACCAAAAATTAAACTCTTGCAAAAATTACTCAAATGGCCAAGAGCTTCATCAATCATAGGTCTTGACGACAAACAATCATTCCTTGTAACAATCAACCAGAAATTTAACTCAAACATAGAAGATAAGTCACAGCTAGCTTACACACAACTAACTCTAGAAGTTCAGATTTTCTTTTCTTGCTTCAATAGTCAATAAAATTCCAGCAAATGTCAATTCAAGATGTCCATTAAATCTCCATCTTTTACTTGCTAGAAACACTAAACATAAAGCTTATAATCTGTCCAACATGAAATGAATCAAATAACAAGTAATTCCAGCAAATTCTTCCACCAAGACGTCCCCATAAATCTGACATCATCTAAGATATAATCTTCCAACAATTTGACAGTTTAAATGTGAAACTTTCTCCACAAATTCTTCATTTTTCCACTCCAGCTCAACATGCAGAGTGGAGTTATCATGCTATGGTGTATCTTGTGCAACAATATGAAATTTACAGCCAAAGATTCAAAAGGAAAGTTGGATAAAATTCCGTTTCCTTCTCTCAGCCATGCTGAAAATTTTCAGCAGCAATCCATCTTTAAAGCAAGGAATTCCTCCAATAATCTCTCCATTTCACACTTAAATCTAACATGCAAAAGGTGATTAGCAAGCTACAAGCAAATCTTAAACATCCCATACGAAAATCCTAGCTACAAATTCGAAGAAAAACTAATCAAATGTTCAACCCCTTTCTCTCTGCCGAAAAATTCAGATTTCATCTTTTTTTTTCTTTCTTTTTCTCTAACCACAACTCACATCAGCTTCATGCGTGATCAAAATAATTAACTATCTATCAGTTTTGATCCAAACCAAGTGCGGACAACATAAAAAAATTATCATCCAACCAGAAATTCATTCGATCCTTCTCGGTTAGCTTGCATGCAAGCAGATTTTGTGTTCCTACAACTTTCTTGCTTAATCAAGGCTAATTAATCCTCATGCAGAGCTTGATCATCCAGATTTTGGTTAGTAAATACACATTTAAACTCAAATTATCACAAATTAGCAAACTAAAGCTGAAATTCCAGCTCAAACTCTCGGCAGCTTCAATTCTTTCCAAACCAGTTTTCTTGCAACTCAATTCTTTTTTCCAGCCGCACAATTCCCACATGCATGCCCCTAAACAGCTTCATCAACCAATAAACAACTAATCTAAGTCCAGAAATTACCTCAGCTTGAAGCTTAATACACGCGACTGGCAGTTGAAATATTTTTTTCCCTCTCGGCAGTCCAAAATGCAGCCCGCTAGCTCTCTCTCTCTCTTGCTCAAGCTTGCGACTAGGATGGAGGAAATTTGGCTCTCAATCTCTTCACCAGTTCATGGATGGAAGGAAGAATGAACCGCAAGTCTCTCTCTTCCCTCTCTAGTTTACGGATAGAAAGGAAAAAGAATAAAAGGCTCGGCTCTTTCTCTCTTGCTCTCCACTCTAGGCTCACGGCAGAAAAGAAAATGGAAGATTGATGTTGTGGTGGTTGTGATTGAATTGATCACGGCTGGTTGAGGGTGAAGAATGAAATGGCAGCTCTCGGTGGTGATGGAGGAAGTAATGAAGCTCGCACGGTTATCTCTTGCTCTCACCCTCTCTCGGACAGTTCAGGGTTCGCAACTCGCACAGCTCTCTCTCTGGTTTCCTCTCGTCGATGATATCAAGGCAGGGAATGGAGTGAAATGGAATGGTGTTGTGGGGTGTTGGAGTTGCTGAAATGGAGAGATAAATCGCGGATGAAAGAGATGGAGTGTGTGAGTGGAGAATGAAATGCAATCCGGCAGAGATGAAAATGTTTGTGTTTTAGAGTTGGCCAATGAAGCTTTGGTGGTTGCATGGTAAATTCGAGATGGTGGAGGGCCAATTTGGTCTTTTCACATTTCATCCGAATTTCCACTCAAGTCCTCAATCCTACTCTAATTCCAAAATTTACCCCGAATGTAATTTGAATGCCTACTAGTATACTGACCTCGCAAAAATTCAATTATCGAGATTCAACGTCCTAAACGTAATTATAAAAAGTTTTGACTTAAAACGATTTCGTCTTAATTCTAGGTTTCCGTTAACACCTAACATTATTAACACTTAAAATTAGCTATTGAAATTCAAATAATCTAATATTAAAGCAATAAAATACTCTACATCATGAAATATTAATTTAACTTAGCAAGATTCAAGTAACTTAATATTTGCACAATTAACTTATTTATATATAAAAATTATGGTCACATACTTATTTAAAAACCAACAATAGTAACGGTTATTAAGAGTCTAAAATGCAAATGCAATATGTGTATATTATTATTTTTTTTCAAGGTTCTCACATATGGTATGAAGTGGAGCCTTTGTGTGTTAGTTGTGGTTATTTACGGAAAATTTCAGATTTTTGCGGAAAATTTCAGTTTTAGGGTTTCAAATTTGGGGCTTTCTTATGGTTGGTTATTGAGCTCTTAATTGATTAAGATTTAAGGGTGGTTCGGTGGCCCTAATTAGGTGTGTTTTATAGTTTATGATTTGTATGTGAATATGTGGTTGAATCGAGCTGGTATTTGTGTTGTTTATAGGATGAAAAATAAGAAAATTAAGGGAAAATGCTGTCCAATCTTTGAGTGCATTTGATAGTTTTGTTATGTGAAATATTGAGGTTATACGTGCGAGTTTCACTTGCCTACAGAAATTCTAGCTTGTGTAGGTCAATATCAATGTTAGGGTTTCGAATTGGGGCTTAATTATGATTGGTTTTGGAGCTATCGATTGGCTTAAATTGAAGGGGGTTTTGTGACTTAATTAGGTGTGTTGTATGGCTTATGATTCGTATGTGTACTTATGGTTCTATACAAAGGCTAGTTTAGAAGTGTAATTTCAGTTTTACCTTGTTTCTGGACTCAACTTGGACTGCAAAATTATCCATGTTTTAGACCGAATCAGCCCTTGCCCAAAACATGAAAGTTGTAGATATATGCGTTAGCTATCTACTTGCAAAATTTCAGATCGATTGGAGTACTGTAACTTGTGAAATGACCGAAATACCCTTAACTTCCCTTAAACCCTGTTTTGCGGCTAGTTTCCTTTTTTCTCTAAGATTTCAGTTTTTGACTGTGAAAATGCATGATTTGGCTTTGGAGGTTTTCATAAGAAATGTTGGTATATGTCTTAGCTTCGTAACACCATAAGATTCGTTTCAATCCAATAAGTGTAGTTTCAATTGTGCTTAAAATGCCAAAAGGTGATAGGAACTTGATGCTTTTCGAATTCCTTTTGTTTGACATGACATTTGTAATCTAGGGCTTGGACTTTATCAAGGCAATGATCTATGATGGATGGATCATGAGCTGTGTTTGGTAAGTGATCCCACAACTATTTGCAAATTTACTTTTGAACTATTTCTTGCATTGCTTACTCTATTGCATATCATTTGTGTTTGTGTGTGTGCTATAACATGATTTGGCTCCAATGAGTTCTTGGGAAATCTTGTACTTGGAACCAACGTCTCCACCACTGGTTATTTGGAGCAAATGGCTCTCTTGTATTGTTTGACTTATTGGATCTGTTTGAGCGTTGGAGTTCTAAATACGATGATTTCACTGACTCACAAGAGCAACATACATATATTTGACCACTGATTCATGCTATCATTAATGCATTATTGTGAAACTGGTTGATTACTGATTTTATTGGACACTCGCTGAAATTCTAACTCACCCGAAAATATTTATTTCCCTCCACAGGGCTCGAGGCAAAGGAAGAGTGTCTGAAGGGATATCTCATGTATAATTTGAATTCGATTCACTTGATGAGTATTAGATGTAATATTTGAGCCTGATATTGTAATTGTAATTATTTGAGAACTGAGGACTTTTGTCTTATTCGGGGAATTGTACCACTATTTGAGATTTGTAATGTATGTAAGTATACAGTCTGAACTTGGGCAATGTTATTTCATTTATTATTGAGGATTGCACCCTATATTATTGGATGTGACTGATGTAATTTAATTGAGGACTGTAGTGAGTGAGTGAGTTCTGGCGAGAGTTGGGCAAGCGGTCTGCCGAACCCTTTGGTTCGCCTTAGGGGGAGGTGGGGCTGTCACAGTTGTTATCAGAGTTTAGGCTTTAGATCCCTATAGTGTATTCTAGGCTAAAGTTTAGGATGCCGGACTGTGGGATTGGTTTGAAAGTAGTAAGTGTACGATATGACGTGGTTGCTCCCAAGCATACATCAACCGATTCTGGTACTAGCGTACGACCTGAGTCGTAAAGTTTCTTAGTTTTGGATTCTTGTATTTGAGCACTCGATACTTTTCCTGAGAAAATGCTTGTGAATTTGGAAGGAACACGGTCTAGTGTATGATGATGTGAATAGGAATCATAAGTGAGTTTGAGATAAGTTGTAATGGTACAGGTTAGATTACAGAGGATTTCGTATTGTACTTGAGACTTAACTGAATGAGGATATTGAAATGATAAATGTTATCTAGAACTTGTCCAATAAGAGTTTGGTTAGGGTTTTGATAGATTGTGGTGGAGACCGGATTTATTGAGAAAAACTTCTGGTTTTGCATACTTCTTCTAGTCTTCTTGTTTGATTAAAGTTTACACCACCTGATTTGTAAGTGTTGGAATTTGAAATACTTGAACTGTCTGAAACCGACTAGGCTGAGCTCACTTGAGCCTTGAACCTGTTTAGGCGAGTGTGCTCTTCCGTACACTTAATGGACCTGACTAGACTAAATATATGGTACCTCTTTGATGCATGAGCAAGTAGTTCGATTCATATATGACCTGTAAGTGGACTTGAATACTGTGACTACTTGAGAATGTGAATTGTTGGGCATAGGTTAGGCGAGTGAGTTCTTATTCGTACCCGTGCTCCATGAACTTGAAGTAATTGATCCTGCTTCCGGACTTGTATGTTTTTATGTGTGGTTGTAGACCGGCTACTACTCCTCTGTAGCGGTTGAACTGAACTTCTCTGGCGAGATATTGTCTGTTGTGTTATCAAGCACCGTCAGGGATGAACTTCTTGAACTAAATCTCTCTGGTGGGGTATGGCCTGATGTGTTATCAAGCACCACCAGTCGTCTGGCGAGGCATGCTTGTTGTGTTGTCCAGCACCACCAGGGATGAAATTTTGAACTAAGTGTCTTTGGTGAAGTATAGCCGTTGTGCTAACTTGTTGTGTTATCAAGCACCGCAAGGGACAAATACCTGAACTGAGATTCTCTGGTGAAGTATAGCCGTTGTGCTAGCTTGATGTGTTGTCCAGCACCACCGGGGACAAATTCTTGAGACTTTCTGGTGAAGTATAGCCGTGTGCTAGCTTGTTGTGTTGTCCAGCATCACCAGGGGTAAATTTCCGATCGGAGGCTTCACTATGTTTTGAATTTCTTCCAAATATCTAGGACTTTGGGTCCAACTCAGGGCTAGTTGTTTGAACCGAACCCTTTTGCATTTTTTTTGGTTACCTATTTAGCTATCTGTTAGCCCGTTACAAAGTGATAAGTGGAATTAGAGTGATTTTTAGTACTTGACTGACTTTTGAGGACTATTTTGATCTGATTAGTATAAGTTGGAATGTCGAGGACGACATTCTTTTAAGGGGGGAAGTTTGTGAAGCCCCGAAAGAAGAAGAAAAAGAATTTCTAGTGAACAGTGGGAATCCGGCCAATTACCTTGGAGTTTTGAAAAATAATTGATTTCGCCACTACCCTGAATCAGGCCGGCAATCCGGCTAGATTCCGGCCGGGTTGTGACGTGGCATCTCCACAGCCAGGTTTGACCGGCTGTTTTTCTTCATTCTTATCTTGTTTTTTGGCTGGTATTTCTTCATTTCTTTCCCTTGCTTGGCCGGCCACTTTGAGAGGAAAAACCAAGAGAGTTTCCTCAACTTTAACTTTCATTTTTGCTCAAATCTTGAGTTTCAACCGTTAGTTTTGGAAACTACTCCATACAAGTGTGTACTAAGGAAGAATAAAGGCTTTGGTGGAGTCTTTGGTGAAGGGGAAGCTCTAAGCTATTATCTTTCTTGAGTTTATAAGGTACCTTACTTGAAAAATTCCCTTCTTGTTCTAATAATGGTAAATTAGTGACTTATAGTAGCTAAATATGTGGTTTTGTGGAAGATTTCATGATTTTAAGTGGAGTTTGACAAATTTCTGATTTATTAGTGAATTTTCTGATTTTATATGATAATTGTTGGTTGGTCATGGAAATGATAGCTTGATATGGTGTGAAATGGAGCCTTTGTGTGTTAGTTGTGGTTATTTGCTGAAAATTTCATATTTGTGCGGAAAATTTCAGTTTTAGGGTTTCAAATTTGGGGCTTTCTTATGGTTGGTTATTGAGCTCTTAATTAGTTAAGATTTAAGGGTGTTGTGGTCCTAATTAGGTGTGTTTTATAGCTTATGATTTGTATGCGAATATGTGGTTGAATTGAGATGGTATTGGTGTTGTTTATAGGATGGAAAATAAGGAAATTAAGGGAAAATGCTGTCCAATCTTTGAGAACATTTGATAGTTTTGTTATGTGAAATATTGAGGTTATACGTGCGAGTTTCACTTGCCTACGGAAATTCCAGCTTGTGTAGGTCAATATCAATGTTAGGGTTTCGAACTGAGGCTTAATTATGATTGGTTTTGGAGCTATCTATTGGCTTAAATTGAAGGGGGTTTTGTGACTTAATTAGGTGTGTTGTATGGCTTATGATTCGTATGTGTACTTGTGGTTCTATACAAAGGTTAGTTTAGAAGTGTAATATCAGTTTTACCTTGTTTCTGGACTCAACTTGGACTGCAAAATTATCCATGTTTTAGACCGAATCCGCCCTTGCCCAAAACATGAAAGTTGTAGATATATGCGTTAGCTATCTATCTACAAAATTTCAGATCGATTGGAGTACTGTAGCTTGTGAAATGACCGAAATACCCTTAACTGCCCTTAAGCCCTGTTTCGCGGCCAGTTTCCTTTTTTCTCTAGAATTTCGGTTTTTGGCTGTGAAAATGCATGATTTAGCTTTGGAGATCTTCATAAGAAATGTTGGTATATGTCTTAGCTTCGTAACGCTATAAGATTCGTTTCAATCCGATAAGTGTAGTTTCAATTGTGCTTAAAATGCCAAAAGGTGATAGGAACTTGATGCTTTTCGAATTCCTTTTGTTTGACATGACATTTGTAATCTAGGGCTTGGACTTGATCAAGGCAATGATCTATGATGGATGGATCATGAGTTGTGGTTGGTGAGTGATCCCACAACTATTTGCAGATTTACTTTTGAACTATTTCTTGCATTGCTTACTCGATTGCATATCATTTGTGTTTGTGTGTGTGCTATGACATGATTTGGCTCCAATGAGTTCTTGGGAAATCTTGTACTTGGAACCAACGTCTCCACCACTGGGTATTTGGAGCAAATGGCTCCCTTGTATTGTTTGACTTACTGGATCTGTTTGAGCGTTGGAGTTCTAAGTACGATGATTTCACTGGCTCACAAGAGCAACATACATACATTTGACCACTGATTCATGCTATCATTAATGCATTATTGTGAAACTGGTTGATTACTGATTTTACTGGACACTCACTGAGCTTCTAACTCACCCCAAAATATTTATTTCCCTCCACAGGGCTCGAGGCAAAGGAAGAGTGTCTGAAGGGATATCTCATGTATAATTTGAATTCGATTCACTTGATGAGTATTAGATGTAATATTTGAGCCTGATATTGTAATTGTAATTATTTGAGAACTGAGGACTTTTGTCTTATTCGGGGAATTGTACCACTATTTGAGATTTGTAATATATGTAAGTATACAGTCTGAACTTGGGTAAGTATACTATTTGAGATTTTAGGTATCTAAAACTAGAGATGTATGAATTAGTTAGACCCTTTTGAGCCGATTGGAATGATTGAGGATTTCAAACTAATTTCTAAACTTTCTTTGGAAATTTTAACCAAACTTTGAACTAAGAACAACCTATTAGATATAATGGTAAAATGCAGGTTGGATTTTTGGAGATTTGAACAAAGGAAATAGTGCACTTTGGACCAAAAACATGAAGTATGTCTTGTTAAATCTGTTTTGAATGGTCCTAACTTAGATTCTAGTTTTTAACTTTGAAATTTTAAGGTGGAAACGAATCAAAACTGATCAAAACTTCTCTAGGTTACCTTATCAAAGTTTTACTTATAAAACTCATCCAAAAGCTAGGGTAAAATCAAGGAACTTCATAAGATCTCTAAACTATCAAATCCTAGAAAACTTACTTTATTTACACCTTCATTCTAAATGATTCTTAGAACCTAAATCCCAACTTTTATTGACATACAATCACCTTAAAACTCTTTCTAAATATATATACATTTAAGCAACTTGGATTATATATACATATATATATACACTTTAGTCAAAATAATCATGTGAGCCTGAGCTTCACCAATCACCATTTGGAAAAATTAATATGTTTATAAATATATTTGGAGCTAAGGGAGATTGGGCGAAAGGTTCAAGTACCGAGGTGTGAACTCAAAATACTTTAGGTAAGTGTTTCCGGATTTGTGTGTCTAAACTGCTTATGTTTTATTTAAGTGAAGTTATGTGATAAATGTGCTTATTATGGAATATTGCTAGCGATTCATTGTAAAGTGTATCTCAATTGTCCCTCGCCTTCTAAGTCGGGGGTGTACTTTATTGCACTCGATTAAATTGAGTTTGAAGATTTATAATTGACCAAATGTTACTGTAAGTGTGCATGAACGTAAGTCGTATGTGTACTTTACCATACCGGCTGAACTAAGCCTCAAAACCCTCTGTTCAATGAACTATTTGAGCTAGCAAAGGGTTTGGTCAGATAGGATAGTAGTTTTGGGTAAGTGGTTCGGTATACTCGAGTATTACCCTGAAGTTTAGAGATTATTGAACTGATTAATGAATGTAGGGGATTATTTATTATTTTGGAGGATATAAAGGGGCGATTGTGGTGGAGTGTGCAGTGATATTGAAATGACTCCCAAAAGGAGCTTGTATCCTTTTATATTGAATGAATTATTATATTGTGAAGTGTACAGTGTTGTATAAGTGGCTCCTAATGAGC
This sequence comes from Coffea arabica, assembly GCF_036785885.1. Lineage (NCBI taxonomy): Eukaryota > Viridiplantae > Streptophyta > Magnoliopsida > Gentianales > Rubiaceae > Coffea > Coffea arabica. The sequence goes on along the minus strand of NC_092318.1, from coordinate 34,082,654 downwards.
ACTGTATCCTGTTGAGAGTGACTATACAATGAAGTGTTCTTTACTTTATTCAATGAAGTGGTCTTTTCTTACTTAATTTTGATTACATGTTAAGTGTTTATTGATTATTACTTACTTGGGAAATCTCACTAGGTTTTAGCTCAACCCATTAGTTTGTTTTCCTTACAGGAGTGCAGGATGGATGTGGAGATTTGCCAAAAATTAAGCCCGAGACTTGAATTACACTTGGTTAAATCCCTTGGTATGTAATATTATGGATTTGCCAATTTTGTTATCAGTTGTCAACATTTTCATGGATGCGTTTTGCGATTTTGCACTTTTAGTGCAGAAATTCTGCAATTTTATAAAAATTATGCACTTGACCCCATTTTCTAAAATACATCTTAGATCAATCCTTTGTTAAAGTAACCAATTCATGTACATGTAAAATGATCGAAACATGCATTATAACCCTCTTTAATGCATCAAAAACCATAATTACTCAAAATGAGGTGTTGAGTTCTTTGGTTAAAATTCGTCTTTTTCACCTCATTTGGCCACTTTTGCTTCTATTTTCCAAACCTACAAAAGAAAAACAACAAAATAATTTAAACGCATAATTTAAATATAAAATCACACCAAATTAACATAAATTACCAAAACTTTGGGTTGCCTCCCAATTAGTACTTTTGTTTATAGTCATTGGCTCGACTATATAACCTCACTTTTCAGGGAGGCTTTATTAATGAATACACCATTTTAGGTCGTGGTGGATCATTAAAAGGTGATTTAATAACAAAAGCCACATAATCAAATCATAAGAGAGATGGAAATGGCTTACCTATCTCAAGTGTTTTATGGATATTATCTTGAATATGCATCACTTGAGTATTCACCAAAGGAATGTCCATATTACCTTTTTGGGTGATGATATCTTTAGAACCTACTCGTTCAAAACACTCGTCAAGAGGAGTTAAATATGAATCATTGATGCACATCTCTTGAGGTCCAAAGTTAGTTCTAATGATATTATCTTGTGAAATGAACCATTTCTTATTGAAACACACATTAGATGCACCATTTTCCTCAAAATGCAATCCATTTTCACATACAATATCCCCACCATTCATGCTAGGGTCAATTTGCATATTATTAGAAGAAATAATTTCACACAAAACATGCAATTGGTCTTGTATTCTACCAAAGTGAGAAGCTAATTCATCTAACTTATTCTCAACCTAAGTAAAATGATCCGAGGTTGCATTAGTTAGCTTTTCTATGGTTGAATCAAATTAATTAAAAAATTATTCCGTGGCTAGCTTCCAAGATGGTTTAGAATCATTAGATAATGTTCCACTTTCTAGTTCCCAAGGTAATGATGCATTAGCTAACATTTCTATTGCTAATTCCCAAGATGTCTTAAATTCATTTTGGACAAATTTGAGATGGTAATCATAACAATTTAAAGATTCACTATATGCACCTTGTTATTCCAACCATAATCATGAAAATTACCCCAATTACGGTTGCATTGATCAAAACAATGATTGAAATGTTCAAATTCATCATAATAATCTATATTTTGTGCTTGTCTACATTCATAAGTAATATGATAACCTCCATACAAGTCTCAAATCATATGATTAGAATTAAAAGCATTAATGTTCCTCCTTTGCTCAATCACATGCATCATATTGTCCAAACGAGCATTTAATGCACTAATACCATCATTTTTATACATACATACGGATTTTCATTAGTTACCTCTATTGTAGAAGTGTTGGAAGTAGTCGAGACCCATTACCAAACTTCCTTCACTCAAGTTTTGATCTTCCTTTTTGACTATCCTTCTTAAAACCTAAAGATGCTTTCAAATACTCAAAAGCAAAAACTGATCAAGAAGAATAGTTTTAAAAGACATAAATAAAAACAAGACACCACACACAAAACAAAAGATTCAACAAGACACTAAACACAACAAACGAGACACTTGACACAAAAAATACAAGAAAAGTAAATAACAAATGTCTAAATTACTAAAGTTGTTTTTAACACCGATATTGAACCAACCTTCTCCAACAACGGTGCCAAAAACTTGACGAGTGCGGAGTATGCATACAACAATTAGGCTCAATCCACAATCAAGTTTTTCATTTATAAATCCTAAATACCCCACATGTGATTTTCTGCAAGTATACAGGTCAAGATTGAGTATAGGTATTAAGGGTTGAACCCATAGGAAAGAATGTCAATTATCGAGGATTTTCAAACTCCTTTATTATTTAGACTATCACAAGTGTAAGAAATTAAATCTACACAAAAAACATGAGATATAAGTAATACAAATAATAATAGAAAGCTCCTATAGGTATGAAATTCCTAACTACTCTTGCAAATGAAGTTATCGATTAATTGAATGTGATTATCTTGGCTAGTTATAGCTTAATTTCCTAATACATGTGAAACCTACTCTCGTAGTGAATCAACTATACTTGTAACTAAGTCATACCTACTCTTGTAGTTATGAAATTAACTACAAGGTTATTTTTTCTATGAAATTATATGAATTAAGTCACTAAAACCACAAAGGTGAACCACTATACTCATGAGTATACTCCCTAGGTTTAACACTTCTTTGAATTAGTATTAAATTTCAATTCTCATTGTAAATTTAACACCTTAAGATGATCACAATTAATGACCGATTAATCATGATTAGAAAATCAAAAGTGCTAAATAACTTGTTCAAAATAATATCATCAATTAACCAAGTAAACATCACAAATAAGATATAGAAAATTCATCTATAACTCTAGACATAAACTTTAGCAAAACATGAAAAGAATGAAAACAAGATCCAAACTTGTATTATAACTAAACTTGAACTCAAATACAAAAGAGAAAGTGATAAGAGAGAAGTCACCTTTATCACATGAACTCCAACTCTCCATCTTTTCTCCTCAAATCTTCATCCAAATCTAACTACAAGTACAAGATAAAAAAACTATACTAACTTTACTATACTAATGAACTAATAAAAATTAGTGAAGACTATATTTTGGTAGTGTTTCCAGCCTTCCAAGGTTGTCAAAAATGCTCTCCAAGGGCCTTTATTTATAGAGAATTCAAGGTCGAAATGAGTTATTTTTAGTTGGCAAAATTGGCTCTTGAAACTCCCAAAAGTTGTTTCTACAAGATTTTATACTTGCTTGCTCATATCCAGCCAAAATTCTTGCAGAAAAATTCGTAAAAAAACTTGTGTGAATAGAGAAAAAGTTGCAAAACAAATTGCAACCACAATTGAAGAATACACAGGCTTGAAAATGTACTCTTGGTCGCATATGGACCCCTCTTGCGGTTTTGCGTTATTGTAGGTTTGCTTATTTTTGGTCAGTTTTCAACTTAGCTCCGTTTTTGTACCACATTCAACTGATATTTTCTCAATGATAGAAGCTGAACTAACTCCTATACAAAACATGAAAGTTGTAACCCTTTGAGCTAGCTTTCCATTGCTTCAAGAATCATCCAATTTGGAGCTCTGTAGATTAATAAATGACCAAAATACCCTCGACTAGTCAATCCCCTATTTAAACTTTCAACAACAGAAATGGCTGACTATATTTCGACATTTTGACAAAGAAAACTCATGAATTGGATTTCAATTTTGCATAAAAAAATGAATAGCTATGTAGTAGTTTCAAAATAGCACAAGAATCATCTCAATTTGATACTTGTAACTCAGGATACAACTGAAATACCAAAAGGTGTCAAAGCTGTCTTAATTTGCATTTTATCCTTTGAACATTTTGCACTTCATGTCTTCTTTAAATCACTTCAAATCATCAACAATCATCCAAATATCTTCTCAATTCACTCCATTTGATGATTGAATCATTAAACCTACAAAAACATGAAATTTTTATGATTAAAATCCATAGAAATGCAATTTTTAACACTTAAACCATAAAATGCATAACTTCACTAGAAACTTAGTTAATTAGCTATAAAAGTAAATAAAACACACCAAAACTAAATAATAAAACACATTTAAAATATGTAAAATATATACTTATCAATATTTCATTGAAATCTTACCTCCTTTGTTTCCATATTAAACCATCACATACTAGCACCTACTCCCTAATTTGTACATTTTCTAAATTTTTTTAATTGGTTAATTAACACATGCACGAACCCAAACCATTGTTTATTGATCTTGGTTCTAGTTTGAAAATGAAAACTTAGATTGATCAATTCTTAGTTTTGATGATAACGGAATGAAATATTTATTTGGACTATTATTTTTACATAAGAAAAAATTTAGTACAGGTTTTTAGTTCAATGGAAGAAGAAGAAGGAAAACAAATCAAGAAAGATTGAAAAGTAATGTTGTCTATCGGAAGCTATGATCAGATGCAAGCACAGTATCAAACATCTAATATATCAGCAAGTACATATCAGATGCACGATCGGACACTCATCTCCCCTATTAGCCATTCAATATACATAAAGATAAATTTTAAAATTTCTATTTCTATTGCACATTCATGTTAAACGTTCAACAAACTATTGGTTGCCTGGCAGGGAACTATCTATCTCTATCGGACACTCATACTAGACGCTCAACAAACCATCAGACGTCCAACAACTCCAACAACTTGTTTTTTGATCGTTAGAAAGACTTTTGGGACAAAATTTCACCACTTATAAATTCCTCCAAGTATGAGAAGAAGAGAGATTTTTGTCTACACAAAATACAAGCTTTTAAGAGTGATATTTGGGTAGAAATATACTTTGATTATTGTATAGGTGTAGGAGAGTTGGGTTTGTGCGGTTTCTCAAAAGAGAAGAAGCAAAACCTTTGTGAAGGTGAGCATCACTTGTAAAGTTGTTCTAAATTGATTGAGTGAACTTTCCATTGTAACTAGTTCAGGATTAACTAGGAGAGTTGTAAAACTCCTTAACTCAACTAAAAGGCTTTTAGTGTGAGGAATGAGTAAGCCTTCACTTATATAATTTGGTTAGTATCACCGTCAATAGATGAACCTACTTGGTTGATTCAACTTCAAATTTAAATTTGGCGAAACTTGAAAATTTATTGATTTGCATTTCTATCTTTTACCTTTTCTTTTTACTACTTAATTGTGCAATCATTATTGAGCTTTATTGAATTAATTGAATTATTTGTTTTAGCTTTGTGAGTTTTATTTGAAACATTTTTATTGGGTGAATATTTGCAATTATTTGTTTGATCTATGAACAATCTAATTCACCCCTCTTTAGATTGTTTCAGTCTTACAATTGGTATTAGAAGTTGGTCTCTTAGAAATTAAGTTCAATCGACTTAGGAGAAAAGATCATTACGGCAATCGATTTTGTGTTAGAAAGATTCATTAATAAGCCACCGATTTTTTATGGTAAAAATTGCCTTTGTTAAATCTATTGATTTTGATTTGTGGTATGTTATTATAGATGATACTTATAAAATTTTAATCACAAAGAAAGGAATAACTAGAGAAAAGAATAAAAAAAGCTAAATAAGAATAATAAAAAAATGTTGGCACAAAACGTGCAAGTTATGGATGTTTTTAGTAAAGTTTTGGATAAAAATAGATTAAAAAGAGTAAAAGATTGTAAAAGCACTCAAGAAATTTGGAGAAAATTAGAAGAAACATATGAGAATAAAATTCCTAATTTTAGTGAAGAAAAGGAAGATAGTTCAACTTCAAATTCTAATGAGGAAGAAAATATGAATGATTTAATGGTTGAAAAAAATTGTTAATAGTTTGTATGAAAAGTTAAAAAGAGCTAATGAATTGAATAAAATATTAAAATCTCAATTGAATGAATATGCTTTAGAGTAGAAAATATGAATTTAAAACTCAAATTAGAGTAGAAAATATGAATTTAAAACTCACTATTAATAAGTTGGATGAGTCTTATAAAGATGTTGAAGATACAAATAAGGAATTGAAAAAAGAAAATGAAAAATCAAAGAAAAATGAAGGTTTATGAATTTTTAAAAGTTGAACATGTAAATATTAAGAGGAGAATAGATAATTTGAGTTTGTACTTAAATGAGTTTACCAATAGAAAAGAAGAAAATAAAACTTGTTGTAAAATTAAAAGTGATTTCAAAAAGTCTAGCGATAATAAGAAAAATTTTATTAAGTCTTTTTTTTTTAAATTAACTTGTTATTTTTGTGAAAAACTTGGTCATAAGATTGATACATGTTTTAAGAAAAGAAATTTTGATGGAGGAACAAAAATGATGTGGGTTAAAGAGAATAAATCTATAATTCACAAAGAAAAAAAATTTATAAGAAAAATGACATTGGAAATATGTCTCTAAGATTTAAAGGTCAAAATGATAATAAAGGAAAAACATATTAGTTTGAATAACAAGAGATCACCATTGAAATATTTTAAAGGGAATAAAAGTATTTTTTGTGGTGTTTCAATGTGTAATAACTATAGAAAATTTTCAAAGTCTCAGGAAGATATTCAAGATGTGAGATTCAATAACTATCAATTTGGCTTCTATTCATAGACTTGATTGCACTTATTTGATTATTTGTTAGATAATTGAAAATGTTTTTATTCTTGAAAGTATGTATGATTGTGCATGATTTTACATGATTTATTTAAGGATGATTAGTTAAATAAAGAAATGATTGCAAAAAAAAATTATGGTTCATTGCCTAATATTATTTTGGAAAGAATGCAATGTGGATGATACTTTAACTATCAATAAAAAAAATAATATATATTACAATGTTATCATTTTGAATTTGTTTGTTAATAATATATAAGTTGTTTATTATTGTTACTACTTTTTTTTTTGGCAAAACCCGTGTACGGGTGGGATGCCAACCCCCTACTTTATTAGAAAAACGGAGAAGTTACAAGAGTTTATGGGGGGCAGAAGCCTACAGAAGCCTGTAACAACGGGGATAGGAAACCTACTCCGTTATAACCCGAGATTAGATAGAAGGAACCTCCCGTCGATCCAAATGTAAGGTTGCCTGAACAGCCAGAGGAAGTTGGTGTGTCGAGGAGAAGACAGTGTCCGCGTAGAGCTCTAGTCCTGCTAATTTGTCAGCACAACTATTCGCTTCCCGAAAAATATGGCGCACTGTGAACGATAGCTCAGCTAATAAACCGCGTATTCTATGCAAGGTATTGCACAAAGGACACTTGGATGGGCTCCCAGATAGTACCAATCGAACAAAGACTTCCGAATCCACCTCAACGAATAGACCCAGAAAGGTTTCTTTCCTTACAATATAAGAGGCCATGCCATAGAGAGAGACCTTCTGCCATCAAAGTATCCACCTCCCCAAATTTCTTGTAAAAGGCAAAGATCAGGCCCCCGGTATGGCCACGAACTAATCCACCTCTCGATGCCCTTGTACCAGAGACACTAGCATCTGTGTTGAGCTTAAACTGGTTGAATAGAGGTCTTGACCAGGCTACCGAAAAAACCCTGACCCGCTTAGAACTGTTACCCATTCTTGGAGCCCATGGGTGCTCCAGGTCCCCCATGAAATGTTTTGTATTAAGGACCCCAGCTCTGCCAAGCTGCTTAACAAAACTGTCGATGTCCGCAATGACCTCTCGAGCCTGATACCGTGTCCCCTCATACCTTGCCTGGTTATGTGCCTTCCAGAGAAACCAAATAATAATGGCTGGCATGGCCATGCGTATGTGATTCGGCAGTTCGACCCCGACGGAGCACAACCATGACATGAACATTGCTGAGAGAGAGGAATGCATGAGAGTTAAGATACCAAACTCTTTTGAATCAATCCCAGACCTCTGAGGCCACCGAGCCTGTGAGAAACAAGTGTGAAAATGACTCCTCGTGGGCAAGACAACAGTGGCACTGAGAAACTAAAATGACCCCTCTCCGGCAAAGAGTAAGGTCCAATGGCAAAAAGTGATGTAGGGCATGCCACGCGAACAAAAGAAATCTTCAACAGCAAGAATGTGCTCCACAGAGCCTTATAAGCCAGAGATGAGTTCTTCCTGGATCGTAGAGAGTCCCATGCAAATTTGACCGAAAGTACCTCAAGGTGGAAGGTAGACAGATCATTTGATCATCCAAATGCGAGAAAACCCGCATTTCCAGGATGCAGGAGACCAAGTGCACAGGTAGCCACTGTTGTAGTTTAGTTACGTTCCAATTGTCTTGAAAGATAAACTCCGTAACAAGCATATGTGGGGGATCGGCAAGACCAAGCATCTTCGCCACTATCTCTTTCCTAACCACCGGTCGTGCCAGAAATCCACAAACCCTCTACCTAAGCACCAGCAAATTTGTCTTTCAACAGCGACCCGAACCTCCTCTAACCTTCGCCAAGAGCGAGGGGGCCTATGAACTGTGGCTTTGGTCGGATGCACACCCCTGACGTACTTCTGGTGCACAAATGTGGCCCAGATTGAATCATTCGCCCTCAGCCTCCACCAAAACTTGCAAGCAAATGCAGAACACATGTCCTCAAAAGATCTGAACCCGAGGCCCCCTTCCGCAGTAGGGAAGCATAGCTTCTCCTATGCCGACCAATGAACCCTCTGAGATTCCACCCCATGATCCCATAAAAAGCCATTGCAAATTCTCCCCAACTTGACGAAAATCGCCTTTGAGGGGCGTAGCACTTGCAGCAGGCACATGGGGAGAGAAGAAAGGACATGCCTAAGAAGAATCAATTTACCACCTGCTGACAGCAACTTGGCACTCCAGCTCCCTAATCTAGCCCACATCTCCGTGAGAACCCTGTCAAAAAGTAAGCATGTAGCTCAGCCTCGGGATATAGATGCGCCTAAGTATGTGAACGGAAAAAATTGTTGCTGAAAGCCCAGTGCCGCTACCACCAATTAACGCTGGCCCAGAGACGGTCGATTGGAGAGTAGGAATGTACTTTTATTCGCATTAATCCCTGACTAGACCAACCTTGGTACTGCACAAAAAATGCGGGAAGACTTCCCACACAATCTTCCGAGCAGCGTGCAAAGACAAGGATATCATCCGCGAAAGCCAAATAAGGGATATATGGGCCAGCAGAAGCATAAAATCTCCTCTCATTCTGCAAAAATAAATGATGGATACCTCGGGTGAAACACTCAACCATAAGCACAAAAAGAGCTGGTGAGAGGGGGTCCCCCTAGCGAACACCCGTAGACGACTTGAAAAAATCTGACGAAACACCATTGATGAGGACAGAGAACTAGCAATTGGACAGTGTACGGAACAAAATATCAATACATCACTCATGGAAGCCAAACTGACGGAGCATAAAGATGAGAAAGCTCCACTCTACCCGATCACAGGCCTTCTCCATGTCTAGTTTCAAGATAAGATTGGGGTGGTTTAAACGCTTATCAAGATCCATCGCAAGCTCTTGCGCCAGCAGGATGTTATCAGAAATGCAATGGCCCGGAACAAAACCAGCTTGCCATGGAGAGATGAGCTTAGGGAGAAGCTGGTTAAGTCAGGAAGCTAAAATCTTTTATAAAAATTTAGAGTTTACATTGCCCAAGCTAATTGGCCGGTAGTCCCTTCAACACGAAGCACCCATCATCTTAGGAATCAAAACTATTGTCGTACTGGTGAAATCTCGTGGTTGCTGCCCACCCTGGAAAAAATTGTCGACTGCGAGAAGCAGATCATCCTGTATGATGTGCCAACATGACTAATAGAACTCGGCTCCAAAACCATCCGGGCCGAGCGCACCATCTGCCGACAAGGAGAAAACGATGGCTTTGATTTCGTCACTCGATGGGATTATCTGCAAAGCCTCGTTGTCCTCTAGCTGTAGCTGTGGGAGCAAAAAATCTAGCTGTGAGGCTGCTCGCGGGGAGCAATCGGAGGCGAATAGATTCCAAAAAAATAGCCGAGTGTTGAATCTGGTCCTCGCTATCAAGCCAGACGCCCGAGTCATCCTTAATTCGTGTAATGAAATTGTTGCTACGCCGCTGTTTAACATTGAGATGGAAGAACTTCGTGTTGGCATCACCCTCCTGCAGCCATTTGATTGATGCCTTTTGCCGCCAAAATTCACATTCTATTGAGAGTGCTCCCGCATGAAGCGCTCTTGTTTCTTCCAACCTAATTTTCGCAGCCATGTCCCTAGAGGTATCATACTCTAATTCTCTACGCCGCAGGACCTCTTCTGGCTAGTTAATGGCCTGAAAAATGTTCCCGAAAGTATCCTGATTCCATTGGCATAGTTTGGCTCTAACACACATTAATTTCTGGAAGAATCGTTCCATGCCCAAAGCCTGAATTGGAGCCTCCCATGTGTAGATACCAAAATTTTAATTTAATTTAATTTTATTTTATTTAACCAAAATTCGCAAAATGATAGTTAGTTATTTTTATTAAATTAGGTTCATCATTTTTTTTAAAGAAAGAAAATTTTCACAACTAAAAATTTCAATTTTTTAATCTTTTCAAATTCAATTTTTTTCAAAATAAAATGAAAATTTGCAAGGCAAATCTCAAATAGGAATTTAACATTTTTGTTTACTCTAAATTTTTGCCTTGAAAAGAAAAAAGAAAAACAAGAAATAGGTGGAATGCATGCAAGAAAGCTAAGTGATTTGAGTGAATATTAGCCATGTGTTTTTGTCTTTTTGCACACCACAACACTTGCAAGAGATTAGGTGGCAAGGACAGCTTTTGAATTGGAAAAAATCTGGAAAAGAGAGGAAGAAACCAGGGAGGCTTTGGACAAGAAGAAGAAAAGAAAGGAAGAGAGGAAGGAAAAAAAGGAGAAAAAAAGAAAAGAAAGGGGGAAAAGGAAGGAGAAAAAAGAAAGAGAGGAGCAGGAGAGAATCTGGGAGAGCAAGAAAGGGAGAGAGAGAGACAGCGATGGAAAGAAAAACAGCAAGAAAAGAGAGAAAAATCGAGAGGGACAAGGGAAGAAATTTCTGGAACGAGGTTGGCGAACCAGCCTACTTCCGGTCAAATTCCGACCTAACCTCCAACCCTTAGAAGGATATTTCTTTTTCTGCACCTTCTTTGGATATCCGAGAACAACTTTCGTTCAGCAATCGTCGAGTGAAAACACCTCCAAGGCAACTAAATTGGGGCTCGAAGTCGTGGGTTCGTCATTACTGAAATTTCTGCAACAAAGCTTCCTGGGCTTCATTTTCCAAGAACCAGCACAATTTCTTGGGGTATTTCACATTTGTTTTACTTCACCAACGTTCTCAGGTAACTATGGTTTCTCTCCCTGTGAGTTTAACACAATTTTCATGAAGATTTAGGTCCATTTTATATGATTTTTTTAAAGATTTGCCGTTTGCATTTTTCTTGTTTTTTTATGCATGAATTATTAGATTTCCTCCATGTTTTGTTTGTGATTGAATGTGGTTTTGGAGTAAATGAGACTTGGATGTTGTTGGAGATTGCATATGGTCCCATTTTGTTTCTGAACTTGGCTATTCGGACGGAAAGTCTTGCTGGAGATGAACCTAGCAAAGTTGCAGAGCATGAAGTGAAGAAGAAAGCTTTTTTGATGGCTTTGCATGAATATTTTCCAAAATTTTACTTTAGCCCCACAAGTTCTATGCAATGCTACTATGGCCCAAAAATCTGGAGGATCAGCCATTCTTTCGCCACTTTAAATCTTAAGTGCCTTTGGCATGTTTTAATATGATTTTTGAATAGATTATCTATGAATTTTAGGGTGTAAATTACGGTTTAGCAATTTAAAAAGATTTCATGGCCTATTGGGTTTAATAAAAATAAGAGGAAGGTTGGTTTAGGTTTAATTTGGTTGGGTTTAGTAAATGAACTTGGTTTATTTTAGTTGGTTTTTGGCTTGGGTTTGGGATGTTAGAGTCCATGTAATCTGATTGAATTGATTTAGTAAAAAGGGTGGGCTGACCCGCTTCGTTTTCTTTGGACTCTCGGTCGGGCCAAGATAATCATCTGACCCAAATGCTAATGAAGATGGCCCAATGGCCTGTTAGCTTAGGAAAATCGGATCCAAACATTCCATTTCAGTCCCTGTACTTTTTAATCTAAAAACTTTTAATTTCTTTCAATTAGATCCCTGATTTAATTGCAAATAGGTCCCTAAACTTTATTTTTCTTTCATTTTGACCTTTGTTTTTGTAATAATTCAATTTGACCCCCAAATTTTTCTTAATTTTTGCAATTAGGTCCCTGATAGTTATGATTTCTAAAATACATGTTGTTTATCTTCTTTAACTATTAATTATATTTCATTTGAATACTTCAATTGATAGATTTCATGTTTATTTCCATTTCTTTATGATTTATTTGTTAATTAAATTGGTGCCTTGATTATTTTTGTTAATTTTGGAGTTAAATAGAGCAAATCCAACCCCCCATTAGCTATTACTTTAAGGGAGGTATCTTCTTGTGGTATTTTAAATCCTTTTATGTGCTCTTATGTGTTTTTATGTATGTAATTGCATGTTTTTGAGTGATTTTTCTCTTAGTTTCGTTTTAAGTTTCATATATTTAATTTAATTTTAATAATTATTTGAGAGGCATTTAAATGCCAAATTGTAATAGATAAAGGTTCAACACATGTATTTAGATAGAATAGGTAATAGATAGATTTTAATTTTGTCAAAAATGTATTTAGTTAGATAAATGTAATAGTCAGGTTATTATTTTGTTCTCCCCCATAGATTGTAGTTAGGGCCCGAATGTAATAGTTAGGTCTCTATTTGCTTTTATTTGTTTGTGTGCTTGCATGCTTGTGTGCTTATGTGTTTACTTGCTTTCAATAGAATTTTTACATTTAGAAATTATGCCTATGTGTTATGTGATCTATGTGTTATGGATTGGTTATGATTGTGGTATATGGATTGGTTATGGCCGGAACTTACCTTTTCTTGAGAAAAGACAAGAAAATAGCTTTTAAACTTACCAAAGTCATGTTTGATTTGTCTATAGGGATAAAAGATAGGCAATGCTCTATTGTTCCAACTATCTTAACTGATATCTTTGCAGCTTGCACTACTTGCCAAAGGAGTGAAAAATTCTTTCATGGATCAAATTTAGTTCTACACATGTGGGCTACGGAGCACTTTATGAGACGATCACCTATTCCTGATAGTTTGCCAATGTCTGGGTATAATTGGATATTCACGCATCACAAGAGGGTTAATGGAAATGGTCTGCCAAGTAATGCATCTGAGTATGTGGATTTCTTAAAAGCTTGCCTGATCAGAATGTTAGATGGGTTTTAGATTGGACTAATTGTGTGAAACCCGTACTTTGCACTAGAGCATCAGAGTTCATTCCATTGTTAGGCACCCAAGGTATCATGGTTTATACTCCGAAGAGGTTTCTCCGACAGTTGGGCCGCATTCAAGAATTGCCGTATATATATGATTTAACCGAATTCACCATTGTTTTTGACAAAGGGATCTGTCTAAGTAAAATTCCGATGAAGACTCCTATCATTGAGGCCTGGGGGACATTGTCCGACGACGAGCACGTCAAGTACATTCCGAAACTCAAGCAAAAGGGTTTAATAACTCCACAGTATGAGGATTGGCTTAAGGGTTTTGGTACGCAAGAATCGCAAGACGAACCATCCGAGGAGGTCAAGAGATTGATGGCCATTATTGAAGCCAAAGACAGAGAAAATTTGCAACTAAAAGAATCCGTCAAAACTAGCAAAGAGATGGCAGAGAAACATAAGGGGGCATATGAAAAGATGCGAGAGAAACACCAAGAATTGAAGAGAAAATGTGGGGAACTGTACGATCAAGTAGAGCACATGAGGAATCCCTATACCAGAGAATCCAAAGATGTTGTAATAGATAGGTTGAAAGATTTAATGACCTTGCACGAGACCATCCCCGATAAATGATGTAAATAATATTTATAAAATTGAAAATTTGGAAATTTGAAATGACTTTTCTTTCATGTAAAATAGTGGTCAAAAGCAGATTTGATAAACGGGACCCACTTCGAAGGTGTTGCATCATGTTAGGCCTATCCTTGGCACAAAAAGGGCTCCTCAATAGGACATGCATTCAAATTACTTTAATTTTTACTAACTCGTATCTTTTTCTTTTTCTTTCTTTTTGTCAGCAATTAATCAACTGGGGAATCTAAATAGGTTTTTCCTAAATTTTCAGGTAATTGCAAACATAGTTACACAAAGAAACCCCATCATTACACGATTACGTAGTCGAGTTTTGAGAAATAGTGTAAACATGAATGCACATCCTGAATCATCCTATAGGTCTGCAATGACATCATCAACCGACTTAGCAAATCTGGGAGCTCAACTGAGCGAAGTGTTAAACAAATTCAGTGAGTTAAGCATGGAGATGGCCGCACAACGGCGTGTGATTGATCAGTTGGTTGCTGGTAGCAACAGCAGTGTCCAGCATGATCCCCCACATGCTAGTCAAACTGAACCGCAACCACTACTCCTACTCCATACTCAAACCTCTTTTGCTCCACATTTTGTAAATTCACCTGAGGAAACTTTCACCTATACCACTCATGGCCTACCACATACCTATGTATCCAATATCCAAATTAATTCTTCTCACATTCAAACTCCTCAAAATTATCCACCTGTTAGTTTGAACATGTCATTTGAATCTCAAGGACTATATTATTATTCCACTGCGGAACCATTCACGCTAGATACCGCTGCACAAGGAAAAGTTGAAATAGGAGAATCCTCCACACCAATTGACAAGAATCTGTTAAAGAGGTTGGATCGGTTTGACGAGTTCATGAGAAAGAGCCAAAACTTGAACAAATAAAGAGGTTTGGACTATAATGAATTGTGCCTATTTCCTGATATGCGACTGCCTGTGGGTTTTAAAACACCTAAATTTAGTAAGTGTGACGGAACGGACAATCCCAAGACACATCTCCGAATATTTGCAAACAAATTAAAAAAGCCAGTAAATGACAAGAATTTGCCAGTTCGATTGTTTCCCGAAAGCTTATAAGGCGATGCACTGGATTGGTACTCCAATTTGAAGCCTGATGAGATGAGGACATGGTTGGATTTGTCAACCGCTTTTGTAAGACAATATGAGTATAATTGCGAACTTGCTCCGATGAGGACTACTGATGAGCAACCCTAGGGGAAGGCCCTCCTAGAACCTCCCAACTTTGTTGTGACGCCCCCGCTTCTCCCAAGGGCGAACCCTAGGGTATCGGCTGGCCGCCTGCCCAGCTCTCGCCGGGACTCAGTCGATCACTTCCATTCCTCAAACAGATTACAAGAATAAACCTCAAATATTACATCAAATTCTCCAATAATTACATGTCACAAATGCAGCGGAAACTAATTCCCAACTATACATTAAATGATTCCAAATCCAAACTGTACAAGATATAAGCCATCCAGCCACGTGAATAAGTACTACCAGCCTTCCTTTGCCACGAGCCCTGTGGAGGGGAATAAAAATATTTTTGGGGTGAGCTAAAAGCTCAGCGAGTAACCAGTAAAATCATTAAACAAATATATTTCACAATGTTGCATTTCGATCATTTCGATGATGTCATGATTCAGAGATCAAATGTTCGTTTAGTGCTCTCGTGAGCCAGGGAAATCATAGCACTTGAACACCCAACGCTCAAATAGATCATTTAACATTAACATTAACATTAAGAGGGAGCCCCTTCTTGAGCTCCAGATAAACATGAACATGAACCATAAACAGAGTGGAGACGTTGGTGTCCAGCACAAGACTTTCCCAGAACTCATGGAAGCCAAATCATGTCATGAACTCACATGTAAGCACGCATGATATGCAATCGAGTGCATAATGCAAGAAACATTTCACAAGTACTTTGGAAATAGTTTAGGGTCACTCACCTCCATGGCTCAGAAATCATCCATCAAATATCATTGCCTTGCTCAAATCCAAGTCTGAAATCACAAACTCAATGCAAACAAGTTCCTTCAAAGTTCGGACAGCACTTCCCCTAAATTTGCTAACTTTTCCAGCCATCATGGCTTCATTATTTCCTCATCCAGTCCCAAAGGTACACACACAACAACAAGTTCATCCAATAGCCATTCAGCAAGCTCCAAGTAGTACTAGTACAAATCAAGCTAGGGAAAAGTCCGGAAATGAAAGTTAAGCTCAAAACCAGAAAAACAGTTTTGACGTCATTTTACGGTAATGGCACCAAAGGTACTACGATGGTCGGATGAAGGTTCAAGATACACCATTTCGAAGCTAAGAGATAGGGCTACAATATTTCAGAAGGTCACTCAACCCAGTTTCTAGTGTAACCTGGTCAAAAATGCAAGATACCATACCAGAATCACAAAAACAGATTCACAGAACGCATTTTAGCGGAAACATCATAACTCAGGCTCTCCAAGTCCAAATCTAGAAATTCCAAAACCAGCTGAAAGATAAAAAACAGGGCTAAATTTCATCAGAAGACCTCAACAACCGATTCTGAAGCAATTCCAGCCAAAACAACCAATTACAGGCGCAATTCTTACATTCGGGTAAAACCAGAATAGCAATAGTAATTTTGACTTTTCTGACTCTACACTACTCCAATTGACCTGAATTTTGCAGGCACCTCTAAAATATCATTCCCTACAACTTTCATGTTTTAAGCCAAGGCCAATTCGACCTCTAACTAGGAGCTAAAAATTCGGGCAGAATGTTCCTTCACAAAACCTAATTTTCTGAAATTTCTTCCAAACTAGAAATTGGTTGCAATTAATCACTTTTTCCACCTCATAGAGTCCTTAAACATCATTTCCAATCATCATACATGACCACATAATCATGTTCATATGAAAACAGAAAAATCCCCAATAATTATAAAACTTCACCAATTCAACCAAAATCAAGATATAATCCATAAAAGTGCATCTTATACCACCACCAATCATGAATTGAACATCAATTAAGGGAGGAGAGTGGTTCTTCACAACTCACCTTAGCCATACAAGAGATAGAGCAACAAATCACCTTAGCTTTCCAAACAACTCCACAAAACACCTCAAGACCACTTAGCAAAGAGATTTTATGGAATGATTTGGAGTTTTATTGGTTGGATTTGAAGATTGAGCAAGAAATAGAAGGAAGAAATTGAGAGCTTTTCTTTCTTTCTTGAGCAAGAACATTCGGCCAAGAAGCTTGCAAAATGAAGCTTATTTTGATCAATTTTTTTGTATTTATTTGGTAAAGGTAAAGGTAAAGTCAAATGGTCAAAGTCCAAGATTAAATTAGATGGTGACACTTGTCACCTTTAGGTTTAAAACTTATCTTTTTGTCTCTCCAATACAAATATCTTAACACTTTGTAAAATAATATCACTTAATACAAAAATCCAACAAGTTGTCAAAAATATATTGCGTTTACCGCACTTGCGGGTCGCACGTTCAAAATACGCTCTTAATTTCTCAAAAACTAACCGATACTAGAAAAATCATTTTAAAACTATCTTTGCTCATAAACTTTATCTGGAGAAATTTTCTAATAAAGAAAATGTAGAAAAGGCGGGCGATTAAGTAAAATAACCCTAGAAAATTAGAAAATTTTTCGGGTTCTCACACTCGTACTTTTCAGGGCGTCACATTTGTAATATCAGAGTTTGACCTTTTCTCCCAATGAAAATTGAACGCGATTGTTCTCATGAACTCAAGACCTCTGGCACACGAAGGTAATTAGCAACCTTAAGCAAATAATAATGGATGAAGAGACACCACGATTAGGGAACAAACTAATCGATAAATTCTGATTTGAATGCTAAGCTATGAACTCAAGTATTCAAGAGTAAGTTCGATTAAGAACTTGAAGAAAAATTCCTCCCCAAAAACGTTGGAAGTGTGGGCTATTTATAGCCTTACATAGACACAAGACTTAATGTGTTTTTGAATCACTTATGACCTAAATTAAATGACAATAAAATAAAGTAACTAGATAAAGTGACTATATGGGCAGACGACTTGAGCTTATAAAGCGTGCCCACGCTTTCTAATGACTTTGCTGCGGTGAATTAATTTAATGGCAGAAGACGTGTCCTTATAAAGCATGCCCGCGCCTTATAACGTCTTTGCTGCGATGAAGCTGAATGGACTATAAACTGAGCCTTCAAGCTCCTCCGCCTTCACTTGAATAATGTGAACAAGGTTCGAACTAGACTTCACTCGACTCCAAGGCTTGAATTAGAGTGTAACAAATTGCTTCATTTCAATCTCATGAATAACATCATGAATGGGGGATCCGGATCATATCATTCCTCTCCTCTTGAAACACTTGAGAGGACTAAAAGGAAATCATTTAAGGATCATAAGACATATGCAAAACGATGGAGGAAATTGGCTACCAAGATGGAACCTCCTATGAATGAAGAAGAAATTGTTCGTACGTTTATCAAAACTCATGACCCGTCATATTTTGAGAAAATTTTTCGCATGACTGGATTCTCATTTGCAGAAATTATTAACAAATTGGAGGAGTATGATGTTGTAAGGATCGAAGACAACCTAAGAGGGGGGTGAATTAGTTAATTAAAAACTAACCAAGTTATGAGATACTTTTTGGTTGAATATGAAATTTACCCTCTTTTCGAGATGACCACACAATGGAATAAATAATGAGAAAGTACAAATGCTCGTAAGTAGAAGAGATGAACAATTTATATTGTGATATAGTAAATAAAAGAGATAGAATAGCAAACCAAATTTCAAACTCCTCTTGAGTTTGAATATCATTTTATAGAGAAAGCTTTTTCAAGTTGATCGATTACAACCAATCTATGTGTACAAAGAAAGGATCATTTCCTCCTTGCCCCAAGCCACGCTTGGTCAAATTAGGAAGTTTTACTATCACTCAGATAACCCTCACAATGCTACACTATTGAAGCAATTTTCTCACACAAGAAAAGCTTATCCGAAATCTACACAACTAAGAGTACAAATCTTCTTTGAAGAGAATTTTCTCACTAAAATTGCTCTTGATCTTTTGTAGTCTCAATATGCAAACGTATTTTGAAGTGGTTGACTTTGCTCTATTTATAGGAAACCAAAAAATTCCTTTATTAAAGCTTCCAACGGATAGAAGACAGCTGAAGAGTCAACTAGCCGTTGGTAGTGTCGAACGTCCGGTAGTCTTGTTTCTTGTGTTCGACAGCAGGCAGAGAGCAAGAAAGATTTTCTTTAATTCTTTCGGACGTCCGGTACCTCCAAAGTTTGCGTTCGAAAGCAGATGGTAAAGTTTGAGAATCCTTCTTCAATTCTGTCGGACGTCCGGTATCACCAGTGTTCTGCATTCGAAGTGTTTCACAATTTATCGGACGTCAGGTGCTTCAATGTTTTGCGTCCGATCGAGGTCAGTGAGCTTAAGGAAGTGTTTTGATTTGTTTCGGATATCCGGTGATGGAGTTCCTTATGCCTCCGAAGTTGCACAATAATTGTCGGATGTCCAATCCAATCTTTTTGTGCGTCCGACAGCTTCATCTTTGAACCTGATTTGCTTCATTTCTAAAAAAGTCTTTGAGAAGATATTAGTAACATCCATTTATTTTGTAATCATCAAAAGCTAAGAACTGAGATTAACAATCTCTCCCTTTTTGATGATGGCAAAACAATGGATGAAGGAAAATAATTAAGTTAAAATGCCTCCTCACTTAATGCATCAAGAAAAGGTAGACACTCCCCCTCAGAATAGCTCCCCCTCACACATTTACCATATTACATTTCCTGCAGTAACTTGTTATCATTTCTTCCCCTTTTTATCATCATTAGAAGATCTTAATAGCCAGTGACATTAATACAATTCAAATCCAATTCCAATCCAGTATCCAACATTCAGAAACTCAACATCAATGTCATCAGTAATATCATTGACCAAGAATATCGAACAGAATCAGCAATCAGCAAACAATGTCAAAAATCAGAAGTCACAGGGATACCAAGCACCCAAAAGCAAACAGAGTTAATCAACAAAAAATAACCAACAAAATTAACCAGAAACCATTCAACATAAAGAAGTTAACTGAATAGTTTACAAGTCAGAAGAGTTAACCAAATAACCAGAATCTTGAGTACAGAGTACTTGAAATGTTAAAATGTAGAAGATGCGTATGTCTATTATGAGATGCCTACTTAAGCATGAAGTGCACGTGCCTAGAGGTGCCTAAATTGTGATCTTAAACGATCCGGGCCGCCTCCTAATTAGGCGAAACTGAGCAGGATCCACATCTTCTTCTTCAATCTCCTCATCATTATTACTGTCTTCAGTTGTTGGAGCTTTTCCCTTATCCTTTGGCTGAGAACTGGAAGCATGAACTTCTGGATTGGATTCAGTATGTGGAGTGTGTTCAGTTGGCCCAGTTCTAGGCTCCTTTCGATGTACATTCTCATCTTCTTGAGGGGTAGGAGGTACAAGTAAGTTCCTTTTGTCAATGAAAATGGCTTGTTGGTCAGGTGACATGGTTATCATCAGACCATTTTCAAGAAGTAGGATATGTTGTTTGAAATTCTCAAGCAAGGAAATGACCTCATGAGTGGATGAGGAAGAATGAGTGAGTGACTTTCTGGGATGAATGGTAAAAGGTGAAACAAACTGTGACTGATCTCAAGGAGTTCTAGGGGTGATAGGGGTTTCATGACGACTCTTAGTCTGAGACTCCAACACAGTTTCCTTGTAGCACCATTTACCATAAAAAAATCTCAGATGTTTTCTTGCAAAATAATCTTTTGAAAAAATAGTGGATGCACCCTCCTTTGGTGACACCCCAGTGAAGGGAATCTTAAAGTGAGCAAAGATTGGTGTTAAAAAATTTTCATAGAAAAGTTTCCTACGGCTGTAAGTGCTGATTTTGAGCAGAAATTTGCACATTACAAAACCAAAATTAATGCGAACTTTTTCAACAAAGTAGTAAAACAGGTAAAGTTTCATTTTGTTGGCATCTGTCCTATGACCATCAGTAGGAACCAACAAATTCGAAATGATTGAAAAGATGATCAGATTTTGAGGACTGAGATCCTCTAATCTAGCCTCAGCAAGAGTGTTAAAGTGTGTACGAAAATAAGTCATCAGTTTTGCAATATGAAAATGATGATAGGCAGAAGGAAATTCTTCATATGAGAAAAATTTTACAATTTTTCCTTTGAAACCATTTTCAATTTTGATTTTCAAAATAGCATTGACAATATCAGGATTGAGAAAAATATCAACTGAATTGACTTGAGAAACAAAATCAGTGTGTGAGGTACCCTTTCTCAGATTAGCAAAGAATTGGTGAAACATGTCAGGGTAATAGGTATTGAAAATGGTCAAAATATGAGTCCATTTCTGGAAGGCAAAAAGTTCAAGAGTAGGTTCAAGGTCAAGATTACGGAATTCAGAAGGGATAATGGTTCTCTGAGTGATGAAACCTTTATGAGAAATCCATTCGAACCTATTCCGGGCATCATCATCAATGAATTTTAGTAATGGGGTAGGTTCCTCTTCAATTTGAGTCTCAGGTTGCACATTGGCAGTGCGTTTCCTCTTTCCAGTATGTTGAACAGTTTTTACATCAGTCTATCCACCAGCCCTTATTCTTGGTGACTTTCTAGTGGAAGGTTCAGTGGTTTGTTGTTCCTCAGGTTGAGCAGTCCCCTTCCTTTTAGCAGATTGTTGTCCCTTTTTACCACGAGTTCCAGTCCCTCTTTTTGGAGATTTAGTGGTGGAAGGCTCAATAGTTGGCTCATTATTATCACTTTCATGAGGCAATTCAGTAGGCTGTTTCTGAATTTGTTCAGTAGAAGTCTCAGTGGGTTGCCTATCCTCAGTTTGGGCAGATTGATTCTTTTGGGCAGAACCTTTCTTTTTTTCACTTCATTTTTTTGTCGCCCTTTTGGAGATTTAGTGGTAGAGGGCTCAGTAATTTCAATATCTTCATCCCTCAACTTGAATCTGGTGGTGCGTCCGGTACTCACAGATCCTCCTCTCATTCTCACCATGATAAAATGCGTGATGATATTGATGCAAAGTATGATATGAGTATGTATATGATGATCTTAGAGTACTAATGAACTACAATAAATGTTTGAAACGTTCACAGAGGGTGAATTTTGACTCACTAGGGTTTCAGACGAGAATTTGGGATTTTGGAGTTGGTTGGCAGATATAGGATATTATGAAAGCTAAGGGGCACGCAAAAGAGATGTGATGATGTTGGACAAATCAATTTTCTTGGCACTTGTTCTTAAGAGAGATGAATTTTGAATGTGAGAGGATATGAAGGGTTGTGTCCGACAAAGCAGTTGAGAGTGAAATAAATGAAGGAGAGAAGTTCTTTATAATACTCTTCTTTCGAGTGTCGGACGGCTGATCGAAGTGAAACGGCGTCCGACACTATCGTCCGAAACAAAATTTTCTGGAAAAGGGCTTAGAACACTGTCGGACGTCCGTTCATCAGGTATCGGATGTCCGCTAAAGTGTGACCAGATAATTTTCAGAAAAACTTTTCAACAACGCCAAGTTTTGTTCTCAAGAATACAAACTGATGCAGTGAAAGGGCTTTTGTGAGAATGCCAGCACTTTGATTTTTTGAACAAACATATTGCACACAAATTTCACCTTTTTGGACAAGATCTCTAATGAAATGATGCTTTATATCAATATGCTTTATCTTAGAATGTTGAATGAAATTTTTTATCAAATTTATGGCACTTGTATTATCACAATACACAGGAACACAATCATATGCTAATCCAAAATCATTCAAGGTGCTTTTCATCCACATTAATTGAGCACAACATGCCCCGGCGGCAACATATTCCGTTTCAGCCGTAGACAATGAAATAGCATTTTGTTTCTCACTTAACTAAGACACTAAGCAATTACCAAGAAAGTGGCATGTACCACTGGTACTCTTTCTATCTACTCTACATCCACAAAAGTCAGCATCCGAAAAATCATATAAAGAAAATTCATGACATCTAGAATACCAAAGACTATAGTTCAATGTTCCTTTCAAGTATCTAAAAATTCTTTTCACAGCAAGCAAGTGAGATTCTTTTGGACAAAATTGGAAACGAGCACACAAGTAAACAGCAAACATGATATCAGGTCTATTTGCAGTTAAATAAAGTAACCTGCCAATCATACCTCTATACTTCTTTTCATCGACATTTATTCCTGCTTCATCCTTGTTAAGTTTGGTAGATGTGCACATTGGTGTTCCAACTTGTTTTGATTTCTCCATACCAAACCTTTTGAGCAGCTCCTTAGTGTATTTAGTTTGATTAATGAATGTTCCTTCTCGAGTTTGTTCCACTTGAAGCCCAAGAAAGAAATTCAATTCTCCCATCATGCTCATCTCAAACTCTTTTTACATAATAGTGGAAAAATCCTTGCACAAGTATTGATTAGTAGCACCAAAGATAATATCATCAACATATATTTGCAAATTAGTAGATCATTGGAAAATTGTTTGGTAAAAAGAGTGGTGTCTACAATGTCCCTTTTAAAATCATTTTTAATCAAAAAATCACTTAAGCGTTCATACCATACTCTTGGAGCTTGCTTTAAACCATACAAGGTTTTTGAGAGATTAAACACATGATTTGGAAGCATTTCATTTTCAAAATCGGGAGGTTGATCAACATATACCTCTTGATCAATAAAACCATTTAAGAAAGTACTTTTAACATCCATTTGAAATAATTTAAAATTCTTGAAACATGCAAATGCCAAAAATATTCTAATTGATTCTAGTCTTGCTACGGTGATGCGGATACGGGTGCGCAACAACTTCAACCTTGGGTCAAGGACCCTTTGATCAACATTGGTGGTCCGATGACAAGATCAAGAACCAAGAAGGTGAAGGAAGCTTTACGAGCCTTGATCATTCACCATACAAGCAAGGAGCAAGCTAGGTTTGAAGATTTGATGGACCATGAAGTTACTTTGTTCACTTGTACGTTTGAAGTGAAGGAATGATCTCATACTTGTTAGCTTAGTTGGTAGTTGTTTTAAGACTGTCTAGTTTAGTAGTTGTTAGGCGTTGAGTATTTTATTACTTATTGGGCCTTATCGGAAAGCCTTAAAGAGCTGGCTCTTTATGCGAACCGAATTCCTATTCCAGGTTTATGTGGGCCGGATTTGCCCTAGTTTTAGCCTATAAAAGGCACCTATTGTATGAGCGAAGGGAGAGATTATTACAACCAAAAATCGTGAGGAATTTTCCTTCAAGTTCTTAATCGAACTTACTCTTGAATTCTTGAGTTCATGACTTAGGATTCAAATCAGACTTTATCGATTAGCTTGTTCCCTAATCGTGGTGTCGCTTCATCCATCCTTATTTGCTTAAGGTTGCTGATTACCTTTGTGTGTCAGAGGTCTTGAGTTCATGAGAACAATCGAGTTCAATTTCTGTTGGGAGAAAAGATTCAACTCTGATAATTACAAGGTTGGGAGGTTCTAGGAGGGTCTTCCCCTAGGGTTGCCTATATCAGTTGGTATCAGAGCATCAGGTTAATTCTCTTTTAATTGAAGTTGTTCATATCTTGTTAGTTTGTGTCCTTTGTCAAAAAGAAAAAACTGTAGCGATTACTGTTCATCGTTACTGTTCCGAATTACTGGTCATCGTACTGTAGCGTACTGTTCACGTTACTGTTCACCTGAGTCAAAAAAAAAATCTGTTTGGGTGTTGTCTTTTTTGTGTTTTCTGTCCAAGTTCTTGGGTTTGTTATACTTGTGTTTGGGTTATTAGGGTTTAAAGACAAAAAAAAAAAAGAGTCACGTACCTTATATTGTTTTAGTGTCCAAGTTGCTGGAGTATTGCTGGAATTTTCTTTTGAGTATTGCTGAAATTCTGTTTTGCCTATTTCTTGAGAATTGGTTATTGTTCTTGCAAACCCTAAACTCCACAACGCAATTTGGGGAAATTCTTGAGTTTCTTGAACAAATTCTTGAAATTCTTGGACCACCAAGTCTTGTTTTGAAAATTCTTGAACAATAAACCAAGAACTAGGGTTTTCTTGGAATTGGCATAACCTTTCATCCATTTTCTTGAACTTGTTGGTATGATCTGAATTTGTGTTCCTTGAAGAGCCGAAAAAAAAATGAAAAAAAAAAAAGGAAGAAGAGAAGGAATTGGCTCTCATACAAAGGAAATCAAGTTTCCAAAACAAAAAAAATCGTGAGTTTCCAATTCTTGGTGGGTTCCCAAATCTTGGTTAGTCTCCAAATCTTGGTTGATTTCCCAAAAACTTGAGTTTCCTAATTTTGATTGGTTTCCAACTCTTGAGTTCCAATCTTGATTGAATTCCAAAGACCCCAAACGACCTAACCAGCCCCAAACACACCCAATTCCGTTTTCAAAACCAAACCAAACACCTTAGCCCAAACCGCCTTGGGAGTTCTTGAGTTTCTAAAATCGGTTGAGCTAGTTTTGCAATCCGATTTGACTGAAATTTGAGGACTGGTTCGTACATTATTTGAGCTCCCCAAAAGCACCATTTATACTCCAAAATACTGACCAGAAACTCAGCAAAGCAACAGCTGAAAAAAAAAGTTCCAGTTTCAGGTAGAGTTTTTGTTTTCTAGGATTCGTAAAAATTCTGCTTTGTGTCTTATTACTTATAGGGTAATTAATTCTGGAATTTTTGAGAGTTGAGTTGTCTTAAGAACTTCGAGAAGGAAAATTGAGAGTGAGTGTGTTTTCTTGAGTGATACACGAGTGCTTTGCAAGGTAGACTAGGATACATTTGTTTTGCAGGTTTGACAATGTCTCAAGAGGGGAACATGGCCGAGCCGTCTGAGACCGATGTGTCACTCAAATTGGTGCTCCAAACTCTCCAAAAACAAGCGGGGAGGTTTGAATTTGTGGTGACACAACTATCCGACAGGGTGGCTGCCATTGAGATGCGAGGTACTGGAGATATTCCCAATAGGGATTCAAGTGCTCAGAGTGTTGAGCATGATGCGGATGATGAGGGGTATCATTCTAACACCTCATTCCGATCAAGGAAAAGCCACAGGGAAGCGAGGGATGGCCGAGACCGACCTAGGAGAACCGATGACAATCTTGGTTCCATCAAGACTAAGATGCCTACCTTTTATGGGAAAAATGATCCTGAAGCTTATTTAGATTGGGTTAGGAGAGTTGAGCAAGTGTTTGAAGTCCACAATTACTCTGAAGAGAAAAAGGTGAAACTTGTGGCTATTGAATTTGAAGATTATGCATCCATTTGGTGGGAGCAAGTATGTGTCACAAGGAGGAGAAATAGGGAACAACCAATTGACACTTGGGCTGAAATGAAGCAAGTGATGAGGAAACGATTTGTACCCTTCCATTACACCACGGACTTGTACAATCGGCTCCAACGACTCACCCAAGGGTCCAGTTCGGTTGATGAGTACCACAAACAAATGGAGGTAGCAATGATAAGGGCCAATATACAAGAGGATTCGGAAGCAACCATGGCAAGATTCCTTAATGGATTAAATCCTGAAATTAGGAAGAAGGTTGAGCTTCAAGACCACTTTGAGCTACAACAAATGGTGTCTTATGCAGAGAAGGTGGAAAAGCAAGCCTTACCTATAAAGACACCTAGTGGCCGAACCACTACATCCTCTACCACTCCTTGGAGAAGAAATCAATTGCCAACATCCAATGTCTGGCCAAGACAAGGTAATAGAGAGAGGGAAAACCAGCGGATGGAACAACCGTCCCATCCGAATGCAACTTCTTCTAAACCAACCCCGCGGTCGACTTTTCCAAGGGTCAATACGTCTATCAACCAGCTAAAGGCATGTTTCAAATGCAAGGGAATTGGCCACCTCATGGCTCAATGCCCTAACCGAAGCATCATGTACATGAATGAAGAAGGAATGTGGCAAAGCGAAGGAGAGGAGGAATATACGGACATGCCACCGCTTGAAGAAGAGGGGAAGGATGCTGACTTGGTTGAAATAGAAGAGGACCCCGTGGCTCGAACTATGGTGACTATGAGAGTGCTAAATGCACAAGCTCAAGAAGATGATCTCCAACGGACCAACATTTTTCATACGAGATGCAAAATTGGAGATGAGGTATGTCTCATGATCATTGATAGTGGCTCTTGTACTAATTGCGTAGCTGCTGACTTTGTCGAGCGAAAGCACCTTCCATGGACTTACCACCCTAAACCCTATAGACTATCTTGGTTAAATGATGGGGGGGAAGTCAAGGTGACCAAACAAGCTTTAATCGTTTTTTCTATTGGTCGATACAAGGACCAAGTTTTATGTGATGTAATTCCTATGCAAGCTAGTCATGTTTTGTTAGGGCGTCCGTGGGAGTATGATCGGCATGCTGATCATATTGGACTCACTAATAAGTATAAGTTCATTATGGACAACCTCAAGATCACTCTTTCACCCTTGACACCTACACAAGTGTATGAGGAACAATTGCATCTAAGAAAAGAGCGAGAGAAAAGGCAACTAAGAGAGGCAAAGAAAAAGCCGAATGTGCCTGAGGATGAGGGAAAAAAGAAAGTAGAGGCCGAGTTAAGTGAAAAAGAAAATTCGAGTGGAAAAAAACTTAGTGAGGCCGAGAGCTTGAAAGTGAACAAAAAGAGCTTCTATGCAAGTGTGCGTGAGGTAGATAGGGCTTTGAATGCACAAAGTCTTCTCATAGTACTTCTGTACAGGGAAGCTAATTATTCTTCTTTTTACACACTAGGCATAACCGATTCTCTTCCTAGTGCAATCTACTCTCTTTTGCAGGAATTCAAGCATGTGTTTCCAGAGGAACTACCAAAAGGATTACCTCCAATTCGAGGTATCGAACATCAAATCGACTTTGTTCCTAGAGCAATTCTACCAAATCGATCAGCCTATAGAGCAAATCCGGAGGAAACAAAGGAAATCCAAAGGCAAGTCAATTCCCTCCTTGAAAAGGACCAGGTACGTGAATCTCTTAGTCCTTGTGCAGTTCCAGTCATTTTAGTGCCTAAGAAAGAAGGGACTTGGAGAATGTGTACAGATTGTCATGCAATTAATAAAATTACTGTTAAGTATCGTCATCCTATTCCTAGGTTAGATGATATGTTAGAAGAATTGCATGTGGCAATCATTTTCACTAAAATTGACTTAAGATCTGGTTATCATCAAATAAGGATAAAGGAAGGAGACGAATGGAAAACTGCTTTCAAAACAAAGTATGGTCTTTATGAGTGGCTTGTGATGCCTTTCGGCTTAACAAACGCTCCAAGTACTTTCATGAGGTTAATGAACCATGTTTTAAGGCATTTTCTTGGGAAGTTTGTTGTTGTTTATTTTGATGATATATTGATCTTTAGCAAGTCTTTAGATGAACATGTTGACCATTTGCGACTTGTTTTAAGTGCCTTGCGTGAAAATAGGTTGTTTGCTAATATGGAAAAATGTGTCTTCTGCACTCCTGAAGTTAATTTCCTTGGATATATTGTTGGTGCAAATGGCATAAGTGTAGATCCCGCCAAGATAAAAGCCATCTTAGAGTGGCCGACTCCAACCAATGTGTCTCAAGTAAGGTCTTTTCATGGTCTTGCAAGTTTCTATAGGAGATTTGTTAAAGACTTTAGTACTATTGCAGCACCTTTGAATGAGACAATTAAAAAAAATGTGGGGTTTCAATGGGGAAAAGAGCAAGAAGAGTCATTTAATAAGCTTAAGGATTTGTTAACTTCAGCACCCATTCTTGCTTTGCCTAATTTTGATGTGATATTTGAAGTTGAATGTGATGCTAGTGGGATCGGCATAGGGTCTGTCTTACATCAAAATAATAGACCCTTGGCATATTTCAGTGAAAAGTTGAGTGGGGGAGCTCTTAATTACCCTACTTATGATAAAGAATTGTATGCTGTTGTGCGTGCTCTTGAAGTGTGGCAGCATTATCTTATGCCTAAGGAATTTGTGATACATACTGATCATGAATCAATTAAATTCCTTAAGGGTCAGGGAAAGTTGCATAAAAGACATGCGAAGTGGATTGCATTTATTGATTCCTTTCCGTACATCATTAAGTATAAGAAGGGGAAAGATAATGTCGTTGCGGATGCATTGTCTAGGAGGTATACTTTGATCACTAACATGAGCACTAAGCTACTTGGTTTTGAGCACATTAAAAACATGTATGCACATGATGACGATTTTTCTAATGTGTTTCAAGCTTGTAAACATGCTGCATTTCAAAAGTACTATAGGCATGAAGCTTTCTTGTTCAAAGAAAATCGCTTATGTATTCCCAATTGTTCGCTTAGGGAATTACTTGTTAGAGAAGCCCATGATGGAGGGTTGATGGGACATTTCGGTATTGATAAAACTCTTGACATTTTGCATGAACATTTTTATTGGCCTAAAATGAGGCGTGACATTGCTAACATTTGTGATAAGTGTTTAAAGTGTAAGCAGGCAAAGTCAAGGAGTAACCCTCATGGATTGTATACTCCTCTACCCGTACCTCATGCTCGTTGGACAGACTTATCCATGGATTTTGTGCTTGGTTTACCAAGATCTTCTAGAGGTATGGATAGTATCTTTGTTGTAGTGGATAGATTTTCTAAAATGGCTCATTTTATCCCTTGTAGGAAAACAAATGATGCGCGCCATGTTGCTGATTTATTCTTCAAGGATGTGGTTAGATTGCATGGAGTACCGCGTACTATTGTAAGTGATAGGGATGTGAAATTCTTAAGCTATTTCTGGAAATCACTTTGGGGAAAGTTGGGAACTAAGTTGCTGTTTTCTACTTCTAGTCATCCCCAAACGGATGGTCAGACTGAGGTAACCAATCGAACCCTTGGTGCTTTACTTCGAGCCATTGTTCAAAAGAACTTGAAAAAGTGGGAAGAATGTTTGCCTATTGCCGAGTTTGCATATAACCGAACCACTCATTCTACTACTAATCATTCTCCTTTTGAAATTGTTTATGGGTTTCAGCCGCTAACCCCTCTAGATTTATCACCTATTCCTGTTGATGAGTGTTTAAGCGCAGATGGTGTCAAAAAGGCAGAGGCTGTTCGGACCTTGCATGAGAGAGTTCGAGCTCAAATTGAGAAGAAAAATGCGCAATATGCACAACATGCGAATAATGGTAGAAAACATGTTGTATTCGAACCCGGTGATTGGGTCTGGGTGCACATGAGAAAGGAAAGGTTTCCAGTATCTCGACGGACCAAGTTACATCCAAGAGGAGATGGACCTTTTCGTGTACTAGAGAGGATCAACGACAATGCATACAAATTGAAACTTCCAAGTGAGTATGGCATAAGCGCATCTTTTAATGTGTCTGACCTATCCTCTTTTGACTTTGATACAGACTTTGAAGATTCGAGGACGAATCCTTTCGAGGAGGGAGGGAATGATGCGGATACGGGTGCGCAACAACTTCAACCTTGGGTCAAGGACCCTTTGATCAACATTGGTGGTCCGATGACAAGATCAAGAACCAAGAAGGTGAAGGAAGCTTTACGAGCCTTGATCATTCACCATACAAGCAAGGAGCAAGCTAGGTTTGAAGATTTGATGGACCATGAAGTTACTTTGTTCACTTGTACGTTTGAAGTGAAGGAATGATCTCATACTTGTTAGCTTAGTTGGTAGTTGTTTTAAGACTGTCTAGTTTAGTAGTTGTTAGGCGTTGAGTATTTTATTACTTATCGGAAAGCATTAAAGAGCTGGCTCTTTATGCGAACCGAATTCCTATTCCAGGTTTATGTGGGCCGGATTTGCCCTAGTTTTAGCCTATAAAAGGCACCTATTGTATGAGCGAAGGGAGAGATTATTACAACCCGAAA
Organism: Coffea arabica; assembly: GCF_036785885.1. Lineage (NCBI taxonomy): Eukaryota > Viridiplantae > Streptophyta > Magnoliopsida > Gentianales > Rubiaceae > Coffea > Coffea arabica. The sequence goes on along the minus strand of NC_092318.1, from coordinate 34,051,914 downwards.
TCGTGAGGAATTTTCCTTCAAGTTCTTAATCGAACTTACTCTTGAATTCTTGAGTTCATGGCTTAGGATTCAAATCAGACTTTATCGATTAGCTTGTTCCCTAATCGTGGTGTCGCTTCATCCATTCTTATTTGCTTAAGGTTGCTGATTACCTTTGTGTGTCAGTGGTCTTGAGTTCATGAGAACAATCGAGTTCAATTTCTGTTGGGAGAAAAGATCCAACTCTGATAATTACAAGGTTGGGAGGTTCTAGGAGGGTCTTCCCTTAGGGTTGCCTATATCATACGGGAGCAAATATTTCATCAAAGTCTATTCCTTTTTTTTGAGTATACCCCTTAGCAACTAGTCTAGCCTTGTTTCTCATCACTTTACCTTTGTCATTCATTTTATTTCTAAACACTCATTTTGTGCCAATAATAGGATGATTTTGAGGTCTTTCAACTAATGTCCATACCTTATTCCTTTTAAATTGATTTAGTTCCTCTTCCATAGCAATAATCCAGTTTTCATCCTTCAATGCATCAACAACATTTTTGGGTTCAAAATGTGAGACCAAAGCAAAATTGTCCATCAATTATTTTGAAGAGGAACAGGTTCTTATCTTTTCGGGTGGATCACCAATAATGAGCTCCTTAGGATGATTTTGAACGAACTTCCAAGCTTTTGGAAGATCCCTAGGTGCACACCATCATTGTCATTTTCTTCCAATGCTTGATTGTCTTGGAGGTCATCTTCCTTTGAGCTTTCTTCTTGAGGAGCATCATTTTGATCATGAATTGTGAGTTTTTTAAGTTCTTCTTGAACACTTACACCATCATCCTCGCAACAACTTTTGCAAATATTATCATTAGATTCATCAAAGGTGACATGTATGACTTTTTCAATAACAAGAGTCCTTCTATTATAGACTCTAAAACCTATTTTATTCTTATAATATCCCAAGAAAATGCCTTTATCAGATTTCTTGTCAAAATTTTCAAGGTGTTCCTTGATATTTAAAATAAAGCATTTGCAACCAAAAACTTTGAAATAACCAACAATTGGCTTTTTATCAAACATTAACTCATAAGAAGTTTTGATACGGTTCTCGATCAAATCGTTTCGAGACACGTAGCACGCTTGCCCAAGGATCTAGCAAGATTGTCCAACGCTTGGATTGCAGGACCTAAAATCAAAACGAACGACACGAATTGGTTGAAGGGTAGTAGAACGATGACTCCAACAGAGGTGATTACTCTAATGGATAGGTCGGTAGAACAATCAAGGACCTTCGCGAGATTGCTCAAGAACCCTTACCAAAAGCAAGTAAAGGATCGATTGCTCTCAATAATTGAAGAGAAACAAATCAGAATTTTATTATGAAAATTGTGTACCCCTTAACCGTACAAAGTGAGCCTTTATATAGGCTAAGGGCTAATGAAACCCTAGGAAACTAGCTAAAGGAGGGTCGGCTACTCTTTATACAAGGTGGGCCGGCCCATGACTCAAATGAAGTAATCTAATCCAACTCTAAACAAGTGAACCTAACACCAAGGCCTAGGGTCTAGTCGACCAACCTTTCATGAGCTCTCTTCATGGGTTTGGATCATCGCGTAGACAACTTGATTAGCACTTTTCAAGTCTTTAATATCCCGATGGACTCCTTGTTGGTCTTGAACATTCTCACGAGAGCTTGAAGGGACTCCTTGAAGCGCTTGGCCCGTGCACGTGTGATTGGGCCCAATGGAATTCGAACTGGATCATTAGTTGGGCTAGGGTCCGTGCACACATTAGTCCCCTCCACTTGAGAAGAATTTGTCCTCAAATCTGGATCCTCCTCGCCAAGGAATGGGTTCAAGTCTGCGACATTAAAAGTCACGCTAACATTGTACTCCCCAAGTAGCTCCAATTTGTAGGCATTGTCATTGACACGTTGGAGCACTCGAAAGGATCCATCACCCCTTGGGGATAGCTTCCCTTGGCGTTGCTTGGAAAATCTTTCTTTTTTCAAGTGTAGCCACACCCAATCGCCAGGTTCAAAGGTCATCTTGCGACGGTGCTTGTTAGCTTGCTGGATGTATTGCTGCATACGCTTCTCAATATTTTCATGAGCAGCTTCATGTAACCTGCGCACAAAGTCAGCTTTCTTTTTCTCATCTAAGCTTGTGTGCTCAGAGGAAGGTAAGGGTGCCAAATCAAAGGGAGTCAGGGGGTTAAACCCATATACAATCTGAAATGGTAAGTAGTGTGTTGCATTATGAACAGTTCTATTGTAAGCAAATTCCACATGTGGCAAACACTCTTCCCAAGATTTAAGATTCTTTTTAATCAAAGCCTTGAGTAATGTTCCAAGTGTGCGATTGACAACCTCAGTTTGACCATCGATTTGGAGATGACTTGTGGTTGAAAACAATAATCTAGTGCCAAGTTTAGACCACAAAGTATTCCAAAAATAACTCAAAAACTTCACATCTCTATCACTAATAATGGTTTGAGGCATACCATGCAATTGAACAATTTCTTTAAAGAACAAGTTAGCAATATGAGATGCATCATCAGTTTTGTGACAAGGGATGAAATGAGTCATCTTAGAGAATCTGTCAACTGCCACATAGATGGAGTCATTACCTCTTGGAGATCTAGGTAGGTCCAAGACAAAGTCCATAGACAAGTCTATCCAAGGATGATGTGGAATGGACAATGGGGTATACACGCCATATGGGTTTGTTTTAGACTTGCCCTTGTGACAAGTGGCACATCTACCAACCATGCACTCAACATCCCTACGCATATGGGGCCAGTAGAAGTGTTTTTGCAACATTGCTAAAGTTTTAACAATACCAAAATGTCCCATGAGACCTAGGGATGGCAACGGGGCGGGGTTGGGGCGGGGGAGGGGTCCCCCGCCCCCCGCCTCGTTGCCTATTAGTTCCCCCCGTCCCCCGTCCCGTCCCCCGTTTCCTGCTCCCCCCGCCCCGCCCCGCCTTGCCCGGCTTCCCCCGCGGGGTTAATAAAATTTTATTATATAATTTTATTATAATTAAATTTTAATAAATAATCAAGTACTAAAATATCAACACATCACCAAATTATTATTCATTGTATTTTTACAATTGAAACTCATAAAAACAATCAAACAGAAGTTATTTGAATACAATCCAATATGATGAAATAAATATAACTAAAATAGTCAAGTTTTCACTTTTAGTACAAATGCAATCACTAATTCTTTATTGTGTTTGTGCTTTTTTTTTGAGAAAAAAGTGTTATTCTATTAAGTGTAATTAGAAATTTAGTATAAATGTATTAGTAAATTTAATATAACTAATTAATAAATTCTATTAGTAGACATGCATAATTATTCATAAAATTGATAATATCAATTATATTACATAAACTAATATACATTATATAATACATCTAACTAATAATATCATTATCATAAGTTTATAACTAATTAACTTACATATTATATATATTTATATATATATATATTTTTTGTTTTGCGGGTGGCGGGGTGGGGGATGGGGTGGGGGTATACTCCCTCGCCCCCCGCCCCCGCCCCAACCCCCGCCCCGAGAGCCCCCCGCGGGCATCCGCCCCCATTGCCATCCCTAATGAGACCACAACTATGTGCCTCTCTAACCAAAAGATCACGAATGGAAGAATTTGGCACACACAACTTATCTACATGGAATAGGAATCCATCATGCAAAAAGTATTTTTCATGCGGGGTCTTAACACAAGCAGCATATATGTCACAAAAATCATGATCATGTGCATAGAGTTCCTTAATCATTTCAAACCCTAATAACTTAGCATCAAGAAAAACAAGTAAGGAATGTCTACGTGATAAGGCATCAGTTACCACATTCGATTTGCCAGTTTTGTACTTAATGACATAAGAGAAGGTGTCAATGAAATTTACCCACTTGGCATGTTTGTTATTCAATTTTGGTTGCCCCTCGAGAAACTTTAATGACTCGTGATCAGTGTGTATCACGAACTTCCTAGGGCGGATGTAGTGTTGCCAGGTCTCCAAAGCCCTCACCAGTGCGTACAACTCCTTGTCATACGTGGGGTAGTTTAAGGCAACACCTCCCAGTTTCTCGCTAAAGAAGGTACAAGGCCTCTTGTCTTGCATGAGGACGGCGCTAATGCCTACACCAGAAGCATCACATTCAATTTCAAAGGTCTTGTTAAAATTTGGTAATGCTAAAACAGGTGTATGTGTGAGTTTGTCCTTGAGGGTAAGGAATGCTTGTTCTTGGGATTCTCCCCAATGGAATTTATCATTCTTCTTTGTCACGGCGGTCAATGGAGCAGCAATGGTGCTGAAGTCTTTGACAAATCGCCGATAGAAGCCCGCCAATCCATGGAAGCTGCGCACCTCAGGGACGGATGTTGGAGTTGGCCATTGGTTGATGGCCTCAATCTTGGGCTCGTCTACTTTAATGCCCTGTGAACTCACAACATAGCCTAAAAATATAAGTTCATTAGTACAAAAGGTGCACTTCTTAAAGTTGGTGTATAGACGTGCCTCTCGAAATGTATTAAGAACTAATCTTAAATGCTCCATGTGCTCATGCTCATTTCGACTATATATCAAGATGTCATCATAATAGACAATCACAAACTTCCCAATGAAGTGTCTCAAAACATGGTTCATTAATCTCATAAATGTACTAAGAGCGTTAGTCAACCTAAAGGGCATGACTAGCCACTCATAAAGACCATGTTTAGTTTTGAAAGCCGTTTTCCATTCATCGCCTTCTTTCATCCTAATTTGATAATAGCCACTCCTTAAATCAATTTTAGTGAAAATAACAGCACCATCAAGTTCGTCAAGCATATCATCTAGCATAGGAATGGGATGACGATATTTAACAGTAATAGCATTAACGGCTCTACAGTCAGTGCACATGCGCCAAGTACCATCCTTTTGGGGGACAAGTACCACAAGCACAACACAAGGATTTAGACTTTTCTTTACCCAACCTTTACCTAATAGGCCATCAACTTGCTTTTGAAACTCCTTTGTCTCCTCAGGACCCATGCGGTAAGCCGGTTTGTTGAGTAGTGGTGTTCCAGGAATCAGGTCTATTTGGTGCTCAATCCCTCGAATGGGTGGTAAGCCATCAGGGATCTCATCAAGGAACACGTCCTCAAATTCCTGCAAAAGAGCAACTATACTCGAAGGCAATGCCTTATCGAGCTCAGCAACATCTAAAAGCATATGTTTGCAAATCATAAGAAGTACAGGTTGATTAGAATTCACAATCTTTCTAACATCCTTAGCCTTAATGATCATGTTTTGCTTCCTAGTGGTGGGTTTAATGAGTGAATGGTCACGTGTAACATTAGGTGTGCTCGCTTGACCCTTGGTCGATTGCTCACTTGTAGAAGCGGAGCATTTGCTAGGGTCGGCCGCCTTTTGTTTCCTCTTTTGGCGGTCCAATTCACTTTCTCTTTGCAATTTAAGTTGATCCTCATACACTTGTGCAGGTGTGAGTGGTGTCAGGACCATGCGTTTACTATTGTGCAATAGAGTGTACTTGTTTGTCCTACCATCAAATGTGACATGTTTATCAAATTACCAAGGTCTTCCTAGAATGACATGTGTCGCATGCATGGGAATAACATCACACACAACTTCATCAATGTAGTTACCAATTGAAAAAGGAACGCGTACCTATTTGTAAACGCGTACCTCACCTTCTTCACTTAGCCATTGGAGGCGATATGGATGTGGATGTCTAGTGGTAGGAAGGCCCAAACTCTCAACCATTAGCAAGCTTGCCACATTGGTGTAACTCCCACCATCAATGATGAGAGTGCACACTTTAGCACTTACTTTACAACGATGTAAAATAAATTTTTCTTTGCAATTGCTCGTCCTCCTTGACTCGGCCGGTTAGCACTCGTCGGGCCACCAAATACCCTATTTTCCCTTGAGTAGGAGAGCATTCTTCCTCAGTCGAGTCATCCTCCAAGCAATCGCCCTTGATCAATCCAGGCATATCCTCACAATCGTCGTCATCAGACACGATCTCTCCATTGTGAGTGACTAACATGATCCTTTGGTTTGGACATTGGGACTGGATATGTCCAAACCCTTGGCACTTGAAGCACTTGATATCTCTACTCCTAGTCTTAGGAGTCTCATGAGGTGCCTTAGAAGTGGACCTGGATGCATCAACAACTTTGTTAGGGGTAAAATTGAAATTTCGATTAGGAGCATTACCTTGAATTCGGCTAGATGGTGTTGGTGTGGCCGAATGTCCAGCTTCAGAGGTTGCTCTCCGTGGTTGGTTGCCCCTCCATGAAGTCGAGTTGGAAGTTTGGAAGGTACGGGCTCCTCGCCTCAATTTCTTTCCCCTCTCGGCCTTGATAGCGAGTTCAAGAAGATCATGCATGTCCAAATAATGTTGGAGCTCCAAGGCTTCTTGAAAGTCAGGGTTGAGACCTCTAAGAAATCTCGCCATGGTTACTTCACTATTATCTTGAAGGTTCACCCTCATCATGGCCATCTCGATCTCCTTGTAGTAGTCCTCCACACTCATGTTACCTTGAGTGAGGGTTTGAAGTTTGGAATGGAGATCACGGTTGTAGTAGCTAGGAACAAATCTCTTGCACATTAATGCCTTGAGTTCTCACCAAGTTCGGACTCATGGTTCTCCCATTCTCCTTCTATGGGTCCTCACTTGGTCCCATCAAACTAGGGCATAATCGGTGAATTCAACGGTGGCAACTTCACCTTTTGTTCCTCACTATAGTCATAACAGTCGAAAACCATTTTGATGCGGCCTTCCCATTCCAAGTAAGCCTCAGGATCGCTTTTGCCTTTGAACGCGGGCACTTGAATTTTGAGTCCCTTGAGTTCGTTCTTAGATGTGTCCTTTCTAGGCCTCTCAGCTCTCTCGTCATCTTCACTAGCCGAGTATTCATCACTATTTACCTCCTTAATGCCATGGTTACTCCGGTTGTGCGACCAAGAACGAGAGTCTCGTGTGAGACTCTTGGACAGTTCCTCAAAGCGAGTGTGCAACTCTTCTATTTGTTGCTCACTAATTCGCCTGAACTCGTTCTTCATGGCGGTGAACATCAACGAGTAGTCTGTGGTCGGTTGATTTTGCTCCATGTCCCTCCTTATGCCCTGCAAAAGGTTAGTAACAAGGAAAACAACACAAGTATATCAAGTCAAGACATCCCGCAAAAATCACTCAAGCATTCCAAGTAAACACTAAGAGTCGAATCAAACCCACAGTCCGGCATCCTAAACTTCAAGCCTAGGATACACTACAGAGATCTGAAGCCTAAGCTCTGATGCCAACTGTGACAGCCCCACCTCTCCCTAAGGCGAACCAGAGGGTTCGGCGGGCCGCCTGCCCAGCTCTCGCCGGGACTCAGTCGTTCACTACAGTCCTCAAATAGATTACAAGATATAAATCTCAAATATACATCAAAAGTTCCAACATTTACATATCACAAGCGAAGCGTCCACGCTTCCGCTGCGCCACTCTAATCCATGATACCAACTATGATACAGGAGGAATTTCAACATTCAAAGTACACAAACATCCACTTCAAATCCAAATCTAATCTGTACAAGATATAGGCCATCCATTCTCACGAATAAGCACAACAAGCCTTCCTTCGCCACGAGCCCTGTGGAGGGGAATAAAATAGTTTTGGGGTGAGCTAGAAGCTCAGCGAGTAACCAGTAAAATCAGTCATCAAATCAGTTTAACAATAGTTCATTTCAATGATGTCATAAATCAATGATGGAGTATCAATAATTCAAGAAACATTTACAATGGAAAGCGATAGCAACATTCATTAAAAGGATACGGGCCCACATGGAGCCAAATATTCGCGCGCTCGCTCGTTCTCCTGCCATTTCCCCTTATTCCTCCAATTACTTGAAAATTTCATTTTGTGAATAAACCCTCGTTTGTTCGTTCATTTGTTCATTTCATTCACCCTTTCCTGGACATTGTCCAGGCTCCACCAACCTCCACCAACCTACAAAGGTAATACTCGAGTATACCAAAACGTTCACCCAGGTCACCATATCGCCCGACCGAGTCCGCTTCTGGCTCAAGTCGATCGGTAACAAGGGGCAGTGGCCAGTTCAGCCAAAAGGCTTACATTCATGCGCAACTAGCATTTCAATTATTAAATCCTTGAAAATTGCACAGTTATTTAGGTCGAGTGCGATAAAGTACACCCTCGCCTAGAAAGCTCGTTTTGGAAATCATTAAAAGCACTTAACACGTTATCAATCAATAATACAAGTTATGAAGTCAAAAAGCATTTAACAAACAAGGAACACTCACATGTAAGCACGCATGATATGCAAGAAAACAGTTCAAAAGTAACTTTGGAAACAGTTCAAAAGTAAATAATGCAGGAAACGGTTCATAAATAACTTTAGAAATAGTTTGAGGTCACTCACCTCCATGGCTCAGAAATCATCCATCATATAACATTGCCTTGCGCAAATCCAAGTCTTAGATCACAAACTCAATGCAAACAAATCCCTTCAAAGTTCGGACAGCACTTCCCCTGAATTTGCTAACTTTTCCAGCTATCATGGCTTCATTATTTCCTCAGCCAGTCCCAAAGTCACACGAAATATAAATTCTTCACAACGGCCGTTCAATAGGCTCCCAATAGTACAAGTACAATTCAAGCTCTAAAATATTCCAATAAGCACAATAAGACTCGATTACAAGTCATAAACCAATTCTAAATACCACCAAAATAGGGCTCCATAAGAATGTATAAGCACTAGCGTAAACCAGGAAAAATCTGGAAATGATTTAGCTTTAACCCTGAAAAAATAGTTTTTGACGTCATTTTGCGGTAATGGCACCAAAGGCGCTACGATTGTCGGATGAAGGTACAAGATACACCGTTTCGAAGCTAAGAGATAGGGCTACAATATTCCAGAAGGTCACTCAACCCAGTTTCGAGTGTAACCAGGTCAAAAATGCAGGATACTACACCAGAACCGCAAAAACAGATTCACAGAACGCATTCTAGCGGAAACATCATAAATCAGGCTACCTAAGTCCAAATCCAGAAATTCCAAAACCATCTGAAATTTAAGATACAGGGCTACGTTTCATAAGAAGACCTCAACAACCAATTCGGAAGCAATTCCAGCCAAAACAACCAATTACAGGCGCAATTCTTACATTCGGGTAAAACCAGGACAACAAGGGTAATTTCGACTTTTCTCATTCTAAGCTACTCCGATTGACCTGAAATTTTGTAGGCACCTCTAAAATGGCATTCCATACAACTTTCATGTTTTAAGCCAAGGCCAATTCGGCCTCTAACTAGGAGCTATAAATTCAGGCAGAATGTATTCATCATAACCCTAACTTTCCAAAATTTCTTCCAAAACAGAAATTGGTTGCAATTAACCACTTTTCCCACCTCCTAGAGTCATTATATACCATTTCCAATCATCATAGATAGCCACACAATCATGTTCATATTAAAACAGAAAAATCCCCAAAAATAATAAAACTTCATCACTTCAACCACAAATCAAGAAATAATCCATAAACTTGCATCTCATACTACCACTAATCATGATTTAAGCATCAATTAAGGGAGGAGGGTGGTTCTTCACAACTCACCTTAGAAACAAGAGAGAGGGGGCAATAGGTCCTCTTAGCTTTCCAAATAACTCCACAAATCAACTCACAAACACTAAGTGAAGAGGTTTTATGGAGAGATTGCAAGATTAAATGGTTAGATTGTTGAACTTGAGCAAGATTGAAGCCAAAAATTGAAGAGTTTTCTTTCTTTTCTTTCCTTGAAGAAGTCGGCCAAGAGGAAGACAAAAATGAGGAATTTTGGTGAATTTTTAGTTATTTAAGTCAATTGGTAAGACATGGAATAGTAGTCAAATGGTCCACCCAATAGCCAAGTGACACTTGTCACTTAATTTAATGCTTGCCTAACTTTTGTCTCTCTCATACCAATCCACTTAGCATCCTCTACTTATCTCTTAACACCCGATAAATTAATTCCAGTATTCAAAACTTAACCTAGTTGGCCGAATTTTTCCGAACTTTTCGTACTAGTGGGTCCCACGTCCGGTATATGCTCTTAATTTCTCAAAAACTATCCGATACTAGAAAAATCATCCAAAAACTATATTTACTCATAAAAATTATTTTCCCAATTTCTCACATCAATAAAATGTGGAAAAACATGCAATTATAAAAAAAAATAAAACCGAGTACTTTAAAACAAAATTACAGGCTCTCACACTTATACTTTTCGGGGCTTCACAAGAGGTATGTGAAGTGAGTCCTGGTAAGAGTTAGGCAGGTGATCCGCTAAATCCTGGGCTATATCTTAGGGTGAGATGGGGTCGTATCAAAGTTTAGGTTTGAAAAGATCTAGGACATCAAGGAATTATATGAGTATCGTAGCTTAAAAGTTTGACAAGGGAAAATATAAGATTCTAGGGGAAAATCTAATTATGAGTCTAATTTGGCTTGTGATTGTAAGGAATGGAAGGAAATGTAGAACATAGGGTGCCTTCGAATCCTCGACGGATCGTCTCATTTCAAGAGGTTCTAGTGCACCATTTCGGTTATATGTCCCAGGGCATAGGATGACCAGTCGATGTGATGGTTAGAGGACCTATTTGTACCCAAATCGAGGGGTGCTTGCTACAGTGGATGAGAGCCAGAGGTTAGCAAGGGCAAATGAGGTGACTCATGCAAGAATTCAGGAGATGAGTGAAATATGAGAATGCAAAATGATAGAATCTGAGAGTTGGAGTCTGAAATGACAAGGGAGCAACAGTAAACAATGCTTTGCGTGAACAGCTGTAGGAAACCAACGACCACCTCACTAGGATCCTAAGTTAGGTTCGGGATAGAATTGAAGGGATTTTGACTGAATGTGAAGTTATGATTGAGGAAGTTGTCAAGGAAACAAGCGAGGAGAGCTGAACTTATATGGAGAAGTCACAGGAGAAAAAATCCGTAGAGCTGAAAATGGGGCGGAACCAACTAAAGAGATAGGATCCACTGGCTCCGTTATGGTTGAGTAGCCTTATATTGGGTTAAAACTTTTGTACTACTAGTCGGGATGGTTGGGAAGGAACTCTCATATATTTTGTTATGATATCATGTGTGTTTGTTATGTTTGACTTGTTTGGTTCCTTTCGAAATTGTACTTAAATTTGTTATGTATTGTGATTGGTTTTGTTTATAACAATTTGAATGGTTATATTTAGCATTGTTGTGATATATTTGGCACTAATTGTGATATAATACGAAAATAAATGTGCATTTAATAATATAGTAAGTAATATTATTCGTGTGCATAACTAGTTATTATTTATTCATGCATAGAACTATTGTGAATCGATATGGAGTCTTGAGAGCAACGATGACAGGATAGGCCTAGATAATACCCAGAACAAAGAGAGGAGCAAGAAGCCTCGACTGCTTCAGCTCATGAAGCAGAGGCTGATGAAGGAAATTAGATAGCCATGGTTTTAAACTGTATGATGGATCTTATAGAAAGATTAGCGACCCAACAGGATTGAGAACCGAAGACTGGACTTGTACAATGGCTTAGGGATCATGAGATATTGGGGGGGGGGGAGGGATAAACCCTTTGAGTGTTTTCAGAAATTTTCTCCACCTAAGTTTTTAGGAGGTCCTGACCCTAAAATGGCTGAGAATTGGCTCAAAAATATGATAAATATTTTTTCCGTCTTAAGGTACTGGGAGGAAAGACAAGTGACATTTGTTGTGTTTCAATTTGAGGGAGCGACTTGCTCTTGGTGGAATGTTATAAGAATTAAGTGGGAGAAAGAGCAAGTCCCTTGGACCTGGGCGAACTTTACTCGGGAGTTTAATGAGAAGTTCATTCCCTATCTCATTCAGGACAAGCGAGAGGATGAATTCCTATGATTTCGTCAAGAGGTAATGAGTGTCACTGAGTATGAGACTCAATTTACTAAATTATCAAAGTTTGCACCAGAATTGGTCGCTACTGAGCAAAAGAGAAAATGGCAATTTATTCAAGGACTGAACTTAGAAATTCAAGAAACCTTAGCTGCCCTCCAAATAAACACCTTCATTGAGACACTAGACATAGCCCAACGGGTTGAAAATGCAAAGTCTTAGCTTAGAACCTTTCAAGCACAAAAAAAGGGTATGGCAAATAGTTCTAAAAAGCCAAGAAGGGATGCCCCACCCCATAAGTTTGGGAGAGGAGTGAGTGGAGAGAGATTCCTACCATAGACCCAAGACAATCAAGAGGAACTCAGTCAATAGAAGCCCTACAAGGAGGAGCACAATCACTAGAAAGATAGTCTGGAGGAGCTCCGAAAGGAAATCAGACATCAGTATCCTACCCAGTTTGTGGGTGTTGTGGAAAGGCTAACCATTCGAAAAATAACTGCTGGAGAAATGGACGGAAGTGCTTATTTTGTGGGAGTGCCTATAATCAGATTAGGATAGGTAGGAGACTTCTTTGAGAGGCCATGGAACTTTTGAGTAGAGATATGGAAAAGCCTTGGTTGGCGACTGGAGACTTTAACGTCATTTCTATTGCGGAGGAACGAGTTGGTGGTTCCATGGCATATATACGAAATATTGAGGAGTTCAACACAACCATGTTCAATTGTGGGTTATCAGCAGTGGAGTTTATTGGTTAGCCATTTATTTGGACAAATTAGGAGTCTGCAAAATCAAAAAATTTCGATTTACCAACCAAATCTGAATTAAATTCGGAATGAAAATCGGAATATCCAATTTCGAATTAGTCAAAATCAGGTCGAATTCGGTAATATAGTTTTTGAAATCGAGAATTCTGATTTCGAATTGGAATTCGAAATAGGAAATCAAAATCGAAAATCTATTTCAAATTTATTTTATAATATATATAATATAATATTTTTTAACAATATATGTGATATAAAATTTATATTATATAACATAATAACAATAATACATCTAACAAAAGTTACAAAACAAAATCCAAAAAGGACAAAAAAGCAAAACCTAATATGTTAAGCTTTTCATCTCACCTTCTTTCCACGCCCGGCTCGTAGCAGTCTTCCAATCTCTAGGTTTCACCTTCCTTCAGCTAAGAAGGAGTTCCACTGAGAGCCTTCAACTTGCATCATTTCTCAGCTTCAAGCCATCAAGCTAGCCATCATCAATTTGACAGTCTTCATCTTCAAGCCATCATCAGCTAGTCATCATCAACCTTCATCTTCAAGGACAAATTGAGGTACACAGGTGATTTTACTTAATAGGGGCTACGCTATAATTACTATTAATCTATATTTCTAGTTTATTTTTCTTAGGCATTTCATCAAACAGCTTTTGAGTATTCTAGTAGTTGCGAAATTTCAATAAACATGCACTTATTATGAATATGTAAACTATAGCTCTCATAATCGTCAAGGCTATTATTTTTGGGTATAAACTTTCACATCAAATTTTATGAATTTGAATTAATTATAACTTCAAACTTGAAACCCATCTGAAAGAACTCAATTTCAAGTAAATTGAACTTCTTATTTGCTAAAAAATCAATAGTAGTTTGAAGTTTGAACAGAACCAACTAAAACCAATTAAGAAGAACATTGTTCATAACAAATGCTCTCATTAGAAATGAACATAGGATAAATAAGATCTGGATATGACTCTAAAATTGCAAAACAAGAGTTAGGATGTGACATGCTACATTTAGTAGAGAACTTCAGCAATTATAGGTAGCCATCTAATTTTGACTACTTAAAGAACAAAGGCTATAAAGATAGGGAAACTGTTATCTATAAATTAGTCAATGTAGCATTTGACAAAAAAGAAGTAGTTTAAAGAAGGAGCATGATTATGAAAGCCTCACAGATACATATGGAATGCTTTTATTGTAACAGCCTCACATTCCCTTAGGGCGTACTCCAAAGGTTAGCGAACTGTCTGCCCAACTTTCGTCAGGACTACTAAACCAAAATTCACATTAAGTACTAAAACGCGCAATTTAACTTCCATTCATCAACCCAAAACTATATACAATGGAGTCACTAACGTTTCAAACTTAAAGTACAAACTAGAGTTTCAAACTTATACAAATACATGTGATGTTTACTAATACAGAGGAGCTTAAAACAAAACAAAACTATAATTAGCTCAACTCTTTCCCCAAAAATCACGGTCCCAAATCTTCGCTCCCTGTAAGGAAAACAAAGGTCATAGGATGAGTTTTCGCCAAATGAGGTATCAAAAGGTCATACAGTCACAAATCACATAGTTAGAACTTATTCTATCAAATATGTGCATCAAATAGAGGAATAAGTAAACACCATAACTTATACAGAGTAGCTCAAGTAAAAGGATACAGGTGGCTCTCAAGAGCCAATTTCCCGTTGCATTAACTTGATCGAAACCCGTTGACACTCCGTCAATGTTTAAAGAAGTAAAAACAATGACCGTAGATCTCTACTTTACACCAGTTTCTGTCTACCAAACATACTCCTTACCGGGCCCGAACACCAAATAGAAACAGTGGTGGTAATATTCGAGTATACCAAATATCAGAAGGTTTCGGTAATCAGTGAATCAATAACAATTTCCTCATGGTTCGTCAATCTATCTCGACCAAACCCTTGTTGGCTCGATTCGATTAACTACCAATGAGCTTTGAGCTCAAATTTTACAGTAAGGTTGTTGGATATTAGACTCCAAACGACATCAATTCATGCACAAATAACAGATTTCAATTGTACAGTAAACCAGTCAAATAGTTAAGGGGAAACAAGTATGATAAAGTACGCACTTATCCCATCCAGGATAAACTAAAGCCACAGTCATTCAAATCATAAATTTCAATCACAAGTAAATCGGTTAAGCAACAAGTTATATGAGTGGTACACTCACCAGTTCAACAAAATAACGTCAAAAGTTTGCCCCCGGCTTATGCCCTTGATCACCAACAAACCCTAAGAACATCCAAGATAAAGTATTATGGTTCAACCATCCAAAGCTTAAGTGAACCAAAGAAAATCCAAATAACTACTAGTGCAAAGATGCAAATATGGTTTTGGAGTGAAAGGAGAACATTTGGACCCAAAGGACATGAGTAACCAAGGAGTTCCTCATTCCAATTCATGGCTGGAATTTTCAGCAATAAAATAACTAAAAAGACAACCAACCTCGAGTTTAAAGTGGAACAAATGCAACTAGAAAGCATGCTAGAAGAAACCATCACTTTTCCTCTTATTTTACACATGATTTTGTTAAAATTTCAGCTTGTACACTACCATCAAAGTGCACTCAAGAGATCACATGTAATCTAGGTCCAAACCAACCCAAAATCACCCCTCTAACATCACTTATGTCACAAGAAAGGAAGTAATAAAAATTTCAGCAGCACTTCCCCTTATTTTCTTTACTTTTCCATCCAAACTCAACACCTATATTCATCTCAATCTAATCTCAATCACAACCACAAGTTATAGGCTATAAAGTACACTTGTTTAAGGCCACAAAACCATCCAATATAGCCAATTTATAGCTCAAAAATTAACCACAACAAAGCTGAAATTTGAAACCGTAACCTGAAATTTTCAACTATAAGTTGAAATTTTCTATAATCAAGCCAAAACAACATGTAAAAGCTAGAAGATTCACATGGCAAAGCTACTAGATCATGGCCAAGCTCAAAACATCATATTAAAGTTGAAATTTCACCATCAAAGCTGAAATTTTTGAATCACAACTCAAACCATAAAATTTCTCATGAAAACTACCAAAATCAAACCTTAAATCCACTCATAAGCAAGTTATAAAAAAAGAGCGCTTTTTGATATAGTTACCTTAATACCCTAAGAAGAAATGGAAACCAAGTGCTTTTTTCTCCCAAATCACTCCACCAAATCCCTTAATCTTCCTTAGATGTCATCTTTTATAGGGTAGTTTGCAAGCTTAAGTTGAAAACCAAAGGATTCAAGCAAGATTTGGTGGTTGAAGATGAAGTTTTTTCTCTCTTTTCTTCACTCAAAAAGTCGGCCAAAAGGAAAGGGAAAGGTGATAGGATTTTAGCCAATTTTTTGTTAATTAAGGGTTAAGAAAGGTCTTAGTCAAAGTCAAAGAACCATGGCTTGTGTGACACTTGGCGCTCTAAGGTTAATCCTCGTCTCTTTGTCTTCCAAAGGCTAAAATATCTAGCCAACGTCTAATTATCTCTTAGCACCTTATAAAATAATATCCCTTTGTACAAAACTCCGTCTAATTTTCAAAAATTTATTGCACATACCACATTAGTGAGTCCTACTTCTATAATGTCCTTCAAACTTAACATGTACTAACTCATAAAAGAAAAATGATTTAAAAACTTGAGTCACTTATAAAAATATCTAGGAAATTAAGGCAATAAAGTAAAGTAAAGAAAATGTATTCGAAGAAATAAAATAAAATCAAGAAATTTTTCGGGTCCTCACATTTATATTCTTGGTGCCTATTCTCGACCGAGCAATTGTTTATAGTTTTGCTGTAGTTTATATTCTTATTTATGTATAAATCATATGGAATGCTTTTGATTAATAGATGTGATCGCATAAACATATCTTCATTTCATTTTTATTTTCTTTTGCATACAAGTAAACATTTCTAACACTTTTGAGGAGAGGAAGGTTCAAGTGATTCAACGCCACCTTCACGTCCAACTCCTACTTTCAACAGCTGTGAAGAATTTGACCTTGGTGTTAAGAAGAAGAGAGATGAGTACAAGAAAAGGTCACCCGCTCGGGATCATTTTCAGCCTCAATATGTCAAAGGTGTTCATCATGGAATATGTAACTATTGTACAAAACTGATCGCTGCTGATTTGAAATCTAGTGGTACTACCCCTCTCTTATCCCATATTAAATCATATGAGACGAATCTTGCAAATAAGTGTAAGGGGCAAGGTACATTATGTTTGAGAGAAATTGGTACTCTCGGGGGATGTTAAGAGTGCACTTGTTAATTGAAAGTATGACCCTAATGCAATTAGAAAAAACATTACTTACATGTTGATTGTTGATGAATTGCCATTGAAACATGTGGAAGGTAAAGGATTTCAACATGTCATGAGAACTGCATGTCCTTCTTTTAAAATTCCTTCAAGGTGGATAATTACTAGAGATTGCTATCAGTTTTATCTAGATGAAAAAATTAAGTTGAAGAATATGTTAAGGCATAGTACAAGTAGAGTTTGCCTTACCACTGATTGTTGGATATCTATCCAGTGAATAAACTATATGTGTTTGACAGCTCACTTATTGACTATGATTGGCAATTGAACAAAAGAATTTAAATTTTTATCCAATTATAGTCATAAAGAGAATGAAATTGGGAAGAGTATTGAGAAATGCTTATTAGAATGAGGGATTGATGATGTTTTCACAGTAACAGTTGATAATACTGCTTGAAATGACTTGACTGTGCAATATTTGGATGGAAAATTGCAAAACTGGGGTAAAACTATATTAGGGGGAAAGTGGATTCATATAACATGTGCAGCTCACATAATCAATTTGATTGTGATTGATGGCCTAAAAAAATTTGGGGGGTCTGTTGATTCCATCCGGATAGCGTGAGATATATCAAACAATCACCTTCTCATTTGAAGAAGTTCAAGAAATGTGCCAAAATTGAAAAAATTGACTGTAAAAGGTTACTTAGTTTAGATGTGGCAATTAGGTGGAGCTCAACCTACTTAATGTTAGATAGTGCTCATAGGTTTGAGAGGTCATTTGAGAGGTTTGAGGAGCAATGTATATGCTGCATGAGATAGAGCATTTGTCAACAACAGTTGATTGGAAAAAGACAAGATTCTTAACTATATTTTTGGAGAACTTTTATGATCTCACAATAAAGGTTTCTGGCTCCAAATATGTGACATCTAATAATCTTATCAATGAGCTTAGTCACATTAATGGCATTCCAAAGGAAATGGCAAAAAGTGATAATCCTGACTTGAGTGGAATGGTAAAAATGATGAAAGACAAGTATGATAAGTATTGGGAAAGAATGGAAAAAATGAACATGTTTATTTTTGATCCTAGGACAAAGTTTGAGTATTTTGAATTCATTACTTGTAAAATGTATGGTGATACCGAGAGTACCATTATGGCTCGCCTAGCCAAGGATGCAATGTATGAATTGTTTGATGAGTACAAAAGACTCAATACTCCTACTAGGTTAACTACTATTTCCCAATCCTCCACTTTTTCACTTTCTAGTGGATCTGAAAATAGCATCTCTTCTTTTGATAGAGAAATCTAAAAAAAATAAATGATAGATACAAAATTGAGTTCAAGAAAAGAAAAGTTGAACTTGGAGGAAAGAATGCTAAATCTGAACTTGACAAATATTTAGCGAGGATTGTCAGGATGAGGATCCCTAGTTAGATATCTTGAATTGGTGAAAAGATAATAGTTTTCGGTTGCCAATACTTTCACAAATGGCTTGTGATGTGTTGGTTGTCCTAGTTTCTATAGTTGCTTCCAAATTTGCCTTTAGTACTGGGGAACGTGTTCTTGACCTATTCAGAAGCTCTTTGACTCCAAAAATTGTGCAAGTCTTGATTTGTGCTCAAGACTGGTTTCGAGCATCGAACAAGGAGTTGAATGTAGAAGAAAAATTGGAGGACCTTAAGGAATTTGAATCCGGTAAATTATCTTCTTTCTTATTTACAAACTTGAAATATTTTTTCTATTCATAAATGCTATTAAGGTACTTCATTCCTTTTTCTTTCTTGAATAATAGGTTCGATAAAAAGAGGTGTAGAATCCACAATTGTTGATCTTTGAATTCTCCAATGGTGATTTGGAGTATAGAAATTGAAGTTTGAGTGGTCAGACCTATCCCTCGATCCCTTAGAAGTTGCAAATTTGAAATGTTGTTTTACACTTAAGATTTATTGGAAACAGTTGCTGCCTTATTTGTATTATTTGACATTTGATATTTGTTTTGTATTTTAACTTTAGATTATGACGAATGGTTGTATAAGTATTGTGACGAATGGTTGTATTTCATTCTCGTATGAAGTGGCTATGACTTGTGAGAAGTTATTAAAAAAAAGAAAAGAAAAAGGGAAAACAGGTTTTTGAATTCGGTAATTTTGGAATTTACCGAATTTCGAATCGAATTCGAAATTGGAATTGGTCAATTTGAATTTGAAAACTGTCGGTGATTTCTATGTCAAAATTTCAAAAAATTCCGATTTCAAACTTCAGATTTACCAATTTCGAATTAGTTGCACACCCCTAAGACAAATGGTTCCATGTGGCAACGACTCGACCATGCTCTAGTTAATGTTCGGTAGTAGATTGCTATCCCATTACGAAAGTTATACACATGGCCCGTGGACATTCGGATCATCTCCCCTTTTGATTAAATGTAGGGATGGAAAAGTGAGAAGATCATCTTTTCATTTTCTCAACATCTGGAGTAATTATCATCAATTTGGAGACGTTGTCTCAGAAAAATGGATACAGCCAGTGCTTGGGGTAGGCATATTAGGCTTTTACCAAAAAATCAAGCAAGTTTATAGGTGGTTGCGGTCCTAGAATCATGAGGTGTTTAGGAATATTTTCTCTAGGGTCAAGACAGCTGAGGAAAATATCAAGTTTAGGGAGGTAGAGTTTGATTCAAATAAGGATGACCTCACCAAGTTGCGGCTACAGGAGGTTTGGGCGTTATTCTCTCGCGAACTATCAATTGAGTGCTCCTACTAGCATTAAAAGGCAAATGTTAGATAGTTGAAGAAAGGTGATGTTAACACGGTCTTTTTTCATGGGATAGTAAAGCAGAGAAGAAATACAAATTTCATTTCTCGAATCAAAATGGATGATGGTTCGTGGGTGGATTGTCTGGACCTTATTCAAGCATCAGTGATATCCTTTTATTCATAACTATTTCCTTCGGAGTGTTGGCCAAGTCCTTCTCAATTTACTTTTCAGGTCCCTATAGTACAACAAGTAGATAATGAAATGTTGATGGCTCTGCCTTTTGTGGAGGAATTAAAAGAGATAGTTTTCTCAATGGATGTTTATAGTGCTCTAGGGCCAAATGGGTTTGGGATTAGCTTTTACCAGTCATGTTAAGATATAATCCATGAAGATTTGCTACGGGCGATTCATGATTTTTTCAGAGAGATAGAACAACCCAAGTGTTGGTCCAATGCATGTCTAGTCCTTCTTCTGAAAGTCGAGTAGCTTTTCAATGAAAGGATTTTTGATCAATCAGTCTATGCAATGTGTCCTCCAAAGTTATTTCTAAAATTCTAGCCAACCGAGTTAACAAGCTGCTTCCTTCCATTATCTCCCCATGGCAATCGGGTTTTGTACTGGGTAGAAGTATCGTGGATAACGCGTTGCTAGCTTAGGAGTTGGTCTTGGACATAGATAGACATTTGAACAATCTAAATCTCATTCCTAAACTCGATATGGAGAAAGCTTATGATCGGGTGGACTAGTCCTTTCTTAATTCCATGTTGCGGAAATTTGGTTTCAATGAATGAGTTGAAGATTTATTTTTCCAAACGTTTGCAAACTCATGGTTCTCAATTTTGATTAATGGTGAATTGTCTGGGTTTTTTAAACCAATGGGAGGGGTGAGAGAAGAGGATCCCTTATCTCCGGCCCTCTTCTTGTTTGTTGTGGAGTTTCTAGGATGGGAGTTTCATCAATTGTTCTTGGAGGATGAGCAAAGGTTCTATGTGTTGGCAGGAGGTAGGGTTCCCTATCTAGCTTTTGCTGATGATACCATCGTCTTTACTAGGTGCTTTGAGAACTGTTTAAAAGCAGTCCGTGATTTCCTACAGATGTATCAATCTTGTTCAAGACAAAAAGTCAACGTTGGTAAAAGTTCCTTTGTATGTTACAATCGAGCAACGGATCTGCAGCTGGCCATGGTATTGTCTATCTTGGGGTTTCGCCAACAATCTTTTCGCATGACCTATTTAGGTATTCCATTGGTGAAGGGACAACTCAATTGTACTGTTTTTGACGGTTTTCTTTCCAAATTTTGACAACATCTCTTCATTGGAGTTCCAAGTTGCTCAGTATGGGGGTAAAATTGTTCTTATTTGGCACGTATTGAGCTCTCTCCCAATGTATTTGTTACAAATGATTCACCCTCCTAAGGCAGTTTTGGTGTCCCTGGGAAAAATTTGCAACTCCTTGTAGGATCATGATGGGACCTCAAAGTAGTTGCATTAGGCTGCCTGGGATAAGTTATGCTACCCCCAACAGGAGAGGGGCTGGGGTTTCGCTCCTCGAATGTTTCGCGCCCCTTTACATGTAAATTGTAGTGATGACTGAGAAGAATGAGATGGTCTGGTCCAAGTTTATGCACCAGAAATACATTCGAGGAGAGTACACCCTTCTATGATGGTTATTGAGAGACCCTTCGCTCTTTGGAAACGTCTATAGGATATTCATCACACAGCAGAAAGTTAGATTTGTTGGTCTTTAGGCTGGAGATTAGTTGATTTTTTGTATGACTCTTGGTGTTTTGATTAATCTTTGGTTAAGCTTATAAGGGCAGCAGATGTCTCTCACATGCTAATGGGAGAATTCTATGATTCTCACGGGTGGAATGACTAGCGACTTCGTCAATGGCTATCAGCTTCTCAAGTTGCGTGTGTCTTGCAGATTCCCTTTTCCAGGCATCAAGAGAATCGAATGGTATGGTTCCCCTCATTCTCCGGGGATTTCATTGTTTCTTCAGTTTGGAGGTGTTTCGTCATAAGAGGAACTACTCGTTGGTTGACAAGTTAGTTTGGAACTCCATCACTCTCTTAAAGATCTCTTTTTTCGTCTAATGTTTGTTGCAACAATGGCTCCCTGTTGATGAATTAATCCAAAAATGAGTGTGGTACTGGCGTCAAGGTGTTGTTGATGTGGGACGAAGGTTGAATCAATTGAGCATCTATTTGTGAGTGGCCCATTGGCGATGACAATTTGGCCTTTCTTTGCTCGACAGTTTGGTATATTGAATTTGAGGTGCAGGGGGAGTGTTGTTGATGCTGTTAACATAGTTTTCATCACAGTTCCATTACTAAGGATCATGTGAGGACTATGGTCCATTTGATCATTCTCTAGTTTATATGGAAAAGCCGAAATCGAAATAGATATGAAGGGGAACCTTTTGTGGCTTCTAATGTTATTGAATAAGTTGATTGGTTCATGAAACAATTAGAAGCAGCCAAGTTGTTCGAGGTTGCACATTTCACAGGTGATCAGAATCATCCATGGGGTAGGCTGGCTTGGATGTGTCGGAAACAATGGCATTTAGTGGCTATGGCCTGGTCGCCTCCACCATCTAACTCTGTCAAACTGAATACGGATGGGAGTGTCTCTACTGCGAGGGCATTTGGTGGAGAAGTTTTGCATTCTTATGAGGGTAAGCTACTTTTTGCTTTTTATAAGGAGTATGGGGAAGTGAACGTACTCATGGCAGAAACTTTATCCTTATGATCGAGTCTACAATTTTGCCAAGAGTGGAGCCTCAGGCACTTTGAGGTGGAGGTAGATTCGATGGCTCTGGTCTCACTTGTTAAGTCTCATACGTTAGGTAGGTGGCTTTTATGTAACGTTTTGTGAGATGTCCAAGATTTGATACAAGGATTGGGGGTCTCATTGAAGCACATTTTTCGTGAAGCTAATTCAACTACTGACTCATTAGCTATGGCTTAACTAGGGTGTGATAGGATTTTTGATTCGGTTTCTTCACTTTCACGCAAAACTAAGGTTGTGCTAGTTCTTGACGCTCATTCTTTCCCTTGCCTTAGGTGTTGTTAGTTTCTTTATTACCTGCAATGGCTTTCTCAAGTTCTCTGTAATGTTATTTGTGGTGGAATAAATTGAGGCGTGGCATCCTCCCCTCTTTCTATATATAAAAAAAAGATTAGCAACTATTCCAAATAACCTCCTAAGTGCAATAATACCCCACAACTAGATAGGACAACCCCTAGACAATCTATCCAAGATGGGAACAAGTGAAGGATGCCAGCTCGGGTGTATGCCATAGATAGACAATATAACCTGGAATGCTCTAAAGTGGTTGAAGATACGATCCTCGTATTTTATCATTTGGTTAGAATTTTGATTGATCCTGATTCGACTCATTCATTCGTGACTCCTGATTTTATGTGTGGGATTAATTTGAAACCTAAAAATTTATCACACTATTTAGAAGTTAGAATGCCTACGGGCAAACATTGCTTGTTGACTGATACTATCTATAAAAATTATGAGATATGGATTGGGGAGAGAAAAGTTTTGGTAGACCTTGTAACCTTACCCATTCGGGATTATGATGTCATCTTAAGTATGGATTGTTTAGTTAGATATCACACCCAATTGAATTGTAGAACTAAATTAGTTAAATTTTGTATACCTGGGAAAGCAACCTTAAGATTGGATGTGAAGGATAGATTAGCTTTCTATGCCTTTATTTCGGGGATCCAAAATAGAAAATTATTGAGTAAAGAAGCACAAGGTTATTTTACCTTTTTAATTAACACTCCAAAAGACAAGGTAAAGGTTGAGGATGTGTCAGTGGTAAGGGACTATCCAAATGTTTTTTCTGAGAATTTAATATCATTGCCTTCTGACAGAGAAGTATAATTTAAAATTGAATTGATGCCTGAAACAAACCTTATTTCTAAAACACCTTATCGAATGGCGCCATCTGAACTTAAGAAGTTAAAGATACAGTTGCAGGATTTGTTGGAATGAAATTTTATATGACCAAGTGTATCCCTATGGGGAACACCACTATTGTTTGTCAAAAAGAAAAATGGAGGGTTGAAACCGTGTATAAATTATCAAGATTTAAATAATGTTGCAGTTAAAAATAAATACCCCTTGCCACATATTAATGAATTATTTGATTAATTTTAAGGAGTTGTGATATTTTCTAAAGTAGACCACAAATAAGGATATTATCAACTACGAATTAAGAAGGAAGATGTACCTAAAACGACCTTTAATACTTGATATGGATATTATGAGTTTGTAGTGATGTCTTTTGGACTAACTAATGCCCCATTAGCATTCATGGATTTAATGCATTGAATTTTTAGGCCATACTTGGATCAATATATGGTGATATTTATCGATGATATTTTGGTATATTCAAAAATTTAGGATGAACATGAGCAATATTTGAGAATAATATTATAAACTCTAAAAGAGTATCAGTTGTATGCTAAACTCAGTAATGTGAATTTCGGTTGGAGAAAGTATCATTTCTAGGTTGTGACGCCCCCACTTCTCCCTAAGACAAACCCAAAGATATCGACGAAATGCCTGTCTAACTCTCGCCAGGGTTCAATACGAATCAAATATAAATTTAAAGGTAATCAACCAATAATAAAAGTCAATATAAAGAAAAGTCGCTGCCTTATATAACCATTCAAGTCTTACATCACAAGTTTCCAAAAGGTACATCAATTTTTTCAAAAATACAACCATCCAAAGTTGACTAAACCATTTACATTCAAATTCTAATCAAAAGGTAATCAAGTCTGCTTCTCCAAAATCTTTCCATTCCGACCTCTTATTAAGAAAAATAAATTAATGGGGTGAGTTAATGTAAGGATCGAAGACAACCTAAGAGGAGGTGAATTAGGTAATTTAAAAACTAACCAAGTTATGAGACTCGTTTTGCTCAATGTGAAATTTACCCTCTTTTCTAGATGACCACACAATGGAACAAACAATGAGAAAGCACAAATATTTGTGAGTAGAAGAGATGAACAATTTATATTGCAAGATAGTAAATGAAAGAGATAGAATAGCAAACCGAATTCCAAACTCCTCTTGAGTTTGAGTATCACTTTATAGAGCAAGGTTCTTCAAGTTGATCGATTACAACCAATCTTTGTGTACAAAGGAAGGATCACTTCCTTCTTGCCCCAAGCCACACTTGGTCAAGTTAGGAAGTTTTACTATCACTCAGATAACCCTCACAAAACTACACTATTGAAGTAATTTTCTCACACAAGAAAAGCTTATACGAAATCTATACAACTAAGAGTACAAATCTTCTTTGAAGAAAATTTTCTCACTAAAATTGCTCTAGATCTTTCGTAGTCTCAATGTGCAAAAGTATTCTGAAATGGTTGACTTTGCTCTATTTATATGAGACCAAAAAGTTCCTTCATTAATGCTTCCAACGGATAGAAGATAGCTGAAGAGTCAACTAGCCGTTGGTGGTGTCGAACGTCCGGTGGTCTTGTTTCTTGCGTCCGATAGCAAGCAGTGAGCAAAAGAGATTTTCTTTAATTCATTCAGACGTCTAGTACCTTTATAGTTTGCCTCCGAAAGCAGATAATAAAATTGAGAATTTTGCTTCAATCCTTTCGGACGTCTGGTACTTCCAATGCTCTGCGTCCAAAGTGTTGCGCAGATTATCGGACGTCCGGTGCTGTAATATTTTACGTCCGATTGAGGTCAGTGAGTTTAGGGAAATATTTTGATTCTTTTGGATGTCCGGTGATGGAGTTCTTCATGCGTCTGAAGTTATTCAATGATTGTCGGACGTCCGATCCAATCTTTACCTGCGTCCGATAGTTTCAGCAACACCTTCATCTTTGAACCTGATTTGCTTCATTTCTGAAAAGGTCTTTGAGGAGATATTAGTAACATCCATTTATTTTGTAATCATCAAAAGCTAAAAACTGAGATTGAAAATCTCCCCCTTTTTGATGATGACAAAATAATGGATGGAGGAATATAATTAAGTTAAAAATCCCCCTCACTTAATACATCAAAAAGGTAGACACTTCCCCTCACACATTTAGCAGATTATATTTCCTGGCAACAACTTGTACATTTCTCCCCCTTTTTGTCATCATTAGAAGATCTTAATAGCTAGTGACATTAATTCAAAGACAATTCATCTCCAATTCAAATCCAGTATCCAACATTCAGAAACCCAACATCAATGTCATCAGCAACATCATTAACCAAGAATACCCACCAAAATCAGCAATCACCAATATCAGCAAACAATGTCAAAAATCAGAAGTCACAGAGATACCAAGCACCCAAAAGCAAATAGAGTTAACTAGCAGAGTTAACCAACAGAGTTAAATTAACCAGAAACCATTCAACATAGAGAAGTTAACCGAATAGTTTACAAGCCAAAAGAGTTAACCAAATAACCAGAATCCTGAGTACAGAGTACTGGAAATGTTAAAATGTAAAAAATGCAAATGTCTATTATGAAATGCCATCCTAAAAACAAAATACAAGTGCCTAAAGATGCCTAAATTGTGATCTTGGGCGATCCAAGCTTTCTCGTAGTTAGGCGAAACTGAGCAGGATCCACTTCTTCCTCCTTAGTTGCCTCATCATCATCGTTGTCTTTAGTTGTTGGAGCATTTCCCTTGTCTTGTGGCTGAGAACTGGAAGCACGAACCTCTGGAGTGATTTCAGTGCAGGAGTCTGCTCAGTTGGTTCAGTTCTGGGCTCCTTTTGATGTACATTCTCATCTTCTTGAGGGATAGGAGGGACAAGTAGGTTCCTTTTGTTAATGAAGGTAGCTTGCTGATCAGGTGACATGGTCATCATTTGAAATCCTCAAGTAAGGAGATGACCTCGTGAGTGGATGAAGAAGGCTGATTGGATGACTTCCTGGGATAGATGGTAAAGGAGAAAACAAGATGAGACTGGTCTCTACGAGGTTTAGGGGTAACAGGAGTGTCATGATAGCTCTTAGTCCTAGACTCCAAAACAGATTCCTTGTGACACCATTTACCATCAAAGAAATGCAGATTTTTTTTTCGAAGTAAGCTTTTGAAAAGACAGATGATGCAGTCGTTTTTGGTGATGTTCCAGTAAAAGGAATGTTAAAGTGAGCAAAGATTGGAGTGAGAAATTTTTCATAGGAAAGTTTCCTATGGCTATCAGTACTGATTTTGAGCAGAAACTTGCACATAACAAAGCCAAATCAATTCTAATCTTTTCAAGAAAGCAGTAGAACAAGGAAAGCTCCATTTTGTTGGCGTCGGTCCTATGACCATCAGTAGGAACCAACAGATTTAAAATTATTGAAAAGATGATCAAATTCTAGGGACTGAGATCCTCCAATCTAGCCTCAGTAGGAGTATTAAAATGGGTTTGAAAATAGGTCATTAGTTTTGCAACATGAAAATGGGGATAAGCAGAAGGAAACTCTTCATAAGAGAAAAAATTTGTAATTTTTTCTTTAAAATTATCTTCAATTTTGGTCTTTAAAATAGTATTAACAGTATCAAGATTGAAGGCAATATCAACCAAATTGACTCGAGAAACAAGGTTAGTGTGTGAACTACCCTTCCTAAGGCTAGCAAAAAACTAATAAAGCATATCAGGATAATAGGTGTTGGGTAATTTCAGAATATGAGACCATTTTTGGAATTCAAAGAGTTCAATAACTGGTCCAAGGTCAAGCTTACGGAATTCATAGAGGATGATAGTCCTTTGAGTGATGAAGCCTTTCTGTGAAATCCATTCAAATCTCTCCCTGGCATCATCATCAATGAATTTGGGCAGTGGAGTTGGCACTTTCTCAGTTTGAGTAGCAGATTGTCCTCTAGCAGAAGTTTCCTTTTTCCACCACGCTGAGCATTAGTTGGCACAACAGTAGGCTCAGCAGTTGGTACTTCATCAGTTGTTCTCTTCCTCAAGGATCTTCTGGTGGAAGGTTCAGCAGTTTGTTGTTCCTCAGCACTCTGCTCAGTAGTTTGCTCAACAGAAGGCATAGTAGTTTGCCGTTCTTCAGGTTGGGTGGTTTGTTCCTTTCTTGCAGGCTGTTTTCTTTTGCCACTACAGGCTTTAGTTCCTATTCCGGGCAATTTCGTGGTGGAGGGCTCTACAATCTCAATGTCTTCATCCCTCAGTCTAGTGATGCGTCCAGTACTAGCAGATTCTTCTCTCATTCTTACCATGATGAAATGCAGAGAGTTTTTGTTGCAGAGTATGATGCGAATGTATATGAGATTGACTAGAAGTGCGGTATGGACTATAATGTAGGCTTGAATCATCCAAAGAGAGTGAATTTTAAGTGACTAGGGTTTCGATTGAGAATTGGGATTTATAGGGTAGTTGGCAGTTAGAGAAAGTTATGAGGAGTAATAATCTGGCAAAAGGAGTATAATGGTTTTGGACAAATCAATTTCTTGGAACTTGTTTAGAAGAGAGACGAAATTTGAAACTTGAAAGTAAGAGAGGATGAAGAGTTGCGTCCGAGACAACGGCTAAAAAATGAACTAAATGAAGAAGATGACAGACTTATAATAAGCATTTTTTGAGTATTGGACGGCCGAACGAAGTAAAGCGTCGGACGCTATCGCCCGAAACAAGATTTTTCTAGAAAAGAGACTAAGAACACTGTCGGACGTCTGTTCATCAGGTATCGGACGTCCGATAAAGTGTGACCAAATAATTTTTCAGAAAAACTTTTCAATAACGCCCAATTTTGTTCTCAAAAATACAAACTGATCCAGTGGAAGGACTTTTGTAAGAATGTCAGCACTTTGATTTTTTGTGCAAACATATTGTACACAAATTTCACTTTTTTGGACGAGATCTCTAATGAAATGATACTTTATGTTTATATGCTTTGTTCTAGAATGTTGAATGAAATTTTTTGTCAAATTTTTGGCACTTGTGTTGTCACAATACACAGACATACAATCATATGCTAATCCAAAATCATTCAAGGTGCTTTTCATCCACATTAATTGAGCACAACATGCACCGGTGGCAACATATTCTGCTTCGGCCGTAGATAAGGAAATAGCATTTTGTTTCTTACTTAGCCAAAACACTAAACAATTACCAAGAAAGTGGCATGTACCACTTGTACTCTTTCTATCTACTCTACATCCACCAAAGTCAGCATCCGAGAAACCATATAAAGGAAATTCATGACATCTAGGATACCAAAGACCATAGTTCAATGTTCCTTTCAAGTATCTAAAAAACCTTTTCATAGCAAGCAAGTGAGATTCTTTTGGACAAGATTGGAAACGAGCTCACAAGCAAATAGCAAACATGATATCGGGTCTACTTGCAGTTAAATAAAGTAAGCTGCCAATCATACCTCTATATTTCTTTTCATCAATATTTATACCTCCTTCATCCTTGTCAAGTTTGGTAGATGTGCATATTGGTGTTCCAACTTGCTTTGATTCCTCCATACCGAACCTTTTGAGCAGCTCCTTGGTGTATTTTGCTTGATTAATGAATGTTCCTTCTTGAGTTTGTTCCATTTGAAACCCAAGGAAGAAATTCAATTCTCCCATCATGCTCATCTCAAACTCTTTTTGCATAATAGTGGAAAAATCCTTGCACAAACACTCATTAGTAGTACCAAAAATAATATCATCAATATATATTTGCACAATTAGTAGATCATTGAAGCATTGTTTGGTGAAAAGAGTGGTGTCTACAATGCCCCTTTTAAAACCATTTTCAATCAAGAAATCACTTAAGCGTTCATACCATGCTCTTGGAGTTTGTTTTAAACCATACAAAGATTTTGAGAGTTTAAACATATGTTTTGGAAACATTTCATTCTCAAAATCGGAAGGTTGATCAACATATACCTCTTGATCAATAAAACTATTTAAGAAAGTACTTTTAATATCCATTTGAAATAATTTAAAATCCTTGAAACATGCAAATGCCAAAAATTCTAATTGATTCTAGTCTAACTACGGGAGCAAATGTTTCATCAAAATCTATTCCTTCTTCTTGAGCATACCCCTTAGAAACTAGTCTAACCTTGTTTCTCACCACTTCACCTTTGTCATTCATTTTATTTCTAAACACCAATTTTGTACCAATAATAGGATGATTTTGAGGTTTTTCAACTAATGTTCACACCTTGTTCCTTTCAAATTGATTTAGTTCCTCTTTCATAGCTAAAATCCAGTTTTCATCTTTCAATGCATCATCAACATTTTTTGGTTCAAAATGTGAGACCAAAACAAAATTGTCCATCAATTTTTTTTTAAAAATTGGGAGTTCTTACCTTTTCGGATGGATCACCAATAATGAGCTCCTTAGGATGATTTTGAACAAACTTCCAAACTTTTGGAAGATCCCTAGGTGCATCACCATGATTGTCATTTTCTTCCAATGCTTGATTGTCTTGGGGATCATCTTCCTTTGAGCTCTCATCTTGCGGAGTATTGTTTTGATCACGAATTGTGAGCTTCTTTAGTTTTTCTTGAACACCTACATCATCATCCTCACAATTACTTTTGAAAATGTTATCATTAGATTCATCAAAGGTGACATGCATGGCTTCTTCAATAACAAGAGTTCTTCTATTATAGATTCTAAAACCTCTTTTATTCTCACAATATCCCAAAAAAATGCTTTCATCAGATTTGTTGTCAAATTTTTCAAGGTGTTCCTTGATATTTAATATAAAGCATTTGCAACCAAAGACTTTGAAATAACCAACAATTGACTTTTTATCAAACATTAATTCATAAGAGGTTTTGTTCAAAATAGGTCTCAAAAGAACTCTGTTTATAGCATAGCAAGTGGTATTAACGGTTTCAGACAAAAAATATTTTGGCAAGTTACATTCACTTAACATGGTTCGTGCGGCTTCTTGAAGAGTTATATTCTTTCTTTTAACAACACCATTTTGTTGAGGAGTTCTAGCAATTGAAAACTCATGTGTGATTCCATTGTTATCACAAAATTCTGAAAAATTACAAAATTTAAATTCCGAGCCATTGTCACTTCTGATCTTGATAATTTTCAATCCAATCAGATTTTGAACCTTTGCAAATAATGAAATAAAACTTTTGAAAGCATCATCCTTGTGAGCAAGAAATATCACCCAAGTGTATCTAGAATAATCATCAATAATAACCAAACAATATTTTTTACCACCCAACCTAGCAATCTGTGTAGGACCAAATAAATCAAGATGTAAAAGATCCAGTGGTTTTGAAGTAGAAACACAATTCTTAGGTTTCAAGGAAACTTTTATTTGTTTTTCAAATTGTCAAGCATCACAAATTTTGTCCTTTTCAAAGTTAGTTTTTGGTAAACCTCTAACAAGTTCTGTTTTGAAAATTTCTTTTAACAAATTCATATTGAAATGACAAAGTCTTCTTTGTCACGACCAAGGATCTTCATCTGCAACTTTAAAACATTTAAGACTGGAAGAATAAATATTATCAAGAATAACTACATAAATGTCATTCACTCTTTTTTCCTTAAAAAATAATGTTGAATTTTGAGTCAAGAATAAGACATTCATGGTTTTTAAATAGCACAAACAGATTTTTGTCACACAATTGACTAACACTCAATAAATTATAACTCAGATTATCAACTAGAAGAATATTGTGAACAAAAATTTGACCATTCTTACCAACATCTCCAACTCCAACTGTTTTGGTTTTGTTATCATCTTTAAATGTTACTTTTCCACTTGATTTTGACTTAAGTTTGATGAATTGTGATGTATCACCAGTCATATGCCTTGAACATTTACTATCTATGAACCATTTTGATTCCTTAATGACATTCACCAAACTTACCTACACAAGAGTTCACAAGATGATATTTGGTACCCATTTATTTTTTGGGTCCTTGAGAGTTAGCATTATGTCTAACTATCCACATACATTTTATGTCATTTCTCATATTCTTTCTTACATAGCAATTATTCTTCATGTGACCAACTTGGCAACAAAAGCTACACATAGTCAGTGAATTGCCTACAAAGACAGGTTTAACAAATCTGACTTGCCTTCTTTTATAGATGTTAAATTCGTTTGCTTTAGAGTTCAATCTTTTCTTATGAATGTCAAAGTGAGGCTTTGATTCATTCTTTTGAAGGCAGTCTTGTTTCTTGTGTTTAAGTAACTCATCTAGACCATCCATTCTTCTTTTCAAGTCACCTTGTTCCTTTTTGAACAAATCACACAGTTTTATTTTTCTATCAAGCTCAAAAAGTAGAACATTCTCATCCTTTTTCAAGTAGTCATTTTCAGCTTTTAGTATCTTGTTTTGTCGAAAAAGATTTGCATTGTCTTGAATCAAAAAACTAAATTTCTATTTTAGTTCCTTATTTCTAGCATATGATTCTTTCAAACTATTATGCAATCTCTCAATGAAAGATTCAACATCATCTTCAGATTCATCATCACTAACAGATTGAGAGTTGCAAGTAGTTACCTCATCATCACCAATAACCATGAAAGCCATTTGAGCAGATTTCTCTTCCTTTTCAATATCACCATCCGAGTTGCAATCATTCCATGTGATTTAAAAGTTGTTGAACTTTGGTTTTCGTTCAACTTTTCCTTCTTTCTTCTTCTTCATTGGACACTCACTCATGTAGTGTCCAAGTTGGCCGCATTCAAAGCATTTGTCCGCTAGTTTTTTATTGGCCTCTTGTTTTCCTTTGTTTCTTGCATTGTTGAACTGATGTGGAAATGTATTGCTAGGTTCTCCTCTTCTGAATCTCCTTTTGTTGATGATTCTTTTGAAACTTCTTGTAATGAGAGCAAGATCATTGTTATCAACTTCTACATCTTCTCTATCCAAGAAAGCCGAATCATCTTCATCTTGAGAGGTTTTTAGAGCAATGCTCCTTCTCACCTTTGCATCTTCCTCCTCTTGTACCTTAGACTTAAGTTTCAGCTCATAAGAGGTTAGAGAATTAATGAGAGATTCAATAGTCATAGTATTTAGATTTTTAGTTTCTTCAATGGTAGTCACCTTACTCTCCCAATTTTTGGTCAAGGCGTTCAAAATCTTTCTGTTTTTCTCACCTAAGATGTATTCCTTTTCCAGCACCTCTAAGTCCTTAATGAGATCATTGAATTTACAATATATCTTATCAATGTTTTCATGAGATTCCATCTTAAATGATTCATACTTAGTAACTAGGATTGATTTCTTTTGTTCTTTTACATTCTCAATCCCTTCATGGATCTCTCTTAGTTTATCCCAAATTTCTTTTGCAGATCTACAACCTTTGACTCTAATAGACTCATTTGAATCTAAAATAATATACAACACATTCATAGCCTTGGCATTCAGGGTGAGATGGGTTCTATTCTCAACTGTCAACTCGTTTCTGATTTTTGGTCTTGGTATATTAGTGGCATCATCAATTGTAGAGGCATCAAATGGACCTTCATTAATAATAAATTACAATTCAATATCAATAGATTACAAGAAAATAATCATTCTTTCCTTCCAACTCACATAATTGGATCCATTAAACATTGGGAGTCTAGTGACATATTGTCCTTAAAAAAACATGGCATTGTTGGTTGTCATTTTTACTCCCAAATCGATTGAACTTAATCTCTAAGAGACCAAGTTCTGATACCAATTGTAAGGATTGAAGACAACCTAAGGGGGGATGAATTAGGTAATTTAAAAATTAACCAAATTATGAGACTCTTTTTGCTCAATGTGAAATTTACCCTCTTTTCTAGATGACACACAATGGAACAAATAATGAGAAAGCACAAATGTTTGTGAGTAGAAGAGATGAACAATTTATACTGCAAGATAGTAAATGAAAGAGATAGAATCGCAAACCGAATTCCAAACTCCTCTTGAGTTTGAGTATCACTTTATAGAGCAAGCTTCTTCAAGTTGATCAATTATAACCAATCTTTGTGTATAAAAGAAGGATCACTTCCTCCTTGCCCAAGCCATACTTGGTCAAGTTAGGAAGTTTTACTATCACTCAAATAACTCTCATAAAGCTACACTATTGAAGTAATTTTCTCACACAAGAAAAGTTTATACGAAATTCACACAACTAAGAGTACAAATCTTCTTTGAAGAGAATTTTCTTACTAAAATTGCTCTAGATCTTTTGTAGTCTTAATGTGCAAAAGTATTCTGAAGCGGTTGACTTTGCTCTATTTATATGAGACCAAAAAGTTCCTTCATTAATGTTTCCAACGGATAAAAGACAGGTGAAGAGTCAACTAGCCGTTGGTGGTATCGGACGTCTGGTGATCTTGTTTCTTGCATCCGACAGCAGGCAGTGAGCAAAAGAGATTTTCTTTAATTCATTCGGACGTCTTGTACCTTCATAGTTTACGTCCGAAAATAGATAATAAAATTGAGAATTTTTCTTCAATCCTTTTGGACGTCCAGTACTTCCAATGCTCTGCGTCCGAAGTGTTGCGCAGATTATCGGACGTCCGGTGCTCTAATATTTTACGTCCGATCGAGGTCAATGAGTTTAGAAAAATATTTTGATTCTTTCGGATGTCCGGTGATGGAGTTCTTCATGCGTCCGAAGTTGCTCAATGATTGTCGGATGTCCGATCCAGTTTTTATGTGCGTCCGACAGCTTCAGCAACACCTTCATCTTTGAACCTGATTTGCTTCATTTCTGAAAAGGTTTTTGAGGAGATATTAGTAACATCCATTTATTTTGTAATTATCAAAAGCTAAGAACTGAGATTGACAGCTAACGCTCAGTGAAGCCAAGAAAGGCATGCAAACAAATAAGTTCAAATAGCAATAACACTTGTACCAGAAAATAGCCATAACATTCATATAGTTCACAGTTGACAATTAAGAACAATCAATAAGGATACGAGAGATCTTAGGAGCTAAATTTCCATTGCTTTGCCAAGGCTTGATCCAAAACGTCCACGTGATAACACTCCGTCAACCGGGTAGGCAGTAAGTCCATAGAAACCCCGCTTACTACCTCCATCTACCATTTCATCCTCTCGGATCCGTAACTAAATATGCACAAAAAGGCTATACTACACGAGTATGCCAATCAAGATCTCAAAAGATCGAGTTTTACAATTTTCTCATGATTCACCAACCTTCTCGACCAAGCCCATGCCGTCTCGAGTCGCAAGGCTAGTCAATGAGTTTTGGGTATCGCCAGATGTACAAGTACAATTTGCCAAGTTCACGCAATTCAATTATAAAGTCACGTTCACACAAGTCAATTATTTAGTCAAGTAAAAGAGAACGAGTGCGATAAAATACACACTCGTCTCGACAAGTCCAAATCACTTAATTAACAAGAAACAATTCAAGTATGTAGCAACAAGTCATGCATTTGACACTTACCAGTTCAAAAAGCAAGTGAGCAAATAATTCCTTTAAAGTTCCTCGCCGTAATTCCTTTTGAATCCCTCTTGAGCACCTGAAGAAATAGTGACCATCTATCACTCACGTATACTCTATACCACTTAACATTCAAGGAAGAAAATGCACTTGTTTAAAACTTAAGACAATGCCTCAAAAGAGTTTTTATCATTGAAAATCGAGATTCAAAGATGAGGATTTAAAGTCTCAAGTGAAGTCGTATCATTCATGAAATCGAATTTAAAATGAACCATCAATCTCAAAAAGGGAACTGGAAATTCTTAAAATGTTCAATTCATGGGAAACCAGAAATTCCAGCTTTGGATGACAACACTTGAAAAATCATATCTTGAGTTTAGTAAATCCAAAAATGGAAAAATTTATACCATTAGAAAAAAGATTGAAACTTCTAAAACTTTCCAGAAGACACCTTTACGAGATCCCAATCAGAAATCATTCGAATTTCAGTTCAAAATTACTGTTTCATGAATACAGGGCAAAACCAGTTCTTATTTTTCAGCAAAGTTTGAAAATTCGACAAAAGTCACAGGTATGAAATTAACCTCTGAAATTTACAACACAATAAGAGTTTCAAGTCAAGTTTAACACAAGAAGCGGAACTAAATTTGGGTTTTTGAACAGCAAAATGCAACAGTTTGAAGATGGCTGGATTTCACAACCTACAATTTTCCAGTTTCCAGCTTTGATGCAGTTTTGAAATCAGATCATATCTAACTCTACACAAGTCCAAATTAAGAATGGTTTACAGCGTTAGAAACTAGATTCCAAATGCTACAATTCATCAGAAGACATCACTTTAAAAATCTTTTCACAAGTGAGATGAAATTGAGCCACAAGATACAGTTTTCCATTTTCTCTTGGACAAACAGGTAAAACAGGTCAGTCCATTTTGCCGATTTACTACGGCTCACTCAAAACGAACCAGTAGGGGAATCTTATACCATTTGAAAGCTCTTGGTGTCTAGTTTCAAATGCCGCAAACGGCACTCAATTTTAACTTTTGTACAAAGATTTATGGTCATACAAAGTGCCCTAGGTCGTCTGCCATGACAGCAAATTCCCGGATTTGTTCCTTTCTTCAAAACCCAAGTTTTATACAACCAATTGAAATGATTTTTGAAAGACAATTTTCACACACATAACACAATATATAATAAGCATTTTAGTAGCCATATAAGCAACAAAAATTCAAAATTCAAGCAAGGCAACAAGCAGCAATTTTCGGCCAGCTCTCCTCACAAGTTTCTTCCAACTTCCTCTCCTCTTATCAAGCCAAAACTGAGTCATTTATCACACAAACAACAACAATCAAGCAATGACCTCAAGTCAGCTACCAAAAGGCCACCTCAAGACCACTAGCCTAGATGTAAAGTAAGAAATAAAAGTCTTCCTCAAGTTTACTAGTCTAGATTCTTGATTAGGGTTTCAAACCCATGAAATACAACCTCTAATCTTAGTAAAATTTGAAGAGTAAAGGAGGATAATGTGGTTACCTTTCAAGCTCCTTGAACCCTAGATGAAGGTGAGATTTTCACCAACACTTTCTCCGAAAAACACCACAAGCTTACACCTTCCTTCTAACTAGAGCCAAATTCCAAGAGTTGTGTGGTTTGGATGATGATTTCATGCAAGTTTGAAGCTAGAAGATGAAGTTTTCTCTTCCCCTTTTTTTCCCTTGGTTCGGCCGAAAATGAGAGAGAGTGAGGGAGTGTTTCTGTTTTGATTCTTGTGGAGGAAGAATGAAGGAAAAGTAACCATAAGTTTTGTGCAAAAAGTCAACTTTCAATAGTGGATTAATAGTGTATTGCACTATCACTTTCTCTCTTGTTTGCTACACTTATACACTAATCTTCCAAGGTAATTCCTTTAACATTGCAATTACTTATACTTACTAGTCTAGTACTAAATTCTCAAACCTCCAATTAGTCGCGCCGGTGCGACTTTCAAGAAACTTTCGACGCGCGCGCAGTAAAAGGTTAATTTAGGAAAAATTCATGCATAATAGTGAAAATTAAATAACACTAAAGCAAAATAACTATAAAATAGACTAAAGTAAAACAAAATATGAGTCCTCACATCCTCCCCGTTAAAAGAATTTCGTCCACGAAATTCATACTTTGATTTAGAAATAGGTTTGGATATTTCTCTTGAATCTCTTCTTCAACCTCCGAAGTTGCTTCCTCTATCCCGTGATTCCTTCATAGAACTTTTACCAAAGGGATTTGCTTATTCCTCAGTTCTTTCACGTTACGATCCAAAAGCTTCACTGGTTTCTTCTCATAAGTCAGTGTCTCGTCAATCTCAATATTTTATGGTTGCAGTATATGGGAAGGATCTAGGTGATACTTCTTGAGTATAGACACATGAAAAACGTTATGAATTCGAGACAAACTTGGTAGCAGTTCCAACTTATAGGCCACGTTTCCCATGTGTTGGAGAATCTTATAAGGTCCTATAAATCTTGGTTGCAACTTCTTTCCTCTCCCTGCCATCAAATTTGCTTTTAGAGAAGTGATCTTAAGAAAGACTTGATCTCCAACCACAAACTCCAAATCCTTCTTCCAGTTATCTGCATAATTCTTTTGACGACTCTGAGCTGTTTGAATCCTTTGGTGTATTAACTTCACCTTTTCATACGCCTCCTCAACTTGTGGCACTGCAGTTGGGTCTAAGATTTTTTTTTCACCTATTTCATCTCAACAAATTGAAAATCTACACTTCCGACCATAAAGAGCCTCATAAGGAGCCATTTGAATGGATGAATGGAAACTATTATTGTAAGCAAATTCCACTAATATCAAGTACTTACTCCAACTCTTTCCAAAATCCAAAATACAGGTTCTCAACATGTTCTCAAGGGTCTGAATTGTCCTCTCTGATTGTCCATCCGTCTGGGGGTGGTAGGTAGTGCTAAAACTCAATTTAGTTCCTAACATTTCTTGCATCTTCTGCCAGAATCGAGAAACAAATCGAGGGTCTCGATCAGACACAATGCCTACTGGTATCCCATGTAGCCTTATAATCTCATCCAAATATAGTTTAGCTAGTTTCTCCAAGGAGTACTTCATACTAATCGACAGAAAATGAGCAGACTTAGTCAGTCTATCCACTATCACCCAAATGGTGTCTTGACATCTTTGTGTCCTTGGTAATCCAGATAAAAAGTCCACGGTGATATTTTTTCACTTTCACTCGGGTATCTCCAAAGGTTGCAATAGGCCAGATGGTTTCTGATGCTCGATTTTAATCTACTAGCAAATCAAACAAGTTTGGACAAATCGAGCAATTTCCTTCTTCATATTCTCCCACCAATACAGGCTCTTCAAATTTTGGTACATTTTATTTCCTCCAGTATGTACCGTATACTTAGAACGATGAGGTTCCTCCAAAATTTTCCTTTTTATCCCTTCATCATTTGGCACTACTATGCAAATCCGAAATTTTAGTACACCATTTACTCCCAAATTAAAATCAGACTTTTCCCACTTTTTAACTTTTTCCAACCACTTTTGCACCTCTGAATCCTTCTCTTATGCCTTGTGAGAACCCAAAAATTTTCACATTTTCTCAGCATTATTTTATTCCTTTGCCTACATTTTATACTTTCCTTGGAAATATTAAAATTTCTATGCATTTTTTTACAAGCAAGTACAGTTTTAAATTCATTTTCCTAGTATGAGTTAGTGTACGTTAAATTTGAAACGCATTATCGATGTAGGGGCCCGCTAGTGCGATGCACGCAACATTTTTTTTGTTACAACTAGTTGGTGAACTATGGAATTAATTGCAAAGATGAAAAGTTATTGGGGCCATAGTGTGAGACTTAGCAAAGTAAGATATTAGTAACCTTGAAGCTTCTAAGGTTTTCCTAAGCTTCTAAGGTTTTCCTAAGCTTAAATTTGATTGGTGGAGGAAAAGTGACATTTGACCTTAGCTTAAATATCTAGGATGTTAGTAAATGAGATTGAAAACAAAGCAAAAACTCATAGAAAATAGAGAGAGAGGGCCATGAGCCTTGAGGAAAACCAAGAGGAAAGAAAACTTCAATTGCATCTTGGGTTTGCTTGATTTAGTGAGAACAAGAAAAACTAAACCAATTAATCATTAGTTTGGAAGCTTGGGAAGTTTAAGGAACCAAAAATTTAAAGGAGTACTGGAGGATCACACTTCCAAGGTCTTGTCTTGAGGTATAATGGCTGATCACTCATTCTTTCCCCATTAATCATGATTAAGTTGGGTATTAATATTAGAGTTGTGCTTGTGATGCTTGTTTTAAATGGTTTTGATGATTGGACGGAGGAATATTGAGTTAGGGTTTTGATTTATTCACTCATATTTCTTGTGGGTTAGGTGTTATATGGTGTCTATATATGGTATATAATCTTGTAAAGGAGAAAGTAGTGGTAATTTTAAGGTAAAAATGTGAATTATAGCTTGACTATAACAAAAGGCCAGATTTCTGGAAATTCAAGCTTCAGTTCTGCCCGGTTCCAGTTTGTGATGTTAGAGGCCGAATTAGCCTTATCATAAAACATGAAAGTTGTAGAGAATGATGTCTTATAGTTGCCTACAAAATTTAACCTCAATCGGACCAACGTAGCCTATCAAAAGACAAAAATACCCTGACTCTCATAGGTTTAGTTCAGTGGACAATTTTGATATTTCACAACACTAACCATGTCTGTTCATCCTGATGTGTACTGAATTAACCTTTGGCCAAAACATTAAAGTTGTAGTGCTATGTCTTAGCTTTCCAAAGCCCCTAAAATCACCTCGTTTGGACTTCGGTACCCTGAGTTATTGTCGTTTACGCATAAGGCGGTTATCAAGCCCGAATGTGATATTCTAGTTCTGTTATTTGAGATTTTGACTTAGATACACTACAAACTGGACTGAGTAATCTTCATCAAAGTTGTAGGCCATTGTCTTAGCTTCGAAACTTTATAAATTTCACCCCAATCCAATAAGCGTAGCTTCAGTTGTGTCCGTTACGCAAAACAACGTCAAATCTGTCTTTTGTTTCTTGACTCAACCTTCATTTTCGCACATGCTCCTAGCTTGATTTTGTACTTGTATGACTTGGAGCCTATGGAATGGCTATTGAAATGAGATGATTTTGTATATGACTTTGGGTTTGATTGAGGAAAAGAATGACGCCATAGATGGCCGGAAAATAGGTAAATACAAAGAACGTGCTGCCCAAATTTACGCTCGAAAACTAGGTCGATATACGTGCTACTTGAGTAAGGCTTGAGAGCGAATACCACGTAAATCATCTAGGGTATTTACGTTTTCTTTGTCATTTCGACTCAAATAGCGATTTTAAAATTTTACAAGTGAGTCTAAGTTTTACAAATATTTTACTTATGTCCTTTGGTTTCAATGTACTCTTTTCACTGCCAAAATCATATTTATACTTTGTACTAGTACGTATTCGACTTGTCTTTGACTCACTTACATTTTTTATGGTTGAAGCATAATATGTTCGTTTGATTATTAGGGTTCCTTGGTGATTGAGAGTATTATCCGGAAGAAAACTTTGGACGTTATTTTGCTTAAATAGGTGAGTGTTCCTTGTTGTTATGTTACCCTTGACTATATACCTTGTTCCATGTTATGGATATTTGATTGAATGTTTGAATGTTATGTCGCGCCCCATTTTTTGATAAAATGAATAAATGGTTTAAAAAATGTATTTTTTTTTGTGATTGGAAAATGAATTGTGATTTAAAAGAAAAAATGGGTCTAAATGGGGGTTGAGAATGCGACGATTTGACCCAAAATTATAGTTTAAAAAGGGTTTTTGAAATAAAAATTGGAGTCGCCACTTGGTAATGAGTTAAGGTGTACCAAGTCACCAAAAAATGAATTTTTAAAGAAAAAATAGGAAAAAGTAATAAGAAACCCCTTTTAAACGACTCCTAGTCCACGTAAACCAAAGAAAAAGGTTCGGGAGTCACATTTGACAAAGGGGAAGGCAAGGATAAAATCCAAGGCACCCCTTTGACCTAGCCAAAGCTAGTTGCATGATTTAATCAAAGATTTTCTTGTTTTAACCAAAGAATTTATTACATTTGGATGCACTACATGAATGCAAACCCTAGACCTAGGGGTATTGGGGGAAATTTCTCTTCAAAGGTTGAGTGGTGCCAATCACATTGATTGTGAAGCCTAATAACAATCCTTTGAAGAAGTCACGAATAATGCAAGTGGGATGCAAATGAATGGAATGCATGTATGCAATGTGAAGACATGAGTTTGAAAAAGTAATAAAAGACAATAAATATGTAAGTGAAAATGTGCACGTGAGTGGGCAAGGTGCGGTATGTGAAATGATAATATGAAGTACATGTGTGTAAGTGATGATAAAAGTGTTCGTGTGCAAGTGAAGCAACATAAAGGTGCACGTGTGCAAAATGGGGGGAAAAGAAAATGAAAACGTGATGGGGGTATAAAATGATAGAGTGGATTTAAAAATGCATGAGCCTAGGGAATTCATGCATATTGGGTACGAGGAGACCTAAATCGTGACTCAATTTGCCCTTTTATAGAAGGAATACAAGCGTGCTAAGGCTTAGAAAAAGCCACACTCGTCTATATCCCATATTTAAGGGGACTCTCAAGCAAATGAACCCTATAACTAGCATGAAATGCACAAATCCTAAAATGGAGGGAAAAGGGGTTCGAGGGGCATGCAAAATGATAAAACTAAAAAGAATGCATGACATGTAATGAACATGCAAACATGTACTAACGAGGAGAAATCCCTAAGGGTCTAGCGTTGGGCTAGCCCATTCTATGAATTCCGACTAGCGTTGGACTAGCGGAAACGTACATTCATCCATCACATTCATTCAGGCTATGGAAAGCAAGTAGACATGCCAAACACTCGTAAGCACATAGCACATAACACTTAGCATGCTCGACTAGATGCAAGGCCCTAATAAAGCAAATTAACACGTAACAACTAAGCATGCAAGGCACATAAGACAATTAAAGCCCTAACTATTACATTTGCTAGCTAGGCATACGTCTTCGATAGGTCTTCATTGAATGCTCCTCCAAGCCCTATCTATTACAAGCCAAGAGGTGTACACATACCCCATAAATGAAATAAAAAGAAAGACTTAAAAATGAAATAAAAGTAAATAAATGAAAGGCATTAATAAACATTTAAGAAAACCAAGTAGGCATGCAATTTTCATTTAGCACGTTGGATCACATAGGGAGATACAAAAAAAGATAAAAGAAAGTATACCGTCCCCTTTTGTGGTGCTAATAAGTTGGAAAAGGTTCTAAATTGGAGCTAAAACCACTAAACAAAGGATTAATGCACCAATTTAATAGTAAATCAAACAACACAAATTCTTCAAAAACAAAAATTAAAGAACCACTAATAACTATGAAATTGAACCATTAGATCCCTTTAGATAATCAAACAAGTCCATATTCATCAAATGAAATTCCAAGTTAAAAGGGAAAGGAAACTCGAAGGACCCAATTGATTAATCTTTTCAATTGCTTGGGCCATAGTGCAACCAAAGGAAACTTAAGGGGTCAAAGTGAAATTTTAGAAAGATGATTTCATGCAATCTCATGCAAGCAAACGTAAGAAACTTCATTCTGCAACAATCATTCTTGCCGAAAATTTTCTGCAACTCAAAACACCATTTGCTACTTTCATTTCCGCAAAACACGTGTCAACCTCAACACAAACTTGATCACAAATCTTTCAACCAAACATCAAGAAAAACATTACAAACAACTTCAACATTCAATCAAACCAAAACATAACAGAAAAATCATGCAAATATCATGAAGAAAAATTCTGCAATTATTCTTTTATGCCTTGAAGCTTAACAACCTCGCATGACAGATTTAAAAGAAACTTTCAGACCGAATCCCAAACTCAAGTTCCTACTAACTTATCATGCATGCAAAAAAACCAGAATGAAGAAGATTTTCATGCAAATAAGAATGCAAACCAAGCTCTCGGCAATAAAAGGGTTCAGCATCTGAGGAAATTTTCTGCAACAAGCTAGTTACTAACCTTCACTTTTCAAGCACCATTAAACAGCTTCAAACACATATTTTAACCAAAGTTCTCTTAATCAAACTTCCCAACACTTTAAACCAAACAATCGAAGCATGAACTTGACATTCAAATCAACAAAGATAGAGGAAGAAAACAGGCAAACATGGAAAATACTTCATGCAAGGCTAACGGATGCAATGGATACAACTACAACCACAAAATTTACTACACTCTCCATGTTCAAATGCCGAATTTTAAGCACAACTTGGATTGTACATTCTCCAATCCAAACAACTTCATTTGGACCAAACAACCAGAAAACTTAGCCACTTTATTTAAACAAAACAGAAAAACTTAGCAGGACATCAATGGTTCTATACTTCAGTAAGCAATGCTCTTGAACTTCAGTATTTGCATGGCATATGCATTCAAACATCTCAAATCAAAAAACCTGTTTCAAAATCCTATCATGCGTACAAAGGGATGACCGAATCAGAAACAACAAGGACCTTCACGCAAGCCAAAAATGAGGACAAGACTCTCAGCCAAAGGGAAAAAAAATGCAGCAACCAAAAGGTCTTTGGCAATTTTAGCAACACCGATAATAAACATTGTTGCAACCATCAAAAGGCTTCAGCCCTGCTACCTCATTTCCAGCCCCAAAAGAAAGCTATGAAAACTAGTTCATTATACAAAAACTTCACCTAAACTCTAAACAAAACCAGAATTATTCTAACGTAGGAAAACAGAAAAAAAAGAAGAAAGGAAGCCTGGTCTATCACGGGTAAAGGAAGGAATGGCTCTTGCCGTGTCTTTCCTTTTGGGCAACGAGGGAAACAATGTATTCATGACATCTTAAACCAGCACCAAGTCATCACAGAACACCAAAAACAGAACACAGTTAATTAATCTCATGCAGGGCTTAATCATCCAGCATTTAGTTAGCTAAACACACAACCCAGTGAGAATTAAACACTTTCCAGCAAATCTCATTCTAAAATACCCATACAACTCCCAAACAACTCCATCGGCTAAGCTGGAAAAGTGTTTAGCAGTCCAACAACTTCTAATAAAAAAAAATCCAGCCATGCAATCAGATTCCTGGCCATAAGGTTCACATGCAACACCAAATAAAAAGCTATCTACCAGATTGGGTCCAAAACTAAGCTCAGATCATCACAAATTAACGAATTAAGGCTGCAAATTCCAGCTCAAGCTCACGGCAGTTCCAATTCCTTCTCAAACAGATTTTTCTATGATTTAAGCTATCATCTAACCACACAATCCCACATGCATGCTTATAGTCAGCTTTATCAACCCATAAACAAACTCATCTAAGTTCAGAAATTACCTTAGCTTGAAGCCTAAAACACACGACTAGCAGCTGCAAATTCTTCCTTCTCGGTCGGTCCAGAAATTTCAGTCCGCCACTCTCCCTCTTCCTTGCTCAAACTTGCGGCTGGATTGAAGATAATATAGCTCTCGGTTTTCCACCT
This sequence comes from Coffea arabica, assembly GCF_036785885.1. Lineage (NCBI taxonomy): Eukaryota > Viridiplantae > Streptophyta > Magnoliopsida > Gentianales > Rubiaceae > Coffea > Coffea arabica. Next base: position 34,007,222 of record NC_092318.1, on the reverse strand, counting down.
GCTCACGGCTAGAGTAAAGAGTGAGCAGCAGGTCTCCCTCTCTCTTCTTTTAGCTTACGGCCGAAAGGAAACAATGAGATGCTCCGCTCTCCCTCTCGGTCGTTAATTCCTATGTAGTTGCTCCCTCACAGCTCACGGCAGAATAAGGCAATGGAAATGTGGAACCAAAATGATATCAAGGGTTGTGGTGATTAGTAGTTGATATAGTGGTGTGTGGTAGTGGAGAAAGAAACCGGCACTAAGGATAGAAAATACTAGAATGTGAAGTGGAAATGGATTCGGCAGAAATAGGATTGTGATTTTTTTGATTTTTTTGATTTTTTTTGAAATTAATTAAATAAAACTGATAATAAAAATAGATAACAAACAACAAAAACAACCAAAAAATTTAATTAACATTGGATAGAAACTAAATCTAAATAAACTAGAATCCACAAAGCACAATTTTCCATTTTTCATTAATTTCCTCTTTTCTTTTCTTTTTTTTCACAAATTTTACGTTAAAACTTAAAACTAAAACTAAAACTAAAACGTGAACAAAATTAATATGACAAATAATTAGCAAATAAAAGACAAATAAAAAGGTAACAACTAAAATGCAGACAATTTAAAACAAAATCATGAATTAGATGCAACATACAAATTATTTAAAAATTTGGTGTCTACATGTTAAATGCTTTCTACGATTGCTAAAAACGAGTTTTCTAGGCGAGTGTGTACTTTATCGCACTCGACCTAAATGAATGTGAAATTTTTAATGATTCAATGATTATATGTGCATGAATATAAGCCATTGGCTAAACTGGACCCTACCCTTCGTTATTGATCGACTCGAGCCAGAAGCGGACTCGATCGGCCGATTTAGTGACCCTGGGTGAACGTTTGGTATACTCGAGTATTACCTTGTTGTCGGGTTGAGTCCGGCCAACGTCCGGAAAGGGGTGAAATGAAATGAATGAACGAGTGGCAATGAATGAAATGAAGGATTTTACTTATCAAAATGCATTTTTAAATAATTGGAGGAATAAGGACAATGACAGGAGAATGAACGAACGAACGAACGAACGAACGAATGGCTACTTGTGAGCCCGTATCCTTTTAATGAATGTGTTATTATTGCTTTCCATTGTAAATGTTTCTTGAACTATTGATACTTTATGATTAATGTATTGGATTGATTGTTTGATTATGTGTTCGGAACCTCACTGAGCTTTTAACTCATTCCTTTAGTTTTGTTTTCCTTAACAGGGGACAGCGAGCAGGATGAGAGCTCTGTATAGACTAGCTTAGTCTAGTTCTTTGATTTTGTAATAGTTTTCGCCCTAGTGCTTGACACGGGTTGGATGTGTGGTGAATTGAGAACCTTTGTATATTCGATGTTTGTACTCCCTTTTGAGATAGTAATGTACATAAGTTTTGCTTTAAGTTTTGGATCGTCGTTATATTTATTCTTGTGAGTTTATTCTGATTTTGTTTGTGGGTTGAAGTGAACGACTGAGTCCCGGCGAGATCTGGGCAGGCGGTCCGCCGAACCCTTTGGTTCGCCTTAGGGGGAGGTGGGGCTGTCACAGTTGGTATCAGAGCCTGTTTCGCGTGGTCTCTGTGCCGAGTGAGCTTGGGCTAAGTGGTGAACAAGTATGAAGGATTAAGTGCTCGTTGAGCTTAAGCTATGGAGTCATGAATTGTTATAGGCCTTAAATCTTTCTCCCGGTATTTGAGGACAATTGATAGGTACGTCAGGTAGGAATCTCGATTGTAGATAGTTTACTCTTGGGACTGGCCAACTCGAGATGTGAATTATCTTATTTCGAATTCTCGTGCCCGAGTACTCCAGAGTTGAAGCGGTACTAAGTGCTTAAGACTTGCAGTTTGGCAACATTAACTGACTTTGTTTGACTAGAATGAGTACAAGAGGTCAACGGACGTTTAGTTCAAATCGAAAGTGACGTGAGAGATCGGACGGGGGCTATGTTAACTAAGTGTGAAACGGCTTGTCGTGTTATTTTCTTGTTTTGTCTATGTACTGCAACCGGGTGTATTTGGCTTGTGGCATGGTAATATCCACATGTATAGTACTTGTTGCATTTGATCTTGTCTACTTGATATGTTTCTTTGTGAACTTGGTGTGGTAAATTTTGCCGTTCTTGTCAATTTACTTTGTTACATACTAAATCACTTTTTGAAAAATAAAAAGAGAAAAAAGGGAATGGAGGGGAGACGTAGTCGTGGACGTGAAGCTAGTCGTGGCCGTGGGGCTAGGCAAGCTCAAGAACCGAAAGAAGAAAGAGAAACAGTGGCCGAGCAAGAACATGAACCGAGGGTTGAGGCCGGAGATCAAATGGCGACGGCGATGCAACAAATGACAAATATCCTAGCACGACTGGTAGATCAACAAGGTCAAATATCAGTGAATCAACCCCGGAATCTTGAGATAGGAGAGGATAGGGCTCTTGAGAGGTTCCAAAAGTTTCTACCTCCGAAATTTCAAGGAGGGCCTGATCCGGATATAGCTGAACAGTGGTTGGAGGCAATGATTAATATCTTCGCGGCTTTGAATTACACGGAGCAAAGAAAAGTAAATTTTGTGGTATTTCAATTCGAAGGACCAGCCCGCGCATGTTGGAATGTCATTAAGGCCAAGTGAAAAAGAGAACAGACGGTATGGACATGGGAGAACTTTGTAAGGGAATTTAACGAAAAGTATCTCCCACCTTTGGTCCAAGAAAGGAGAGAGGACAAATTTATTGGGTTGCGTTAGGGAACCCTGAGTGTGGTCGAATATGAGACCAAATTTACTATACTGTCTAAATTCGCTTTCGAATTGGTGGTTACAGAGCGAAGGAGAATAAGATGATTTATACAAGGACTAAATTTGGAAATCCAGGAGGCATTAACGGTGGTTCAACTTAATACGTTTACAGAGGCTCTTGAGAAAGCCCAAGCAAAAGCCTTTCAAACGCGGAAAAGAGATACATCCAGCAGCATACCTGAGGAATCCGGAGAAAAGATAATGCTCTCCAAAGTGTAAAAAGTGAACCATTCACCTCGCCCACCTTGGACATTAAGAGCATTAGATGAAAGTTCTATGAAAGGAAGTCAGATCGGATCAAAGGACATTTCTCGAGAAGGTCAAACAGTAGCTCCTCGATTAGCCTGTGGATACTATAGAAAGGCAAATCACACTGAGAATGATTGCTGGCGGAAAGGGGAAAAATGTTTGATTTGTGGGAGTAGCAATCATCAACTTAGCAATTGCCCGAAAAAACAGCCACGAGAGGGTAGTACTCAACAAGTGGAAGGAACCAAACCGAAACAAACTAATGAAAGAGGAAACCGAACAAAAGTATCAGTACAGGTTTATGCCGTAGACCAGCAACAAGTTCCGGGGTCATCTGAGCCAACGGAAGGTAAAAATTTCGAGGATAAGTTTCTCAAGGGGGAGAGAGTGTGAGAACCCCAAAATTTTCACATTTTCTGAAAATTATTTTATTCCTTTGCCGACAATTTATACTTTCCTTGGAAATATTAAAATTTCTATGCATTTTTTTGCAAGCAAGTACAGTTTTAAATTCATTTTCCTAGTATGAGTTAGTGTACGTTAAATTTGAAAAGCATTATCGATATAGGGGCCCACTAGTGCGATGCACGCAACATTTTTTTTGTTACAACTAGTTGGTGAACTATGGAATTAATTGCAAAGATGAAAAGTTATTGGGGCCATAGTGTGAGACTTAGCAAAGTAAGATATTAGTAACCTTGAAGCTTCTAAGGTCTTCCTAAGCTTAAATTTGATTGGTGGAGGAAAAGTGACCTTTGACATTAGCTTAAATATCTAGGATGTTAGTAAATGAGATGGAAAACAAAGCAAAAACTCATAGAAAATAGACAGAGAGGGCCATGAGCCTTGAGGAAAACCAAGAGGAAAGAAAACTTCAATTGCATCTTGGGTTTGCTTGATTTAGTGAGAACAAGAAAAACTAAACCGATTAATCATTAGTTTGCAAGCGTGGGAAGCTTAAGGAACCAAAAATTTCAAGGTGTAGTAGAGGATCACACTTCCAAGGTCTTGTCTTGAGGTATAATGGTTGTTCACTCTTTCTTTCCCCATTAATCATGATTAAGTTGGGTATTAATGTTAGAGTTGTGCTTGTGATGCTTGTTTTAAATGGTTTTGATGATTGGATGGAGGAATATTGAGTTAGGGTTTTGATTTATTCACTCATATTTCTTGTGGGTTAGGTGTTATATGGTGTCTATATATGGTATATAATCTTGTAAAGGAGAAAATAGTGGTAATTTTAAGGTAAAAATGTGAATTATAGTTTGACTATAACAAAAGGCCAGATTTCTGGAAATTCAAGCTTCAGTTCTGCCCGATTCCAGTTCGTGATGTTAGAGGCCGAATTAGGCTTATCATAAAACATGAATGTTGTAGAGAATGATGTCTTATAGTTTCCTACAAAATTTAAACTCAATCGGAGCAACGTAGCCTATAAAAATACAAAAATACCCCTGACTCTCATAGGTTTAGTCCAGTGGACAATTTTGATATTTCACAACACTTACCATGTCTGTTCACCCTGATGTATACTGAATTAGCCTTTAGCCAAAACACGAAAGTTGTAGTGATACGTCTTAGCTTTCCAACGCCCATAGAATCACCTCGTTTGGACTTCGGTAGCCTGAGTTATTGTCTTTTACGTATAGGGCAGTTATCAAGCCCGAATGTGAGATTCTAGTTCTGTTATTTGAGTTTTTGACTTAGATACACTACAAACGGGACTGAGTGGTCTTCATCAAAGTTTTAGGCCTTTGTCTTATCTTCAAAACGGTATAAATTTCACCCCAATCCGATAAGCATAGCTTCAGTTGTGTCCGTTACGCAAAATAACGTCAAATCTGTCTTTTGTTTCTTGACTCAACCTTCATTTCCGCACATGCTCCTAGCTTGATTTTGTACTTGTATGACTTGGAGCCTATGGAATGGCTATTGAAATGAGATGATTTTGTATATGACTTTGGGTTTGATTGAGGAAAAGAATGACGCCATATATGGCTGGAAAATAGGTAAATACAAAGGACGTGCTGCCCAAATTTAAGATCGAGAACTAGGTCGATATACGTGTGACTTGAGTAAGGCTTGAGAGCGAATACCACGTGAACCATCTAGGGTATTTACTTTTTCTTTGCCACTTCGACTCAAATAGCGATTTTAAAGTTTTACAAGTGAGTCTAAGTTTTACAAATATTTTACTTATGTCCTTTGGTTTCAATGTACTCTTTTCACTACCAAAATCGTATTTATACTTTGTACTAGTATGTATTCGACTTGTCTTTGACTCACTTACATCTTTGATGGTTGAAGCATAATGTGTTCGTTTGATTATTAGGGTTCCTTGGTGATTGAGAGTAATATACGGAAGGAAACTTTGGACGTTATTTTGCTTAAATAGGTGAGTGTTCTTTGTTGTTATGTTACCCTTGACTATATGCCTTGTTCCATGTTATGAATATTTGATTGAATGTTTGAATGTTAAATGCTTTCTATGATTGCTAAAAACGAGTTTTCTAGGCGAGTGTGTAATTTATCGCACTCGACCTAAATAAATGTGAAATTTTCAATGATTCAATGATTATATGTGCATGAATGTAAGCCATTGGCTGAACTAGACCCTGCCCTTCATTACTGATCGACTTGAGCCAGAAGCGGACTCGGTCGGGCGATTTAGTGACCCTGGGTGAACGTTTGGTATACTCAAGTATTACCTTGTTGTCGGGTTGAGTCCGGCCAACGTCCAGAAGGGGGTGAAATGAAATGAATGAACGAGTGGCAATGAATGAAATGAAGGATTTTACTTATCAAAATGCATTTTCAAATAATTGGAGGAATAAGGGCAATGACAGGAGAATGAACGAACGAACGAACGAATGGCTCCTTGCGAGCCCGTATTCTTTTAATGAATGTGTTATTATCGCTTTCCATTGTAAATGTTTCTTGAACTATTGATACTCTATGATTAATGTATTGGATTGATTGTTTGATTATGTGTTCGGAACCTTGCTGAGCTTTTAGCTCATTTTTTTAGTTTTGTTTTCTTTAACAGGGGACGGCGAGCAGGATGAGAGCTCTGTATAGACTAGCCTAGTCTAGTTCTTTGATTTTGTAATGGTTCTCACCCTAGTACTTGGCACGGGTTGGATGTGTGGTGAATTGAGAACCTTTGTATATTCGATATTTGTACTCCCTTTTGAGATAGTAATGTACATAAGTTTTGCTTTAAGTTTTTGATCGTCGTTATATTTATTCTTGTGGATTTATTCTGATTTTATTTGTGGGTTGAAGTGAACGATTGAGTCCCGGCGAGAGTTGGGCAGGCGGTCCGCCAAACCCTTTGGTTCGCCTTAGGGGGAGGTGGGGCTGTCACAGTTGGTATCAGAGCCTGCTTCGCGTGGACTCTGCGCGGAGTGAGTTTGGGCTAAGTGGTGAATAAGTATGAAGGATTAAGTGCTCGTTGAGCTTAAGCTATGGAGTCATGAATTGTTATAGGCTTTAAATCTTTCTCCCGGTATTTGAGGACAATTGATAGGTACGTCAGGTAGGAATTTCGATTGTAGATAGTTTACTCTTGGGACTGGCCAACTCGAGATGTGAATTATCTTATTTCGGATTCTCGTACCCGAGTACTCCAGAGTTGAAGCGGTACTAAGTGCTTAAGACTTGCAGTTTGGAACATTAACTGGCTTTGTTTGACTAGAATGAGTACAAGAGGTCAACGGACATTTAGTTCAAATCGAAAGTGACGTGAGAAATCGGACGGGAGCTATGTTAACTAAGTGTGAAACGGCTTGTCGTGTTATTTTCTTGTTTTGTCTTTGTACTGCTACCATGTGTATTTGGCTTGTGGCATGGTAATATCCACATGTATAGTACTTGTTGCATTTGATCTTGTCTACTTGATATGTTTCTTTGTGAACTTGGTGTGGTAAATTTTGCCGTTCTAGTCAATTTACTTTGTTACATACTAAATCACTTTTTGAAAAATAAAAAGTGAGAAAAGGGAATGGAGGGGGGACGTAGTCGTGGACGTGGAGCTAGTCGTGGCCGTGGGGTTAGTCGTGGCCGTGGGGTTAGGCAAGCTTAAGAACCGAGAGAAGAAAGAGAAACAGTGGCCGAGCAAGAACATGGACCGAGGGTTGAGGCAGGAGATCAAATGGCGACAGCGATGTAACAAATGACAAATATCCTGGCACGACTGGTAAATCAACAAGGTCAAATGCCAGTGAATCAACCCCGAAATCCTGAGATAGGAGAGGATAGGACTCTTGAGAGGTTCCAAAAGTTTCTACCTCCGAAATTTCAAGGAGGGCCTGATCCGGATATAGCTGAGCAGTGGTTGGAGGCAATGATTAATATCTTCACGGCTTTGAATTACACGGAGCAAAGACAAGTAAATTTTGCTGTATTTCAATTCGAAAGACCAGCCCGCGTGTGGTGGAATGTCATTAAGACCAAGTGGAAAAGAGAATAGACGGTATGGACATGGGCGAACTTTGTAAGGGAATTTAACGAAAAGTATCTCCCACCTTTGGTCCAAGAAAGGAGAGAGGACGAATTTATTGGGTTGCGTCAGGGAACCCTGAGTGTGGCCGAATATGAGACCAAATTTACTAGACTGTCTAAATTCGCTTCCGAATTGGTGGTAACGGAGCGAAGGAGAATAAGACGATTTATACAAGGACTAATTTTGAAAATCCAGGAGGCATTAGTGGCGGTTCAAATTAATACGTTTACAGAGACTCTTGAGAAGGCTCAAAGAATTGAGGTTGCGAAAGCCCAAGCAAAAACCTTTCAAACGCGGAAAAGAGATACATTCAGCAGCATACCTGAGGAATCCGGAAAAAAGATAATGCTCTCCAAAATGTAAAAAGTGAACCATTCACCTCGCCCACCTTGGACATTAAGAGCATTAGATGAAAGGTCTACGAAAGGAAGTCAGATCGGATCAAAGGACATTTCTCGAGAAGGTCAAACAGTAGCTCCTCGATTGGCCTGGGGATACTGTGGAAAGGCAAATCACACTGAGAATGATTGCTGGCGGAAAGGGGAAAAATGTTTGATTTGTGGGAGTAGCAATCATCAACTTAGCAATTGCCCGAAGAAACAGCCACGAGAGGGTAGTACTCAACAAGTGGAAGGAACCAAACCGAAACAAACTAATGAAAGAGGAAACCGAACAAAAGTATCAGTACAGGTTTATGCCGTAGACCAGCAACAAGTTCCGGGGTCATCTGAGGCAACGGAAGGTAAAAATTTCGAGGACGAAATTTCTCAAGGGGGAGAGAGTGTGAGAACCCAAAAAATTTTGCATTTTCTCAGCATTATTTTATTCCTTTGTCTACATTTTATACTTTCCTTGGAAATATTGAAATTTCTATGCATTTTTTTACAAGCAAGTGCAGTTTTAAATTCATTTTTCTAATATGAGTTAGTGTACGTTAAATTTGAAACGCATTATCGATGTAGGGGCCCGCTAGTGCGATGCACGCAACATTTTTTTTGTTGCAACTAGTTGGTGAACTATGGAGTTAATTGCAAAGATTAAAAGTTATTGGGGCCATAGTGTGAGACTTAGCAAAGTAAGATATTAGTAACCTTGAAGCTTCTAAGGTCTTCCTAAGCTTACATTTGATTGGTGGAGGAAAAGTGACCTTTGACCTTAGCTTAAATATCTAGGATGTTAGTAAATGAGATGGAAAATAAAGCAAAAGCTCATGGAAAATAGAGAGAGAGGGCCGTGAGCCTTGAGGAAAACCAAGAGGAGAGAAAACTTCAATTGCATCTTGGGTTTGCTTGATTTAGTGAGAACAAGAAAAACTAAACTGATTAATCATTAGTTTGGAAACTTGGGAAGTTTAAAGAATCAAAAATTTCAAGGAGTAGTGGAGGATCACTCTTGCAAGGTCTTGTCTTGAGGTATAATGGCTGATCACTCTTTCTTTCCCCATTAATCATGATTAAGTTGGGTATTAATGTTAGAGTTGTGCTTGTGATGCTTGTTTCAAATGGTTTTGATGATTGGAGGGAGGAATATTGAGTTATGGTTTTGATTTATTCACTCATATTTCTTGTGGTTTAGGTGTTATATTGTGTCTATATGTGGTATATAATCTTGTAAAGGAGAAAGTAGTGGTAATTTTAAGGTAAAAATGTGAATCATAGCTTGACTATAACAAAAGTCCAGATTTCTGGAAATTCAAGCTTCAGTTCTGTCCGGTTCCAGTTCGTGATGTTAGAGGCAGAATTAGATTTAGAATAAAACATAAAAGTTGTAAATAATGATGTCTTATAGTTTCCTAAAAAATTTCAGCTCAATTGGAGCAACGTAGACCGTGAAAAGACAAAAATACCCCAGACTCTCATAGGTTTAGTCCAGTGGACAATTTTGATATTTCATAACACTAACCATGTCTGTTCACCCTAATTTGCACTGAATTAGCCTTTGGCCTAAACATTAAAGTTGTAGTTCTACGTCTTAGATTTTCAACGCCCCTAGAATCACCTTGTTTGGACTTCGGTAGCCTGAGTTATTGTCATTTACGCGTAAGACGGTTATCAAGCCCGAATGTGAGATTCTAGTTCTGTTATTTGAGATTTTGACTTAGATACACTACAAACTGGACTGAGTGGTCTTCATCAAAGTTATAGGCCTTTGTCCTAGCTTCGAAACGGTATAAATTTCACCCCAATCCGATAAGCATAGCTTCAGTTGTGTCAGTTACGGAAAATAACATCAAATCTATCTTTTGTTTCTTGACTCAACCTTCATTTCCGCACATGCTCCTAGCTTGATTTTGTACTTGTATGACTTGGAGCCTATGGAATGGCTATTGAAATGAGATGATTTTGTATATAACTTTGGGTTTGATTGAGGAAAAAAATGACGCCATAGATGGTTGGAAAATAGGTAAATACAAAGGACGTGCTGCCCAAATTTAAAATCGAGAACTAGGTCGATATACGTGCGACTTGAGTAAGGTTTGAGAGCGAATACCACGTGAACCATCTAGGGTATTTACGTTTTCTTTGCCATTTCGACTCAAATAGCGATTTTAAAGTTTTACAAGTGAGTCTAAGTTTTACAAATATTTTACTTATGTCCTTTGGTTTCAATGTACTCTTTTCACTACCAAAACCATATTTATACTTTGTACTAGTACGTATTCGACTTGTCTTTGACTCACTTACATCTTTGATGGTTGAAGCATAATGTGTTCGTTTGATTATTAGGGTTCGTTGGTGATTGAGAGTATTATCCGGAAGGAAACTTTGGACGTTATTTTGCTTAAATAGGTGAGTGTTCTTTGTTTTTATGTTACCCTTGATTATATGCCTTGTTCCATGTTATGAATATTTGATTGAATGTTTGAATGCTAAATGCTTTCTATGATTGCTAAAAATGAGTTTTCTAGGCGAATGTGTACTTTATCGCACTCGACCTAAATGAATGTGAAATTTTTAATGATTCAATGATTATATGTGCATGAATGTAAGCCATTGGCTGAACTGGGCCCTGCCATTCGTTACTGATCGACTCGAGCCAGAAGCAGACTCGGTCGGGCGATTTAGTGACCCTGGGTGAACGTTTGGTATACTCGAGTATTACCTTATTGTCGGGTGGAGTCCGGCCAATGTCCGGAAGGGGGTGAAATGAAATGAATGAACGAGTGTCAATGAATGAAATTAAGGGTTTATTTACCAAAATGTATTTTCAAATAATTGGAGGAATAAGGGGAATGATAGGAGAATGAATGAACGAACGAACGAATGGCTCCTTGTGTGCCCGTATCCTTTTAATGAATGTGTTATTATCGCTTTCCATTGTAAATGTTTCTTGAACTATTGATACTCTATGATTAATGTATTGGATTGATTGTTTGATTGTGTGTTCAGAACCTCACTGAGCTTTTAGATCATTCCTTTAGTTTTGTTTTTCTTAACAGGGGACGGCGAGCAGGATGAGAGCTCTGTATAGACTAGCCTAGTATAGTTCTTTGATTTTGTAATGGTTCTCACACTAGTGCTTGGCACGGACTGGATGTGTGGTGAATTGAGAACCTTTGTATTGTACTCCCTTTTGAGATAGTAATGTACATAAGTTTTGCTTTAAGTTTTGGATCGTTGTTATATTTATTCTTGTGGGTTTATTCTGGTCTTGTTTGAGTGTTGAAGTGAACGACTAAGTTCCAGCGAGAGTTGGGCAGGCGGTCTGCCGAATCCTTTGGTTTTCGTTAGGGGTAATTTGGGCTGTCACATGCCTCCTTGATATAATCCAGCAAAACGGATTTCGCGACAATATTTCCAAGGATTACCTTTCTTGGTTCAAAACGAGAGCTCCAAATACTAATCTCTTCCAACAAGTGAAATTCTTTAATCATCAATCTAGCCACTTGCACTTTACGACTCAAAGCATCGACTACCACATTAGCTTTTACTGGGTGATAATTAATCGTGCAATCATAATCCTCTAAAAACTCCACCCATCTCCGTTGTTTCAAGTTTAACTCTTTTTGGGAGAACAAGTACTTAAGACTCTTGTGGTATGTTAAAACCTCAAACGTCATCGCATATAAGTAATGTCTCCATTTCTTCAATGCAAATACTACAACTGCTAACTCCAAATCATGAGTTGAATAATTCCTCTCGTGAGGTTTTAATTTTCTAGAGGCATACGCAATCATCCTTTTATTTTGTATCCATACACACCCCAAATCTTCTTTGAAGCATCTGTATAAATCACAAAACTATCCTTTCTATTAGGTAAAGCTAATATAGGTGCCCTTGTCAAACGTTTCTTTAACTTTTGAAAACTTTCTTCACACTTAGAACTCCACATAAACCTCCCACTTTTCTTAGGGTCTGTTTGATAACATAAAAAAGTGCTGAATCTGAACTTTTTCAGACATTCAGATGTTTTGAGTGTTTGATAAATGAAAATACATTTGCTGAATTTGTTAAGTAGTGTTGAACTTGTGTGTATTTTTTTCAGCACAAGAATCCTAACTGAATGCTTAATTCTGATAAGAATTAATAAAATTATTTCAACTACCTTATCTTATCTACCAAATCTACCCTTGTTTATTAATTATATTCAAAATTCTTATCTAATTAAACAACTTAATATTCTCTATCTAATGGTTTTCTATTTATCTTTTCTGCCTTTCTAATGACTTTCACATCTTCTCCATACTCATCATATAATATATTTCATCTTTTATATTAATTTGATTTAAAAATAAATATTATCATTTTCATGCCTAAAAATTTTAAACTAATTAAATCATAGGTTCTATTTCTTTTTTGGATGAAAAGATATAAGGGCAAAATTGTTAAATTTAACTTATTAAGCATTCAGTATAAATGTTTATCAAACGGTATAAATAGGTTCAACATTAAAATTCAGACATTCATATATTTCTTTTCAGTGCTTAAAATTCAGTAAATTAATTGTTTCAGTATTCAGATTTCAGAATTCAGACTTCAGAATTCAGATTCAGTTTTATCAAACGCAACTTAGTCAACTCAGTCACGGGTTCTGCAATTTTAGAAAAATCTTTGATAAACCTTCGGTAATACCCTGCTAACCTAAAAAATTTTGAACTTCAGTAGGTTTTCCGATTGCTTCCACTTAGAAACTGCTTCAACTTTGGTCGGATCCACCTTAATTCCTTCCTTGAAAATTATATAACCTAAGAAAGTTACTTCCTTCAACCAAAATTCACATTTACTAAACTTAGCATACAACTGATGTTCCCTCAAGGTTTGCAAGACAATCCTCAAATGTTTCTCATGATTCTCCAAAGTCTTAGAATACGCCAGTATATTGTCAATGAACACCACCACAAACTGATCCAGATAAGACTTAAAGATTCGGTGCATTAAATCCATAAAAGTTGCAAGAGTATTAGTCAACCCGAACGGCATCACTGCAAACTTGAAGTGCCCGTATCTCAAATTAAAAGCAGTTTTAGGTATATATTTTTTCAAAATTCTCAATTGATAATAACCCTACCTGAGATCCAATTTTGAGAATACTATCGCCCCTTGCAATTGATCAAACAATTCATCAATGTGGGGTAAAGGGTACTCATTCTTAATGATAACATTATTCAAGTTTCGGTAGTCTATGCACAATCTTAAACTCCTATCTTTCTTTTTAACAAACAACACAGGAGCTCCCCACGGAGAATCACTCTCTTTTATAAAGTTTGGCTCTAGCAAATCCTGCAATTGCAACTTCAATTCTTTCAATTCAGTTGGACTCATTCTATAGGGCGTCTTAGAGATAGATGCTACTCCTGGACTCACATCAACTTTAAAGGCTATCTCTCTTTCTGGTGGCAAAGACTCTAGTTCCTCGGAAAAAATATCTGGATACTCCTTAACCACTGGTATATCTTCTAATCTCACCTTATCACTAAGAGTATTTATAAGAAAAGCCAAATACCCTTGAGCTCCCTTACTCAACATCTTTCTAATTTGAATTCTTGAAATAAGAGCAGATGAGATTAGTCTACTCCTTACATCCAATTTTAGGGTCACCTCTCTCAGAGTACATAACTCTACTGTTTTCGTCTTATAATTCAACTAAGCATGGTAGCGAACTAACCAATCCATTTCTAGGATGACATCATACCCTTTAATAGCTAGGCTCATCAAATCGGCCAATAATTTTCGCCCTCTCTATATCTCACAATTTCTATACACCAAATTAGCAATAAGACTTTGATTTCCAGTAGGTGTCCTAACATCCAAGTCATAGGGTAACTTAATCGACTTCACTTCTATCACACTCATGAATTTAGGGTTTACAAAGGAATGTGTCGTACCAGAATCAATTAAAACCTTAACTAAATTGTGGAAGATAGGAATCGTACCTTTAACTACCTCAGTGGAATCGGGAATCTGTTGATGGTCCAATGCATAAACCCTAACCGGCACCTTAGGTCAAATCCCTCCAGCATTAGATTGTTTAGATGCCGATTTCTCTGACTTTTGGGTACTACCTCCCTCTTTTGGTATATTTGGGCATTTTGAGATTTGATACTCGGTACTGCCACAATACAGATACTTTTCCAATTTCTTCCAACATTCATTCTCCGTGTGGTTGGGCTTACCACAGTAGCCACAAACTACTTGAGGAGCCACGGCCTGACCACCAAAAGGTGTTTCTCTCGCTTGACCTTGGTCATTGCGGCCTCCTCTTGATAAAACCTATCTTGGTGCTCCAGCAGTCCTTACTTGACGAGAATATAAAGACCAAGGCCCATTCAAGCACATGGGGAATTGGAAGATTCAAGTGAAGACCAGTTGATTGCACGAATACTTGAATTTAGTAGGATTATTTGATTTTCCTTGTTGATTTTGGTTATTTCTCGCTTTCCTATGATGTGAAACCCCGATCTAGACAACCAAAACACCATGGCTTAGGCAGCGGAAATTCGACCCAACTAATCCCTAGAAGCCACGAACAATTTTGATATTATCTCAACCCGTAACTACTCGAATTAACGAACCAAATTGGAGGTAGTAGAACGCCACAATCAAGGAGATACTCGATTGATAAGTTCGGGTGAATAACTTGAGAAGATTCTCAAGTATTCAAAGGAAACTCTCTTGCCAAAGAGAAAGTGAAAATCACTAATTGTATTTAATAGCCAAAAACTGATCCCAAAACAAAGAGGAAGTGGGGCTATTTATAGCCCTTACAAGCATTAACCCTAATCCAAAAATTGATCAAACTACCCTACATACTTAAGGAAGATTTTGGGCCTCACTTACTAACAAATGGGCTGCAATTAAACTAGCTTAATTACCTAGACTTTCTAAAGCGAGAAATAACCAAAATCAACGAGGAAAATCAAATAATCCTACTAAACTCAAGTATTCGTGCAATCACCTGGTCTTCACTTGAATCTTCCAATTCCCCATGTGCTTGAATGGGCCTTGGTCTTTATATTCTCATCATTACTCCTCCCGCTTCTCTTTCCATTTTAGGAGGTGGGACACTCTTACTTGCTTGTCCAGGAGGGTGACTAGGAAATCCCATTTTCTTGGCATGAAAATCTCTAACTTGCAGCGTTGCACTTTCAACTCTCTGCGCTTTCTCTAGGGCTTCAGTGAACGTAGAGATTTGGACTGCTGCTAACCCCTCTTGAATCTCCACATTAAATCCTTGTACAAATCACCTTATCATTCTCCGCTCAGTGGTAACCAATTCCGGAGCGTACCTAGAAAGTTTAGTGAATCGCTCCTCATAGTCAGCCACGTTAGAAGCCCCCTGTCTCAACTTTATAAATTCGTCCTCCCGTTTCTCTTGAATCAAAGGCGGGAGAAATTTCTTATTAAACTCTCTTATAAAGTTTTCCCAAGTCCAAGGGGTCCGCATTCTTTCCCATTTTTCCCTTTTCACGTTCTACCAAGCATGTGCTGCACCCTTAAATTGAAAAGCAGCAAAGTTCACTTATCTCTCCTCAGTATAATCTAAGGCAGCGAATATATTGGTCAATCTCTCCAACTAGTTCTCCGCTAACTCGGGGTCAAGTTCCCTAGTGAACTTAGGCGGAGTAAATTTCAAAAATCGCTCCAAGGCTCTATCCTCTCCTCTCTCCTGAGCCCTGACTTGGTTAACAGGTCCTGGACCTTGTCGCTCTGTTAACCGTTCTAAGATATCCGTCATACGGTGAATGGCAGTAGCCACTTGATTATTCCCTTCGTTTACTTGCTCTTGGCTCGGTCCAGTTGC
Source organism: Coffea arabica (assembly GCF_036785885.1). NCBI lineage: Eukaryota > Viridiplantae > Streptophyta > Magnoliopsida > Gentianales > Rubiaceae > Coffea > Coffea arabica. The sequence continues at coordinate 33,991,419 of NC_092318.1, read as the reverse complement.
CGACCCTTGATAATCTCCTTGAACTTGGGATTGCCTGACCCTACGCCCTCGGCCCCTTTCACTTTTTCGGCCATCCATAGTTTTAATTATATCTAAATGCAAGAATAGAAACAATTATGCCAGAAAATACTTAAAGACAAAGTCAACACGAAAAGCATTTGAAATAACAATAACTAGCATATATTAACATTTCAGGGTTTGTACAATTAGCAAGTCATGGGGCATTTACAAAAACATAGCACACATGTGCCATAAAAGTACAATCAGTCATGCAGTAAAAGTCACGAGTTTTACAAGCATCACCCCAGCTAATTCCAATTACAAAAGAATCAAAAGATTCAACATTCCTAACCTAGTTCATAGCTCTGGGTCTTACTCAAAAGGTTCCTCCTCAGACGGGCCCTCATGAACTGAACTCTGAACTCCGCCTACCACCTCATCTATCAGCGTGGTGGTGTCAGCTAAAATTCCAACCTGCTCATGGACCTCATCGACAATCCTAACTAGTCGAGCCCTAGTCCTCTGAACTTGGTCACGAGCGGTCTCAGCTTTAATCTACTCATCGATCACTGTCCCCTCCAGCTTTAAGATTCTAGCACCCTAGACCTCCACTATAGTTCTCAACTCCACAATCTACTCTAGTAGTGCCCTATTAGAAATCAATAGCTGTCGGCGCTCATCATCAATGGACAGCACTAGATCATTAGGCTAGGCATGCATCTCCCTATAGGGACAACGAGGGAACCTAGAGGTAGGTGAGTATCGGACATGAGATCCTCCACCAAGTACTCGATATCGGATAGGCCTAAGAGGCTTTACATGATCATTAGCATTTCCATTACCATTAGCCGCATGACCTCTATTACCGTTCTCCATTCCTACAAAACAATCACAAAACTCACGGTTAGAAACTTTGTGACAGCTCCACCTCACCCTAAGGCGAACCAAAGGGTTTGGCGGACCACCTGCCAAACTCTCACCGGGACTACGAATCTCGAACAAACAGAAATCCTACCAAATGCTCAAAAGAACTTCGAGAAGATAAACATTCAGAACTCAATTAAGCCGAACTAAAAGATACAATCAATTTTTGGTACAACGCTCCCATGAAAAAACAAAACGAAATGGAAGTGCCGCAGCCACATCACAATCTAGCCGGAATCACACCCAAAATATTTGTTTCGAATGATAATACAGTGCTCGAGCTCTACAACGACCGATAAAAATGAAGAATGAAAACAAGCCACGGATGAACAGTGACTGCCACATCACAATCCGGCCGGATTCCTGGCCAGATTGGAGGCATTAGTCTCCCCAAAAATTTCAAAATTTCCCCTGCATATTCGGCCAGATATCCTGCCAAGAACTGGCCGGATACTTGGCCGGATTCCGTGAACAGTAACTTCCAAAATTTTCTGCTTTCCTCGCTCAACTTCCGCACTCGTCCACAATCCAACCAAGTACAAGTGAACTTTGTCTAACATGAGAGAATGCACATTCCCAAATACATATGCTACATAAACATGAGAAACCTCTTTAAAATATACATATTAGTAAGTTTACAAACCAAAAGGAAACATCGTATTAAGATACATTTAGGGTTTCCAAATTGTCGAGGAGCTATACCGAAAGAACAAAAGAATTTCTAACTAGCTCAACTCATTCTTCAAAATATCAAAATTCCAAAAGATGGTTCCCTGTAAGGAAAACAAGTATAACGGAACGGGGTGAGGCAGAAGCTCAATGAGGTACCCAAAAGCATAAACAGTAGAAATCATGAGAAATCACTTTTAAGGCACATATACACATCAAATAAGAGAAATGAATGAACACCGCAAATTAAAAGATACAGGTGGCTCTCAAGAGTTAAATTCCCGTTGCAATACTTGATCCAACCTCATTGACCCTCCGTCAACGTTTAATGAAACACACATATGTGACGCCCCCACTTCTCCCTAAGACGAACCAAAGGGTATCCGCGGAACGCCTGCCTAGCTCTCGCCAGGACTCAAGCAATTCCATTCAACTTATAGCCGGACCACACAATACAAGCCAATAATTTAGATACAATAAATGCGGAAGTATTCAAACTTAATAATAGTCATCCATTCTCCAAACCACACGTCAGAATACAGATTACATTTTGTCCAAAGGGTCACATCACGGGGTGCCTTTCAGCTTGCCACCCGCACGCGGGCATCCCCTACGGAGAGTTTCGCTTCGTGACTCTTCACGAACGAAAGGCTCGGGACTTTTCCAGACGAAGGACTTAAGGTCCCAACTGTCGGCATATGGCTCTGATACCAACTGTGACAGTTCTCAGGGTCACATTTCCATACCAAAAGTACAATTCCAAAACCAAAGGCATAACCAAAAGTAATAACAAGCCCTAAACAAAAGTACATCAAGAGGGCTTCTCCATTTTACCTCCGAGTTCAAACCTGTTAAGGAAAACAAATCTACAGGGTGAGCAAAACGCTCGTGAGGCCAAGAACACACATGCAGACACATAGTTCAGATAACAAGCCCAAATACAATTCAGGTAATAGCTTGCAAGTAATTAATAACGCCGACAAAATGTAACCAGAAACAATTCAAGGATATGGAAGCTCTCAGGAGCTAAGTTCCACATTTGCCGATGTCATTTGTATATCTCCCCGTGATGACTCTCCGTCAACCGGGTTGATATTTTCATATCCGTAGTTCACCACTTACTTCTCATCCGTCCACCATACACCACTTCGGGCCCGCACGACATTTATAAGGCGAGTATGCCAAGCGAGATCTCTCAATAGATCAAGCTTATCATGTGAATCTCATGGTTCACCGAGATTCCCGACCAAGCCCATGCCGGCTCGAGTTCCAAGGTCGACCTATGAGTTTGGGCGTCCCCCATGTATCATGTAAATGTCGAGGAGATTCACTCCATCGACGTATGCAATCATAGCATACCATTTCATGTATTCAATCATTTGACATGTTTAAGCAGGCATTTCAAGTCATGTAAACCAGGCAAATCATGTTAGACATGAGTCATTCGTGCCAAATGAGAACGAGTGCGATTAACTACACACTCGACTCCATTGTTTTCAAAATCAAATAGACTAAGCATGTAATCAGGTATGTCAAGCATGAATCAAGACTTTAGAGTTCAAGTAGGCATACACTTGACACTCACCAGTTATGCAAGCAAGTAGGTTGGAGGGAGAGTTCAAACTTCCACGGTAGGGTCCTCTTGGAGGTCCTCGTGCGTGCCTGAACATCGAATAGTAGATAATTACTATAGGTCCCCAAGTGGTGAGAAAGATTGGACACGGGTAAGGTTCGGAAATATTTGAAAACTTCGTTTGACTTGTCTTTGAAGTTGGATTCTCAAAAGGGTGCAGGACTCGAGTAAAAATCGGATTATTATCCTTAAAATCATTGGTTGGAAACGAGTACGAGCAAAACGATTGCAAATCGAACGATCGGAATCGAAAGAGGGCTGGCCACGCCACAATCCGGCCGGAACCTGTCCGGATATCCGGCCGGATTTCTGGCCGGATTGGAGGCAGTGGCTAACCTCCTTTTTTTTCAAACTTCGCCACCAATCCGGCCGACAATCCGGCCAGAAAATGGCCGGATTCAAGGCCGGATTCTAGTAAAATTGTTCCTTCGCGGATTTCCAGAATTTTCGATTTTTGGTCAAATCTTTGAAAAATCATAACTTTCTTTCTACTGATCGAAACTTGATGAATTTGGTACCGTTGGAATCGTCTTCCAAAGTACTAAAAGTCCTTAGAAGACACCATTCGCTGAATCTAAGTGGAAGGTATTCAAAAATGAGCCTAAAGTTGCTATTCTAGATTACCAGGATTGAGCCGGGGTTGGTTTTTCACTAACTTTGGAAATTCGGCAAAAATCACTCGTTGCAAACCGGCCCTTGAAACTTATAACTCGATTAGAAGTGCAAGTAAAGTTTTGAACAGAACAAGTGGCTCAAGAATCGGAGTTTCGAGTACCGAGATACGGTAGCTCAAAGTTGGGAAAAATTCAAGACTGTTACAAAATTTCCAGATTTGGTTCCGACTTTGGACCTTTTATTAAGTGCCGAAACGGACTTGGATTGACACCAAATTTTGCAGTATAATACTCCCATATGAAGGGTATCTCTCTATTAAATTTCATGGAAAAATACCCTCGGAAAGGTGGTTAATCAATCAACCAAAGTTTGGAAAAATCCTTAAGGCAATCTGTCCAAATCTAAGGTTTCAAAAACGAGGCAGTCGCCGTATTTTGATCATAACTCCCTCAATTTAACTCGGAATTTGGAATGGTTGATAGTGTTAGAAAATACATTCACAGCGCTAAAATTTCACAGAAGAAATTGTTTCAAGTTTCAGCATGCAACTGGTTCGAAATTAAGCCTAAAGTTGCAGCATCATCAAATCATTTCGGCAGAACGGAGAAACAGGACAGCCGACTTCAGATGAATGGTGTGGCTCACACACATGAAACCAGAATGTGCATTATACACCGTTGGAAACATGGGAACGTCTAGTTTCAAATGCCACTAACGGCACTTGATTTCGACGTCGGAGTACGGAGTTATGGACGAAACACGAACACTGGTCTGGTTACGACGGCAACCATTTCCCAGATTACTAGCTTTGGAAAATAAATTCTTTTGATCGACCAAAACTCAATATTTTTCAACAAAATTTTGTACACAACTTCTACAACATGTAAACAACATAATCAAGCCATTAAATCCTCAAATTTCTGCATTAAAGTGACCGAACAGAGCAGGGATAAAATGGGAACTTTTTGTTTCAAGAGTTCAATAACGTTTCTGGTAACAAAGCACCTTTAATCTACTTCCTTAAGCTCTAATTCAGCAACAAAACCATCATCAAACATCATCACAGCCATCAACCCAAAGTGGGAGTTCATAGAGCCCACGTTTAACAATTTTCCAACATCCACAACAACCCATAAGAGATCAAGAGCTAAAAGATATACTAGACTTCCAAAAATCAAAGTTAGAAGGCTAGATTAAGACTTACTCTTGGTTGATGTTTAAGACAGAGATTCGGTTCTTCCTTGCTCCTAAGTGAGCCGTGCAAATCCTCCCCTTTTTAGCTAGATGTGAACTCCAAGGCTTAGGCTAAGTGGTGCTAAATTTTGAGAAGATTTGGTGGTGATTTGCATGAGCTTTGAAAGAGGAAATGTTGAAGGTTTCGGTTGTTCTTTGTTGCTGTCTAGCCGTCCATGAAGCTTTGCAGAAATGAAATGAGATTGCTGGTTCCTTTGCGTACATAAGACGCTTGACGTCTAATATATTAAATACGTCAAATCAATTACAACTAGTGCCCTACGCGCGCGTTTTGTGTTCGATTTCTCTTACGTTTGTTGCACTAGTGCACTAAACCTCTAGGGCACTTACATTCATATAAATATTATTCATTCTTAATTGTCCCAAAATAATGGTCCAAAGTCCCTCAATTAAGCGCGCACGTGAAAACACGTATTTCTAATTTAGGCGCAATAAAATGAAACCTTCGAGAAATTCTTATAACGATCGTACCACTAACTATCACTTGAGTACTTAAACCTAAATTTACCTATTTTAGGACCATTGTACATATCCTCAAATTTTCGAGCTTAGTGTACTCCCAATTGGCTAAAGTGTTTAGACACGTTTTCACTTTTTCACTAAACAAGTTTCTAAGAAAATAATTTTTGAAACGAGATACTTTAAAAATATAATGAAGCTATAAAACCATGTACTTAGATCTAATAAGGATAGAAAATAATATTCGGGGCAAAAATCCAAATAGATAATTAATTGAGCCAAAATTAGGGGTTTTAACAATAATAATTTTACGAGTCCTCACGTGAATTGAGTATTAATTCCTCCATTAACCTTTCTTAATCTATTATTGATCGTTCTTAATTCTTCAATATTAATACACTCCCTATTCAAGTATAGCCTAGAAAAACATGCACCCGTCGTTCCGGACTAATCAAATTTTCGAAAAGCGAATTTTTCAACAAAACGCTTTAAAATTATAAAGAGGCGTCATTCCATATAAATGGATTTAAAATGGTCGAAATAAATAATTCGAAGAAAATGAGTGAATAATCATTTAAATATTCCAATAATATTCTATAAAAATAAGAAAATTTTCGGGTTCTCACAACATATCCGTAGACCCCGCTTACGCCAAAATTCCGTTCACCAAACATACCCCTTACCGGGCCCGAACGCCAAACAGGAACAGGAATGGTAATACTCGAGTATACCGAAAATCTAGAGTCTCTAATACCTAAAGATTTTTCAAGAACAGGCACCCATGGATTGTCAATTTTTCTCAACCAAGTCCTTGCTGGTTTGATTCAATTGACTCCCCATGAGATTGAGTTCAGATTTAACAGGAAGGTCGTTGGATACACTTCCAAATGACATCATATCAGGCATAAGTAACAGATTCAAGTTTGTGTAGGAAACAAGTCATACAGGCCAGAGAACGAGTGCGATAATGTACACACTCGTCTCGTACAAAATAAACAGTCGGTAAAGACATTCAAATAGCCATTTGCAAGTACAGATAACCAATTTAGAAATAAGTCAGGGGAATGGTACACTCATCAGTTAAAGCAAGGATACTTCAAAAGTTTCAACCAAAGTAGGGTTCTAATCACCAAGAAACCCTAGAATAATCAAGGTAAACAATTATGGTTTCCACAGCCACAAATCCAGTAAATAAAATGCACAAATGAGGCTCGATTACAAGTCGTAGACCTCGCCAAATAATTACTAATGCAAGGGGACAAAATATGATTTTGGGACGAAAAGGTAACATGAAGACCTAGGGCTCGAACAACCCTAAAAGCTCTTCTTATATATAAATCCCAAACCAAACCAAACTCGAAGAAATCCAACATTCCCAAAATTTGGACAGCATATCCCCTACATTTTCTTACTTTTCCATCCTACAATCAACACCAATTCATCTCAAATTAACCACATACAAATCATAGACTATAAAACATATCTTTCGGTATAATAACCACAACTGAAGCTACACTTATCGGATTGAAATGAATCTTATGGCGTTTGGAAGCCAACATATACATATACCTACATTTCTTATGAAGACCTCCAAAGCCAAATCATGCATTTTCATGGTCAAAAATCGAAATTTCAGTGAGGATAGAAAACTGTCCATGAAACAAGGCTTGTGGGCAGTCAAGGGTATTTCGGTCATTTCACTGGTTACAGTGCTCCAATTGAGGTGAAATTTTACCAGTAGCTAGCTAACTCAATTACCAACAACTTTCATGTTTTGGGCAAGGGCTGATTCGCCCTTCCTCAAAGACGAATGTACAGTGCAAAAAATGGCAGATTTGAGACCCTAAAACTGAAATTTCCGCACAAATTCTGAAATTTTCTGCAAACAACTATAACTAACACACAAAAGCTTCATTTCACACCATATCAAGCTATCATTCCATGGCCAACCCACAATTATCATATAAAATCATAAAATTCACTAATAATTCAGAAATTTATCAAACTCTACTTTAAATCACGAAATCTTTCCACAAAGTAGCATCTATAACAACTATAAGCCACTAATTACTAATTAATTGAAGTAAAGAGGAAGTTCTTAGCACAATACCTTAAAATTCAAAGAAAAATGATAGCTTAGTGCTTCCCTTTTCAAAACAACTCCACCAACCTCCTTAATCCTTCCTAGCAAGAAGTTTCTATGGAGTAATTTGAGATACTAATGGTTGGAACTCAAGATTTGGACTTGGATTTGAAGAACAAGATGATAGTTTTTTCTCTCTTCTCTTCTCACTATATTTGGCCAAGGCACAAGGAAAATGAAGATGATTTTGGTCAAGATTTGATATTTTGTAAAGGTGAAAGTTAGGTCAAAGTCCAACCTCCAATCGAATCGCGACACTTGGCCCTTTAAGGGTTTGATCTAATCCTCTTATCTTCCAATGGTTAAGCTATCTAGCTAACCTCTAATTGTCTCCTAGGATCTTGTAAAATAATATCCATCAATATCAAACTCCAAGTAATTGCCAAAAATTTATCGCACTTAGCGCACTAGCGGGTTCCACGTCTACAACGCACTTCAAACTTATCACGAACTAACTTATACTATGAAAATGATGTAAAACCTATACTCACTTACAAAATTCTCTGGAAAATCAATATAATAGGGTTAAATGAAGAAAATGCATGCGATAAAATAAAATAAAATATTATAAAATTAAGAAAATTTACGGGTCCTCACAAACTTAAAGTCACTAATTCACTCAAACATCAACTTAAGGCATAACTAAGTTATCTTATTCCTATTCTCAAGAGTAAAGCCTCTAAAATATCTCCAAAATAGATATCTAAACCTAGGCTCTGATACCAACTGTGACGCCCCCATTTCTCCCTAGGGCGAACCCAAGGGTATCGGCGGAACGCCTGCCTAGCTCTCGCCAGGGTTCAATACGAATCAAATATAAATTTAAAGGTAATCAACCAATAATAAAAGTCAATATAAAGAAAAATCGCTTCCTTATATAATCATTCAAGTCTTATATCACAAGTTTCCAAAAGGTACATCAATTTTTCCAAAAATACAACCATCCAAAGTTGACTAAACTATTTACATCCAAATTCTAACCATAAGGTAATCAAGTCGGCTTCTCCAAAATCTTTCCATTCTGAACTCCTATTAAGGAAAACAAACTAATGGGGTGAGCTAACGCTCAGTGAGGCCAAGAAAGGCATGCAAACAAATAAGTTCAAATAGCAATAACACTTGTATCAGAAAATAGTCATAACATTCATGTAGTCCACAGTTAACAATTAAGCACAATCAATAAGGATACGGGAGCTCTCGGGAGCTAAATTCCCATTGCTTTGCCAAGACTTGATCCAATATCTCCACGTGATAACACTCCATCAACCGGGTAGGTAGCAAGTCCGTAGAAACCCCGCTTACTACCTCCATCCACCATTTCACCCTCTCGGATCCGTAACCAAACACGTACGAAAGGGCTATACTACACGAGTATGCCAAGCAAGATCTCAAAAGATCGAGCTTTATAATTTTCGCATGATTCACTAACCTTCTCGACCAAGCCCATGCCGCCTCGAGTCGCAAGATTAGTCAATGAGTTTTGGGCGTCCCCAGATGTACAAGTACAATTTGTCAAGTTCACGCAATTCAATTATCAAGTCATGTTCACGCAAGTCAATTATCTAGTCAAGTAAAAGAGAACGAGTGCGATAAAGTACACACTCGTCTCGACAAGTCCAAATCACTTAATTAACAAGAAACAATTCAAGTATGTAGCAACAAGTCATGCACTTGACACTCACCAATTCAAAAAGCAAGTGAGCAAATAATTCCTTTAAAGTTCCTCGCCGGAATTCCTTTCGAATCCCTCTTGAGCACCTGAAGAAATAGTGACCATCCATCACTCACGTATACTCTATACCACTTAACATTCAAGAAAGAAAATGCACTTGATTAAAACTTAAGACAATGCCTCAAAAGAGTTTTAATCATCGAAAATCGAGATTCAAAAATGAGGATTTAAAGTCTCAAGTGAACTTGTATCATTCATGAAATCGAGTTTAAAATGAACCATCAATCTCAAAAAGGGAATTGGAAATTGTTAAAATGTTCAATTCATGGGAAACCAAAAATTCCAGCTTTGGATGACAACACTTGAAAAATTATATCTTGAGTTTGGTAAGTCCAAAAATGGAAAACTTTACACCATTGGAAACAAGATTCAAAGTATTAAAATTTTTCAGAAGACACTTTTCCAAAATCCCAATCAGAAATTATTCGAATTTCAGTTCAAAATTACTGTTTCATGAAGACAGGGCAGAACCAGTCTTGTTTTTCATTAAAGTTTGAAAATTTGGCAAAATTCACAGGTATGAAATTCACCTCTGAGATTTACAATGCAGTAAGAGTTTCAATTCAAGTTTTAAACACAAGAAGCGGAACTAAATTTGGGTTTTTGAACAGCAAGATACAACAGTTTGAAGATGGCTGGATTTCACAACCTGTTCAACAATTTTCCAATTTTTAGCTTTGACACAGTTTTGAAATCAGACCATATCTAACTCTACATAAGTCCAAATTGAGAATGGTTTATGGCGTTAGAAACTAGATTCAAAATGCTACAATTCATCAGAAGACATCATTTTGAAAATCTTTTCACAAGTGAGATGAAATTGAGCCACAATATACAGTTTCCCATTTTCTCTCGGACAAACAGATAAAACAGGTCAGTCCACTTTGCCGATTTGTTACGGCTCACTCAAAACGAACCAGCAGGGGAATCTTATACCATTTGAAAGCTCTTGGTGTCTAGTTCCACAAACGGTACTCAATTTTGACTTTTTTACAAAGATTTACGGTCAGACAAAGTGCCCTTGGTCGGCTGCCCTGATAGCTAATTCCCAGATTTGTTTCTTTCTTCAAAACCCAAGTTTTATACAACCAATTGAAATGATTTTTGAAAGACAATTTCCACACACATAACACAACATATAATGAGCATTTTAGCAGCCATATAAGTAACAAAAATTTGAAATTCAAGCAAGGCAACAAGCAGCAATTTTCGGCTAGCTCTCCTCACAAGTTTCTTCCAACTTCCTCTCCTCTTACCAAGGCAAAACCAAGTCATTTATCACACAAACAACAACAATCAAGCAATAAGCTCAAGTCAGCTACCAAAAGGCCACCTCAAGACCACTAGCCTAGATGTAAAGTAAGAAATAAAAGTCTTCCTCAAGTTTACTAGTCTAGATTCTTGATTAGGGTTTCAAACTCATGAAATACAACCTCTAATCTTAGTAAAATTTGAAGAGCAAAAGAGGATGATGTGGTTACCTTTCAAGCTCTTGAACCCTAGATGAAGGTAAGATTTTCACCAACACTTTCACCAAAAAACACCACAAGCTTGCACATTCCTTCTAGCTAGAGCCAAATTCCAAGAGTTGTGTGGTTTGGATGATGATTTCAAGCAAGTTTGAAGCTAAAAGATGAAGTTTTCTTTTCCCCTTTTCTTTCCCTTGGTTCGGCCGAAAATGAGAGAGAGTGAGGGAGTGTTTGTGTTTTGATTCTTGTGGAGGAAGAATGAAGGAAAAGTAACTATAAGTTTTGTGCAAAAAGTCAACTTTCAATAGTGGCTTAATAGTGTATTGCACTACCACTTTCTCTCTTGTTTGCTACACTTATACACTAATTCTCCAAGGTAATTTCTCTAACATTGCAATTACTTATACTTACTAGTTTAGTACTAAATCCTCAAATCTCCGATTAGTCGCGCCGGTGCGACTTTCAAGAAACTTTCGACGTGCGCACGGTAAAAGCATAATTTAAGAAAAATTTATGCAAAATAGTGAAAATTAAATAACACTAAGGCAAAATAACTATAAAATAGACTAAAGTAAAATAAAATATGAGTCCTCACATAGGGCATATCATTTCTAAGGAGGGAATCACTGTGGATTCAACTAAGATAGAGGCTATCGTTAATTGGAAATGGCTAGAAAATCCTCCTAAAATCCGTCGTTTCTTGGGTTTAGCAGAGCACTATCATCTATATAGTCAGGACTTTTCTAAAATTGTTGGATCTCTAACCAAATTGATCTAAGAACATGTTTAGTTTTTATGGGATGCCAAGTGTGAAGCTAGTTTTCAAGAATTCAAAAAACAGTTGAATATGGCACCTATTTTGGCACTATCGAATGGGAAGGATAGTTTTGCAGTATATACAGATGCATCCCGAGAAGGATTATGGTGTGTACTGATGCAAGGAGGAAAAGTAATTGCGTTTGCCTCTCGAAAACTAAAACCCTATGACAAAACTACCCAACACATTATCTGGAGTTAGCTGATGTCGTGTTTGTTTTGAAAAAATGGAGACATTACTTGTATCGAGTGACTTTTGAGATATATACTGATTACAAAAGTCTTAAATACTTGTTTTCTCAAAAAAGATTTGAACCTGCGTCAACGGTGGTGGATGGAATTCTTAGAAAATTATGAATGTACCATTAATTATCATTTTGGAAAAGCCAATATAGTGGTGGATCTTCTTAGTAGAAAAGTTCAAATGGCAAGAATGATGGTTAAAGAATGAGGCTTGTTGGAAGAAATTAGTAGATGGAATTCTCGACTCAATTGTCAAAAAGTGATTTTTGGAAATATTATTGTACAACCTTTGCTGCTCGTATTAAGGATGCACAAAAGCGAAATCCTACTTTGCAAAAATGACAAGAGAAGGTCTAAGGAGGACAGTTACCTGACTATGGTATATGGACTGAAAGAGTACTAAGATTTCAAAATCAAATAATTATACCAAAAGATGAAGGGTTAAAATGAGAAATACTAGAGAAAACTCACCATTCCAAATATACAGTGCATTCCGACAGTAACAAAATGTACCAAGATTTGAAATGGTTATACTATTGGGATAATATGAAGAAAGAATTTATTCAGTATGTTCAAAACTATCTTACTTGTTAGCAAGTTAAAACAGAATATCTAAAACTAGCAGGAATATTGAAACTCTTAGATGTACCGGAGTGGAAATAGGAGCATGTTACTATGAATTTTGTATCAGAATTTCAATGTACCTAAAAAGGCCATGAAGGAATTTATGTCATAGTTGATCGATTAACCAAATCAGCAGACTTCTTGTCTGTGAACATGAGATATTCCCTTGAGAAATTAGCCAAATTGTATTTAGATGAGATCGTTAGGCTATATGGGATACTTGTAAGTATAATTTTGAATAGAGATCTCTGATTTGTATCTCGATTATGGCAACAAATGTAAATTGGTTTGGGCACTAAACTAAGTTTTTGTAAAACCTATCATCCACAGACTAATGGACAGTCCGAAAGAACTATTCAGGCTCTTGAAGATATGTTAAGGTCGTGTGTGATGGATTTTGGAGGAAATTGGGATCAGCATGTGACACTAATTGAGTCTGCCCATAATAACAACTACCATTCTTCCATCCAAATGGCGCCCTATGAGGATCTTTATGGGAAGAAGTGCCGATCTCTGATTTATTGTGATGAAATAGGGGAAAGAAAGATTATAAGCCCAGAAAACGTTTCATGTGTTAAAGAGGCATATGAGAAAGTAAAATTGACTTGCAAAGGATTCAAAACCGCTCAGTACAAAAGAGTTATGCTGACAATTAGTGTGATGACCCCACCTTCTCCTAGGGCATACCCTAGAAGTTAGCGAATCGCCTGCCTGACTCTCGCCGGGACTCACTCACTCACTTTAACTTCAGAGATAACATTACCACTGGACAACTGAACATTCACTCTTAAGTACATCTCCAATCAGTTTGAAACATAAATTTGTCCAATAAAAGAAACAAAATACCTGCTCTAAATATCCAATCTTAATATCAACACCAACTCAAACAAAAATTCAACCGTCTCAAAATTCAAAAGAGACCATGACTACACCATATACACAGAATAACGAATCTTCCCAAAATAACTTTCTAGTTCAATCCAATCACTCTTCAATCTCCGACTCCTGTAAGGAAAACAAAGCTAAAAGGGTGAGCTTACACCCGTGAGGTTTCCATGCAAGCAACAATCAATAAGCACTTAAATCAGTACAATTAAGCAAGTAGTGCACATTTCACTGTACAATCACTTTCATTAAGCAATTGAGGAAACACTTCACTTCACTGAACAATCACTTTTAAAAGGATACGGTGCTCGCATTAGAGCCACTTCAATGTCATTGAGCATTCATTTCAGTGTCAAGAGACACTCATTTCACTGTCATTGTACATTCGTTTCAATATCATTGCACATCATTTCAATATCACTATACTTTCTCCCAATTCACCCCCTTATGTTCTCCAAAACAATAAACAATCCCCTATATTCAGTAATTAGTGCAATGATCTCCCAACCTCGTGGTAATACTCGAGTGTACCGAAACATTTACCCAAAGCTACCGTCCTACCCGACCAAGCCCTTTGCTGGCTCGAATAGTCAGTTGAACAGAGGGTTTTGGGGCCCAGTTCAGCCGATGCGGCGAGTCGCACATACGGCTTACATTCATGCACACTTACAGTAACATTCAGTCAATTATCGACCTTCAAACTCAACTAAGTTGAGTGCGATAAAGTACACTCTCGACTTAGAAGGCGAGGCACAATTGGGATACACTTTACACTGAATCATTTAGTAATAATTCATAATAAACACATTTGTCACATAATTTCACTTAGGTACACATAAGCAGTTTAACACATAAATTCGGAAAACACTCACCAAATATCCAAATAAATTACTCTTGAGTCTCGAGTCAGTTTTTCTAGTTCACAGCTACTTCCTGGACAAGTTAATAATTCCAAATCAAATACATAGTTTGTAGATGTTCACTTATTGTTCTTACTTTATCACTTGAACTATTAAAATCAAGTTTGACTTTAAAGTACAAATATAATATATTCAATATTCATTTATCATTTTATTTTGAAACTTATTGACTTTGTTGTTTTAATCAAGAATTATACCTGTTTTCCCAAGTTAATAATTTATAAGATATTTATTTTAGGATTAAATCATATTCCACTCAAGATTCCAAAATTAAGGCTTAGAAGTATTCCATTGGTTCCATTTTAATTAATTAAACCCTAGGTTATTTGGTAATTAGATTTTATTCCACTACACCAGTCGCTCAAATTTTACAGCTTTTAAAATATTTGTGAAGACAATATTAAATAATTAGAGGCCACTTTACATATATAGCTATCGTGAGTTTTTCACTCAATCGCCTTAGTTTAACTCTACTCGTGGAACTAGGTATAGCCGTTAATTCTCAGAACAATCGTAGCTATCATTTAACAATCGTAATTATCATTTATGAAAGCTTATAGAGATGGAAATTAGATGAAATGCTGATTAAAAGTTGATTTTCATTGCTAGCATTATCGCAAAAATGCATTCAGGAAACAAAAGAAAGGCAACGAGAAATGCAGCTTTACCACCCTCTGGTGTTTGGATCATAACTGGAGCTATGCTTATCGGATTGAGGCGAATTTTGTGAGGACCTGAAAATTTTCTTATTTTTATAGAATATTACTGGGTTATTTAAATAATTATTCACTCATTTTCTCCAAATTATTTATTTTCGACCATTTTAAATCCATTTGTATGGAACAACGTCTCTTTTATAGTTTTAAAGCGTTTTGTTGGAAAATCTACTTTTAAAAATTCCTTTAGTTCGGAATAACGAGTGCATGTTTTCGAGGCTACACTTGGATCGGGAGTGTATCAATATTGGAGAATTAAGAATTATCAATAATAGATCAAGAAAGATTAATTGAGGAATTAATACTAGACTCATGTGAGGACTCGTAAAATTCTTATTTTTAAAACCCTATTTTTGGCTCATTTAATTATTTATTTGGATATTTGCTCCGAATATTATTTTCTATCCTTATTAGACCTAAATACATGGAATTATAGCTTCATTATATTTTTAAAGTGACTTGTTTCAAAAATTAATTTTTTTGGAAGCTCGTTTAATGAAAATAGTGAAAACATGTTTGAAAATTTTAGCCAATTGAGAGTACAATAAGCTCGGAAAATTTGAGACATATACAATGGTCCTAAAATAGGCAATTTTAGGTTTAAGTACTCAAGTAATAGTTAGTGGTACGATCGTTATAAGAATTTCTTGGAAGTTTCACTCTATCGCTCTTAAATTGGAGATACGCGTTTTCACGCGCGCGATTTAATTGAGGGACTTTAGACCCTTATTTTGGAACAATTAAGAATGAATAATAATTACATGAATATAAGTGCATTAGAAGTTTAGTGCACTAGTGAAATAAACTCGAGAGGAATCGAGCACAAAACGCGCGCGTACGCGCACTATTGCGGTTGACTTTTGTGCACCCAAACTCTTAGTCATTAAGCTTCCTTTGGAAGCCTTATTTCAAACCAATCTCTCTCTCTCTTCTCCCTCATCTGGCCGGCCACCTCCAAGAGCAAGAACCAAACTTGCTTCATCAATTTCTACTCCATTCCATGCACCAAATCCCAACCATTTCACACCAAAATTGAAGACCACTTAGCTTAACACTTGGAGAGTTCATCTAGCTAAAAAAAAGGGAGCTTTCCACGGTTTTCTTGGACCAAGGGAGGACCGAAATTTCTGCTTTGTTCATCAACCAAAGTAAGTAATGATCAAACCATCTAGTTTTGATTTATGGAAGTTGATTTACACTTATGAGCTTAGATATTCATGTGGGTGGCTTGTTATTGTTGGAAAATTTTGAATGTGGGCTCTATGAACTCCCACTCATGAATTGATGGCTGATGTGATGCCTGATGATAGATTTAATGTTGGTTTAGTGCTCAAATTGGTAGATTAATGGTGCATAGCTAGTATAAACTTCAAGGAGTGCATGGATGTAAGGTTTGCAATTCTGCCTCTGTTATGATCGTGCCTCTTTTTGGAGAATTTTGAGGTTTTAATGGCTTGTATATGATGTTTATATGTTGTATAGATGGTGTATAAAGTTTCATCGAAAAATATTGAGGTTTGGTTGGCCAAATGGATTAATTTCGCAAAGCTAGCAAACCTGGAAAAATTTCCCTTAATGCTCACAGAGTCTTATTGTTTAGTCCATAACTCTGTGCTCCGATATCAAAATCAAGTGCCGTCAGTGGAATTTGAAATTAGACATTCCCAGATTTCCAACGGTATAAAATACAACCCCTAATTCCACCCGAGTAACCCGTACCAACTGTTTAAAGATGACTGTCCTGTTTCTCTGTTTTCCTGGAACGAAGTTCAGAAGCTGCAACTTGAGGCTCCAATTTGAGCTAGTTGTGTGCTGAATTTCAAAATGATTTCTTCAGTGAAATTATATTTTTATGAATTTATTTTCCAACGCCACCAACCATGCTAAATTCCGAGTTAAATTGAGCAATTTGTGATCAAAATACGAAACCTGCCCTGTTCTTGAAAACCCTAAATTTTGGGCAGAATTGATGCTAGACTTGTGTAGACTTGCCAATTGAGTTTCTTGGAGTTAAAACACTTACCAAATGTACCATGAATGTTCCTTGGCTTTTCCTACACAAATGAACCAGGTTTGAAGGATTTTTCTTGGCCAAATGTTTGGAATGGAAAACTAAAAGCTCAAGGCAGTTTTGCCTTAGGATTTTTCGAAACTTTGGTTGTTTGGTTGACTACCTTCCCGAAGGTATTTTTCCATGAAATTTGATAGAGGGATACCCGTTATATAGAAGTATTATACTGCCAAATTTGGTACCAATCCGAGTCCATTTCGCAGCTCGACTAAATTACCAAAGTTCAAGACTTGATTTTGGAAAACCCTTGTTTAACAAGGAAATTTGGGTAACTTTGAGCTACCATATCTTGGTGCTCAAAACTCCGTTTCTCATTCCGCTTGTTTTGTTGTAAACTTGGATTACAACACTAATATATTTGCAAATTTCAAAGGCTAGCTCTAATCAAGTGAATTTTTCCGAATTTTCAAAGTTAGCCAAAAATCAACTTAAATCTGCCTTATGAACCAAAACAGCAACTTTGAGCTCATTTTTGAATATTTTCCATTTGGAATCTTAGAAAAGTGTATTCTAGGTACTTTTAGTACTTTGGAAGAGGTTTCCAACGGTACCAAGTTTTCCAATTTTGGACTTGTAAAGAGTGAGATACGATTTTTCCAAAATCTCGTATCAAAACTGAAAAATTTCTAAGCCTTAAGGATATAGAGTTTTTCAAATTCTCCTCATTCCTTCGATGTTACTTGAACGTATTAAACTTGATTTCCAAGATGAAACCTCGTTTGCTTTTGTGCTTTAAAATCCCATCTTTGAACCCCGATTTACGATTGATTGGGGTTCATTTTCATGGAATTTTCTTAGATTGTGCACTAAGTACAATCTTCGTAATAATTGGGGGTTTATGAGTGATAAATCCTTATTAATTGCTCAGGCACACAAGAGGAACTTCAAGAGGATCCCACGGTGGACGCTTGAACTTCGAGTGCCGTTTCTTCTTGTTTACTTGGTGAGTGTCAAGTGCATGTTTACTTGAACTCCTGTGAACTCGATACGTGTTTACATGTTATTGATATTTGAGATTTTAAAATTCGAGACGAGGGTGTACTTTATCGCACTCGTTCTCGCTTGAAATAAATGACTCGTACTTGAAATGCTTGAATATCTCGATTGCTTAAATATGTCACATGCTTGTATGGCTTGAAATAGTATGCTATGGCTGCATACATCGTTGGAGTGAATCTCCTCGACACACACACATGTACATGGGGGACGTCCAAACTCATAGGCCAACATTGGAACTCGAGCCGGCATGGGTTTGGTTGGGAACCTCGGCGAGCCATGAGAATCACATGATAAGTTTGATCTATTGGAGAGATCTTGCTTGGCATACTCGTTGAAGTATTGCCTTAAACAAATGACAAGCGGGTCCGATACAGGGGTATGTAAGGTGAAAAGGGGACAGGTTAAGTGGAGTTCTACGGACTAACCTACCCGATTGACGGAGTGTCAATTCGTGGAGGTTCTTGATCGTGCCAGTGGAATATAGCTCCTGAGAGCTCCATTATCCTTGAATTGTTTCTGTTTACTTTCAGTGAATCGTTAATTATTGATATATTATTGCTCTCCTTGTAAATTTTGGCTTGTTACTTGGACTATGTGCTTGCATGTGTGTTCTTGGCCTCACGAGCGTTTTGCTTACCCTATAGATTTGTTTTCCTTAACAGGTTGGTCACGGAGTGAACTTGGAGAAACCCCCCTTTTGGCGTACTTTTGGTTTAGGGTTTCTAAGGTATTTTGGACTAGACCTCGTATCGGTTGTACTTTTGGGAACTTAATGTATGGATGGAATATTCGATGTATCCAGATGTTGTACATTTTGAGATTTGATGTAACTTTTGGAAATCCGATGCAAGAATTGGATTATTATTATATATTGTTAAGATGAAAGTTTTCCGCACTTTCTTACTTTCTTTCGTGGATGGCTAGTAATATATTAAGCTTGGAACAGGAATTGACTTGAGTCCTGGCGAGAGCTGGGCAGGCGTCCCGCGAATACCCTTTGGTTCGCCTTAGGGAGAAGTGGGGGCGTCACAAATTTTATAGCATTTCGAAGCTAAGATATAGGCCTACATTTCTTATGTCGAAACTAAGATATAGACCTACATTTCTTATGAAGACATCGACACCCAATTCTCACATTTTCAGGGTCAAAAATGGCCGAACAGAAGCACATTCTGCTTCACTCCCTCGGCCAACATTCTGCTTTCACCTGCACTCATTCCTCCCTTAATGTTTAGTTGTGTTTCTACTTATTTCTGTCTTTCTTGTTGAAGTTTATGGACTTTATGATATGTTACAGCTTACTACACAGGTTTAAGAGCTAAGGGTTGCAGGGGATAGCCGAAGTTCTTTCTTTTCTCTTTCGGTTGCAGTCATAAAATTTCCAGCAAAATCATAGTTTATCATTTGACATTTTCTTACCTTTTCTTCCTCAATTTTTTGGTCTCAATCATTCATGCAGAGGGTACTTAATCTATCGTAGGTTATCCTAACCTAACGGGACAGTCCATGATCAGGATTTACAGGAAAACTGAATGGAATTGCAGGTCTGTGCAAGACTGCTAAATCTGGTGCATAGCAGCCTGCACCAGATTTCCTTCAGCAGCTATCAGTTCTAAACAAGACTATCCTGTAACAAAACTTAGTTTCCTTGGCCAGGGTCCAGCACACAACATACATATTCAAATATATGAGATGATCGAGAGGTTATATACAAATTTTCCATCATTTATAAGCTGAAGTTCAACAACAGTTCCTAATTTCTTTGAAATTTGTCCAACAGTTTTATCTCCTTCAAAGCAGACTTTCACCTTAGCTAAGGTCCCATTTTCTTTGCTAAATTCACATGCAGCTCATATATATACATTCCCTTATACTAAATAAGTGAGTGGTTGTTACAAAATCTTACCTCTTTACCTTAGAATTCAATAGTTGCAGCCTGCACTATTTCTGCTTTGGTTCCTCTAGTTTTCCTTTCACCAGCTTTCGTGTTGCTTTCAAAGTTCATTTTTTTCTTGTTTTTAACACTTCAAACATTACATGCATGGTCAGATTAAGGTCACCGAAGGTGCACCAAACAGGTTCTAACCAGTTTCAACAAAA
The DNA here is from genome assembly GCF_036785885.1 of Coffea arabica. NCBI lineage: Eukaryota > Viridiplantae > Streptophyta > Magnoliopsida > Gentianales > Rubiaceae > Coffea > Coffea arabica. The sequence continues at coordinate 33,971,147 of NC_092318.1, read as the reverse complement.
TTTTTGGCCAGAAACCGAAATTCTTTCCAACTTTACCCCATCGGCAATCATCCTTCATTGTATTAAGAATTCCAGCCAGCAATTCATCATAATTTCATCTTAACAGGTTTAATTTGAAGATATAATCTGTATGTATGTCAAGATATATGGCTAGAGAGTGCATACAACATAAGAAACAACCAGAAAATTACAGCTTAGCTCATCAAGATCGGATAACAACTTCAAACGGACATTTCCAGCTTTGTTGATCTTTGCTTTCTAGAAAGTTTCCTTCTTTACTTGGTTCCAACTCAGTCTAAAAGACTACTAGCTAAACATAGAAGAAATGGAAGAGGAAGACAGTAGTTTACATCTGGATTCTTATGGCTCTAAGTTAGGAAAATAAAATTCTGGTTTCTCTCTCCCATTCTTAGCTCGATGAACTGCGATCCTTCTTGCTTTGTGGCTGGCTCTCATGGTTGAAGTGGTAAAAGGAATGGTCACTTTCCCCTTCACTCCCTTGGTTGCAAGCTGGAGAATGAAGCTAGCAAGTGTCTAACTCTCTCCCTCACTCTCTCGGTTGCAAACTGAAACAACGGGAAACCAGAAATATTTTCCTCTCTCTCAGTTTTACACCCTCGATTCTGTTTTAGAAAGAAAGCAGGAAAGGAAGGAGGCTGTTTCTTTCATTCCTCTTGTCACCGCCCGAACAAATGAGTCAGCTTCAACTAATTCCTCTCAGCCACTGCTTGACTTAGCAGATTGTTAGCCGCCGCTTTCTCAGTCTTTCTCTCGGTGTTGGTTTGGTAAGGGAAGGAAACTGAATTTTTGTTTTTGCTCACAGCCACCGCCCAAGTATTTAGCAGATAGTTTTCTCCTTTTCCTCTCGGTTGTTAATGGCAGACAAAGGATAAGTGCTACTCGGTTCCTAATTCTCCATTCAGTGCTGAACACTTCGAGGTTTCTCCACTCAGACCAACTCTCCAAAATTTTCCTCCACTCGGTTCCTATGTTAGCAATCTGGTAGCTTGCTTGCTGGCTGCATGGAGGTTTCACTGAACTTCAGGGTTAGTTTGGTCGTTTCATTTTAACTTATTTGCTTACTAAGAGCTATAGTTTTATTATTTCATGCATTAACTCCTAACTTTATTTGTATTTTCTTGATGTAGTAGATTTTCACACCTTTAGTTTTAAAGAAAATTAACTAGTCATGTAACTTATTCAACTATATAATATATTCAAATGGCTCAAATTACAATATGCATATCATATGTTTATTTGATTCATATAAATTTTCCTTTTTACACCATTCTAGGATATTCCTAAATTCTCAATTTTTATTAAAATTCAATTAGGTATTTAATTTAACCACTTATTCATTATATGTTATATTTTCAATATCAAGGTAAATAAAATAAAATAAATGCAAAGCACACACGTAATTTTCTCGAATTCTCACAATTAGACAAAGGATTTGGAATTTAAAGTTAAAGATAGGAATTTCTTAAAGTTACACCATTAAAGGGGAGCATTAAAACTAGAAAAAGGAGAAAACTTAAATCGAAATATGTGGGACCCTTTAGAATTCTCCAATGAGTGGGTAAAGTGGCATGTCAATTGGAGTTATCTGTCAAGCTGACCAAGATCCATGATGTGTTCCATCTGTCAATGCTAAAGAAATATCATCCTGACATATCTCATATACTCCAACCTGAAGATGTTGAAATGAATGAATGATTATCCTATAAAGAACAGCCTATGCAACTTTTGGATTGAAAAGTGAAGGAATTAAGAAACAAGTAAATTCCTTTAGTCAATGTTTTATGGAAGCATCACGGGTTAGAAGAAATAACTTGGGAGCTGGAAGAAGAGATGTGAAAGAAATACCCAAAACATTTTACAACCACAAGTGAGAATTTGGAGAATGAAATTCTTTTAAGGGGGAGAAAGTATGAGAGTAAAAAAATGTTAACGTGAAAATTTTGTGTCCTATTTAAAAATCAGTGCACATTGTATTTTTCCTTTTGTTAATGATTGACTTATACGTCCAATAGTTCTTTTTAACAAATGAATAAATAGGTACACCTTAGGAAATTGTATCTCCTACACTATAAAACATTAGTACTAGTTAGAACTAAGAAGTTATTGTGGTAATAGCATGATAAAAAACAAAACAAAAAAGCATGAATGACGAGTATCATCACACTTGTCCCTTGCACGCTTCATTCCTTCAAACTTAAAAGAATCAAGTGCTTCATTTCTTCAAACTTGAAAGAACCAAGTGTTTCAATCTTCAAAGTGGCCGAGAGAAAAGAGAGAAAGAAAACCACCAGAGAACCAGCAGCCTCTCTTCTTCTTTTTTTTCTTCAAACTTGAGCCTCAACCAAGAAACAGAAAATCATAACTCATCTAGCTAAGGAATCGGCGAGGAAAACAAAAATTTTTCCAGCCTAGAAACTGTGAGAAACAAGAGGTAAAAACTACTAAGTTTTCCTTCATTTTCCCTCTACTTTAGGTTAATGATATCTTAGCTTGAATTAGCCCCAAGAAAAGAGGAGTTTGATTGAGGAAAAGTTCATCAAAGTTGAAAATTTTCTGTTCAATTGAAAAATTTCTGTTCAAGGTGCTGCATGAAACCCAATAGAGTAAAGCTGCAACCTTTTGGTTCTTTTCCCTCGAAATTTTGTAGTATTGTATCTAAATGCACTTTACATGCATCCTAACTTCCTTATCTTGACATGCATGCAATATTTGACCTAAATCAAAGTAGGATAAGTGTGAATTGTGAAGAAAACCTTGCTGAAGTTTCTATTTTTGATGCTGCATGTGGGCCGATGGAATGAAGTTGAGAATTTTCAGATTTACCTCCAAAAATTTTGTTGCTTTTGGTTAAAAACTTACTTCATATATCATCCATTTCCTTAATCTAGACATGCATGTGAAATTTGTTGAGATAAAAGCAAGAAAAGATCAATTTTTGAAAGAAACATCAAAGATGGAAAAATTTCTGGTTGAACCATGAAGTATCAACTTTAATTCCTCCTATTTTGTTCCAGAAATTTGTTGAAACTTACAAAGAATTCAATTCCTATGTCATTAATTTCAATTATCTTAACATGGATGAAGTGTATAGTGGATTAAGGAAGGACTTTTGAGATTTTGGGAAGAATTTGAAGCTTATGGTCTCTTGGTTGCATGTTAGGTTTTAAAAACAAGGGGAAAAGGAATTTTGCCGCACATATAACATATTTCTTTTGTTATGATATACATATTAAATATATTTGATTTAGGGTAAAAAAGTTGTGAAAACTTAAATGATAAAAGGGGACGGAGTTTTATTGAACTTAGGCGAATTTAGATCCTTAGAATTTATGATACTAAATTAAGAAGAAAACTAAAGATGATTAATTTTAAAACAAAAGAAAATAAAGTAACACTTAATCAAAGATAGAATGCTAAGTTATTTGAAAATTATAAACACTAAGTATAAATTTTCAGAAAAGTTGGGGTTATTTCATAAATATATAAAGTTTAACAAAATACTAAGGACTAAACTATAACTCAAAACCATAATTTTTGAAGATTTAAACTTGTTAATTAGATTAGTATAGAAAATACACCTTTTAGTATCTTAGAATAAAAAATTTGAGATAATTACATATATAAAAATACTTATGTTGGATTTCAGGAGTTGAATTTAGTCGAAAACCCTACCTCGAAAACATCGTGTAAATTGAACCTCAATCGGTGAGTGTTCCTGTTGTTATATGTGATTGAATGATTTTGATTGACACTTGGTGTATACTTGACCAGTTTATGATTGTTAGAATTAAAATGGATAGTTTGGATGACTTATTTTGAATCAGTTGAATGTATAATTGCTGGAAGGGGTGTACTTTATCGCCCTTATTCCAAATGGAGTTGAAAAGTTAATGTTCCAAAAGTTATGTTACTTGTGCATGTATTGTGGGTCAGGTGCGTACTTTATCACGTCGGCCGAACTAGGCCCTAAAACCCATTGCTAGACAACCTATTCGAGCCGACACAGACTTGGTCGAATAGGCTAGCAGTCTTGGATGTCGTAGATTGGTTGACCCATGGGAGATTTATGGGTTTTCTGGTGTGTGAAATTGTGGTATAATCGAGTATTGCCTTGTAGCCAGTGATGATTGAATTGCTTATTAAATGAAATAAATCGTTGGATGATTGATAGTGGATAGTACGGGAATAGTGAATTGGCTTCCATAGTGAGCTCGTATCCTTTTCGTGAATTGTGCTATTTTACTTCAAAGTTGTTAATGAGACTTGTGGAATTTGCATATGTTATTATAAATTGATACTTTGGTTGGCAAATACTTGTTTCTTGTACTATTGCTTGCTTGGGACCTCACTGTACGTAAACTCATCCATTAATTGTTTTCCTTGCAGGGACGGCGGGTAAGGGAGACGAGGAATAGTGGATTTAAGTCTCGACGTTTTAAAATTGTAATAAACTTGATTTGTAGTTATGATCTATGATTATAACTTGTACTTCAAGTCCTTTTGAGTTGCAAGTAGGATTATTGAAATTTTTTTTGAATGATAGCGCTTTTTACAATTTGATATTTGTAAGATAACAAGGAGGTTGCAAAAATGAAAATATGATTGAAAAACATGTTTAGATGCAATAAAAAAAATTTTAGAAAAATTTAGAAATCCAAATAAATTTTAATAGCATCTAAGCATGGTGTATTGAAAGAGCAACTCTATAAATTTTGAACTCTAAATCAACCATGTTTCTCTTTTTTAGCATTATCAACAAAAAAATGTATACTTCTATGAAAAAAATGAGCTACTAAAGAAAAGTTTAGACATATGCACATTCCCAAAAGAAACTGACAATATCCCGATCAATTTTAGACTTTAAAAATATTTTTCATATTTAATTTTTAATAACAATTTTACCCGCTATTAAGTCAAAGTAGCAAGATAGTCTTTTCAATCTAAAAAAAGTGCAATTATGGAATGAAATTTGACTGAGACCATATATATAAAAATATTATTTTTAATATTATGTTAGGAACATTTATTTTTTAGATATTAATTGCCCTAGGTGTTAAATATTAAAGTTCACTAATAAATTTAATAACAAAAAACAAATTGATAAAAAATGACATTAGGGAATAAAACACAAACAAGGTATACTTTAAGGGGATTTACCATAGTTAACTCTTAGGGTTATAAATGTCTTTTTAATATCATCATTACATAATATTAGAATTAACGGAGAGTTTTGGGATAAAGTGAGAAAAATGATACAAAGTGCAAAAGTGACTATACCTTAAGGGGAGTTTTTGTTAGGGGTAATTCCACATTGTCCACTCAAATTATATGTAAAATCTCACTTCAGACCCTAAATTTCAAAATGGAATACTTAAATCCCTATACTAAAAAATCCGTTCCACTTCACTTTAGTTTTTGATGAAATGTACAAAACCTAACAGAACAATTGTCAATACTGTTAGTTTGTTATTTATACTATATATAATGTTTGAGCATCATTGTATGGTATAAACACATAATGTCATTTTTTAAAATTCCTAATGTACCCTTAATGACAAGGGTAAAGTTGTCCTAGTTTATTAGAAAAAACTTCCCTTCAATTAGGAGAGAGCTATTTAAATCAGTTTTTTGTTGAGATTATTCACTTTTCCACACTAGCTTCCAACTGTCACATAATCTGCTCAACGTCCATCATCTTCCTGTATAAGTATCTACATTATAAAATAATTTAACCAATAAGAAAAGTATTATAAAGAGATAATTTTGATAAATATTTTTTTATTAACTGCACACATGTTAGGGTATGCCTCAAACACTAGTTGTAATTAAACTAAACCAAATCTAATAGGGACATAAATGTAATTTCATGAGTGCCAAAAAAGAACTGTAGAGATTTGTAATTAAGCCGAAATTTTCTTTTCTTCTCACTTTTCCATTTATTTTTCTTCTATCTTCTTCCTCATTCCTTTCCTTCTTCTCTAGGAGCACATCATCAGAGGTCAAAAACCCATGTTGTTCTTCCCTTTGAGCAAAACGCCATATTCTTGGGATTTTTCTCTAGGGTCAAAGCATAGATAGTCATACTCTCCTCCTTAAAATCTTCTCAACCCATGATAGCCATCAGATTCTTAGGATTTTTGGAGCAGAATAAACCTTAAACTGCCTTCAAGACAAAATATGTGTAATAGGAATTCTAGTGGAGTTTGTTTACTTGAATATTGAATATTAATTGACATGTTAGCACAAGTTAATCTTCCTAATTGCTCTATCTCTCTGCTCTAGTTTTTGGTATCAGAGTCAGGCCATAGTTATTGTTATTTTGAAATATTTCCTATCTTAAATTTCTAATTCATGCATTCATGTTTAGATATCTCATTTAAGATCTTATCTTAGCATTGGTAAGACTTTGAAGCTTTGTAAGTCGGTTGGTAAGTCCAAGATAGGATGTTCCACACTTAGGCTTGGTTGTTCCTGATAAGATAAAAGACTAAATAAGATATTAAATATGGCAGCATTTCTTAGACAATTGAAGATAGGATCTAATTCAAAACATACAAATATAGTACAAAGTCATGAATATCATATGCCCGTAAATAATTCAGATTGGACTATTCTAGAAGAAAAAATAGAACATATTTATAGAATAGGCCCCTTAGATTTTAAAACAGCTTTATCAGTTAAAACTCATGAAGAAACAATATCTATTCAAGAAGAATATCACTCCATTCCATTATTGAATCATAATACAATTCAAAAGTATCTTAGTAAAGGATATAGATATAATCATATAGGATTAATCCAAGTTGCAGTAAAACCTTTATTCCATCTAGGAGTAGATGCTCCTATATATCTAGCTTGAAGAGACAAAAGACTTAAGAGATATAAAACTTCACTTTTATCTATGATCCAAACAAATGTATGTAATGGACCAATTTACTTTAATTGTGCTCCAAATTTTTCAATAGATTTAACTGATCCACATGTTTTAAATTCAGTAATATTGGATATTCATTTACAAGGTGATGAATTTGAAAAACATACAAAGAATTTTGCTGTGATTTACAGAATGTATTATAGACCTTTGTCTTCACAATTAAATCCAAAATTCATTATGACTCCAACTTTAAAAGAAGAAACAACATTAGTACAAGTTGATGCAGATAGACCTACTACTTATACTCCAAAAAGACTAAAATGGAATGAAATCACTATACCTAGTTAATTTATAATACAAAATCCGCAAGTACCAAGAAATATAAAACAAACAAATCCAGAAGATATTATAGAAGAACCTGATGGAAAAATTTTAATGAGATTTTCTTCATTTAGAGAAAGATCTTCAACTTCAAGCCATTCTTGGATACTAGCTAGACGATCTAGTTATGAATCAATTGATACAAATTTTCCCTTAGAAAGTTCTTCAACCTTTAAGTTTAAAACTCCAGTACCAGAAATAGTTAATCAAAATCAATCAGAATATTCTCCAACACATTCTCAAATGAAAGCAGAAATAAATGTAATAACCAGAGAATATAAAATAAATCATAAATATTTACAAGAAGATTTTGATGATGAAAAAAACACAGAAAAAAAGAATTTGGTTTTTTTTAATTATCTTCTGAATATAAAGAAAAATTAATATTAGAATGGAAGAATGAACTAGAAACTAGAAAGTTTGATTTTTCTTTCTTTACTTGGTTATCATTCTATATTTCAAAAATAGGAATAGAGGATGTATATAATACTCCGTAAATAAATGTTCAATCTAATTTATATAAAAAATAGAAATTAAAAGACGATCAAGTGATAACTTCAATTCATCCTCCATTACAAGAAGTAAAAATTAACATAGGACAAGGAGATATAATCGCATCCCCTTTTAAAAAAGGAAGAGAAGCTGAATCAAGTAGTAGTAGTAATGTAAATTTGGAAGATATTAAAAAATTATATCAGCAAAATAATTATACAAATCAAATTCTTCACACTATATCACAACATATAGAAGTAATAAATACAAAGATAGATAGTATTCAAAAACCAGTTACTAGATTTCCTAATGATATTTCAGCACCTCATTTTCAACCTAGAAGTTTAACTAGAGAAAGAGAACAAGAGTTAGTTCAAAGTGTTAATATTCAGAAAATAAACAATACAGATAATATATTGAATAGAATATCTCAGACGTTGCAGAGTTTAACAACAGAAGCTCAAAATCAAACTGCTAGAATAAATACATTAGATAATGTAGTAATTGAAGAAATAACATCAGAAGAATCAAGTTATTCAGAAAATGATGAATATATAATTTCACCCATAGAAGATCAGTTTAAAGAAGAAGGAGATAATCAAATAAATAAAATAAGAAGAAGAAACCTTTTAGAAGTAATAAAAAAGATTGGCAAATAGTAAGCACTAGAAATTATTATCCAAGACCTAGTCCCCCAGACATTCAATATGAAGAAAGATCAAAATTTCATACTACTAAATATGATGGAGATTCAATTTATGAATGGAATATAGATGGAAGAGCAGAATATGAAGTATTAAACACTTTACAAGAAATGGGAATGGCTAGATTAGCTTATAAGATTAAAAATATTCAAGAAAGAAATATTGCAACATTATTAGTATCAGGATTTATAGGACAATTAAAAAATTGGTGGGATAATACTTTAACACTTCAAGATAAATTATCAGTATTAGATCATACATAAGAAATTGAAGATGATCAAGGTAATATTCAAGTACAATCAGATGCTGCAGAATTTTTAATTGTAACAATAGTAGGAAATCCAAAAGAAGAGTTAAATGCGAATAAAACTTTCTTAACAAATTTAAGATGTCCAACTTTGTCAGACTTTAGATAGTACAAAGATATGTTTTTAACAAATGTATTAAGAAGACCAGATTGTAATGTTTCATTTTGGAAAGAAAGATTTATTACAGGATTACCAAGTTTATTTTCACAAAGAATAATGGATAATTTACAAAAAAAAAAATGGGAACAAATGTTATTTCATTTGAAAATATTACTTTTGGACAATTATTTGCTTTTGTGAAACAAGAAGGTTTAATATTATGTTCAGAATTAAAACTTCAAATTAAGTATGGTTCCAAAACAAAAGAAGTATGATCATTTTGTAAAGCATTTGGTATAAAAAGAATTAAATCACCATCAGCACATAAAAAGAAAAGTAAAAAAGATAAAAAATACATAAGATATAAAAAATCCAATAAAGTGGAAATTATGAGAAAAAGAAAAGCAAAAAATTTTATAAAAAGAAAATTGTTTGTTATAAATGTGGGAAAATAGGACTTAAAGCAAATAAATGTAAATTAAAAGAAAAATAAATGAATGAAATCTGTGCAGAAGACGAAGAAATAAAAAATAAAATAAAAAATTTATTACTAAATGAAAAAGAACAAAGTACAGAAGATTATTATTACAATGATGTAAGTAGTTTAGAAAGTGAAGAAGATTGTAATTGTTCTAGTAATCTAAAATATATAAATGTAATTACAAATCCAAAGTACATAAATGTAATTACAAAAAGGAAGATAAAGAATTTTTATTAGATATAATAGAAAAAATAGATGATCCTTTAGCTAATAAAGAATATTTGGAAAGATTAAAAAGTTTAATCATACAAGAAGACAAGATGCTAAAAATAATTGAACCATTTAGTATTTCAAAATTAATAGATAAATATCCTAATATAAATAGTATGAAAAAAGAAACTACTAAAGATCTTCAATCAGAAATTAATAGTTTAAAGACTCAAGTAAAACAATTACAACAAGAAATTATAGAATTAAAAACTAAAGATCTAGAAATAGAAGCTAAAATGACATTAATAGAAAACAAAAAAGAAAACAAAAAAGATCAACCTTCTACCTACAGAAGAAATAATTATTCCAGAAAAACCAGTAAATGAACAACAATATTTAAATGTAATAGAAAAAATGGCATTTCAAAAGTGGTATGCTTTAGTTACAATAATGGTAGAAGATTTCAAAGAAACGTGTGTAGCTTTATTGGATAGCGGAGCGGATTCAAGTTGTATAGAAGAAGGAATAATTCCCACTAAATACTGTGAAAGAACAAATGAAACTTTAATGGCAGCAAATGGAGAAATTTACAAGTAAAATATAAATTTACAAAAGGATCAATATGTAATACTCCCTCTGTCCCGAAAACTTTGTCGTGCTTTGGGAGCTGAACGTTTTATGCACAGTATTAAGTTTCAGATTTGTTTTCCGATTTTGCCACTAGAATGTGTGGTCATTAGTGGTCAAGGAGACAAAAATGACATGTGGGGCCAAAGCTACTTACAAGAAATGCAATCCGCCAACAGAGAGTGATTCTCACGCATCACTTTAAACCTTGTATGTATCTCATGGATGTCTTGCAACTTGAGTTGAGAGCAAATGAAAATCAAAGGGCCCCACTAATAAAAGTAAAGAGTGAGGGAACCTTGAAGGGTAAAAATTGAAACAAGAGAATTTTTGTTTTCCATTTTGAGTATGTGACAAGCATTTTGGGACAGACCAAAATGGAAAGCATGACAGTTTCAATGGGATGGAGGGAGTAATAATTATTGTCTTAGACATAATTTTTTAATTGTAAAAAATATAAGCAATGATATAATATTAGGAACACCCTTTTTAATTCCAATATATCCATTTTCAGTAGGATATGAAGGAGTCTCTACTAATATTATGAGAAAAACTAGTACTTTTAAATTTTAACTCCAATTAAACAAAGGGAATTACAAATATTACAATCATCCTCTATTTATAAAACAATAAATACTATTACTAGGGGTGGCAATTTCCGACACGACTTGAAAATCCGATACAAACCTAACACGAAATTAGTGGATTTGGGTTTAGATTTTGAGGATTCGGGTCAGAATCAGGTCAGACTCGATAAACTAGAAAAAAATCAGGTCAAAATCGGATCAAAATCGAGTTGACCTGCTAACCCAAATCTGAAATAAAAATAAATAAATAAATATTAAAAAAATTATCTAAACACTAACGGTACACAATTATTAGTGCAGTAACGGTACATAATTGAAGCCTTCAATTTCCCTTGGATTCGATATCAATTGCACTAGCGGTACACAATTATTAGTGGACTAACAGTACATAATTGAAGCCTTCAATTTCCCTTGGATTCGATATCAACTCCTCACGGACCTCACCTAACCCTAAATCTTTCTTCCCTTTTTCTTCTAAACAACAAAACTAGCCGCCTTGCCCAGTTGCCCTTCACAGCTTCACTCCACTGTCCACCAGTTCGCCTCACTGTCCTCACCTGTCAGTAGCAGATGGCGGTTAGAAGCAACTAGCAAGCAACGATTTTTCTTCTCTGAGATCTGAGCTGCAAGAAAGGGCTAGCAACAAGGGAAGGTGCAGTTTTACAGTCAGTTGTTTTTTCCCTAAATCGATTTCTTTCTTGTGGTGTAAATCCTTCGTCTCCATTTCTGCGTTCATAAAGCAAAACTGTACCACAAAGGGAGGAAACTTCACGAACATAATTTATTAATTATTTCTTCCTTCTGGAATCTGGACAAGGATCATAAAGCATGCTATAGACTCCATAGTTGACTTGGTGGAGCATTGGAAGAACAACATTATTCACATCCAAAATTTGACTAAATTCTAACAGATGTCATTCGGGAATCTTTGAATGCTTGTGAAATAAAGAAATTGGCATCCAGTGAGAAGGAAGGAGACGAAAATTTAAATGGTTTTCTAACTCTATTTTATGTGGAAGGAAGGAGAAGAAAATTCATAGCTGATCCGTGTAAATGCGACTGATCACAGGCCTGTTTGAACTTTGAAGACTCCTGTTCCTTTCATTCTAATTTGGCTGTCTGGATTCCGGTTTGTTAGTTTTCAAATGCTTGCCAGTTGAATTGGATAACTTTCTCGGCCAAAAGATGCCAAAATTGTATAGGGATTTAAAAATTATAATCTACCAATTGCGATTGTAGTTGGTCTGCTAGGCCTTTAGATAAACGACTTGAGATATTGATATCTTATTCAGTAGTATGACATACTAATTTCCCTCCAGTTGTAATTGTATGTTAGTGTTTGTAGTTTCACTTTGTAAGTACATCGATGCTGGCACATTTTCTTGCTACAAAAATGTTCAACCAAAAATTTGTTTATGTACTGTATTTGTTTCAACCAATATTTGTGAGTCCTTAACTTTTGTTTAATTACTAAATTTTTGTTTCAACCAAAAATCATAGCTACTGAATTGCATAATTCTTGATGATTAACAGATGGATACAAGTATGACATATCCAAATTCAATCAGTATTGAAGAAGATGGTGATACCAGAAGCAGTAGTGAAAGCATCGAGGAAACAGACCATACCAACCAGCAATTTCAATTCCCTGAGACTAGTGCAATTGGAAAAAAGAAGTTACCTCCAAAAGTTACAATCAATATGCCTGGCAAGAAGAGGATATTAAGTTCAGAAATTTGGGATTACTTCAATATTATTCCCAAAAAGGATCCAAATGAAGAGTTGAAGTGCAGATGCAAGAAATGAGGGAATGAATATTTTGCTGAGAGTAAAAGTGGGACAGGTAATTTGCATCTCCATGTAAAGAGGTGTTTAAAAATGACAACAAAGGACATTGGGCAATATCTAATCACTTCTGACAAAGGTGCTCTAGCCACATGAAATGCACAATTCAGTCAAGATAAATTTAGAGAATTACTTGTGCATGCCATAGTAAGACATGAGTTGCCATTTTCATTTGTGGAGCATGAGGGAATTAAAAATGTCCTTACATATTTGGAGCCTCAAATTAAACATATCACTAGGAACAGAACCAAGTCGGACGTTAAAAAATTGCATGCAAAGGAAGTTGATAGACTTGGTAGTGAATTGCGGGGATGTCCTAGTTGAATATGTTTAACTTCTGATGCATGGACATCTATTGTTACTGATGGATACTTGAGTTTGACTGCACATTTTATTGATAGCAATTGGCTGCTACAGAAAAAAATTTTGAATTTTTCTTATATGCCTCCTCCCCATAATGGTGTTGCATTAGCTAAAAAAATTTACTGTTTGGCTAGTAGTTGGGGTATTGAAAGAAAGTTGTTTGCCATCACATTAGACAATGCATCTGCAAATGATTCTTGTGTTGCAATACTTAAGAATCGGCTTAAGTTGAAAAATTCTTTAATTTGTGATGGTATGTTGTTTCATGTGCGATGTTGTGTGCATATTCACAACTTGATTGTACAAGATGGTTTGAAAGAAATTGATAAATCTATGGAGTTAATAAGAGAATGTATCAATGTGACGACCCCATCTCCCCTTGGGGCGTACCCTAGGGTTTAGCGGACCGCCTGCCCAGCTCTCACCAGGACTCACTCACTTACATCAAATAAAATAGGGTGCAACCTCAATAATAAATGAAATAACAGTTCTCCAGTTTGGAACATACAAATACATTCATTTCTATCTCAACCATCCATACAATCCCAAATATATCAAAAGTTTGAAGTTTTCAATACATTCTGTGAGAACCCTAAAAATATCACATTTTCTCCGCATTTGTTTATTCTCACTTCCTTTTTAAAATGAAAATTTGCTAACCAAGTTTTCTAAGGAAGGTTTTCATTCTAAATGTGAGCGTGTGGTTGTGTATATTGAGTGTATTTGCGCGAGATTATATATATATCTTTGTTGGGAGTACGGACGAATGCGGCGTGTGAGTTTGGAAAAGAAATTTCTGTTGAAAATGCTTGGTACCAAATATGGTCGCAAATCCGGCCAGATCTTATTTCGGATTCTGGTGCCCGAGTACTCTAGAGTTTAGGCGATACTAAGTACTTGAGACTTGCATTTTGGGAACATGAATAGGCTTCGTTTGGCTAGAATGAGTACAAGAGGTCAACGGACGTCTAGTTGGATAGAAAGTGACGTGAGAGACCGGACGGGGTAATTTTACCTGAAACTGGGACGATATCACCTTTTCTTTTGATTTGCCCTTGTATTGTTGCTATATGACTTTTGTTTGTGATATGTTAATACCTACGTGTGTAATCGTGACTACTTTTGAATATCTGACTAACTTGATATGTCTCTTTGTGTATATGTTGTATCATGTCGTGTATATGTTTGTTTGTATAATTGGTGTGTTAGAATTTATTATTTTAGTCAATTTACTTCGTTTATTTATTAAATTACCTTTTGGAAAGAAAAGAAAAGAGAGAGGGAAAAAAATATGGAGGGGAGACGTAATCATGGACGTGATCGTGGCCGTGGAGCTAAGCGAGCCTAAGAGCCAAGAGAAGAAAGGGAAACAACAGCTGAACAAGAGCAAGGACCGGAGTTGAAGCCGGGGACCAAATGGCGACGGCAATTCAACAAATGACAAATATTTTAGCAAGGTTGGTGGACCAACAAGGTCAAATACCTGTTAATCAACCCCAGAACCCTGAAATAGGAGAAGATCGGGCTCTTGAGAGGTTTCAGAAGTTTGCTTCTCCGAAATTCCTTGGAGGGTCTGATCCGGATGTAGCTGAACAGTGGCTGGAGGCCATGATCAACATCTTTGCAGCTTTAAGCTACACTGAGCAAAGACAAGTGAACTTTGCTGTGTTTCAATTTGAAGGACCGGCCCAAGCATGGTGGAATGTGATTAAAGCAAAGTGGGAAAGAGAACGGACTGTATGGACATGGGCGAACTTTATAAGAGAATTTAACGAGAAATACCTCTCACCTTTAGTCCAAGAAAGGAGGGAGGATGAATTTATTGGGCTACGCCAGGGAACCTTGAGTGTGGCTGAATATGAAACGAAATTTACTAAACTATCCAAGTTCGCTTCCGAATTAGTGGCCACGGAACAGAGAAGAGTGCGGTTTATACAGGGATTGAATTTGGAAATTCAAGAAGCTCTAGCGGCGGTTCAGGTTAATACGTTTACGAAAGCCCTTGAGAAAGCCCAACGAATTGAGAATGCAAAGGCACAGGTAAAAGCCTCCCAAACTCGGAAAAGAGGTGCAGCTGGTAGTGTAATTGAGGAACCTAGTGAAACGATAGCACCTTCTAAAGTGCAAAAAATGAACCTATTACCCCGCCCACCATGGACATTAGGGTCGGTAGATGAAAGGTCTACAAAAGGAAGCCAAATCGGACATGAGGAGATTTCTCAAGAAAGCCAAAAGATGGCTTCTCACTTGACTTGTGGCTACTGTGGAAAGACGAATCACACCGAGAATGATTGTTGGCGGAAAGGGCGAAAGTGTTTGATTTGCGGAAGTGGTGACCACCAGGTTAGCAACTGTCCGAGGAAACAATCACGTGAAAGTAGTACTCAGCAACTAGAGGGCATTAAATCAAAACAAGCGAATGAAAGAGGGAACTAAACGAGTGTACCGGCAAAAGTATATGCTTTAGATAACCAACAAGTTCCGGACTCGTCTGAGGCAAATGAAGGTAAAAAATTTCGAGGACGAAATTTCTTAAGGGGAAGAGAGTGTGAGAACCCTAAAAATATCACATTTTCTCCGCATTTGTTTATTCTCACTTCCTTTTTAAAATGAAAATTTGCTAACCAAGTTTTCTAAGGAAGGTTTTCATTCTAAATGTGAGCGTGTGGTTGTGTATATTGCGTGTATTTGCGCGAGATTATATATATATCTTTGTTGGGAGTACGGATGAACGCGGCGTGTGAGTTTGGAAAAGAAATTTCTGTTGAAAATACTTGGTGCCAAATCCGGCCGCAAATCCGGCCAGATCTTGGTCGGATTGTTGGCCGAATTGTTTGAGGGTTTTGAAAAAAAATTGGTTTCGCCTCTGCCCTGTATCCGGCCGGATTGTGACGTGTCACAGGTGGCCACCAATTTTGACCGCTTGTTTCCTTCCTTTTTTATACTGTTTTTTGGCCCAAAATATCTTCATTTCTTCCTTAGCTCAGCCGTGCACCATAGAGAGAAGAAAGAAAGCTCTTCATTTCCTAACTTCAATTTTCACTCAAATCTTGAGATTTCACTGTTGGATTTTCAAACTACTCCGTACAAGGGCTAGCTAAGAAGGGTTAAAGGTGATAGTGGAGTTGTTTTTGGAAGAGAAGCTTTAAATTCCTACCTTTCTTGAGTTATAAGGTGAGTTGCTAAGAAAGTTCCTTTTTGTTTTAATAATGGTATATTGGTGGATTGTAAAGGTTAAAGATGCTATTTTGTGGTTGGTTTCATGATTTTAAGTGGAGTTTGTCCAATTTCTGATTTATTGGGAATTTTTCTGATTTTATATGATAATCATGGATTGGCCTTGGATTGATGGATTGAGATGGTGTTAAATGAAACTTGTATGCGTTAATTGCGATTGTTTGCGAAAAATTTCCGCTTGTGGGGATAAATTCCGGTTCTAGGGTTTTGATTTGGGGGTTTTCATATGGTTGGCTTTTAAACTTCTAATTAGTTTTGATTAAATGATATTGTGGCCTAATTGGATGTATTTTATTGCTTGTTAACCGTATGTGTGATTGTGGTTAAATTGCTGTGAGAATTGGTTTTGGATTGTAGGGTGAAAGTGAAGAATTTAAGGGGAAATGCCGTCCGTTTATTTTCTTGTAATGTGAGTGAGTTAAAGTGGTTTTGGAAATGTGTTTTGTGTCAAGTTGGGCGTATTTCACGGAAAACTACATTGGTGCTCTCGAAGGGTGTTCGAGAAGCTATTTTCTATTTGAACTCCTATATTTCCGCTTGGTGAATATCATGACCGTTTTACCATTTTAAAACATGATACCTCTTCAATTTGAAACTCCAAATGTTTACTTACTCCTTCCCAAAATAAAAAGATATGAATTAGGGTTTTCTCGGCTACGAGAAAACTACTTTCAAGTGAGGTTTTAAATGTGAAATTAAGGTATTTTGTCCTCCTTCTCACGTGATTTTCATCACGACATTTGTATATAATGTTTACTTGATTATAAGTTGATTTTGAGTCACATCAACGATTCAAAAAGAATATTTCCTTAGCCTATCTATTTGGGTACTGATTGTCTTTGGTCCAAGTGTTTTCCGTTGGAAATTTTATAACCCTTTTGAGTTTAGTTTTGCGTTTGGTTTATGAAACCCTAGTTATTTCCGTTCACAGATCCAAATACCCTCTTTTCACTTGAAAGTCATCTTTATACGTTCTACTCGTAGTTAGTCGGATTTTCTTCGATTTCACCTAGTTGTTTTGCTAGATGCACTGTAATATTCTCTCTTGCTTAATCTTAGGTTTCATCGGTGACTGAGGTTATTATCCGGAGGGATATTTTGGACGTTATTTTGCGTAAATAGGTGAGTGTTCCTTGTTTGTTATACTTTCCTTGACTTCGTGGCTTGTTGTAATTGTTGATAATGTGTTAAGTGCTCTTAATGCTTGCCAAAACGAGTTTTCTATGCGAGTGTGTACTTTATCGCACTCGACCTAAATGAATGTGAAAATTTCAATGATTCAATGATTGAAACGTTACTTGTGCATGAATGTAAGTCTTTTGGCTGAACTGGGCCCTGCCCTTCGTTACTGATCGACTCGAGCCAGAAGCGGACTCGGTCGGGCGATTTGGTGACCCTGGGTGAATGTTTGGTATACTCGAGTATTACCTTGTAGTCTGGTGGAGCCTGGCCAACGTCTACGAGAGGGTGAATAAAATGAATGAACGAATGTCAATGCAAATGAAGGGTTTTACTTACAAAAATGCATTTTCAAATGATTAGAGGAATAAGGGAATGAAAGGAGAATGAATGAACGAATGAATGAATGGCTCCCTGTGAGCACGTATCCTTTTAATGAATGTGTTATTATCGCTTTCTATTGTAAATGTTTCTTGAATTATTGGTTATCTATGGTTAATGCATTGGCTTTATTGTTTGATTATGTGTTCGGAACCTCACTGAGATTTTAGCTCATCCCTTTAGTTGTTTTCCTTAACAGGGGAAGGAGAGCCAGAACGGGAGCTTTGTGTAGACTAGCTTAGTCTAGATCTCTGAATTTTGTAATGGTTCTCGCACTAGTGCTTGGCACGGGCTGGATGTATGATGAATTGAGAACCTTTGTATATTCGATATTTGTACTCCCTTTTGAGATTGAAATGTATATATGTTTCGCTTTAAGTTTTGTATTGTTGCTATAATTATTCTTGTGGTTTTATTCCGATTTTAATTGAGGATTGAAATGAACGACTGAATCCCGGCGAGAGTTGGGCAGGCGGTCCGCCAAATCCTTTGGTTTGCCTTAGGGGGAGGTGGGGCTGTTTCACATTCAACCCTAATCGAGTGACTAGTGCGAGTACAATTATAAAATTTTCAAAAAACTAGACTAAGCTAGTCTATACCAGTCTCACGCCTCGCTCGTATCTCCTGTAAGAAAAAAAATGGCGTGGAATGAGCTAAAAGTTCAATGAGATTCCAAATAGCAAGTTGGCCATTATTTAAAAAGACAAGTAAGCGAGCATAACAAGTTCATAAAAGTGAGCAATAACTCTTCAAGTAGCAAATCTCAAAATGAGCGAATGTAAAGTTTTTTAAAAGAAACAATAACTCGATAAGTAATAATCATGTCAAAGGATAAGGATACGGATGGCTCTCAAGAGCCAAGTTCCCATTGCTTCACCAGAGCTTGATCAAGTAGTAGTTGACACTCCATCAACTTTCATGTAAAGTAACCAATCCAGTAAAACACCACTTAGCTACAATCTCCGTCCACCAACCAAACCCCCTACTGGGCCCAAAATCCTCAATAAACACTAATGGTAATACTCGAGTATACCGATTAGTCGAGGAGATAATACTCCACTCGATAACAATAACTACCCAGGATTCGTTATCTAATCGACCAAACCCTTGCCGGTTCGACTCGATTAACTAGCCACAGGGTTTTTGGAATTTCAGACAAAATACAACTCATATACATGTATATCAATTCAATTGAAATCATTGAACAAGAATATATCATATTAGGGTAACTGTGATAAAGTACACTCTTGCCCTATCAATCCACTCATATATCATGTAATCACATTGGTCAAGTATTAAACACAAGTGTCAAGTTCAATCAGGTATTTGGAAGCACTCACCAAAGATGTAGTGCTTCTACGGATCACGTTCAGGTATTACTCCTTGTTAGGAGTCCAAATCTGCACTAAAACATCGTTGAAGAGTTTTGAAAATCAACTAAGGTTCGAAATTTAAACATTTCGTTTAACAAGAATCAAGTAATTGAAACTCTTTTGGAGAATATTTGTAAACTCATGCTCGCTCTTAAAACTTTGAAACTTTGGAGCGATTAAACTTTGAAATCTCCATTTGAGTCGAAATGACAAAAAAAACGTATTTCTATTAGTCGTTACTATCATTTTCCAAGGGTACAAGTTTCGGCCGAATTTTAACTTATATACCTCTATGAAAGAAGACTTGAATACCCTAGACGATTCAAGTGAGATTAGTTCTCAAACCCTTACTCAAGTCACTAGTATCTCTACCTAGTCTCAAGTGAAAATTTGGGCAGCACGCCTTTTGTGTTTACCTATTTTTCAGCCATTTATGGCTTCATTATTCTTCTCAATTCAGTCCCAAAATCACACACAAATAACCATACCAAAATAGTCTTTCAATAGGCTCAATGTCACTCAATTACAAAACAATGCTAGCAAATTGACCGGAACTAATGTTTAAGACAAATATCAAAATAATAGGTTTAAAGTCTCTTAGCGTTTCGGTCACAACCAAAGCTATACTTATCAGATTGGGATAGACTTTATACCATTTCGAAGCTAAGACAAAGGGTTACAACTTTCATGAAGACAACTCAACCCAGTTCACAGTTGATCCAGGTCGAATTTGCAGATTACAGAACCAGAATTTCCTTGTCAGTCTGGTTATCAGCACTGGATTCAAATGACAATAACTCAGGCTACATAATTCCGATTCAGGCATTTTTAGATGTGTTGGAAAGCTGAAACATAGGGCTAAACTTTTTGTGCTTTGGCCAAAGGCTGATTTGATACAGATCAAAGTGAAAAACGAAGCTTGAAATGTGAAAGCTCAAAATTGCCTACGAAAAAGAACATTTGGCAGTCAAGGGTATTTCAGTCATTTCACATGCTACAGTGCTCCGATTGAGCTGAAATTCTATATAACATCATTTCCTATAACTTTCATGTTTTGACCTAAGCCTAATTCGGCCTCTAACATGGATGAATGAAACTGGTCAGAACCAGGGCAGTTCAATCTTTAAAGCTGGAAATTTGATGAATTCAAGGTTTACATTCTCATTCATGTCTTGAACCACTATCCCAACTCCCTATCCCAGCTTATAGACATCATATGCTATCTAAACAATAAGAAATACAACTGAACAACTCAAACCCTAACTCAAAAATACACCATATCCATCAAAACTACTTAAATTACCATCATTAGCGAAGAGTATAAGTTGCTATACAAACTTAAACAAGATTAAGGGAAAAAAATAGGAAGGACATCCATAATACCTCACCAAGATGCTTGCAAGAGAAATCCACCACCTTTCCTTTCAAAACTTTAGCACACAAAGCTTTCTAGGTTCCTAAGTAAGTGGTTAATCGGTTTAGATTTTTGGTTTTCACTCAAACTAAGCTACAAATCAAGATGGAAATGAAGTTTTCTTCTCTCTTTTTTCTTCCTTGAGTTTCGGCCACCATGGAGGATTTTGAGGGAAGAATGAAGCTCCAAGAAAGGATAAGAAGCTAAGACTTGAGTTGGTCAAAGATGGTTGGATGACTTCCAAGTGTCACCACAAGATTTCATCTTGAATTTTTTTCTTCTTTTTTCCTTTCTTTTTAGTCAAGAATTTCGGCTCTCTCTCTAGGGTAATTAGGGCTGATATTTTTACACTAATGACAATGAAATTAAGTTAATAAAGTGGTGGTCAAGTGGTGTGTTTACTCGGTAACAAACGGTACCCGTCGGTTCACACCGTTTTTCCTTAACTCACACGTACTAGGGTTTTCACTTACCATTCTCTAACTTATTATTATTACTTCTAATCACTCACTTTTTCTTATCTAAAACTCACTCTTAACCACCAAGTTTAGTACACACTCCGTACCGATTACTCACACTACGAAAAGACGTAAAAACCCTAGTTTATCTTAACAATGAAGAAGAAACCCTTGGTTCTATGATTAATTGTAACTATTGGGGAAGTGAATGAGTAGTAAAGTTATTCTAAAGTAATAAATTCTAAATTAAAGGGAATTTTAAGAAAAATATAAGGGATTTTACAAGTCCTCACAATCAAATAGGTCAAGGGTTCTCAAACAAGGAAGTTAAGGTTCACCGAATGTGTAACACAGACTTCTCTTGATTCCAGAAAAGCCTTAGTTTAAGATGTTCCTACTAGATGGAACTCCACATATAGGATGCTTTCCAATGCACTTTATTATCACCTTGCATTTTGTCACTTACAATTAAGTGATTCAAATTTTCGGTGCTGTCCATCTCTTGAAGAATGGGGAAGAGTTGAAAAAATTTGTAGTTTTCTTCAAGTTTTCTATGAGGCAACTAATGTTTTTTCGAGGTCCAAGTATCCAACTAGTAACTTATACTTTCCTCAAATTTTTAAGATTCAATTGAAGCTATCTGAGGAGTACAATGGTTCAGATGATTTTATGAGGAGGATTGCTTCCCAAATGTTTGTGAAGTTTAACAAATATTGGTCTGAGTTCAATCTCTTGTGGGCAATTGTTGTGGTATTCGACCCCCGGTATAAATTTCAGTTTATTGAATTTAGTTATAATAAGTTGTATGGTCTGGGGTCTAATGAATTAGTCAAGATTAGGAATGCACTTTTTGATGTCTATAATGAGTATGTGAAGACTTTCAACATACCCGGTGCATCATCTTCATGTTCTCGAGGCAGCAATGAAGTTTATTCGCATGAAGCCAAGGAACAAGAAGCCAACCAATCATTTGATATTTTAGAGGTATGAAAATTAACATTTTGTGACTTTATTGCGTTTTAAAATTATGATTGTTATGATGATTTTTAACTATTTTGTTTTATTATCATATCTAATATATCTCTGTTTGTAACTTATGTAGGAATTTGATCAACTTGACACCTTTCAATTTGCCTGTATTGCACAAAAAAGCCAATTAGAATTGTATTTAGATGAGCCAAAAGCTAAACGATCCTTACATATTATTGTTCTTGATTATTGGAAAGCTCAACAATTTCGATTTCCAGATTTGAGTAAATTGGCAAGGGACATTCTATGTGTTCCAGTCTCAACCGTTGCTTCTGAATCTGCATTTAGTCTTGGTGGTAGAATTTTGGATCAATTTCTTAGTTCACTTTCACCCCAAATTGTTGAAGCTTTAGTTTGCACTAAGGACTGGTTATTTGGAGATAAAAGTGAAGGTAAATACAGTTTTTTTATACATATTTTAGTTTTCTGGTTTTGTTACTCATTTTTTTCATTCTTATAATGTAGGATCTCTAAATATGAATTTGGAGGAGTCAACTCAAAATATCATGTCTTTAAATATCAACACGGATGAGGTTGATGCAACAATAATTGAGGATTCAAATTCTAATGTTGTTAATCTCTAATCCATGATACTTAGTTGCTATGAATGTGCTTGTCATAATCAAAGCAGTCCGACTGCAGTTGGAGGTTGCTTGGAGCACAAGTTTGGCATCATTATGCATGCTATTGTTGTTGATGATGAGGGCTGAAGCATTGGTTGGCCTTGGAGCACCACTATGTTATGATTTAATATCATATGAATTGTAATGTATTGGATCTAACCTTGTATTTGGTTGGCAGCATTCTGTTTAGATTGTTCTAACTGAATTTGTTTGACTTGTGTAAAGTTGAAGTTATTAGATTTGGATGGATGATGTATTATTACATTATTTGTACTCTTATTGTGTCTTATTTTAGTTTGGAATTGATTCTGTTAAAAATTTACAGTCGGTATATCAGGAAATTGAAATTGAATTTCAGGCCATTTCGGGTCGACCCGTCAACTCGCCAACTTGAAATTTTCGGGTTCGTGTCAAATATAATGACCCGCTTCGAGTTGGCGGGTCGGGTTCGGGTCAGCTAGATTTTTGTTATACTTGAACCTCAACCCGACCCGCCAACCCAATTTGAACCCGATTGCCACCCTTAACTATTACTAAAGTTAAACAACATATAAATTATATAAAGGAAGAAAAATCTTATTTAAAAATTAAAGAACAATTGAAAGAGATAAAAATGCAAAAAAGAATTTCAGAATTAAAAAAAAAGTTTGTGCAGATATTCCGAATGCCTTTTGGGATAGAAAACAACATATGATAAATTTACCTTATGAAAAGGATTTTAATGAGAAAAATATTCCAACAAAAGCTAGACCTATACAAATGAATACTGAATTATTAGATTTTTGTAAGAAAGAAATACAAACATTAATGGATAAAGGATTAATAACACCTTCAAAATCACCTTGGAGTTGTGCAGCTTTTTATGTAATGAATCAAGCTGAAAAAGAAAGAGGAGTTCCAAGATTAGTTATTAATTATAAACCATTGAATAAAGTTTTACAATGGATTAGATATCCAATTCCAAATAAAAAGGATTTATTAAATAGATTATATGATGCAAAGATATTTTCAAAATTTGATTTAAAATCAGGATATTGGCAAATAACAATAGCTCCTGAAGATAGATATAAGACAGCATTCACAACACCCTTTGGTCATTATGAATGGAAAGTAATGCCATTTGGATTAAAAAACGGACCTTCAAAATTTCAAAATATAAGGAATGATATATTCAACTCTTATAGTTCATTTAGTATAGTCTATATTGATGATGTGTTAACATTTTCAGAATCATTAGAACAACATTTTAAACATCTAAATATATTTTTAAAAGTAGTTAAGAAAAATGGATTGGTAGTATTAGCATCTAAAAGAAATTATTTCAAAATAAAATAAGATTTTTAGGACATGACATAGATAAAGGAACAATAAAGCCAATAAATAGAGTTTTAGAATTTGCAAATAAATTTCCAGATGAAATAAAAGAGAAAAATCAATTGCAAAGATTTTTAGGATGTTTAAATTATATTGCAGATTTCTTTCCTAAATTAAGACATGAATGTTCCATATTATTTAATAGATTAAAGAAAAATCCTAAACCATGGTCAGAAGACCATACTCAAAAGGTTAGATATCTTAAAGAAAAAATTGAATCGTTACCATGTTTATGTCTTTCTCATCCTAAAACTTTTATGATAGTTGAAACAGATGCATCAGAATTAGGATATGGAGGAATATTAAAACAAAGACTAGATGATTTGAAAGAGGAATTAGTTAGATTTCATTCAAGAACATGGTCTGTTCCACAAAAGAATTATTCTACTATTAAAAAAGAGGTTTTATCTATAGTATTATGTAAATTTCAAGATGATTTGTACAACAAAAATTTTTTACTTAGAATAGATTGTAAATTGGTAAAAGAAGTTTTACAAAAAGATGTCCAAAATATTGTTTCAAAACAAATTTTTGCTAGATGGCAAGCAATTTTATCAGTATTTGATTTTGAAATAGAATTTATCAAAGGAGAAAACAATTCTCTTCCTGATTTTTTGACAAGAGAGTTTCTACAGGGAAATGGAGCAAAGTAAGCAATTGCTCAAGGCAATTCGAAAAGGATACAATGATAAAAATAATACGAGAAAATATCTTCGTATTATTTCGAGAGATACAATACATTATGTAGTTCAAGGGGAAAAAACTAAGAGAATTCAAGTATATGATATTCCTAAATATGATGAAGTGAAGATGAGACCTTCAAACGCTATTCTTAGCATTCGAGAACAGTGCTTTGCAAAAAAAAAAGATTGATTGATCTCACTATATTACAAAAAGAATGGGCCAAAAGAGTTCATGGAAAAGAAGATGAGTCAATAGAAGGATATAATTATGAGATCAAAGAGAAAAAACAAAAGCAATAATTATGAGTTGTATTATTTGTTAAATTTTGCAGGATCATGGATTCAAAAGCAGGAAGTTCTAGACCTAAGACTCCTCAAGACTATGAGATGAGTCTTACTCCTGTAACTCTAAATAGATTTCAATTATTGCAAGATTTTCAAGCATTGACTTATAGTCAAGCTGCTCGTACTCCAACTTCTTCTCAAATAAGACCAATTTAACAAATTCCAAGAACTCCTGAGAAATCCAATGAAAATCCCTATTTCACCAAACTATTTACTCAACATATTACTTTAACTAGATTTCAAGAAGTGCCTCTTTACAATGTACTCAATTCCTTTACTCAAAGACTTTTCCCTTCAAAATGTTTTTGGCAACCAGATGACCCATCCAAAAATTTAGACTATTATGAATTGATTCTCACAGATACTCAATCTGTGGAAATTTTCCCTATTCCAGATAAAAAGAACCCAGAAATAATCAGCCATTCAAAATGCATTATAAAGAAAGTTTGTTCTCCTAATGAATGGACTTCTCTTTATTCAAAAAAGTCCTTCTCAGTTAGATTGATTCCAGATGGATTTACTTATCAGTATTACAAAATGGCATGGTATCGTGCTTTTTTGTATAGACCTTTCAATCATTCATGGTTTTTCACATTCAAAGAAAGTTGCAGCAGAGAATTCCCAATTTGGTTTAATCATTGGTGGCAATGGTTTGGGTCTCAAAAAGAAATTCTACCTCCAAACGTTTTAATGGGATTCCAGACCTATTTAAAAAAAGCAAAGGGGGAAGAGTATACAAGGCCAATTTTATTCTACATGAAATTCAAAGTACCATGGATTTTTTGCTGAAGTTTCAAAATTCATCAAGAACTAGAAAGACCACTTCCAATGTCACTAGTCAGAGAATTCAAGATCAAATGGTGGACAAGATTCAATCAAGAATTCTGTGATCAAAAGAATGTTTTAAGATTTTTAGAAACAGGAGAAAAGCTCAAATGGACAAATCCAAATCAACAGAATGCAAAAAGAGTTAGTACCCCAACAACTCCACAAAAGAAAGAAAAAGAAAAATCAAGCAGCCCAGTCTCAGAGACAATTGCAAATGATTTCTAAATGAAGAAGATGATGCAAAATCCGGAAATGTTTAAAGAATATTTGAATTATTTGTAGAATCAAGACAAAAAAGATGAGTCAGCTGGGTCATCGTCAGAATCTACTTTTGATCCTTTCGGTGGTCCTTGTGCTCAAGACCCGACAGATTTTTGATAAAGTTGTCGGCAAATTTCAAAAATAAGGATAAGAATCTCAAAAGCAACCAATCAAAATAAAGTGTCGGCAGAAAAAGCAAATGAAATTCAAATAAAAGTGTCAGGAACCAAATGAAGATGAAATTAAAAAAACCTCTATAAATAGAGTTCAAAACCAGAAGAGGAGGCATGGAGTGTTTTAGCTGTTCTAAGAAACTCTCTGAAAACCTCTTACTTCCCTTTAGTTTTTAAATTCCTCTGTACTCATATTTCAATATTTTAATAAAGATTTGAAGTTTGATTTCATCTCAAAGGCTCTACAATTAAAAGCTTCTGTTTCAAAGATTACTCTGATTTGCTGTAAGTTCTTTATTATGCTTATCCATTTAATATCATTAATTAGATTTATTTTATACTTGGGTTGGTTCTGGTATCAGAGCCCATGGTTCTGGCAGTCTTGGATGTCGTAGATTGGTTGACCCATGGGAGATTTATGGGTTTTCTGGTGTGTGAAATTGTGGTATAATCGAGTATTGTCTTGTAGCCAGTGATGATTGAATTGCTTATTGAATGAAATAAATCGTTGGACGATTGACAGTGGATGGTATGGTAATAGTGAATTGGCTTCCATAGTGAGCTCGTATCCTTTTAGTGAATTGTGCTATTTTACTTCAAAGTTGTTAATGAGACTTGTGGGATTTGCATATATGTTATTATAAATTGATACTTTGGTTGGCAAATACTTGTTTCTTGTACTATTGCTTGCTTGGGACCTCACTGTACGTAAACTCATCCATTAATTGTTTTCCTTGCAGGGATGGCGGGTAAGGGAGACGAGGAATAGTGGATTTAAGTCTCGACGTTTTAAAATTGTAATAAACTTGATTTGTAGTTATGATCTATGATTATAACTTGTACTTCAAGTCCTTTTGAGTTGCAACTAGGATTATTGAAATTTTTTTTGAATGATAGCGCTTTTTACAATTTGATATTTGTAAGATAACAAGGAGGTTGAAAAAATGAAAATATGATTGAAAAACATGTTTAGATGCAATAAAAAAAATTTAGAAATCCAAATAAATTTTAATAGCATCTAAGCATGGTGTATTGAAAGAGCAACTCTATAAATTTTGAACTCCAAATCAACCATGTTTCTCTTTTTTAGCATTATCAAGAAAAAAAATGTATACTTCTATGAAAAAAAAGAGCTACTAAAAGAAAACTTTAGACATATTCACATTCCCAAAAGAAACTGACAATATCCCGATCATTTTTAGACTTTAAAAATATTTTTCATATTTAATTTTTAATAACAATTTTACCCATTATTAAGTCAAATTAGCAAGATAGTCTTCTCAATCTAAAAAAAGTGCAATTATGGAATGAAATTTGACTGAGACCATATATATAAAATATATTTTTATTATTATGTTAGGAACATTTATTTTTTAGATATTAATTGCCCTAGGTGTTAAATATTAAAGTTCACTAATAATTTTAATAACAAAAAACAAATTGATAAAAAATGACATTAGGGAATAAAACACAAACAAGGTATACTTTAAGGGGATTTACCATAGTTAACTCTTAGGGGTATAAATGTCTTTTTAATATCATCATTACATAATATTAGAATTAACTGAGAGTTTTGGGATAAAGTGAGAAAAAAATGATACAAAGTGCAAAAGGGACTATACCTTAAGGGGAGTTTTTGTTAGGGGTAATTCCACTTTGTCCACTCAAATTATATGTAGAATCTCACTTCAGTCCCTAAATTTCAAAATGGAATACTTAAATCCCTATACTAAAAAATTCGTTCCACTTCACTTTAGTTTTTGATGAAATGTACAAAGCCTAACAGAACAATTGTCAATACTGTTAGTTTGTTATTTATACTATATATAATGTTTGAGCATTATTGTATGGTATAAACACATAATGTCATTTTTTAAACTTCCAAATGTACCCTTAATGACAAGGGTAAAGTTGTCCTAGTTTATTAGAAAAAACTTCCCTTCAATTAGGAGAGAGCTATTTAAATCAGTTTTTTGTTGAGATTATTCACTTTTCCACACTAGCTTCCAACTGTCACGTAATCTGCTCAACTTCCATCATCTTCCTGTATAAGTATCTACATTATAAAATAATTTAACCAATAAGAAAAGTATTATAAAGAGATAATTTTGATAAATATTTTTTTATTAACTGCACACATGTTAGGGTATGCCTCAAACACTAGTTGTAATTAAACTAAACCAAATCTAATAGGGACATAAATGTAATTTCATGAGTGCCAAAAAAGAACTATAGAGATTTGTAATTAAGCAAAAATTTTCTTTTCTTCTCACTTTTCCATTTATTTTTCTTCTATCTTCTTCCTCATTCCTTTCCTTCTTCTCTAGGAGCACATCATCAGAGGTCAAAAACCCATGTTGTTCTTCCCTTTGAGCAAAACGCCATATTCTTGGGATTTTTCTCTAGGGTCAAAGCATAGATAGTCATACTCTCCTCCTTAAAATCTTCTCAACCCATAATAGCCATTAGATTCTTAGGATTTTTGGAGCAGAATAAACCTTAAACTGCCTTCAAGACAAAATACGTGTAATAGGAATTCTAGTGGAGTTTGTTTACTTGAATATTGAATATAAATTGACATGTTAGCACAAGTTAATCTTCCTAATTGCTCTATCTCTCTGCTCTAGTTTTTGGAATTTGGGTTTGTAGAAAATAGTGATGATGCCTTCAAGAGGTTAGGTGGTTTCCTGAGATTCGTTGTAAGCATCAAATGGAATTTTTTTTCATTTTTCGCTGTTATTCTTTTCTCATCTTCCCCAAAAGACATAGAAAACATCTGTAAGGATCGAAAACAACCTAAGAGGGGGGTGAATTAAGTGGTTTAAAAACTAGCCAAGATATGAGTCACTTTTTTTGAACTTGCTCTATTTTTCTAAAGGACCACACAATGGAGCAATTGATGAATAAGCACAAGTTCTTAGGAATAGAAGAGTAGACAATTTATACTGCAAAACCGCAAGTAAAAAGATAGAATAGCAAACCAAGTTTCAAACTCCACTTGAGTTTGAATACCACTTTGTATAGCAAGCTTCTTCAAGTTGACCAACTTATAACTAATCTCTTGTGTACAAAGGAAGGACCACTTCCTCCTCGCTCCAAGCCGCACTTGGTCAAGCAAGGAAGTTTTACTATCACTCGGATAACCCTCACAAAGCTACACTGTTGAAGAAATAGAAACACACTTGAAAAGCTTATTGGAAATTCCACAACTAAGAGTACAAATCTTCTTTAAAGAGTATTCTCACACTTGAATCACTCAAGATCTGATGTAGTCTCAATGTGCAAAAGTTGTTTGAAGTGGTTGACTTTTTCCATTTTATAAGGGATCAAAAAATTCTTCAATTAATGCGACCAACGGATAGAAGGCAGCTGAAAAGTCAACTAGCCGTTGGTGGTGTCGGACGTCCGGTAGACTAGTTTTCTGCGTCCGAACGCATGCAGTGAGTTCAAGAAGTTTTCTTGAAATGTTTAGGACGTCCGGTACCTCCAGAATATGCGTCCGAAGGTATGATGTCAACCTGGAAATTCTCCTTCAGTTCGTTCGGACGTCTGGTACCTCCAATGTTTTGCGTCCGAAGTGTCACAACATTTATCGAACGTCCGGTACTCAGGTGTTGTACGTCCGATCAAGGGCAATTAGCTTAGAGGACTTGGTTTATCATCTTCGGACGTCCGAGAGTGGGTTCTTCATGCATCCGAAGTTACTCAATGGTTGTCGGACGGCCGATGCAATCTTTATGTGCGTCCGACAGCTATTTCAGCATATATTAGCCTTTGAACCTATTCTGCTCCAATTCTAAAAAGATCTAATCAGAGAATATTAGTAACATCCATTTTTTGTAATCATCAAAAGTTACGGATTGAGATAAACAATCTCCCCCTTTTTATGATGACAAAAAAATGGATGGAGTAAAAAAGTTTTAGGTACAGCTCCCCCTAACTTAATGCATTCAGGTAGTATTCACAACTTCCATTCAGAATAATCACATGATGCGGTTGAGCACGAGGCCCAAAGTGCACAAGTAGACCCTGTGAAAGTGCCCCAAGACCCAGTGACACGAGCACGAGCTAAGAGATTCAAGGAGTCCCTCCAAGCCTTGGTACGTGCCATCCAAACCCAAGAGAAACCGGCCATTGAAGGAATTGAGTTGGAATATCCTTGCACGACTACTAAAATGCTGCTTACAATTGAAGATGCAAGTGTTCAAGCTCCAAACGGCGGGTTGAGCTGAAGTTAAGTACCGTCGCTGAGCCGTACGGGGATCTATAGTTAGTTGGGCTAGCTTTCGGTCAAGTATAGGCCCAAGGGGCTGGCCGAACTTTCCTTGTTATTTTTCCAGTTTATTAGGTCTTAGTTACGGCTATTAATAGCCTCAAGCCGCATGTTACATTCAGTTTTTGAGAGTATTGAATAAAATTTCCAGAATTTCGTCCATTCCTTGTGGCAAATTCCCTTAGCTTGTGAAAGCTAAGTTGAACATCCTAGAGTTGATCCTAGGCTGTTCTTGACTTATCAATCAAACACACACACTTGATTGTGGCGTCCTCTACCGTTAAATCTGTTCTTGAGTGGTCCAAGTTCGGGTTCAACTCCATCAAATCTTCATCGTGTTCCTCTAGATCCGAAGTAGCTTCCGCGTCTCGTATCAGCTGGCATCAGAGCTAGTTAGAGGTATCACGAATATCCCTTTTTATCGTTTTTAGATCTATTTTAGTCTTCTAAATTCGTAGCTCAAGTGCTCGGGTTTGTCAAGTCCGAAATCTGTCTTTGTTGTTTCCTTGTCAGAAATCTGTCTTTGTTGTTTCCTTGTCAGAAATCTGTCTTGGTTGTTTCCTTGTCAGAAATCTGTCTTTGTTGTTTAGTTGTTGTCCGAAATTTTCTGTCCAGTTTTGTCTTGTGTTTATGTTCTGTTTAAATCCAGAAAAAAAAAAAAATCTCTTGTGTTGCATACCTTATTGTCATTCCCTTGAGTCGTTGCTGGAATTAATTGCTGGGTTGCCAAATCTGTTTGCACTTGTTTCTTGAACCTTTGTGTT
This sequence comes from Coffea arabica, assembly GCF_036785885.1. Classification (NCBI taxonomy): domain Eukaryota; kingdom Viridiplantae; phylum Streptophyta; class Magnoliopsida; order Gentianales; family Rubiaceae; genus Coffea; species Coffea arabica. The sequence goes on along the minus strand of NC_092318.1, from coordinate 33,939,760 downwards.
GTTGCTTTGCAAAACTCGAACATCAAAACCTTATTGGGGAAGTCTTGAGCTTCTTGGATCAAAGAGGTTAATCTTGGCAGTCTTGAAACCTGAAATAAACCTTCAACCGTGTTCTTGTTTTCATGGAACTTTGATCTTGAAACCAAATCTGTCCAAGTTGTTTACGTTAATTGCTGTGAAATTGTGGTCTAAGCTAGCTGGCTATTGTGTGAAAACACCCCAACAGAAGTCAAAAAAAAATTTCAAGAAAGACGGCTCTAGTTTCCAATTCTTGACCAGCCTTCAAGTTTTACCAAATCTGATTCAAACTTGGACTTTCAAATCTGAACAGCCCTAGTCTTGGTCAGCATTCAAGCCACCAAATCTGATTCAAACTTGGACTTCCAAATCTGAACAACATCCAATTCTTGACAGCCTACAAGTTTACCAAATTTTGTGCAAAATCTGACTTCCAAATCTGACCAGCCCAAAAATTTCGAATTTGGACCACTTGGGACTCCCAAATCTGACCAAACTCCAAGGTTTCCAATCTTGGCAACCCCAAGTGTCCAAATCAGATCACGGACCAAAAAGACCACGGACCAGCAGCTCAACACATTCCAGAAATTTGGGTTTCGGGTAGAGTTTTCTAGGATTTTCAAAATTTCAGCATTCAAGTTAATTGTCTTACTTTCTTTTGAGTCGTTAGTTATTGTCCAGCTATATTCTGAGTCTTGAGTCGTGTCTAGGTCTTCAGTCATTCACCTCCATTTATTGCTACTAGCTTGTGTGTCACTTGTTGACTAGTCAAGAACGTACACTGCGGTGACGCCTAGTTTGTTCAACTCGAGCAACTAGCAAGCCAAGGAATTGCTTGGTAAGATTATTAGAGAGTGATACACTTGAGTGAAACACGAGTGTGAGTGACCTATACATCGTATTTAAAAAAAAAAAAAAAAAAAAAAAAGAGAGAGAGAGGAACTCGTTTTTGTTTATTTGTTTTGCAGGTGAACTAAATATGTCTAGTGGAGTGGGTAGCCAAACCATGGACATCAAACTACAGTTGGAAGCCATGATGGGGGAGTTCAAGCGACTGCTTAAGAATGAAATTGAACCATTGCATGATCGAATTGATCAGTTGGAGAACTCGAGACCTCCACCTACCCCGAGTAAGGGCAAAGAATCTGCATACTCAAACGATGAAGAGGAAGCGTTTGAGGGAAGGTACCAAAATGATCAAAGGTTCCAACGTCGAGGAGATGACACCATTAAAGGTGTCAAACTCAAGATTCCCTCATTCCAAGGCAAGTCGGACCCCGAGGCGTACTTGGAGTGGGAACGGAAAATTGAGTTAGTCTATGAATGCCACACCTATACGGAGGAGCAAAAGGTGAAACTAGCAGCCGTAGAATTCACTGACTACGCCTCCATTTGGTGGGACCAACTTAGGCTAAGCCGAAGGAGAAATCGTGAGAGACCTGTGGAAACTTGGGAGGAAATGAGGAGTCTGATGAGAAAAAGGTTCGTTCCGAGCTACTATAGTCGAGATCTACACCGTCGGCTGCAAGCTCTCAACCAAGGGTCCATGTCAGTTGAGGATTATTATAAGGAGATGGAAATGGCCATCATGAAGGCGGATTTGCGTGAAGATGGAGAGGCCACTATGGCTCGTTTTCTACATGGATTGAGGCCCGAGATTGCCGAAGTAGTGGAACTCCAACACTACCTCGACATGAATGAAATGCTCGAAAAGGCGGTTACAATTGAACGGCGCCTCAAGAGGAGGGGTACTGTGCGACAAAGCACTACTTATCAAGCTGGAAATTGGCGTACTTCTCAACCAAAAAGGGAGGAGAAAGCCGCAGCTCCTTCTTACCCTCCAAGGCCGAATAACCTCCCTTCCAAGGCAGCGCCCAAGCCTGACTTTAAGGCTAATAATGCAGCTACCAAACCGCGTGGTCGAGACACCAAGTGTTTTAAGTGTCAAGGATTTGGCCATATCGCTTCTCAATGCCCCAGCCAAAGGACCATGCTGATGTTGCCAAATGGGGAAATTGTATCAGATGAGGAAGAGGAGTACGAGGGGTTACCACCTCTAGAAGAGGAAGAGAATGAATCGAGTGAGGAGATACCTACGCATGAGGAGATTGGATGCCTAGTGGTTCGAAAGGTCCTCACTACCCGCGCCAAAGAGGAGGAACTGGAGGTACAACGGGACAACCTTTTCTACACAATGTGTCATATCAAGGATAAGGTGTGTAGTGTTGTTATTGATAGTGGGAGTTGTGCCAATGTCGCTAGTCTACTCATGGTAGAAATGCTAGGGCTCCAAGTTATCAAACATCCAAGACCTTATCGTCTTCAATGGTTGAACAATGAAGGGGAAGTCCGTGTGTTTAGACAAGTAAAAGTGCCATTCCGAATTGGCAAGTATGAAGACGAGGTTACTTGTGATGTCGTGCCAATGCAAGCAAGTCACCTCATTCTTGGACGGCCTTGGCAATATGATCGCGATGTCGAATTCAAGGGAAGAGCTAATAAATATGTCTTTACTCATTGCAATAGAAAGGTGACACTTGTACCTCTCACCCCAAAACAAGTGTATGAAGATCAAATGAGGCTCCAAAAGGAGTATGAGCTAGAACTTGAGAGGAAAAAGCGAGAGAAAAGTGAGGAAGAAAAAGGAGAGAGTAGGGCCGAAACCCTAGGGAAGAAAAAGGCAACAAGTGGGTCGGCTATGAGAGAAGAAAATAAGGGGAAGCTAAGCTTGCTAGCAAAAGCCAAAGATGAATTTGAGGACATATTTCCTGAGGATGTACCTGATGGACTACCACCGCTAAGGGGAATCGAGCACCAAATCGATCTCATTCCTGGAGCACCATTGCCTAACAAACCAGCCTATGTCCAACAAGCTAATAAGCACAGGCGCAAGCTTGTCTTTGAACCAGGTGATTGGGTCTGGTTACATTTGCGCAAGGAGAGATTTCCAAAACAACGGCAAAGCAAGCTGTCACCAAGAGGAGATGGGCCTTTTCAAGTTATTGAGCGCATCAACGACAATGCATACCGCTTAGATCTGCCTGGTGAGTATACTGTTAGTACTACATTCAATGTTGCTGATCTAAGTCCATTTATTGCAGGGGACGAGTACGATTTGAGGGCAAATCCTTTTCAAGAGGAGGGGAATGATGCGGTTGAGCACGAGGCCCAAAGTGCACAAGTAGACCCTGTGAAAGTGCCCCAAGACCCAGTGACACGAGCACGAGCTAAGAGATTCAAGGAGTCCCTCCAAGCCTTGGTACGTGCCATCCAAACCCAAGAGAAACCGGCCATTGAAGGAATTGAGTTGGAATATCCTTGCACGACTACTAAAATGCTGCTTACAATTGAAGATGCAAGTGTTCAAGCTCCAAACGGCGGGTTGAGCTGAAGTTAAGTACCGTCGCTGAGCCGTACGGGGATCTATAGTTAGTTGGGCTAGCTTTCGGTCAAGTATAGGCCCAAGGGGCTGGCCGAACTTTCCTTGTTATTTTTCCAGTTTATTAGGTCTTAGTTACGGCTATTAATAGCCTCAAGCCGCATGTTACATTCAGTTTTTGAGAGTATTGAATAAAATTTCCAGAATTTCGTCCATTCCTTGTGGCAAATTCCCTTAGCTTGTGAAAGCTAAGTTGAACATCCTAGAGTTGATCCTAGGCTGTTCTTGACTTATCAATCAAACACACACACTTGATTGTGGCGTCCTCTACCGTTAAATCTGTTCTTGAGTGGTCCAAGTTCGGGTTCAACTCCATCAAATCTTCATCGTGTTCCTCTAGATCCGAAGTAGCTTCCGCGTCTCGCATCATCACAACTCCCCCTTAAAATGACTCCCCCTCACATATAGATTACATATCCATATATCTCCCTCTTTTTGTCATCATTGAATCAATTAGTAAAATTATCCATATTACCAATACATTGGCTCACCAATATTGTCACAGGTATTATCAGCAACACACATCCAAATTGAATTTAGCAAAACTAATATTGGCAGAACACAGCAACACCATCCATTCAGAACTAAAACCAAAACATTATCAACCAGAAACTAATATTTGCAGATAGACTGAAATAAGCAACATTCAATATAAAGGATAACAAAATAGTTTTACAGACCAGTAGAGGAGTAAAATCCTTAAGACAGAGCACAATAAATGTTTTTAAGTGCAAAAGATGCAAAAATCTAACATGAACTATTATCCTAATCATGAAGTGCAATAGCCTAGTAGTGCCTATATGGTGATCTTAGAGGATCCAAGCCTTCTTATAGCCAGGCGAAACTGGGCAGGGTCTTCTTCTTCAGTGTCCTCATCCTCATCATCATCATCATCCGCTTCAGTCTCTTTTTCAGTTGCCGGAACTTTTCCCTTGTCCTGTGGTTGAGAACTGGAGGCACGGTATTTTGGGGTAGTCTCAGTGGTTGGCTCAGTTCTAGACTTCTTTCGGTGTGCATTTTCATTTTCTGGAGGAATGAGAGGTACAAGCAGATTTCTTTTGGCAACAAAGGTGACTTGTTGATCAGAAGTCATGGTCATCATCAAGCCATCTTCAAGAAGCAGGATATGTTGTTTGAGGTCATCAAGCAGAGAGATGACCTCAAGGTTGGATGAAGTATGCATAGAGACTGACCTTTTAGGGTGAATGGTGAAGGGTGTCACATACATAGACTGATCTCGAGGAGTCCTAGGGGTTACAGGAGTTTCATGAAGATTTTTTCTCCCAAACTCAGAGACAGTTTCTTTATAGCACCAATGACTCTCAAAAAATTTCAGATTTTTTCTTTCAAAGTAAGCCTTTGAAAATACAGTTGATGCGCTCTCTTTTGGAGATTTGCCAGTAAAGGAAATTTCAAAATGAGTAAAAATAGGAGTCAGAAATTTTCCATAGGATAGTTTCCTACGACTGTCAGCGTTGATTTTGAGCAGAAATTTGCACATGACAAAATCAAAATCAATTCGAACTTTTTCAAGAAAACAGTAGAGCAGATAAAGTTTCATTTTGTTTGCATCAGTTCTGTGACCATCAGTGGGCACTAACAGATTTGAAATTATGGTAAAAATGATAAGGTTTTGAGGACTAAGATCTTTCAATCTTGCCTCAACAGGAGTATTAAAGTGAGACTAAAAATAGATCATCAATTTTGCAACATGAAAGTATGATGGTATGTAGAGAGAAATTCTTGGTAAGAAAAGAAATTTGTAATTTTGCCTTTAAAATCATCTTCAATTTTGGTTTCCAAAACAGAGCTGACAATTTCAGGATTCAGTTCTATGTTAATAGAATTGACACGTGAAATGAGATCTGTATGTGATTTACCCTTTCTAAGGTTTGCAAAAAATTGATGAAGCATGTCAGGATAGTAAGTGTTTGGAATGGTCAGAAAATGGGTCCATTTTTGGAATTCAAAAAGGTTGAGAACAGATTGAAAGTCAAGCTTACGGAATTCGTAGGGAATGATGGTCCTTTGAGTGATGAATCCTTTCTGCGAGATCTATTCAAACCTCTCTCTAGCTTCATCATCGATGAACTTGGGCAGGGGAGTTGGTTCAACAGCAGTTTGGGTCCCTAGTTGTTCATTTTCTGGATGCTTTCTTTTCCCACTGCGCTGAGTAGTTGATGCAGTACCCTGGACACCAGACCTTGTCCTTGGTGACTTCCTGGTAAATGGTTCATCAGTCTGCTGTTCCTCAGCATTTTTCTCTGCATCCTGTTGATTCCCAGAGGGATCAGCAGTTTGCCTTCCCTTGGGTTGAGCAATGCTCTTCCTTTTGGCAGTCCTTTTTCCTTTTCTGGGTGATTTTGTGGTGGTTACATCTATATTGGTAGGCTGCTCCAGTTCCTCTTCATTGCCACTTCCTGAATGCCCTTCAGATTGATGCTCCTCCATCTGCTCATCGGATGGTTCAATAGATGGCTCTCTGGTTTGCGCATTCTGCTTTTTCCTTACAGATTGCTTCGTTTTTTCACCACGATTTCCAGTTTTCTTTTTGGGTGATTTGATGGAAGGTTCGATAACTTGAACATCTTCATCCTCCTCATCACGAAGCTTGAAGGTGCATCCGGCACTCACGGATCCTCCTCTAATCCTCAGCATGATTGCAATGCAGTGTGATTTTGTTGTGTAATGTGACACAAATAAGTATCAAATGATGAGGAGTGCAGTATGAACTACAGTGAATGCACGAACTGTCCATAGAGGGAGAAATTTTGGTGGTTAGGGTTTTGGGTAAGAATTGAGATTTATAGTGCAGTTGGCGGTTGGGGGAAGTTATGATGCACAATAAACTCGCAATAGGTATGTGAAGGTGTCGGTCAGAGTGATTTCTTGGTACTTGTTCCAAGAAGAGATGAATTTGAATTTTGAAATTGAGAGAATATGAAGAGTTGCATCCGAAACTAAAGGGTAAGAATGAACTGAATAACGCAGAGGGTTTCCTTATAAGATGCAATTTTTGAGTGTCGGACGGCCGAACAAAGTAGAGCGTTTGACACCTCCGTCCGAACCAAAATTTTTTGAGTAAATGATCAAGAACACTGTCGAGGTCCGTTCTAACACATCGGATGTCCGATAAAGAGTGACCAGAGAATTTTTTTTGAAACGCCCAATTTTGTTCTCAAAGATATAAATTGATCCATTGAACATTGGGGGTCCAGTGACGGATTGTCCTTCAAAAAACATGACATTGTTGGTTGTCATTTTTATTCCAAAGCCGATTGAGCTTAATCTCTAGGAGACTAAGCTCTGATACCAATTGTAAAGATCGAAGACAACCTAAGAGGGGGGTGAATTATGTGGTTTAAAAACTAGCCAAGATATGATTCACTTTTTTCGAACTTGCCCTCTTTTTCTAAAGGACCACACAATGGAGTAATTGATAAATAAGCACAAGTGCTTGGGAGTAGAAGAGATAGACAATTTATATTGCAAGATAGTAAGTAAAAAGATAGAATAGCAAACCAAGTTTCAAACTCTACTTGAGTTTGAATACCACTTTGTATAACAAGTTTCTTCAAGTTGATCAACTTACAACCAATCTCTTGTGTACAAAGGAAGGATCACTTCCTTCTCGCCCCAAGCCGCACTTAGTCAAGTAAGGAAGTTTTACTATCACTCGGATAACCCTCACAAAACTACACTATTGAAGAAATAGAAACACACTTGAAAAGTTTATTGAAAATTTCACAACTAAGAATACAAATCTTCTTTAAAGAGTATTCTCACACTTGAATCACTCAAGATCTAATGTAGTTTCAATGTGTGAAAGTTGTTTGAAGTGGTTGACTTTTTCCTTTTTATAAGGGACCAAAAAATTCTTCAATTAATGATACCAACCGATAAAAGACAGCTGAAGAGTCAACTAGCCGTTGGTGGTGTCGGACGTCCGGTAGGCTAGTTTTCTGCGTTCGAACGCAGGCAGTGAGTTCAAGAAATTTTTTTGAAATGTTTAGGACTTCCGGTACCTCCAGAATATGCGTCCGAAGGTATGATGTAAAACTGAAAAATTCTCCTTCAATTCGTTCGGACGTCCGGTGCCTCCAATGTTTTGCGTCCGAAGTGTCACAACGTTTATTGGACCTTCGGTACTCAGGTGTTGTACGTCCGATCAAGGTCAATCAGCTTAGAGAACTTGACTTATCATCTTCGGACGTCCAAGAGTGGGTTTTTCATGCGTCCGAAGTTACTCAATGGTTGTCGGACGGCCGATGCAGTCTTTATATGCGTCCGACAGCTATTTCAGCATATGTTAGCCTTTAAACCTGTTCTGCTCCAATTCTAGAAAGATCTAATCAAAGAATATTAGAAACATCCATTTTTTGTAATTATCAAAAGTTACGGATTGAGATAAACAACATCTTGATTTGGTGCTCCACCATTGCCTCAGCCCCTCACCTCACGTTAAATCCTCACCCATATATATATTGTTAATTGTTTAATCCTGACTTGGGTATTAACGCTAATTCCAGCAAGAGCTGTATCTAACCACTAATACTTCAACCCAAATTCTGTAAAATCACATGGGAGTCATAACTCCATCCATTATAATATATCTACTCCACATACCACTTTCCTCTAGTTTGAATTGCCCTACAACAAATAGAGGAAAAAGGAAAGAATTTAGTTTCTAGATAAATCACAAAAAAAAAAAATTTATCACCCCAAATTTGATCTTGATTGGTAACCCGTCTTCCCTGTCTTGATTGGTACCCCAAATTTACAAACCAAGAACCACTGTCCCTGGATTTCATTGGGCCTCTTCCCCCAGTGTAGGTTAATATAAGAGTAGGAGTAAGAGTAAGCTAGACTAATTGTTACCATCTGATTAAAAAAAAAATCATTGTTTCCCAATTCTCCACTATTGGCTCCATAGGTACAACCACTAGCATAATTCACTTCATCCATGTCTTGGGCAAACGCCGCCACCACCAAGTGCATAATGCCGCAGGCGTTGAGCACCAAAGCAAAAGTCTCCCAACACCTTCACCATATCACGATGTTGGTCCTCACAGACATTAAACCCTCCAAATCCAAGTCCATAGATTCTTAATTGAGCCATCCCGTAGTCTGGTTTCAATATATGCTATTTCAATGTCATTGCGTGTTTCATTAATTTGTTTGTAATTTGTACTTTTGTATTGCTTAAGGATTTAGCTCTTCAACTGTTGCCGTCTTTATGTAGATTTGTTGGAAGAGAAGGGAACAACCAAACAAGAAAGGAATTTGTGAAGAGTGCTTCTTTTATGAAATAACATGTATGTCCCTAGTTTATTGGTATATTTGAGTTGCAGTGGTGAGTTAATGAAGAAGGGTAATTATTCTGTTAACTTTACACATTCCATTACCAATTGGATTAAAATGGCACAAAATTAAGAGTTTAAGGAGTTAAATGTATCAAATTGAAGTTCAGGGACTAAAGTGGGAGTTGCAATATCGTTCAAGGGTGCAAAATAAAATTTACCCTTTTTGTTATTATTTTTTTTCGGGCAACAATAAAATTTACCCTTTTTGTTATTAGCCCTATACCTTTTTTGAAAAGAACAAGAATTATGTTGGTATAAAATACTTTCGTTTAGGGATAATTTCAGAAACCTCCCTTGAGGTTTTTAACAATTTCACTGTCCTCCACTAAGGTTTTAAAAATTTCATTTACCTCCCTTGTCAGTCATTTAGGACCCAATGTTTACATCACTAATGGCCATATGACTTTATTACCCTTATAATTAGGATAACTACACGTATATGTGAAGGAAAAGAGTTAAAATTTTGCTAACTACATTAACCATAATATGGATTGTAAAAAGTTAATTAATTTGTCATCTAAACATAGAGCCAATATTAGGTGCATCTTTATTAATTTTTATATACTTGACAAATAAAGAAATTAGACGTAATGCAGTTGATAAATTAAAGGATTTAGACATGAAAAATAATTAAACTGTTTACAAACTCAATTAACCATAATTTGAAATGTAGAAAAAAACTAATTTGGCATCTAAAGCGGATCCAATACTAGACATCTTTTTCTCCAATTTATGCACTTGATAAATAAAAGGAATAAGATATAAAGAGATTTCACTTGAGTTGATTTTTCTTATAATCGTGGTGATAGCAAGAATCTTCAGGTATGGAAAAAATGTTTTTGTTAAATCTTGAAAGTTTTTATTTTTTGTTATGGATAATGGAAATTTTTTATTGACCATGTATAGTAATGGCCCCATAAGTAAATTAACAAGTTAGATCAAATATTTAATCTAACTAATATAATAGTTGAGGGGCACTTTTAGCATAAACAAATCTTCTCACATATGAAATTATCTTTTTATTATTGTTTTTTTTGAATTGGACTAAATTGTTATAAGAAAATTGGTTTCAGGAGAGGTTACTGATATTTTTAGAATCATAAGGAAAAACGATCAAATTATTAAAAATTTCATGAGAGGTTTCCGAAGTTATCCCTTTGGTTTATGTAACCAGGATTGGGGGTCTGCAGCTGCAGGGCCAACCGCCCAGTGCAATGGACGGCTGGCCCAATCTCCTACCATCCATTGCACCCAAAAATGATTTCACCGCTTCGTTTCTCAACTCATTTCTCTTACTCACAACAGTCGCATTGTCTTTTCCTCTGACAAAGGCGCAGAAAAAAGCGTGACAGAAACAGACAAAAAGCTTGAGTGATCGTAACTTCCATCTTCATTCCGAGCTAGTGGTAACCCCCATTTTCTCTCTAACCCATAGTTTCTTCGTTTGGGCTCTGCTTATTTTGTTCTTTTCTTTGCTCAATTCTTCTCTCCCGCTGAATCACGCTTTCTTGTATAAGTCTTCTTAGCTACTTTCCCCACTAAATCAAGCAAAGTTAGAAGCAATTTGGAAATTTTTGAGAATGTGGTTCTTGTTTATCACTTAAATGTTCTAGGATTCTTTTCTTTGCAGTATTCTGTTCCTTTGGCTGTCTTTTGCTTTTCTGCAGACTGCAGGTCTAGAGTTTGTAAAGTTATTTCCTTCTTTGCTATCATAGTTTGGATTTTACTGTGTTATTATATGGTGACTCCTCATAAAACTTAAGACAAAATGGTTAGTGTTACTTAGCTGAATTTTCCCCGAAACCAGGACGTGACAAGAAAAGTTGTGCAGATTTATCCAGATATTGTGTTGGCAAATATTCTTTTAATTTAAAGAGCTAGTTATTGAAAGAAAGCAGCTGAGTTATAGGTGTAAAGGGTCAATGTTACTTTGCTGCCAGCATGTGGACATTATGAGAGAAGAGTTCAAGAATTGTGTTGAGATGTAGTACTTTTTTTTTTAACATTTTTTTGGTTTAGGCTAATAGTTGAATGGAAATCAAATGATTGAGATTGCAAGTTTTGGCATTAAACTGAACAAGTTGTTGTCACGAGTCATACTATAGAAAATTTGTATTTGATGGTTTTTATGTTCGAAAGTTAGGAGTCTTTAAACATTAGTGCAAATTCCATTAGATGGTAAAATGCTAATCTGCCACTTGCGTAATTGTCATGCTTGTTTGTTGAACAGATTTTTCATCTTTATTGTAGCAGCCAGGAAAAATGCTTAGCTTTTGAGGATTTATGATCTTTGATTTTTTCCAATTTTCAGGTACTCATATGCCTCTTTTTGACAACTATGGTGAAGATGCTTTGTCTAACTGCACAGATTTCCTTGGTTTTATGTTGTTTTCCAAGTTGAAATTTTATGATACTTGCATTACTGGTTGCACGAATTTTATATTTAATTGTCATACTAGGATACAATTGATTGGTTGTTGGCCTGATCACGCTGTTTTGGTGCATATGTGCATGTCTACAAGCCTATATACCCAGATATGCCAACATGTAGATAGTTATGACATTTTTATCTGACCATAGTTTTGTGGTAAATATTGATGGAAGAACATTTAGATATTCTTTTGGTGCATACAGGTCATGGCCTCATCTGATGAAGAAGGTGAGATTGTACCAGATTCCGTAACGGAATACTACTTTGTTGACCACATTGGGGAACTGGTTTCCTTTTCCACGCTGCCGCTTCAGTGGAATGATGGAGAGATAACAGAGGAGCTCTGTACGCAGATTTATGTATGTGGGACTTCTGATGATGGTCTTCAGCAAATATATAAGAAAGTCATTGCATGGAAATTTGATATTTCTTATGTCATGCCTGAAGTATATGTGCTTTCTAAGGAGAAACTGTGGGTAAAACTTTATCGACCAAGAAAGAGTTATGAAGAGACGATTAAAACAATACTGATTACAATTCACTTTCTCCACTTTGTTAAAAAAAATCCAAGTGGATCTCAAGATGCCCCGTGGAATCAGATACTGAAAACCTTCAGGCATGCGTAATTTTACATTTCCTTTCTAATCTTGTTGGTTAGTTTTGTTTGTTTCTTTTGCTCACTAAATCATGTAATGTAGTACATTTGAGATTCTGCCATCTGAGAATGATCTATTGGGTCACATGCCATTGATCAATGAAGCTGCATTGAGGGATAAAGATCTTGCAAAATCTGAGGTTAGTTATATTATCATTACTCTGAATACACCAGTTTATGGATCCGTCTTATCCATCAATTGGTTTTTACTCATCTTCTCTGACTTCAACCAAGATTAACAATGCTATCTATTCAATTTGAGAACCTCACTCTCATTGTCATTTATCAGATTGTAATAGATTTGCTGCTGTGTTTTTTGCATAACCAGTTTACTTGCATGAGTAATTGGTAAATTACACTTCTAGAATTGACCACTATTATCACTTTGTTGATCAACTGCTTTTATATGTAACTTTGGACCAAAAGTTACAGTGCTTCCTAAGTAGCACCAGTTACTAAAACATCTAAATAGTCAAATTGTACTTGACTATCTAGTTGGTAGACAAATAAACCTTGCCACTATACTTTTTGTTTCCTTTCTATAAGCCCTTTCTATTGGTAAGAAGTTGCGCCTTTACGGAAAGTATTTAAAAATATATATATATATTGAAAGGAATACATTGTAGCCAAGGTGAATTGCTGGAAAATTATCAGCAGTTATAAGTATTGTAATCACCTGTTGACTCGCTTTCTGCCATGTTGTTCCTTCCCTCAGTATCCAATGCATGCTTTACTTTCATTTCTTAGACTTGAGTTTTCCATAATGATGTCAATCTTTTTGAGTTTTTAGTAGTGATTGAGTCACAATAGCATTAGGCATATGGACAATAATGTCTTTTGCAAAGATTAAATTAAAGTCAACATCACACCAAATCCTTCCCTTCAGCATTATATGTATTAAGAAAGTGCGATATCTGTTATCTTGATCCTTAACCAAGAAAGCGTTTCTTGGTAACACATCTTACTACCGTTCTATGTACTTACATTAGATTAATGAAGTAGACTGTCCATTTTGAAATGGAGGTAGTAGTAAACTACATTAGCTGGAAACCATCGCTGTACCAAAAATACATCTGCCCGATCTACTTTGCTGACATATTCCTGGTTCTCTGAGTGACACTTCAGATGGCCTCTCATAATCAGCATTCCTATGCAGTGACATCCTATTGCTGTAATGGGACATCAGAACATGCAATGGTTGCTCTGGATATCAATGAACTAAAATTCTTTCCTATGATACACCAGAAACCCGAAGAGATTGCCACAGAGAACCATTTTAGGATAGTGATACTTTGTTCCTGAATTGCACAAGTTAACATGTAACCCTCATCTTGATGTTTGCCATCTTTTTCCCCCTCCATTTTGAGCTATAAACTGTAATTCCTGACTCATCAAATTCTACATTCAATTGTGTGCATTTATACCGCTGCATTATTGTGATGGTTGTGGTTAAATACTGTCAGATTATTGATACTCAACAAATGTGCGAAGGTATTCTAAGTGTTTCCCAAAATTGTCTGCTTTTTTGCTGCTAAATTTTACAATTTTTCTGACAGTATATGGCAACTTTTATTTCCAAGATGCATGATAAGAGAGAAGCTGCCAAGGAGGTCTGTGCTACCTATATCCTCCTTTTCCCTCATTTGGTGCTCATTAGATTTCTCTACACCTACAACTTACTTGCTTTACGTTGCAGGACACTCAAGCTTTAAAGAATCTCAAGTTTGTTATTGATGATTGTGATGATGATATTGATGTTGAGGATGATGATGGTGATGAAGACAGGAAGCAACTTTTTGATTCTGTCTGTGCATACTGTGATGATGGTGGTGAAATTTTGTGGTATGCAAGATTTTCCTAGTCTCTTTGTCATTTAATCCTATTAGGAGATTGATAATCAAAATGATTAAAGGATGTCATATTCTGGTTCTTTTCTGCCAGTAATGGAAGGGGAAAGAACTAAGGTGATTCTTGTAGAAATGCGTTGGATACACAATTTAGCAGTTTGCTAGTCCTGCAACTTTGTTAAATGGATATTCACCATGATCCTACCCAATCATCCTTTTCCTTTTCCTTGGTCAACATGCTGACCTGCCATTGGATTTATTATGATTAAGCATGTCTCTTTCTTCCTTCTAATATTGTACTCACTGTTGGCGGACAGTGTACACTATAAATAACTGGGTAAAACCTTTATGTTTTCATTCACTATGTAATCCACAAGTTTTCTCTTCACATGCCTGACATCATACCGGGGTTAATTTAATGTTGTTATTCTTCCCTTTTAGCTTGTATGCTTTTACCAGAGCTGTTTCTGACTTTTTATCATGTCATTTTGCGTTACACACATTGCAGTTGTGAAGGAAGATGCATAAGATCCTTTCATCCTACCAAAGAATCTGGAGCTCATTCATTTTGTGAATCTCTTGGCTATAGTCACGAACAAGCAGAAGTAGGAGCACTTTTAAGCTCATAGCCTCATTTTTGTGCTGTTGTAAATAGTTCCCTGGCACTTGTTTGGAACTAGCTAACTCAGAATTTTTGTGTTGTGAATTCCTTTTTTCCAACAGGCAATTCAGATTTTCCTTTGCAAGAATTGCCAGTATCAGCAGCATCAATGCTTTGCTTGTGGCTCATTGGGTTCTTCCAACAAATCTTCTGGGGCAGAGGTGAGAATCTTACATATGATTACTAGATTACATATGATTACAGCATCACTGGAGGGCTTCTTGATAATGCATTCAAATTTGTTGGAATATTATAGTTGTGGCCTACGTCCATCGAGTTGTAAAGATAGCGTACATGTCTGTAAGTAATCTGGCATTATTGGAGAATAAGTACATGCCTCCAATATGACTACGACATTGTTGGAGAGCACTTGATAATGCAGTCAAATTTGTTTGGATATTCTAATTGGGGCCTAAAATGATGCTTTTGCTTGGATGAATAAGCAATCTGTCATGAATTATTCTAACTGCACAAGTGCAAACAACCTGCTGCTACGTGTTCAGTAACTTTTGGTGGTATCTTATGGTAGTTAATTTCAACTTCCTCAATTAGACTAGCTCGTTTTGTAAAAGCAACAGTTGTCTTATTACACTAGTAGCGCCCTTCTCCAGGGTATATTTGACTCTGATATAGAGTCAATGAGTCAATTGCATCTATTTACCCACTAAATTTTCTAATTTTTCAGCATTTTCTCTCCTATGTCTCTCTGGATCACCTAATACAGGCAAACAAAAATCCGCACACCCTTTGGTAAACATGGGGTGGCATGAAAGTGGGTATCACTGGAAGATGACAACGTAGGGGATTATGAGGAGTGGAAACGAGGGTATTGCTGCTGTAAGAAGTGGTTAGAAGTAGGCTAGGAGAGTTAAATAGAAAGGACAAAAGATACTGCAAAGAAAGCGGGGAGTGGAGACATCTGGCTGTTGAATGGTTCTGGGAGGAAAGAGGCTGCCTTGGGGGGAGTGGGGACAGCAGTCTGGCTGTTGAATGGTGCTGGGAGGAAGGAGGCTGCCTGGATAAGGGGGATGTGGATGGATCTGCGAGGTGTTTGGGGGTGGTCACTGTGCATTTAGAAGAGGTGGGGGGTGGCAGTGGGTAAAAAGAGGATTGGTTTGTCATGACTGCAGCTTGTAGTTGGCCTGAAGGAGATGGCTACTGGATTTGGGAGGTGAGTGTTGAGGGGATTGTAATAGGCTGCAAGGGTACGGGCTTGGAGGGGAAGGGAATTTGGTAAGGTTGTATTCTCTTGAGGACAAATACATGTAAGACTAAAAATTAGATTGATAGGTTGTATTAAAAAGAAAAATTTTTGAAACGTTGTGGAGATAGATTGATGAAATTGAAACATCAGGGGACTAGGCTGCACATCGATGATCCTCTCATCTCCTTAAGTTCTCATCTTCAGTTTGGCGTTTACTCAAGACATGATGAGTGCTTGGCGTTTACATTTGCAAGAGATGTATAACAATCACCAAACATGAAGCATTGTTATGTAATAATAGTAATTTGCACTAGATAGAGGGAAGCCCTCAATTCTTGTGTGGCTAGAAAGTCCAGCATCATGATTCAGAAGAATACACAGCTCAGATTTTAGTGTGAAGTTTACAATTTCTATGGTAATGGAAATTGAAAGGTGAACAGATTAGTTGCTCTTGAATATTCTCTTTCCAGAATGAATTCTGTGGTTGACCTGCATTTAGTTTCGGTCCTTATTCTGTTGGATTGTGAATATGTTTCTAAATTCTTCTATTTCTTTATCTTCCTTTGACTTGCTGAAGCATTTAGCTTGAAGCCTTTAACCAATTTATCTCATCTTTTCAAGGTCTTCCCTTGTGTTTCTGCAACTTGCGGGCACTTTTATCATCCGAAGTGTGTTTCAAAGCTCCTTCATCCATCTGATGTTACAAAAGCAGAAGAACTTTGCAGTAAAATTGCTGAAGGAGATTCATTTACCTGCCCTGTACATAAATGTTTTGAATGTAAGCAAGTTGAAGATAAAAAGGTCTATGAATTGCAGTTTGCAATTTGCAGACGCTGCCCAAAGGCATACCACCGTAAATGCTTGCCCAGGTTTCCAAATTTAATTTTCCTATTTGAGGTTTCCATTAATGCTGTTTGTGAATTTGCCCAGAAGACTTCAGTTTCAGATAATGGTAACTTTTTCTTTATGCAAATATTCTTGTCAGGACTATAATGTTTGAAAGTGACAAAGAAAGAAAGATTTATCAACGGGCTTGGGAAAATCTTTTGCACAATCGTGTCTTGATTTATTGCATGTAAGTTTCTTTGAACTTACTGCTTGAGTTTTTGCTCATTTAGTGATTCACTTGTAAACTGCCAAGCACTTCTTTGTCTAGGGACCATAATATAATTCCTAAAATTGGAACTCCAAAAAGAAACCATCTAGTCTTTCCTGATGTTGATACAAAGAAGCCGCAGCATACTTCAGGCTCGCTACCTGCTCAAGTGCAGGTTGTGTCTGGAAGGAGAAGTAAGGTTCTTGGGTCTCTTGAAGAAAAACCTGTAGCAAAAATGAATTATCAGTTAAAGGGAATTCATAGCAACTTTAAAGTTGGTAAATTTGTTGAAAATGTTGAGAAAGGAGTTCGCAAACAAGTCCTGGTAGGAAAAATTGGATCCTCTCCAAACTCTTCCAAGGATAATTGGATGCCCGTCAGGGACAAATACAGGCAATCCATAGCGGATAAAGGTAAGTCACATGTAAAAGATGATCAATTGAAGTTTAAGAATGTATCGAGTGGCAATATTGACAGCAGGCAAACAGCGACAACTGCTACAAACAAGGCACAAAGGATTGAGCCGTCAGGAAATGCAGAAGCAGAAAAGAGGTAATTGTCTTGGTCTTCTTTTTGCCTATTATAGAAGCTGCAATCTTAATGCCTTTCCTTTCTTTCACCATCAAAAGAGTATTCTATTGCATTATACCTCTTTATGAAATTTATTAGTTTAAGTACAACTTACCACTTTGCAGAGTACTTGCATTAATCAAAAGGTCCACTGCATCATTTAATCAAGAAGAATTTTTAAAGCAGAAAAAAAACAAAAGCATGGATGTATACTCAAAATCCATGGATGACAAGAGCATGACCATGGGAAAGGTAGAGCGCACTGTAAAGGTACTGTCTTAGCTTACATCTATTGCTGACAACAATAATTTAATAAGAAACTGGATTGAAGGCCTTGTTTCCTCAACTGATAATCCTTCTCAGGCTGTTCGCACTGCATTGAAGAAACTAGAAGATGGGGGCACCATAGAGGAAGCAAAAGCAGTCTGTGAACCGGAAATTCTTCATCAGTTAGTCAAATGGAGGGTATGTACTTGAAAATTTAAAGTCTAAATATGTACCAGGGAAGCAATTTTTTATCAGCAGACCCATTTCCTTAAGAAACTTTATACATCACTGAATATAACAAGTTCATTATAATGGCTTACCTTGATGTTTTTACTAGCTTCATTCTGAGCAAAAACTGTAGAAGTGTTTCAGAAGATAATGGATTGAAAATGACAAAATAAACTGGAGGGTGTCTAAAAAAATAAGGAATGATTCCTTGGGATCATGTTTGACATCAAAGCTCTGTGAGCTGAATATTCTTTTGGTAAAATCAGCTTATAACAAGCTCATCATATCCTGTTATAGGCAGGTTGACATTAGATTGGCCACAAATTGGAATGACTTATCTATGAATTAATTAAACTCTAAGATCCTAGACATATACGCAGACCCTTACTTGAACTAAGTTTCTAGTAGTCAAATTGGATGAATGGCCTGACGTATTCTCAGGCTTTATAGTTAAATAATTTGGCCCCCATAGACACTCTAGTGAGGTTTCAGCACTCTGCATCATTCTCCCTTGGTCAAACTTGATCTTGAGCTTTTCAACATGAGATTTAACCACTCTTTTGAGTGATTCTTGTGGCTGAATAACAGGGCAGGACAGCTAGCTGATTTGACTTGTCTTCAAATCGAATGAGTTATTGACTTCTAACCTTTCAAAATAGTTGCTGGAATTGCTAAATCAATTTCTGCAGTAACAAAGCATATCTGTCCTTTTCAAGTTATCTTAAATGTATTTAAGATCCTCTACTTCTCAATACTTTACCTACCTGCACTACATTTACTTTCAGCTTTATTTTTCCTGCCAGATAAGCTTATCTAGAACTCTCTGTGTGTGTGTAGTGTTTTTCTTTTTCTTATTTTTTATCCTCATATTCTCGAGATTATATCTCTGTTGTGAAGTGGGCTTAAATATCCTGTGATTTTAGCTCTGCTTTAAGCTAAAAGCTGTTATAAATATAAGGTGTTCTCAACTGGAAAAAAGCTGATTCTGAATCCCAGCCAGTACAGTGCGCATGAGAAAGCTTTTGACTTTTTCAAAACATTTGAGACAAGTAAATATTATAATTTTGTCCAACAAGTTTTGAAGGAGGAGAAGCTGTGAAGAAAAATCCCTTTGTTGGAGAACAATCATTCTCAAGTCCATTAGTTGACATCTTCTAGTTAAGAGTTTTCCTTTGAGAATCTTTTGGTGTCTCAAAATAGACGAACTCATCAGGTAGCAGCTTCAAAGTGATATTGCATGCAATATTTTGGATTTTGCTGCAAATTGTCCTTGATCTCTCAAACCAGCTTTTACTGGGAAATTTCAACAACTTGACTATTAAAAAAGAGCCCACCGGACTCAGGAATCAAGTAAAATACCTTCTTTTTTTCCCCTCTCTCTTAATTGGCTTAAATCCTTTTGTTCTAGGATCATTGCATCTCTCTCCTTCAGAGAACATGGTGGTCAAACTTTAAGTTCTAGTGCCAATATTCATGCAGCAGGTTATGCATGTTGAGAGTGGCATCTGAATTCAATAATTGCAAGAACAAGAAGTAAAGGAGCAGGAAACAAGGAATTCTAGTTCTACTTATGATTCACTAGCAGCAGCCTGGTAGCAACAAAGGATATCTGAGAATATAGTTACTCAAATCTGCAAAAGGTTAATGCTACGAAATCATTGTAGAATAAATGTCATGCCCTGTTGCTGAAGATGGCATCCTATAGATTTCTCGGCAATAGATTAAACTCCCTAAGCAAGACTACTTTTGGTTCGATGCATTGTAGTTAACTTCAGTTAGATTTATAGAGTTTAGACCCAATCCACATTGGAATAATGTTTCAATATCCTGCAATCAATGTAGCCTCAGTCAAATCATCAAAGTTCCATTTTTACATGTACCAATTCACACACAAGACCTGCGGAAATTTTAATTGCAAGTCCTGATGGTTCAAAGTTCACAATTTCAATATTAACCTAATGTCAATTCTATTTATTCTTCCACTTAATGACTTAAGTTCATAATGACTTAAGTTCACCACTCTTAAGTTTTACCAAGTAGTTGATATGATCTTTGGAACACTCGTATGTAGTACTTGTGAAGTATCTTTTACATTCTTTAGTTATTTTGCCTTCATAATGCAGTTACCCATATGCTAACCTTTTGGGTTTAAGCAAAATTTTCCTTGTACCATGAATGTGATCCCTTATGGTCAGGAAATGACGTACAATGGGCCAATTGTTGCCACTGACCCTGTTGGAGCCTTTTACATAGATAATATGAGACCCTGAATGTTTTTGTGTAGCTTGCGGCCACTGCCTAATCCTCAAGACTAAATTTGGGAGTTGGAGATTTGAGAAGAAAAGAAAAGAAAGTGAGAGAAAGTTAAAGTTTCAACTGCTTGGGAGTTTCTTAAAGAGAAACAAACTGATTTGGGAGGATCTGTAGTTGTTGTACAATTAGAAAGAATTTTCCGTCAAAATTGGGAAGAGAAGGGGAGAGAGTTGCTGGAAACTAATAAATCTTTTTAAAATTGTGATTTTATCCTTAAATTTGATGTGATACAAATTTTTATTTGACTTATATATCTAATACCATTCCACTTCTTTCCTTGACTCCCAAACAATATTAGAATTTCTCCCTTGTTTTCTCTCATAATTTAAGGTTTCTATTCTCTTCTCCTCTCTCCTAAACTCCCAAACTAGGCCTAAATATGATTATATGCATAGACACAGCATAAATTGTTCACCAAATTTTTTGCAGCAATTCATTTTAAATCTTTGCCTTTTCTATATAGCCTCATTTACCTCATTTACATTGTATAAGTGTTCCTACTGCTGACTTTAAATACTTGATCCAACATAGCATTTCAATAAAGTTTTATCTTCCAGAGGAAAACTCGGTTCTTAGTTGCCACACAATATAGTATTCTTATTTCGGCTTGACAGCTTGGGATCCTTTATTTCTTAACTTAAGATTTGTCCTTTCCAAGAAGAGGGGTGGGGAGAAGGAAGGCGAGAAGAGAGAAAACTACTAGTACATTAAAATATTGTACTACTACAACATATTAGTTTAGCACCCAGTGGAAAGACCTTGTGGCCATGCCACTGTTCACAACTGAAAGACTTATAAATTTGACTTTCCTTTGTCCTAATGCATTTTTTGTATGGAAATAGGAACTAAACATTTTACTCTAGGAACAAGGCTATAGTTCTTGAAAAACCATTATGATCATCATCTGCAACTTTAGCATCTTCCAATTTGCTGTATGCAGAGTTTGAAGGGGGAAATTTCTTTCTGCTTCATTTGGCCATTATTAACATCAGAGCAATTTATTGATATTTAGATTCATACTTAGTATCCCTTGGTTTTTGGGAATTGTAAGTGCTTTATTGAAACATTATGATTTACCAAGATAATTGCAAGTAGTTTTGGTCAGGAAAACTACATCATGTTTGTCCCTCTTGACCTATTCTCAAACGTTTGTTCACGTGCTGACAAGTTGATTTGGAACATTATCAGGTGAACCATTGGGAATATTAACAGTGTCAAAGCTTTTATTCAGGCAGTTCATAAGCCATTGATGGAACACAATATGCAAAGAGTCCATTAGCCAATGACTGCAGCTTCAATTCTGCACAATTAGGTTGCTTGAGTTCACAGACTACACTGACAAATGAGTCATCTCAGAAGGACTCCTAGGCTCTTAACCCATTTTAAGGCCGTGATTCGGCTTTTTTGTTTGCTCTACATAATTGATAAGATATTGCCGAGAGAGAACCAAAAGAAACTTACAAATGTCCTTATTGAGGGCCAGGTAGAAAAAAATTACGTGTCAGGCTTCATATTGCCGTCCTTCAAAAAATTTCCTTGTGCCCCTGGATGGTGTAATTTTATCCTACACATGTGGGATAACACGTTCTAGTGGGACTAGTCATCCCTTGTGAGAGATTCCATCAGAAAAGGGATAATACTGGATTAATCAAGCCGTCGATTGTTGCCTGCAAAGTAAACAAACAGTAACAGAAAGTTGAGCTGAAGACAGCACTTTTTTATTGCTGAAAACAATTAAGTGAAAATCATAGAGCAAAGGGTTGAGAACATTTGAGTGCTTATGTTGGAACTTATATGCTTTTGTTCATGTTTTATGGGTAAATATATGAGATTGAGATGGTAAATAATTTCACATGCCAGTCATAATTTTCCAGTTGTAGAAGTCACATTGTAATTTTCAAATTTTGGTATACTCAAACTACATACCATTCAGGTTGAGTGACATGTTTGAGTGATGATATACTCCTATAAGATTATGAGAAACTCTTCAATATTCCTTCATGATTTGTAATTTCTTGCATAGTTTCACAGCTATTTGACTAAGAGGTAAAAACACTAAATGCATGTTTTGTTCAAATTATGCAGCGGAAGCTGAAGGTTTCTCTAGCTCCTTTTCTCCATTCTAAGCGCTACACTTCATTTGGTCGTCACTTCACCAAAGTGGATAAGCTGAAGGAGGCAAGATAAATTTTGTCCCTTTGTATTAGGACATCTTTGTTGCTTACTCTTGAAATGCAATAACAATTAGGACGCCTTTCTAACTCTGACTTGAGGCTTTTGAAGTTCTTTCCTGAATGACAAGTGGATAGGACATAGAAAAGTTAATCAGATGCATGTCTTCGAATTGTGATGTGTGAGAGAAGATTGTTTTATTTGTCTGATTATTGCATGTACTCGTTCATATTCTGTACTTGTAATCAGAAACTTCACACTTATGAAAACTATGAAAATGAGAAGAAAACTATAAAATGAGAAAACTAGCCGAAAACTATGAAAATGAGAAGAAAGTATAAGCTTACTAGCCGAATTTAGAAATTAAAAAGGCCTCAATGTTGTTGGAGAAAAAAGTTTGGGCTTTATTATAGTAGTTCTCTTCTTAACTTAGAATATTTTGAAAGACCAATTACATTTCACTGATGAGGTTTGGTCATATTATAAGTTAGACCCTGAAGTTTAGGTAAATCAAATTTATCTCTTAGAAAATAGTTAGAATAGAATTCTCATGACTGTACTGTTTAATCATTTGACATGAAATTGTCAAAACTTGTTGGAAAGTAATCATATTCCCAATTGATTAAGAAAAGGAAGTAATTATGAGATGAAAAGCCAAAAAATTGTAGGAGAAAAAGTCTATCCCCTTCCCCACCAAGCTTCCTCATGTGCCACACATTGCACAGCTTCATTCGTCTTTCCCTACCTCAATCTTGTTTCCTTTCCCTACCCCAGGATGTGCCATATATCTCTCTCCAACTACCCACCTCCGCTTTTTCTTCCCTTCTACTCCTTGTTCTCCTTGATATACACAGCCATGAAAGCTGGCCGACAGAAACACATGATGCACATTCAAAAGATACATTATACATACACCAGAAATAGAAAAGAGATGAACAGCAATGGATGTAGACCATGTATGAATAATTAATATGATATACAGGCAGAGAACTTTATTGTCCTTGTCTTTTGTGTTGTACGTTTGTACTGTTAGGCAGTTTGCCTTGGAGTGATGATTGTAGGTACTGGTAGGTGTTGTCAAAGTGATGGCTTTAGTAATTATGGTGGATCTATTTAGATGTGGAATTTGAAATATTGGTGGAAGGAAAAGGTACTTGGGATACTTAAATGTTATGTGAAGAGCAATAATGTCCTTTAAAGTACTGTATGGGCATTTCAGGGAGATTTATTTAAGCATGTTGTTATTGTCGTAATTCGTACATGACTAATGTGGACTTAAAATTTTAGGCCTTTAACTGCTTTGGCTATGTCATTGCAAAAGGCCTGTTAGTAGTTTGTCTAAACTTGAGCATTTATCTCGTCATTTTGTCTGAATCTAAGGTGAAAATAAATTTAACTCTTTGTGAAAGGATTATGCCAGTACCACTCTTGGAACTCTGGACTTTCAATGCCTAAGTTCAGTGTTTACGTTTTGGCACAATTTTCCAATGGTGTCATTGGGTAGCTTTCTTCATTCACATCTCTGTTCTTGAGATCAACCTGCAAATAGTTAAAGAATTTTTTGTTAATCTTATAACAAAAATTACTGCATATTTCAAAGCAACTTATCATTTTACTTTAAGAACTCAGTTTGATATGATACAGCAAGGGTACTTTTATGGGATACTTGTTGGAAACAGCAACTTTGAAGAAGGGTGAGAGGAAGAACTCATGTTGGCCAAGTTTTGCACCTCTGGATATTATAATGCCATAAATATTATTACCCATAGAGAGAACGAATATTGGGACTTTTGGATGGTCGTCTTACATTGCCGTTTTATTAATCTTCTCTTACTTATTGGGTATATGTGTAGTGGAAAGGGTTTCCTTCATGGAGATTTTGGGACAGCAAGCACAGCATGATGTGCTTCTATCCTATCATGTTTTGACTTGGATGTTGCGTTCTAATTGCTGTAAGCAATGCTTACTTTATTGGATTTCATACTGTTGATTGTTAAGGTTCAGCATAATTAATACTTTTTTCAGATGTTTCATATACAGCAGCCAAGCTTTTTGGACCTTCTATTATTTGAGATCTTAACTAGAGACCTATGTGTATAATTCATCTTTCTGGAAAAGGAAAACAAAAGCCGCAGTATGATTGTTTATGTGTTTGTGCATACATGAAAGTACTCCACACTTTTTGCATCTTCGTTTGTTTTTGCATTTTAATATTTTCTTACAATTAGCAGTATAATGAACCATTCTTGCTCCCATCAACTTATCAATTTTCTGTTTTTATGGAATAGTTAGCTATATGTGCTCTTTCCTTTTGTTTGAACATAAATACCTGCTGATAAAATGCTCAATTTCTTTTCCAGGTAGTTGACAGGCTCCGGTGGTACGTTGAAGATGGTGATACAGTAAGATCAAACTGATCTCATATTTATCATCTACTTTGATTTTGTGTATATAGTGGGCGGAACTGTAGGTAGTGCAGAAATGATTTTACTCCTTTACATGAAAGAATTAGGTAGTGCAGAAATGATTGTGTTGTTCTGCATGGCCAAAGTTCTCTGTTTCAGCAATTTTGTCTTTGGTGTAGACTTAATCCTCTGGTTTTATTAAACATAACCTATATCCTAGGCACCATTACTAAATAGAACATGCTAAGTTTGATTGCTTTTAGCCATTTGCACTATGGAATGATTGCATTGGAAACAAGAAGCAAAATGTGCATTTGCATGGTCTTCTTAAATGTTGTTTATCTGGGTGATGTATGAAGCATAAATCTGTAGATATCCATTTTCTGTGGAAACATGCCAAATTCATCTACCATAAAATGTTTAAGAAACTATTGAACTTTTGCCATGCTGGATATCATTTCACCATTTTAGCTTGGCATCATACTCTGAGACATCATGGGCTGCGATTGTGGCAACTGAAAATGAGGTCTTTGATTATTTTTGTCCGTTGATATGTAGAAGATTTATGCATCTGTATAATATAAATGTACAGAAGCTTTTCGTTATAATACATCCGCCTTCACATCTAAAATATCACCATTTTCTGCACATTCCTAATCCTCGTGTTTTGATGTGCTTGGCACTCTTCAAGTTTTAAATTTCTGACCATTTACTGAAATTCGCTACATATCTGCACAATGAAGTAGATTTGTCTGACTGATGGAAGAATTCAGGATGAAAATGGAAGTTTTCAACTATGTGCTTTCTGGTTTTATGAAACATGTACTTTCTTGAGTTAAATAGTATAGTGAGTTAGATGATATGTGCAACAGGAAGAACTTATTTTGGCTGTCATGGTTTTCTTTGAAATGATTGGTTTAATCTTCATTGAGATTGCCTTGACAATCTGCAATTGGAGAGATTGCCTTGTTAAATTATTAAACTGCTGGGGGAGTCTTTTGTATCCTTGGCATCTGTAGTATTATGGTTGTTCATGTTCTTTTGATTTCATATCTGATTAAATTAACGCTGTTGAGCAGATAGTCGACTTCTGTTGTGGCTCAAATGATTTCAGTTGTTTAATGAAAGAAGCTCTGGACAAATTGGGCAGGAAGTGCTCCTTCAAAAACTATGATATTATACAACCCAAGGTGCAGTTTTCATCATATGTTCTTGGCATTGCATTCTGAGAATGTAGCTTGAGGCACTTTTTGCTCACACAATCTAGATGCAAATTCTCGATTTTGCTTCGCATAATGACAGCTTGCCTTAGTTGAAGACTAAGGACCTTTGAATTATGTTCGTGACTGCATCTAGTTTTATTCCTTGCGTTGTTCTGTGTCAAAAACCAAACAAATCTTTATCTATGTTAATTTGATTTTACCATTTGCTTTTGATGTGAGTTAATAAGTAAACTCTCTACCATAAGTATCTTTATTTAGCTTAATCATTATGAGAATAGCTTATTGTGCATTTAATGCTTCATTGATGTCAACCTGCCACGTATTCTAACCCTGTTTATCATGGTTTGCAAAATAAAAACAGTTCAAAATCTTCTGCCGAACATTTTCCGAACATTTTCTAAGAGATCTAAAGGAAAATAGCCTCTGGGTAAGTATAATAACCACTGAGTATGGTACAGAAAGTAGGAAATCATAGAAGGTGTAATAGATATTCTTCTGAACCTCGTTTAAAAGAAAATAAAACTAGTTATGACATGAAACAGAAATGAACACAAAAGCTTGCAACTTCTCATAGGCCAAGAGAACTGGGCCATCTAAAGGTAGTAGTGATCTTGGTGGCCCAAGTTCAAAGTACATACAGGTTCAAAATTGCCTTTCCAAGTTAGATTAATGATTTTTAGCTTTAGCTTCTACTAGCTTGGTCCAGCATTTGTTTAGGATTTTAAAAGATCAAATTATTTCAGACCAAGCAATGTTCAGTAATGGGGGATCTTTGCATATCCATACAGGATAATCTATTACTGCAGTAAGTGCTGCTTAGAGATATATTTGAGCAAGTAGATTTTGCAAAGAAAGTTAGGGTAGACATACCTGATCTTAGCAAAAAGCCATGGTTGAGCTGTTGTTGATTGGCTTGAAATATTTGAAGAATACTTTCAGGTATGACTTCCAACAGATCGGGTGAAACTAGTTGATATATTAAAAGTTGAGCATTGAAGTTCTGAAAGAAGGTTTAGGGAAAAAGGTGAATGACTTGTGTCTTTGGGAGAAACAGAAAGATGCATCTTATTGAAAGTTTCTTTTTCAATTTTTTTTCCAAGACAGTTTAAGGTTTATTTGTCTTAGCAGTTAAAATCCCTTGGTTCTTTTTACTCTAGTCCTTGTTCTTGCCATTGTCAAACTTAGAGTTTCCTCGACTGACAAACCCCTGTATTATGATTCATGATTCTTGGTGAAGGATGCTTGTGATCAGTTTATGCTCTAAACCAGGTAATCACTTCTGAATATGTGCTTGATGGGTAGTTATATGTGATACAAATAGGAGTCACAATGTTGATCTGACAATCTGTCAGATCTGTTACAATCGTCCAAGATTCAATGCATTAGAGATGCAGTTCATTGCTCTTTGGTGTAAAGTAGGTTCAGAGGGATTCAAAAGGTATCCTTTCCATGGGTCGAACAATCACAGACGATTAACACTTCTTTCAATAAACAAGTCAATTGCTTAAGATGGTGGGTTTTGAATAAGAATGCTTTGTTTATTTTATAAAGGTCAGTGCTAGTGAGGCATGTCTCCTATCGACCAATGTCATTGCTGGGTTTGCTCTTTTTTCTTCGTGCTGCTTGGAAAGCAATATAAATATTTTCTGGAAGGTATTGAATAGAACAAGGTTGTCGGGCAAAATACCAATATTCCTGTGCAAGCTGCTTTTAATTCCATGGTAAGTTTGTGTAAACTTTAAAAAAGAAAAGGAAATAAACAAAACTCTGCTTTTCTTTATTTTCCCACACACCGAATATGCTTACAAGGTACGCATTTATAGGACAACCCTATCACAGTTCTGCCACAAGTTAAGGTAATAGAACCATGATTTTAGGGATTACGTAACCAACTCATATCCTATCTTTTATTTTAGTTAATCTATTCAAACTTGATTGACATAAGCAATAAAATCCCATAATCATGGGAGATAATATCTCTCATAATCATGGGAGATAATATCTTCGACAGTTTGGATTGTTGCTTCATGTGTCTTGTACATTAGGTTAGATCCGACATATACATCTCTATTTTTTTGTTCAAAGACAGGCATTAGAATCCATGCTGAGGATAAAATCTTTAATTGAAGAAGAATCAGTAGCCAGGATTAGCTTTTGCTTTGTTTTTCTAGTGAGGGATCTTCTTATTTTATGTGCTGTTATAATTTATTGTTCTCCTATGGGATGATACTTATCTTTCCGTTGTTTTTTTTTTCTTTTATATTGTATCTTGTAATATTGAGATAGGAAAAAGGAAGTGCTGAAAGGGAAAGTTTCTTTTGCTTAGGTTTAGGCATTGAAAAGAAATCATCTTCCATAACTTTAGAAAATGTGGATGGGACATAAGGCTTGTTTCACCGCAAAGACTAACTTGGTTAACCTGAGTATCATTAATTTTCTCCTTCAGTGCAGCTAGAGCTTTAATATTTGGGGAAAAGAGGTAATGCATGCATCTTCATATAACAACCCTTCCTTTTTCCCTAAGTTTACTGCAAACCTAACAAGAAACTACTGGGGACATGCATAGTCAATTTGCTTCTTAGGCAGACATTAGAAAAAAGTATATTACTGGAAATTCATGATATTCGCATCTCTCCTACAGTCTTTCTAAGGTAGTAGCAACTTAAAGTGAAGAAGCATGTCCTGGCCCAATTGTTTTACGTTCCATGTGTGGATCATTTTTAAGTATATATAAGGCCATAGCTGAAAGTAATAAACCTAAAACTGTTTAGGCTATCAGTTCATGATCATGTTCAAGGTCATTGCTAATGTTTTGGTTTTCATCCCACATCTTTTGATCTGATAAAGATTGCGTTTATTGCCACTCATGAGCAATGATTTTTAATGTCTAGTTTTCTCCTTTTAATGCTTTGCTACTGTTCTTCAGAATGCTTTCAGTTTTGAGAAAAGGAATTGGATGAGTATTTGTCAAGATGAATTACCTGCTGGATCAAATCTTGTAAGTTGCGAAATAGGTGGCTTTCTGTGACTTTGTCTATGTTGTAGAGTTATATTTGAAGATCCTCACTATTCATCTTGAACAGATCATGGGGCTGAATCCTCCTTTTGGCGTCCATGCATCTCTGGCTAATACGTTCATTTCAAAAGCTCTGACATTCAGTCCAAAGCTCATGATTCTCATTGTTCCTAAAGAAACTAAAAGGTAAAATTTGTACTTAAAGAAGCTATAAGATAAACTTTGTACTTCAGAAATTCCAGAAAGTATGATTTACCTGCTCATTATTATTGTTATTATTTTCCTTCTGGCAACTACAGACTTGACAGGGGAAAGTTGCCATATGATTTGATTTGGGAAGATGACAAATTACTTTCTGGGAAGGTAAGAAAATTAGCAATTAGCATCTTCTCGCTCTCCCCTTCACTGCCTGCCAACCCCCAGATATTGATCTAATTTGAGGATGAAGTAAATCACTTACTCAAATAATTTTTTATCAGTCCTTTTATCTGCCTGGGTCAGTGGATGTGCTTGCTCAGCAAATGGAGCAGTGGAACGCGGAGACACCACCATTATATTTATGGAGTCGCCCTGATTGGACTGTCAAGCACAAAGCAATAGCTCGAGAGCATGGCCATATTAGCATGGAACTAGATGTTGGCCGTATCAGGGAAATCAATGTCGAACCTTCTGTTTCCAATTATCTAATGGAAGATAAGCATGACTGTTACCATGATTTTTCTAGTGTCATGAAAGGCTACAGTGACATTACCAGTATGCTGGATGATTTGCCTGATGAATTTGATGGGACTCAACCTAATCAGCTCAGGGACACTCGTGCTGAGATGCAGTTTGATCGCCAGCTGAAGAACAGATGTCCTGATGCTGAAGATCATAGTGTCGACATGGATTGGGAAATTGTGTAGGCTCTGTTAAAACTCCTCGCCTTGATTAGACAAATGGGTGTTCCAAGTGCAGTTTTCTGCTGTGTCCGCGAAAGTTCAAAAGCAAAGTTAACAATTACTCAATTCTACTGCTTCCAACTTGAATGAGCTTCAAAGCCTGTTAAAGTGTTGACAACTTCTATTTGCCTTGGAATGTTTCGGTCGGTAACTTTCTACCAAAATTGTATGACTGAAAAATGTATAATCCATTACCTTGGGTAAACTGTTCATCTTCGATGAATTATCTTGCGTTACTGAATGTGTTCTTTTTCCTATATTCTAGTTTCTTTTCTTTTTTGAACTTGTGACAAACAGTTTATGTGCAACCTGAGCGTCATAAACTAAAAGCAGGAACCCAAAATTCAGGAATCAGTACTTTTTCTCTCATTTTCTTAAGCGAACTCAAGAATGCATAAAGAAACCTAATCCTCGAGCAACCTTCAAAAGCCGGCCGGTAACATTTGAAGGCACCCGAGGGACTTATCTACCCATCCCTAAACCCCCCCAGTACCGATATGGGAAAGAAACCCCCACAGGGGCAAGCCCAGCAGGAATCAGTACTTAAGAAAGAATAATATTTTTTTTCCGTACAGTTAGTCTCATGCGTCATCTTCTCTTAAAGTTTTGTGAGGTCACGCTTTGCCTGTGGAGGGTCCTGGTATTGTCGCTTTTTTGTTTCTTTTTTTTTTGTGATTATTATTAATGTATAATACATTTTAGTTAGGAGCGTGGTAATTTTTTTATGGTCTGTTTTTTATTTTTAAATTGATTTTATTTTAGTGAGAATAGGATTTGATAAGGTTAATGATGCATCTATTTTAGCAATTTGAGATTACATTACAGCGATCAAATAAATCATTACTTTGTTGGATTAATGGTTGTAGGGCTATAAACATGTCGTGTTGTGTCATTTTCTTGTGCATGTCAAAATATATATAAACTCATAAATTCCACATTTAAATTTTATGTCATGGTCTTGTCATATTCTATTTGTTTGGTAATATGTCAGTATCGTGTCTTAACTCGTTTTGCTCATTTAATTTTGGATTATTTTTTATATACTGAAAATGTAGTAATTTTTTTCTACACTACTAGTCATAAATTAACTTTTTAAGTGAAAATTAGTAATGAAACACCACAAAATTTCGAGAACGTAGAGCATAAGCATATAAAAAGGAAACAAAGTGGATTAACAAGTAATAGTCCAAAACAATAAAATATTAAAATATTATAAAATAACAATCATTTTGTATTCCAAAAGCCATAGAGCAGACTAATCTTCATCAACCAAGAGAATGTAAATTGGTGAATGTCCCAATCTGCCAAGAGAATGTAAATTGATGAATGAAGTATCATACCATGACTGGTTAGTACCCAAGCTTTATCCTTTTAGCTAGCAAGTTAGTTTTGAGTCTTTTGAATTTTGACAGGTGGTAAATTTTGACAAATCTGCCATGTTTTTTACTAGAAATACTCCCATGATGCTTAGAGGGGAAATTAGTGAGGTGTTGGACAATATGAGGGAAGCTCATAGTGGTAAATATCTAGGTCTTCCGATGACCATTGGGAGAGCTAAAAACCAGGTTTTTGGATATTTGATGAGTAACATTAGTAGTAAACTTCAAGAATGGAAACAAAAGTTGCTTAGCCAAGGGGGTAAAGAGGTTTTGATCAAATCAGTCATTATGGCAATGCCTACATACATTATGTCCTGCTTTAAAATACCCAAAGGTTTGTGCAAAGCCATTAGTGCTAGAATCGCTAGGTACTGGTGGGGTGGTGGGGAATCTGAAAAAAAAAGTACATTGGATTAGGTGGAGTAAACTTTCAGAGGTCAAAGGGAAAGGGGGGATGGGTTTTAGAGACCTGGAAGCCTCCAATATGGCCCTGCTTGCAAAACAAATTTGGAGAATTGTTACCAATCCAAATTTGTTAGTAAGCAAAGTCCTGAAGACTAAGTATATGAAAGAGGATGACTGGTTGGGACAACAACCACCTAACAATGCTTCTTGGTGCTGGAAAAGCATGCATAAGGGGGGAGAACTACTTCAAAAGGGGCTATGGAAGAGAGTGGGAGATGGAAGGTCAGTGAAAATTTGGCATGATAGATGGATACCTGGCTTGGTTGATGGAAGAGTAACAACGGTTAAACCAATAGGATGTCAACTCGAGTTTGTCCATGAGCTAATAGAGGGAGGAAAGTGGAAGAATGATCTCCTGAAGCACTGGTTTAATATTGTTGATGTGGATCACATTACTAATATCCCCCTTAGTTTATATGATAGAAAAGACAGATTGTTTTGGAATTATAGCAAGTCTGGGATTTACACAGTGAAGACTGGATATGTTGTTGCAAAGGAGCAAAGTGAAATGACGAATCAAAGACTTGCATCTGATCCGGAAACCAGCTGGGAAATTAGAAAGCACATAGTATGGAAAAGATTGTGGAGCCTAAACGTTAAGATGAAACTAAAACATTTTTTATGGAGATGTCTGCAAAATGGAATGGCCACAAATAAAGCTCTCTACAAGAGATTTGGAATCAGTAACAAGATATGTCACTGTTGTGGAGAGGAAACGGAAACCATTGAGCACATTTTCTTCTTCTGCCCAAAAGCTAAAGTGATATGGAAGTTAGCTCCTGTAAGGTGGGAGGGCTTAGTTGCACTACAAGGTAACTTGTGGAGATGGTGGGAAGCTGTGATGCATTCAGCAAAGGAGACACAAGGAGCAGATAGAATCAGGCTTACGGTGAACCTCTTATGGCAAATCTGGAAAGCTAGAAACAAGTTAACATTCCAGAGTGAGTTAGTGGATGCAAAAGCAATAATAGACAAGGCACAGCAGGAATGGATCGAGTTTGAGGCAGCGTATGAATCAGACACGAGCAAATTCAGGTCTAGAAATGGAAAGACAGGTCCAGCAGCGATGGGAGCCTCTCAAGAAAGGAACAATGATGATCAACACGGACGCAGCAATTTCAGCTAAAATGGTCAGATCAGGATTGGGGATCATTGCAAGGAACTGGTGCGGGGCGATAGTGAAAGCGAAGGGAATTACTGAGAGGAGGAAAGGGGAAGCAGCCACAGAGGAAACTCTAGCAATCAGAGGTGCGCTGGAAATGGCTCAAGGTGCAGGATGGACAAACATAGAAGTCCAATCTGACTGCAAGTATGTTGTGAACCTCATCAATACAGACAATGTTCAGGAATGTAGACTCCAAACACTCCTGGATGACATTGATGTCCTGAAGAAAAGATTTGAAAGTTGCACTTTCTCTTTTGTTCCCAGAACTGCTAATAGTTGTAGCCATGAATTGGCTCAATTTGCAGTCAAGGCAACTAGAAGTTTTGAATGGGAAGGTACATTTCCAACTTGGCTTTCAGCTTTAGCTAGGAAAGATATGGGGGTAGTTACCTTTTTTTGTAATTAGCCCTTGTACTATCAAGTGTTAATATCTATAAAAATATTATTGTTTGTCAAAAAAAAAGAATTTTGACTTTGAAGCAGTTTATTTATTTCTTTTAAAGATATTTTGGCGCCAATACTCTCTTATTGCTTATTAGCCTTTAGGAGGGAAATAATATTTATCACGAAAAAATAAAACAAAAAAGAGAGAAGTAAACTATTTTTAGTCTTGATATTAAATTGGTAGGAATCCAAAAGAAATTTGGTAATTAAATATAAGATCGAATATTTATTTTTAATTTTTGAAGCCACTAACACAAAATTTTTGTGAAGTAAAATATGCTCTCAAGCTTCTGGGATCATTATTCTAATGCTAATGAAACTCATAACACAACATTATTGAAAACTATCAAGCTTGCTTTTCTTTTATTTTAAGATAACCTTCGAGTGATAACTAGAACCACAAAATGAGTCAAGTGGAGTAGAGTTTTGATCTAATCGAACCAAGTCTCAACTTAGTTTTATCAAGCTCAAAGTCGAGTTTGAGTTAAAAAAAATAATTATTTTATTTTTAAAAAATGAATAAAATAATAATTTTTCTTAATAAATAATAAAATATTAGGGATATATATGTAATTTTACTATTAAAATAAAAAATAAAAAATATAATTGAGTCAGCTTGTGAGCTAACAAGTTGACTATCTTTGAATTTGAATTCGAGTTTGAATTCGAGTTCGACTTAGTCAACTCAAGTTCGATTAATATCGAACTCGAGTCGAACTTTGACTCGAGCCGCTCATTTACTGCCCGAGTAATAACACCAAAAAAATTCAAAATAATTCATCAACAATATTATTCAAAGCAAGACAAAAACAACAAAATAACATAGGCAACTATATTTAATTAGTCTAATTGTCGTTGCAACAAATATTCATTTAGACACAAGATTAGTCAAACTATAATAAGCATGAATAACCATGACAAGCATAAGATGGCATGAAGTTTATGGAATCTTTTGTGAATAAATGGTCGAAATTCCCTAATCACTCATTTAGCTCAAAAGCCCGCATTCAAACAATTTCATCAACATTCAATTGCTTACTTAATCGTTAATGCCAGGCATTCTTGAATATCTTGCTAAGAATAAGATATTCAAAATGATAATGTATCGTTCTCAGTGACTCAAGAAGCTCCCAAACCAACAACTAAATGAGTGTCTCCGACAAGATAGAGCCACAGAGGTATGAAACTGCGACAATAAAGACTTAAAAACCTTCATTTTTATCACAAAAAAATAAAAGAGAAACAAAATCAGAGGCAGAAATCACTAATAAAACAGTTAAGAACCAAAAAAAAAAAAGAGCACCAATTAGTTTGAAGATGCATTATGTACAAAATATTTTGTTGTAATTCACTACACACATAACGTAATTATCTTCTTACCATATATATATATATATCATATTAAATAAGTATTAAGTAAATAATACAAAAAATATATACAATGATCTTCAATCAAAATGCAATAAAGAAGCTGAATAAGTCAATGCCAAGTCAATCAGATGTAGATGTGATATGAATTCTGCTGATGAAACGAAATTCGCATTAACAAGCCTCTGATCTTTGATGATTAACACAAGTTTGACAGTGAAATTTCTATATGGGCCCCTCAAATCCCCGTAGTTGCAAACGTTGACATGATCTTAACCCATAACCAATTGAACTATTGAACCCAAGGAATGGTAGGTAGGTGCCACAATCAAGGGTGATGTCTTAATTGATTAGCAAAATGAACACCAAGACATTTCTAAGTGTTCAAGGGATGCTCATAGAGTTAAGAGAGCGCTTCTGTCAAGAATATTTTCTGAAAAATATGTCATATGTTATTCATGAAAAGATTGCAACGATGTTTTTAATGTATCTTGACAAAACTCCTAACGAAACAGCTAGTTGGACCTTTTATCGGTCCATAAACCCTACTTAAGGGATGGATTCAAGATGCTAGTCCATGATGCAATAAGCTGGAAAATTCGGTCTTTAATCTCTTTCTTCCAAATGACTTTGAGTAGCCCCTGTAGTAAAGAAATAGTTCCATACTTTGAGACCTCATACTCGTATCAGTCCCTTCCTCTTGAAGGCGATTTGCCCTCAAATCATTGGTGCGTTTATAGGACAGCAATGTTGGAAATAGATGAATTGCTATGAGCCAAGTTGCATGCTGTTTGGACAACCCCTTCTTGTTCACGAACAGACACTTTCCAAGTCATCAACCATCTCATATAATGCTTGTTAAAGTTCCATTTTGCACTCCTAAGCTCTCGAATCTACCTTTCTACATGGTTTGTCAAATCTAGACCTACACAGGAAATCACACAATAAGTATCTATAGGTATAAAACCACTCAAATAGCAATGCTCCAATGGACTAGCAAAGTCCCAAATCTAGTTGTTCAAAATTGTAAAATTAATCATAGGTTGTTGTTCGTCTGGCACATCTTGCATGGGTAGAGCTAGACAGAGATGGACAATTTTAATTCCTATAAATGAAATAGCAAAATCAGTTTTTCAAGAACCAGAAAATTGACAAAGAAAGAATGGAACATCATCATCTAAATACTAAGTATAGAACAAGGTTTAAGTGTAGTTACTCCCTTGGAAACATCATTAGGCTTCTCAACAAGCAAATCAGCCCTAGGTAAGAAATTGAGCATTTGTTGATAACAAAGAGATATAACATTTAAGACACAAACTCCATGAAAACTCTTCAACTTTCCAATGAATGTAAGGATGGAACACGTTAAGATCATGGTAATAACACCTTGCTTAACCTGCACACAAGAAGAAACACTAAACAAAGAAAAGTTTAGATACTTAGTAAAATAATAAGCTCTCTTACTATCGTTAGTAAAACAATAAGCTCTCTTATTAACTCCTTTGGATTTTACAATCATGCCCTCATTCTTATGATCATTCAAATTCAACTCTTGTTCTTTCTCTTTCTCACTCAGCTCTTTTGAATGCTCACTCTCTTTTTCTTTCATGCTCTCCTCAAATTTTGCCTCACCCCTCATAGTCTCATTTTGCATCTCACACAATATCTCTCTAGCTAACTCTTGACTGGTAGCTAGTTTAGAACTTCAAGCACAGCTTGTTCTTGGTCAAAGTTTGGATGTATAACATTATTAATGTTATCCTTCTCAACCAATGGTACGACAAGGTCCTGAGATGATCCTTGAAGATTGCAGTCAACTAACTTCTTCATTTGCTGTTCTCATTAGGGGTGGGCAAAATTATCTGCTAACCCGAAAACTAGTCATATCCAATTAGAAAATTAGGATACCTGATTTGTATTATTTGATTGAGTCAAAAGAGGTTTGGATACCCGTTTAGATGCGGTGCGAGTTAGGGTCACATAATTAAAAATCCGCGGGCACCCTGTCCGCCTTGATATATACATTTTTATTTTTTTATTTTTATACATATACTCTAAAATAATATTTTTAGAGTTAAGTAAGAAATTTCATTGAACAAATTGCATTACAAATATGAGAGACTATAGTTTATTAATAAGATTCATTTGTGGAGGTCGTGATCTTTTATTTTATAGAAAAGAATTTAATTAATGTGGAACATATAGTTAAAAAAATATGCTACTTATTGCAAACTTTTTATTGATTTTGAATTCTTTTAATTTTTTTCTTTTTCTTGTATTCTCTTTGCATGTTTGTTTCTTGATGGGAGATTTTTTTGAGAAAAAATCTTTATTAAATCTTAGATGAATGTGTAAAATATAAAATTAAATTAGTATAAAATAATTTTTTTAAAAAAATTAAATGATAAGTGGAGTGGGACGGATGCCAGTTGATCTGACCCTATATTAACGGGTATCTTATAATCGAGTACCGACTAATATACGAGGTGGGTAAGGGTCAAAAAATAACTGACCTGCTAGGTGTTGGTCAGGTCAGCCAAATGGTGGACTGGACAGGTACCCAACCGGTACCCACCCCTAGTTGTTGTAGAAGATTTGCTAAGTCTCCCATACTTGATCAAATCCATCTTCAACTACATGCTTAGATTTGGAAGTTGTCAAATGAACCTCCTCCTTTCTTCTTGAATATGTTGACTTTGAAGAAGTAGATTGTAAGGAACCCTATCTCTTGGCATTCC
Source organism: Coffea arabica (assembly GCF_036785885.1). Taxonomy (NCBI): domain Eukaryota; kingdom Viridiplantae; phylum Streptophyta; class Magnoliopsida; order Gentianales; family Rubiaceae; genus Coffea; species Coffea arabica. The sequence goes on along the minus strand of NC_092318.1, from coordinate 33,902,352 downwards.
TTTTCTCTCAAAAATTTCATCTAAAATCTGATCAAATTCTTCCTTCATTGCATCTAAAACTTCATCTAATCTCTTCCAATCTTGGTTAGACATCTTAGAGTGAAACCTGCAAAAAGGAGGAAGTGACAAAAATTTGTCCTCACTTCACTCTCTCACATGTATGCGCTCAACACTCGTGTATCACATCGATGTTTAGAGCACTCTAGTAGTCTCACCACAACTTTCTCAAGGCCGTTGTCACCTCCCTTGAATAAATTAGAAGTTCTTTCAAGTGTTCAAGTTAACTCATCAACCAAAGAGCATGTATAATGACCCAAATAGGTGACACGATTCTGTGTAATGGTATCGAACCAAAGGGTAGTTGACTCCAGTAGATTAATGGCGAAGTAATGGAACAGTAACCAAAACTAAGAGCTAATAACTGAGCTCAAAGACTAATATTTCATTAAGTAACAAATTTAGATACAGAGAGGATGGTTACAGTGAAGAAGATGGTCAAAAAGACGGGAAAACTTGAGGAAAAAAGAAAGTAAAGAATGAGAGAAAATCTCCCAAATTCTGCACTAAATTCTGAATATTCTCTCTGCTAACAACATCAAATCTCCTATATAAAGCTACTGACTAGTACCTAACTACCTAATGCTACAATCGTATCCAGACACGTGGCTTGTTGGTGTCAGAGGTTGTTACAGGATCACCATTGGTGTAGTCACGTTCTTTGAGCTGATTTTCCAGTGAAAGCATGATTTCACTCCACGCTTCCTGCAGCTTCCTCTTCACTTCATTCCACGCCTCTTCTACTGAGACCACACCTTCTCATTTCCTTTAGCTTATGCTCAACTTCATGACAATTGCCCCTCCTTTAAACAATCTTGAACTCAAGATTCAAACTCAGGAAACTCCGTTTCAATTCGTTCAGTATCTTCCCACGTAGCTTCAGCTGGTGTAGTGCCCCACCAGTGAATGAGCCATTGTATAGCTACAACATTCTTCCTTTTGACAATTCTGCGATCTAGTATAGACACTAGTTCCAGCCTCGGATGTCCCTTTTCGTCTACGTTTGGTAGTTGGAACACAGGAGTTGCACTCTTTCCCATCTTCCTCTTCAACAAAGATACATGGAATACAGGATGTATCTTAGATCCTTCAGGTAGCTTAAGCATGTACGCCACCTTCCCTACCTTGTAGATCACCTGATAAGGTCCAAAATACTTGATGGATAACTTGGTATTTCCTCTTAGGTCCACAGTAGTTTGCCTGTGAGGTTGCAACCTCAAGTATACCCAATCTCCTACACTGAAGGTTCTCTCACTCCTCTGGTCAGCATATAACTTCATTTTGTTCTGAGCTTCCTGGAGATTCTTTTTAAACAACTCGTCCAGTTTTTGCCTGTCCTTCAAATGGTCTTCCACAGTGGCTATCTTGGAGTGAGTCTAGGGTCCAAGTGCCAATTGGGGAGGGGGTATTCCATATAAAGCTTCAAATAGACTCATGTGAATGGTAGTGTGATAGGTGATGTTGTACCACCATTCAGCAAGGGAGAGCCAAGCATTCCACCTCTTAGGTTCTAAGTAAGTCATACACCTCAAGTACATATCCAACACATGATTCACCGTCTCAGATTGGCCATCTGTTTAAGGGTGGTATGTAGTGCTTAAGTTCAGTTCAGATCCCAGCAGAGTGAACAGTTCAATCCAGAACTGGCTAGTGAATACCTTATCCTTGTCAGGGAGCATGCTGAGAGGTACTCCATGCAGCTTGCAGACCTGGTCTAAGAATATTCTAGCCATTGATGGTACATCAAAGGGGTGTGACAAGTTGACAAAGTGAGCTGACTTGGTGAATCTGTCCACCATTACCATAATAGTGTCATTCTTCTCAGACATAGGCAGACACTCAATAAAGTCCATTGTGACATGACTCCAAGAATATTATGGGATAGGAAGTGGCTGCAGGAGCCCTGGATAGGCTGTGCATTCATTCTTACACTTCTTACAAGCATCACACTGCAGTATAGTATTCTTGATATCCTTATACGTACCTGACTAGTAAAACAGTTGCTTGGCTCTAAGATAGCTGGCTTGCACTCCTGAGTGTCCTCCCAGCTGTAACTCACGTAATATAGCAATAATCTTTCCTCTTACTTCTCCTGTTGTACCAATTACTATCCTCCCCTTGTATCTGAGCACTCCATCCTAATAAAAGTAATCTGGTAGACTACCAGGTACGAGTAGCAGCTACCTAATAAGGTCCTGCACCTCTTCATCTCCCTGATAGCTCCTTATGACCTCCTTCATCCATTCTAGAATAACACAAACCAATTCAGCATAGTCTCCCTTCTCCCTGTTGGCTCTTTTGGATAGTGCATTTGCAGCCCCATTCTCTCTTCCTTTCTTGTGCTGAATTTCATAACTCAGTCCTAGCAATTTGATGAACCATTTCTACTGAAGTGTAGTGGTGACCCTTTGGTCTAGCAAGTACTTCAAACTCTGGTGAGCAGTCTTAATGATGAAGTGGTTCTCTTCCAGGTAGGGTCTCCATTTGGTGACAGCAGTCACTAAGGCCAGCAATTCTTTCTCATAAATAGACATCCCCAAATTTTGGGGTCCCAAGCTCTGGTTTAGGAAGGTTATAGGTCTCTTGTCTTGCATTAGCACTACTCCAATACCTCCATAGCAAGAATCAATTTCAATCTCAAAAGACTTAGTAAAGTCAGGTAAGGCCAACACAGGGGTGCTGCACATTGCCAACTTAAGCTTCTGAATAGCCTCATTTGCTTCTGCATTCTAGTGGAACAAACCCTTCCTTCTTCAGCAACATGGTAAGGGGTTTTGCAGTAGTCCCATATCCCTTCAAAAACTTCATGTAATGCCTTGTTAACCCAAGGAATCCTTTTAGTTCCTTAATAGAAACTAGTTTGGACTAGTTCACCATGCTCTCCACTTTCTTAGGGTCTGCCATCACCCCTTTTTCAGAGATAATGTGGCCAAGATACGCTACCTCTGTTTGTGCAAATGAACATTTACTTCTTTTGGCATACAAGTAGTGCTCCTTCAGTTTATTCAGCACTTCTGCTACCTGCTTAAAGTGATCTACCACGGTGGGACTGTAAATCAATATGTCATCAAAGAAAACTAGGACATATTTCCTCAACTGCTCCCTAAAAATATGATTTATGAGGCTCTGGAAGGTAGCTGGTGCATTGGTTAGGCCAAAGGGCATAACCTTGAACTCATATAGCCCTTGGTGAGTCCTAAAAGCTGTCTTGTGTCTGTCTTCCACCTTAACTCTGATCTGATGGTAACCAGCACTCAGGTCAATCTTTGTAAAGAATTTAGAGCCATGTAGTTCATCAATTAGTTCATCTATTAGTGGCACAGGAGATTTGTCTTTCAGGGTGAGCTCATTGAGCTGCCTATAGTCCACACAAAACATTCAGCTTCCATCCTTCTTCTTAACTAGCAATACTGGGGATGCAAAAGGGCTGTTGCGAGGCTGTGTGATTCCCATTTGCAACATCTCTTTCACCAACCTCTCTATCTCTGATTTTTGCACGTAGGGGCATATGTATGGTCTGATCTAGAATGGGGCTGCTCCTTTCTTCAATAGAATGCTGTGATCATGGCTCCTAACTAGAGGCATGCCCTGTAGTTCAGCAAAAACTCCGTCAAATTTTCCTAGCAACTCCTTCATCCCTGTTGGTATCAAATTCAAGATCTCCACTCCTCTCCTCTATTACATACAACCAGGCAGTGATCCTATATGCCTGTTTCCACTGGCTGCCTCCCCTTAAGAAACTTCATGGAGAGTTGTTTGAAATCAAATTCAATAGCGCTATACCTGGCCAGCCAATCTACTCCTAGCACCATGTCACAGCTCCCCAATTTTAATATATTGAATTGATGTTGGAAATCATATCATTGTACCTCCCACCGCAAAGTTCCTTATAGCTATCTAGATTCTAATTTTTCTCCATTGGTGACATTGACAGTCAAGGGTGTCCCAATGGCCTATAATTGTAAAGTTTCTACTAACCTTACATCAACAAAATAGTGAGTACTACCGCTGTCCACAAGTATTGTTACCTCTCTTCCTGCTAGCGTTCGGACCCGACCCGGCCAATGCATGGATAGAAACCTCAATGTTCTCATTGCTCAACTCACCCTCAGGACAGTCATAGAATTCTTCTGTATTAGCCCCTTGTCCCTCTTGTGTCTCACCTATACCTACAAATTTATCCACCAAGATGTAGTGCATGTGAGCTTGTTTGCAAACATGCCGCAAGGTATATGGCTCAGCATATTTGAAACAGAACCTTTTTTCTCTCCTATAGCTAAGTTCAGAGGGAGTGATCTTTTTGAAGTGATCTACTATATGTGCTCCTGTCCTATTCTTACTAAGAGTGAGTTCTGGCTTCCTATATTAGGAGTTAGGCCACCTCATTTTTGTTTGTGGAGGGAAGTTCTATTTGTTAACAATTGGGGTAGTAGGTGAAGAAGGGTGTTTCTGTATCATTTTTTCTTCGGTTCTCCTAATGGCCTCCAGATTTTTCTACTATCGTTTAGCAGCAACAATGGTATCTGCTAGGGTAAGAAGTTTTGTCATCCTAACCATATTCACTATTTCATTCTTCAAGCCACTAAGAAAACATGATTTGTAATAAAAATCAGGTTGTCTAGGAAGGGATATCATTACCATGGATTTTAGCTGTTCAAACCTCTCTAGGTACTCAGCTACACTTCCAGTGTGCATCAGTTTGTTGAACTCTTCTGGGCTTCCTCTGGATCTCCTTGCCAAAATCTTTCACATGCTACCACTGCAACTTCCTTCCATGGAACCACCCCTCTTTCATGGTACATTCCATGGAACCAAATATTTGCCTTCTCCTTAAAATGGAGTTGAGCAATGTCTGATTTCATTCCCTTCTCTATCCCATGGATCTGGAAGTACTTGTTTGCTCTCCTGACCCACTCTTTGGGGTTATCTCCATCGAACATAGGGAAGTCCATCTTTGGTAGTCTAGCTCCCCATTTCCCTTCTATCTTTTTAACCTTGCCCGTGATCATGTCCATCTTCTGATCATTTCCAGGACTACTGCCTTCTACCTCGTTCCATTTGTCATTCAGCTTGGCCATAATTTGTGCCATCATATTCATCATTCCTTCATATTTTTGGTCCAGATTCCTAATGGCCCTCTCAGTACTTTCCTGTCTATGTTCCATGGCCTTCACTGCTTGCTCTAATCCATTATTCTTATTGGTGAAAGTTCTCATAGCACTTCCCAAATCAGTAAGATCCTTCTTGATTTCTTCTTGTGATTTAGTTATCCCAATGGCTCGTAGGTGGCTCTGATACCACTGTAATGGTATCGAACCAAAAGATGGTTGACTCCAGTAGATTAATGGCGATGTAATGGAACAGTAACTGAAACTAAGAGCTAATAATTGAGCTCAAACACTAATATTTCATTAAGTAACAAATTCAGATACAGAGAGAATGGTTACAGTGAAGAAGATGATCAGAAAGGCAGGAAAACTTGAGGAAAAAGGAAAGTAAAGAATGAGAAAAAATCTCTCAAATTCTAAACTGAAATCTGAATATTCTCTTTGCTAATGACATCAAATCTCCTACATAAAGCTACTAACTAATAACTAGCTCCCTAATGCTGCAATCGTATTCGAACACATGGCTTGCTGGTGTCAGAGGTTGTTACAGAACCACCATTGATGATGCAGTCACGTTCTTTGAGCTGATTTTCCAGTAAAAGCGTGATTTCACTCCACACTTCCTGCAGTTTCCTCTTCACTTCATTCCATGCCTCTTCTACCGAGACCACGACTTCTCATTTCCTTTAGCTTTAGCTTCATGACATTCTGGAATTTTTGAGGGAGAAAACTTGACTTTTTGGAACAAGAATAAATATGAAAATCTACTAGAATTAAGCTGGAGATAACAACTTAATAGCTAGTAAAAAATGACTCCGTAGACTAGTTCAAAAGGCAACACCAAAATCTAGAAATTTGACACTCGACAAATAGGAATTTTGATGATGTGTTTAAGGTTGGAAACTACTGGAGTTTATGGTTAGAAACTACTAGAATTAAACTAAAAATATTGACACAAAAACTGCTAGGAATCCAACTCTAGAACAGTTTGACAGGATGCTACCCGATTATAACGACAGATGTGATCTGGAAAATTTATTTGGACTAAATATCTGAGAACAAATCTAGAACTACCTACTTTTCCCAAAGAAACAAGGATTTCAAGGCTGGTTCACAAGTTTTCCCAAAGGAAATTGGATAATAGCTGGCGGTTAAGCTTTTCAAGGAATCCGAATAGGAATTGGATTAGAAACTACAGCTATTTTCTTGTCGTAATTGTTCAGTTGATACAAGAACTCCACAAACACAAATAAGCCTCAATTCTGGATATTTTATGGATCAAATTCGTGGCTGCAACAATTTTTTTTATACAACAACCAAAACGTCAAGATGGATACTAGGTCTTTGGCAGCTGGAAATTTGCAGCTTTGATTTGGACAAGAATCGATTCCCAAGAGCCCAGCTAAACTTCTAGATTCTCTCAAGAATTCAAGGTATTTTCAGAATTCAAGAAAGAAGAAAGTTTTGAAGATGTATCCCCCAATAGCCCAAAGATTCCTTGGGTTTCAACAAGACAGATTTAGGTTTTCTTCGCACAACTTCAAGAATATCACTCACGACTTCAAGAATTCAAGATTGACTCTTTTAACAATCAAGAACTTCAAGAAACTCATGTTTTGATTTCAGATTCCAAGAATTTTTACAAGGTCAGTCTGCTTTTCCCATTTTGTACCTCGAACAAGAAGGGCCCTAGAAGACAACTTTAGGTTTCTTCAAGAAAACTATGAGAACAACTCAAAAACCCTAACTAGATATGAACAGATTTTTTTTCTTTTACTCAAAAATTTAACTAAATTATGAAACAACAATAACACCAGATTTTGGAAACAAGTATTGAAGGCAATAAAAAAGAACAAAGTCAGACAGCGACTAGAAAAAAATGAACCCTAATTTTGTTTGGGACAAAGAAACCCTAGTGGCTGCAAATTTTTTTTTGTTGATGTCATGAAGTCAATTGAAGGCGTGAAGATAGAAGGAAGGAAGGCGTGAGAACAGGAAGAAAAAACAAGCAAAAGCGTGATTCCAAAAACCATACTTTTGCTGGGAATTAGTTCTGCAACAAAAGCGCAAGAAGACAACCGAAACTCAGCAACAAACTTTCAAATAGTTGTAATAGACCCTCAGCCACTTGGCCATGTGGGCGAGTGTAATTGGAAGTTTTGGAAATTAGTTATTAGCTAATAGTTATATAAGGTGTCGGATGAATGTAATAGGGAGGAACAATTTTGGTGTAATTTCAACAGAATTGAGCTGAACCTCATTCTGTTTCCCTTTTCCCCCAAATTCCTTTATTTCTGTTCATCTTCTTAATTTTCTCGCCCTTTTCTGTAATTCTTCATTCATTAATAAAAGCAACTTCTGAGTTATCTTCCTCAGCTTACCTTGTTGTTTAGTTGATTATTGTCAAGTTACGATTATCAATTTCTATTGTCAAGTTTACATTTCTATTTAGCTCAGTCTAGTACCATTACAGTGGTATCAGAGCCAGCTACGAGCCATTGGGATGACTAAAACATAGGAAGAGATGATGAGGAAGGACCTGACTGAGCTAGGGAGTGTCATGAGGACATTCGCCAACAAGAATGATGGACTGGAGCAAGCTATGAGAGACATGGAACACAGGCAGGAGAGTAGTGAGAAAATCATAAAAAACTTGGATCAGAAGTATGAGAGCGTGATGAATATGATTGCTCAGATGATGGCCAAATTGACTGATAAGGAAAGAGTGGATGAGGGAAGTAGCTCTGGAGGGCATCAGAAGCTGGAATTGGTCAACAGGAAATCTGAGAAAACAGAAGGGAAGGGAGGAAATTAGGCTGCCAAAACTTGACTTCCCTGTGTTTAATGGAGATAATCCCAGGAAATGGGTCAGGAGAGCCAACAAGTACTTCCAAATCCAAGGGGTAGAAGAAGAACTGAAGTCTGATCTGGCTCAACTACACCTCAGAGGGAAAGCAGACATATGGTTCCATGGGATGTATCACGGGAGAGATATAGTTCCCTGGGAGGAGTTGTCTATGGTAGTGTGTGAGAGATTTGGAGAGGGAACACCAGAAGAGACCATAGAGGAGTTTAACAAGCTGACACAGACTGGGAGTGTGGCTGATGACTTGGAGAAATTTGAACTGCTGAAATCCCTGGTAATGCCGTTCCTACCTAACCAACCTGATTCTTATTACAAATCTTGTTTTCTAAGTGGCTTGAAGAGTGAAATTGTAAACATGGTGAGAATGGCTAGACCTCGCACTTTAGTAGATACCACAGAGGCTGCTAAACTACAAGAGAAGGACTGGGAGGTTATGAGGAGGACACAAAGGATAATACCTCAGAAATTCCCACTCAACTCTAATTCCATGGGGAATAATAGGCCAAATCTACAACACATATGAGGCACAAGTCGCCTAATGATGACTCTAAGGGACCTAGGAGCAATGACAATAAAGGACACAGGATGAGAGGTACAACAGCAGACCAATTCAGGAAGATTTCTCCCTCAGAATTTAACTACAGGAGGGAGAGGGGGTTATGTTACAAATGTGCAAAACCATACACTCTAGGCCACATCTGCAAGCAAACACAGATTCAGTATATCTTGGAGGATAAGCAATCTGAGCTGGTTAAGGTCACTAGTGGGGTAGTGGATGAAGGAGAGGAGTTTTGTGACTGTATTGAAGGAGGAGTCAGTAATGAGAGGATAGAGGTATCAATTCACACCTTGGCTGGAGGAAATGGACATAGCACTTTCAAACTGAAGGGGACACTTGAGGGAAGAGAGCTCCTAATATTGGTGGATAGTGGTAGCACACATTGTTTTCTGGATGAAAGACTGGCTTCTCATCTACGACTACAGGTATCAGGAACACCCCTGACAGTTAGAGTAGCTAATGGGGAAAGGCTGGAGTACAGGCAACTCAGCAGACCCTTGGAATGGAAGGTTCAGGGGTATGAGTTTCAACACAACTTCAACACTCTGAAGTTAGGGAGCTGTGATATGGTACTAGGAGTGGACTAGCTGGCCAGATACAGCCCCATCGAGTTTGATTTCAACAAACTGAGCATGAAATTCTGCAAAGGAAAGGAGATGGTGGAATTGAAAGGTGAACCTAGTGATCTAAAACTGATAGCCATTAAAGGGGGCAAGTTGGCCAAGTGGAGAAGAAAAAAGAGTATAGAGTTACTGCATACCTCACTATAGTAGAAGAGGAGCAGGAAGGACAGGAATAGATCCCAATAGGCTTGAAAGAGATTTTGAACCAGTTCAAGGATGCCTTTGCTGAACCTCAGGGTCTGCCTCTCCCTAGGAGTCATAACCATGGAATACCACTAAAGAAGGGAGCCAAACCATTTCAGATCAGACCCTACAGATGCCTCTATGTGCAGAAATCAGAAATAGAGAGGCTGGTAAGGGAGATGATATAGATGGGGATTATACAACCTAGTAACAGCTCGTTTGCCTCTCCTATGCTGTTAGTCAAAAAGAAGGATGGGAGTTAGAGGTTCTGTGTAGACTACAGGCAACTCAATGAGCTCACAGTGAAGGATAAGTTCCCAATGCCTCTGATTGATGAACTGATTCATGAGTTGCATGGATCTAAGTACTTTACTAAAATTGATCTTAGGGCAAGATACCATCAGATCAAGGTCAAAGTAGAGGACAGGCACAAGACTGCATTCAGCACTCATCAGGGACTGTATGAATTTAAGGTGATGCCATTCGGGCTGACTAATGCTCCTGATACATTCCAGAGCTTAATGAACTAGGTTTTCAAGGGGCAACTGAGGAAGTATGTTATAGTGTTCTTCGATGACATCTTGGTGTACAACCCTACACTAGAGGCCCATCTTCAACATGTGACAGAAGTGCTAGAACTGCTGAAGCAGCACCAGCTATATGCCAAGTAGAGTAAATGCTATTTTGCACAGACTCAAATTGAGTACCTAGGCCACATAATCTCTGCTGAAGGAGCGCAGGCAGATCCTAAGAAGATTGAAGGAATGGTGAACTGGCCAAGACCCGAAAATGTGAAGCAGCTAAAGGGATTTGTAGGATTGACAGGGTACTACAGGAAATTTGTAAGAGGATATGGATCTATTGCCAAACCTCTGACATCATTACTGAAGAAAGGGGGATTCCAATGTACTGAGGAGACTGAGGGGGCATTTCAGAGACTCAAGATGGCTATGTGCAGCACACCTGTGCTAGCCTTGCCAGACTTTGATAAGCCTTTCATCATAGAAACCGATGCCTGCTATGGAGGGATAGGAGCTATGCTTATGCAGGAAAGGAGGCCTATTGCTTACCTAAGTCAGAGTTTAGGGACAAAGAATCTGGGGCTATCCATTTATGAAAAGGAGCTGTTGGCATTAGTTACTGCAGTCACCAAATGGAGGCATTACTTGGAGGGCTATCATTTCATAATCAGAACAGATCACCAGAGCCTCAAATATCTATTAGAACAAAAAGTCACCAATCCACTCTAACAGAAGTGGCTCACTAAGCTGTTGGGGTTAAGTTATGAAATTCAATACAAGAGGGGTAGGAAGAATGTTGTTGTAGATGCACTGTCCTGGAGAACCAGCAAGGAAGAAGGGGATTTTACAGAAATGACCTGTGTCATCCCTGAGTAGGTAAAGGAGGTGGTGGAGAGTTACCAAAGGGATGAAGAAGTTCAGGAGATGATCAAGGGTCTGATCCTTACACCAAACTCCCTACAGGACTACTCTTACCAGGATGGGATAGTCAGATACAAAGGGAGAGTGGTGGTGGGAAAAGGAGGAGAGATTAGAAGAAAAATCATCACTGCCATTCATGACTCACAACTAGGAGGTCACTCGGGAGTACAAGCCAGTTACTTGAGGGCCAAGCAGCTTTTTCACTGGCCAGGGATGTACAAGGAAGTCAAGGATACAGTACTGCAATGTGATACTTGTAGGAGGTGCAAGGATGAGCATGTTGCTTATCCTGGACTCCTGCAACCATTACCCACACCTTAGTACTCCTGGAGCCATGTCACCATAGACTTCATTGAGAGGTTGCCTACCTCAGAAAGGAGGGACACTATCATGGTGACAGTGGACAGATTCACTAAGTATGCTCACTTCATCAGCCTAACTCACCTCTTTGATGCTCCAACAGTGGTCAGAATCTTCCTGGATCAGGTTTGCAGACTACATAGAATGCCATTAAGCATGTTATTAGACAGAGACAAGGTATTTACCAGTCAATTTTGGACAGAACTATTCACACTGATGGGGACTGAGCTATGCCTAAGCATTGCATACTACCCTCAGACTGATGGTCAATCTAAGAGGGTGAATCAGGTACTTGAAATGTATCTGTAGACACCAAATTTCTGTCGATTTTAAATGTTTTCTCAAGATTTTCTATTTAATGAATTATTTATTTTCTAGCATTTTAATGTGCATTTTTCTCATTTTTGCAGGTTTGTTAAAAAAAAAAAGACAAAACAACAACAAAAATAAAATCAAAAAAAAAAATCCAGTCAAAATCAAATTATTACTAAACTTACACATTTTCATCATTTTTCCCACAAAATACACTTAACCCATTCCTACACTCAACTTTCTTGTCATTTGGTAAAAAATAATCATTTTGACCAAACACACACACAAGCTCCTCTTTTTCTCTCACAATATTGACTCTCTGGTCTCGGAGACGATAAAAAAAAAAAGGCACTCTAGCTCGGAGACAACTCTCGGCACTCGGCTCTCTCTCAATAGACCACACACAAAACACTCCACTCTTTCTCCCTCTCAATATACATCCCTCGGCCCTTTCTTTGACTCACACCAGAAAACACACAAGAACAAAGCTCCCCATTTTGGCCTTCCTTAAGTTCTCAACGGAGAGAAAAGGCTAGACGAAAGAAACTTTGGGAGCCAGGGAGATTCGCTCAAGGTGTGGAAATTGCATCAAACATTTTGGTCAAGAAACTACCACCTACATTGAGGTATTTTCTAGTTTTCCTTCTACCATATTACAATCCATGTTTCAGTGTCTAATTTCTCTTGCTTTTGCTGTTTTTTTTATTATTGTTGTGGTTGTATATTAATTTCTCTTGTTTGCTGGGTTTTATTGTTGTTGTTGCATTGCTGAAATTTGGGAAATGGCATGAACTAGATGAAGGAAAAGGAAATGTTTCTCATGCATGCATATTAACCGTTTGAAAAAATGCCAAAATGACAAACGAATTAAAAAGCTTAACATTGTACATGTTTTCTTGTCAAATAGGTGACCGTTTGCTAGTGTAAGTCTGAAAAGGTGTGGTTATTCAAAAAAATTTTTAAGTTTTGAGTGTTAAAAGTTTTGAAGGATTTTTGTTATTTTTGGACTGTTTTGGTTTAATTTTATCATATCTGTTGTTACTTTTATTGATTTTAGTTGATATTTAGGTTGTAAAAATTACAAGGAGTGTTGTAGTATAGGTTTTATATATTTTTTTGGTGAAGATTTGGGTGTTAAAAAAAATAATAATAAAAACTGGACTGTATTTTGACATTTTGGCCACTTTCGGATCATCTTTTGTAAAAACTAAATTCGAAAATGGAATTTACGCGAAAAATCGAGTGAGGGGATGTATTTTGGTGAAATTTGGTAACAGGAGAGGTTGCCGACGACCGCCGGCGACGGCGGTCCGGCGGCGGCAGCTGCCATGGCCGATAGCTGAAGAAGCTTCAGCTGGCCAGGCAAGAAGAAGAAGAAACGGACGGTGAAGAAAAAAAAGAAAAGAAAAAAAATGGTTTGAGCTATTGTTTTTATTTTCGGGTGGGCTTGTGGTTCTTTTTAGTTGGGTTTTGGTTTATTTCTTTTGGGTTTTGGTTGGGTTAGGAGGTCAGAGCCCATACTTTTTTTTATTGGGCTTAAGTAATAAAATGACGGGCTGGCCTGTGTATTTTAGCCTGGACTTCGATTGGGCCAGATGGCCGTGGCCCAAAGAAAAATAGAGAATGGCTCGGTGGCCTGTTTTCTTAAGAAGATCTCCTAGTGAAATTTGCACTTTAACCCCTGATCTTTGGAATAGTTTCACTTCGGCCCAGAACATTTTAAATTTCTTTCACTTTGGTCCTTAAATTAATTTCATTTTGATCCTTGAATTTTTATCTTTCATTTAATTTTGACCCCTAAACTTTGGAAAAATATAATTTTTATCCCCAAAAGTTTTTCAATTTTTGCAATTCAGTTCCTAGTGAATTTTGACTCTCTTTATTGTGATTGTTTCTTTTCTTTAATAGCTAATTATGTTACTTTTGAGTATGTTTAACTTGTAATTCTTAGATATTCTTAAATTTTTTTACGTTTGACATATTAAGGTGAATTTTCATTATTATTATTACTTTTTCAATTAAATTGGTGTCATGATTCTTTTGTTTATTTTGAGTATAAATAGGGCAATTTGACTCCGTTTAGTCACCACTTCAAAAGGGAGGTACTCCATTATTATTATTTCAATGTCAATTACGTGCTCTTATGTGCTCCTACGTGTTCTTATGTGTTTATATATTTTTATATGCTTTGTTTATTTGATTTGAATGTTCGTTTAAATTTTCTTATATTTGTTTAGTTAATTTTATAACTATTTGAAAGGCATTTAAATACCTCAAAAAAATGTAATAGATAGGATAATTAGATTTGTTTTATTTTATTTCCCCTTTTAGATTGTAGTTAGGCGCTCCCCGATTTAATAGATAGGTTGTGTGCTTATGTGGCTTATGTGTTACGTGCCTTACCCGCTTTCCTTAGGATTTTTGCATCTAGATATTATGCTTATGTGTTACGAGCTACGTGCTCTTACGTATTTATTTGTTTTAATTTATGCTTTATTTGTTTCACTATGAATTGTTAATGCATGACGTCACCACACTAGTCCAACGCTAGTTGTGGCTTCTCCCTCCGCTTACTTGCTAGTCCAACGCTAGTAAGGATTTTTAGAGATGGGCTAGTCCAACGCTAGACCCTTTTAGGTCGTCTTGCGCTAGATTCATCTTTGTGTGTTATTCACTACATTTTCATACATATTTTCATTTTTAGGATCTTTTCTCATTTGTATGATATTTCCTATTATATTATCCCCTATCCTCTATATGTGTTAATCATATCACTTAGAATCGCATTTCATTTAAGAAATTGTATGATAAGTAGGTCCATTTGCTTGTTCATATTAGGGGAATTATTTTTTAAACATGAAAAATGGGTGATTATAACTTTTTAGTTTAAATACCCCATTAATCCCTATATAAGAAAATTATGTCACGAGTTTTTGCCTCCCGTACCCTTTATGTTGCATTCCCTTTTTCTTTGATCACTTATATCTATGTATATAATTTAATTTCTTTTTCTTTACTTTACGTTTCTTTTTCATCATTTGCACACTCGTGACCCTTTCAAGGAAGTATTTTTGGCCTTCGCAATTAATGCGATTGGTTCAATTAAACCCTTGAATGAACATTTTGTCCCTTCGATATTTTTATAAATTTAGATTTGCATCCATGTAGGAAACATCCAAACATGATAAAATTAAGGGTTAGATTAGGAAAATTTTGACTAAACCTCGCAACTAGCTTAGACTAGGTTGAAAGGGTGCCTTAGGTTTAAGATAATTGAACCTTTGCCTTCCCTTTCTCCAACCGTGACTCCCGAACTCGTTTTCTCTGTTTTCAAAGACCTGGATTTGTCGAAAAGGGTTTTATTTTTATTTTATTTAAAAACATTTTTTTTGGGTGACTTGGTACACCCAAACTCGATACCAAGTGGCGATTCCTATTTTTTTTAAAAACCCTTTTAGACTAAATTTTGGACCCAAATTGTCGCATTTTTTTTAAAATCCCATTCTAGATCCTTTTTCGCTTGTTTTAAAATAAAATCACATCCCTTGTAAACACATCTTTTATAAAACTCATTATATTTCATTTTTTCTATTGCGAAAAATGGGGCGCGACAACTTGGCGACTCCACTGGGGACGCTAGAGAGTCCAAGCACTTGGTTTAGTTGTCTTTTCTCTTCCTAACCCTTTTATTTATCATATTTGGATGTTCTAGGTTGTATTTTTCTTTTTAGGATATTTTGCATTTCACACACGCGACCGTCTCTTGATATCCGTGTATGCGATGATTTGTTATTTACTTCCATTTACTTATGTTTGTATACTTGTATCGCGCTTGCATCTTGGGTGGGGGGAATATCACCTTAGAACCTCCACACGTGTTTTAATTATAATCTCTCCCCTCAAAAGGAAGCACATCATACGTGCATGCATTGCTTTTTACCCTATTTTTATTTTTTTGTGGGCGCCATCCCACATTTCCTTGTAGGATTAGAATCGATTTCCTTAGGTATGCGGATGGTATGCGCTGCGCCCATAGCGGTACCTAAGGGATCACTCAAACCACCGACCGAAGGCCTTGGGATTGATGACCCTCCGCCCTTTTGTCTGAAGGCTTGGGAGCCTGAACTTTATCGAGTCTAGATGTATTAGTAAGCCAAACCTCATGCATCCATGATAGAAATTGCCCAGGTTAGAGTCAACCTATCCGATTAGGAACACTAGGCACGAGAGGAGGGATTACACTCCTCTTTCTTTAATTGCCTTTTATTTTTCATATTATTCTTGTTTACTCCAATGTGTTATGTGTTATATATCAATTGAACTAACTTCTCTTTGTTTTCTCCTTTTCTGCATACACAAACCTTAGAAATAAGAGTCCTAACATGGTATTCGTTTAGGATAAGACCGCCTTTTATATCAAGCATGTTTAAATTTTAGTTAATTGCATACGCATATGTACTGCACATCATTTTAGGCTGACCTTGGCATCTAAATGGGGCACTTTTAGGTCATATTTCAATTATTTTATTGTATATTTAATATGCTTTAATCAATTGTCATCATGCATTAACCTTAGAGGGAATGCCGCCTAGGGAATCCCACGTTAGGAATAAGCCAATTTTTGTCTCGGATATGTAATCCAATGAGACTTGCATGTTTACAATTTTGTATTGCCTAAGGGGTAAAATCCCGTGGTAAGGTAATAAAAGTGAAATTTCTTCTCAGATGGCTCCGTGTAGAATGCTGAACCAGATACCTCGGGAACTAAAAGATTAGGAAAATAATATGAGACATGAGGTGAAAAGACTGTTCAAGTATGTGGGACATTTACCGAGTCTTCTAAGCATAACCCCGAATATTGCAATAATTCAAGCTTTACTTGGGTACTGGGATCCTGAAGGTTCTATTTTCCGATTCGGTGAATGTGAATTAACACCAATTTTAGAAGAAATAGAAGAATTACTGCAGATACCCAGGAAAGGTTATCCTATGATATATC
Organism: Coffea arabica; assembly: GCF_036785885.1. Taxonomy (NCBI): domain Eukaryota; kingdom Viridiplantae; phylum Streptophyta; class Magnoliopsida; order Gentianales; family Rubiaceae; genus Coffea; species Coffea arabica. The sequence goes on along the minus strand of NC_092318.1, from coordinate 33,885,843 downwards.
CAACTAGTGGAATAAGGGAACAGTTTTATAGGTTTTTGGGATTAAGGCAAGCTAGTATGAACCAATATCCGGATACGAGATCGTGCCCGTTAGAGTTTCTGTATGAGCGATTTGGTGAAAGAGGGTCCTATGAACAGTACCAAACCGATTTTTTCATAAGTAAAGAGCAATGGGTAGAGAAACGAGTGCAAGCGTTTGGATTAGCTTTGATCAATCTGTTGTTGTTCCCGCAAAAGCATGGAAAGATCACGTTTTTCACTATCAACATGGTTCAGAGCCTATTTTCAGGAATTAATGGAATGACCCCTACCTTAATACCTGTGATCATTGCCGACATCTTCACGGCCGCTACTGGATGTCAAAAGAAGAGAGGTTTCTTTTATGGGTCAAATTTGATACTTCAAATGTGGGCAATGGAGCATCTAGCGAAGAGAACGCTCAATCCTTTGGGATCTTGTCTCCCCGCAGAGAATTGGATCGAATCACACCGAGAAAGGGTCAAAAAGTATTATCGGATTGCATCTCCGAGTCAGTTTATTCAAGAGTTCGATAACTTGACACCTGAAAAAATACAATGGATTTTGGATTGGACAAAAGTTAGGGATCCGATTTTCACGATTACCCAACACAGTTTTATCTCCCTAGCAGGCACTAATGGATTGGTCGCATATGTTCCGCAACGAGTCATGAGGTAATTTGGGTATCCACAAAGAATTTCGATGATACAAGGGATTGAAAATATCAGACTCAACACAGTTGCTGAAAGTCGGAGCATGGTATTGGAAGCTTGGGGAAATCTTCTTAGTTTAGAGAACTTGCACTTGGATCAAGTCAACAAATTAGAACCTAAGATCATTTCAGAATATAATGAGTGGATCAAACTGACAGTCGAACAAGCACGAGAGAAGTCACAGTCCGCTCTCGCTAGCCCTGAAGAGCAGATAGACAAGCTGAAAAAAGAGCTCGAGGATTATCAATTGCAACTCATAGTGGGCGACCATGCCCTGGAAGACACCCGAGCACAATTAAAGTGGGAGACAAGAAAAACTGAAAAGTTGGAAAGAGCACTGGATGCATTTGATAAAATTCAAGATGGAATTCGGAAACTTAGTATAGGAAGTTCTAGGGAGTCTCAACGTACTAGTTTAGCAAGACATGAGGATTTTGTAAAAATGGTCAGCCGAACCATCAATGATGCTGTAAAGTATGATTAAACTTGTCAGTGTTTAATGAGAATTTCTACTTTGATCTCTACATTCACTTACATGTTTGAAATTGGGATTTTACCACGAAGGCGTTGCATCATATTAGGCCTACCCTTGGCAGAAAAGGGTTCTCCCATAGGACATGCATCCAAATTATTTAAATATCTACTAACTCATGTTTTTTTTTCTTTCTTTTCTTTTTTCTTGAATAAATTACAGCATTTTGACAGAAAATTCAATCCTAAATCAGTTTCTTTTCTCCACTATCAGGTATTTTTCACAATAGCTACTCGAAAAAGCCCCATCATCACCAGGTCCCGAAGTAGAGCCTTGAGACAGTCTGTAAACATGAGTTCAGTACCAAAAACTTCAGAAAGATCTGCTATAGTTACATCACCGGACCTCACAGCGTTGGGAGTTCAATTAAGTGAGATACTTGGCAAGTTCAACGAGTTAAGTGCTGAAATGGCCTCGCAAAGGCGTGTAATTAATCAGTTGGTCACCAGCAACAGTGGTGGTGGTGTCCCAAACGACCAAGAACCTATCGATAATCACCCACCTGCACAAGACTACCAACCACCCCACACATCCAATACCCAAACACCTTTCTTTCCTCCTTTCTCTAACCCTCTTGAAAATACCTTTAGCCGACTAAATTCAGACTTTTCCTATATGCATCCGAATTATGTATTGGTGAACCCAACTAGTAGCCAAATCCCTCAAACCCTTCCACAAACCAATCTGAACGTTCCCCCCAACCCTCAGGGACCTCACCACCACATTACAGAGTCTTTTGTACTGGATACTGCATCTCAAGGGAAAGCGGCGATAGAAGAACAACCTACACCCATTGATAAAGATCTGTTAAGAAGGTTGGATCGATTCGATGATTTTATGAAAAAGAATCAAGGGTTGAGCAGGCATGGTGGTTTGGACTACGATGAATTGTGTCTTTTCCCAAATATTCAGCTACCGTTGGGATTCAAAACTCCAAAATTCAGCAAGTATGATGGAACTGAAAATCCTAAGACGCACCTCAAGATGTTTGCCAACAAGTTAGGTTGTGAGGACCCGTACTTTTCTTAATTGCACGTTTTCTGCATTTTCTTTATTAGAAAATTTTTCTAGATCAATTTTATGAGTAAATATAGTTTTTAAATGATTTTTCTAGTATCGGTTAGTTTTTGAGAAATTAAGAGCGTATATCGAACGTGGGACCCGCTAGTGCGAAATTCGGGAAATTTCGGCCAGTTAGGTTAAGTTTTGGATACTTGGTTTAATTTAGCGGGTGCTATGAGATATTTAGAGGTACCAAGTGGATAGGTGTGAGAAAGACAAAAAAAGTTAGGCATGACATTAATGAGAGGGACAAGTGTCATGAAACCATTGGATGGGAACTTTGATTAACTTTTCTTAACTTTACTAAACATCTATTTTGACCAAATGTTTCTTCATTTTTCCCCTTGTTGGCTGAAATTTTGAGGAGAGAAAAGAGAGGAAATCCTTCATCTTGTACTTCAATCCCTTGCTCCAATCTTGATTTCCAACCATTAAAAGTGAGGATTACTCCATCAAAGTTACTTATTAAGGAGGATTAAAGCTTCTAGTGGAGGGATTTGTGAAAGAAAAACCCTAAGTTATCATCTTTTTTGAGGTGTCAAGGTACCTTGCTTACAAATTTCCTCTTTACTTCAATTAATTGCTTATTAGTGATTTTTAGTTGTTTTAGATGTTGTTTTGTGGAAGATTGGCACATGAATGCATGAATTTCCAGATTAGGGTCCATTTTTTTTTTCCTTTCTGCCCGTTTCTGTTCGACCCGGTTAGAGGCCGAATTGGTCTTAGCACAAAACATAAAAGTTGTAGGTAATGATGTTTTCTAGTTGGCTGTAAAATTTCAGCTCAATCCGAGCTCGGTAGCCTGAGATAAGACGGAAATACCCAGACTGGTCTAGGTAGGAGTTCAGCGAACAGGGTTGTCTTTTCACCCAATCTGACCGTGCCTTTTCACCATGATCCCTACTGAATTAGATTTTGGCCAAAACATGAAAGTTGTAGCCAATAGTATAAACTAGTAGAATGAAAACTTTCAGCTTGATCCGACCACTGTAACATGTGAAATGACCTAAATACCCTTGACTGTCCATGAAACCTGTTTCGCGCCCAGAATTCTGTTTTTGTGTAGTTTTCCATTTTTTTATCATGAAAATGCATGATTTGGCCATGGAGGTCTTCATAAGAAATGTAGGGTTGTGTTTTAGCTTCGAAACACCATAAGATACACTTCAATCGGACTTCGGTAGCCTGAATTATTGCTGTTTAACAATTGTGCGGTTAGCCAACCTGTTTGTGAGTTTCTGGTTTCATATATGTCAATTTTGACCAAGTTGCACTACAAACTGGACTGAGTGGCCTTCTTCAACATTTTAGCCCTATCTGTTAGCTTCGAAACGGTGTGTCTTGCACCTCCATCCGATAATCGTAGCGCCAATGGTGCCAAAACCGCAAAATGATGTCAAAAAACTGTTTTTATCCAGAAATGTTTCTAGCTTGATTTTTGTATTTATATGACTTTAAGCCTAGTGAACGGCTTTGGAAATGAGATTATTCTATATGAGATGTTGGGACTATTTTGAGGAAAATAATGAAGCCATTAATGGCTGGAAAATAGGTAAACACAAGGGACATACCGTCCGTTTATCTTCTTGTAATGTGAGCAAGTTAAAGTGATTTTGCGAATGTATTTCGTGACGAATTGGACGTATTTACTGAAAATGTTACCGGCTCTTTCAAAAGGTGGCCGAAGGCTAAATTTCTATTTGAACCTGTATATTTCCGCTTGGCAAATAAAATGATCATTTTACCATTTTAAAACCTAATACATCTTTGGGTTGAAATTCCAAACGTTTACTTACTGTTTACCAAAATATAGAGGTTGACCTAGGGTTCTCTCGGCCACAAGTGAATAACTTTTAAGTGAAGTTTTAAGAGTGAAAGTGAGATAGTTTTGCCACCTTTTCATGATTTTCATCAAGGCATATAGTCTATTGATTTTGAGCTACATAAACGATTCCGGAAACAATACTTCTTAGCTTACCTTATTGGATTTCGATTTGTCGTTGGTTAAAGTGTTTTCTGCCCGAAATTTCATAACCTTTTGAGTTTGGCTTCACGGTTGGTTTATGAACCCTAGTAATTTCCGTCCACGGATCCATATGCTCTATTGACACTTTAAAAGTCATTTTAAACGTTTACTCGCGAGTAGTCGGGTAATCCTTGATTTCATCCAAATCATGCTAGATGGATTGTAATGTGTTCTTTGTTTACTTTTAGGTTTCATTGGTGATTGAGAAGTGGACGTTATTTTGCGTGTATAGGTGAGTGTTCCTTGTTTGTTATGTTCCATGATTATATGGCTGGTATGAATGATTGATAACATGTTAAATGCTTTCAATGATTATTAAAACGAGTTTTCTAGGCAAGTGTGTACTTTATCGCACTCGGCCTAAATGATTGTAAAGTTTTCAATGATTGAATGATTGAAATGTTATTTGTGCATGAATGTAAGCCTTTTGGCTGAACTGGCCACTGCCCCTTGTTACCGGTCGTCTCGAGCCAGAAGCGGACTCGGTCGGGCGATTAGGGACCTGGGTAGACGTTTTGGTATACTCGAGTATTACCTTGTAGGTTGGTGGAGGTTGGTGGAGCCTGGTGAATGAATGAATGAACGAATGAATGAATAAGGGTTTTATTTATATACAAATGCATTTTCAAATGATTGAAGGTATAAGGGAACGAAAGGAGAATGAATGAACGAATGGCTCCTTGTGAGCACGTATCCTTTTAATGAATGTGTTTATCGCTTTCTTTTGTATTTGTATCTTGAATTATTGGTTTCATGTAATGAATGCAATGCACTTCTTGTTTGCCTACGTGTTCGGAACCTCACTGAGCTTATAGCTCATCCCGTTAGTTTTGTTTTCCTTAACAGGGGAAGGCGAGCAAGGACGAGAACCGGTATAGACTAGCTGGGTCTAGCCCTTGGTTTTCTTTTGTAATGGTTCTCGCCCTAGTGCTTGGCACGGGCTGGTTGTATGGTGATTTGAAAACCTCTGTATATTTGACGGTTGTACTTCTTCTTGAGATATTATTGTATATACGTTTTGTTTTAAGTTGGATCGTGGTTAGATATTGTTATGGTTGTTTGAAGTGATCGACTGAGTCCCGGCGAGAGCTGGGCAGGCAGTCCGCCGAACCCTTTGGTTCGCCTTAGGGGAAAGTGGGGCTGTCACAGAGGTAAACCTGTGGATGATGAGAATTTGCCTATGCGTCTATTTCCGGAAAGTTTGGAGGGAGATGCTCTGGATTGATATTCAAATTTGAAGTCTGGAGAAGTCAAAACCTGGTTGGATCTATCAACAGCTTTTGTGAAGTAGTATGAATTCAACTGTGAGTTGGCACCAACACGAACCACACTGGAGGGTACGAAAAGAAAGCCGTCGGAAGATCACAAGACCTACGCAAAATGGTGGAGAAAGTTAGCTGCCAAAGTGGAGCCTCCTATGACTGAGGAGGAGATTGTTCGTACTTTCATCAAGGCTCACGATCCACCCTATTTTGAAGAGATCTTCCGCATGACTGGAAGTTCATTTGCTGCTATCATTAACAAGTTGGAGGAGTATGATGAATTTGTCAAAGCAGGAAAGATTGTTAATGTGTCTGCATTAAAGTTGCAATTGGATGCTCTACAAAATCAAAACAACAATGGGAAAAAGCCCCCATTCAAGAAGAAAGAAGGTGATACTGCTTTTATATGGGATCAAGGCCCGTCTTACAGACCCCGAAACCATCCCACCTATTCTTTTCCTTACCCGTATTACACCAATCCGCAACCAGTCTACCACACTACTATCCAATTCCATCATTCCCGACCAAATCATTTGAATACCTCGCCCTTACCTCCAACTCCACAACCTGTCTTTCAAAATCACTCTCGTCCCATTTACCATTCCAGACCAACCCTGCAAAACAATAACCCTTCTCAAAATCCTTTGCAAACCAGTGGAATCCAAACTCAGAAGCAATTTCGAACCTTCACCAATTTGGGCCGACCTATTGATCAGTTGTATGAGCAATTAAAAGCAGCTGAGAAAATTGGCACTGTTCCTCCCAAAATCTATCCCAGAGGTCCTCCTGCCGGTTATGATTCGCATGCAATCTGTGCTTATCATTCTGGAAGTCCAGGTCATACCACTGGCAATTGTTGGGCTTTAAAACATAAGATTCAAGACATGATTGACGCTGGAGACATCCTTCTCAGAAGAAAGGGAGAGCAGGGACCAAATGTTAGTAAGAATCCTTTACCTGAGCATGGGAACACTGTGGGACTTATCACCGCTGATGAAGATTTTGTCGATCCCACTCAGTACATTTTAGATGAAACTGAAGTGTTTGGCGTGATGGAGGCTGACCATGTGAGAATTAGAAAACTGTCGCCTGTTGAAAAGTCCATGACTAAAGATAATGTCGAGGAAAATTTGAAATCTTTTGTGTTTGAAAAAAATGAGCCATTCATAGTAGAAGGAGGGCCTTCCGAGATTGACAATTCTAAAGCTCCTTTTATTCTGGATTTACCATCTTTTGAATGGGATGTATCAGAGCCTGCCATTCGTAAATTTTCGGAACAAATGCCTGTCAATAACTTGCAAGAGGTACCATGGAACTACGAGGAGTCTAGTCTGTTAATTGGAGACAAATATTGCTTGAAGGAGGACGTATCTAATATTACTAGGTCTGAAAAATTTGTGGGAAACCCCGAAATCGATGTTCAATCCAGGGCCAAGATTAAATCCCTGACGCCCAAGTCTCTTGTGTCTGAAGAGGAAGCCGTGGATTTTCTAAAGATGCTGAAGAGAAGCGAGTACAAAACAGTGGAGCAGTTGGATGGGATGCCTGCTCAGATCTCTTTTTTGAATCTTCTCTTGACCTCCGAATTACACAGAGAAGCATTGCTCAAAATTCTGAACGAAGCTCAAGTCCCTAAAGATATTCCGGTGGATAAATTTTCTAACATTGTGGGGAATGTACTTGTTGCTAATCATATTGCTTTCTCCGATGATGAATTGACTGCAGAAGAGATCGGACATAACAGAGCCTTGTATATATCAGTCCGCTGCAATGGAAAGCTGTTGCCGAGGGTTTTAGTGGATAATGGGTCTGCGTTGAATATCTGTCCATGGAACACTCTTACCAAGCTTGGATTTCTTGATATTAAACTTCATCCATCTGCAACTGTGGTTCGAGGATTTGATGGTTCAAGAAGGGAATCTATGGGTGAAGCAGATCTGGTATTGGAGATAGGTCCTGCTCAATTCCAAGTTACTTGCCAAGTGATGGACTTTTCCAGCGTTTACAATATTTTGCTTGGAAGACCTTGGATACATACTTTCAATTCAATGTCATCTTCTCTGCATCAAATATTGAGGTTTATTGTGAATGATCAGCTTATTACTGTGTTTGCTGAGGATGACTGTACCATGATTGTTAATGCAAAATTCAATGGTGAAAATAGAAAAAAAACTCCAATTTCATCTCATCACGTTGCTGATATTGTCTCTGTGGGATGGGCATCCAGAGATAAGTCGCTGACTCAATCAAATTTGCCAGAGACCAGTATTATGATGGCTAGGGAGATGATCCGAGGCGGATACGAGATAGGAAAGGGTCTTGGGAGAGAATTACAAGGAATTTTGGAGCCAATAGAGATCCCGACGCAGAAGGATACATTTGGACTTGGATTTCATCCAACTGTTAAGGATAGAAGGGAAATGCAAGCTCGAAAACAAGCTGAAAAGAAGGGTAAGCAAACTTCCTTAAACGTCCCACCGTTATATCACACTTTTCCTTGTCCATCAGAGGTGATTATGCTAGAAACGAAAAATCCTGTGGAGGAGATTGAAGTGGACCTATCTCAGTTATTTGTCGGGGCCACTTGTGAGGAGGAGCCATCAGAAAATGCAGAATTTTTGCCAATTACCTAAGGAGCTATTCAGAATTGGACTGTTGATTATCTTCCCTCTTCAAGGGAATTTCGGTAAATTTAAGGGGATTGTTTTTTGTCTAGATCATATCCAGATAGGACAGTAGTCTGGATCTTTTGTTAAAAGAGATTGCTTTCATCTTTTAAACCTTTATTCTTGTTTCAGTTAATATAACTTGCTTTGTTCAAGAAAATTGCTGAAATGAAAATAAAGGTTTAGGGTTAAATATGTCTTTAAATGGCAATCATGTATGTATATTTATCTTTTTGTGAAGTCTCGATGCATTTTTGAATTTAATGAAATGAAAGACTTCTCCAGTATTTGCTATTTATTTATTACTTATGTTCTATTCTATTTTCAGATGGCCACAAATAAAACCTTCTGACCCTTTGGATGTCACCATTTTGGAATTCGATGGCTGCAATCTCGATATCTCTCATGAATTTGAAATCATGCAATCTGAAATTCAAAACGAGAGCGATACTGAGGAAGAATTTGAGTCTATTTCAAGGGATTTAAAATAGTATGAAGAGAAACCCAAACCCAACTTAGAAGAAACAGAAATCATCAATATTGGCACTAAGACAGAGGTTAAAGAGGTTAAAGTCAACATTCATTTGAATAAGAAACAGAAGGAGGAAATGATTGAATTCTTAATGCTATTTCAAGATGTATTTGCATGGTCATACGATGATATGCCAGGGATCTCTACGGACATAGTGGTTCACAGGTTGCCAACTGATCCAAATTTTTTACCTGTAAAGCAGAAGTCTCGTAAATTCAAACCAGAAATGAGCCTCAAGATAAAGAAACAAATTGTGAAGCAGCTCAATGCCAAGATAATCATGGTGTCTCATTATCCCGTCTGGCTATCGAATCCTGTGCGAGTACCTAAGAAATCTGGGGAGGTGCGAGTATGTGTTGATTACAGAGATCTGAATAAAGCCAGTCCGAAAGATGATTTTCCTTTGCCAAATATTCATATTCTTTTGGACAACACTGCTGGACACGAGATTGAATTTTTTGGTGACTGTTTTGCTGGGTATCATCAAATCTTAATGGCAGAAGAAGACAGAGAGAAAACTTCTTTTATCACCCCATGGGGAACATTTTGTTATCGAGTGATGCCTTTCGGGTTGAAGAATGCTGGATCTACTTATCAAAGGACCATGACTACCTTGTTCCATGATATGATCCACAAAGAGATGGAGGTTTATGTAGATGATATCATAATTAAATCAAAGAGGGTCGAGGACCAATTGGTTGATTTGAAGAAACTGTTTGAAAGGTTGAGAAGATATAATTTGAAGTTGAACCCTGCGAAATGTGCTTTTGGAGCTCCAGTTGGTAAATTATTGGGCTTTATTGTCAGTAAAAAGGGTATAGAAATAGATCCTGCGAAAATAAAGGCAATTCGAGATATGCCCATTCCAAAAACTCAAAAAGATGTGAAGAGTTTTCTTGAAAAGATCAATTTTATTGGCCGGTTCGTTGCACAGTTAACCTCTACCTGTGAACCTTTGTTCAAATTGTTGAAGAAAAATACGCCGATGGATTGGAGTGAAGACTGTCAGCAGGCTTTTTATAAGATTAAGACTTACTTGTTAAATCCGCCGGTCTTAGTGCCTCCTCAGCCAGGGAGACCTCTGATTATGTTTTTGTCTATTTTTGATGAGGCTGTCGGATGCGTTTTGGGACAGCATGACGAGTCTGGCAGAAAGGAGCAAGCCATCTACTATCTGAGTAAGAAATTTACAGCATATGAGGCCAATTATTCTTTTCTTGAAAGGAGTTGTTGTGCTTTAGCATGGGCAGCTCAGAAGTTGAGATATTATTTGCTTGGTTTTACCACTTACTTGATTTCTCGTTCTGATCCTTTAAAATACCTGTTGGAAAAGTCAATGCCTACGGGACGCATGGCTAAGTGGCAAATGATCCTCTCCGAATTCGACATTGTCTTCACAACACAAAAGGCAGTCAAGGGTCAAGCTATTGTAGATCATTTAGCAGAAAATCCAAGAGATGATGATTACCAGCCATTACATACCTACTTTCCTGATGAAGAAATTCTGTTCGTTGGAGCAGTTGAGGACATGAGTGAACAGTATCCTGGATGGAGGTTATTTTTCGATGGTGCGTCGAATTCTTTTGGAGCTGGAATCGGAGCAGTTTTAGTGTCGCCTGAAGGGAAACACTATCCTGCTACTGCCAAATTACGGTTTCCCTGCACCAACAATATGGCTGAGTATGAAACTTGTATTTTTGGATTGAAAATGGCATTGGACATGGAAATCAAGGAGCTGATAGCATTCAGTGATTCCGATTTACTTGTGCACCAGACGCTTAAGCAGTGGGTAACTCGTGATTCAAAAATTATGCTGTATCATTGTAGTTTGCTTAGCTTGGCCAACAAATTCAGGAATTTAGAACTCAGACATATTCCCCGCACTCGTAATGCCTTTGCTGATGCTTTAACTACTCTGTCTTCGATGATCCAACATCCAGATGAGTTGGTGATTGAACCTATACAGATTCAACTTCAGAATAGGCCAGCGCACTGTCTGGTTATGAAAAGGGTCACTGATGGTCGCTCCTGGTACAATGATATTAAGGTATTCATGAAAACGGGATCCTACCCTCCTGACTCTGATTCTATTGCAAAAAGTTTTTTACGCAGAATGTCAGCAAGATTTTTCTTGAATGGAGAAGTGTTATACAAGAAAACATCTGATTTGGGCCTTCTGAGATGCATCAACGAAGAGGAAGCCGATTATATGATGAAGGAAGTGCATAGTGAGATTTGTGGGCCACACATGAATGGACACCTACTGGTTAAGAAGATCATGAGAACAGGGTATTTTTGGCTTACCATGCAGCATGACTGTGTAGATTTTGTTAAAAAGTGTGCTAAGTGTCAAATGCATGGTGATGTTATATGTGCTCCTCCTACAGAATTGCATAGTATGACTGCTCCATGGCCATGTTCGATCTGGGGAATGGATGTGATCGGAACTATTGATCCTCCTGCATCAAATGGGCATCGATTCATCTTAGTGGCAATTGAATATTTCACCAAGTGGGTTGAGGCCGCGTCCTATAAGCATGTGACTAAAAAAGTGGTGTCGGATTTCTTGAGAAATAATATCATCTGTCGTTTTGGGGTACTAGAGACGTTGATCACTGATAATGCCAAAAATCTCAACAACGATATGGTGGATGGATTATGTGAACAGTTCAAGATTAGACATCAAAATTCGGCCATTTACAGGCCTCAGATGAATGGAGACGCTGAAGCTGCAAATAAAAATTTGAAAAAGATTATTCGTAAGATGACTGAAGCACACCGGGATTGGCATGAGAAGCTGCCTTATGCACTAATGGCTTACAGAACTATCCTCAGAACTTCTACTGGTGCAACTCCTTACTTTCTTATGGATGGAATGGAAGCAATCCTGCCTGCAGAAGTTGAAATTCCTTCCTTACGCATTCTGATGGAAGCTCAGATAGAAGAAGCTGAATGTGTCAGAGAACGTCAGGAACAGTTGTCTTTGATTGATGAAAAGAGGTTGAATGCCGTCTGCCATGGACAATGTTATCAGCAACGAATGGCTCGGGCTTACAACAAAAAAGTCAAGCCTCGTTTATTTGACGTTGGAGATAAGGTTTTGAAACGGATTCTTCCAATGCAAGATGAGGCTAAAGGGAAGTTTGCTCCCAATTGGCAAGGACCATTCATTGTTAAGAAAGTGCTATTTGGAGGAGCGCTTATTCTTATGGAAATGGACGGTCAAGTTTTTCCCCAACCAATCAATGCAGACATGTGCAAAAAGTTTTTCATTTGATTATAAAAAAAAAAAATTAAAAATACTGTAAGAGATGGATTTCAGGCATACTTCCTCTCATTTTTTCATTTCGATATTCTATCCCTAATTTTTCTTCTTTCCTTTTGACTTTTCATAACCATTTTTCTTTTTCGCTTGGCAGCTCCTTAAGATCACTAACCCCATACTGGGGCAATTTTGATTAAAAAGAGAGAGAGAGAGAGAGAGAGAGAGAGAGAGAGAGAAGAAAAGAAAAAAAAAGAAAGAAGAAAATAGAGAAAAAAAGAAAATAGAGCTTCGGTCAGAATTAAACTGGGGCAAATTTTATCTCTTTCTCACTCTAGATCGGGGAAAGTTTTGAAAGAATGCTATCTCAAATGATTGCAAACCCATCATATGATCCGCTGCCAAACCTTTCAAGCCTTAACCCTTCCTTTGCTACTCTATCCGATCCTAATCACAAGAACCAAAATTGCCGACTTTTATCTTTTGCAATATTTTGGAAAAAAAAATTTTCTTAATCAACTGGCAAATGATATAAATACAATCTTTCTGAAATATGTCAGAGAAAATTGTCTCACTGATGCTACTTAATACCAGAATATGACTGGATTGATCCAATTGGGGTTAAAATTGTCTTGTCTATGTCTCTAGGTGAAAACCCGAAAGGGCACCTTCTAAAAAAAAAAGGGGAGAAAAAGAAAGAACAGAAAAAAGAGAAGAATAAAAAAAAAAAACAAAAACAAAAACAACAAAAACAACAAAAAAAAAAAGAAGAAAAGGGGTGGGGGTAACCTTAGTGAAAACCCGAAAGGGCGCTGAGGTAGGGTTTTGAATACAAGAGGATCAACAACAAAGAATAAGATGTTGAGGTCTGAGAGCTGGTGACTATGTTGATTTGGGTCTCTTTTATACTGTTGTTCTTTTGCAGACAATGAATTCCAAAATGGACGACTACGAAAGGGTCAGATGGAGCATTTTTCCTCATCAAAGGCCATCCTCTAGATACGAATCCAAATTTTGATCTTTGGACCTATATTCAAAAATTCAACAATTTTGTTTTACTATTCTATTTGCTATTTCATTTATTTATTGTGTATCATTGTTTATTTCATATTAGCATTATTGCATGATGAATACTACATTTTTTAATTGTTTATATTTTTCATTTTTTGGGTTTCATTCAAAAGACAATCCCCTATAATTTATCTCTAAAGAATCATGAAATTTAAGGTCCTATGATACTAAAGTATGGACAATTGACATTTGACAGTTGCAAAGATTCTGAAGGGTTGTCGGGTGAACCAAAGGGAGCGATTGATCGATATTGAAACTCATGTTTACATGGTGGTGGCAATCTTTTCATCATAGTTGTTTTTTTTTCCTTTTTGCAGGAAAGATTATGTGATACAATACTGGTTTAGTTGAGGAGGATTCACACTGGGGCAAATGGCAAGTCTCGCTATACATTTCCAAAGAAAGAAACAAAAATCATTATTCCCTGTCTTTTAAAGTTCAAAAAAAATAATAATAATAATAAATAAATAAATCAAAAATAAATCAAGAAAGTTGGAAGTCCACCAAGTAAGTTTGTCTTGATTTATTACTACTTGAGCAACATGCATTTAATCTTTCAGTTTGATGGTATTGGACTTGCATTTTCATTTAATTGGGCTCGGGTCTATCCCACCAATTTGTTATTAAAAAAAAATTCAATCAAATCAAAATCATCAAATTTAATTTTCTGTTGGAGCGTAATCGCGTCCCTCCGCGCATCAATTTAATTTCCTGTTCGTGAGTCTCAGCGTCCACCGCACACCCTTCTACCACCCATTCTTAACAAATTTAAATTCCTGTTGGAGTGTAATCGCGTCCCTCTGCGCATCAATTTAATTTTCTGTTGGTGAGTCTCAGCGTCCACCGAGCACCCTTCTGTCCCCATTCTCGACAATTTAAATTTCTGTAGGTGAGTTTCAGCGTTCGCCGCGCACCCTTCTATCCCCTTTCTTGTAGCGTAACCGCGTCCCTCCGTGCATCTTTTTCTAGTTATGAAAATTACTTTTCTTGACTGTTTTGACTAATAATTGTGCTTTCTCATTCATTTTGTGTTTCATGTTTAGAAGTTCTGAGAGTTCAGACTTTTTCGACTTTGCAAAGACCACAGTTGGTCAATGCACTTGTTTCATTGTGGTTCACTTGCATTCGAACTACGTTTGACCTGATTCCCATGGTGGGATACGTAGGCAATTCTACATGAGTTCGGTCACATTTTCTGCAATGTTATTGCATCATTTTGTCCAATAATTTCAGCCAAGTGTTGGCTTGTTTATTTTAGTTCAGGTGCAGCTACAAGAGACAGGTAAGCAATTTGGTGTCTACGTCTTTGTCTTGAGTTTCTTTGAAACTCTAGACAAAGAGTGGTAAGCTGTAGACACCAAATTTCTGTCAATTTTTAATATTTTCTCAAGATTTTCTATTTAATGAATTATTTATTTTCTAGCATTTTAATGTGCATTTTTCTCATTTTTGCAGGTTTGTTAAAAAAAAAAAGACAAAACAACAACAAAAAAAAAATCAAAAAAAAAAAATCCAGTCAAAATCAAATTATTACTAAACTTACACATTTTCATCATTTTTCCCACAAAATACACTTAACCCATTCCTACACTCAACTTTCTTGTCATTTGGTAAAAAATAATCATTTTGACCAAACACACACACAAGCTCCTCTTTTTCTCTCACAATATTGACTCTCTGGTCTCGGAGACGATAAAAAAAAAGGCACTCTAGCTCGGAGACAACTCTCGGCACTCGGCTCTCTCTCAATAGACCACACACAAAACACTCCACTCTTTCTCCCTCTCAATATACATCCCTCGGCCCTTTCTTTGACTCACACCAGAAAACACACAAGAACAAAGCTCCCCATTTTGGCCTTCCTTAAGTTCTCAACGGAGAGAAAAGGCTAGACGAAAGAAACTTTGGGAGCCAGGGAGATTCGCTCAAGGTGTGGAAATTGCATCAAACATTTTGGTCAAGAAACTACCACCTACATTGAGGTATTTTCTAGTTTTCCTTCTACCATATTACAATCCATGTTTCAGTGTCTAATTTCTCTTGCTTTTGCTGTTTTTTTTATTATTGTTGTGGTTGTATATTAATTTCTCTTGTTTGCTGGGTTTTATTGTTGTTGTTGCATTGCTGAAATTTGGGAAATGGCATGAACTAGATGAAGGAAAAGGAAATGTTTCTCATGCATGCATATTAACCGTTTGAAAAAATGCCAAAATGACAAACGAATTAAAAAGCTTAACATTGTACATGTTTTCTTGTCAAATAGGTGACCGTTTGCTAGTGTAAGTCTGAAAAGGTGTGGTTATTCAAAAAAAATTTTAAGTTTTGAGTGTTAAAAGTTTTGAAGGATTTTTGTTATTTTTGGACTGTTTTGGTTTAATTTTATCATATCTGTTGTTACTTTTATTGATTTTAGTTGATATTTAGGTTGTAAAAATTACAAGGAGTGTTGTAGTATAGGTTTTATATATTTTTTTTGTGAAGATTTGGGTGTTTAAAAAATAATAATAATAAAAACTGGACTGTATTTTGACATTTTGGCCACTTTCGGATCAGCTTTTGTAAAAACTAAATCCGGAAATGGAATCTACGCGAAAAATCGAGTGAGGGGATGTATTTTGGTGAAATTTGGTAACGGGAGAGGTTGCCGACGACCGCCGGCGGCAGCTGCCATGGCCGATAGCTGAAGAAGCTTCAGCTGGCCAGGCAAGAAGAAGAAGAAACGGACGGTGAAGAAAAGAAAGAAAAGAAGGAAAGAAAAGAAAAAAAATGGTTTGGGCTATTGTTTCTATTTTCGGGTGGGCTTGTGGTTCTTTTTAGTTGGGTTTTGGTTTATTTTTTTTGGGTTTTGGTTGGACTAGGAGGTCAGAGCCCATACTTTTTTTTATTGGGCTTAAGTGATAAAATGACGGGTTGACCTGTGTATTTTAGCCTGGACTTCGATTGGGCCGGATGGCCGTGGCCTAAAGAAAAATAGAGAATGGCCCGGTGGCCTGTTTTCTTAAGAAGATCTGCTAGTGAAATTTGCACTTTAACCCCTGATCTTTGGAGTAGTTTCACTTCGGCCCAAAACATTTTAAATTTCTTTCACTTTGGTCCTTAAATTAATTGCATTTTGATTCTTGAATTTTATCTTTCATTTAATTTTGACCCCTAAACTTTGGAAAAATATAATTTTTATCCCTAAAAGTTTTTCAATTTTTGCAATTCAGTCCCTAGTGAATTTTGACTCTCTTTATTGTGATTGTTTCTTTTCTTTAATAGCTAATTATGTTACTTTTGAGTATGTTTAACTTGTAATTCTTAGATATTCTTAAATTTATTTACGTTTGACATATTAAGGTGAATTTTCATTATTATTATTACTTTTTCAATTAAATTGGTGCCATGATTCTTTTGTTTATTTTGAGTATAAATAGGGCAATTTGACTCCGTTTAGTCACCACTTCAAAAGGGAGGTACTCCATTATTATTATTTCAATGTCAATTACGTGCTCTTATGTGCTCCTACGTGTTCCTATGTGTTTATATATTTTTATATGCTTTGTTTATTTGATTTGAATGTTCGTTTAAATTTTCTTATGTTTGTTTAGTTAATTTTATAATTATTTGAGAGGCATTTAAATACATCAAAAAAATGTAATAGATAGGATAATTAGATTTGTTTTATTTTATTTCCCCTTTTAGATTGTAGTTAGGCGCTCCCCGATGTAATAGATAGGTTGTGTGCTTATGTGACTTTATGTGTTACGTGCCTTACCCGCTTCCCTTAGGATTTTTGCATCTAGATATTATGCTTATGTGTTACGTGCTATGTGCTCTTACGTATTTATTTGTTTTAATTTATGCTTTATTTGTTTCACTATGAATTGTTAATGCATGACGTCACCACACTAGTCCAACGCTAGTTGTGGCTTCTCCCTCCACTTACTTGCTAGTCCAACGCTAGTAAGGATTTTTAGAGATGGGCTAGTCTAACGCTAGACCCTTTTAGGTCGTCTTGCGCTAGATTCATCTTTGTGTGTTATTCACTACATTTTCATACATATTTTCATTTTTAGGATCTTTTCTCATTTGTATGATATTTCTTGTTATATTATCCCCTATCCTCTATATGTGTTAATCATATCACTTACAATCGCATTTCATTTAAGAAATTGTATGATAAGTAGGTCCATTTGCTTGTTCATGTTAGGGGAATTATTTTTTAAACATGAAAAATGGGTGATTATAACTTTTTAGTTTAAATACCCCATTAATCCCTATATAAGAAAATTATGTCACGAGTTTTTGCCTCCCGTACCCTTTATGTTGCATTCCCTTTTTCTTTGATCACTTATATCTATGTATATAATTTAATTTCTTTTCTTTACTTTACGTTTCTTTTTCATCATTTGCACACTCGTGACCCTTTCAAGGAAGTATTTTTGGCCTTCGCAATTAATGCGATTGGTTCAATTAAACCCTTGAATGAATATTTTGTCCCTTCGATATTTTTATAAATTTAGATTTGCATCCATGTAGGAAACATCCAAAATGATAAAATTAAGGGTTAGATTAGGAAAATTTTGACTAAACCTCGCAACTAGTTTAGACTAGGTTGAAAGGGTGCCTTAGGTTTAAGATAATTGAACCTTTGCCTTCCCTTTCTCCAACCGTGACTCCCGAATTCGTTTTCTCTGTTTTCAAAGACCTGGAGTTGTCGAAAAGGGTTTTATTTTTATTTTATTTAAAAACATTTTTTTGGGTGACTTGATACACCCAAACTTGATACCAAGTGGCGACTTCTATTTTTTTTTAAAAACCCTTTTAGACTAAATTTTGGACCCAAATTGTCGCATTTTTTTTTAAAATCCCATTCTAGGTCATTTTTCGCTTGTTTTAAAATAAAATCACATCTCTTGTAAACACATCTTTTATAAAGCTCATTATATTTCATTTTTTCTATCGCGAAAAATGGGGCGTGACAGTATCTACGGTGCATGACACATCAGGAGCCTAAGAAGTGGAATACATGGCTATCACTGGCAGAATGGTGGTATATCACCATTTTTCATGCTGCTATACAGATGAGCCCCTTTGAAGCACTGTATGGAATAAAACCACCCCAGCTAGCCTTAGGGGCATACTCACACTCTAAGGTAGCCACTGTGAGGACTTGAAAAATTCCTTATATTTTTCTTAAAAATTTCCTTTAATTTGGAATTTATTACTTTACAGTAGCTTTACTTACACATTCACTTTCCCAATTGCTACAAATAATCATAGAAATAAGGATTTCCTTTTTACTTTCATCGTTACAATAAACTAGGCTTTTTACGTCTTTTCGTAAAATGAGAATCGGTATGGAGTGTGTATTAAATTTAGTGATTAAGAGTGAGTTTTAGATGATATTACATGTGTGATTAGTAGTAATAATAATAAGTTAGTGAATTATAAGTGAAAACCTAGTACATGCGATTTAGGGAAAAACGGTGTGAACCGACATGTACCGTTGACTACCGATTGAACACACCACTTGACCACCACTTTCTTAACTTGATCTCATTGTTATTAGTGCATAATATCACCCCCTCATCAGATCATTATGGCCGAAAATGTTGACCATTAAAACCAAGGAAAAGAAGAAAATTCAAGATCAAACTTTGTGGTGACAAGTGGAAGCAATCCAACCATCTTTGGCCTAAACTAAGACCAAGCTTCTTAACTTTTCTTGAACTTCATTCTTCTTCATTTTGCAGCTATGGTGGCCGAACCTTGAGAGCAAAAAAGAGAGATGAGAGCTTCAATTCCATCTTAAGTTTTAGTTCAGTTTGAGTGAGAATCAAGAATCCAAACCGATTAATCTCTTAGTTGAGCACTTGGAAAGCTTGGGGTGCTAAAAGTTTTACAAGGAGAGGTGGTGGATTTATTTTGCAAGCATTTTAGTGAGGTATCATGGCTGTCTATCTTATTCCTTCCCCTTAATCTTGCTTAAGTTTATGTAGCAACTTGTATTCTTGGCTTACGATAGCTATTTAAGTAATTTTGATGATTATGGTGGATTTGTGAGTTAGGGTTTTGAATTGGTTAGTTGTATTTCTTATTGTTTAGATAGAATATGATGTGAATAAGCTTAGATAGGGAGTGGTAGTAGTGGTTTTATACATGAATAAGAAGATTATCACTTGAATGCATTAATTCCAGCTTTAAGTTTTTGTACTACCCTGTTCTGACCAGTTTCATTCGGCCATGATGGAGGCCGAATTGGGCTTAGCTTAAAACATGAAAGTTGTAGGAAATGATGTTTTATAACTTCCTGTAAAATGTCAGCTCAATCCGAGTACTTTAACATGTGAAATGACAAAAATACCCTCGACTGCCATAGGTAGAGTTTTGCGAACAGTTTTGACATTTCATCATTCTGGCATCATTTTTCACCTTGATCCGTATCAAATCGGTAGTTGGTCAAAACACAAAAGTTGTATTCTTATGTTTTACCTTTCCAACGCATCCAAAAACGCCTCAATTGGACTTGTGTAGCCTGAGTTATTGTCATTTGAACCCAGTGCTGTTATCCAGCCTGACAGTGAAATTCTGGTTCTGTAATCTGTAAATTCAACCTGGATAAACTGTGAACCGAGCTAAGTTGTCTTCATAAAAGTTGTAGTCCTTTGTATTAGTTTCGAAACAGTATAAATTTTACCCCAATCCTATAAGCGTAGCTTCGGTTGTGATCGATACGCTAAGAGACGTCAAACCTGTCATTTTGTTCTTTACCTTAAACCTTATTTCCGGTCACTTTTCTAGCTTGGTTTTGTAATGGAATGACTTTTAGCCTATTGAACGGCTATTGTAATGAGATTATTTATGTATGACTTTGGGGGCTGATTGAGGAAAATAATGAGGCCATAAATGGCTGGAAAATAGGTAAATACAAAGGGCGTGCTGCCCAAATTTGCACTCGAGGGCTAGGTAGATGTACTCGCGACTTGAGTAAGGGTTGAGGATGAAACTAACTTGAATCATCTAAGATATTCAAGTCTTCTTTATTAGAGGTATATAAGTTAGAATCTAGCCGAAACTTGTACCCTTGGAAAAATGAAATTTACGACTAATAGAAATACATTTTCTTCGTTTCTTCGACTCAAATGGAGATTTTAAAGTTTTACAAGCGAGCATAAGTTTTACAAATATTTTACTCATGTTTTTTGATTTAAATGTACTCTTTTCACTTCTAAAACTATACTTATACTTTGTACTAGTAGTTATTCGAATTTTCTTTGGTTCACCTAAACTTTGGATGGTTTAACTGTAATATTTTTTCTTGGTTATTATTAGGGTTCCTTGGTGATTGAGGGTATTATCTGGAAGGAAACTTTGGACATTATTTTGCTTAAATAGGTGAGTGTTCTTTGTACGTTATGTTTCCAATGACTATGTGGATTGTTGTGACTATGTGACTATTTGTGAATGTTGGATTAAATGTTAAATGTTTTCAATGATTTCTAAAAATGAATTTTGCTAGGCGAGTGTGTACTTTATCGCACTCGACCTAAATGAATGTGAAATTTACAATGATTAAATGATTAAATGTTTAAATACTACTTGTACATGAATGTAAGCCTTTTGGCTGAATTGGGCCCTTGCCCTTCGTTGCCGGTCGACTCGAGCTAGAAGCGGACTCGGTCGGGCGTTTGGCGACCCTGGGTTAATGTTTGGTATACTTGAGTATGACCACAAAGTCTGGTGGAGACTGGCCAGTGTCCAGTAGGGGGAAAATGAAATGAATGAATGAATGGCAAGAACAATGGAGGGGTTTTCACTTATAAATGAAATTATTTTTAATGCTGGAGGAATAAGGTAATGGTTGGTGGAATGAATGAACGAAGGGCTCCATGTGAGCATGTATCCTTTTAATGAATGTATTAGTATTACTTTATATTGTAAATGTTTTCTGGATTACTTGTTATTACATGATTAATGTCCTTGTTTAATTATTTGGCTATGTGTATGGAACCTCACTGGGTTTTCAACTCATTTCGTTATCTTTGTTTTCCTTACAGGGGATGCGAGCGAGGGCGTGAGTCTTGTGCAGACTAGCTTGGTCTAGTTTTTTGAAATTTTATTTTTTCATTGTTCTCGCGCTAGTGCTTGGATAAGGTTGGATGTAGTAAGAACTTAAAGCTTTTGTTCTAATTGGGATTGTATTTCTGTTGAGATGGATATGAATGTAAGTATATGTTTCAAGTTTGGGAATTATTTTTCGCTTAGTCTCGAGGTTATATCTTATTTCACTTGATGAGAGCGATCGAGTCCTGGCGAGAGCTGGACAGGCGGTCCGCCAAACCCTTTGGTTCGCCTTAGGGGAAGGTGGGGCTGTCACAGCCACAGTTGCAGATCATTTGCAGGAAAGGCAGAGGATAGGGGAACTACTCAAGAAAAATCTGGAGGAAGCAAAAAACAGAATGAAGGTGTATGCAGACAGAAGAAGGACTGAGAAGGAATTTGAGGTTGGTGATTGGATGTATCTTAGGCTACAACCCTACAGGCAACATTCCATGGAAATGAGGGGTAACACTAAGCTATCAGCAAAGTACTTTGGGCCTTACCAGGTAATTCAGAAGATAGGAAGGGTGGCCTACAAACTCCAACTCCCAACTCAGTCAAAAATACACCCAGTTTTTCATGTTTCCCTGCTGAAGAAGAAGATAGGACAGAAGGTGGTTCCAGTACTCCAACTACCAGACACAAATGAGAAAGGTCACCTAAGGCTAGAACCAATGGCAGTGCTAGATCAAAGGATTGTGAAGAAAAGGAATGCAGCAGCAGTCCAGTTGTTGGTGTAATGGTGGGGAGTCTCTCTTGCAGAAGCTGCGTGGGAGGATGCAGAAGAGATAGAACAAAAGTTCCCTGAATTCCAATCTTGAGGACAAAATTTAATTGTAGGGGAAGCTATTGTCATGAAGTTAATTGAAGGCGTGAAGACAGAAGAAAGGAAGGCGTGAGAACAGGAAGAATAAATAAGCAAAAGCGTGATTCCAAAAACCACGTTTCGCTGGGAATTAGTTCTACAACAAACACGCAAGAAGACCACCGAAACTCAGCAACAAACTTCAAATAGTTGTAACAGACCTTCAGCCACTAGGCCACGTGGCCGAGTGTAATTGGAAGTTTTGGAAATTAGTTATTAGCTAATAGTTATATAAGGTGTCAGATGAATGTAATAGGGAGGAATAATTTTGGTGTAATTCAACAGAATTGAGTTGAACCTCATTCTGTTTCCCTTTTCCCCAAATTCCTTCATTTCTATTCATCTTCTCAACTGTCCCGCCCTTTTCTGTAATTCGTCATTCATTAATAAAAGAAACTTCTTAGTTATCTTCCTCAGCTTACCTTGTTGTTTAGTTGATTATTGTCAAGTTGCGATTATCAATTTCTATTGTCAAGTTTTCATTTCCATTTAGCTCAGTCTGGTACCATTACAGTTGATTTGCTGGAAAAATATCACAAGGAAACAACACGAATTAACACAAAAATCTGGGCCAAAACAAGAAGAAACAAATGACAATAAGATATGGACAGATTGCAATAAGAATCGATTGAATTAGACAGGATGAACAACTAAGACGCAATGAACACAAAAGCCCTAACGATGCTCCCTAAACAACAACAGATTGACTCTAACAACCAAAAAAGACTAACGAATTGAATAAAAACAAGGGTTATAACCTGAAAACTTGCCAACTAGCTCTGATGTCAGTTGATACGAACCCAGTTGACGAGTTGATACAAACCCAATTGATGAAACAAAATTTGCATTAACAAGCCTCGAATCTTTGGTGACTAACACAAGTTTGATAGTGGAATTCCTATATGGACCCCTCTAACCCTGTGGTTACGAATGTTGATGCAATCTTGACCCACAATAAAATGAACTAGTGAACTTGAGAAATGGTAGTAGGCGCCACAATCAATGGTATGTTTTGATTGATAAGCCAATGAACACCAAGAAATTTGAAGTATTCAAGGGATGCTATAGAGCTAAGAGAGCGTTTCTCTCAAGAATATTTTTTCTGAAAAATATGTCGTATTTTATTCATGTAAAGAAAGCAATGATGTTTTTTAATGCATCTTGACAAAACTCCTAACAAAACAACCAGCTAGACCTTTAACTGGCCCATAAACCCTACTTAAGGGACTGATCCAAGATGCTAATCTGCTCTATTTACTAACTAACAATTCAACCCAAATGACAACTACACTAATGATTAGCTTAATGATGCAATAAGTTAGAGAATTCAGTGCTTAATCTCTTTCTTCCAAATGACTTTAAGCAGTCCCTTTATTGAAGAAATAGTTCCATACTTTGAGACCCTGTGCTCATATCAAGGTGCATTACATAAACTACAACAAAATCAATTGATTATATTTTTATATTTGAAAAGAACTAAAAGGGAAAAAAAAGAGAAAAACTTATAGTTATGAAGACATGGACAATCACCATCAGTCATGCAAGATCAAGGCCTCACAAGTTTCATTATAATCCATTTCGGGTTAAAATGGTCATTTTAACTTTTGTTACATCATATTTAACTTTATTTTTTACACACCACACATCCAAATTTCTGTTAAGCCATCTTCCAACCTCAGAAAGCTTGCCCTAGTTGTAGTGGTCGTGGGAGGATGGCTCTTATGTTACCGGTGGTGGAGCTATATAGGAGTGAGGGTGGCCAATTGCCTCCCTCAAATTTGATAAAAATTATATGATGGCCTTGAAGCTTTTCAAGATTTATCACCATATATGCACCCTCTGAATTTTATAACATTCTCTCATTTAGTTGGATTGCTCCTCATAGATTTTAAAAAATTTCTTTCTCTATATAAATCATCCTCTTAAATTTTTTATATTCTCTCCCCATTCTACATTGACTCATTAATAAATAACATTTTTTTATTAATTACCTCTAATAAAATATTTGTACCTATTCCAAATTAACTATTGACAACACTTTAATAGAGAAAAAGGATTTGACATTTTAAATAAATTGATATAAATCTAAGAGCATGATTAATTTATGCTAAAATTGACCAACTTCTCGCTGTAGGGTCCAGCTTCTGCACTGCTAATAGTTTGGCACGTTTTGCTTCAGCTTCAAATCCAAGATTGAGGCTTCTGCCATCTAAGTGAGGTACTGCTGATGCTTTTGATGTTGTCCATTCAGGCAAAAGCTATTGTACTGCTTTCTCCATCAGTTGATATTTTGAAATTTTTATCTCTACATCAACTTTCTGGCATTGAATAATTTTTTTGGAGAATTATGTTGATTCAGATATAGATTTAGATACAGATTTTGTTAGATTCAAATGGGGCTGAACGTGTACATATTCAAAGATCATGTGACAAACTGGAGAAACTTTGAAGCTAAATTTCTTGCTAACTTCGAAAAGCTATAAACTAGTACTAAATAAAAGATAAAAGGAATTGTAAACTTGAAAATTAGCATATACGAAACACTAATGCAACTGCTAGAATGAGATTTACATGATTAGAATTATTAGTTTAAACCTATAGATTATTAGATGTAGCTGGAAGATAATAAACAAGGATAGTACTTAATGTTGTTAAAAAGCGCAAACCATGGCTGCAATATAACAAGAGCTAATAAACTCCTCTCTTATATTTGGACGACTAAACACTTTTGAAGTACAACGGTTAAGCTTTTATGTTGCTTTTCTGTCACCTATTAATCAGCTTCAATTTTGTCACCTTGAAGTAAAAAAGTTAACTAGCTAATAACCCTTCGAATAATTGATTTAAACAACAGCTTAAAATTGCTCACCCTTTCCTTTCTTTTCTTTTTCTTTTTTTTTTTCAAATTTGCCACCCTTAATAAAAGAAATACTAAATTTTTCATAGAATGTAATGCAACTTTCTAGTAATGATGATACTAACACAAGTCTACATTGTCAAGTGAGAATCAGATATTTTTCACAACAAAGAAAATGAGAAGAAAAACTTATAATGATAGCATACATAAATAAACAATATTCTCAAGAAGGAGGGGTGTTGAGAGGGGGAGGGGGGGCATGGAAGCGTTATAAGTGAAATCTTTGGCAAAAATCCGACATCATAAATAGAAGTTTATTACGATACGTGATCTGGTCAATTACTTGTTGCATGACCGGGAAAAAGAATACAACTGTTTTTGTTTCATAATTTGTATTCATCTTCTTTGTGCATTAAAATAAAGTACCTACTGGAAGTTCATTTGGCTTGGTGTTTAGTTGAACTAAGAACGAATTTAGATTATACAGTGTACATGCTGCCATGTTCCAATAAATGTTATCATTGTCAATGTGCTCTTGATAACTTCAATAATCGTCCTTTTGAAAAAAAAAAAAATCTGTTCTGTACTACATTGGTGGTATCAAATATTGGGAATATTTAGATAGTGTATTATTTAAAATAATTACTATAGATGTATGTGAAATAACAAGAAAAATTAGTTGGAAATACAAGAATCTTACTTGTAGATTTTAAACTCAGTCATGAAAAAGGTTTGCCCGGGTACATAAGACTAGAAAATTCAGGGATAGGAAAATTGAATTGCTTAGTTGTCTAATTAATCCAGCAAACAATCTAGACCCACCTTTTGAAATATGAGGAGGTAAAAAGACAACTTTGCCATTTGAATTCTTGCAGTCGGATGCAAAGCTTAATCATGCAATAAGCAAACGAGACAAAACCCATTAAAAAGCCAACAAGAGAGAAATCACCACACAGTTACAGTTCAACCCACATCCACAAAGGGAACAAATTACAATCGATGGACACCTGAAAACGGCAAAAAACCCAGGTGGCGGAGATATGAGAAGAGCACTAATGATTAGTCGAAGATGAGCACCCGCACATTGCCTGTGTAGTAGCTAACGAGAAGTTTTGGTCGTTGACCTGGCAACTTCGTTATGTCCTTTTAGGATGTTTGTTATGTGTGCCTACAGCCACTGTGGCAATTTCCGGATCAAGGCCTCCCAAGTTGAGCAGCGTCCATCTCAGATTCGTTCGTGTAATTTTTATAATTATTTATATAAATTTATACGCTTTGGATGTAAATTTTGAATTTTTTAATTCATATAACTAAGTTGATGATTACAACAAAATTATACAAATTTATACCAAATGTAATAAAAATTATATGAGCTCATTCGAACTAGGTTGACTCAAATTATGAGGTCACTACCAACAATTTCTTCTGTGCGCTAGTCTTTGTGGGCAGCAAAATCATCAATTGCAATTACAGTTCCAACTTTTCTATAACTTTTGTTTTGACCCTTACATTTTAATAATATTATAAAGATCCCAAATATTTGAAAAATTTTCAGCTAAATCCTTAGTGAACAACTTTTTTTTATATTTATGTCTGTAGTCAACTTGGCTTTAAAACTTACTAGCAATTTCTATATAAAAATCAGTAAACTTTTGTAAATTCCAAAAAAACTAAGAAACGCAAAAATGCAAAAATCACAAATATCAAAATAATGTAAAATGTTAAAAAAAAGAGTAAAAATTTTGTTTTTTTTCACTCATGCTTAATCTGTTTGATTAGTATACTGTCGTCTAGTCAATTGAATAATACAATTACTACTTTTTCATGACTTTTGTTTAGCATTACAACAATCGTAAAACTACAAAATAAGTTTCATTTGTTTACTTATGATGTCTTAATTAATAAAATTTAAAAAATTGTCAATTTTGTCCCCAATAAGAATATTACAGGAGTGAACAATAGAATCCATCCCAAGACTGATCATTTCCCAGATGTTAAAAAACCAAAAAAGAGAAGAAAAAATTAAAGGAGGCATTTAATTGGCTCAATAAACCATTCAACACTGTACATATGAACGTACATAATAGGAATTCTATCATGAATAAATCTTTTATACACTGATAGTGTATGCACTAGCGAGTCTAAATGCATGACACATATACAAAATTTGATGTTTAAATTCAAATTCAGATGATGTGACATTCATCCAACTCCGTCAGTGTATACACTGATAGTGTAGGAAAGATTAATCTTAAAAGTTATGCTTCAATTTTTAAAAAATAAACTAACAAAATATATCTGGCCGCCATTGGATAAGCACGAGCTTGATTGTGCATATTCTCCCCTCTGGACGATCAACCATTGTTGTGCCATTTTTTTCATAACACAATTTCAGTTCTTACAGTTGAAATACCCCTTATGAGAATGAGTCACCTGGCTACAAGGCAGCTGCAAGTTATATCGGCTGCATAACACAGTTTCAGTTCTTACAATTGAAACACCCCTACTGAGAATGACAACTTTAAATTTTTGTTTAACTCGATCAACCTCTTCAGCAATGAATTGACGAATCCTCACTTTTACACACACACACACTCTCACATTTGTAGTAGGGGAGTCACCCGGGTGCAAGGCAGCTGCAAGTTACAGTTGAAACATCCCTGATGAGAATGAGTCACCAAGGTGCAAGGCAACTGCAAGTTATATCAGCCATAGTGGTTGGTAGCTGCTTTGATAGATGAGTTCCACTGGGGGGAAAGGATACAAATTACCGACCTTGTACCCACTACAACAAATTAAAATGGGTTTCAGCGATAAAAAATTTAGTGAGAAAAAGAAAATGGTTGCTAAAACATATAAAAAGCAACCAAAAATATCTTTGGTCGTAGAAAAAAAATTATAAAAGTATTGGCAACCAAAATTTTGGTGTCAAAAACTTTAAAATTTAAAACTTTGGTGTCAAATTTATTTTCATGGTATTTTATTTGGCAACCATCTAATGGATACAGTGACCGAATTTTAGTCATAAAATATTTGATTTTTTGGCGATCAAAGATAGTGTTCAATAGAAAACCTGAAATTATTTTTTATTTTTTAAAAATTTGTAAAAGCAAATTTGAGACAAAACCTAAGTCCATCAAAAAGAAAATTTGCACAAAGAAGATGTTGTATTTGAAAGTGTTTCAGCAGCCAAATTTGCGTTTGACAGCTATTACATATCTAATCTTTCTTGTATGACAGCTAATTTCCAATTCAATAGATTGGTGACCAAAAGATAAATTGTTGGAAATTACATAGTTTTTTAAAAATTGAAGTTAATTTTTTTAAAATTCTAATGGCATGAATTTGGTTAAATATAAACAATTTAAAAAAATGTTAGTTAAGTGCCAATGACCTTTTTTTAGTAATATAGTAGATTACTTTATTAAAAATTCAATGAAATGTTAACAATTTTCATGAGCACGAAAAATCTCCGAAAAAAAAACTTTTTATAAAAACAGTAGTTGCATAGAAAACAACATACACAACCTAGATTTAAGATATTTTTTGGAGTTCATGAACGCATTTTAGAACTAATACACTATAATATTTCCTAACAAAAGTATAGTTTGGGGGGAAGGATAGGTTGGGGGTACGGGGGCAAGGAGTGTAAGCGAGAGGTCTCGGGTTCGAGTCCTCCCGCTTACACTAAAAAAAATATATATATATATATAGTTTGAACAATTTATTCCATGTCAATATCTGAAGTTTTGTCCAAATCAACTTCATTTTCATCATAATAATCGTCAATTGTGTCATCATCCTCGTTATCATCTATCTCAAATTCAGTGATTTTTTCCAGAAACAAGATGGTCAGGTTTTTGCCTTACTTCATCATCATTCACATTAATAAATTCATGACCAACATCTTCCCTAATTAAAGAACCTGGCTCACCAATTTAATCATTAATTTATATATTAAATAATTCATCTTCTTGAGAAGCATCCACATGAACTGGCTGACTGTCATCTAATAGATTGTCTTCAGATGGAACAAAGACGGATCAAACAAATGTTGATGACGGACCTTTTGTGCAACATGCCAATCTCTTCTCAATTTTGTATCCCGCACATAGAAAACTTGAGTAGCTTGAGTGGCAAGAATATAGGGATCATTTTCATACCACTTTCTACTGACATTGATGTTAGTAAGAAAACCATCAATTGGCACATGTTTAAATTTATCTAACTCAAACCATTCGCACTTGAACAAAACAACTTGACAATTGTTGTTCGCATAGGTCAATTCAATAACTTCACTTAAAATGCCATAGAAAATAAACGCAACGGATCCTCTGTACCACAACCCTGTCTCACACCCTATCCCACCCCTCATAAACTTGCCAAGTGTCCTTTTATTAACCCAATCCTGAAACAACCCAACTCGAACCATGTTTAATTATTTAACCGATTAATCGGGTTGAGAAACTTAATCACACAAAACCAAAATCCATTAAACTAAAAACCCAAAAAACAAAATTAAAGATTAAACAAGGCACAAAAAAAAACCCCCCACAAGGCCACGATTCTGGTTTCCCATCAGATTTCACTCCTCCTCAAAAGCTTCATCACAAAATTCGGGCAGGACAACAAAGTGCAATTCAACGCAGCAGGCCACGATTCTGGTTTCCCATCAGATTGGTATCCTTCTCAAAACCTTCATCGCAACGCAGCAGGGCTGTCCGAGTTCATCATCTTCACCATTCAGCTTTGACGAAATATTCACGGAGCAAGGGACGTAGGTGAATTTTCCTAAACTAAAGCCTTTTCTCCTAAACTAAAGCTAGTCTTCAACGGAGCAAGGTACGTAGGTGAATTTTCCTTCAAATAAGTACTCTTCATATGCAACGAATTGCGTTATTTATGTGCCGCTTCATATGCAACGAATTGCGTTATTCATGTAAACATCAGCACAAGCCTCTGAAGTCAACCTGAAGCCTCTGAACTTAAAGAATTTATGCAAAGGGATTGCTGGGTTCCTTCAAATACTTACTCTTTGATGATTTTCGTTAAGTTTCAGGATTTATTTTTTTGGGTCTCTGTTGATTGAAGATCTATTTGCTTAAGATGTTTTTGTTCACAAATTTTTACGCTTTTTGTGTTTGTATTGTACCTGTTGATGTGTCTTTGAAAGGAGAAAATCTCTATCCAGGCTTTTAACTATTACAAAAACAATGAAGAGTTTGGTTAATAAGAAGAATAGTAAATATAGAATCAGCTCTTAATTCAATATTGATGTCTTTGGCTTACAACCAATTGGAGGAGATTTACACTGTTGATTACTATTATTACAAGTTGTAAACCACTATTACTTTGGTTGGTTTACAAGCAATTCTTGGACACTCAAATTAGCTGATGCTGTTTTTACACCCAAGTGTTAAAGGCATTAAAACCAATTTGCAGATATTTACACCAGTAGTTATTAATTTAACACTTTTAAGTCCTGCCCAATCCTACTACCTTACAACCATTTGTTGGACATTGAGCCTTTTTTTTTTTTTGGGACATTGGTTACCATACGGGCCTTGTGCATATCCTTATAAATATCATTCATGATGCTGATCCTTGACTTTTTCCCCATAGGCAAGAGTCAGGTGGAATTCCATGTAGGTTTTGATAATACAAGATTAACGAGGGTGATAATTGTTTTTGCAATACAGGGGATGAACGGCATTGGGAAGCAGATAGCGGATATTCAATGATTTTTTTTATTTGAATGATGTAAATTGTGAAACATAAGACACCCATTTACCATGGATTTGGAGCCTGCCGATTTAAACCAGTTGTGCAGATCCAACAACATTTGGTGTAAACTCGTATAATTTCAGTGAGATTATGATTTTTACGCAAATCTAGTTGTATAAATCACAAGCTCAAGTTTTACACAAAGTTGTATGAATTTATACGAATAGTAACATTACTTTAATAATTATTAGATGAATAGTAAATATAGAATCACCAAAGTGGTATGAAAAGCAACATGGTAGGGAAAAGCAACACGCTGGGTTTGATATTGACTCCCTAGACCTCAGAGTTCTAATCTGAACTTCTCGTTTCTTATGGTTGTTTGTGAGACTTTTGGCTTCTTCTTTGTTTACACATTATACTCAAAGACGGTTTCATTTTTTCTATTTATTATTTATTTTTTAATATTCTAGTTTGGGTGTTTATACAGTAAGTTATCTGCTCTTTGTTTGATCATTCCCTATGAGGATATCTACTTTTCATTCATGGGTCGAGTACTTTTGCATGGGTTATTTTATTCTAGTGAAATTCTGTTGTTGTGTGATATTTCTCCTGGTGACTTTGCAAATTGTGCCATTTCTTTGTGAATACTTTGATGCATTAGTTTTGGGCCTCTTCTCTTGTGTATGAATAGCTTGAATGCATACTCATTTTTCACATATTTTCCTCTGTGCTATTTGCTGAGTCATTCTTTTCTGTGGTTTAATAGGTGCACGATTTTCCCTACCATGTTGCTTTTCACCAAAAAGGGTAATAAATTATGTATTTGTATTCGGTAATTTGATACAGGTCATTTGTTGGGTTTTGGGGGAATATGGAGAATGATTTGCCAACTCATGAAATCCAATCATGTCGTAAATTGGACTTTGAAGATGTTGACTTGCAGGAGATAAATGATAATGCCTTACCTCTTTGTATTACTGATGGCAATCACGGAAATCAAATTTTTCTTCCTTTGGCTATACCTGATGACTTGGTCCCGAAACTTGACATGGAATTCGATACTGAAGTAGCAGCCAAAAATTTTTACCAAAAATATGCTAAAGCATCTGGTTTTGGAACTCGATTGAGTAAGGGACATAAAGACAAAAATAGTGATTTGATGTTGGACAGGGTTTTTTGCTGCTCCCGTGAAGGAAAAAAGCCAAAAGACAAACGCAATATGATTGTTAAGTGTCCTCGTCCAGAAACAAGATGTGAATGCAGTGCAAGGATGAAAATTAGCTGTAGAAAAGGTGGAAAATACCGTGTTGTGCAATTTGTTGCTGAACATAATCATGAGCTATCAACTCCAAGCAAAACTCATTTATTCAGATCTCATAGACATTTGACAATGGCACACGAAGCTGAAATAGATATGGCCCGAAGTTGCGGAATTACACCAAAACAATCGATTGAACTGATGTCGAAACAAGTTGGTGGACGAGAAAATCTTGGGTTCATTCGAGATGATTTAAAAAATTACTTACGATCCAAAAGATCCATACCAATGATGCAAGGTGACACAGGAGGAGTCTTAGAGTACTTACAAGGCATGCAATTAGAGGATCCAAATTTTTTTTACGCCATTCAAGTAGATGAAGATGACTTGATAACTAACATATTTTGGGCTGATGCAAAGATGAGAACGGATTTTGCTCATTTTGGTGATGTGGTTTGTTTTGATACAACTTATAGAAAGCACAAAGATGGGAGGCCAATTGCTTTATTCGTTGGTGTAAATCATCATAAACAAACTACTGTTTTTGGGGCTGCTTTATTATATGATGAGACAATTCTGACATTTGAATGGCTGTTTGACACATTTGCTAAGGCTATGATGGAAAAAATACCAAGAACTATTCTTACAGACCAGGACGGAAGAATGGCAACGGCTTTGGCTTCTCAATGGCCAACAACGTATCACCGCTTATGTATATGGCATATCTATCAAAATGCAGCAACGGATCTAGCTGATGTCTTTAAAGATTTTCAAAATTTTGCGGCAGATTTTAGTCACTGCATATATGACTATGAAAATGAGGATGATTTTTTTGAGGGATGGAGTGAAATGCTAAAAACGTATGGTCTGGAAGACAAGAAGTGGTTGAAGAAAATGTTTGATATAAAAGAGAAATGGGCTTTAGTGTATGGGAGAGAAACCTTCTGTGCTGATATGACCACAACCCAACGAATAATTTAAGGAGGAGCTATGCACATGAAGTGTATGAAAAATGTTTGTATATACACATGAAGTGTATGAAAAATTTAAGGAGGAGCTATGCAAAGGGATTGATTGTAAGTGGGAAGTTGATGGTGAATTAGGAAATCAAATGATTTACAGAGTTACACCACATGGTAAGACTTCCCACCATCTTGTAACTTATGATTCATCCACGAATTCAATTTGTTGTAGTTGTAAGAAATTTGAATTTGCTGGATTTTTGTGTTCACATGCACTAAAAATATTGATGACTCTGAATATTGTAACAATTCCGGATGCATATATATTGAAGAGATGGACAAAAGCAGCCAAAACAGGAAATGTGCATGTTTCCAGTGAAAGTAGCCCGGAAATGGAGTTAAAGGCAAAATTAAGTTTTCGTTACAAAGAGTTATCCTATCTATATATGCAGCTGATGACAAAAGCTTCTGAATGTGATGAAGCTTATCAAATTGCTAAAGATGGATTTTGGAAAATGTCAGAACAAATGGATGCATGTTGTCAAGGGAAAAAGAAAATGAAAGAAGTGCGTATTGAAGAAAATTGTAGTGCGTATCAAGATGTTGACACTAATCCATCTGAAGTTGCCTATAATAAAATAAAAGGCATCAAAGTGAAAGAAAAAGTCACCTACAAGTCGAGCAAGAGGCCAAGAAGTGCACTGGAAATGGCTACTAAGAAACGCAAGTACAAGGTGAAAGAGAAGTCTTCATCGAAAAAATTACAGGTTAGACAATTTATTTAGTTTATGTGAACAATGGTTTTTGATTGTTTGACTATTACTTTTTTTTTTGGGTCCCTTAGTTGTCTGATGAATGATGAGTATAGAAATAGTATTAGGATCTTTATTTATAATTTGGATAAAAATGATTGTAGGAATTTGGAAATAATGTTGTTCATTCAAGTATGGATTCTGCTACAATTCAAGGTTTTGTTCGAGAATTACCACCCCAGCAGGTATAGTTATTCGTCATTTTTGTCTTGTATAGCATAGTAGATATGTCATTTATTTTAAATTTTTATTTGAATAATTTATTCTTTAGATGACTAAATTACATTAACGATATATTTTTTCAATGAAATTTTTAATTTGTGGTCGTCTCTCTTTAATTATATCAGGAATTTGGAATTCCAATAGAAGACATTTACAATAGGCGAAATCCTAAAAACATGACACAATTATTGCAAGTAAGCAAATATTATGCTTTTAATTTGTGTTGTTTCTTATTTATATTAATTTTTATAGTATTATACTTTTACAAGTATATAGCTATTTTTATAATGAAGGATGTCTTCTATTTCTTATTTTTTGGGCAGACGTTGGACCCTAACTTCTACCAAGGCTATGATTTGATGTCTTCAAGTTCAATAGCACACCAGCAGCGTCAATGAGTTTTGTCCAAGTAAGAAAAAATCTTGATTAATTACTTAATCTTATATTCATCATTCATAATCAGGAGTTATTATTCTGGATATGAAATTAGGAGTTATTATTGGCATTTCCATTGACATTTTTTATTATTTGAGCTAGACAAAAATATTCATCCTTCATTGAGTTCACTATCACTCCCTTGCTATCAAACTATGATTAAAATGAAATGTAGGGGTGTTTTTATATTTTACATGTAGAAAAGTCAAGTGGAGTGAACAATTCTGTAAAAGATGACTTTGATAATCTGGTGCAAGTTGATCTACCGAACGAAAAAACTGTTGACAATAACCTTTTTCTGTGCATACGGTATATCTATATGGGATCAGGAATAATGCACTTTTTGCACGTTGAAGCTCAATGAAGGATGAATATTTTTGTGATAGTGAACTCAATGATAGTGATATTTTAATCACAGCTGACAATAACCTTTTCCTGCTTTTCATAATCAGATCATCCAAATTTGATGTATTTAGGGTTGGTATATGTATATGGGATCAGGAATAATGCACTGTATGCACTGTGAAGAGTTTTCTGCATATATTAGTTTGATAAGTTACACTTATAATTCAATACATTTGCTAACTTAGCATTTGTTTTTTGTAGGCACAAGAACTGGGAAATAATGATGATAGTGATCAACAAGTTGCTAAACATGAATGATCAGGGCAAAAATCTTGGATGGTGTGAAGTTATACATTTATACACCTCGGAATCTATCCACTCTTTTCTTTCTGTTCCCTTGTAGAAGAGGGATCATAGATTTTTATACACATTCCATTTTTTGTTTTCCTCTTTCTGAGGTTTGAGCACAACGTTATGTTTTAAAGCCACAAAAGCAATCCATGGAGACCAAAGCCAATAATTTTCAACTTTGACATGAAATAACATCTTAGCTGCACTTAATCAGACAAGGGGAATATCCACAACACCTTCCCAGATATTTGGGATTTCACTTATCATCTTACAATCAAAGCAAAAGGCTAACGATCTCACACACAATTAACTTGAGTCTGCATAGCTCTAGTCTCTCTCAAAGATACTGCAACAATATATGCTTTAAACACGCGAACATTGAAGGGAAGCATGCCAACCCCTTATTCAGTAATAGTAGTGGATCGAAATAACATGAACCCCTAGAATGCAATCTCTGAAGCAGAATTTACTTCGGAAGTCTCTAGAATGCAAAAGCAAGACATTGTAAATCAAACCAATCGTAACAAGCTCTAGAATGCAATCTCTGAAGCAGAAACAGAATGAGAGGCTTTGTGCAGGTCAGACACTGCAATACAGCATTGGCATAACAACTGCACAGTAAAATGAAAGAAATCTTGAATATACTTGACAAATAATAAAAAATCCTATGAAATTTGTTTCAGTACATTATTGCATTAAGAGTCTGTACATTTCCTATATATATAAAATTTTTCTAGAGCTATTGATATGTAAAAGCACAAGAAAAGCAGGAAAAATTTTGAAGAAATACCTGTTTCCACAATTTATAAGACCTCTTGGAGACATGTTGAAAACTTCATAGTGAAAGGACTTCACAAAATCTTCATACCGAAATAGCATCTGTAAAATAAAAGAAAAAAATTTATCCATAAACTTTCATGAATGACTAGGCCCAGAATACACCATTTAGATTCATCAATCAAGCAGCTTAAGAACTGGCAAACAAAATCTTTGCTGAAATGTTTCAAACAGATGCATTACTCCTATTTAATATTTTTGCTCTATCTGTTTAAATGATAATAGAATTGCTCCTATAATTCAGACCTTAACTTTCTTCAGCTGCCTGTTGAGTAAGCAAACTAACCCTCTCTTTTTTTTTTTGTTGACTCGCTCCATTTTCCCCTCACGATATATGTAACCAGGGGAAGTACAACAAAGACTAGAAACAAAGCTGGTATATCAGTTTCCCTTGGCTAAAGCATGTCCTCACCAAAACAATCATGTCCCGTTTTCCTCTAAAACCTCTTTGGCATAGCAGATCGCACTTAACTACATGTAAGAATTATAGAAACAACACAGAGATCAGCTAAGTAGACCACATCATCAACTTCATCATTCAACTCAATTCACTAATCTGCTGCACATCGTTATATAAGTGAATATCAACCAACCATCAGAGTTAAAGGCTATGACAGCTATAATTTGAGAACAGATTTCAGAAAGGAGTCACAATAAATCCGAATGACAGAATAATGGGCAAAGAAAACTGCGGGAAAACAAAGGCAAGAAAAACCTACGAAAAAAATGATTCATGACGCCTAGGCATTTGATCGAACAGGTGGGGAGCTTCGTCCAATTGCCCATTGATCACTCATAACCTGAAGAAAGGGCTCCGGAGAATGACCACGAAATTGGGGTTCCCAATGTTTCTCCACGCTATTAGAGATGCGCTAACCTTGGGATGCTTTACTCCTAACCCCACAAGGTTCCGAGATGGAGCACAACCTGAGTCTCGGTTAAGAACGGTGATTTTTGTGCTTTCACACGGCGCACGATTCCACCATCAGATTTCCTTCGACTTCGTGACGAAGGACATAGCATATGATCATCAGCCGAAATCATGCCACCAGGCATTTGAATTGTGAGTGATCTCTGATGAGCTGATGAGTGATATCTGACGGAAGCTTTTGAGGAGGAGTGAAATCTGATGGGAAACCAGAATCGTGGCCTTGTGGGGGGTTTTTTTTTGTGCCTTGTTTAATCTTTAATTTTGTTTTTTGGGTTTTTAGTTTAATGGATTTTGGTTTTGTGTGATTAAGTTTCTCAACCCGATTAATCGGTTAAATAATTAAACATGGTTCGAGTTGGGTTGTTTCAGGATTGGGTTAATAAAAGGACACTTGGCAAGTTTATGAGGGGTGGGATAGGGTGTGAGACAGGGTTGTGGTACAGAGGATCCGTTGCGGAAAATAATATCCTTATCTTTATGAGATCCTTCTACACACACGACACTGTTTTGAGTCACTCGATGAGCGTCATGCCTTTTTTTGTTGAGAAAATTTATTCCATTTATAAAACAATCAGAGTATATTCCAACACGCTTGCTAGGTTCCAATGCAAGGGAATATATATCATCAGTATCTTGTAAACTACCTTGCTTACATAAACTTCCAATCTAAAAAATAAGAAAAAAAAGAAATACTTGTTCGTCTTTGCCTCAAATACACACAAAAATAACATATTCAAATGCATATAATTTACTCGTTTCTCAAAGCATAACAACAAAATTCCTCCCTTGATGTATATTGGTTCAAAACTAAACTTCTCTTATTGACTATACTTATTTTCCCCATGACTCATGCTGCTGATCGCCAACGGTAAGTTCAAAAGTGTGAACCACAGAGTACTCACAGAACAAGAAGGCCCAAGATGAATCAATAAGTTTTATGTTTTATCATATGCATGTCACTTGTTACTATGTATTAAATCTTGTTGATTTCTTCTACTGCATAACTAGAAGGTTGATGCTCCTCCCCGTTCGTAAATTGATCATGCTATAGTAGATCAAGCAATTAGCAAGAAAAGCCAATAGTAAAACACGAACCAAGAACAATAACGATCAATATCTGCTACATTGATTTGAATTTACAAAAGTAGAAATCTGTCTATAATAGCGAAACATCAAATCATCTAAAATTAGCTTATGGACACTGGAACAAAAGGCTTATAATTTGGTAAATTATCACTTATTTCACGAAGTTATCATAGCAAATTAATCGCTATAGCCCAAGCCATAAGTAAACTAAACTAAGTCACAGTTAATTTGAAGGGGTTTTGCAAAGCAAACCTTTATGCTGTAACAAAACCTTGTGATTAAGATAATTGAGCCCAAAGTTTAATCGTGTTCACCAATATCAGATTGCTTAGGCACAACTCGACAATTTAATTGCATATTGATGATACTGTAGATAGCAGTTAAGGAAAATTTTACCTTTTGATTGCAGATAGCATTGGTAAAAGAAAAAAAATTATCCATGCTGACCCAAAAAAAAAAGGGACAAGAAAAGAGACTTCTCCCTATTTGTCTATCAGATTTGAGGGTTTAAAGAGAGGGTCTCGATATTTATTGCTCCCTTTGTATGTCTGCCAATTTTTGATAGTTTAAGAGATGGTCTTGATGTTTTCACGGAGATCAGATGACTAATTTTACAGTAATACATAACAAAGAAACGAGGAAAAGAATATTCATGTTGAACTTCAACGTGAAACTATTTTAGAAATCTGTTACTTTTTTTTAGAAATCCATTTATTTTATCTTTTCTTTATTTTTTATCTTTCCTTTTTTTATTTCTTTTTTTTTTCACTCATTATTTTGCTAATTTGTTTTTTATTCATTTAAAAAATACTAGTAGTACTTTTGATTTGTTGACCCAGAAGCCGATAGGAAGGAATTGTTACATGAATGATTCCTGAAAGTAGCCAAATAGCGATACTGGTACATTTATTTATATATTTTTAATAATATTGAATTGTGACGTTATACTAGTTAGATATGACGGGTTTTCAATATAAGTGCAAGTTTAAATCCAAAATATACTCATTTGACTGCACGTATACAGGTCAAAACAATAGTTGCCAAAGATCCAAAATATACCCATTCAAGAATTCCAACTTAATTTACAACCTAAAAGTGTAACATGAGGGTACATTGCCAAAGATCCCCAAATACATTCCATCTATAAAAATACAAGTACATGAAGATATACACACTAGTTCATGCTTACTTGCTCCGGTCTCCACTCCTGTAAGGAAAACAAAACTAAAGGAATGAGCTAAAAATCTAGTGAGGTTCCCAAACAAACAATTAGGTAGAGAAACCATGGAAGTATTACATTTAACAATTTGCACACTTTCACAGTAATATACAGTCATTCAAAAAATAAACATTCAATCATTGGAAAGATATGTGCTCACTTAGAGCCATTCATTCATTCAGTCGTTCAGTCTCCGACCATTTCTCCCTTATACCTCCAACATGTGAAAACATTTGAAATAAAACTCCGACAGTGATCATTTCATTCAGTCAGTCATTTCATTCATTGCATTTCATTCACTAGCTAACTCTCCACCAGATTTCGTGGTCATACTCGAATATATCAAAACATTGTCCTAGGGTCACCAGCCACCCGACCGAGTCTGCTTCTGGCTCGAGTTGACTGGCAACAAAGGGCAAGGGCCCAGTTCAGCCAAAGGCTTACATTCATGTACAAGTAACATTCAATCAATTTGATCATTGAAAATCTCACATTCACTTAGGTCGAGTGCGATAAAGTACACACTCATCTATTGAAAATCCATTTAACAATGATTGGAAAGCATTTACCATTTAAACAATCTCTCACAAATAGTCACTTATTGTACAAACACACAAGGAACACTCATCAATTGGTCGCCCTGGTTCTTCCTCTAGAACATTCTCAAGTCATGTGATCATGTAATCCGTCAAGAGTCTACTAACTTAAAGCCAAGATAATGAGAAAATATGAGATTCGATGCTTCACTTAGCAACCATAGAAACTACAAGTTTAACCCTAATATTAGAAGACTAAAAGGGCCACGATTTCTTGTTTAAATCAAGTTCAAATCAAGTGAAATATTTCATGCATGCTAAGGTTAATTAACATATCACCAAGTATTTCAAATCAAAATGTACAAGATTTAACCAAAGAAAGTTAGGTTTAAAACCTAGAAAAGTTTCCCCAGAGTTTTCCAAGTCCCACTCAATTCATTTGACAAAATTCCCAGCTTTGGTGACATTCTTTGAAAAATTATAACTTGAGTTTCGTAGGTTATAAAATTGTAAAACTTACACCATTAGAAAATAAATTCAAAGCATTAACAGGCTTTAAAAGACATCTTCATGAAATTCAGTTCATAGGTTAGCCAAATTTCAGTTCAGACACACTGCTGTCTCATGTGTAAAAACATAACAGTCATGGTTTTTAAGAAACTTTGCAGATTTTCTGGTATTTATAGGAGTTGAACCAAACCTTGAATTTTATACTGTTGAAAGCTCTATGAGTCTAGTTTCAAACGCAACAAATGGAACTCAATTCTAACTTTCCTATACGAAGTTATAGCTAATTTCTCAAAGATGCGCAGGGCTTCCTGCGAAAATTTCCAGCAAAAGTAGAGTTTGAGGAAACAAAAGTTTTCCCCCTTACAAACCCTTTATTTTTCACTCAATTCCAACATACATCTTTAGATTAATGTATTATAAAGTATATTGAGTAACAAAGTAAGACTTATCAGCCACAAATCATGGTGAAAATCTGGACAATTTCCTCTCTCCTAATTGGCCAACTCTAGCAGAAATTTCAATACATTTCCCCGAGTCTTTCCAACAAAACTTCCAACTTTCAACCGTATTTCAATGGCAATTACACAATATATCATATCCAACATGTCATGAGTTATATAGCATGTATTCTTACCAAAGAAATCCATTAAAGTTCCAATTACAAGGCTGCCAATGAAAACTATCCATCACATGCCCCTAAATCAAAATTTCAGCAACCTATAACTTAGAAAAGTGAATTTTCTTCCACAAAACTCCTACCTTTTGGCTTAAATTTAACATAAAACTAGAATACCCAAAAGTATTGGCGAAATGAAAGGTTTTATAGCAATTTTTACCTCCCTTTTCCGCACAAAACAAAAACAGAAAATTTCTCAACATAACCTGAAAATCATGAAATCCACCATACAAGTCCTTCCTTTAACTTCTATAACATCATATATCAATTAAACTCAATAATAAGGGAAGATTTCCAGCAAAGTTCACTTCTTTACCTCCAAACCCAAGGATAGCAAACAAATCAAGAAGGTTGCAAGGCTTTCTTCCTCCAAAACTTCTCCAATAGCTTCATTCCAAGATTTATTCAAGGTTTTATGGAGTGGATTAGGGTTTTTCTTTGGATTCTTCATGATTCAAGCAAGAGATCAAAGCTGGATTTTTTGTGTTTTCTCTCCCTTTCCTCTCTCAAAATTTTGTCTATCATGTGTGCAACAAGATGAAAATGATGAAGACAAGAAGGCTTGGTCAAGATAAGTAAGAAAAAGGCTTGGTCTTGGTCAAAATTGGTTGGTCAAGCTTGGTTGGTTAATTGACAAATGTCAAGAAAAGATGTATTGTCTATCTTTTTGTCTCTAATCACTAACGTATCTAATGCCCCTTTAATTAACTCTTAACACCTCTTGTCATATAATTTCTTTTACGCAAAACTCCCTCTAATCCTCCCAATTTATGATAAGCACCTCACTAGTCGATCACACTAGTGTAATGCACTATGAAACTTAACATGCACCAAATTAAACATGCACCAAGTTAAATAACACAATAAGAGAAAAATCATGATTCAACCATAAAAGCAATCAAGAATTTAAGACAAGTAAGTTCAAATAAGAGCTATAAACACAAGTAAAATTTCGGGGCCTCACAAATGAACGAGCTTGTGCGAACTTAAGCAATCGACACACCTCCTTGATTTGCGATGCATCAGTAATGAGCTCAATTAGAATGGACAAACGAACATGGTACTTGACACAAACTAGCTAGGTAATGCCGAGAGTCGCGGTGCAACACTCCACGCACATTCCACATAAGAAAAGTTTGAATTCCATCAAACTAGAACTTGAGACTGATTTCAAGTCTGAACAGAAATAGTTGGTATCAGAGTCTAGTCATACTTATTTTGGATGAGCATTGGCATTTGATTCCATCCATTAACCAAAGGAACCCCTAGCCTTTATTTGATTTTCTTCATATAAATAAGGCAAATACTTAGGTAAAAGACTAAGTGCATACACTCCCTCCTCCAAACCACCCAACCCATCCCTCTCCCCATCCATGTGTGATAAAAAGTAATTAATTGAAAGTAGGCTGGCAAATGTACTGCATTAACCCTTCAATTTTGTTATTTGGTAGCTGTTTGATGCCTTAAAATTTTGGTATTTTGACAATTTCATTGTAACTAAATATTACAATTGGTGAAGTCAACTTCAATGCTTATTAGTGAAATAAATTTTCTTCCACCCGTTATACACATTACTATTGTTTATTTCAAGTTCTTTAACTTCTTGTTATCATTTTTTTCCTACCTTATTGTGTAGCTCTTAAAGGTATTGACGAAATATTTTTTTTGTCCCTTTGTGTGTTTAAATGTGCTTGTGGTTTACATTAGTGGTAATTATGATTTCCACTAATATTTTTGGCTAATAATTTTTTTGTCATTGAAACCATATCGAAACAATCAATTTTTTTCTACAAGTAGATGATCTTTTGATAATTTGATTCTCAAGCATGCTAATAATTTCCATTAATAAAATTATTTTTCCAAATAATAGCCATTATTATCACACTTTACTCATTATCTTCTTCAAAACATCTGTTTACTCTTTTTCAACATTATTATTTGTTACCATAACGATTTTTGCTATTTTTCTTCATGTATGTCATTCCAAACCTTCTTTTTTCATTTGCACCTTTATGTCCTTCTCACAATTTGGTATATTTTATCATTTTATTTTCTATTAATTCATTATTTTTTTACTTTATCATTTTTTTCTTTCTATATTCTGTTTGAAATTCTGCCTCTTTTTGTATCTATATCCAACTATCATGTGCAACCAACCACTCTCCTAGTTTGTCCTTTTTAAAATTTTTTTCAATTGGGTAACTTACACTGCTACAAACACCATTGTTTCTCCATCTAGGTTCTCATTTAAAAATGTACAAAGGTAATATTTCCTCAAAACTTAAAAAAAAAATTTCAACAAAAATTCTAGTCCAAATAAGTCTTGCCTTTTATTTTAAATCATCCGTCCGGTGCACAGGCTTGCCTTCTTTCCCTAGCTTTAACTTTGACAACCAAGTTATTTAATTCAACAACTCACAAATTAGGCTAGGAATTTAAAGATATACACATATGTTAATTAATTTTATCTGTGAGTGTGTTTATAATATATTGTTTCTAAATACGAAATATAAATCCTTCTCATTTGTTAATTGTAGTATCATATAAAATTAATTTAAGAGACATAAATAAAAAAAATATCCTATCATAATTTGAAAATTAAAGAGACAAGTCGAGCTTTGGAGCCAAATTTTAGGGAAATAAATATAACAAAATTGAATCAAATGCAACATTAAATTATAGATTGCATCAAACTAGGACTTGAGCCCCATATCATGTTCGAACATAAATAGTTAGTTTAAAGTCAAGTCAATCTTTCTTGGATGCATACCTAGCAATTAGTCCTTTATGTTAATTGACAGAATCCTTAACAATTTCTTTCCATAAATAAGGCAAATATTTAGATAAAGGACTAAGTGCTCACAGTATTGTTGTAATACCTATAATTTTTTATTTTTTATTTTTTTCACTATTCATAATTAGTAGAAATAAAAACAAGGTAGTAAACACGGAGAGATTAAATTATAGTTAAAAGGAAAACCTTAGGCTTAGAAGTGGATAATGTATTAACCCCATTATCCCCAGATAACGAGTTTTTATCGAGAGTGAATTAGGAAATGGAAAGTAGTGACTGAAATAGAAGAGCGTAGTTACCAAGAAAGTAGCTACTCAAGATGGTTATTTACCAAATAACCAAATTTATGAATGACACTTTACATTTTTTTCCCTTTTCCATCTTCTATCAAAAAATAGAGTGTCAGAGAGTGTTAAAGGGAAGAAGTAATTTTTGGTGATCAATTAGACGTTCAAGTCAGGCGAAATTATGTTCTTTTTCTTAGGTTTAGTGAATTCCAAGTTTGTTATTTTGTTTAATTTTTGTAGTTTATGTTTGTATAAGTTTTGACCATTGAAATTATAGGAAAGTTCATATCATTGCTATTGCTGCCTCAGGTTGAGAAGCCAAAAGTGCTGTCGGGTATGAAGATGATGACAATGGTGAAGAAAATGGAGGAGGTTGGCGATTAGGGTTTGTAGTCTAGAGTTTTGAAAGTTGGCTTTTTTATTTGGGGGAAAAAAGACCCA
This sequence comes from Coffea arabica, assembly GCF_036785885.1. Classification (NCBI taxonomy): domain Eukaryota; kingdom Viridiplantae; phylum Streptophyta; class Magnoliopsida; order Gentianales; family Rubiaceae; genus Coffea; species Coffea arabica. The sequence goes on along the minus strand of NC_092318.1, from coordinate 33,841,464 downwards.
TTTTGCAAATGGGATGGGTTATTTCCAAGTCAAACAAATCAAATTGTTTTAAGCTAAACTGGTTAAATTAGTTATTGGGTTTTTCCAAATGGATTGCCAACTTAAAAGATTTGGGCCGAATATTTATGGGTTGGTTTTTCTTTCAAGACTAAAATTAAATAAGGGATAATTTAGGCTAAATATCTATTAGGCCACCATTGGTCAATTTGGAGCCAATTATAAACAGAAAATTATACTTTGGAACAAAATACTTATTTGGCCTGTTAAGTCTTCTAAGTAGATGAAAAAAAATTGTGTAGTAGGTCCGAAGAATTAGAGTTGTAACATTTATGTTTCGGCCTCATATTTTAGTCATCATATAACAACGAAAAAGGAAAACTTTCTAAATTAGGAAACTTTTTAAAAACGAAAAGTTTCCATTTTGTAAACTTTTGATTCTTGCAAATTTTTAAATTATACTTAAATTTCCACTACTGCGAGTGCACAAGTGAAGAGTTAAATTATACTCAAATCGTTGAAATATAATCCACTCCAATCAATCTTTGGGAAAGCTTGGAGGTGAGCTTGGTGAAACTTTTGGGAGGAAGAAAGTTCTTGTATCACAACTTGTTTTGGGGGTTTTGAGGTATTATACTAGAAACCTCTCTTTTTTCTTTCTTATTTTGCACTTTAAGCAACACATGGCTTGATTGTGATGGATTTTATGGAAGATTTCATGGTCTTGCTTATTAGCTTATAATTTTCAGCTAGGGTTCATAATTTTCAGTTTTGATTAATGTTGTTTATCTAGTATATGATGTTGATGAGCTTGGATAGGGACTTGGAGTAGTGTTTCTGCCCTGTTTTAGAACCAAACTGACCTGCATGTTCGTCCTTGATAAAGGCTGAATCAGGTCTTACTCAAAACATGAAAGTTGTAGGGAATGGAGTTAGCTATCTACCTGAAAAATTTCAGCTCAATCAGAGCACTGTAACTTATGAAATGACTAAAATACCCCTGACTGCCCAAATGCCCTATTTCACAGGCAGCTTTCTGTTCTCTCTGAGATTTCACATTTTGACCTTGAAAATGCACAAACTGGGTGTTGATATCTTAATAGGAAATGTAGGTCACTGTATTATCTTCAAAACTCCATAAAATTTACCCCAATCCGATAAGCGTACCATCCGTTGTGACCAAAACACCAGAAGATGTCGAACCTGTTACTTAGCCATTCGTCTTTACAACTGGTTTCCAACTTTGATTTTGATGGTTACATTGCTAGAATTGCCTTGTGTTTGGATGACATTGAGCCTAGTTGAAGGGCTATTGTGTTAAAATTGTTTATGTGTGAATTTGGGCTGAGTTGAGGAAAATAATGAAGCCATAAATTGCTGAAAAATAACTAACTACAAAGGGCATGCCGCCCAAATTTTCACTCGAGGGTTAAGCGTGTGTACTCATGACTTGAGCGAAGATTTGAGATTGAATGGAACTTGGATTGTCTATGGTATTCGAGTCTTCTTTCGTAGAGGTATATAAGCTAAAATTTGGCCGAAACTCGTACCCTTGGAAAAATGAAAGTAGCGACCATTCGCAATATGTTTTCCTCGTCCTTTAGCCACTTCACGAACTTAAACGTTTTAACCTCTTCCATACCAAAACTAAAAGAGCGAGCATGAGTTTTCTACGGTATGATAAGCAAAATGAATACTACTTAATTGAGTTTTATTTATTTGATTTTCTTGAAGCGAAACTCCTATGTTTCGAACTCTAGAGAGTTTTACATTCTTAAATGATATTTTATCACAGATTTGGAATCCAACCAAGGAGTTGGACCTGAACGTGATTTTGAAAAGCACTAGACCTTTGGTGAGTGCTTCAAAATACATGATTGAACTTGATACTTGATTTAAAATCTTTACCAACGTGATCGGATAAGATTTACTTAGTTGGTCGGGCAAGTGTGTACTTTATCGCACTTGACCTAACTCAACTAAACACTTGATATTTCATTCATGCTTGTACAAGTGACTTGATCTGCATTGACCTGTACTTGTATTTGTACTTGTGCTTGACTTGTAAGTACTGAGCGGCAATATATACCACACTCGATACGAGTGGGAGGTACCTCTCATTCCCGTCTCTGTACTTTTTCTCTTGACTAAGTCGATTGGTCATCGACTATGTTGACTACTTGGGAACCCAAACCCCACTGGCTAGTTAATCGAGTCGAGCCGGCAAGGGTTTGGTCGATTAGATAACAAACCATGGGTCTCTTGTTTTGTCGAGTGGAGTGATACCTCCTCGACTAATCGGTATGCTCGAGTATTACCACCAGTGTTTAGTTGGTGTTTGGGCCCGATATGGGGGTTGAATGGTGGACGGATTGGTATTAAGCGAAACACTACTGAATTGGTTACTTTACTTGAAAGTTGACAGAGCGTCAACTAATACTTGATCAAACTCTAGTGAAGCAATAGGAATTTGACTCCTGAGAGCCATCTATATCCTTATACTTTGATTGTTATTCATAGTGTTATCATTTCTTTTAGAAAAAGAATTTTACACTCGCTCATTTTGAGATTTTCTACTTGAAGTGTTATTGCTCACTTTTATGAACTTGTTATGCTCGCTACTTTTCTACTTTGATACGTGCACTTTTAAATAATGGTCAACTTGCTATTTGGAACCTCACTAAGCTTTAACTCACCCTATTCCATTAAATTTGTTTTCCTTACAAGGGGTACGAGCGAGGGCGTGAGACTAGTACAGGCTAGCATAGTCTACTTTTTTTTTAAATTTTTGCGATTGTACTCGCGCTAGTGCTCGGTTAGGGTTGAATGTATCTGGGATTCGTATCTTTTGTTAGAATTGGGATTGTACGAATGTTTGGAATAGAAAAGAATGTACATGTACGTTCCAAGTTTGGGAACTGTTATTTCTTTTACTCTTGAGGTTGTAACCTATTTTATTTGAAATAAGTGAGTGAGTCATGGTGAGAGGTGGGCAGGCGGTCCGCTAAACCCTGGAGTACGCCCTAGGGGGAGGTGGGGTCGTCACAGACACAGCTCTACATTTTTATAAGGCATCAAGATCCAATTCATGTGTTTTCATGGTTAAAAAGCTCAATATTGGAAATGCAAAAGTTGAAAAAGGGGATCCAACCAGTCAAGGGTTTTTTGATTATTTGTTAGTCTACAGATATCCGAGTGACATGATTCTTGATCTATTGGAAATCTAACTTAAAGAGTTTCAACTTTAATGTTTTTAGCAAGAGCAAACTCAGCCTTCATGATAGAAAAATTTGTGGTTAAAATTAGTGTAAAAACAGAGGAAGCTTCAAAAGCTGTCAAAATGTGCCAGACCTGCACAAAGAAGAAACGGGGAGCAGGAAATGCGGACCTACCCCACATTTCTACCCCAGCTTTCCTTTAAAATGACAGATTTCAACTGTTTGCAACTTGCGTGTTATTTCCATCTCATTTCCAGCCATTTCCAGAGCAAATTTTGGCTATAGCTGTACAAAATAGACTTGGAGAAGTGAAGAACAATTTTATATCAACATTATAAGCACATTTTCCCTTCAAAATATCCATAAATACCCCCTTGTATCTCATTGATTTGAGCATATTGTAGAATGATGAAGTAGATGAAATAGCACAGAAGTAGAGCTACAAAGTAGTTTTAGTTTTAGTTTCATATTGTGAGTTTCTTTGTTAGTTTAAGAGTTTTGAGAGGAAATTGAGAGCACTCTTGTGCCAAGCACATTGGAGTGATCAACTTGTGAAGGAATTCAAGGATCAACCTTCAAGACATTAAATAAGAATTCTTCTTCCTAAGTTTTGTCTCTTGTTCTTATTTGTCATGCTTGGTTACAAGTTTGTTTTATATTTAGATGTTCTTAATATAATGTCTACCTAAACTTTTTTACCTCCTAGGATGAAGGTGAATTTGTTGTAGTTTTGATATGAAGTAGTTAGGGAATGATTATAGTTTTTCATGATGTGTTAGTTTGAGAACTTGTACTTATGCTTCATAGTTGTTTGGTCATTAACTATGAATGATTTGATAATTGTTGAGCATTGAAAATTATCTTCAAATAGGTATAAGTTATTGAACACTAGTCTTATTTTCACGAAAATAGTGACTAATGGTTGGTTGAATTCATATGTTGATCTTGGTCCCTAACTTTTGATGTTTACAAAACAATGGATAATACTAATATCTTTTCAAGAAATACTTTCAATTATGAAGCAAATCAGATTCAAAAATCAAGTGTAATTGAAAGGGACAAAGGCTGCTGAAAGCTGTCGGACGCTTGAGAAGTCAGGATCGAACATCCGATACTCCTTGCGCAACTTCGAACGCATGAAGAACTCCATCACTAGACGTCCGAAAGAATGAAGACATTCCACCTAACTCATTGACCTCTTTCGGACGCAAGCATTGGACGTCCAATAGGATCCTTCAAGTCGACGAAACCATCGGACGCTGAATAGGTCTCCACCGAACGTCCGATAGAAACAAGATGATTTCTCAAATCTCCTTGTTTGTTGTCGGACGCACAAAGAGCTTGCACCGGACGTCCGATAGAATTGAAGAAAATTTCTCAAACTCACTGCCTGCTGTCGGACACAAAAAACAGGAGTATCAGACGTCCGATATTCCAACGGCTAGTTGACTCTGCAACTACTTTCTATCCGTTGGAAGCATTAATGAGGCACTTTCTTGGTCCTATATAAATTGTGGTACCTCTATTATTGTTAATGAGGGTCCATATGATGTCTCTATTATTGATGATGATACCCATAGGCCGAGACCGAAAACAAGAAGTGAGTTGACTGTTGAAGATAGAACTCATCCTACTCTAAATGCCAAGGCTATGAATGTATTATATAGTGCTCTAGATTCAAATGAGTCCATTAGAGTCAAAGACTGTAGATCTGCGAAAGAAATATCGGATAAACTTAGAGAAATTCATGAAGGAAGCGAGAATGTGAGAGAGCAAAAGAAGTCCATCCTGGTCACAAAGTATGAATCCTTTATGATGGAACCTCATGAAAACATTGACAAGATGTACTGCAGATTCAATGATCTTATCAAGGATCTAGAAGTGCCTGAGAAAAACTACTCTTTAGTTGAGAAAAATAAAAAAATTCTGAATGCCTTATCAAAGGATTGGGAGAGCAAGGTAACTGCCATAGAGGAAGCTAAAGATCTGAATACCCTATCTATTGAATCTCTTATCAACTCTCTAATCTCTTATGAGCTGAAACTAAAATCCAAGGTGCAGGAAGAAGAAGACACAAAGATGAGGAGGAGTATTGCTTTGAAAGCTTCACAAGATGAAGAGAATACAGCCTCTATGGATGGAGAAGACATGGAAGGTGATGACAGTGACATTGCACTCATCACAAGAGGCTTCAAAAGAATACTCAACAAGAGGAGATTCAAAAAAGGTGGCTCAAGCAATTCCTTCCAGAATCAGTCCAATAACTTGAGAAGTAAAGGAAAACTAGAATTTAACAAAAAGCAAACTGATAAGTGTTTTGAATGCGGCCAACCTGAACATTATGCAAATGAGTGTCCAACAAAAAGGAAGAAGGAGAGCAGAGTTGAACGAAAACCAAGATTCAACAATTTTCAAATCACCTGCAATGATTGCAATTCAGAAAGTGAAGTCGAAAAAGAAGAGGAATCTGTCCAAGTGGCCTTCATGGCCATTGGTGATGAAGAGGTAACTACTTGTAACTCTCTAACTGATAGTGACAGTGAATCTGATGATGATGTTAATTCGTTTTTAGAAAAAATGTGCAACAGTTTGAAAGAATCCTATGTCAGAAACAATGAACTAAAACAGAAGATCAGCTTTCTAATTCAAGACAATGCAAATCTTTATCGACAAAACAAACACTTGAAAAATGAAAATGATAATCTGAAAAGGATTGAATTAGATTTGCATGCTAAACTCGAAAGAAAAACAAATTTCTGTGACATACTCAAAAATAAACAAAATTGTTTGAAAAGAAGAATGAATGATCTTGGCCAGTGGCTTCAACATCAGAAACAGAATTACTTTCAAAGGAATGATAAAAAGTCTCACTTTAACACTCATCAGAACAAGTTAAATTATCATGCAAATGATTTTACCCTCCATAGGAGATGTCAAGTCAGTTTTGTTAAATTTGTTCATTTGAATGATCCATCAACTATGTGCAGCTTTTGTTGTCAATTCGGTCACATGAATAGCAACTGTTATGTTAAGAAAAACATGAGAAATGGCATGAAATACATGTGGATACTTAGACATGATACTAACTCTAACAAGTAAGAGATATTGGTAAGATTAATGAGATTTTTGTTCATAATATTTTTTTTGTAATTCTCTTTTGATGTTCCTGATGCTTTGAACTGAGTTTTTCTTGATATTTTTGAATATTACTGATTTTGTATGATGTCAAAAAAGGAGAGAAAAGAACAATTCTGATCTAATGATAATTTGATTTGTTAAACTCTCTGTGATATGTTGGTATGTTGGTGATTGTTGAATTCTGGTATCAATTCTCTATTTTTTGTTTGAAATATTAGATTCTCTGTTATTATTGATGGATTTCGGTACAAGTTTTTTTTACTCTCATCTTATGATGGTAAAAAAGGGGAGAAATGGATGCTATGTGTAAGGGGGAGTTATTCTGAAATTATAAGTTTGGATGCAATGAGTAAGGGGGAGCTTATGCTCATTTGCTCAATCTTTTTCTTTCTTCCATCCATTGTTTTGTCATCATCAAAAAGGGGAAGAATGTTGATCTTGGTCCCTAACTTTTGATGTTTATAAAATAATGGATAATACTAATATCTCTTCAAGAAATACTTTCAGTTATGAAGCAAATCAGATTCAAATATCATGTGTAATTGAAAGGGACAAAGGCTGCTGAAAGCTATCGGACGCTTGAGAAGTCAGAATCGGACGTCCGATACTCATTACGCAACTTCGAACGCATGAAGAACTCCATCACCGGACGTCCGAAAGAATGAAGACATTCCACCTAACTCACTGACCTCTTTCGGACGCAAGCATTGGATGTCCGATAGGATCCTTCAAGTCGATGAAACTATCGGATGATGAATAGGTCTCCACCAAACGTCCGATAGAAACAAGATGATTTCTCAAATCTCCTTGTTTACTGTCGGACGCACAAAGAGCTTGCAATGGACGTCCGATAGAATTGAAGAAAATTTCTCAAACTCACTACCTGCTGTCGGATGCAAAAAACAGGAATACCGGACGTCCGATACTCCAACGGCTAGTTGACTCTTCAGCTACTTTCTATCCGTTTGAAGCATTAATAAGGCACTTTCTTGGTCCTATATAAATTGTGTTTGGTCAGATACTTGAAACAACTTTTGCACACTGAAGATACAAAAGATCTAGAGTAGTTTTAGTGAGAAAACACTCTCCAAGGAAGATTTGTAGTCTTAGTGGTGTGAGATTCATTGTAAGCTTTTCATTTGTGAGTGAATACTTCATGAGTGTAGCTCTGTGAGAGTTGTCCTGAGGGATAGTAAAACTTCCTAGTTTGACCAAGTGGAGTTCGGGGCAAGGAGGAGGTGAACCTTCCTTTGTATACAAGAGTGATTGTAATTCATCAACTTGAAGAAGTTTGTTTGAATTAATCTACAAGTTCAAGATGAGTTGGGTAGTTAATTGGTTTGCAATTCTTTCCTTTTTATTTACTTATTGTTACGTTTGTGATCTTTACATTGTTTATCTCTTCTACTTGGTTGTCTTCGATCCTTACATCATACGATAACTTCGTTGAGCTTATTTAACTTGTTTCTTACCTTTTCTTTATAAAAATAGGTGAAGGCTGATTTATTTAACTTGTTTCTTACCTTATTTAACTTGTACCTCCTATCTAACATTCTTAAACTTTTATTGTCTAGATAATACAACAAGTGATTAAACTCAAGTGATTGCCACATCCTAAGTCCCTATGGGTTCACACCTATTACCCTTTTACTCAATAAATGGACCGTGCACTTGTAAAAATAGGGTAATAAAGTTTTAAAATTTATAGTGAAGTAAGAAAACCCTAACACAAGTAACCATGAAAATATTACATAACAGTCATAGATAGTTTATCCATCCCTAGGTGTTAGACTAGCAAAACATAAAGCAAATGAAAAGAACAACTAAACTTGTATTATAACTAAATATAAAATTCAATATAGGAAATAAAGTGACAAGAGAAAAGTAACCCTTATCACATGAGTTCCAAATCTCTCCATCTTTGCTCCTCAATCTTTATTCATATTTAGCTATATACAAAGTTGGATAAAAATACACTGATTTATATTATTCTAATAAACTAGGAGTTCTAGTGAAAAACTACATTTTGGATAGTGTTCTTTAGGCTCCAAATTTACAAAATATGTTTACAAGAGACCCTATTTATTTATAGGTAAAATTGCTCCTAGCAACTTTATTTCAAGTGGTGCAATTTGCTCATTGAAATATTCAAAAGTCGTTTCTTGAAATCTCCAATATTCTGTGTATTTTAGCCAAAATTTGATTAGAAAAAGGAGTCAAAAATCTTGTTTGAGTTGTTGTGCAACTTGCATGGTTTTAATAAGGGTCCCCGGACTAGATCACTTGATCTACTTCTTTTTTCTTTTCTTCTTTTGTTCTTTGCTAAAATGAATCTGTGGATCGAATCCTTGGATCAGCCCCATGGATCTACTTCGTGTATCAACTTCTAAGTGCATTCATGAATAGTCATAGTAACTATTGTGCACAATTGATTAACTCATGTTATGTTATGCAAACCAAGTGATAATCATGAAACCTCTTAATCACTCTCATAGAATGGTTCAATATCTAAGATGAGCACTGAGATACTGGATATTGTATGCACCGGTTTATGAGTTGATATGAAATGTTTTATCTTTCAAGATATGATTGTATTATGCCATGAACAATATGTTTACGTTGCCACACACGGATATTATATGTAACAAGTTTTTGGTATGATTTTGAATAACTATGCATGTGATGAGTGTACAAATACTATGAAAATATATTATAATATAACTGCATGATCTAGTAGGGGTGTAGGTACTACTTGCTGAATGTTCATCACTCAATCCATTTTCTTATATTTGCTTGTAGATCTCAAGGACTAGTTTATGTTGAGGAACTAGAAGATGAGTTATACGAGAATATTTAGTTCAAGGAAAGAGATCTTTGGTGTTAGATTTAATAATTATGTAGTTGACTATTCTTGAATACTAAATACTTTCATAGGTTGTTTTAAGTGTGCGGGCTCAATTGGATATTTATATTATTCCTAGTCTCAAACAATATCCACACTATAAGTAATTTCATTGTTATTTAGTAATTTTGTAGGGTTCAAATATATATATATATATATATATATATGTAGCCTTGTATTTCTCAAGTTAATCTTGAGTGTACGGCAAATATCTTGTGCTTGGTACATGCAGGTTAAGGGTGGGACAATTGTACTATTTGTATTATCACTTATACTTTTGGGTTAATCAGAGAAACTCCTCCTAAGGTTTAACCAATTTTGCACTTTATCTCTTAATGCTATTTTTTTTCTCACTTTATCCCCTAAATTATTAGTCAATTCTAACATGGCGTAGCGAAAACATCAAAAAGACACTAAGACCCCTAAGGGTTAATTACACTAAATCCCCTGAAGGAATGGCCATTTTACATTTCCTGTTCTAATATAATTTTTCTCTTAATTTGTCTATTTGTCCCTAAAACCATTAGCCAACTATAATATTTTGTACCATTCAAGACAAATAATGTTTAAAAATTTATATCCCTAACATAATAGTAAAAATTAGTATATAGTTGTCGATATAAGTGTTGTTAAATTTTATTCCCATAATTACAAGTTTTTAAATAAAGAAAAATATCTCGCTCATCACACATGATAAGGGAAAAAATATTAGTGCAAAACTAAATTATTAAAATGTGAGAGAATGAAAATATTAATGTGAAAATTTTGTGTCCTATTTAAAATTTAGTGACGTTGTATTTTCCCTTTTGTTAATGATTGACTTATACGTCCAATGGTTCCCTTTAACAAACGACTAAAAAGGTACACCTTATGAAATTGTATCACCTACACTATAAGACATTAGTGCTAGTTAGAACAAAGAAGTTATTGTGGTAATAGCATGATAAAAAAAAGCATGAATGACAAGCGTCGTCACACTTGTCCCTTACATGCTTCATTCCTTCAAACTTAAAAGAACTAAGTGCTTCATTTCTTCAAATCTAAAAGAACCAAGTGTTTCATTCTTCAAAGTGGCAGAGAGAAAAGAGAGAAAGAAAAGCACCAGAGAACTTGCAGCCTCTCTTCTTTTTTTTTTCTTCAACCTTGAGCCTTAACCAAGAAACAAGTAAACCATAACTCATTACGGAATCGGGGAGGAAAACAGAAATATTTTTAGCCTAGAAACCGTGAGGAACAAGAGGTAAAAACTGCTAATTTTTCCTTCATTTTCCCTCTACTTTAGGTTAATGGTGTCTTAACTTAAATTAGCACCAAGAAAAGAGGAGTTTGATTGAGGAAAAGCTCATCAAAGCTGGAAAATTTCTGTTCAAGGTGCTGCATGAAACCCGATAGAGTAAAGCTGCAACCTTTTGGTTCTTTTCCCTCAAAATTTTGTAGGATTATGTCTAAATGCACTTTACATGCTTCCTAACTTCCTTATCCTAACATGCATGCAGTATTTGACCTGAATCAAAGTAGGATACGTTTGAATTATGAAGAAAACCTTGCTGAAATTTCTATTTTTGATGTTGCATGTGGGCGGATGGAATGAAGTTGAGAATTTTCAGCTTTACCTCCAAAAAGTTTGTTGGTTTTGGTTAAAAACTTACTTCAGATACCATGCATGTGATATTTGTTGAGTTAAAAGCAAAAAAAGAATGATTTTTGGAAGAAACGTCAAAGCTGGAAAAATTTCTGGTTGAACCGTGAAGGATGAACTTTAATTCCTCCTATTTCATTCCAAAATTTGTTGAAACTTACTAAGAATTCATTTCCTATGCTATTAATTTCAATTATCTTGACATGCATGAAGTGTATAGTGGATTAAGCAAGGCGTTGTGAGATTTTGGGGAGAATTTGAAGCTTATGGTCTCTTGGTTGCATGTTAAGTTTTGAAAACAAGGGGAAAAGGAATTTTATTGCACATATAACATATTTCTTTTGTTATGATATACATATTAAATATATTCGATTTAGGGCAAATAAATTGTGAAAACTTAAATGATAAAAGCGAGCGGAAGTTTTATTAAACTTAGGTGAATTTAGATCCTTAAAATTTATTGTACTAAAATTAAGAAGAAAACTAAAGATGATGAATTTTAAAGTTAAAGAAAATAAGGTAACACATAATCAAAGCTAGAAACCTAAGCTATTTGGAAATTATAAACACTAAACATAAATTTTAAGCAAAGTCGGGGTTATTTCATGAATATATAATGTTTAACAAAATACTAAGCACTAAATTATAACTCAAAACCATAATTTTTGAAGATTAAACATGTTAATTAGATTAGTATAGAAAATACACGACTTAGTATCTTAGAATAAAAAATTTGATATAATTTAATAAATACAAATACTTATGTTGGATTTTAGGAGTTGACGACAACGTATGAATTGAACCTCAATCGGTGAGTGTTCCTATTGTTATCTTTGATTGAATGATTTTAATTGACATTTGGTGTATACTTGATTGGTTTATGATTGTTGGAATTAAAATAGATGGTTTGAATGACTTATTTTGAATCAGTTGAATGCATAAAAGTGATACTGCTAGAAGGAGTGTACTTTATCGCCCTTGTTTCAAGTGGAATTGAAAAGTTAATGTTCCAAAAGTTATATTACTTGTGCATGTATTGTAGACCAGGTGCATACTTTACCGCATCAGCCGAACTGGGCCCTAAAATCGATCACCAGACAGCCTATTCAAGCCTGTAATGGGCTTGGTCAAATAGGCTGGCAGCCGTGGGTGCCGTAGTCCGATTGACCCATAGGAGATTTCTGAGCTTTCCGGTGTGAGAAATCATGATATACTCGAGTATTGCCTTGTAGCTAGTAGTGATTGAATTGCTTATTGAATGAAATAAATCATTGGACGATTGATAGTGGATCGTACGGTGATAGTGAATTGGCTTCCATAGTGAGTTCGTATCCTTTTAATGAATTGTGCTATTTTACTTCAAAGTTGTTAATGAGACTTGTGAAATTTGCTTATGTTATTATAAAGGGTTAATCACATTTTATCCTCTTAAAGAATACCTCATTTCTTAGTTTACCCCCTAACCTTTAATTTTGCTCACTTAACCCCCTTTAGAACAAAATTGCCCTTGTATTATTTTGACTTTTCATTTACCTTGTTTTCCTTTCTTTTATTTTTTTTCTCTTTCTTCTTTAATTAATTCTTCCTCTTTCCCACAAAAATTTTCACCTTAATGATTGAAATTTAAAAAGAGGAATTGCAGAGATCTATCTTCTCCTTAAATGATTAAAAAAATATTCAAATCACTTTCCTAAAATACAATTTTTTTAGCCTTTCAATTCTTTTAATTTTGGGTTTTCCTCTTTCCTTTTTAGTTTCTCATTTTATTCCTAAAAAAATATCTTAAGATGAAATTGTTACCTGATTAATAATCATCAATTGAAATTTGTGACACGTGGCATCATATCAAAAATTAAAAATTGTTTTTGATGCCTTTTAAACCTTCACCCAGAAATATGCAATTACAAACTCAAAAAAAAAAAATTTCGTTGAAATGAAATTTGTATTGGGAAGGACGAAAGAGAGAAGAAAGAGAAAAAGAAATAAAAGAAAGGAAAACAATTTGATCTTATGATATTTTCTTGAGAATAAAATGAGAAACTAGAAAGGAAAGAGGAAAACCCAAAATTAAAAGACTTGAAAGGCTAAAAAATTGTATTTTAGAAAAGTGATTTGAATATTTTTTTAATCATTTAAGGAGAAGATAGATCTTTTCAATTCCTCTTTTTTAATTTCAATCATTAAGGTGAAGATTTTTGTGAGAAAAGGGAAGAATTAAATAAAGAATAAAGAGAAAAAGAAATAAAAGAAAGGAAAACAAAGTAAATGAAAAGTCAAAATAATGCAAGGGCAATTTTGTCCTAAAGGCGGTTAAGTGAGCAAAATTAAAGGTTAGAGGGTAAACTGAAAAATGGGGTATTCTTTAAGGGGATAAAATGTGATTAACCCTATTATAAATTGATACTTTGGTTGGCAAGTACTTGTTTATTGTACTATTACTTGCTTGGGATCTCACTGGGCATAAGTTCATCCATTAGTTGTTTTTGTTACAGGGACAGTGGGTAAAGGAGGTGACGAATAGTGGAATTCAGTCTCGACATTTTGAAATTATAATAGATTATATTTGTAGTTATGATCTATGTTTATAACTAGTACTTCAAGTCCTTTTGAGTTGCAACTAGGATTATATGACTCTTTTGTGGTAATGATATGTTTAGAGGAATGTGAAGTGAGTCCTGGTAAGAGTTATGCAGGCGATTTGCTAAACCCTAGGTTACATCTTAGGGTGAGATGGGGTCATATCAAAGTCTAGGTTTGAAAAGATCTAGGACATTAAGGAATTATATGAGTATCGTAGCTTAAAAGTTTGACAAGGGAAAATATAAGATTCTAGGGGAAAATCTAATTATGAGCCTAATTTAGCTTGTGATTGTAGGGAATGGAAGGAAATGTAGAACATAGGGTGCCTTCGAGTCCTCGACGGATCGTCTCGTTTCAAGAGGTGCTAGTGCACCATTTCGGTTATATGTCCCAGGGCATAGGATGACCAGTCGATGTGATGGTTAGAGGACCTATTTGTATCCAAATCGAGTGGTGCTTGCTATAGTGGATGAGAGGTAGAGGTTAGCAAGGGCAAATGAGGTGACTCACGCAAGAATTTAGGAGATGAGGGAAATATGAGAACGCAAAATGATAGAATCAGAGAATTGGAGTCCGAAATGACAAGAGAGTAAGAATGAACTAATGCTTTGCGTGAATAGCTGCAGGAAACCAACGACCGCCTCACTAGGATCCTAAGTTAGGTTCGGGATAGAATTGAAGGGATTTTGACTGAATGTGAAGTTATGATTGAGGAAGTTGTTGAGGAAACTAGCGAGGAGAGCTGAACTTAGACCAAGAAGTCACAGGAGCAAAAATCCGTAGAGCTGAAAATGGGGCGGAACCAACTGAAGAGATAGGATCCATTGGCTCGGTTATGGTTGAGTAGCCTTATATTGGGTTAAAATTTTTGTACTGCTAGTCGGGATGGTTGGGAAGGAACTCTCATATATTTTATTTTGTTATGATATCATGTGTGTTTGTTATGTTTGACTTGTTTGGTTCCTTTCGAAATTGTACCTAAATTTGTTATGTATTGTGATTGGTTTTGTTTATAACAATTTGAATGGTTATATTTAGCATTGTTGTGATATATTTGGCACTAATTGTGATATAATACAAAAATAAATGTGCATTTAATAATATAGTAAGTAATATTATTTGTGTGCATAACTAGTCATTATTTATTCATGCATAGAACTATTGTGAATCGATATGGAGTCTTGAGAGCGACGATGATGAGATAGGCCTAGATAATACCCATAACAAAGAGAGGAGCAAGAAGCCTCGACTGCTTCAGCCCGTGAAACAGGGGCTAATGAAGGAAATTAGATAGTCATAATTTTAAACCGTATGATAGATCTTATAGAAAGATTAGCGACCCAATAGGATTGAGAACCGAAGACTGGACTTGTACAATAGCTTAGGGATTGTGAGATATTGTGGGGGGGATAAACCCTTAGACCATTATCAGAAATTTTCTCCACCTAAGTTTTTAGGAGGTCCTGACCCTAAAATGGTTGAGAATTGGCTTAAAAATATGATAAATATTTTTGCCACCTTAAGGTACTGGGAGGAAAGACAAGTGACATTTGTTGTGTTTCAATTTGAGGGAGCGGTTCGCTCTTGGTGGAATGTTATAAGAATTAAGTGGGAGAAGGAGCAAGTCCCTTAGACCTAGGCGAACTTTACTCGGGAGTTTAATGAGAAGTTCATTCCCCCTCTCATTTAGGAGAAGCAAGAGGATGAATTCCTATGATTTCGTCAGGAGGTAATGAGTGTCACTGAGTATGAGACTCAATTTACTAAATTATCAAAGTTTGCCCCAGAATTGGTTGCTACTGAACAAAAAAGAAAATGGCAATTCATTCAAGGACTGAACTTATAAATTCAAGAAACCTTAACTGCCCTCCAAATAAACACCTTCGTTGAGACACTAGATATAGCCCAACGGGTTGAAAATGCAAAGTCTTAGCTTAGAACCTTTCAAGCACAAAAAAGAGATATGGCAAATAGTTCTAAAAAGCTAATAAGGGATGCCTCACCACATAAGTTTGGGAGAGGAGTGGGTGGAGAGAGATTCCCGCCATAGACCCAGGACAATCAAGAGGAACTCAGTCAATAGAAGCCCTCAAGGAGGAGCACAATCAGGAGAAAGACAGTCTGGAGAAGCTCCGAAAGGAAATCAGACATCAATATCCCACCCAGTTTGTGGGTATTGTGGAAAGGCTAACCATTTGGAAAATGACTGTTAGAGAAATGGACGGAAGTGCTTTTTTTTGTGGGAGTGACTATATTCAGATTAGGATAGGTAGGAGACTTCTTTGGGAGGCCATGGAGCTTTTGAGTAGAGATATGGAAAAGCCTTGGTTGGCGGCTGGAGACTTAAAAGTCGTTTCTACTGCGGAGGAATGAGTTGCTGGTTCCATGGCATATATGCGAAATATTGAGGAGTTCAACACGACCATGTTCAATTGTACGTTATCAGCAGTGGATTTTATTGGTCAGCCATTTATTTGGACAAATTAGGAGTCTGCAAAATCAAAAAATTTTGATTTACCAACCGAATTCGAATTAAATTCGAAATTTTGAATTCGGTAATTCAAAATGAAAATCGGGATATCCGATTTCGAATTAGTCAAAATCAGGTCAAATTCAGTAATATAGTTTTAGAAATCGGGAATTCTGATTTTGAATTGGAATTTGAAATAGGAAATCGAAATTGGAAATCTATTTCAAATTCATTTTATAATATATATAATATAATATTTTTTAACAATATATGTAATATAAAATTTATATTATATAACATAATAACAATAATACATCTAACAAAAGTTACAAAATAAACTCCAAAAAGGACAAAAAAGCAAAACCTAATCTGTTAAGCTTTTCATCTCACCTTCTTTCCTTGGCTTATGAGGACTTAGAAATTCACCTATATTTTTCTTAAAATTTTCTTTTATTTTGAATAAATTACTTTATAATATCTTTGTTACTCATTTACTCCCTCAATAGTTGTAATAAATAATAGAATTAAGAGTTTTACCCTTAGTTTTATAGTTAGGGTAAAATAGGGTTTTTGTGTATTTTAGTAGTGTGATTAATTGTGGAGGTGTGTGTACTAAATTTGGTGGTTAAGAGTGAGTAATAGGTAAGAGAAAGTGGGTGATTAGAGGTGAGAATAATAAGGTAGTGAATCACAAGTTAAAACGCAAGTATGCAAGAGTTAAGGAAAATATGCTTGAACCGACATGCACCATTTGCTACCGATTGAGTACACCACTTGAATACTGCTTTATTACCTTAATCTCCTTGTTATTAATTGAGCAAAATCAGCCCTAAATATCTCCTTATAGCAGCCAAAATTTTGGACTAAAGAAAAGAGAGAAAAGAAAAAATTTGACCTTAAATCATAGTGTGACACTTGTTGAAAATTTAGTAAACTTTGACCAAGCAAATTTCCTACCTTCTTATCTTTCCTTTTGGCTCAATTTCCGGTCATTCTTTCTTCTTGTTGGCTGAAAATAAGAGAGGGGAAGAGAGGAGAGAAAACTCCATTTCTACCACAACAACCTTGCTTGATCTTTGAGTTTTTACCTCAACCTTGCAAATCAATCCATAAAAGCTGATTTTTAAGTAGGAGGAGAAACTTTGGTGAAGAGTTTTTGGAAGAAAAAGCTTGTGGTTGCTTGGTTCTTCACTTTTCAAGTAGTTTTGGAAGGTATAAGGCTTCAACTTCCTTTTCTTTTGTTTAATCTTGCTAAGTTTGGTTTAGAAGCTTTTAATCTTAGCTTGCTATGGTTGATTGTTTATTTTTGATGGTGTTGTGGAATGTTTAGCTAGGGTTTGCATTTATTCAGCTTTGATTATTGTTGTTTATCTAGTAAGTGATGTATTGAGCTAGGATATGGATTTGGTGAAGTGATTAATGCCTTGGTTGTGACTTTTTAGAGTAAAAGTTGAATTTTCAGCATTTGGTAGTGATTCTGCCCTGTTTTTGGAACCAATTGAAACTGCATATTCGTCCATGCTAAAGGCTAAATCAGTTCTTACTCAAAACATTAAAGTTGTAGGGATGTGAGTTAGCTTTCTACCCAAAAAATTTCAGTTCAATCTGATCACTGTAGCTTATGAAATGACTAAAATACCCCTAACTGCCCAAATGCCCTGTTTAACCGACAGCTTTCTATTTTCTCTGAGATGTCAAATTTTGACAGTGAAAATGCCAGAACTGGGTGTCGATGTCTTCATAGAAAAGATAGATCTATGTCTTAGCTTCGAAACTCCTAAAATTTGCCTCAATCCAATAAGTGTAGCTTTAGTTGTGATCAACGTTGCCTTTCTCTTGTTTTCCGTTTCCTTGGTCCGACTTACCATGTACTTCTCCAGTGTTCTAAACCTGATTTCTAACATTCTAAACAAGTATTCAAAACATGATTTTTAGTTGCAAATATTGCTTTGAACTTAACCATTTTTTATCAGTTTCTTTTACAAATTATGCGTGCACTTTGCCTATATGACTTACTATACTTTTCATGCCTTTTTCCTTTGATATCAAAATATAAGTTATGCAGCTTGCACTCGTATATGATTGGCTCTTTGTGGACAATATTTGAATATAGATTTCGAGAATGGCCAAGGTGCCAGCCCTAAACTGAATTTTGACAAAACGTGACTTATTTAGAGTGAGTGTTCCTTGCATGTTTGTGCAATAAGTGACTGTGTGAATATCTGTGAGTGATTGTTTGAATGTTAAATGCTTTCCAATGATTGCTCAATGAATTTTTGATGGACGAGTATGTACTTTATCGCACTCGACCCAAGCAAAAGTGAATTTTCAATGATTGAATGCTACTTGTTCATGGATGTAAGCCTTTTGGCTAAACTAGACCCTTACCCTTCGTTGCCAGTCGACTCGATCCAGAAATGGACTCGGTCGGGCGACTGGTGACCCTGGAATAATGTTTGGTATACTCGAATATGATCACGAAGGCTGGCAGAGAACTGGCCAGTGAATTGGCTAGTGGCAAGAAATGCAATCAATAAATGAATGTCAAGAACATTGGAGGAGTTTCGCTTGCAAATGTTTTCTAATATTTGAGGAATAAGGAAAATGGTTGGCGAATGAATGAACGAATGGCTTCACGTGAGCATGTATCCTTTTAATGAGTATGTTCTCATTGCTTTTATATTGTGAATGTTTTCTCAATTGATTGTTATTAAATGACCATTGTCCTTGTTTTAATTGCTTGGTTATGTGTATAGGAACCTCACTGAGTTTTAGCTCACCTCTCTATTCCGTTACATTTGTTTTCCTTGCAGGGTTTGAGAGCAAGGACGAATGATTAGAGGAAGATTAAACTTTTGACTAGAACTTTTATTGTGTAATAGTGATAGTATTAGTAGTTGGTTGGATTCTGAACTTTTGTACTTAACCCTGAGGATTGTATATCTGTGTTAATGATTGTATATATGTTAAATTTGATTGGCACATCTTGAATTGCTCTTGAATCGATAAACATGCGCTTATTATGAATAAACATGCGCTTATTATGAATGTAAACTATAGCTCTCATAATCGTCAAGGCTATTATTTTTGGGTATAAACTTTCACATCGAATCTTATGAATTTGAATTAATTATAACTTCAAACTTGAAACCCATCCGAAAGAACTCATCTTCAAGTAACTTGAACTTCTTATTTGCTAAAAAATCAATAGTAGTTTGAAGTTTGAACAGAACCAACTAAAACCAATTAACAAGAACATTGTTCATATCAAATGCTCTCATTAGAAATGAACATAGGATAAATAAAATCTGGATATGACTCTAAAATTGTAAAACAAGAGTTAGGATGTGACATGATACATTTAGTAGAGAACTTCAGCAATTATAGGTGGCCATCTAATTTTGACTACTTAAAGAACAAAGGCTATAAAGATAGGGAAATTGTTATCTATAAATTAGTCAATGTAGCATTTGACAAAAAAGAAGTAGTCTAAAGAAAGAGCAAGATTATGAAAGCCTCACAGATACATATGGAATGCTTTTATTGTGACAGTCCCACCTTCCCTTAGGGCGTACCCCAAAGGTTAGCGAACTGCCTGCCCAACTTTCGTCAGGACTGCTAAACCAAAATTCACATTAAGTACTAAATTGCGCAATTTAACTTCCACTCATCAACTCAGAACTATATACAATGGAGTCACTAACATTCCAAACTTAAAGTACAAACTAGAGTATTCAAACTTATACAAATACATGTGAGGTTTACTAATACAGAGGAGCTTAAAACAAAACAAAACTATAACTAACTCAACTTTTTTCCCAAAAATCACGCTCCCAAATCTTCGCCCCCTGTAAGGAAAACAAATGTCACAAGATGAGTTTTCGTCCAATGAGGTATCAAAAGGTCACGCAGTCACAAATCATATAGTCAGAACTTATTCTATCAAATATGTGCATCAAATAGAGGAATAACTAAACACCACAACTTATATAGAGCAGTTCAAGTAAAAGGATACAAGTGACTCTCAAGAGCCAATTTCCCGTTGCATTAACTTGATCCAAACTCGTTGGCACTCTGTCAACGTTTAAAGAAGCAAAAATAATACCCATAGATCTCCACTTTACATTAGTTTCCGTCCGTCAAACATATCCCTTACCGGGCCCGAACACCAAACAAAAATAGTGGTGGTAATACTCGAGTATACCAAATATCAGAAAGTTTCAGTATTCAGTGAATCAATAATAGTTTCCTTATGGTTCGTCAATCTATCTCGACCAAACCTTTGTTGGCTCGATTCGATTAACTACCAATGAGATTTGAGCTCAAATTTTACAGTAAGGTCATTGGATATTAGACTCCAAACGACATCAATTCATGCACAAGTAACAGATTTCAATTGCACAGTAAACCAGTCAAACAATCAAGGGAAAATGAGTGTGATAAAGAATGAACTCATCCCATCTAGGATAAACTAAAGCCACAGTCATTCAAATCATAAATTTCAATCACAAGTAAATCGGTTAAACAACTAGTCATGCGAGTGGTACACTCACCAGTTCAAGCAAAATAACATCAAAAGTTCGCCCCCGGGTTATGCCCTTGATCACCAACAAACCCTAAGAACAACCAAGATAAAGTATTATGGTTCAACTATCCAAAATTTAGGTGAACCAAAGAAAACTCAAGTAACTACTAGTGCAAAGATGCAAATATAGTCTTGCAGTGAAAAGAGAACATTTGGACCTAAGGGACATAAGTAACCAAGGAGTTTCTCATTCTAATTCATGGCTGGAATTTTCAGCAACAAAATAGCTAAAAAGACAACCAACCTCGAGTTTAAAGTGGAACAAATGCAACTAGAAAGCATGCTAGAAGAAACCATCACTTTTCCTCTTATTTTAGACATGATTTTGTCAAAATTTCAGCTTATACACTACCATCGAAGTGCACTTGTGACAGTTCCACCTCTCCCTAAGGCGAACCAAAGGGTTCGGCGGACCGCCTGCCCAACTCTCGCCGGGACTCACTACAGTCCTCAAATAAATTACAATACACATCTCAAATAATGCATCAAATTCTCCATGAATTTACATATCAAGCGAAGCGAATACTAGTTCCCAAGCGTGGAACGTACACATATATCCGATTCAATTCCCAACATTCATATAAGCCCAACTGTTACATAAGATGAATCTAAATTCAAACTGCACATGAGATAATCCATCCAATTACCCGAAGAACTTAATACAAGTGCTTCCTTTGCCTCGAGCCCTGTGGGGAGAAAATTATTTTGGGGTAAGCTAGAAGCTCAAGGAGTGTCCAGTAAAATCAGTAATCAACCAGTTCCACAATAATGCATTTAAATGAGATTATGAATCAATGATCAAATGTACATTTATTGCTCTTGTGAGCCAGTGAAATCCTCGTACTTAAAACTCCAATGCTCAAACAGATCCAGTAACAGTCAAACAGTACAAGGGAGCCATTTGCTCCAAATAAATAGTGGTGGAGACGTTGGTTCCAAGCACAAGATTTCCCAAGAACTCATTGGAGCCAAATCACGTCATGGCACACACACAAACACAAATGATATGCAATCGAGTAACCAATGCAAGAATTAGTTCAAAAAGTAACTTTGAAAATAGTTGTGTAATCACTCACCAACCACAGCTCATGAATCTCATCCATCATAACTTATTGCCTTGCTCAAGTCCAAGCCCTAGATCACAAATATCATGTCAAGCAAAGGGAATTCTAAAATCATCAAGTTCCTATCACCTTTCGGCATTTTAATCACAATTGAAGCTACACTTATCGGATTGAAACAAATCTTAAGGCGTTTCGAAGCCAAGACATATACCAACATTTCTTATGAAGACCTCCAAAGTGAAATCATACATTTTCATGGACAAAAATGACATCTCAGAGAAAAATGGAAAACTGTCCGTGAAACAGGGCCTAAGAGCAGTCAAGGGTATTTCGGTCATTTCACAAGCTACAGTACTCCAATCGATCTGAAATTTTGCAGGTAGATAGCTAACTCATATATCTATAACTTTGATGTTTTGTCCACAAACTGGTTCGGTCTAAAACATGGAGAATTTTTCAGTCCAAGTTGAGTCCAGAAACAAGGTAAAAACTGAAATTACACTTCTAAACTAATCTTTGCATATAACCATCACTAATATCGATTAAAGGTTAGAAATTTCCACCTTAACACTAGAATAGCTTCTACTAATCACATACATGCCAAAATCCAAGATATAATACTTAGATAAAGTCTAAAAATTGGTGAATATCATCATCCCAACTTCCAATTCATAAGAATCTCCATAAATCATCAAGATCAATAACTTAATCACAAGATTAAAGAACAAAAAGAAGCTTCTAAGGATTATACCTTCCAATCACCTTGAAAACAAGTAAAGCAAAGCCCTTTCTTCTCAAAACACTCTACTCTTACCTTGCTATTACCTTAGACGTGAAGTTAATCGGAGTAGATTTCGAATTTGGAAGAAACCTCTCAAGATTTGGTGAAGGAATCAAAGGAAAGAATGGAGTTTCTCTCTTTATTTTGCTTCTCAAGATGGTCGGTCAGTTTGGAGATGAAGGAAAGTGGGTTTTTGAACCCCAAATATGGTCAAAAAGTGAAGACTTAACCATTAAGGAAACTGAATTACGACAGAATCCGGCCGGATAGGAGGCCGGATTCAAGGCAGTAGCTTGGTCAATTTGTTTTTCAAACAGCCAAGCCAATCCGGCCAAGTATCTGGCCAAGAACTGGCCGGATATGCAGCCGGATTTACTAAGAACACTGTTCACTAGAATTTTTCCTTTTCTTCTTCTTTCGGGCATCACAGCACTCAAGAGATCACAAGTAACCTAAGCCCAAACCAACCCAAAATCACCCCTCTAACATCACTTATTCCACAAGAAAGGAAGTAATACAAATTTCAGCATCACTTCGCCTTATTTTCTTTATTTTTCCGTCCAAACTCAACACTTATATTCATCTCAATCCAACCTCAATCACAACCACAAGTTATAGGTTATAAAGTACACTTGTTTAAGGCCATAAAACAATCCAATATAGCCAATTTATAGCTCAAAAACCAACCACAACAAAGATGAAATTTGAAACCCTAAGCTGAAATTTTCAACTATAAGTTGAAATTTTCTATAATCAAGCCAAAACAACATGTAAATGCTAGAAGATTCACATGGCAAAGCTACTAGATCATGGCCAAGCTCAAAGCATCATATTAAAGCTGAAATTTCACCATCAAAGCTGAAATTTTTGAATCACCACTCAAACCATGAAATTTCTCATGAAAACTACCAAAATCAAACCTTAAATCCACTCATAAGCAAGTAATAAAAGAAAAGAGAGCATTTTGATATAGTTACCTTAATACCCTAAGAAGAAATGAAAATCAAGTGCTTGTTTCTCCCAAATCACTCCACCAAAACCCTTAATCTTCCTTAGATGTCACCTTTTATGGAGTAGTTTGCAAGCTTAAATTGAAAACCAAAGGATTCAATCAAGATTTAGTGGTTGAAGATGAAGGTTTTTCTCTCTTTTCTTCACTCAAAAAGTCGGCCAAAAGGAAAGGGAAAGGTGATAGGATTTTGGCCAATTTTTTGTTAATTAAAGGGTTAAGAAAGGTCTTAGTCAAAGTCAAAGAACCATGGCTTGTGTGACACTTAGCGCTCTAAGGTTAACCCTCATCTCTTTGTCTTCCAAAGTCTAAAATATCTAGCCAACCTCTAATTATCCCTTAACACCTTATAAAATAATATCCCTTTGTACAAAACTCTGCCTAATCTTCAAAAATTTATTACACATACCATATTAGTGGGTCCTACTTCCATAATGCACTTCAAACTTAACATGTACTAACTTATAAAAGAAAAATGATTTAAAAACTTGACTCACTTATAAAAATATCTAGGAAATTAAAGCAATAAAATAAAGTAAAGAAAATATATTCAAAAAATAAAATAAAATCAAGAAATTTTTCGAGTCCTCACTGTCACGGCCCCACCTCCCCCTAAGGCGAACCAGAGGGTTCGGCGGGCCGCCTGCTCGGCTCTCGCCGGGACTCAGTCGTTCACTACAATCCTCAAACAAATACAAGATAAAATCTCAAATATAAATCAAATATTCCAACATTTACATATCAAAAGCGAAGCGTCCACGCTTCCACTGCGCCACTCTGATCCTTGATACCAACTATTATACAGGAGGAAGTCCAAAACTAGCCTATTACACATCCAATCAATTCTAAACATTCAATACAATCCCAATATGAACGATTACACAAAAGGAAATCCAAATTCAATCCATACATGAGATAATCCATGAATAAACACTACAAGCCCTTCCTTCGCCTTGAGCCCTGTGGAGGGGAATAAAACATTTTGGGGTGAGCTAGAAGCTCAGCGAGTAACCAATAAAATCAGTAATCAAATCTGTTTAACAATAGTTCATTTCAATGATGTCGTAAATCAAATGATAAGTCTAGAAACAATTACAATGTTTACAAAACATTACATATGGAGTATCAATAATTCAAGAAACATTCATGAAAAGGATACGTTCGTTCTCCTGTCATTTCATTGCATTTGGTTTCATTCGTGCATTCATTTACCCCGTCCCTGGCTTTTGGCCAGGCTCCACCAACCTACAAGGTAATACTCGAGTATACCGAAACGTTCACCCAAGTTCCTAGTCGCCCGACCGAGTCCGCTTCTGGCTCGAGACGACCGGTAACAAGGGGCAATGGCCAGTTCAGCCCAAAAGACTTACATTCATGCGCAAGTAGCATTTAATCACTAATCATTGAAAATTTCATATTTATTAAGGTCGAGTGCGATAAAGTACACACTCGCCTAGAAAACTCGTTTTAACAATCATTGAAAGCAAAATCAATAATAACAAGACACTAATATGCAAGCACGCATGATATGTAAGAAAACAGTTCCAAAAGTAACTTTGAAATCAGTTCAAAAGTAGATAATGCAGGAAAGCGGTTCAAAAGTAAATTTGGAAACAGTTTGAGGTCACTCACCTCCATGGCTCAGAAATCATCCATCATATAGCATTGCCTTGCTCAAATCCAAGTCTTAGATCACAAACTCAATGCAATCAAGTCCCTTCAAAGTTCGGACAGCATTTCCCCTGAATTTGCTAACTTTTCCAGCCATCATGGCTTCATTATTTCCTCATTCCAACCCAAGGGTACACACACAACAAAAAGTTCATCCAATAGCCATTCAGCAAGCTCCAAGTAGTACAAAGACAAGTCAAGCTAGGGAAAAGTCCGGAAATGAAAATTAAGCTCAAAACCAGAAAAACAGTTTTGACGTCCTTTTGCGGTAATGGCACCAAAGGTACTACGAGTATCGGATGGAGGTCCAAGACCCACCATTTCGAAGCTAAGAACCAGGGCTACAACAATGTAGAAGGTCACTCAGTCCAAATCCTAGCACAACTAGGTCAAATATGCAAAATACCCAACCAGAACCTTAATTGTAGGTTTACAAATTACACTATGCTGTAATTAGTCCAACTCAGTCTATACAGGTCCGAATGCAGAAATTCCAAAGGCATATGATAGCTAGGACATCAAGATACATTTCATCAGAAGACCTCAACAACCAAATCCAAAGAAATTCCAGTCAAAACAGCCGATTACAGGCGCAGTTCGGCCATCCTGATGAACCCAGAACAGCAATAGTAAATTTGACATTTCTCACTCTACACTACTCCAAATGACCTGAAATTTTACAGGCACCCTTAAAACATCAATACCTACAACTTTTATGTTTTAAGAAAAGGCCAATTCGGCCTCTAACCATATGATACAAAACCAGACAGAAAGGGGGTTATGAAACCCTAACTTTCTCAAATTCCTTCCAAACCCAAAATTGGTTACAATTACCAATCATGTACACCTACTATAGTAATTAGCCATCAATTCCAACCATCATAGATAACCACAACATCATGATCACAATTAAACCAGAAAATTCATCAATAAATTGAAAACTTCACCAATTCCTCTCAAACCAAGAAATAAACCACAAATTCATCACTTTAGCTACCATTAAGCACAACTTAAGCTTCATTAAGTGTAGGAGGAAGTTCAATCACCACTCACCTAGTAAACAAGAGAGGGAGAGTTGTTGGACACCTTAGCTTCCTTAAACACTTCACCAAATCACTTTCTAGTACCAAATGGAGAGATTTTATGGAGTAGAAACAAGATCAAATGGTTGGATGATTACACTCAAGCAAGATGGAAGCAAGAATCTTGGAGAGTTTTTTCTTTCTTCTTAGCTAGAGAGGGTCGGCCAAGCTTGCAGAAATTTGGGTGCTTTTTGGGTCAAAATTGAGTATTAGTAAAGGTTAGAAATAATGGTCAAAGTCAAGGTTGAATAGGAAGATGACACTTGTCACCCTTTTGGTTCAAAACTTATCTTTTTGTCTCTCCAATACAAATATCTTAACACTTTGTAAAATAATATCATTTAATACAAAATTCCAACAAGTTGTCAAAAGTATAATGCATTTACCGCACTTGCGGGTCCCACGTCCAAAATAAGCTTTTAATTTCTCAAAAACTAACCGATACTAGAAAAATCATTTGAAAATGATTTTTGCTCAAACTTTATCTGGGGAATTTTTCTAATCAAGAAAATGTAGAAAAGGTGGGCGTTTAAAAAATAAACCCTAGAAAATTAGAAAATTTCCGGGTTCTCAAACTCAATTTTTTTTTTCGGGGCGTCACACTCACATTTATATTCTTGGTGCCTATTCTCGACCCAGCAATTGTTTATAGTTTTGCTATAGTTTATATTCTTATTATGTAAAAATCATATGGAATGCTTTTGATTAATAGAAGTGATCGCACAAACATATCTTCATTTCATTTTCATTTTCTTTTGGATACCAGTAAACATGTCTAACACTTTTGAGGAAAGGGAAGGTTCAAGTGATTCAATGCCACCTTCATGTCCAACTCCTACTTTCAACAGCTGTGAAGAATCTGACCTTGGTGTTAAGAAGAAGAGAGACGAGTACAAGAAAAGGTCACTCGCTTGGGATCATTTTCAACCTCACTACGTCAAAGGTGTTCATCATGCAATATGTAACTACTGCACAAAAATGATAGCTACTGATCTGAAATCTAATGGTACAACTCCTCTCTTATCCCATATTAAATCATGTGAAACGAATCCTGCAAATAAGTATAAGAGGCAAGGTACGTTATGTTTGGGAGAAATTGGTACTCTCAGGGGGATGTTAAGAGTGCACTTGTTAATTGGAAGTATGACCCTAATGCAATTAGAAAAATCATTACTTACATGTTGATTGTTGATGAATTGCCATTCAAACATGTGGAAGGTAAAGGATTTCAACATGTCATGAGAACTGCATGTCCTTCTTTTAAAATTCCTTCAAGGTGGATAATTACTAGATATTGCTATCAGTTTTATCTAGATGAAAAAATTAAGTTGAAGAATGTGTTGAGGCATAGTGCTAGTAGAGTTTGCCTTACCACTGATTGTTGGACATCTATCCAGCGAATAAACTATATGTGTTTGACAGCTCACTTTATTGATTGTGATTGGCAATTGAACAAAAGAATTTTAAATTTTTATCCAATTAGTAGTCATAAAGAGAATGAAATTGGGAAGAGTATTGAGAAATGCTTATTAGAATGAGGGATTGATGATGTTTTCATAGTACCAGTTGATAATGTTGCTTCAAATGACTTGACTGTGCAATATTTGGATGAAAAATTGCAAAACTGGGGTAAAGCTATATTAGGGGAAAAATGGATTCATATAAGATGTGTAGCTCACATAATCAATTTGATTGTGATTGATGGCCTAAAAAAATTTGGGGGGTCTATTGATTCCATCCGGATAGCTGTGAGATATATCAAACAATCACTTTCTCATTTGAAGAAGTTCAAGAAATGTGCCGATTCGTATATGCTGCATGAGCTAGAGCATTTGCCAACAACAGTTGATTGAAAAAGGCAAGATTCTTAACTATATTCTTGGAGAACTTTTATGATCTCACAGTAAATGTATCTGGCTCCAAATATGTGACATCTAATAATCTTATTAATGAACTTAGTCACATTAATGGCATTCTAAAGGAAATGGCAAAAAGTGATAATCCTAACTTGAATGGAATGGTAAAAACGATGAAGGACAAGTATGATAAGTATTGGGAAAGAGTGAAAAAATGAACATGTTGATTTTCATTACTTACATGCTTGATCCTAGAACAAAGTTTGAATATTTTGAATTCATTGCTTGTAAAATGTATGGTGATACCGAGAGTACCGTTATGGCTCGCCTAGCCAAAGATGCAATGTATGAATTGTTTGATGAGTACAAAACACTCAATACTGCTACTGGATTAACACCTATTTCTCAATCCTCCACTTCTTCACTTTCTAGTTGATCTGAAAATAGCAACTCTTCTTTTGATGGAGAAATCTCCAAAAAAAATAAATGATAGATACAGAATTGAGTTTAAGAAAAAAAAAAGTTGAACTTGAAGGAAAGAATGCTAAATCTAAACTTGACAAATATTTGAGTGAGGATTGTGAGGATGAGGATCCCCAGTTAGATATCTTGAATTGGTGGAAAGATAATTGGGGGTGTTTTTGAAAAATTTTACTGTAACAGAGTTTTTAGAGTATATTTTGGAATATTTTTAGAAAATATTTTGGAATATTTAAGAGTAGTATAGTTTTTAAAATATATTTTGGAATATTTTTCAAACATTAAAAAAAATTTAGACTACTTTTTAGAGTACCTTTTAGAGTACTTTTTAAAAATTTTTGTAGTATTTGAAAAACTAGTTTTTGAGAAAATGAAGAATCCAAACAGAGCGAATAGTTTTCGGTTGCCAATACTTTAACAAATGACTCGTGATGTGTTGGTTGTCCTAGTCTCTATAGTTGCTTCCGAATCTGCCTTTAGTACCAGGGACGTGTTCTTGACCTATTCAGAAGTTCTTTAACTCCAAAAATTGTGCAAGCCTTGATTTGTGCTCAAGACTGGTTTCGGGCATTGGACAAGGAGTTGAATGTAGAAGAAAAATTGGAGGACCTTAAGAAATTTGAATATGGTAAATTATCTTCTTTCTTATTTACAAACTTGAAATATTTTTTCTATTCATAAATGCTATTAAGGTACTTCATCCCTTTTTCTTTCTTGAATAATAGGTTTGATCAAAAGAGGTGTAGAATCCACAATTGTTAATCTTTGAATTCTCCAGTGGTGATTTGGAGTATAGAAATTGAAGTTTGAGTGGTTAGACCTATCCCTCGATCCCTTGGAAGTTGCAAATTTGAAATGGTGTTTTACACTTATGATTTATTTGAAATAGTTGCTGCCTTATTTGTGTGAAATTTGGACTGAAATTGTTGCTAACATTTGTATTATTTGACATTTGATATTTGTTTTGTATTTTGATTTTAGATTATGACGAATGGTTGTATAAGTATTGTGACGAATGGTCGTATTTCATTCTCGTATGAAGTGGCTATGACTTGTGAGAAGTTATTAAAAAAAAGAAAAGAAAAAGGGAAAACAGGTTTTTGAATTCAGTAAATTTGTAATTTACCGAATTTTGCATTGAATTCGGAATCGAATTCAAAATTGGAATTGGTCAATTTGAATTTGAAATCGGTCGGTGATTTCTATGTCAAAATTTCGAAAAATTCCAATTTCAAACTTCAAATTTACCAATTTCGAATTCGTTGCACACCCCTAAGACAAATGGTTCCATATGGCAACGACTCGACCATGCTCTGGTTAATGTTCGGTAGATAGATTGCTATCCTATTACGAAAGTTATACACATGGTCCGTGGACATTCGGATCATCTCCCCTTTTGATTAAATGTAGGGATGGAAGAGTGAGAAGATCATCTTTTCATTTTCTCAACATCTGGAGTAATCATTATTAATTTAGAGACGTTGTCTCAGAAAAATGGATACAGCCGGTGCCTGGGGTAGGCATGTTAGGCTTTTACCCAAAACTCAAGCAGGTTTGTAGGTGGTTGCGGTCCTAGAATCATGAGGTTTTTAGGAATATTTTCTATAGGGTCAAGACAGCTGAGGAAAATTACAAGTTTAGGGAGGTAGAGTTTGATTCAAATAAGGATGACCTCATCAAGTTGCGGCTACATGAGGTTTGGGCATTATTCTCTTGCGAACTATCAGTTGAGTGCTCCTACTGGCATTAAAAGGCAAATGTTAGATGATTGAAGGAAGGGGATGCTAACATGGCCTTCTTTCATGGGATAGTAAAGCGGAGAAGAAATACAAATTTCATTTCTCGAATCAAAATGGATGATGGTTCGTGGGTGGATTCTCTGGACCTTATTCAAGCATTAGCTATATCCTTTTATTCATAACTATTTGCTTCGGAGTGTTGGCCAAGTCCTTCTCAATTTACTTTTCAGGTCCCTACAGTACAGGAAGTAGATAATGAAATGTTGATGGCTCTGCCTTTTGTGAAGGAATTAAAAGAGACAGTTTTCTCAATGGACGTTTATAGTGCTCTAGGGCCAAATGGGTTTGGGATTAGCTTTTACCAGTCATGTTGGGATATAATCCATGAAGATTTCCTACGGCGGTTCATGATTTTTTCAGAGAGATAGAACAATCCAAGTGTTGGTCCAATGCATTTCTAGTCCTTCTTCCAAAAGTCGAGGGAGCTTTTCAGTGGAAGGATTTTTGATCAATCAGTCTATGCAATGTGTCCTCCAAAGTTATTTCTAACATTCTAGCCAACCGTGTTAACATACTGCTTCCTTCCGTTATCTCCCCATGGCAATCAGGTTTTGTATTGGGTAGGGGTATCGTGGATAACGCGTTGCTAGCTCAGGAGTTGGTCTTGGACATAGATAGACGTTTGAACAATCCAAATCTCATCTTAAACTCGATATGGAGAAAGCTTATGATCGGGTGGAATGGTCTTTTCTTAATTCCATGTTGCGAAAATTTGGTTTCAATGAATGAGTTGTAGATTTATTTTTCCGAAGGTTTGCAAACTCATGGTTCTCAATTTTGATTAATGGTGAATCGTCTGGGTTTTTTAAATCAATGGGAGGGGTGAGAGAAGGGGATCCCTTATCTCCTGCCCTCTTCTTGTTTGTTGTGGAGTTTCTAGGATGGGAGTTTCATCAATTGTTCTTGGAGGATGAGCAAAGGTTTTATGTGTTGGCAGAGGTAGGGTTCCCTATCTAGCTTTTGCTAATGATACCATCGTCTTTACTAGATGCTCTGAGAACTGTTTAAAAGTGGTCCGTGATTTCCTGGGGATGTATCAATCTTGTTCGGGACAAAAAAGTCAATGTTGGTAAAAGTTCCTTTGTATGTTACAATCGAGCAATGGATCTGCACCTGGCCATGGTATCGTCTATCTTGGGGTTTCACCAACAATCTTTTCCCATGACCTATTTAGGTATTCTATTGGTGAAGGGATGACTCAATTGTAGTATTTTTTACGGTCTTCTTTCCAAATTTTGACAACATCTCTTCATTGGAGTTCCAAGTTGCTCAGTATGGGGGTAAAATTGTTCTTATCCGGCATGTATTGAGCTCTCTCCCAATGTATTTGTTACAAATGATTCACCCTCCTAAGGCAGTTTTGGTGTCCCTTGGAAA
This sequence comes from Coffea arabica, assembly GCF_036785885.1. Taxonomy (NCBI): domain Eukaryota; kingdom Viridiplantae; phylum Streptophyta; class Magnoliopsida; order Gentianales; family Rubiaceae; genus Coffea; species Coffea arabica. The sequence goes on along the minus strand of NC_092318.1, from coordinate 33,809,816 downwards.
AATTTGCAACTCTTTGTGGGATCATGATGGGACCTCAAAGTAGTTGCATTGGGCTGCTTGGGATAAGTTATGCTACCCCCAACAGGAGGGGGGCTGAGGTTTCACTCATTCTCGGATGTTTCGCGCCCCTTTGCATGTAAATTGTGGTGGCGACTAAGGAAGAATGAGATGGTCTGGTCCAAGTTTATGCACCAGAAATACATTCGAGTACACCCTTCTATGAGGGTTATTGAGAGACCTTTCGCTCTTTGGAAACGTCTATAGGATATTTGTCACACAGCAGAAAGTTAGATTTGTTGGTCTTTAGGCGGGGGATTAGTTGATTTTTGGTATGACTCTTGGTGTTTTGATTAATCTTCGGTTAAGCTTATAAGGGCGGGAGATGTCCCTCATATGCTGGTGGGAGAATTCTATGATTCTCAGGGGTGGAATGAGTAGCGACTTCGTCAATGGTTGTCACCTTCTCAAGTTGCGTGCATCTTGTAGATTCCCTTTTCCAGGAATCAAGAGGATCGAATGGTATAGTTCCTCTCATTCTCTGGGGATTTATTTGTTTCTTCAGTTTGGGAGGTGTTTCGTCATAAGAGGAACTACTCGTTGGTTGACAAGTTAGTTTGGACCTCCATCACTTCCTTAAAGATTTCCTTTTTCGTCTAGCGTTTGTTGCGACAATGGCTCCCTGTTGATGAATTAATCCAAAAATGAGGTGTGGTGCTAGCGTCAAGGTGTTGTTGCTGTGGGGCGAAGGTTGAATCAATTAAGCATCTATTTGTGAGTGGCCCATTGGCGATGGCAGTCTGGCCTTTCTTTGCTCAACAATTTGGTATATTGAATTTGAGGTGTAGGGGGTGTTGTTGATGTTGTTAACATAGTTTTCATCACAGTTCCATTACTAAGGATCATGTGAGGACTATGGTCCATTTGATCATTCTCTGGTTTATATGGAAAGGCCAAAATCGAAACAGCTATGAAGGGGACCTTTTGTGGCTTCTGATGTCATTGAATAAGTTGATTGGTTCATGAAACAATTAGAAGCAGCCAAGTTGTTCGAGGTTGCGTATGTCACAGGTGATCAGGATCATCCATGGGGTAGGCTGGCTTGGATGTGTCAGAAACAATGGCATTTAGTGGCTGTGGCCTGGTCGCCTCCACCATCTAACTCTATCAAACTGAATACGAATGGGAGTGTCTCTACTGCGGGGGCATTTGGTGGAGAAGTTTTGAATCTCATGAGGGTAAGCTACTTTTTACCTTTTATAAGGAGTATGGGGAAGTGGACGTACTCATGGCAGAAACTTTATCCTTATGATCGAGTCTACAATTTTGCTAGGAGTAGGGCCTCAGACACTTTGAGGTAGTGGTGGATTCGATGGCTCTGGTCTCACTTGTTAAGTCTCATACGTTAGGTAGGTGGCTTTTATGAAACATTTTGTGAGCTGTCCGAGATTTGATACAAGGATTGGGGATCTCATTGAAGCACATTTTTCGTGAAACTAATTCAACTACTGCCTCGTTAGCTATGGCTTAACTAGGGTGTGACAGGATTTTTTATTCGGTTTCTTCACTTTGATACAAAACTAAGGTTGCGCTAGTTCTTGACGCTCGTTCTTTTCCTTGTTTTAAGTGTTGTTAGTTTCTTTATTACCTGCAATGGCTTTCTCAGGTTCTCTATAATGTTATTTGTGGTGGAATAAATTGAGGGGTGGCGTCCTCCCTTTTTTCTATATTAAAAAAAATAGCAACTATTCCAAATAATCTCCTAAGCGCAATAATACCCTACAACCAGATAGGACCACCCCTAGACAATCTATCTGAGATGAAAACGAGTGAAGGATGCCAGCTCGGATGTATGCCATAGATAGACAATATAACCTAGAATGCTCTAAAGTGGTTGAAGATACGATCCTCGTATTTCATCAGTTGGTTAGAATTTTGATTGATCTTGATTCGATTCATTCATTCGTGGCTCTTGATTTTATGTGTGGGATTAATAGAAAACCTAAAAAGTTATCACACTATTTAGAAGTTAGAATGCCTACGAGCAAACATTGCTTGTTGACTGATACTATCTATAAAAATTATGAGATATGGATTGGGGAGAGAAAACTTTTGGTAGACCTTGTAACCCTACCCATTCGGAATTATGATGTCATCCTAAGTATGGATTGTTTAGCTAGATATCACACCCAATTGAATTGTAGAACTAAATTAGTTAAATTTTGTAGACCTGGGAAAGCAACCCTAAGATTGGATTTGAAGGGTATATTAGCTTCCTATGCCCTTATTTCGGGGATCCAACTTAGAAAATTATTGAGTAAAGGAGCACAAGGTTTACTTTTTTAATTAACACTCCAGAAGACAAGGTAAAAGTTGAGGATGAGTCAGTGGTAAGAGACTATCCAAATGTTTTTTCTGAGCATTTAATATCATTGCCTCCTGAAAGAGAAGTATAATTTAAAATTGAATTGATGCCTGAAACAAACCTTATTTCTAAAACACCTTATTGAATGGCGCAACTGAACCTAAGAAGTTAAAGATACAGTTGCATGATTTGTTGAAATGAAATTTTATATGACCAAGTGTATCCCCATGAGGAACACCAACATTGTTTGTCAAAAAGAAAAATGGAGGGTTGAGACTGTGTATAAATTATCAAGGTTTAAGTAATGTTACAGTAAAAAATAAATATCTCTTGCCACATATTGATGAATTATTTGATTAATTTTAAGGAGTTGTGGTATTTTCTGAAGTAGACCACAGGTAAGGATATTATCAACTACGAATTAAGAAGGAAAATGTACCTAAAATGACCTTTAATACTTGATATGGATATTATGAGTTTGTAGTGACGTCTTTTGGACTAACTAATGCCCCATTAGCATTTATGGATTTAATGCATCGGATTTCTAGGCCATACTTGGATCAATATATGGTGATATTTATCGATGATATTTTGGTATATTCAAAAATTTAGGAGGAACATGAGCAACATTTGAGAATAATATTGTAAACTCTAAAAGAGTATCAGTTGTATGCTAAACTCAGTAATGTGAATTTCGGTTGGAGAAAGTGTCATTTCTAGGGCATATCATTTTTAAGGAGGGAATCACTGTGGATTCAACTAAGATAGAGGCTATCGTTAATTGAAAACGGCTAGAAAATCCTCCTAAAATCCATAGTTTTTTGGGTTTAGCAGAGCACTATCATCTATATATTCAGAACTTATCTAAAATTGTTGGACCTCTAACCAAATTGATCTAAAACATGTTTAGTTTTTATGGGATGCGAAGTGTGAAGCTAGTTTTCAAGAATTCAAAAAAACAGTTGAATATGGCACCTATTTTGGCACTATCGAATGGGAAGGATAGTTTTGCAGTATATACAAATGCATCCCGAGAAGGATTAGGGTGTGCACTGATGCAAGGAGAAAAAGTAATTGCGTATGCCTCCCGAAAACTAAAACCCTATGAACAAAACTACCTAACGCATGATCTGGAGTTAGTTGCTGTCATGTTTGCTCTGAAAAAATGGAGAAATTACTTGTATCGAGTGACTTTTGAAATATATACTGATCATAAAAGTCTTCAATACTTGTTTTCTCAAAAAAGATTTGAACCTGTGTCAACGGTGGTGGATGGAATTCTTAGCGAATTATGAATGTACCATTAATTACCATTTTGGAAGAGCCAATATAGTGGTGGATCTTCTTAGTAGAAAAGTTCAAATGGTAAGAATGATGGTTAAAGAATGAGACTTGTTGGAAGAAATTAGTACATGGAATTCTCTACTCAATTGTCAAAAAGTAATTTTTGAAAATATTATTGTACAACCTTTGCTGCTCGTATTAAGGATGCACAAAAGCGAAATCCTACTTTGCAAAAATGGCAAGAGAAGGTCTAAGGATGACAGTTACCTGACTATGGTATATGGACTAAAAGAGTACTAACATTTCAGAATCAAATAATTATACCAAAAGATGAAGGGTTGAAATGAGAAATACTAGAGAAAACTCACTGTTCCAAATATACGGTGCATTCCGATAGTAACAAAATGCACCAAGGTTTGAAATGGTTATACTGTTGGGATAATATGAAGAAAGAATTTATTCAATATGTTCAAACTTGTCTTACTTGTCAGCAAGTTAAAACAGAATATCTAAAACTAGCAGGAGTATTGCAACTCTTAGAAGTACCGAAGTGAAAATAGGAGCATGTTACTGTGAATTTTGTATTAGAATTTTCACGTACCTAAAAAGGCCATGAAGGAATTTAGGTCATAATTGATCGATTAACCAAATCAGCAAACTTCTTGTCTGTGAACATGAGATATTCCCTTGAGAAATTAGTCAAATTGTATTTAGATGAGATTGTTAGGCTATGTGGGATACTTGTGAGTATAATTTTGAATAGAGATATCTGATTTGTATCTCGATTATGGCAACAAATGTAAACTGCTTTGGGCACTAAACTAAGTTTTAGTACAACCTATCATCCACAGACACATAGACAGTCCGAAAGAACTATTCAGACTCTTGAACATATGTTAAGGTCGTGTGTGATGGGTTTTGGAGGAAATTGGGATCAGCAGGTGACACTAATTGAGTTTGCCTATAATAACAACTGTCGCGCCCCACTTTTTGAATGGTGTGGAAGTAGTGTGTGGGATATGTATGTGAACGTATGTGAAAATGAAAATAAAAGGCCGTGGGACTTGAAAATGCGACGGTTTGGCCAAACAAAGTTCCAAAAGGGTTTTGAATAGAAAACGGAGTCGCCACTTGGTATAGAGTTAGGGTGTACCAAGTCACCCAAAAAGTGATTTTTGGAAAGAAAAGTAAACAAACCCTTTTTGAAGAATTTTTAGGTCTACGTAACCAAAGAAAGGGATCGGGGGTCACATTTGATAAGGGAGAAGGCAAAGGCAAAGCCTAAGGCACTCCCTTACCCTAGCCAAAGCTAGTTGCGTGACTTAGCCCTTCTTTTTCCAATTTCTCTACCCAAAGTATGTGTTGCATGTTGGATATGACTAATGGATGTAAAAAAAAATGCAATCCTAAACCTAAAATGTCTCGTATGAGGTTTTTTTGTCCCAATCACATGAGTTGTGATGGCCAATAAGGAAAACTCTCATAGAGGTCACGGGTAATGCAAATGAAGACCCAAATATGAGTGCAAGTGTGAAAGTGTAAGAAAAGTGCATGTGTGCCCATTGAGAAAATAAAAGTGTTTGTGTGCAAGTGGATGAAAATATAGTATAATGGTAGTAAGTGCATATAAGTGCAATTGGGTGCAATTTGTGAGGTAGAAAATAAATGATAAAAGAAGAATGTGCAAACATGGCATGTGGATTGAGAAAAATATAATTTGTGAGAAAATGTGGATAAAAGAGTGAGGAAGTGATATGATAAGAATGAGAGTGCATGAACCTAGAGGTATGCATCAAGTCGGGTACGGGTATAACTCCTAATTTCACGACTTTAATTTTTCCTTTAATTAGAAGGAAGAACTAGCGTGCTAAGGCTATTTTGTAGCCACACTCGCTCGTTTCCCTTATCGAAATGGGACTCTCAAGCAAATGTACCCTATAACTAGTATGAGGATGCAAAAACCTAAAATGAAGGGGAAAGGATTGGAGGAGCATGCCAAATGCTAAAAAACTAAGAAAAATGCATGAAATGTAGGGAAACATGCAAATGTGTACTAACAAGAAGAGATACCTAAGGGTCTAGCGTTGGACTAGCCCATATCTAGGAATTCCTACTAGCATTGGACTAGTGGAAAACGGAGCAATGAGCCACAACTAGCGTTGGACTAGTGTGGTGACGTGCATTCATCCATCAAGTTCATCTACGACTATAGAAAGCAAGTAGACATGCCAATCACCTATAAACACGTAGCACATAACACTTAGCATGCTCGACTAAATGCAAGAGCCTAATAAAGCAACTTAACACGTAGCAACAAAAACAAGCAATCAAGCTAATGAACCTATTACATTCGCTAACTAAAACAAATGGGGAAGGGGGAAAGTGGATAAGAATGCTCGCCAAGCCCTATCTATTACAAGCCAAGAGGTGTACACATACCCCATAAATAAATAAAAGAATGACTTAATAAAAGCGAAAGTAAATGAAATAAATGAAAGGAATTAAGGAAAAGCAAGGAAAGCAAAGTAGACATGCAATTCTCACTTAGCACGTTGGATCACATAGGGGAGAAACAAAAAAAAGGATAAAGAAGTTATACCTCCCTTGAATTCGGGGCCCTAATGACATGAAATCGCTTATTTGCCCTCCAAAATACAAGAAAAGGTCAAGGCATCTCAAATAATCACATTAATACGAAATTGAATCATTAAATGCATTTAAATGCCTAAACAGCCCATATTCATAAGATTAGGGTCCAATTGAAAGGAAAAGAAAGTTCGAGGAAGCAAATTGATTGATTTTTCCAATTATTTGGGCCATAGTGAAACAACAAGAGACTTGGGGTTTAAAGGCAAATTTTTTTTTTGAACATATCGCCTACAACAAGAAGCATTCTTGGTGAAGCTTTCTACATCCAGAACATTATCGCAACTTCCATTTTCATAAGCAGCTTATCAATCTCAACACAATTTTCGATCAAAACTTTTCAACCCAAACATCTAAAACTTAATCTTAAGCAACATGACATACAATTTCAACATCCGAACAAACCAAAACATAAAAGGGAAATCACGCAAGCACTGGAGAATTTTATGCAAAAGGTTCGGCCATTCTAATTTATTCATTTTCCAACAAAGCGTTTGATCATAGTTCAAGTATTGCAAATTCCAAACATACAACTCATCACCAAATCCTTCCATTTCTTTCCCTTCGATACCAGATTAGGCATGCCACTCAAGTGTAAAGATCCAAAGAGCAGCCACGGAGAAGAAAACAACACACAGAAAAAATGTAGCAGGTTTTTGCTTTGCTGCGAATTTTGCAGCTTCAACTCGCGTATGTTAAATGTTGAAAAACATTGCATTAAACTCCCCATTTATCCACCAAACTCACGCTCATATTCCTTACCATCCGGTGTATCAAACCCAGCAAAAATTACAAAGCAAAAGCTGCACTTTCGGATTCATGAATACCACTTATTCTCATTCAAACATAAAATACAAAGACTTGAGACAAGGTAGAGGGAAGATCTAGCAGGCTTTCGAACTCAAGAAATGCAACAAGATGATCTGAAAAAAACATGCTAACATTTGAAGAACAAAACTGCTGCAACTCTCTCGATTTCTTATTCAACAACCAGGAAGCTTGTGATGGTTTTAAACAAAGCTTCGAACTCAAACAATCGCCAAATTTCATAAGACCGTCATCCAACACAAGTTTGAACATACAATCCAAGGAAATCTAAGATAGAGTGGAACTGAAAAATATAAATTTCTAAACAAAAATTCAGGCAGCTTGGTCGAAGTTTTCTGAAGCTACGGAAGTCCACCTACCCGGCAACCATTTGAACACATAACACAGATTTGGACAGAATTCCTCAACTCAAACATCAAACATCGAATTTTGTCTCCCGCATACAAGCATTAGGTAACGAAACATACGGCAAACCCAAACAGATGGCTGGACATCGATGAAAAATATTTGATGAAAAGTATGCCCAATAAGCTAACATCAATTACCATTTCCGCTTTCTTTGCGATCAGAGCAATACCAGAAATCCGGTTTCAATTTCTAATCACTCACGACACCCCCTATCGATTTCAGGAGATCAATTCGGGTTCATACAAAAGAAGATCAAAGCATAAATATGCGAAAATGGGCACATCAGAGCCCTCCAAACTCTGTTTTTCATAATATCATGACAAACATTGAATCTTGCTGTCCACTTCTTTACACGCAAAGTGCAGGTGAATTATTTATCAAATAGAATTTCCACTCAAGCAATCCATCGAACAGGTGAAGGGTATTAAAATCTTACAAGATTCCTGCTCAAATTGAAGTTATGACCAGCCCCAAAAATGATCAAAAATCAAAGCATTCAGCTCCATCAATGTACAAAACCCGTATGTTCTCAAAATTAGGAACAATTAACATAAAAATCTGCCATAGCAGCCCACGACAGATATGTTGTAAAAGACGTAAGGAAAAGAGCGACTTACAGTGACCTCTTGCGATGAGGATTCGTGGATGACGGCGGATTCCGGTGGTGGCAGTGGCGGTTCCAGTGAGCGGCGGCGGCCACAAGCTTCAGTTCCTCCGCTGCTTTCCTCTTCAATCCCTGGCCGCTTGTTTTTCCTTTTCGCCGAGAGCCCTCCTGTTTCTTTCTTTCTTCTGTTTCTTTTTAGCCTCCGACGAAAACACTCTTCTTCCTTTTCTTCTCTGATTTCCCCTCTGTTCCTTCTTATCCGCCACCCCCCTTGGCTTTTCTTTTACTCCCCCTGTTTCTTACTCCTTGCTCGATAGTTTTTCCCTTCGCTGTTTTTCACTCCCTTGCCCCTCTGTTTTTTCTTCAGCCCAGCCTCCCCTGCCGAAACCTAGCCGCCAAGCCCTCTTCTTCTTTTTCGTTTTTCTTGCCCGTCGGTTCCTTCAAATTCCAGTCTTTCTTTGGTTTTATTTTTTGCTGAAACCCCTCTCGGCTTCCTCTGTTTCTTTTCTCTTTTTCAGTTTCTTTTCTTTTCTGCTCTCTCCTCATCCGACCCCCACTTGCGGCTGTTTTAAAGGCACCCCCAAAAAAGATTAAACCTAAGATGAAAGGCCAAGATTTCAACTCCAGAACAAGCTTAGGTGTCTTGTTCTTGTCCCTTTGATTTTTATTTCTTTTTCCTCTTTTTGCAAATTTAGTGCAAAAAACTCTTAATTCAATTAAAGTAAGACAAAAGACACCATTCAAAACAAAAAATAAAATCAAATAAAATAAAGACCTAAAATCAAAACAAATAAAAAAAATTTAAATTAATTAAATGATTAAAGTTTGAAATCAGAATTTGGTGTCTACAACAACTACCATTCTTCCATCCAAATGGCGCCCTACAAGGCTCCTTATAGGAGGAAGTGTCGATCTCCGATTTATTAGAATGAAATAGGGGAAAGAAAGATTATAAGTTTAGAAAAAGTTTCATGGGTTGAAGAGGCATATTAGAAAGTAAAATTGACTTGCCAAAAGATTTAAAACCCCTCAGTCGATGTGGCGACCCCACTTCCCCCTAAGGCGAACCAGAGGGTTGGCGGGCCGTCTGCCTAACTCTCGCCAGGACTCACGCAAGCAATCTAGCCCAAATCCTTCCGAAGAATAACCTAAGCTATTACAACACCGTTTCCTTCCAAATAGACTGATAACTAAATCCTCATTAACTTCAAAGATAACAGCATTTTTAATATAGCCAATCGTCGACTTTTAAATACCTCACGCGTTACAAACCAGGCAACAAAAACATACAATCCAAATACATTAGTACAAGCCAAATAACAAATCCAGGGTTTACACTTTTCCAGCTTCAAGCGGCAATCCAACATAAAAGAAACAATGTCTAACTCAAACTACATGTATAAAAGTAAAATTAGATTTCAAGTCTTGCTCAAGTGCCCGAGCCTGTCAAGGAAAACAAAATATCGTGGGGTGAGCTAAAGCTCAGTGGTGCCCCAAAACATGCAATCACATAACACAAATAGCGAGTATTAACTTCGATCAAAATAAATAATTAGGAAAGCGTTTAACAGCACAAGATAGGATACAGGGGTTCTCAGGAGCCATTTCTCCACGAACTTGATCAAAATTTTCCGTAGTCGACCCTCCGTCAACTTTCACTACCTAAGGTCCATGTAGGTCTTTTTATTTTTCTTTCTTAACTCCGGCCACCAATCATACCCCTTTACCGGGCCCGTACGACAAACACGAGGGTGGTAATACTCGAGTATACCTTAGGACTGGTCGAGGAATTCATCCAACGACGTTGCGTCCAACAAGAGATTGGGGACTAGTCGAGGAATTCATCCAACGACGTTGCGTCCAACAAGAGATTGCCAGGTCAGGGTAAGAGTCCTTTCCACCATTAAGGTATAGTACACTCCCCTGCCTAGTGATTAACAAGTGCAAGCAAGTATTCATGAAAACATTTCAAGCAAGTCACCACTCGAACGGCTAGTGTGATAAGGTACACACTGCTCACTTCGATGGATCAGAAACCATTTTTCCAAATATCATATATCAGGTCAAGAAAGCGCTTTAATCAAGTAAGCATAGAACAAGCAGGGACACTCACCAAGAGTGAAGTTCAAAGGTCAAGCTGGGAATCGAAGTCCACGTCCTCGCTAAACCCTAGAAAATTCAAGTTTTAAAAACTATAAGTTTTACTAAACAACCCTTGGTTTATAAATAAAAGATTATCTTGTATAAAACTAGCTTAATTCCTCGAAACAAATCAATAACTTTCTCTTAAAATTAAAACTGGAAAATGAATAAAATGTTTCGTGTGGTTTCTTTTTAAAGATATTTCCCTTCTAGAAGCAAACTAGAGCCAAATTAGTTTAAACAAGGTTTCTTGCCGAACAAATTTTCTATATCTTTTATTTGAAATTATTCAAATCTATTGTTTTTAACAAATTTTCTCTAAAACAACTAGTCAAGGGTAATTTTACGAAAAACTTAAAGTTTAGTAGTTATTGCAATTACTCCCTAAAGATAATAAAACTGGTCTAAGCAAAGAAAAGCATAACTAGTCGGCAAAGTTTTAAAAGTCCCAATATCTAAGTTTTAATATTAATGTACTAAACTCAATATATATAACTTGATATTAGGGCAAAATATTTCCACAAGATTTGATTTAAAGATACTTGAGTTCAAAAGACTAGAACGGACTTCACGATTCCATTTCATTTGCACATTGTATTCCAAGTTGCCAATATAGCTAAAGCACAAATTAAATATAAATTTCACTAGGGTTTCATCAATCATTAGCCCCAGGTCTCAACAGATTCAAGTACAATCAAAATTCAACAAAGGAAGTCCAAGGTATCAAGACAAATTCTAAATCACAAACCATGGACCTTCCAAGTACATTTCAGCCAACCACTTGAACAAATTCACCAAAAATTAAATTCCTGCAAAAGCTACTCAAATGGCCAAGAGCTTCATCAATCATTAGCTCTTGACGACAAACAATCATTCCTTGCAACAATCAACTAGAAATTTAACTCAAGCATAGAAGATAAGTCACAGCTAGCTTGCACTCGAATAACTCTAGAATTTTAGATTTTCCCTTTCTTGCTTTAATAATCAAGAAAAATTCTAGCAAATGTTCCACCAAAAGTCCCAACCAACTCAGCCATTAACCAAAATTTTCAGCAACAAGACTTCGACCTTTTACACTCCCAGCTTATCATGCAAATGATAATTATTATGCTTACGGGGTCTCTCAATCAACAACATAAAATTTACAGCCTGTAACAAAATTTTAGAACCCAAAATTCGCAAAAGAAAACTGGAACATTCTTTTCTTCTTCACTCGGCTATACTGGAAAAATTCCGGCCGCTTAGTCAATCATTAATCCGGATTTTCATCGGCCAAATCACTGAATTATATACTCAAAGCTAACATGCATGACTAATAAATGAAGTTACTATCAATACTAGTCCAAAACAGGGTCGGTCACCAACAAAATTTCATCCAAAATTCCAGAATTTGTTCAACCATTTACGAATGACATGCATGCGGCAGATTTTTGGTTTCATTCAAATTTCTGGTTTACACACAGTTAATTAATCTCATGCAGGGCTTAATCATCCAGTATTTAGTTAGTTAAACACACAGTCAAGAGAAAATCAAGCACTTTCTAGCAAATTTCACACCAAAATATCCATACAACTCCCAAAACAACTCCATCGGCTAAGCTGGAAAAGTGTTTAGCAGTCCAACAACTTCTAGTAAAAATTTCCAGCCATGCAACCGGATTCCTGGCCATAAAGTTCACATGCAACCCCAAATAAAGAGCTATCTATCAGATTGGGTCCAAGACTAAGCTCAGATCATCACAAATTAACGAATTAAGGCTACAAATTTCCAACTCAAGCTCACGGCAGATCCAATTTCTTTCGAAACCAATTTCTGGTAACTTAATTCTTCATCCAAACGTACAACTCTCACATGCATGCCTCTAAACAGCTTCATCTACCCATAATCAACTAGTTCAAGTCTAGAAATTACCTCAGCTTGGAGTTTACACACACGGCTAGCAGCAGAAATAATTTCCTCCCTTCGGCAGTCCAGAAATTTCAGTCCGCTACTCTCCCTCTCCCTTGCTCAAACTTGCGGCTGGATTGGGGTAGTTTAGCTCTCGGTTTTCTCCACCTGCTCACGGCTAGAATGAAGAATGAGCAGCAGGTCTCCCTTTTTTCTTTGTTGGCTTACGGCCGAAAGAAAACAATGAGAAGCTCGGCTCTCCCTCTCGGTCGTTAACTCCAAGGAAGCTACTCACTCACGGCTCACGGCAGCAAAAGGAAATGGACGTGTGGAACAAATGATATGGAAGGTTTGTGGTGATTAGTAGTTGATATAGTTGTGTGTGGTAGTGGAGAAAGAAACCGGCACTAAAGATGGAAGGTGCTGGAATGTGAAGTGGAAAATGGATTCGGCAGAAATTGGAAAGTGTTTGAAATTGCATTTGTTCAAGAATCATTCCATGGCTGCATGGTGGATTTGAATTGGAGGAGGGCTATTTTGGTCTTTTCCCATTTCATCCGAATTTCCACTTAAGCCCTCAATCCTAAACTAATTCCAGAATTTACCCCAAATGTAATTCGAATGCCTACTAGTATACTAACCTTGCAAAAATTCAATTATCGAAATACAACGTCCTAAGAATAATTATAAGGGTTTTGAACCTAAATTGTTTTTATCTTAGTTCTAAATTTAACGTTATTAACACTTAAAAATAACTATCGAAAATCAAAGAACCAAAATCAAGGCAGTAAAATAACCTATATAAAAAAAATATTAATACTTGAAATTAGCTGTTGAAATCAAGGAATTAATATAAAAGCAATGACACAACTTGGCAAAAATTCAAATAATCTAATATTTGCACAATTGAATTATTTGTGACCTAAAACAAATTATTTTTTGCACACTTATTTAAGATCAAATAATAATAGACTTTATTAAAAGTCTGAAATGCACATGCAACACGTACATACATGTATATATGTATATCTATACTTCTCAAGGTTCTCACAGTTGACAAAAGAGTTATGCTGACAATTAGAGAAAGGATTTTGATGTGAACACGGAAGCAAAGATTAGACCGTAGAGGAACACGTTGCGTAATTGACGGAGTTGAACCCAAATTTGGACCCCTAAAGAATGGATTCAACGGTAGAGGACGCCACAATCAAGTGTGATTGCTTGATTGATAAGTCAACGAACAATCCTAGGATCAACTCTAGAATGTTCAACCTAACTTTCACAAGCTAAGGAATTTTGCTTCAAAGGAAGATGAAATTCTGAAATTTTATTAATGATATCCGAAAACTGAATATAAACAATCACTTGAAGCAATTTGTAGCCCTAACTAAAACCTAACAAAACTTGAAAAACATGAAGAGGGTTCGGCCAGCCCTTGGGATTTGTTCTTGGCCGAAATTATCCCTAAGTAGTCAACTTAATTACTAACTAAATAACTAATTAAGGCACTAATGGATCTAAGGCCTACACGGCCAGCCCCTAGGCTCAACATGAGCTCATTAATCTAGGTCCAATATGGCGTTTAGGTTTGACTATGCGTGTCTTCAATTGCAAGCAACATCTTGCTCAAGCCTTTCAATGGCTTTGGGAACAACATCTTGACTTTGGGCACCACGAACTAGCTATTGAAGTGGAAACGGGCTTGATGAACTTGAAACCCAGCTAGGTCCGTATCATTCCCCTCCTCTTAAAGGCGATTTGCCCACAAATCGAAGCACGAAGGGCCACAAGATGGGTTACAGGTCGTCGAGACAACCTAATGATGATCATGGTCAAGGATGGCATCCAATACACGGACCACCATGAACAATGCTGAAAAGGACCAGGTGTAGTACTTAGGAGCTCACGGACCAGCTTCAATGCTTGTGTATGGAAGAGGTATGGATCCTCAAATTGGGGCAAAACATCTTTCCACTATCCAATGCCTTCAAGTGCAATTGCGGGTGTATAGCACAAAAGCAGGTGTGAAAATAAGGAAGCTTCATACGGATGATCTAGACGTAGACAAAAGTAGTTGTAATGCGCATTGAGGAACTCTTGCGTTGAACGAACTTGTGATATGCAATCAGCCCCAATGTCGACAAAAATGAAACAACAAGGATTAGTAGACATCTCCCCAAAACGAGATAAATGTGGGAAGGAAACATAGACATGAGAAGAAGGGAGGAACAAGGGTAATAAGGGAAAATTTTCTGGAATGGTGCTGTCAACATCTTCACAAAAAGGAATAACAGCAAGGTTGGGTGAAATAGGAGTGCAATCATGCAATTCCATATCCGTGTGATTAACCTGCACAAAGGAAGAAAAACTAGGAGCGATTGTGATAGTAAAGTTGGAATAAGGAACTTTGTCACACCCAACCCTTACTAACAAGCTATGTTTCATAACTTTAGACACCCCCTTGGCTGAACTCACTAGTGCTTTTCTCTCTTCACTACTCTCAATCTCACTCTTTTCCTTTTTTTCTTGCCTCGTACTCCAACTCATATTCCTCATGTAACCTCGCTTGATCCTCTTGGACTTGTCTAGGGCAAGAGGGACAAGAGTAATCTTGTTATCACCATACATGAAGGAATACTTGTTAGCTCGATCATTGAAGTTGACAGCTTTGTCGTATTGCCAAGGTCGCCCTAAGATCAAGTGACAGGCTTGCATGGGGACCACATCACATACCACCATATCTTCGTACCTACCAATGCAGAATGAGACCTTCACTTGTCTAAAAACTCGTTCACCACCATTGTTATTTAACCATTAAAGTCAATATGGTTGAGGGTGCTTGGTGGTTGGAAGAGATAATTTCTCAATCATGAACAAGCTTGCTACGTTTTCACAACTCCCTCCATCAATTATTAGACTGCACAACTTGTCTTTGATGTGACAACGAGTGTAGAACAAGTTATCCCTTTGCTCACCGTCATCCTTTAAAGCTCGGGCAGCAAGTACCTTTCTTGCAACCAAGACTCCAACATTTCCTTCACATGGCAATTCTTCCTCCAAGTGGTCGCTTTCTTCGACTATAGATGGCATACTTTCACAATCGTCCTCATTATCCGATACCACTTCTCTATTAGGCAAGATAAGCATGGTCTTTTGGTTGGGACATTGAGATGCTATGTGTCCAAAGCCTTGACACTTGAAGCATTTAGCATCCTGATTTCGCGGTTTTGGAGTTCTTTGGCTAATATCCACCTCGGCCTCAGGCGCTGGTTTAGCATCAATGGCCCTCGGTTTTGGTGGTTGAGAAGTCCCTACAGTCATGTGCTCGCCTCTTGAGGGCGAACTTCGCCAATTTCTAGCTTGATAGTTGGAATTTGAGCGAGTGTTACCCCTCCTCTTGAGGTGCCTTTCCACCTTCACCGTCTTATCCAACAACTCATTTAAATCAAGGTAATGATGCAGCTTCACAATCTCAGCAATATCATCCCTTAATCCACACAAAAATCTGGCCATAGTAGCCTCCAAATCCTCATGAACATCAGCCCTCATCATGGCCATTTCCATTTCCTTAAAATAATCTTCAACCGTCATACTACCTTGGGTAAGAGTTTGTAATCTGTTGTGCAAATCTCTATGGTAGTAAGCTGGAATGAAGCGTTTCCGCATCAATCTTTTGAGCTCATCCCAAGTCCTTACGGGATGCTCATCATTTCTCCTCCGACTTGCACGAAGTTGATCCCACCAAATTGCTGCGTAATTGGTGAATTCAATAGCTGCGAGATTAACCTTTTGACTCTCCAAATAGGATTGGCATTCAAAGATCAGTTCCATCTTCCTCTCCCACTCTAGGTAAGCCTTTGGATCGGACTTGCCTTGGAAAGGAGGAATTTTGAGTTTAATCCCTTGGACCTCATCATCGTCTCTGCCCTTGGAATGTCACTTTGCTCCTCTAGTTCGGTCCTCATGGCCCTCATAGTCAGCCTCATTGTTTGAATCACTTGATTCATCCAAAAGAGGTTTCCTTTTGGTGGTACTTTTTGACGGACCGGACTGCTCCACCTTGCTTTCCAATGCGTCAAACCTTTTGTTCAATTGATTCAACACCTCAATGATATGTCCCATGTCATAAGGAGTGTTAATATTTCCAACACTTTGAGACATATTTAATTCAACCTACAAGGAGAAAGGTTAGTAATAAAGTTCCTCACTTCGCTCCCTGAGTGTTTACCCTCACACTCGTGTTTGCGCTCAAGTGTTTCACTCTCTAATAATCTCACCAAACAATTCCTTAGGCTCGCTAGTTGCTCAGGTTGAACAAACTAGGCGCCACCACAAGGTTCGTTCTTAACTAGTCAATAAGTGACACAAGATAGCAGCAATGAATGGAGGAGAATGAGAACCTAGACATGACCTAAAACTCAGATTATGACTAACAATAACTAATGACTCAAAAAAAAAGAAAGCAAAACAATGACCTTAAGGCTGAAGTTTTGGAAATCCTAGAAAACTCTACCCGAAACCCAAATTTCTGGAATTTGGTTGAGCTGCTGGTTCGTGGCCTTTTTGGTCAGTGTTTTGGAGATTTTGGGTGCTCTAATCAGGTACAATTCGGTCCTCAAAATGCAGTCAAATCAGTTTGCCAAACAAGTGCAACCGATTGTTAGAACTTTGAGGATCCAAAGGCGGTTTGGCTTGGTTTTGTTTGGCGGGTCAGGCTTAGTTTAGGAAACTGTTTTGAGTGCTTGTGGAGCTGGTAAGGTTGGTTGGGAGGCTCTTGGGGTAATTAGGACTTTGGGCAGTGGGTTTTCTTGGCTGCCTCTAATCCCAAGTGGACTCGAATTGGTTATAACTCACGGTTGGGACTTGGCTCTCAATTGGAAACTAGAGCCGCAATTTCCCCTCTTTTATTTTCGTTTGTTTCTTTCTTCTTCTTTTTTTGTTTTCCTTTGCGGATCACTAAGGGATTTTTTTTTCCAAAAATCAGATTCAGTCCCAACTAATTTGAAGTCTCGGATCAAAGGTTCACGATTCCCAAGAAAGATGGAAGTTTGTTTCAAGAACCCAAGGCTTTTCCCAAGAGTTTCCAAATCTGTTTTTTTTCAAGAATTCCAAGAAGGCTGATCAAGAAGTTCAAGAACTCCCTAAATCTGCTTTTGGCACTCAAGATTTGCGAGATATAACACAAATATTGAAGGAACAAATGCAAGACAGGTTCGGCAACAACCAAAGAGACAATTCCGGCAATGGTACTCGACAACAAGGTAAGTAACCCTTCCTTTGTTTTTTACCTTCGGCTGGGTTGTTTGGCACACCCAAACGACTCAAACCCAATCAAGAATTACACTATAATATGACCCCAGACAAATAACAAATGGTAAACAAATTTTCGGGACAAATTACGACTCAAGACTAATGAAACTCAAGGCGCGACAAGAAGAGAAGAAACCCTAGCCGCCGCCAATATTTTTTTTTTAAATTTTTTTTTTGGACAAGACACGGACAACCAACACAACTGGACACACGCAAACAATGAATGAATCTGAAAAATTTAATACAAAACACGGTGCAACAAATCTGAAAATTGTGGATAGTGAACTAAACAACAAAGACAGATTTGCTACGAAACAACAACGACCACGACAACAACCCTACCACTTAGCGACGAATATTTAGGGAATAAAACAAACTCAAAACAAGAGAAAAGGGATATACGTGATACCTCTAATCTTGCTCTGATTACCAGATGATGTGAATGCGGAAGCAAACATTAGACCGTTGAGGAACACGTTGCGTAATTGATGGAGTTGAACCCAAACTTGGACCACTCAAGAACGGATTCAACGGTAGAGGACGCCACAATCAAGTGTGATTGCTTGATTGATAAGTCAATGAACAATCCTAGGATCAACTCTAGAATGTTCAAACTAGCTTTCACAAGCTAAAGAATTTTGCCTCAAAGGAAGACAAAATTCTGAAATTTTATTAATGATATCCGAAAACTGAATGTAAACAATCACTTGAGACTATTTGTAGCCCTAACTAAAACCTAACAAAGCTTGGAAAACATGAAGACGATTCGGCCAGCCCTTGGGCTTTGCTCTTGGCCGAAATTATCCCTAAGTAGCCAATTTAATTACTAACTAAATAACTAATTAAGGCACTAATGGACCTAAGGCCTAAACGGCCAGCCCCTAGGCTCAACATGAGCTCATTAATCTAGGTCCAATGTGGCATTTAGGCTTGACTATGCGTGTCTTCAATTGCAAGCAACATCTTGCTCAAGCCTTTCAATGGTTTTGGGAACAACATCTTGACTTTGGGCACCACGAACTAGCCCTTGAAGTGCAAACGGGCTTGATGAACTTGAAACCCAGCTAGGTCCGTATCAGATTTGGAATTTAAAGTTAAAGATAGGGATTTCTTAAAGTTGCACCATTAAAGGGGAGCATTAAAACTGGAAAAAGGAGAAAACTTAAATCGAAATATGTGGGACCCTTTAGAATTCTCCAATGAGTAGGTAAAGTGGCATATCAATTGGAGTTATCTGTTAAGCTGACCAAGATCTATGATGTGTTCCATGTGTCAATGCTAAAGAAATATCATTCTGACATATCTCATATACTCCAACCTGAAGATGTTGAAATGAATGAATGATTATCCTATGAAGAACAGCCTATGCAACTTTTGGATCGAAAAGTGAAGGAATTGAGGAACAAATAAATTCCTTTAGTCAAGGTTATATGGAAGCATCACAGGTTAGAAGAAATAACTTAGGAGTTGGAAGAAGAGATATGAAAGAAATACCCAAAACATTTTACAACCACAGGTGAGAATTTGGAGAATGAAATTCTTTTAAGGGGGAGAAAATATGAGAGTAAAAAAATATTAACGTGAAAATTTTGTGTCCTATTTAAAATTCAGTGCACATTGTATTTTTCCTTTTGTTAATGATTGACTTATACGTCCAATAGTTCCTTTTAACAAATGAATAAATACACACACCTTAGGAAATTGTATCACCTACAGTATAAAAACATTAGTACTAGTTAGAACTAAGAAATTATTGTGATAATAGCATGATAAAAAAAAAAGCATGAATGACGAGTGTCATCACACTTGTCCCTTGTATGCTTTATTCCTTCAAACTTAAAAGAATCAAGTGCTTCATTTCTTCAAACTTGAAAGAACCAAGTGTTTCAATCTTCAAAGTGGCTGAGAGAAAAGAGAGAAAGAAAACCACCAGAGAACCAGTAGCCTCTCTTCTTCTTTTTTTTTCTTCAAACTTGAGCCACAACCAAGAAACAAAAAAATCATAACTTATCTAGCTTAAGGAATCAGCGAGGAAAACAAAAATTTTTCTAGCCTAGAAACTGTGAGGAACAAGAGGTAAAAATTACTAAGTTTTCCTTCATTTTCCCTCTACTTTAGGTTAATGATATCGTAACTTGAATTAGCACCAAGAAAAGAGGAGTTTGATTGAGGAAAAGTTCATCAAAGTTGAAAATTTTCTGTTCAAGGTTTGAGAACTTGAAAATTTGCTTATATGTTCTTATAATTTTCTTTTATTTTGAATAAGTTAATTTATAATTTCTTTACTATTAATTTACTCCTTCAATAGTTGTAATAAATAATATAATCGAAAGTTTTACCTTTAACTTTTATAGTTAGAGTAAACTAGGATTTTTGTGCATTTTGGTAGTGTGATAAGTTGGTGAGGTGTGTGTTCTAAAATTGGTGGATAAGAGCGAGTTTTAAATAGGAGGAAGTGTGTGATTAGAAGTGCTAAAAAATAAGTTAATGAATCATAAGTTAAAACAAAAGTACAAGAGAATTAAGGAAGTAGGTCTGAACTGACATGCGCCGTTTGTTACCAATTGAGTACACCACTTGACCAATATATTCTTACTACTACAACAAAAATGACCTTTAACGGCATTTAAAGGCGTCAGTATAGATAATCTAATATGACACTTTACCTTTCCTCACACCTCAGATGAGTGTCATCCCTTCCAATGTGGGGATAGACTCGCAGCATTCAAATGTGTTAGAAATATTATGCTGTTATATCGTCCCATCTACCAACCAAAATCCCTTTTTTTGATAATCGAAAGTGTCAAGATAGTTGTAGTGCTATATTAAGATAGCTGAGCTATGCGGACACTTTTAATTGCTAGGAGTTTTTTTTTTTTTTGATATAGAAGCAACTTGTAGGTAGTGCTCCCTGCTGTACATTCCATCAATCAGAAACCCAAAGAACTTGTAAAATTATCCCAAAGAGCAGAATGCATATAGTAATTTAAAAGCAAAAGTCAATGCTCAAATATAATTTGTTGAACTAAAAGTCGGTAATAAGTACTAACATAGCAAGTACTAAAATCCCAAACAAGTACTAAAAGATTCTTATGTGTACAAACTTGAAAGACTCTTTTTCTACCTTAATGCTTATTTAAGGTGCTCCCATTCGCCTACCAGTAGACAAGTTTCAAGCAGTCTCAAAGCAAATCTTCAGTTCCAGTCAATTTAGCAACTTCACTTTCATTTATAGCACCCCTTTTTAGCTTTTACAAAAAGCGGTATTCCTGTGCCATCTCGTCATCATCCTCAACTGATTGAGCAGCCCATCTTTGTCTGGCTGTTTTCTTCCTCATTACAGTAGATGTAGTGGTTGAGGCTGCTTTTGGCTTCTGTACCTTCGTTGTTGTTCAGCTGCTTTTTTTGCTTGCAAGTTCTTCTTTCTTTGTTTCTCATGAGATTTATCCCTGCATAATGGATTTACCGATTATCTAGTGCACTGTATATTAAAAAAGACAGTCCAGTGGGACAATTAGCATGCTCATTCTTGTTTGAATGATTCAGGATACTAAGCTTAATTTTTAGCATCAACCAAGTAAATGCAACAACAAATTTCACTAGAACATTCATACAGCAGCATCCTAAATTTCTCAATGTGTGTTGATAACTAGCATATTCAAGTTGTTGCCTCAAAAGGATCTAACTCTCTTTGATGAGATGAGGCTAATAAAACCACAATTGGGTGGCAGACTCAAATATATTGTTCTTGACTCCATGGGCAGGACTAGGTTAAGTTGACATTTCACATCCCCACCCTGCCCTCCACCCAAAAAGAAAAAAAATGGAAAATCCCAAAGCCAAAGGGAAATTCCAGAACTAAAAGAGCAAAATTATTAACTAATAGCAAGTGTGTCAAATCCAATGAAGTAAGCTGAAAACTTTGAGAAGATTCTTACTTGTACTTGATCTCATCAAGGCTTATATCTTCAAGTGGTGTAAAACCCTCAATAGAAAGATTGTGATGCTTCAGGTCAGGCATTGTAGGGAGCTGCAATAAGCCATAACCCATGCCCAATTTCCTAATCTCAAGTTCTTTCCACCTGCAGAAAGGAACAATGAGTCTTCCAAAAAAAAAAACAAGATTCATATTGAACGTATACCATAAAATTCACTAGCCTAAATATATAGGAGCAGTGATGCTCTTTGTATGCATGGATGTCGAAAACAAAAGCTCTAACCCCTTTTTCCATGACACCACGATCCTTTTTTGCAACTGGCCTTATCTGTAAAATGCAATTCCAATCATTTTATTGACACCATAAGCCAAAGTGTATCTGAGATACAGAATTAATGGTGAGGTATTTTCCACCAAACAGATCAAAGTTATGTTTAAGCTGCAGCTCACTATTACTCATGGCACCAAAGCAAGGATTAGTATTGGCCAAGAATCAATATATTTGAAGACATCAGGTGCTGGAAAATTAACATATTTAGATGTGGCTAGCATTATAAAAGGAAATCTGAAAAGCAGGGGAATGTATGTTTTTGTCATAATTTACACTTCATTAGATGATAACTAAATGCTCCACTTGGCTCCTCCTTATTTTCCTCTCCTACAACAAAGCCATATCATTGGTGGTACCAGGACTCAGCAAAGAGGTACACATGCTCACGCATATACCCATACCTATGTAAACTAACATAGAGAGAAGAAACTTTAAAGTAAAGGAGCCATCAAGCAGAAACTCTACATAAGGTATTCCAGACACAAGCCTTTTTGTATGAGGTATTTGCATAAATAACTAGCACAAAATAGCCTCACACAATTACCTCCTTCGACCCAAAAAAAAATCCACTCTCTCCAGCAATACACACATGCTTGTAGAAAAGGAAGGGGGTGGTCCTTATGTAGCCAGTATAAAGGCCAAAAATGCAGAAATGAAAAGAATAAGATTCAAACATAAGTTCATGAACAACCTGTGGGACAATATCACAAACATCATCTAGACTTTTTCTCTCTTCAAGTGGAACCCTTCTTACTCGAAGGAACTCAACATAGGCTTCCTCCTGTTCAAACATACAGGAAAGAAAGCATTCAACTATAAAGCACTTCATAAATGATGTTCTGCAGAAAGCGTAAACAAGACATACAAGTCATACAACAAATGCCAAACCTTTGGTAACAAAAACACAATAGCATTTCCTTGCCATCCCAACCTAGCTGTTCATCCTACTCTATGCAATTTTAGAAGACATAAATAACCTTTGTAATCTAACTTTTAAGGAAAAATGCCACAACATTAAAAGAAATTCAGAAAAAAGGAAAAACAGGGGGGAATTGACATTTTATCGAACAGGTTATGGACAACAACTTCATTGTATTTGCCACTTTTTTTTAACAACATATGCCAACCTCTTCCCGCTTTGCCAATATTAAACTCTAATCTTCTAACTTTTACTCCTTGTCTGCCCTTCCAGATGTCTTAACTGTCGCATGGCTGCTTGTCTTTGTCTGGTTGTTTATAATCAGTCCAATTTTAGCTTAAAAATTTACTGTTTTTCAGATTGTAGAAAGTGTCAATATTACTAGCTAAACGGAAGCCTGGCAAAAAAACAGTACAGGAGAAATTTAGCCGAGGGACAACAATTGAAGTTAGAATAGATGAAGATGGTTTTCAACGTGCTTGGATTCCTGCAACTGTCATCAAACGATTTGACGAGGACAAATACCTAATTCAGTATCAGAGTCTGACAAATGAAGAAGACACAGAATTCTTGAAAGAGGAGGTTGCTAGTATAACCATATGACCACATCCACCGAGATAGCTTGTTTGTGGAGAGGTGAGAGAGATGAGAAGAAGAAAATTTTCACTAAGTCTTTTAGCCGGCAAAATGAAACTTTTGAGCATTTCACTGAGTGTTTTGGCAAATGAATCTTCCGTCAAAATTAAACGATGTTGTTTTGTGTCTTTCTTTTTTTTTTTGGTACACCTCACATTTTCTCAAGTGTCATGATAGGTAGTCTAAAGGCACATTATTATTTTTATATCAGATAAAATAAAAAAAATTAGAATATATATTATTGAGTTGATAATAAGTGTCATGATATGAGTGCTATAATGACACAAACCAACAAGTGTCCTTATAGGCATGTTAGGAAAAATTATTTTTGTTGTAATGTACCCTAATCTCCTTAATTTTATTTCATTTAATCCCCCCTAAATTAACCCTAAAGCCAGTCGAAATTATTGACTAAGAGGAAGGAAAGAAAAGAAAAAAAAAAGAGGAAAAAGTTGGCATTGTCAAGTGTCAATGATCCAAGACAAGTTGACCAAGACAACTTTCTTCCTTCTTATCTTTCTTTTGGATCAATTTTTCTTCATTTCTTTCTTGCCTTGGCCGAACCATTGGAGAGAAAAAAAGATGAGAAAAACTTCTATTTCCACCTTAATTCTTGCCTTGTTTGAATTGGAATCACAAAACTAAACTGAACAAACTAGCACCAACGGAGCCAGAAAGCTTGGAGTGGAAAGTTTTTTGGAGAGAAAGCCTTGGTTCTTCACTTTCTTCAAGGGATTGAAAGTATAAGTTGAACAACTTCTTTTCTCCTTCTTATTTTGCAATTTATGGTGAAGATGACTTGAAATTTGGAATTTTATGGATGATAATTTAGATTTGGTGAAGATTGGTAAAATTTCAGCTTAAAGTTATGATTTTTCAGCCTTGATTTATGTTATTTATCCATAATATGTTGATATTGAGTTTGGCTATGGACTTGTGAGGTGATTGGTAGATTTATTGTGACTTTTTAGCTTCGAACTAGGAATGTCCAGCTTTATTAGAGATTTTTCAACTTTGATATTGTGATGATATATGCTAGAAATGAACTCCAATTAGATGGTTCTATGGTCTAGATTGAGAGCTGTTTTTATCTTATTAATTGTGGTATTGAATGGGCTGATTTGAGATAGAAATGTGGCCTTGAAAATGGCTAAAAAATTTGGTAAAAACAAAGGAAATGCTGCCCGTTTTCCTCTCGTAGGATAAGTGAGTGAAAGTGTGAGGACTCGTAAAAACTATTATTTTATGCCTAATTTATGGCTTAATAAATTATTTAATTGGATTTTTGCCACGAGGAATATTTTCTAGTCTTATTAGACCTAAATACATGATAATATAACTTCGTTATATTTTTAAAATGATTCGTTTCAAAAATTAATTTCCTGGAGTACGTTTAGTAAAAATAGTGAATAGTACTTGGAGATTTTATCCGCGTAGTAGCACAATAAGCTTGGAATATTGGAGACTTGTACTATGGTCCTAAAATAGGTAATCTTATGAGTAAATACTCAAGTGATAGTTAGTAGTGCAATCGTTATAAGAATTTATTGGAAGTTTCGCGTTATCGCGTTAAAATTGACGGTACGCGTTTTCACACGCGCGACTTTATTTGAGGGACTTTAGACCCTTATTTCGGGACAATTAAGAGTGAATAATACTTGCATGAATATAAATGCATTGGAGGTTCAGTGCACTAGTGAACCAAACGCGCGAGAAAATCGAACCTAAAATGTGCCAAACGAGCCCTAATAAGAGTTGACTTTGGAGTGATTGTGCACCACTCATTTAATCTTCTCTTGGAAGCTAATTTTGATCAAACTTCACTCCATCTTCCTCCCAAGACAGCCGGCCAACATCTCTCTCTCACTCACTCTCTTGCTTCACAAATTCCTTCATCAAATCAACCCAAAACCTCAACCAATCTTCACCAAACTTGAAGATCATCTAGCATACTACTTGAAGGTTGGATTTAGCTAACAAAAAGGGCTGCATTTTCACGGTTTCTTGGAGCTCTTGAGGGCCGAAAATTTCTGGGTTGAGGCACTAAGGAGGTATAACTTCATCCTACACCTTAAACTTGGATTATGATGGTAGAAATGCATCCTTAAGCTATTGCATGTGGATGGGTGGCTTGATATGGTTGCAAAATGTTCTAGTGGGCTCTTTGTATTCCCACACTTGGGTTGTTGTTGCTGATTAGAGGATCAATGTTGGGTTTAATGGTAGATTAATGGTTATAATGATGGATTTATGGAGTATTATTGTTGGAAACTCAAAGTAGAGGTCATGACCAGAAATTGCTGAATCTGCCCCTGTTTTGTTCGGCCATGATAAGGCCAATTTTTGGTGATTTATTGGCATGAACCTGATGTGTATATGTTATATTATATGTGTAGAAATTTTCGTTGGAAAATATTAACATTTGGATGGGCAAACGAATTTATTCGTGGACTAGGCAAGCTGGAAAGTTATTTTCGGGTAACCCTGTCCAGCGGTAGCATTTTGGCCATAACTCTGTCCTCGGGTGTCGAAATCAAGTGCCGTTGGTGGCGTTTGAAACTAGACATTCCTAGCTTTAATTTGAGATAAAATGCACATTCTGATTCTTTGTGAGTGAGTATAACCAAACGTTTTAATATAGCTGTCCTGTCTCTCGGATTTGCTGGAATGGTTTGTAGAGGCAGTAACTTGAGGCTCAATTTTGAGCTGGTTGCTTGCCAAATTTCAAAACGTTTCCTTCTGTAAACTTTTAGTCCTATGAATGTATTTTCTAACACCATAAACCATGCCTCATTCTGAGTTAAATTGGTTGAGTTGTGATTAAAACAAGTGGACTGCCCTGTTTTGGGAAAAAACGTAATATTTGGACTGATGTGGGACAAAAACTTGGGAGTGATCTTATTAATTGAAATTTTGATGCTAAACCATTACCAAAGGTATCATGGATTTATCTTAGACCTTTATTTCACCAATGAACCATGGTTGGATAGCTTTCTTGGTTAAACGATTTGAAATTTGGAAATGAAAGTCAAAAGGCAGATTGCCTTAGAAATTTTCTGGAACTTTGGATGATTAGTTAACTACCTTCCCGAGGGTATTTTTCCCTGAAATTTGATAGAGAAATACCTTGCATATAGGAGTAAAATACTGCCAATTTTGACACCAATTCAAGTTCGTTTTGATACCGAATTAAATTCCTAGTGTTGGAGGTTCAAAACTGGAAATTCTTCTTCAGTCTTGAATCTTCCTCAACTTTGAGCTACCGTATCTCGGTACTCGAAACTCCGATTCTTGATCCGCTTGTTTTGCTATAAACCTCACTTGCAACTCTAATTGAATTACAAATTTCAGAAGCCGGTTTGCAATGTGTGAATCGTGCCGAATTTTCAAAGTTGGCCGAAATCCAACTTAATTCTGCCTTGTACGCCGAGTCTGTATCTTCAAGCTCATTTTTGAGTGCTTTCCACTTAGATTCATGGAAAGGTGTCTTCTAAGAACTTTTAAAAATTTCCAAAAGGTTTCCAACGGTATAAAGTTTTCCAGTTTTGGACTTATATCGAGAGAGATACGAATTTTCAAAGAATTAGGATAAAACTGAAATTTCTCAATTTTCAAGGCAAAGGAGTTTTTCCAAAACTCTTAATTCTCTTAGTATTATTCAAACGTTTTGCCCTCGTTTTTCATGATAAAAAACTCAAATAATATTGTACATAATAAAAGGCAAGTTGAACCTCGATTTACGAGTAATTGAGGTTCATTTTGTGAAATATTCCTTAGATTGTACAAGTGTACAATCTTCCTTGACCAGTGGGTTATTGTGTGATTATCCGCTATTAATTGCCAGGCACACAAGAAGGCATTCAAGAGGATCTTACTGTGGACACTTGAACTCCCAGAAAATAATTCTTATTGAATTGCTCGGTGAGTGTCAAGTGTGTGAATCTGTGATACTTGCTTATTTGTGGTAATTGTGGGAAGTTTTAAAAATAACGGCGGGTGCGTACTTTACCGCACTCGTTCTAATTTCAAATGAATGATTGAAATGTATTGAATGAATGAAATGTACTGAATGAATGAAATGTACTGAATGAATGAATGAAATGCAATGTTATGTTATGATACATAAGTCGTTGGAGTGAACCTCCTCGACTTTCAAATGAATGGGGGACGCCCAAACTCATAGGCCAACCTTAGACTCGAGCCAGCAATGGGCTTGGTCGGGGACTTAGGCGAGCCATGAGGTAAATATGAGCTCGACCTAATGAGAGGTCTTGCTCGGCATACTCGTGGAGTATCGCCTTATACATGACTTGTGGGCCCTTGAGGTGTACGGTGGACGGAGGGAAGTAAGTGGTGATCTATGGAAATGGAAATACCGACCCGGTTGACAGGAGGGTCAATGCGGGAAGGTATACGAATGACATCGGCAGAGCGAGTGGAACTTAGCTCCTGAGAGCTACTATATCCTTGAATTGTTTCTGATTACTTTTCCTGTTCGAATGATTGATTATTGAAGGGACATGGTTTTGTTTATTTGATTTGGGATTGCTATTTGAACAAAGTGCTTGCATGTGTGTTCTTGGCCTCATGAGCGTTTAGCTCACCCTATAGTTTTGTTTTCCTTAACAGGACCGAATCTTGGAGAAGTATGGAGAAACCATTCGTTACACTTTTGTTAAGACTCCTGCTATATTTTGACTAGGCCCTGGTTTGGATTGTACTTTTGGAAATTGTAAATTTGAAAGTTTGGGCCCTGACGTGTATGTTGAATTTAAGTTGTTTTATGATTACCGATGTATTGGTTACATGTTAAGTGACTTGATAAGCTTGAACGGTTCCGCATTATTGTGTTCATGTTGTTCTCTTCGAAGTGTTTAGTCCGGTTTTAAATTGAATGGAATTGCTTGAGTCCTGGCGATAGCTGGACAGGCGTCCGCGGATACCCTTTGATCCGCCTTAGGGAGATGTGGGGCGTCACAGAAAGCGGAAATAAGGGTATGACTTGTGAACAATTTGGGACTTAGTTATGTAAGGATGCTTAAGTTGACCGTGTGGGTGACTTATAACCTAAAATTTTGCCAAAAGTGTATATTTCTCAAAGACAAAGTAACGGCCACTTTAAACACAATTTCCAAGTTTCTTATACCAAGTTGCGAATTTAAAAGTTTTAAACGCTTCTTTATCGAAACCAAAAGAGCGAGCATGAATTTTCTAGGGTTTGATAAGTAAAATGAGTAATACTTAAATGAGTTCTATTTACTTGGCTTTTTTTAAACGAAACTCCTATATTTTGAAACCCTAATTGATTGCAAACTGCTAAACGGTATTTTATCACAAATTTGAACTCCAGCCAGGGAGTTGAACCTGAGCTTGGTTTTGGAAAGCAATAAATCATTGTGACTGTTTCCAAGCGCATGTTTGAACTTATTACTTGAATGAATTGATTTGTTAATGTGATGGGACAGTACTTGACTTGTTGATAGGGCAAGGGTGTACTTTATCGCACTTGCCCTAATGTGACTTATTACTGTGCACTGGTTACAATTGGTTTGATATATATATATGTGTGTGTGTGTGTGTGTGTGTATGACTTAAATATTGTCTGGAATTCTAAAAATCCTGTGGCTAATTAAACGAGTCGAGCCTACAAGGGCCTGGTCGATAAGATAATGAACCCTGGGTCTACTGCTTTATCGAGTGGAGTATTATCTCCTCGACTAATTAATATACTCGAGTATTACCACCACTGTTATATTGGAATTCAGGGCCGGTAGGGGGTTTGAATGATGGATGGAAATTGGAGTTAAGTGGTGCACTATTGGACTAGTTACTTTACTTGAAAGCTGACGGAGTGTCAACTACTACTTGGTAAAGCTATGGCAGAGTTAATTCACAAGAGCTACAATATCCTTTTACCTAAAAATGTTGGATATCCAATGATTTGTTATTTGAAGTGTTATTGCTCATTTTTATGAACTCTTATACTCGCTACTTTGATATTTCAAATTTTATACGGTGGTCAACTTGCTACTTGATTTTTGCATGATGTTTGGAACCTCACTGAGATTTGGCTCACCCTATTAGTTTTGCTTTTCTTACAGGAGGTACGAGTATGGGCGTGAGACTGGTACAGACTAGCATCGTCTAGTTTTTGAATTTTTGCGATTGTACTCGCGCTAGTGCTCGATTAGGGTTGAAAATTATCTGGAATTTAAATCTTTTGTTATATTTGGGAATGTATGAACGACTGAGATAGACTTGAGCATAAATGTACATTCTAAATTTCAAACTGTTGTTTCATTTCCTTTTGAAGTTATAACTTGTTGTCTTGAAGTCGAGAGTGAGTGAGTCTTGGCGAGGGTTAGGCAGGCGGTCCGCTAAATCCTGGGGTACGCTCTAGGGAGAAGTGGGGTCATTACACAAAGTGCTGCATGAAACCCAATAGAGTAAAGCTGCAACCTTTTGGTTTTTTTCCCTCAAAATTTTGTAGGATTGTGTCTAAATGCACTTTACATGCATCCTAACTTCCGTATCTTGACATGCATGCAATATTTGACCTAAATCAAAGTAGGATAAGTGTGAATTATGAAGAAAATCTTGCTAAAGTTTCTATTTTTGATGCTGCATGTGGGCCGATGGAATGAAGTTGGGAATTTTCAGCTTTACCACCAAAAATGTTGTTGGTTTTGGTTAAAAACTTACTTTGTATATCATCCATTTCCTTAATCTAGCCATGCATGTGAAATTTGTTGAGATAAAAGTAAGAAAAGATCAATTTTTGAAAGAAACATCAAAGATGGAAAATTTTCTAGTTGAACCATGAAGGATCAACTTTAATTCCTCCTATTTTGTTCCAGAAATTTGTTGAAACTTACAAAGAATTCACTTCCTATGTCATTAATTTCAATTATCTTGTCATGGATGAAGTGTATAGTGGATTAAGTAAGGAATTTTGAGATTTTGGGAAGAATTTGAAACTTATGGTCTCTTGGTTGCATGTTAGGTTTTAAAAACAAGGGGAAAAGGAATTTTGCTTCACATATAACATATTTCTTTTGTTATGATATAGATATTAAATATATTTGATTTAGGGTAAAAAAGTTGTGAAAACTTAAATGATAACAGGGGACAGAAGTTTTATTAAACTTAGGTGAATTTAGATCCTTAGAATTTATGGTACTAAAATTAAGAAGAAAACTAAAGATGATGAATTTTAAAACAAAAGAAAATAAAGTAACACTTAATCAAAGCTATAATGCTAAGTTATTTGAAAATTATAAACACAAAACATAAATTTTCAGAAAAGTTGGGGTTATTTCATAAATATATAAAGTTTAACAAAATACGAAGGACTAAACTATAACTCAAAACCATAATTTTTTAAGATTTAAACTTGTTAATTAGATTAGTATAGAAAATACACCGTTTAGTATCTTAGAATAAAAAATTTGAGATAATTACATATATAAAAATACTTATGTTGGATTTCATGAGTTGAATTTAGTCAAAAACCCTACCTTGAAAACATCGTGTAAATTGAACCTCAATCGGTGAGTATTCCTGTTGTTATATGTGATTGAATGATTTTGATTGACACTTGGTGTATACTTGACCAATTTATGATTGTTAGAATTAAAATGGATGGTTTGGATGACTTATTTTGAATCAGTTGAATGTATAAAAGTATTATTGCTGGAAGTGGTGTACTTTATCGCCCTTATTCCAAATGGAATTGAAAAGTTAATGTTCCAAAAGTTATGTTACTTGTGCATGTATTGTGGGTCGGGTGCGTACTTTATCACGTCGGCCGAACTAGGCCCTAAAACCCATCGCCAGACAGCATATTCGAGCCGACAACGGACTTGGTCGAATAGGCTAGCAGTCTTGGATGTGGTTGACTCATGGGAGATTTATGGGTTTTTTGGTGTGTGAAATTGTGGTATAATTGAGTATTGCCTTGTAGCCAGTGATGATTAAATTGCTTATTGAATGAAATAAATCGTTGGACGATTGACAGTGGATAGTACGGTAATAGTGAATTGGCTTCCATAGTGGGCTCGTATCCTTTTAGTGAATTGTGCTATTTTACTTCAAAGTTGTTAATGAGCCTTGTGGAATTTGCATATATTATTATAAATTGATACTTTGGTTGGCAAATACTTGTTTCTTGTACTATTGCTTGCTTGGGACCTCACTGTGCATAAACCCATCCATTAATTGTTTTCCTTGCAGGGACGGCGGATAAGGGAGGTGAGGAATAGTGGATTTAAATCTCGATGTTTTAAAATTGTAATAAACTTGATTTGTAGTTATGATCTATGATTATAACTTGTACTTCAAGTCCTTTTGAGTTGCAACTAGGATTATATGACTCTTTTATGGTAATGATATGTTTAGATGAATGTGAAATGAGTTCTAGTGAGAACTAGGCAGGTGATTCGTTAAACCCTAAGGGGTACGCCTTAGGATATGGTGGGGTCATCATATAGAAGCCTATAGATAGGTTTGTGTGGATTGGAGATTATTTGAAATTTTTTTTTGAATGATAGCGCTCTTTACAATTTAATATTTCTAAGATAACAAGGAGGTTGCAAAAATGAAAATATGATTGAAAAACATGTTTAGATGCAATAAAAATTTTTTTAGAAAAATTTAGAAATCCAAATAAATTTTAATAGCATCTAAGCATGGTGTATTGAAAGACCAACTCTATAAATTTTGAACTCCAAATCAACCATGTTTCTCTTTTTTAGCATTATCAACAAAAAAAATGTATACTTCTATATAAAAAAAAATTAGCTACTAAAAGAAAAGTTTAGGCATATGCATATTCCCAAAAGAAACTGACAATATCCCGATCATTTTTAGACTTTAAAAATATTTTTCATATTTTAATTTTTAATAACAATTTTTCCCATTATTAAGGCAAATTAGCAAGATAGTTTTCTCAATCTAAAAAAAGTGCAATTATGGAATGAAATTTAACTGAGACCATATATATAAAAATATTATTTTTTATTATTATGTTAGGAACATTTATTTTTTAGATATTAATTGCCCTAGGTGTTGAATATTAAAGTTCACTAATAATTTTAATAACAAAAAAGAAATTGATAAAAAATGACATTAGGGAAAAAAACACAAACAAGGTATACTTTAAGGGGATTTACCATAGTTAACTCTTAGAGGTATAAATGTCTTTTTAATATCATCATTACATAATATTAGAATTAACTGAGAGTTTTGGGATAAAGTGAGAAAAAAATGATACAAAGTGCAAAAGTGACTATACCTTAAGGGGAGTTTTTGCTAGGGGTAATTCCACTTTATTCACTCAAATTATATGTAGAATCCCACTTCAATCCCTAAATTTCAAAATGGGATACTTAAATCCCTATACTAAAAAATCCGTTCCACTTCACTTTAGTTTTTGATGAAATGCACAAAACCTAACAAAACAATTACCAATACTGTTAGTTTGTTATTTATACTATATATAATGTTTGATCATCATTGTATGGTATAAACACATAATGTCATTTTTTAAAATTCCTAATGTACCTTTAATGACAAGGGTAAAGTTGTCCTAGTTTATTAGAAAAAACTTTCCTACAATTAGGAGAGAGCTATTTAAATCAGTTTTTTGTTGAGATTATTCACGTTTTCCACACTAGCTTCCAACTGTCACGTAATCTGCTCAACTTCCATCATCTTTCTGTATATGTATCTACATTATAAAATAATTTAACCAATAAGAAAAGTATTATAAAGAGATAATTTTGATAAATATATTTTTTATTAACTGCACACATGTTAGGGTATGCCTCAAACACTAGTTGCAATTAAACTAAACCAAATCTAATAGGGACATAAATGTAATTTCATGAGTGCCAAAGAAGAACTATAGAGATTTGTAATTAAGCAGAAATTTTCTTTTCTTCTCATTTTCCATTTATTTTTCTTCTATCTACTTCCTCATTCCTTTCCTTCTTCTCTAGGAGCACATCATCAGAGGTCAAAAACCCATGTTGGTCTTCCCTTTGAGCAAAACGCCATATTCTTGGGATTTTTCTCTAGGGTCAAAGCATAGATAGTCATACTCTCCTCCTTAAAATCATCTCAACCCATGATATCCATAAGATTCTTCGGATTTTTGAGGCAGAATAAACCTTAGGTTGCCTTTAAGACAAAATACGTGTGACAGGAATTCTAGTGGAGTTTCTTTACTTGAATATTGAATATTAATTGACATGTTTTTATTTTATTTTTTTTGTTTTTTTTTTTTTGGCAAAACCCCAAACCGGGGGAGGGACGCCACCCCAAAAACTTTATTAGAGATAAACCATTACAAGTTTGGAGTGATCACCCTCTTACATAGCGAATGTAGGGGTACTGCCTAGAGTCTAGCTTACAGAGGCCTGTCGTGAGTGTAGGAAGAGAGAGGGCATCGAAAACCTTCGAGTCGCCAGATGAAACCGCCCGTTTTGCAAGGCTATCAGCTGCAGCATTGGTTTCTCTGTAGCAATGTGTCAATTCAAAGGAAGCTTGACGAAGGACTACTCGAGCCCTAGCTATTACCTCATCAATGCGCCAGGGGCACCTGTGTTCCCCAGTGATGACATTTAGTAGAACAAGAGAATCCAGTTCCACCTTTATGTACTGCATACCCAAGGAGACACATAATTGTACACCTTCAAGAAGAGCCATGGCCTCTGCTTGCATATTCGTCCGAAACCCGTAAAAGGAAAAGAAAGCACAAAGGACGTGGTCATGCTGATCTCGTATAATGCCCCCCCCCCCCGCCAGAGGCTCCTGGATTACCACTTGAAGAGCCATCAATATTGAGTTTGACATAAGATGCAGGAGGCGGAGCCCATGCAAGAGATAGGGCTTGCATAGATTTTGCCTTTCTAAGAAAAGGAACAACTCCCCGTTTCAGAAGCCGGTCGTCATCCTTGCATGCCAAAGAGAGAGGGTGAGCAAGGGCCACCAAATGTATCAAACGCAAGATTTGGCGCACAACATGAGTTGCCGACGGCGTAGTATCATCGAAAATGGCCCGATTACGTGCCTTCCAAAGTTTCCAGCAGACAAATAAGGGAACAATGTGTGACAGCTTTGCCATGGCAGATTTACCTGAAACGTTGCTCCACCAGCCTTGAAGTTTCAGCATGATATCATGATGAGGAGGTACCCGGATGTCTAGAAAATGTTCCAGCTTTCCCCACACTTGGGTTGCCAAAGAACATTCCACGAACCAATGGACTAGTGTGTCGGTACTTTCGCAGTAAGGGCACTTGGAGGGTAGATTAAAGCCGAACCGCTGTAAAATGACAAGGAAAGGCAGAATGCAATTAAGCAATCTCCACATGAAAACCGAAACTTTCAGCGGTATGCGTTTATTCCAGAGCAACACGCGGGAAAACATTGGGAAGGAGTGATCACGAAGTCTGTCCAACGCAGAAGATATTTGGAAACCCCCATGCGAAGTAGGACACCAGATTAGGCAGTCAGGATCAGCTCCCGGACTGAGCCGCACCTGTGAGTGTTGAATACGCGACATCTCCTCGCTAGAAAGGCTCACCTGGTCCAAATGCCAAATGTTATCGTGCAATACATCCTGTAGACACCAAATTTTTACTCTTTTATTTATTTACTATTTTTGTTTAATTTATCTCAAAATTTCATTTTAGGCATTTTGGACATCAGAGCTTTTCATTTAGTTTTATTTGTTAATTTTATTCATTAATTTTAAGACATTCAAGCATTAAGATTTTTCGGAAAAGAGATATTCTCTAAATTTTTAGATTCAATTTATGGAGGTTTGTTGTTTATTTATTTTGAAGAGAAAAAAAAAAACTCATGCGCCTTGAGCTGCATAGGATCCTAGCCCATTTTCTTCCTATAACATTTAAGCAGAAACCATGCGCGAAATGCAGGGGAAATGCACCTTTGTCCTATTTTATTTTCCACCACTTGTACCACTATTTCTCCTCACCATCGGATCTTTCTCATACCCTTCCACCTGGCCTTCATCTAAGAGGCTCAAATTCATGTGAAGAAGGCGCCATCTGATGGTTTAGAACTGGTAAAAAGGAAAGGACATCAGGCTGGCCATTGGATGTTAGGGCTAAGAGGTTTGTGTAACTATAAAAGGAAAGAAGGAGTGCATGAGCAAGGGGGGTTGAAAATGAGGGCTGGCGTGACGGCGGAAACAAAAAAAAATGAGGGGAGCTTTATGAGGGAGGGTGAAAAGAAAAGAAAAGGAGAGAGCTGGGTTTTGAAAAGAAAAAAAAGGAGAGAGTCTTGGTGACGGCTGAAGAGAGGGGACGACTGGAAAGGGAAACCGAAGGGAGAAGAGAAAGTCGGATGAGTTTGGCAGCTAGAGAAAAGAAACCGAGAGTGTGAGATAGGGAGTTTTGGGGCTGAGTAAAGAAACCAACGGGCTGGACAGGAGAAAAGCCAGGGAAGAAAAAGGATAACGGCGGCTGGAAAAGGAGAACGAGAGGGAGGTAGCTGGGCTGAGTTTCTGGAGGGCGGCTAGGATTCTGGACAAGAAAGCTAGGGGCAAGAAAGATCCCACGGAAAACTAAGGGAAGGAGACGTGCTAGAAGGAAAAGCAGCGGAGAAAAACCTGAGGGAGTTGTGATGGCTAAAAGGGAGAGCTTCGGGAGTTTTGAGGGGGCGGATGAAGCCAGAAGATGGGCGGCTGAGTGAGGAGAAAAGAGGGAACTTTGGGTCGAAGGAAAAGAAACAACCGAGGGAGAGTCAGAGAGTAGAGTGAAACGACGGCTGAGTTGGGAAGAAAGAAAGCCAGAACCAGAACCAGAAACGGCTGAGGCATTTTCTGTCCAGATTTTGATCCAAAAAGCTTGGTCAGGTACCCTCCTAGCCTAACGTCTCGGTTCTTTTCATTTTCATTCATTGTTAGATTGTCGGTTTGAGGCCCTGATTCGTTTTGCTGTTTATTCTTGCTATTTCTGTTCATTTCTAATTCACATGTTCACTGATGCTAAGAAAAGGGTTTTCGATGGTTGGATTTTAATGGTTTGGCTGAAGTGTGTTTAACGTTTGACTATTTTAGTTCTCGGCTGATTGCATGTTCTTCCATTTCTGTTCTCCGCATGACCTGCAACGGTTTGTCTCCTGCATTTTGTGTTGTGCCTTGGAGTTTAATGGATTGGGGTTACGGAATTTGATGATTTGGTTTGAGATGACCTGAGTTGCCTCAGTTGTAATGGTTTAAGATTGTAGAAACCAGTAAGAATGAAAACTGCCTATGCCTGGGCTGGCTAAAAAATTGCAGAAAGCCTATTCATGGACTGTATGATGTCGTCTTGAAATTCCTTGTACAGATGCCCAGTATCTTGTTTGTTTCATGGTCCAGGTTTTAGGATGTTGTTATTGAATGTTTTGGTTTGATGTTTTGAGCAAAGGTTAAGCAGTTCTTCTGCTCTCGTTACTTGCCTGAATACTCTTTGTTGGGATCACTAATGATAGACTACTATGCTTGGAATTGAAACCAAATTTCTGGTGGTGCTGACCAGGGAGCTGCAATG
This sequence comes from Coffea arabica, assembly GCF_036785885.1. Classification (NCBI taxonomy): domain Eukaryota; kingdom Viridiplantae; phylum Streptophyta; class Magnoliopsida; order Gentianales; family Rubiaceae; genus Coffea; species Coffea arabica. The sequence continues at coordinate 33,772,962 of NC_092318.1, read as the reverse complement.
TTAACTGATAGCTCAGTCCATGTCTTGATGCTCTGTTTATGATGTTAAAATGGCGTGCAGTTCACTCCCTTTTCATAGTCACGCCATAAGATAGGAATGAACAAATAACCGAATGAAGTTGCAAGGGTGTAGACGAATGAAAGAAGGCTGCGAATGAAATCACAGAAACCCATTTTCATTTTCCTTGCCCTGCGATTCCCATATTACTTTCTTTGTTTGGATTTTCAATGGCTGGGTTATCCATTAGAGTGGGTTTCATAGCAAAATTAACAAAGATGCACTTGAAAATAATGAATGAGGGGAATTAATTATTTCATTGATCCAAAAAAATATATACAACAGGTTTCAGCCTATATTAGGAAACTATACACAATTATATCCTTAATCCTAGGAATAAGATGTCACCCCAATTTAGCTCCTCTAATCTCTCCTAATTTACACGGTTTTATTACTCAATATTCTACTTCCCAAAAATACAGATTTTCAATATTCTACTTCCCAAAAATACAGATTTTCCCACACTCCCCCTCAAGCTGGTTTGAAGATATCTTTCATCACCAGCTTGCTCACTAACAAATCAAACTGTTTTTTGGGAAGACTCTTTGTAAGCAGATCTGCCACTTGGTCTCTAGTTGGCACATAGGTCATGCAGACTACACCTCCTTCTATTTTTTCTTTGATGAAGTGCTTATCTACTTCAACATGTTTCGTTCGGTCATGAAGAACTGGATTGTGAGCAATAGAAATAGCAGCTTTATTGTCACAATACAATTTCATAGGAAGTACTTCTGAAACCTTCAACTCCTGTAATATTCTTCTAATCCATATCACTTCACAAATACCTTGAGCAACAGCCCGAAACTCTGCTTCTGCACTGCTCCTTGCCACAACATTCTGCTTCTTACTTCTCCAAGTTACCAAATTACCTCCCACATACGTACAATATCCAGAAGTTGATCTTCTATCTGTTATACATCCAGCCCAATCCGCATCGGTATAGGCTTCAACTTGAAGATGTCCTCGTGCCTTAAAGAAAATACCTTTGCCAGGTGTTCCCTTTAGGTACCTTAGGATTCTATGAATTGCTTCAAAGTGCTCTGGGCCTGGTGAATGCATGAACTGACTAACAATACTTACTGGAAATGCTATGTCAGGCCGAGTGTGTGATAAATAAATAAGTCTTCCAACTAGTCTTTGAAACTTTTCTCTGTCTCTTACTTTCTCTACACTAGCTGGTTGAAGTTTCAAATTTGGCTCCATGGGAGTTTCAGCTGGCCTGCATCCCATCATACCTGTCTCTTTGAGCAAATCAAGCACATACTTCTTTTGACTTACAACAATTCCCTCCTTGGATCGTGCAAATTCCATCCCGAGAAAATACTTTAAGTTTCCCAAGTCCTTGATTTCGAATTCCTTGGCCAGAAACTTCTTCGAATTCTCTAATCCTCCACAATCATCCCCTGTTAAAATAATGTCATCGACGTATACAATTAAAATTGCAACTTTACCTTCTTTTGAATGCCTATAAAACAAAGTATGGTCAGCCTGACTTTGTAAGAAATCAAATTTTTTAACAGCTTTGCTGAAGCGTTCAAACCAAGCTCTTGGTGATTGTTTAAGCCCATAAAGAGATTTCTTCAGTTTGCAAACTTTTCCAACACCATATTTGTCTACAAAACCTGGAGGAAGACTCATAAACACCTCCTCTTCTAGGTCTCCATTCAGAAAGGCATTTTTCACATCAAGTTGGTACAATGGCCAATTTGCATTAATAGCAAGAGATAAAAGGACCCGAATAGAATTTATCTTGGCAACAGGGGCAAATGTTTCTTGATAATCTATTCCATGGGTTTGTGTAAAACCCTTCGCAACTAATCTGGCCTTGTACCTTTCTACAGTACCATCTGCTTTGCTTTTAACTGTAAACACCCATTTGCACCCAACAATCTTTTTCTCCCTAGGCAACTCCACCACATCCCACGTATCATTCTTCCTCAATGCTTCCATCTCTTCAAACACTGCAGATTTCCAGTTCTGATCAACCAACGCTTCTTTAATGTTTCTAGGAATCACAAGTTTTGAAATTTCAGTGGTAAAGGCTCTATATTTAGGGGAAAGGTTATCATAGGACACATATTTGGAAATTGGATGTCTAGTACAAGTACGGGTTCCTTTCCTAATGGCAATGGGAAGATCAAGATCAGATTCTTGAGTAGGAAGATTTAAAACTGGGTCAGATTCTGGAACAGCAGAAGAAAAGAATGGTGAAGTATTACCTGATGTATTTGGACAGACTTCCCTCGAGGACTTCTCATGAACAGGAGCTGGACTCATCAATGGACCTTCACCCTTTTTAAAAATATTTCTCCTAGTGTATACCACAGGCTCAAGATTGGAACAATTTTTTTCTCGTCGCAATATTTCCATATCTGATAAACCAATATCAGTTTCTGCATTATCAAATTGAGGGATCTTCGTTTCCTTATCTGTTTCAAAAATTATAGTTGGTAAAGCTTCAGTTTCCCAAAAATTTGATTCACTAGAATTCTCCCCCTGAATCAAAGGTTTGTTAAAGAAAGGAAGACCTTCCAAAAAAATTGCATCCATAGTGACAAAGACTTTCCGTGTGAGAGGATTAAAGAATTTGTACCCTTTTTGATTTGGAGCATAACCAACAAAGACACATTTTTCGGCCCTAGGATCCAACTTGGACCGAGATTTCTTTGGAATATGCACATAAGCAGTGCATCCAAATATTTTTAAAGGCAAATCTGAATTAACTCTTGATTCAGGGAAAATTTTTTTAAAACACTCTAAAGGAGTACTATATTGTAAGACCTTGGAAGGCATCCTATTAATTAGGTATGATGCTGTTAAAACAGCATCCCCCCAAAAATATTTTGGTAAGTTCATATAAAACATCATGGCACGAGCGACTTCCAACAGATGTTTGTTTTTACGCTCGGCAATTCCATTTTGTTCGGGGGTATCAGTGCAAGAAGACTGATGTAAAATCCCTTTTTCTTCAAAAAATGTTCCAAGGATACTATTATAATACTCTGTTCCATTATCAGACCGCAAAATACTTGCTTTTGTTTGAAATTGATTTTCTATCATGTTATAGAAATTTTGAAAAATGGTTGCTACTTCTGACTTCTTATGCATTAAGTATACCCAACATAGACGAGTATGGTCGTCTATGAATGTTACAAACCACCTTTTTCCCAAAGCAGTAGTAACCCTTGAGGGTCCCCAAACATCACTATGAAACAGATAAAATGGTTTTGATGGTAAATAAGGCCTTGGAACATAAGATTTTCGTTGACTTTTAGCAAGCAAACAACTTTCACATTTCAGTTTTAGGGGGTTCACATTCTTAAAAGGCAAAGGAAACCAATGTTTTAGATAAATAAAACTAGGATGGCCCAATCTGTAATGCCAAACCATTATTTGTTCATAAGCAGATACAGAAATATTACTACTAGACTCTTGAGCAATTTGAGCACTAGGTGAATTATCCTCAAGACAGTAAAGGCCATTGATCATTCTAGCTCTGCCAATCGTCATCCTCGAATTCTTGTCCTGAAAAGCACAATGAGATTCATCGAAAATAGCCAAACAATTAGAATCTTTTGTTAGTTTACTCACTGATAAAAGACTGCTGGCCAATTTTGGAACATGAAGAACAGATTTCAGGTTAACATTTTTTGAGATCTGTATTGAACCTTTTCCAGCAACAGGAGAGAAACCTCCATCTGCAACCTTGATCTTTTTATTTCCAGAACATGGTGTATATGATTGGAAGAGTTTAAAAGAATTTGTCATATGGTCTGAGGCTCCAGAGTCTATGATCCATGGAGCAGGAAAGGTTGAGGAATTAGACAAAAAAGAATTGAATAGAGCCTTAGATCCAATACCTGTATGAGCCATAGAAGCATTAGGAAAGTCAGATGAGGTAGAACTGGATTTCAGTAGCATAAGAAGATGCTCCATTTGTTCTTTGGTGAAGGGGCCAGCATCAACTTCATTAGCAGTAGGAACTCCTCGTCCAGACTTCTCTCCTCCTTTGTTTTTCCAATTTGGAGGTTTTCCGTGCAGTTTCCAACATGTGTCACGAGTGTGACGAGGCTTATTACAATAGTCACACCAGACCTGTGATTTTTCACTGGATTTTTCTCCTGTTCTACGCTGATAAGTTGATGTTTTAAAGGATGAGGCAACCTCTAAAGTCGATCCTTCAACAGCAATTCCAGGACCCTTCTTTCCCAGCATTACATTTCTTCTGCTTTCCTCCCTTCTAACCTCTGAGAACACCTCACCAATTGAAGGAAGAGGCTGTCTCCCAATAATTCTCCCTCTAACTTCATCAAATTCAACGTTTAGCCCTGCCAGAAATTTAAAGATTCGGCTGTCTTCAACAGTTTTCTTATGATGCTGAAAATCCTCTGTTGATTTCCACTCATAGCTGTTGAAGAGATCCAAATCCTGCCATATTCGCTTAAGCGAATTGAAATATTTTGTGACAGTGTCTTCCCCTTGACGTAGATCTCCAATTTTGAGAGTCAACTCGAAAATCCGGGACTGATTTCCCAAATCAGAGTACATCTGATTGATATTTTCCCATAACTCTTCTACCGTTGAATAGCACATGTAGTTAGAACTGATATCTTCCTCCATTGAGTTTACAAGCCATGTCATAACCATGGAGTTTTCCGCGTCCCATGTTGCGTAAGCAGGATCCGTGCATATTGGAGCCTTTGTTTCACCAGTTAAATACCCCATCTTGCCACGACCTCTGATATACATCCGGACTGCTTGTGACCATCGGAGAAAATTATCTCCATTCAGCCGAATGGTAGTAATCTGAATTGAGTGAGAATCAACACCAGTTTTCAAGGATTCGATTCTGTTTTTGGATGAAGAGGCAGTAGTTTGAGGGTTAATGGTAGATTCTGATGATGTTTCAGACATGATGAAGGGACAGGGGACAATGTGAAAAAACAACTAGGAGGAAAAAACAGGCAAACCTAGCTCTGATGCCAACTTGAAAATAATGAATGAGGGGAATTAATTATTTCATTGATCCAAAAAAATATATACAACAGGTTTCAGCCTATATTAGGAAACTATACACAATTATATCCTTAATCCTAGGAATAAGATGTCACCCCAATTTAGCTCCTCTAATCTCTCCTAATTTACACGGTTTTGTTACTCAATATTCTACTTCCCAAAAATACAGATTTTCAATATTCTACTTCCCAAAAATACAGATTTTCCCACAGATGCAAGCTTGTTTTCTTGTGTCATCAATGACTGGTGCATGAATTTGTTAAACTCCAAAGCTCATACGGCAAAGCTGCAACTGGAAAATGCAGAAATGTTTTCAATATTTGCGACTCATCTTTCTCTTGTTTGTTCATTTGTTCCAGTAGCTGTCTTCCTTGTGTTTATGTGTAGTTCTGGGGATTGTTGAATAGCTTGTTTGAAAGATTTTTGGCTGCGTTAATGTTAAGTGAGATTTTAGTTGCCGTTTTCCTTCTACAAAGCATGCGTGTAGGAAGCCATCAGTTTCTTTATTTTGTTTTGGGTTTGTCTTCTTGGAAATCTGATCGAAGCTTTAGCAAATGATCATGGCACTCCTTTGCAGTTTTCTCTTCTTCCTCTCCCCCTTGTCCCAAGTTGTTGCATTCAAGTTGAGTTGTTGAATCCATTGGTTTGTTTTGTAAGGCTAAATGGAAAAGATTGCAGAAAAATGTTGGCTAGAAGTTGCAGAAGCATAAGCTTCATAACCGTGCATGAGCTTGCATGGAAATTTTGTGGAAAATTACACTTTGGCCCCCCAAGTCTCTCTTTGTTTCGCTATGACCCAACCAATTGAATAATTTCCTCAATTTGGTCCTTGGCAGTTTTAATTCTACAACTTCATTGTTTGTTTGTTTCAATTAATTACTATGCTTTGTTTCAATTGCACTTAAGTCATGACTTTAGGGGCTTTATGACCAAGTGAGCTTGTGTTTACCTATTTTCTTTAATTTTCTCAAATAAATTGGTACCTTGACCTTTTCTTTGTATTTTTTAGGGCAAATAAGTGATTTCAATTCATTGAGGCCCAATTGCAAGGGAGGTAATCTCTATCTCCTTGATTTTCATTTCTCCTATGTGTTCCAACGTGCTAAGTGAGAATTGCATGTCTACTTGCTTCCCTTGCCTTTCCTTAATACCTTTCATTTGAGTTATTCTTTATGGGGTATGTGTACACCTCTTGGCTTGTAATAGATAGGGTTTGGAGAGCATTTTTATTCATTTCTCCCCTTCCCCTTTTGTTTTAGTTAGCCAATGTAATAGGTTCATTAGATTGATTGCTTGCTTTTGTTGCTACGTGTTAAGTTGCTTTATTAGGCTCTTGCATTTAGTCGAGCATGCTAAGTGTTATGTGCTACGTGTTTATAGGTGATTGGCATGTCTACTTGCTTTCTATAGTCATAGATGAATGTAATGGATGAATGCACGTCACCACACTAGTCCAACGCTAGTTGTGGCTCATTGTCCCGTTTTCCACTAGTCCAACGCTAGTAGGAATTCATCGATATGGGCTAGTCCAACGCTAGACCCTTAGGGATTTCCTTCGCTAGTTCATACTTGCATGTTTCACTACATTTCATGCACTTTTCTTAGTTTTTTTAGCATTTGGCATGCTCCTCCAATCCTTTTCCCTTCACTTTAGGTTTTTGCATCCTCATGCTAGTTATAGGGTACATTTGCTTGAGAGTCCCCTTTCGATAAGGTAAACGAGCGAGTGTGGCTACAAAATAGCCTTAGCACGCTAGTTCTTCCTTCTAATCAAAGGGAAAATCGAAGTCGCGAAGTTAGGACTCATTCCCGTACCCGACTTGATGCATACCTCTAGGTTCATGCACTCTCATTCTTATCATATCACTTCCTCACTCTTTTATCCACATTTTCTCACAACTTATATTTTTCTCAATCCACACTTTCTCACCACTTTCTTCCTATCACTTATTTATTTTCTACCTCACAAATTGCATCCAATAGCACTTATATGTATCTACTATCATATTTTCATCCATTTGCACACAAACACATTTATTTTCCCAATTTGCACACATGCACTTGTCTTACATTCGCACACATGCATGTTTTCTTACATTTTCACACTTGCACTCATATTTGAGTCTTCATTTGCGTCATTCGCGACCTCTATGAGGACTTTCCTTATTGGCCACCACAACTCATGTGGTTGGGACCAAAAAGCTTCATAAGAGACATTTTAGATTTAGGATTGCATCTTTTTAGCATCCATTAGTCATGTCCAACATGCAAAACAGACTTTGGGTAGAAGAAATTAGGAAAAGAAGGGCTAAGTCACGCAACTAGCTTTTGCTAGGGTAAGGGAGTGCCTTAGGCTTTGCCTTTGCCTTCTCCCTTATCAAATGTGACCCCCGATCCCTTTCTTTGGTTACGTAGACCTAAAAGTTCTTTTAAAAGGGTTTGTTTACTTTTCTTTCCAAAAATCACTTTTTGGGTGACTTGGTACACCCTAACTCTATACCAAGTGGCGACTCCATTTTCCATTAAAAAACCCTTTTTGTTTTTGAACTTCGCTTGGCCAAATCGTCGCATTTTCAAAGTCCCACGGCCTTTTATTTTCACTTTCACACACGTTCACATACATATCTCACACACTACTTTCACACCACATCAAAAAGTGGGGCGCGACAGTTGGCGACTCCACTGGGGACTTCCTAAGTGGGTCCAAGCATTTGATTTAGCTATTCTTTTCCTTTTTCTACCCTTTTTATGCATAGCATTTGGATACTAGGGTTGCATTTTTCATTTTAGGACTTTTTGCCTGGCGCGCGTATCAAACTATCCCCTCATTCACGTATGTATGATTGGTTGTTTGGATGTATGTTGTACTTGATTCCGCGCTTTGCATTGCATTTGGGGGGGTGTGTGTCACCTTTAGAGCCTCGCGTTGGTTCTCAACCCCTTCCCTCAAAATAGGGAACACTTCATACGTGCATGTTTATTTATTGTTATCCCATTTTATTTTATTTTTTCGTGGGCTCTTTCCCACACCGCCTTGTAGGACTAGGAATGGTTTCTCTAGGTATGTGGATGGTGTGCTCTGCGCCCATAGCAGTACCTAGGGGACCACTCGAGCCACCGACCGAGGGTCTTGGGATTGATGACCCATTCCCTTAGGTCTGAAAGCTTGGGGACCTTTTTAAACCTTATCGAGTCTAGTTGCATTAGTGAACCCCAGCCTCATGCATCCATGTTAGAGTTTTCCTAGGTTAGAGTCAACCTCACCCTTTTTTAAGCACATTAGGCACGAGGGAAGGGGTTCCACCCCTTTTACTTGTTTTTATTGTATTTCTTTTCTTAATTGCTCCCAATATGTTATGTGTACTATCAATTGCACTAACCATTTCTTTGTTTTTTTGGCCTGCATTCATGTGCCTTAGCAATAAGAGGCCTCTTTGGCACTCTTTTGGTGACTTACCCACTAGATAACTCACATGTTTAAACTTCAGTCATTACACTTAATTTTCAATAAGTACATTTCATTTTAGACCTTCTCCCCCCGATGCATTATTTATGTCCTTTAGGCCATATTTGCCACATATTTACATCGCTTTAATAAACTGGCATCATGCATAAATCCTAGAAGGGAATGCCATTTAGGGGATCCCGTGTTAGGAATAAGCCACCTTGTGTCTCGGATACTTAATCCAAGGAGACTTGCACGTTTACATTTTGTACCATCCAAAGAGGGAGTGCACAAGGTAAGGTAGGATCCGATCATTCTCATAGAGCGATCTTTGGAATATGAGCGTCTAATAATCACTTTTTGGCCACTTTATCAGAATTGGTAAAAATCCCTGGCGTAAAGGACATTAATTGGAACAAATTCACCAATATTTCCTCACTGATGAGACGATAAATAAATTGAGGCCAAAATCTGATATTAGAAGGCTCATAGACTAATGCATCGCAATAAGCCGTCAATTCCATTCAGTCCATTGGATCATTTTATTCATCAATTTCATCCAGTCCATTTTTAGGGCAACCTAGTCGATTTTGAATTCATTTGACTAGTCTATCCATTTTAGGGCAATCTAGTCGATTTTTGAATAAGATCACCAATGTCATTCAATTCATTTGATTAGTTTACCCATTCTTAGGTCAATTCAATCAATTTTGAATAAATTCAAATCATCAAATTCATTCAATTTCATTTGACCAGTTTACCCTTTTTAGGGTGATTTAGTCAATTTTCCGATCCATTGGACCGATTTACCTAGTTTTAGGGCAATTTGGTCGGTTTTGAATAAATCATCATTTCACTCGATCTGTTTGATCAATTGATTTCATTCAATTCATTTGATTAGTTGAATGCATTTCTAGGGTTATCCATTCATTTTTTAGTAAATAATCAAATTCATTCAATGCATTTGACCATTTTACCCTTTTTTAAGGTGACTCGGTCAATTTTTGAATAAATCATCAATTTCATCCAACCCAGTCAACTAATCAGGGTTTTAATGTCAAATTTCAGATTGAAGCGCCTAGTTGTTCACCCATTGCATTTTTATTTGATTTGGATAAATTAGGGTTTTGATCTGTGTTAGGAAATTTCAAATTTTTTCAAACTCGTCGAAGTTAAATTAATTCTTGTGCCAATCAAAACCAATCATTCATTCAGAGTTGTCCTCATTTTGTTGGAGAGCTCCCGCTATTCAATTGGTCCAAAATTTCCAAATTACTTTCTAATCAAATGTCGATAAGTTGATCGGATCCATCAGGTATGGTATCGTGCCTACCTCAGAGGATTACATCATTCTAGGCCTACCCTTGGCACAAAAAGGGCCCCCCGATAGGACATGCATCCGAATTTTTTGAACATCTACTAACTCTTGTCTTTTGCTTTTCCTTTGTTTTATTTTTGTTAAAAAAGCTAAGCCAGGGCTAAATCTAAAAGCACGCCATTTCGCATTTACAGGTAATATTTAAACATAACTTCTCGTCGAAACCCCATCATAACGCGATCCCGTAGTCGAGCCCAAAGAAATCGCGTAGACATGAGTACTCAGCCAGAATCGTCTGATAAGACCGCTGCAACTACCCAGCCGGAAGCCACAAGTCCCGGGTTTCAGTTGACTGAATTACTTACCAAATTTGGGGAAATGGCATCTGAAATGGCCGCCCAAAAGAAATTGATCGACGAGCTCATTAGTAGCGGAGTGCAGCCCGAGCCTCCGCCCGTCAAACAACCGGAATCCGAACCATTTGTCATTCCTCCGATTCAAACCACTTTTGAGGGAGTTTTCAACCCGCAGTATACTTACACTCAAAATCATCCGTTCTATCCTCCCTATGGGCAAGGATTTCAGCCTCGAGGTGGTCAAGGTGGTCCAAACATGCCTCCTGATCCACAAGCTTTTTATCAGACTACCGCAGAGCCTATTGTGCCGGAGCACACTGTTCAAACCAAGCCAGAAATGGGAGAGTCGTCTGCCCCGATTGATATGAAGTTACTTAAGCGGTTGGATCGTTTCGATGAGTTCATCAGGAAAAGTCAAGGTTTAAGCAAACAAGGGGTGTTAGACTACAATGATCTGTGCCTGTTTCCAAATGTACAGCTGCCTGAGGGGTTCAAAACCCCGAAATTCAACAAGTATGATGGGACGGGTAATCCCAAGACACACCTCCGATTGTTCGCCAACAAATTGGGTAAGCCAACAGATGATGAAAATCTACCTTTAAGGCTATTCCCAGAGAATCTGGAGGGGGATGCACTCGATTGGTACTCCAATCTGAAGTCCGAAAAAGTCAAAACCTGGATTGACTTGTCCAATGCTTTTGTAAGGCAGTATGAGTATAACTGCGAGCTGGCTCCGACACGAACTACGCTGGAAGGGACAAAGAGAAAACCCTCTGAAGATCACAAGACTTATGCCAAGAGGTGGAGAAAAATAGCCGCAAAGGTTGAGCCGCCAATGACTGAAGATGAAATCATTCGCACCTTTATTAAAGCACACGATCCCCCGTATTTTGAGGAAATTTTTCGCATGACTGGATGCTCATTTGCTGCTATTGTCAATAAGCTTGAAGAATATGATGATTTTGTGAAGGCTGGAAAGATTGTTAATGTGTCTGCTCTGAAAACTCAAGTGGAAGCTTTGCAAGGCCAAAGTAATGATGGGAAGAAGCAACAACTCCAGAAGAAAGAGGGGGAAATCGCTTTCGTCTGGGATCAAAACCCTATCTCAAGACCCAGACCTCGACAATACCCTACCTACTCAAACCCTTACCCTTACTATCCAAATCCTCACCCAGTCTACAACGCCAATATCAGCCATCCCCGATCTCGCCCAAATTACACTAATCCGCCTAGAGCCCCTTTTCAAGTGTCTCAACCTAACCTCCAACAAGTTCGACCCCGACCTCCCTACAATCAACAATTTCTTCCACCAAATAGACCCACATATAACTATCCTCAACCCACCCAAACCTACAGCCAAAGCCGTACCCGAACATTTACCAATCTAGGCAGGCCGTTGGATCAGTTGTATGAACAATTAAAAGCCGCTGGTAAAATCGGCATAATTCCCCCTCTGACTTACCCTCATGGCGTCCCTGGCGGATATAACCCACAGTACACTTGCGTTTATCATTCGGAAGCACCTGACCACTCAACCGCCGATTGCAAAGTACTTAGGCACAAGATCCAAGACATGATCGAGGTTGGGGAAATAGTGCTAAGGGGAAAGGGTGAACAAGGACCAAGTGTAAGTACAAACCCCTTTCCCAAACACAAGGACACCTTTGAGGCATCCACTTCCAATGACGAAATTTGAAAATCCTGAAGGACCCTTGCACAATTTGGATGGCCGAGTATCTTCCCTCTCGAAGGAAATTTCGGTAAATCTAGGGGTTGTTATTTACTGAAGTTCACAAAAACTACTTCTTACATAAGTGAATAGCTTAATGAAAGCATCTTTTGCAATTGAGTTTTTGGCTTGTTTCCGCTTTAATTTGGAGATTCATGAAAGGCACAGTTTGTTTTGCTTATTTATTTGATTATTGTCTTGATTTTTTTTCTAAATTCTTTTAAGATGGCCAAAGGTGAAATTATTTGACCCTTGGAATATCATTGTTCTGGAATCCGATGAAGCCATACATCGAAAATCCCTTCATTAAAAATCCCTTCATCGAAATATCCCTTCATTAAGAAAGCTCTTCATTGAGAAAATCCCTTCATTGAGAAAATTCCTTCTCTGTCAAGTTCAAAGCTGATTGGTTAAAGCAGCGTCACCGACGATTGATTCTGATTGATGAAAAGCAGCTGAATGCCATGCAATGCATGGATGTCCGCCACCAATCCTTTGGAGAAGGGGACAAAGAGTTAAAACGAGTTTTGCCAGTGAAAGATGAAGCCAAAGATGAATTCGCTTCAAAATGGCAAGGTTCATTGGTCGTTCAAAAGGTGTTGCTGAGCGGAACATTTGTTCTAGATGGATGGACAAACATTCTCTCAACCTGTCAACTCAGACATGTGTAAGAAGTTTTTATTTTTGATTATGCAAATTTCTTTTGGAAATCATGCAAGGGGCGAAACAAAAGTCAGGCCATCTTCCTTTCCAATTAAAACATTTCATCCCTCGTCATCCCCTTTGAGCTATCAGAACAATAATTTTCGTTTGGCAACCCCTGAGAATTGCAAACCCCACACTGGGGCAAATTTATTTTGAGAAAGGATGATCAAGAGGAAAAAGAAGAAAGAAAACCCCCACACTGGGGAAAATTTATTTTGAGATGAGATGATCAAAAAAAAAAAAAGAGGCAAAAAACCCCCCACACTGGGGCAAATTTAGTTTTCAAAAGGAAATGTAAAAGTGAGAAAATGCAATGAAAAATGCGAAGAGAGAAATCCAATCAAACTGGGGCAAATTTTCCTCGGTTTCGTTCAAAATTGGAAATAATTTCGAAATGATGCAATCTCAGGTTATTTCACACCTCTCATTAAAAATTTGCTTTCAAGCCTCAACTTTTCTTGAAAACACCCCACCTAACCTCATTTAAAAGCCCAAAGTCCTGGCTTTCGTCACTTGCTGTATTTCTATTGGGAAGCTTGCTAATCAACTGGCGAGTGATGTCCACAATGCCTTCGCTTAAGTTTATAAGGGAAGCGCATTTTACTGATGCTAGCAATCTTCAACTTACATTCTGAGTCGATTATGGTCGAGCTCTTCCATTGCTTCCTTAGGTGAAAACCCGAAAGGGCACCTCAAAAGAGAAGGAGAAAAAGAAGAAAAGAAAAGGAAAAACAAAACAAAACAAAAAAAGGGTGGGGGCAACCTTGGTGAAAACCCGAAAGGGCGCCAAGGTAGGTTTTTTCAATGAACGAGCATGAGGAGGAACAACTGGTGGTCTGGTTCATTTTGAGATTTCTCTTCAAAATACTTCTACCAGTGTCGAATTCCAGAGCAACGATGTCCAGGGATTCGAATATGACATCCGTCGGCCAAAAACTATGTCACTTTGTAAAAAATATTCTTTTGTAAATACATTCTCATGGAACCCATTTTTCCTCAATTGCTTGTATTCATGGCATTTTATAGGATTAAGCACAATTGGTTGTGTTTTGCATTCTTTTGTACATTCATTCATGCATGACATGTGAAGCTACCTTGCATGCATCATTTTTGGGTCATTGAATTTTGGTAAATAACAACCCCCGTGGTTTATTCGAAGCATACTTGGATTCAATCATCTCTTGGAAAGGGTTACGGGCCAGCAAAGGCAGTTACGCAGGCTTCACAATATGGCAAAACGTATACCCGGTCAGTATGGGAAAAGTAGAGACGCTTGAAATGACAAATCCAACCAAGTCAGGTGCCGCAGCCAACTTTGACGAAGGCATCAAAAGACTTATGTTTACACGATTCTCAAAGGCAAACGGATCAAATGATGAGGGCGATTTCTTTGTATTTTCTCTTTTGCAGAAAAGTTCCATGCATGGATGAAAACAATTACACCTCGCACTGAAGTCGGTATCAAAAGGTGTTTTCCGAATAAATAAAGGCGGATTGAAATACGTCGCAAGCAAGTTTGATCAAATGGTGCAACAACATGGCGATGCAGAATCAACTATTGGTTCAAATGCAAAAACCTAATTCCTACTGGGGGCAAAAGTTTGGTTTGTTTTTAGGTGAGTATACTGGAATATCCCGTCTTACATTTCATGTTTCATTGCCACTAAACATGGGTTAGTCCCACTAGTGTGCATTTTATTTCCATCGCCACTAGCCGTTGGGTTAGTCCCACTAGTGCGCATTTCTTTTATTTTGCCGTTAGCCGTGGGTCAGTCCCACTAGCGTGCATTTCATTTTCGTTCGCCACTAGCCGTTGGGTTAGTCCCACTAGTGCGCGTTCCTTTTATTTTGCCGTTAGCCGTGGGTCAGTCCCACTAGCGTGCATTTCATTTTCGTTCGCCACTAGCCGTTGGGTTAGTCCCACTAGTGCGCGTTCCTTTTATTTTGCCGTTAGCCGTTGGGTCAGTCCCACTAGCGTGCATTTCATTTCCATCGCCACTAGCCGTTGGGTCAGTCCCACTAGTGCGCGTTCCTTTTATTTTGCCGTTAGCCGTTGGGTCAGTTCCACTAGCGTGCATTTCATTTTGCACCGCCACTAGCCATTGGGTCAGTCCCACTAGTGTGCATTTCATTTTCATCGCCACTAGCCGTGGGTCAGTCCCACTAGTGAGCCTTCTATTTTGCACCACCATTAGCCGTGGGTCAGTCCCACTAGTGTGCATCCCATGATTTAATTCGGGTCAATCCCATGATTAAGTTTTATTCGGGTCAGTCCCATGACTTTTAATTTTATTCGAGCCAGTCCCATGATTTTCAATTTTGTTCGGGTCAGTCCCATGATTTTAAATTTTATTCGGGTCAGTCCCGTGATTTTAAATTCTGTTCGGGTCAGTCCCATGATTTTTACTGTGTTCGGGTCAGTCCCATGATTTTAAATTTTGTTCGAGCCAGTCCCATGATTTTCAATTTTGTTCGGGTCAGTCCCATGATTTTCATTCTGTTCGGGTCAGTCCCATGATTTCTTAATTTTTTTTCGGGTCAGTCCCATGATTTTAACTTTTATTCGGGTCAATCCCATGATTTTAAACTTTATTCGGGTCAGTCCCATGATTTTAAATTTTATTCGGGTCAGTCCCATGATTTTAAACTTTATTCGGGTCAGTCCCATGATTTTAAATCTCTTGTTCGGGTCAGTCCCATGACTTTTAATTTTATTCGGGCCAGTCCCATGACTTTTAATTTTATTCGGATCAGTCCCATGATTTTAAATCTTATTCGGGTCAGTCCCATGATTTTAAATTTTATTCGGGTCAGTCCCATGATTTTAAATTTTGTTCGGGTCAGTCCCGTTTTAAATTTCCTGTTCGGATCAGTCCCGTTTTAAATTCCTGTTCGGGTCAGTCCCGTTTTAAATTTCCTGTTCGGGTCAGTCCCGTTTTAAATTCCTGTTCGGGTCAGTCCCGTTTTAAATTCCTGTTCGGGTCAGTCCCGTTTTAAATTTCCTGTTCGGGTCAGTCCCGTTTTAAATTCCTGTTCGGGTCAGTCCCGTTTCGAATTTCTTGTTCGGGTCAGTCCCGATTTTAAATTTCATGTGGGAGTCAGTTCTTTTTTTTTAAAATTTCTCGTCTGGGTCAGTCCCATTTTAAAAATTTTATTAAGGAAGGTCAGTCCTCATTTCAAAGACGGCAGTTGTTCGAGTCGTTCGCAGCCGAATAACACAGATAAGTGTTTGGTGTCTACTTCTTTGTCTCAAGTTTTTCCAAAACTCCGACAAAGAGGGGCAAACTGTAGACACCAAATTTTTACTCTTTTATTTATTTACTATTTTTGTTTAATTTATCTCAAAATTTCATTTTAGGCATTTTGGACATCAGAGCTTTTCATTTAGTTTTATTTGTTAATTTTATTCATTAATTTTAAGACATTCAAGCATTAAGATTTTTCGGAAAAGAGATATTCTCTAAATTTTTAGATTCAATTTATGGAGGTTTGTTGTTTATTTATTTTGAAGAGAAAAAAAAAGCTCATGCGCCTGGAGCTGCATAGGATCCTAGCCCATTTTCTTCCTATAACATTTAAGCAGAAACCATGCGCGAAATGCAGGGGAAATGCAGCTTTGTCCTATTTTATTTTCCACCACTTGTACCACTATTTCTCCTCACCATCGGATCTTTCTCATATCCTTCCACCTGGCCTTCATCTAAGAGGCTCAAATTCATGTGAAGAAGGCGACATCTGATGGTTTAGAATCGGTAAAAAGGAAAGGCCAGCAGGCTGGCCATTGGATGTTAGGGCTAAGAGGTTTGTGTAACTATAAAAGGAAAGAAGGAGTGCGTGAGCAAGGGGGGTTGAAAATGAGGGCTGGCGTGACGGCGGAAACAAAAAAAGAACGAGGGGAGTTTTATGAGGGAGGGTGAAAAGAAAAGAAAAGGAGAGAGCTGGGTTTTGAAAAGAAAAAAAAGGAGAGAGTCTTGGTGACGGCTGAAGAGAGGGGACGGCTGGAAAGGGAAACCGAAGGGAGAAGAGAAAGTCGGAAGAGTTTGGCAGCTAGAGAAAAGAAACCGAGACTGTGAGATAGGGAGTTTTGGGGCTGAGTAAAGAAACCAACGGGCTGGACAGGAGAAAAGCCAGGGAAGAAAAAGGATAACGGCTGCTGGAAAAGGAGAACGAGAGGGAGGTAGCTGGGCTGAGTTTCTGGAGGGCGGCTATGATTCTGGACAAGAAAGCTAGGGGCAAGAAAGATCCCACGGAAAACTAAGGGAAGGAGACGTGCTAGAAGGAAAAGCAGCGGAGAAAAACCTGAGGGAGTTGTGATGGCTAAAAGGGAGAGTTTCGGGAGTTTTGAGGGGGCGGATGAAGCCAGAAGATGGGCGGCTGAGTGAGGAGAAAAGAGGGAACTTTGGGTCGAAGGAAAAGAAACAACCGAGGGAGAGTCTGAGAGTAGAGTGAAACGACGGCTGAGTTGGGAAGAAAGAAAGCCAGAACCAGAACCAGAAACGGCTGAGGCGTTTTCTGTCCAGATTTTGATCCAAAAAGCTTGGTCAGGTACCCTCCTAGCCTAACGTCTTGGTTCTTTTCATTTTCATTCATTGTTAGATTGTCGGTTTGAGGCCCTGATTCGTTTTGCTGTTTATTCTTGCTGTTTCTGTTCATTTCTAATTCACATGTTCACTGATGCTAAGAAAAGGGTTTTCGATGGTTGGATTTTAATGGTTTGGCTGAAGTGTGTTTAACGTTTGACTATTTTAGTTCTCGGCTGATTGCATGTTCTTCCATTTCTGTTCTCCGCATGACCTGCAACGGTTTGTCTCCTGCATTTTGTGTTGTGCCTTGGAGTTTAATGGATTGGGGTTACATAATTTGATGATTTGGTTTGAGATGACCTGAGTTGCCTCGGTTGTAATGGTTTAAGATTGTAGAAACCAGTAAGAATGAAAACTGCCTACGCCTGGGCTGGCTAAAAAATTGCAGAAAGCCTATTCATGGACTGTATGATGTCGTCTTGAAATTCCTTGTACAGATGCCCAGTATCTTGTTTGTTTCATGGTCCAGGTTTTAGGATGTTGTTATTGAATGTTTTGGTTTGATGTTTTGAGCAAAGGTTAAGCAGTTCTTCTGCTCTCGTTACTTGCCTGAATACTCTTTGTTGGGATCACTAATGATAGACTACTATGCTTGGAATTGAAACCAAATTTCTGGTGGTGCTGACCAGGGAGCTGCAATGTTAACTGATAGCTCAGTCCATGTCTTGATGCTCCGTTTATGATGTTAAAATGGCGTGCAGTTCACTCCCTTTTCATAGTCACGCCATGAGATAGGAATGAACAAATAACCGAATGAAGTTGCAAGGGTGTAGACGAATGAAAGAAGGCTGCGAATGACATCACAGAAACCCATTTTCGTTTTCCTTGCCCTGCGATTCCCATATTACTTTCTTTGTTTGGATTTTCAATAGCTGGGTTATCCATTAGAGTGGGTTTCATAGCAAAATTAACAAAGATGCAAGCTTGTTTTCTTGTGTCATCAATGACTGGTGCATGAATTTGTTAAACTCCAAAGCTCATACGGCAAAGCTGCAACTGGAAAATGCAGAAATGTTTTCAATATTTGCGAATCATCTTTCTCTTGTTTGTTCATTTGTTCCAGTAGCTGTCTTCCTTGTGTTTATGTGTAGTTTTGGGGATTGTTGAATAGCTTGTTTGAAAGATTTTCGGCTGCGTTAATGTTAAGTGAGATTTTAGTTGCCGTTTTCCTTCTACAAAGCATGCGTGTAGGAAGCCATCAGTTTCTTTATTTTGTTTTGGGTTTGTCTTCTTGGAAATCTGATCGAAGCTTTAGCAAATGATCATGGCACTCCTTTGCAGTTTTCTCTTCTTCCTCTCCCCCTTGTCCCAAGTTGTTGCATTCAAGTTGAGTTGTTGAATCCATTGGTTTGTTTTGTAAGGCTAAATGGAAAAGATTACAGAAAAATGTTGGCTAGAAGTTGCAGAAGCATAAGCTTCATAACCGTGCATGAGCTTGCATGGAAATTTTCTGGAAAATTACACTTTGGCCCCCCAAGTCTCTCTTTGTTTCGCTATGACCCAACCAATTGAATAATTTCCTCAATTTGGTCCTTGGCAATTTTAATTCTACAACTTCATTGTTTGTTTGTTTCAATTAATTACTATGCTTTGTTTCAATTGCACTTAAGTCATGACTTTAGGGGCTTTATGACCAAGTGAGCTTGTGTTTGCCTATTTTCTTTAATTTTCCCAAATAAATTGGTACCTTGACCTTTTCTTTGTATTTTTTAGGGCAAATAAGTGATTTCAATTCATTGAGCCCCAATTGCAAGGGAGGTAATCTCTATCTCCTTGATTTTCATTTCTCCTATGTGTTCCAACGTGCTAAGTGAGAATTGCATGTCTACTTGCTTCCCTTGCCTTTCCTTAATACCTTTCATTTATTTTATTTTTATTTTTGCTTTTTATTTGAGTTATTCTTTATGGGGTAT
The DNA here is from genome assembly GCF_036785885.1 of Coffea arabica. Taxonomy (NCBI): domain Eukaryota; kingdom Viridiplantae; phylum Streptophyta; class Magnoliopsida; order Gentianales; family Rubiaceae; genus Coffea; species Coffea arabica. Next base: position 33,753,840 of record NC_092318.1, on the reverse strand, counting down.
GTGTACACCTCTTGGCTTGTTAGAGATAGGGTTTGGAGAGCATTTTTATTCATTTCTCCCCTTCCCCTTTTGTTTTAGTTAGCCAATGTAATAGGTTCATTAGATTGATTGCTTGCTTTTGTTGCTACGTGTTAAGTTGCTTTATTAGGCTCTTGCATTTAGTCGAGCATGCTAAGTGTTATGTGCTACGTGTTTATAGGTGATTGGCATGTCTACTTGCTTTCTATAGTCATAGATGAATGTAATGGATGAATGCACGTCACCACACTAGTCCAACGCTAGTTGTGGCTCATTGTCCCGTTTTCCACTAGTCCAACGCTAGTAGGAATTCATAGATATGGGCTAGTCCAACGCTAGACCCTTAGGGATTTCCTTCGCTAGCTCATACTTGCATGTTTCACTACATTTCATGCACTTTTCTTAGTTTTTTTAGCATTTGGCATGCTCCTCCAATCCTTTTCTCTTCACTTTAGGTTTTTGCATCCTCATGCTAGTTATAGGGTACATTTGCTTGAAAGTCCCCTTTCAATAAGGTAAACGAGCGAGTGTGGCTACAAAATAGCCTTAGCACGCTAGTTCTTCCTTCTAATCAAAGGGAAAATCGAAGTCGCGAAATTAGGAGTCATTCCCGTACCCGACTTGATGCATACCTCTAGGTTCATGCACTCTCATTCTTATCATATCACTTCCTCACTCTTTTATCCACATTTTCTCACAACTTATATTTTTCTCAATCCACACTTTCTCACCACTTTCTTCCTATCACTTATTTATTTTCTACCTCACAAATTGCATCTAATAGCACTTATATGTATCTACTATCATATTTTCATCCATTTGCACACAAACACCTTTATTTTCCCAATTTGCACACATGCACTTGTCTTACATTCGCACACATGCACGTTTTCTTACATTTTCACACTTGCACTCATATTTGAGTCTTCATTTGCGTCATTCGCGACCTCTATGAGGATTTTCCTTATTGGCCACCACAACTCATGTGGTTGGGACCAAAAAGCTTCATAAGAGACATTTTAGATTTAGGATTGCATCTTTTTAGCATCCATTAGTCATGTCCAACATGCAAAATAGACTTTGGGTAGAAGAAATTAGGAAAAGAAAGGCTAAGTCACGCAACTAGCTTTTGCTAGGGTAAGGGAGTGCCTTAGGCTTTGCCTTTGCCTTCTCCCTTATCAAATGTGACCCCCGATCTCTTTCTTTGGTTACGTAGACCTAAAAGTTCTTTTAAAAGGGTTTGTTTACTTTTCTTTCCAAAAATCACTTTTTGGGTGACTTGGTACATCCTAACTCTATATCAAGTGGCGACTCCCTTTTCCATTAAAAAACCCTTTTTGAACTTCGTTTGGCCAAATCGTCGCATTTTCAAAGTCCCACGGCCTTTTATTTTCACTTTCACACACGTTCACATACATATCTCACACACTACTTTCACACCACATCAAAAAGTGGGGCGCGACACATCCCGAAGGCAAAGGGTCGGGGAAGGGACGTGCAAGCGGTGCTTTCCCAACGGACCGGAGCCGATCTAGTTGTCATACCAGAAGGAAGCACTCCCGTTCTTAATCAAGGTTTGCGAATTATCCTCAACGAAGTCCCTAACTCGCAACATTCTCTTCCAAACAGCTGAGCTTGTCTGGCTTGCAGGAACAGTGGTTAGATGCTCCGTGACTGCGACATGTTTCACACACATAAATCTGGTCCACAAGGTATCCGATGTGCGCATTTTCCACCATAGCTTGCACCCAAAAGCATCCTGGACATCCTGTAAACGACAGAGGCCTAGGCCATTTTCTTGGGTAGGCTTACACAATGCGTGCCATTTCCTCCAATGACGCTTGTCACGTCCCTCAACCTCTCCCCAAAAGAAAGTGGACATTAGCCTTTCAATCCTCTTAATCACACCTCGCGGGAGCTCCGAGACGGCCAGAGTGTAGATGGGTATAGAAGATAGCACATGCTTAATGAGAATTAACCGTCCCCCTGGCGACAGGAGCCGATTTTTCCATCCAGCCAACTTAGCCTGTATCTTATCAATCAGAGGCTGAAAATGCTCCATCCTCCTTTTTCCTATCACAAGCTTGCATCCTAAGTAGACAAAAGGAAGTCCCTTATATTGAAAACCCGTTCTCCTAGATAGAAGCCTTTTAGCCGCCAAAGGACACTTCGGAGAGACAATGTAGAAACTTTTCTCCTTGTTCACTCGCTGACCGGATCCGTGTTGATACAACTCCAAGAAGCCCATGAGAGACTGCACCGATCGATTGTCCCCCCGAGTAAAAATGACTATATCGTCTGCAAAAGCTAGATGCGATACCGTCGGGCAGTAGCGGCCCAAAGCAAAGGGCTGTAACTTCTGCTGCAGAGCCAAGTTATTAATCCCTCGGCTTAAAGCTTCAGACACCAAGATGAAGAGGAAGGGGGATAACGGGTCGCCTTGCTTCAAGCCTTGCTTAGCTTGAAAGAAACCATGAGGTCGACCGTTGACCAATATTGAAAACCATGCAGAGGTGAGGTTGTTCATAATTAAAGAGACGAAGTGGGAGTGAAAGCCAAATTGAAGCAATAATCGAGAGAGAAAATCCCACGAAACTCGATCAAAAGCTTTCATCATGTCTAACTTGAAGATGACGTTGTGTCCCCGGGCCTTCCTGTCTATGGATTTCACCAACTCCTGGGCAAGCAAAATATTATCAGCGATATCCCTACCACTGACAAAGCCCGATTGCTCAAGAGAGATAATCGTTGGAAGAACAACTTTTAAGCGATTGCTCAGGATTTTGGTGAAAACCTTGTTGATAAAGTTGCACAGACTTATGGGCCGGAAGTCCGCAAAAGAGTGCGGGGCCTCGTTTTTAGGCAATAGGAGGATCAGAGTGCTCACTATCCCCCTCGGGATTGGGACACCGCACATGAACTCCCGAGCGGCTTGGAGGACATCTTGTGCAATTATATCCCAGCAGCGCTTGAAAAAGTTACCCGAAAATCCATCACAACCCGCTGCACTTTGGCCATCGAGTTCAAAGACAGCTTGCCGCACTTCCTCTAGCGTAATTTCCCGGATGAGTTGCGCATTCTGATCCGGGGTAACAAGAGGCAGGATGACCTCTAGCAGCCTGCAAATAGCAGTGTTGTTTAATGGTGGAACCTCCGCTAACAGCGATTGAAAGAAAGCCACTGCCGTTGTCCCAATGTCATCTGCACTTTCAACAATCTCACCCTCTAAATTGCAGATCCTGGTGATCGAGAGCCGTGCCCGCTTATCCAACAGGTGGGAGTGGAAATACCGAGTATTTGCGTCGCCCTCCCTCAGCCACTTCACTCTGGCTTTCTATTTTCAGAAAGTTTCCTCATCAGCTAGGTGTTTCAGCAGTGCAGCCTGGGCCTGACTCCATTGCACTCGAGCCTCATCCAAATCTATCTCCTCAAGCTGCAACTCCTTTAGCCTTACTGCCTCCTCAACTTTGGAGACTTTCTCAAAAATATTACCAAATGCATCTTGGTTCCAAGTACGCAAGGCTTGCTTTAAACGTTTCAATTTGAGGAAAAAACAAAACATTCCATAACCAGCAGTCGGTTGATCCCAGCTCCGGCGAACCACCATGAGGAAACCGTGGTGATTCAGCCACATGTCTTGGAAGCGGAACGACTTCGGCCCAGTGGGGGGCCCTGGGGAGAGTTGTAGTAACTGTGGGCTATGATCTGAGGTAGCGCGATTAAGATGTTTCACTACGCTGCCAGAGAAACGACGTTGCCATTCCAGATTCATCAGGAGTCTATCTAAATGCTTCCAGATTCTCCTGCCTTGGCGGATACCAGTCCAAGTGTAACGACTGCCCGAGAAGGGAATCTGTTTGAGACCACAAGCAGATATACATTCGGCAAACTCAGTAATTGCGGTCAAGTCTTGTGCAGCCTGTCCGACATATTCATCAGCAGCCGCTACAACATTGAAATCGCCTCCTACAAGCCACGGCTTAGTCTCTATTTCCTTCGATATTAATCCCAGGGCTGACCATAAGGCGCGACGTTCAACTCGCGAGCATTTGCCATAAACAAAGGACCCGTGAGCAACAAAGTTCCAAGAATCATGGCAAACTTGCATGTGAATAAGTTGGTCATTGTTTACTAAAACATTTACAGCAAAACCGGACCTCCACATTACCCATATTTTATTGGTGGAGTTACATACCCCAAGGTGAAAGCCAAAACGAGACGTAAAGTCATCTAGCTGACTAGCATCAACCATCAGCTCGATGATGACTAGAAAAGTTACTGAATGTAAACGTAACAGCTTCTTCAAACGGCGAATTGAGGCACGGCCAGCAATTCCCCGGATATTCCATACTAGCATATTAATCATTAAGCAAAAGATGGGGGGAAATCAGGGCCTACCTTCGAAGACTGCCGGGTGACAATTGTTTTGGGCAAGTTCCAGAATCGTCTGCGCCGACCCCTTTTGGCTAATGGTGCCTCTTTGTGAGAAATAGGAAAAAGGTGGTCGATCCTCCTTTTGAAGGCTGCAAAGTCCTCCGTCAAAACTTCACGTGGACGAGTAGGCCTTTGTTGACCTTCAGCATCCGAAAGTGAGTCAAGAGTTTCCCTTCTGCATTGCCAAAGGCATTGATCATCCCTGATGTCGCAAGGAAGAGGTTTGTTCAGTACCGGTGGAAAGGCCGAGGGCTTTGGAGACTCTGAGGGGACCGGACAAGGCAGCGTTGGAGCATCAGAGGACACCGGGCAGGGAACCTGGGTCCCCTTGGGATTACTCACTACCGCTGGCGAAACCAAATGGGCAGAACAAGCAGCCGCTGCTTCTGCGATTGCCGCTGTAGAGCACTGCGGTTGGGCAGCCAAGTTGTGTCGTCCCTGGGTATCCGCATTAGAGAGGTGTTGTTGGGCGGATCCATGATCCCCGGTGTCAGGATGTACTTCGGCTGAAACCCTAGCCACAGTCAGCTCTGGTTCCTTAGGTTGATCTGTCGCCTCCAGCGGGATTGAATCCTTTGCAGACCAGACCTGTTGTTGCGCAGCCTGGCTATCCCGGTGCTTAACCACATGATCTTGCGATCGACAGGAACTGGCGGAGTGGCCAAGTTTCCTGCAACTTTCGCAATAATCTGGTAGGTTTTCATATTCTACCTTTTGCCAGAAACCGGACGACCCATTCCAAATCCACACCCGTTGGGGGAGGGACTGTAACAGATCAACCTCAACGCAGATGCGAGCCACACTAGGCCGCGACAATGTTGCCGTGGATGCGTCTAGGCGCAGGGGTTCAACAACCAATCGAGCAATGGAGAACAAAGGTTCTTTTCCAAAGAGGTGAACAGGGAGAAACGGGAGCCGGATTTAGACCGGTACTATGGAGGATTCGATATTTGCAGAGAATGTGGAAGACCACTTGAACACACGCATTGCGAAGCCTTGGAACGTCCAGAAACCGCGCAGCCAACATCTATGATAATCGTCTTCGAGGTCGAATCTGATTAAGACATGCCTGGGGTCAAGCAGTCCCAACGAGAAAGAACCTTTAAAGCCAACGGACATGAAGTCTTTCCGTAGACCCTCCATTGACGGCCTAACTCGGGAGAATTTCCCAATCAAAGCAAACTTTAGAGGAGATGATAAAAGACGAACTTCCTCCGCAGAGAAGGATACTGCTGGTTCACCTCGGTAGTTTTCGCGGGGCTTGAGACAGGAAATTGGATCAACAGCAGCAGAGGAAGAGAGTATATCAGCAAAGGAGCGCTTCGAAGACGTGGGGTGTGGGGGATGCCCTTCACCCATGGGATGAAGGGCAGCCATGGCTGATATTCAAACAAGGAGGGCAGCGGACCTAGAGAGAAAATGGCAAGACTTAAAACCTATATCAAAACACAATATAAATAATACATATAATTGACATGTTATCACAAGTTAATCTTCCTAATTGCTCTATCTCTCTGCTCTAGTTTTTGGAATTTGGGTTCGTAGAAAATAGTGGTGATGCCTTCAAGAGATTAGGTGGTTTCTTGAGATTCGTTGTAAGCACCAAATGGAATTTTTTTCATTTTCAGTTGTTATTCTTTTCTCATCTTCCCCAGAAGACACAAAAAACATCTTGATTTGGTGCTCCACCATAGCCTCAAGCCCTCACCTCACACTAAATCCTCACCCATAGATATTGTTAATTGTTTAATCCTGACTCGGGTATTAACGCGAATTCCAGGAAGAGCAGTATCTAACCACTAATACTTCAACCCAAATTCTGTAAAATCACATGGGAATCATAACTCCATCCATTATAATATATCTACTCCACATACCACTTTCCTCTAGTTTGAATTGCCCTACAACAAATAGAGGAAAAAGGAAAGAATTTAGTTTCTAGATAAATCACAAAAAAAAAAATTTATCACCCCAAATTTGATCTTGATTGGTAACCCGTCTTCCCTGTCTTGATTGGTACCCCAAATTTACAAACCAAGAACCACTGTCCCTAGATTTCATTGGGCCTCTCCCCCCCTCCAGTGTAGGTTAATATAGGAGTAGGAGTAGGAGTAAGCTAAACTAACTGTTACCGTCTAATTAAAAAAAAAAATCACTGTTTCCCTATTCTCCGCTATTGGCTCCATAGGTACAACCACTAGCCTAATTCACTTCATCCATGTCTTGGGCAGACGCCGCCACCACCAAGTACGTAATGCGGCGGGCGTTGAGCACCAAAGCAAAAGTCTCCAACACCTTCACCATATCACGATGTTCGGTCCTCACAGACATTAAACCCTCCAACTCCAAGTCCATAGATTCTCAATTGAGCCATCTCGTAGTCTGGTTTCAATATCTACTATTTCAATGTCATTGCATGTTTCATTAATTAGTTTGTAATTTGTACTTTTGTATTGCTTAAGGATTTGGCTCTTCAACCGTTGCCGTCTTTATGTAGATTTGTTGGAAGAGAAGGGAACAACCAAACAAGAAAGGAACTTGTGAAGAGTGCTTCTTTTATGAAATAACATGTATGTCCCTAGTTTATTGGTATATTTGAGTTGCAGTGACGAGTTAATGAAAAAGTGTAATTATTCTGTTAACTTTACACATTCCGTTACCAATTTGATTTACCAATTTGATTAAAATGGCACAAAATTAAGAGTTTATGGAGTTAAATGTATCAAATTGAAGTTCAGGGACTAACGTGGGAGTTGCAATATAGTTCAAGGGTGCAAAATAAAATTTACCCTTTTTGTTATTAGCCCTGTACCTTTTTTGAAAAGAACAAGAATTATGTTGGTCTAAAATACTTTCGTTTAGGGATAATTTCAGAAAACTTCCCTTGAGGTTTTTAACAATTTCACTGTCATTCCCTAAGGTTTTAAAAATTTTATTTACCTCCCCCGTCAGTCAGTTGGGACCCAATGTTTACATCACTAATGGCCATATGACTTTATTATCCTTATAATTAGGATTATTACATGTATATGTGAAGGAAAAAAGTTACAATTTTGCTAACTACATTAACCATAATTTGGATTGTAAAAAGTTAATTAATTTTTCATCTAAACATAGAGCCAATATTAGGTGCATCTTTATTAATTTTTATATACTTGACAAATAAAGAAATTAGACGTAATGCAGTTGATAAATTAAAGGATTTAGACATGAGAAATAATTAATTAATTTACAAATTGAATTAACCATAATTTGAAATGTAGAAAAAAACTAATTTGGCATCTAAAGCAGATCCAATACTAGACATCTTTTTCTCCAATTTATGCACTTGATAAATAAAAGGAATAAGATATAAAGAGATTTCACTTGAGTTGATTTTTCTTATAATTGTGGTGATAGCAAGAATCTTCAGGTATGGGAAAATAGGTTTTTGTTAAATCTTGAAAGGTTTTATTTTTTGTTATGGATAATGGAAATTTTTTATTGATCATGTATAGTAATAGCCACATAAGTAAAGTAACAAGTTAGATCAAATATTTAATCTAACTAATATCATAGTTGAGGGACACTTTTAGCATAAACAAATCTTCTCACGTCTGAAATTATCTTTTTATTGTTGTTTTTTTTTAATTGGACTAAGTTGTTATAAGAAAATTGATTTCGGGAGAGGTTAGTGATATTTTTAGAATAAAAAGAAAGAACAATGAAATTATTAAAAATCTCCTGAGAGATTTCCGAAATTATCCTTTGGTTTATGTAACCAGGATTGGGGATCTGCAGCTGCAGGGCCAACCGCCCACTACAATGGACGGCTGGCCCAATCTCCTACCGTCCATTGCACCCATAAATGATTTCACCGCTTCGTTTCTCAACTCATTTCTCTTACTCACAACTGTCGCATTGTCCTTTCCTCTGACAAAGGCGAAGAAAAAAGCGTGACAGAGACGGACAAAAAGCTTGAGTGATCGTCCCTTCCATCTTCCAAAAAGCTTGAGTGACCATCTTCATTCCGAGTAGTGGTAACCCCCATTTTCTCTCTAACCCATAGTTTCTTCGTCTGGGCTCTGCTTATTTTGTTCTTTTCTTTGCTCAATTCTTCTCTCCCGCTGAATCACGTTTTCTTGTATGAGTCTTCTTAGCTGCTTTCCCCACTAAATCAAGCAAAGTTAGAAGCAATTTGGAAATTTTTGAGAATGTGGTTCTTGTTTATCACTTAAATGTTCTAGGATTCTTTTCTTTGCAGTATTCTGTTCCTTTTTCTTTTTCTTTTTCTTTTTGGTTTGGCTGTCTTTTGCTTTTCTGCAGACTGCAGGTCTGGAGTTTGTAAATTTTTGCCTTCTTTGCTATCATAGTTTGGATTTTACTGTGTTTATTATTTGGTGACTCCTCATAAAACTTAAGACTAAATGGTTAGTGTTACTTAGCTGAATTTTCCCCGAAACCAGGACGTGACAAGAAAAGTTGTGCAGATTTATCCAGATATTGTGTTGGCAAATATTCTTTTAATTTAAAGAGCTAGTTATTGAAAGAAAACAGCTGAGTTAGAGGTGTAAAGGGTCAATGTTACTTAGCTGCCAGCATGTGGACATTATGAGAGAAGAGTTGAAGAATTGTGTTGAGATGTAGTACTTTTTTTTTAAACATTTTTTTGGTTTAGGCTAATAGTTGAATGGAAATCAAATGATTGAGATTGCAAGCTTTGGCATTAAACTGAACAAGTTGTTGTCACGAGTCATACTATAGAAAATTTGTATTTGATGGTTTTTATGTTCAAAAGTTAGGAGTCTTCAAACATTAGTGCAAATTCCATTAGATGGTAAAATGCTAATCTGCCACTTGCGTAATTGTCATGTTTGTTTGTTGAACAGATTTTTCATCTTTATTGTAGCAGCCAGGAAAAATGCTTAGCTTTTGAGGATTTATGATCTTTGATTTTTTCCAATTTTCAGGTACTCATATGCCTCTTTTTGACAACTATGGTGAAGATGCTTTGTCTAACTGCACAGATTTCCTTGGTTTTATGTTGTTTTCCAAGTTGAAATTTTATGATACTTGCATTACTGGTTGCACGAATTTTATATTTAATTGTCATACTAGGATACAATTGACTGGTTGTTGGCCTGATCGCGCTGTTTTGGTGCATATGTGCATGTCTACAAGCCTATATACCAGATATGCCAACATGTAGATAGTTATGACATTTTTATCTGACCATAGTTTTGTGGTAAATATTGATGGAAGAACATTTAGATATTCTTTTGGTGCATACAGGTCATGGCCTCATCTGATGAAGAAGGTGAGATTGTACCAGATTCCGTAACGGAATACTACTTTGTTGACCACATTGGGGAACTGGTTTCCTTTTCCACGCTGCCGCTTAAGTGGAATGATGGAGAGATAACAGAGGAGCTCTGTACGAAGATTTATGTATGTGGGACTTCTGATGATGGTCTTCAGCAAATATATAAGAAAGTCATTGCATGGAAATTTGATATTTCTTATGTCATGCCTGAAGTATATGTGCTTTCTAAGGAGAAACTGTGGGTAAAACTTTATCGACCAAGAAAGGGTTATGAAGAGACGATCAAAACAATACTGATTACAATTCACTTTCTCCACTTTGTTAAAAAAAATCCAAGTGGATCTCAAGATGCCCTGTGGAATCAGATACTGAAAACCTTCAGGCATGCGTAATTTTACATTTCCTTTCTAATCTTGTTGGTTAGTGTTGTTTGTTTCTTTTGCTCACTAAATCATTTAATGTAGTACATTTGAGATTCTGCCATCTGAGAATGATCTATTGGGTCACATGCCATTGATCAATGAAGCTGCATTGAGGGATAAAGATCTTGCAAAATCTGAGGTTAGTTATATTATCATTACTCTGAATACACCAGTTTATGGATCCGTCTTATGCATCAACTGGTTTTTACTCATCTTCTCTGACTTCAACCAAGATTAACAATGCTATCTATTCAATTTGAGAACCTGACTCTCATTGTCATTTATCAGATTGTAATAGATTTGCTGCTGTGTTTTTTGCATAACCAGTTTACTTGCATGAGTAATTGGTAAATTACACTTCTAGAATTGACCACTATTATCACTTTGTTGATCAACTGCTTTTATATGTAACTTTGGACCAAAAGTCACAGTGCTTCCTAAATAGCACCAGTTACTAAAACACCTAAATAGTCAAATTGTACTTGACTATCTAGTTGGTAGACAAATAAACCTTGCCACTATACTTTTTGTTTCCTTTCTATAAGCCCTTTCTATTGGTAAGAAGTTGCACCTTTAAGGAAAGTATTTCAAAAAAAAAAAAAAAAATTGAAAGGAATACATTGCAGCCAAGGTGAATTGCTGGAAAATTATCAGCAGTTATAAGTATTGTAATCACCTGTTGACTCGCTTTCTGCCATGTTGTTCCTTCCCTCAGTATCCAATGCATGTTTTACTTTCATTTCTTAGACTTGAGTTTTCCATAATGATGTCAATCTTTTTCAGTTTTTAGTAGTGATTGAGTCACAATAGCATTAGGCATATGGACAATAATGTCTTTTGCAAAGATTAAATTAAAGTCAACATCACACCAAATCCTTCCCTTCAGCATTATATGTATTAAGAAAGTGCGATATCTGTTATCTTGATCCTTAACCAAGAAAGCGTTTCTTGGTAACACATCTTACTACCGTTCTATGTACTTACATTAGATTAATGAAGTAGACTGTCCATTTTGAAATGGAGGTAGTAGTAAACTACATTAGCTGGAAACCATCGCTGTACCAAAAATACATCTGCCCGATCTACTTTGCTGACATATTCCTGGTTCTCTGAGTGACACTTCAGATGGCCTCTCATAATCAGCATTCCTATGCAGTGACATCCTATTGCTGTAATGGGACATCAGAACATGCAATGGTTGCTCTGGATATCAATGAACTAAAATTCTTTCCTATGATACACCAGAAACCCGAAGAGATTGCCACAGAGAACCATTTTAGGATAGTGATACTTTGTTCCTGAATTGCACAAGTTAACATGTAACCCTCATCTTGATGTTTGCCATCTTTTTCCCCCTCCATTTTGAGCTATAAACTGTAATTCCTGACTCATCAAATTCTACATTCAATTGTGTGCATTTATACCGCTGCATTATTGTGATGGTTGTGGTTAAATACTGTCAGATTATTGATACTCAACAAATGTGCGAAGGTATTCTAAGTGTTTCCCAAAATTGTCTGCTTTTTTGCTGCTAAATTTTACAATTTTTCTGACAGTATATGGCAACTTTTATTTCCAAGATGCATGATAAGAGAGAAGCTGCCAAGGAAGTCTGTGCTACGCTATATCCTCCTTTTCCCTCATTTGGTGCTCATTAGATTTCTCTACACCTAGAACTTACTTGCTTTACGCTGCAGGACACTCAAGCTTTAAAGAATCTGAAGTTTGTTATTGATGATTGTGATGATGATCTTTTTGATCCTGTCTGTGCATACTGTGATGATGGTGGTGAAATTTTGTGGTATGCAAGATTTTCCTAGTCTCTGTCATTTAATCCTATTAGGAGATTGATAATCAAAATGATTAAAGGATGTCATATTCTGGTTCTTTTCTGCCGGTAATGGAAGGGGAAAGAACTAAGGTGATTCTTGTAGAAATGTGTTGGATACACAATTTAGCAGTTTGCTAGTCCTGCAACTTTGTTAAATGGATATGCACCATGATCCTACCCAATCATCCTTTTCCTTTTCCTTGATCAACATGCTGACCTGCCATTGGATTTATTATGATTTAGCATGTCTCTTCCTTCTAATATTGTACTCACTGTTGGCGGACAGTGTACACCATAAATAATTGGGTAAAACCTTTATGTTTTCATTCACTATGTAATCCACAAGTTTTCTCTTCACATGCCTGACATCATACCAGGGTTAATTTAATGTTGTTATTCTTCCCTTTTAGCTTGTATGCTTTTACCAGAGCTGTTTCTGACTTTTTATCATGTCATTTTGCGTTACACACATTGCAGTTGTGAAGGAAGATGCTTAAGATCCTTTCATCCTACCAAAGAATCTGGAGCTCATTCATTTTGTGAATCTCTTGGCTATAGTCACCAACAAGCAGAAGTAGGAGCACTTTTAAGCTCATAGCCTCATTTTTGTGCTGTTGTAAGTAGTTCCCTGGCACTTGTTTGGAACTAGCTAACTCAGAATTTTTGTGTTGTGAATTCCTTTTTTCCGACGGGCAATTCAGATTTTCCTTTGCAAGAATTGCCAGTATCAGCAGCATCAATGCTTTGCTTGTGGCTTATTGGGTTCTTCCAACAAATCTTCTGGGGCAGAGGTGAGTATCTTACATATGATTACTAGATTACATATGATTACAGCATCACTGGAGGGCTTCTTGATAATGCATTCAAATTTGTTGGAATATTATAGTTGTGGCCTACGTCCATCGAGTTGTAAAGATAGCGTACATGTCTGTAAGTAATCTGGCATTATTGGAGAATAAGTACATGCCTCCAATATGACTACGACATTGTTGGAGAGCACTTGATAATGCATTCAAATTTGTTTGGATATTCTAATTGGGGCCTAAAATGATGCTTTTGCTTGGATGAATAAGCAATCTGTCATGAATTATTCTAACTGCATAAATGCAAACAACCTGCTGCTACGTGTTCAGTAACTTTTGGTGGTATCTTATGGTAGTTAATTTCAACTTCCTCAATTAGACTAGCTCGTTTTGTAAAAGCAACAGTTGTCTTATTACACTAGTAGCGCCCTTCTCCAGGGTATATTTGACTCTGATATAGAGTCAATGAGTCAATTGCATCTATTTACCCACTAAATTTTCTAATTTTTCAGCATTTTCTATCCTATGTCTCTCTGGATCACCTAATACAGGCAAACAAAAATCCGCACACCCTATGGTAAAGATGGGTGGCATGAAAGTGGGTATGACTGGAAGATACAACGCAGGGATTATGAGGAGTGGAAACGAGGGTATTGCTGCTGTAAGAAGTGGTTAGAAGTAGGCTAGGAGAGTTAAATAGAAAGGACAGAAGATACTGCAAAGAAAGCAGGGAGTGGAGACAGCTGGCTGTTGAATGGTTCTAGGAGGAAAGAGGCTGCCTTGGGGGGAGTGGGGACAGCAGTCTGGCTGTTGAATGGTGCTGGGAGGAAGGAGGCTGCCTGGATAAGGGGGATGTGGATGGATCTGCGAGGTGTTTGGGGGTGGTCACTGTGCATTTAGAAGAGGTGGGGGGTGGCAGTGGGTAAAAAGAGGATTGATTTGTCATGACTGGAGCTTGTAGTTGGCCTGAAGGAGATGGCTACTGGATTTGGGAGGTGAGTGTTGAGGGGATTGTAATAGGCTGCAAGGGTACGGGCTTGGAGGGGAAGGGAATTTGGTAAGGTTGTATTCTTTTGAGGACAAATACATGTAAGACTAAAAATTAGATTGATAGGTTGTATTAAAAAGAAAAATTTTTGAAACATTCTGGAGATAGATTGATGAAATTGAAACATCAGGGGACTAGGCTGCACATCGATGATCCTCTCATCTCCTTAAGTTCTCATCTTCAGTTTGGCGTTTACTCAAGACATGATGAGTGCTTGGCGTTTACATTTGCAAGAGATGTATAACAATCACCAAACATGAAGCATTGTTATGTAATAATAGTAATTTGCACTAGATAGAGGGAAGCCCTCAATTTTTGTGTGGCTAGAAAGTCCAGCATCATGATTCAGAAAAATACACAGCTCAGATTTTAGTGTGAAGTTTACAATTTCTATGGTAATGGAAATTGAAAGGTGAACAGATTAGTTGCTCTTGAATATTCTCTTTCCAGAATGAATTCTGTGGTTGACCTGCATTTAGTTTCGGTCCTTATTCTGTTGGATTGTGAATATGTTTCTAAATTCTTCTATTTCTTTATCTTCCTTTGACTTGCTGGAGCATTTAGCTTGAAGCCTTTAACCAATTTATCTCATCTTTTCAAGGTCTTCCCTTGTGTTTCTGCAACTTGTGGGCACTTTTATCATCCGAAGTGTGTTTCAAAGCTCCTTCATCCATCTGATGTTACAAAAGCAGAAGAACTTTGCAGTAAAATTGCTGAAGGAGATTCATTTACCTGCCCTGTACATAAATGTTTTGAATGCAAGCAAGTTGAAGATAAAAAGGTCTATGAATTGCAGTTTGCAATTTGCAGACGTTGCCCAAAGGCATACCACCGTAAATGCTTGCCCAGGTTTCCAAATTTAATTTTCCTATTTGAGGTTTCCATCATGCTGTTTGTGAATTTGCCCAGAAGACTTCAGTTTCAGATAATGGTAACTTTTTCTTTATGGAAATATTCTTGTCAGGACTATAATGTTTGAAAGCGACAAAGAAAGAAAAATTTATCAACGGGCTTGGGAAAATCTTTTGCACAATCGTGTCTTGATTTATTGCATGTAAGTTTCTTTGAACTTACTGCTCGAGTTTTTGCTCATTTAGTGATTCACTTGTTAAATGCCAAGCACTTCTTTGTCTAGGGACCATAATATAATTCCTAAAATTGGAAGTCCAAAAAGAAACCATATAGTCTTTCCTGATGTTGATACAAAGAAGCCGCAGCATACTTCAGGGTCGCTACCTGCCCAAGTGCAGGTTGTGTCTGGAAGGAGAAGTAAGGTTCTTGAGTCTCTTGAAGAAAAACCTGTAGCAAAAATGAATTATCGGTTAAAGGGAATTCATAGCAACTTTAAAGTTGGTAAATGTGTTGAAAATATTGAGAAAGGAGTTCGCAAACTAGTCCTGGTAGGAAAAATTGGATCCTCTCCAAACTCTTCCAAGGATAATTGGATGCCCGTCAGGGACAAATACAGGCAATCCATAGCGGATAAAGGTAAGTCACATGTAAAAGATGATCAATTGAAGTTTAAGAATGAATCGAGTGGCAATATTGACAGCACGCAAACAGCGACATCTGCTACAAACAAGGCACAAAGGATTGAGCCGTCAGGAAATGCAGAAGCAGATAAGAGGTAATTGTCTTGGTCTTCTTTTTGCCTATTATAGAAGCTGCAATCTTAATGCCTTTCCTTTCTTTCAGCATCAAAAGAGTATTCTATTGCATTATACCTCTTTATGAAATTTATTAGTTTAAGTACAACTTACCACTTTGCAGAGTACTTGCATTAATCAAAAGGTCCACTGCATCATTTAATCAAGAAGAATTTTTAAAGCAGAAAAAAAACAAAAGCATAGGTGTATACTCAAAATCCATGGATGACAAGAGCATGACCATGGGAAAGGTGGAGCACGCTGTAAAGGTACTGTCTTAGCTTACATCTATTGCTGACAACAATAGTTTAATAATGTTGAAGATATGTGTAAATATCAGGAAAGATATGATTATAGTATCATGTATTAATTAGGTATCATATGATTATAGTATCATATATTAATTAGGTAGTTACACTTGTGTATATATATATGTATATTGTGTAGTCCAAAGGAATGAAAAAAAGTATTTTCTCTCCCTTTTTCTTAGTTTTCATGGTATCAGAGCCCTACCATCAAGGTTAGGGTCTCTGTCCGCTGCCAGAAAATTCATTAGTCATCATTCGGTTCATCTGGTTCTGTATAGGACACATCTGTGTTCTATTCTTCACTCTTGTTTTAAAGAGTTCAGATCTGTCCTTTTTTTTTGTTAATTCTGAACCCATGGCAAAAACGAAATCTGTCGTTACGTCTGATGTGGTTCCTGTGATGTCTAAGATCACGGACCACAAACTCAACAATTCTAACTATCTTGATTGGAACAAAACGGTTCGTCTTTATCTACGAAGCATTGATAAAGACAATCATCTGACTGATGATCCTCCAAAAGATGGTTCAAGACAGACATGGCTAAGGGAAGATGCTAGATTGTTCCTACAAATACGGAATTCTATTGACAGTGAGGTAATTAGCTTAATTAATCACTGTGAATTTGTTAAGGAGTTAATGGAGTATTTAGAATTTTTGTATTCTGGTAAAGGGAATATTTCTCGCATATATGAGGTGTGTCAAGCCTTTTATCGTGCAGAGAAACAAGATAAGTCCATCACGACTTATTTTATGGATTTTAAGAAAACTTATAAGGAGCTTAATCTGTTATTACCGTTTAGTTCTGATGTAAAAGTTCAGCAAACTCAACGGGAACAGATGGCAATTATGAGTTTTTTGGCTGGTCTTTCACCTGAATTTGAAGCTGCTAAATCTCAATACTTTACCTACCTGCACTACATTTACTTTCAGCTTTATTTTTCTTGCCAGATAAGCTTATCTAGAACTCTCTGTGTGTGTGTAGTGTTTTTCTTTTTCTTATTTTTTATCCTCATATTCTCGACATTACATCTCTGTTGTGAAGTGGGCTTAAATGTCCTGTGATTTTAGCTCTTCTTTAAGCTAAAAGCTGTTATAAATATAAGGTGTTCTCAACTGGAAAAAAGCTGATTCTGAATCCCAGCCAGTACAGTGCGCATGAGAGAGCTTTTGACTTTTTCAAAACATTTCAAACAAGTAAATATTATAATTTTGTCCAACAAGTTTTGAAGGACGAGAAGCTGTAAAGAAAAATCCCTTTGTTGGAGAACAATCATTCTCAAGTCCATTAGTTGACATCTTCTAGTTAAGAGTTTTCCTTTGAGAATCTTTTGGTGTCTCAAAATAGACGAACTCATCAGGTAGCAGCTTCAAAGTGATATTGCATGCAATATTTTGGATTTTGCTGCAATTTGTCCTTGATCTCTCAAACCAGCTTTTACCGGGAAATTTCAACAACTTGACCATTAAAAAAGAGCCCACCAGACTCAGGAATCAAGTAAAATACCTTCTGTTTTTTCCCTCTCTCTTAATTGGCTTAAATCCTTTTGTTCTAGGATCATTGCATCTCTCTCCTTCAGAGAACATGGTGGTCAAACTTTAAGTTCTAGTGCCAATATTCATGCAGCAGGTTATGCATGTTGAGAGTGGCATTTGAATTCAATAATTGCAAGAACAAGAAGTAGAGGAGCAGGAAACAAGGAATTCTAGTTCTACTTATGATTCACTAGCAGTAGCCTGGTAGCAAGAAAGGATATCTGAGAATATAGTTACTCAAATCTGCAAAAGGTTAATACTACGAAATCATTGTAGAATAAATATCTCATGCCCTGTTGCTGAAGATGGCATACTATAGATTTCTTGGCAATAGATTAAACTACCTAAGCAAGACTACTTATGGTTCGATGCATTATAGTTAACTTCAGTTAGATTTATAGAGTTTAGACCCAATCCACATTGGAATAATGTTTCAATATCCTGCAATCAATGTAGCCTCAGTCAAATCATCAAAGGTCCATTTTTACATGTACCAATTCACACACAAGACCTGCGGAAATTTTAATTGCAAGTCCTGATGGTTCAAAGTTCACAATTTCAATATTAACCTAATGTCAATTCTATTTATTCTTCCACTTAATGACTTAAGTTCATAATGAGTTTGTTTGGATAGGAGTTTATTTGGATGATTTATTTGAGATAATTACTGTAGCACTTTTTGTGATGTGATGTATGTGAGATAAAAAAGGTGATTGGGAAGATAAAAAGGTGGTTGAAATTTGTGAAGCAAATTATTTTATCTGAAATCAAGTTAGTCCAAACAAACCCAATGACTTAAGTTCACCACTCTTAAGTTTTACCAAGTAGTTGATATGATCTTTAGAACACTCGTATGTAGTACTTGTGAAGTATCTTTTACATTCTTTAGTTATTTTGCCTTCATAATGCAGTTACCCATATGCCAACCTATTGGGTTTAAGCAAAATTTTCCTTGTACCATGAATGTGATCCCATATGGTCAGGAAATGACGTACAATGGGCCAATTGTTGCCACTGACCCTGTTGGAGCCTTTTACATAGATAATATGAGACCCCTGAATGTTTATGTGTAGCTTGCACCCACTGCCTAATCCTCAAGACTAAATTTGGGAGTTGGAGATTTGAGAAGAAAAGAAAAGAAAGCGAGAGAAAGTTACAGTTTCAACTGCTTGGGAGTTTCTTAAAGAGAAACAAACTGATTTGGGAGGATCTGTAGTGGTGGTACAATTAGTAAGAATTTTCTGTCAAAATTGGGAAGAGAAGGGAAGAGAGTTGCTGGAAACTAATAAATCTTTTTAAAATCGTGATTTTATACTTAAATTGGATGTGATACAAATTTTTATTTGACTTATATATCTAATACCATTCCACTTCTTTCCTTGACTCTCAAACAATATTAGAATTTCGCCCTTGTTTTCTCTCATAATTTAAGGTTTCTATTCTCTTCTCCTCTCTCCTAAACTCCCAAACTAGGCCTAACTATGATTATATATATAGACACGAAATTTTTTGCAGCAATTCATTTTAAATCTTTGCCTTTTCCATATAGCCTCATTTACCTCATTTACATTGTATAAGTGTTCCTACTGTTGACTTTAAATACTTGATCCAACATAGCATTTCAATAAAGTTTTATCTTCCATAGGAAAACTCAGTTCTTAGTTGCCACACAATATAGTATTCTTATTTCGGCTTGACAGCTTGGGATCCTTTATTTCTTAACTTAAGATTTGTCCTTTCCAAGAAGAGGGGTGGGGAGAAGGAAGGCAAGAAGAGAGAAAACTACTAGGACATTAAAATATTGTACTACTACAACATATTAGTTTAGCACCCAGTGGAAAGACCTTGTGGCTATGCCACTGTTCACAACTGAAAGACTTATCAATTTGACTTTCCTTTGTCCTAATGCATTTTTTGTATGGAAATAGGAACTAAACATTTTACTCTAGGAACAAGGCTATAGTTCTTGAAAAACCATTATGATCATCATCTGCAACTTTAGCATCTTCCAATTTGCTGTATGCAGAGTTTGAAGGGGGAAATTTCTTTCTGCTTCATTTGGCCATTATTAACATCAGAGCAATTTATTGATATTTAGATTCATACTTAGTATCCATTAGTTTTTGGGAATTGTAAGTGCTTTATTGAAAACATTATGATTTACCAAGATAATTGCAAGTAGTTTTGGTCAGGAAAACTACCATCATGTTTGCCCCTCTTGACCTATTCTCAAACATTTGTTCACGTGCTGACAAGTTGATTTGGAACATTATCAGGTGAACCATTGGGAACATTAACAGTGTCAAAGCTTTTATTCAGGCATTTCATAAGCCATTGATGGAACACAATATGCAAAGAGTCCATTAGCCAATGACTGCAGCTTCAATTCTGCACAATTAGGTTGCTTGAGTTCACAGACTACACTGACAAATGAGTCATCTCAGAAGGACTCCTAGGCTCTTAATCCATTTTAAGGCCGTGATTCTGCTTTTTTGTTTGCTCTACATAATTGATAAGATATTGCCGAGAGAGAACCAAAAGAAACTTACAAATGTCCTT
This sequence comes from Coffea arabica, assembly GCF_036785885.1. Lineage (NCBI taxonomy): Eukaryota > Viridiplantae > Streptophyta > Magnoliopsida > Gentianales > Rubiaceae > Coffea > Coffea arabica. Next base: position 33,733,935 of record NC_092318.1, on the reverse strand, counting down.
ATTGAGGGCCAGGTGGAAAAAAATTATGTGTCAGGCTTCATATTGCCGTCCTTCAAAAAATTTCCTTGTGCCCCTGGATGGTGTAATTTTATCCTACACGTGGGATAACACGTTCTAGTGGGACTAGTCATCCCTTGTGAGAGATTCCATCAGAAAAGGGATAATGCTGGATTAATCAAGCCGTCGATTGTTGCCTGCAAAGTAAACAAACAGTAACAGAAAGTTGAGCTGAAGACGGCACTTTTTTATTGCTGAAAACAATTAAGTGAAAATCATAGAGCAAAGGGTTGAGAACATTTGAGTGCTTATGTTGGAACTTATATGCTTTTGTTCATGTTTTATGGGTAAATATATGAGATTGAGATGGTAAATAATTTCACTTGCCAGTCATAATTTTCCAGTTGTAGAAGTCACACTGTTATTTTCAAATTTTGGTATACTCAACTACATACCATTCAGGTTGAGTGACATGTTTGAGTGATGCTATACTCCTATAAGATTATGAGAAACTCTTCAATATTCCTTCATGATTTGTAATTTCTTGCATAGTTTCACAGCTATTTGACTAAGAGGTAAAAACACTAAATGCATGTTTTGTTCAAATTATGCAGCGCTACACTTCATTTGGTCGTCACTTCACCAAAGTGGATAAGCTGAAGGAGGCAAGATATATTGTCCCTTTGTATTAGGACATCTTTGTTGCTTACTCTTGAAATGCAATGACAATTAGGACGCCTTTCTAACTCTGACTTGAGGCTTTTGAACTTCTTTCCTGAATGACAAGTGGATAGGACATAGAAAAATTAATCAGATGCATGTCTTAGAATTGTGATGTGTGAGAGAAGATTGTTTTATTTGTCTGATTATTGCATGTACTCGTTCATATTCTGTACTTGTAATCAGAAACTTCACACTTGTGAAACTATGAAAATGAGAAGAAAGTATAAGTTTACTAGCCAAATTTAGAAATTAAAAAGGCCTCAATGTTGTTGGAGTAAAATGTTTGGGCTTTATTATAGTAGTTCTCTTCTTAACTTAGAATATTTTGAAAGACCAAACACACTGATGAGGTTTGGTCATATTATAAGTTAGACCCTGAAGTTTAGGTAAATCAAATTTATCTCTTAGAAAATAGTTAGAATAGAATTCTCATGGCTGTACTGTTTAATCTCATTTGACATGAAATTGTCAAAACTTGTTGGAAAGTAATCATATTCTCAATTGATTAAGAGAAGGAAGTAATTATGAGATGAAAAGCCAAAAAATTGTAGGAGAAAAAGTCTATCCCCTTCCCCACCAAGCTTCCTCATGTGCCACACATTGCACAGCTTCATTCATCTTTCCCTACCTCAATCTTGTTTCCTTTCCCTACCCCAGGATGTGCCATATATCTCTCTCCAACTCCCCACCTCCGCTTTTTCTTCCCTTCTACTCCTTGTTCTCCTTGATATACACAGCCATGAAAGCTGGCGCACAGAAACACATGATGCACATTCAAAAGATACATTATACATACACCACATCCCCAGAATGTGAAAAAAAAGGAAACAAGAAACAAAAGAAATAGAAAAGAGATGAACAGCAATGGACGCAGACCATGTATGAATAATTAATATGATATACAGGCAGAGAACTTTATTGTCCTTGCCTTTTGTGTTGTACGTTTGTACTGTTAGGTAGTTTGCCTTGGAGTGATGATTGTAGGTACTGGTAGGTGTTGTCAAAGTGATGGCTTTAGTAATTATGGTGGATCTATTTAGATGTGGAATTTGAAATATTGGTGGAAGGAAAAGGTACTTGGGATACTTAAATGTTATGTGAAGAGCAATAATGTCCTTTAAAGTACTGTATGGGCATTTCAGGGAGATTTATTTAAGCATGTTGTTATTGTCGAAATTCGTACTTGACTAATGTGGACTTAAAATTTTAGGCCTTTAACTGCTTTGGCTGTGTCATTCCAAAAGGCCTGTTAGTAGAGAAAGGGAGGCCTGTTAGTTACCTCCCTTTCTCTGCACAGCATGATGTGCTTCTATCCTATCATGTTTTGACTTGGATGTTGCGTTCTAATTGCTGTAAGCAATGCTTACTTTATTGGATTTCATACTGTTGATTGTTAAGGTTCAGCATAATTAATACTTTTTCCAGATGTTTCATTTACAGCAGCCAAGCTTTTTGGACCTTCTATTATTTGAGATCTTAACTAGAGACCTATGTGTATAATTCATCTTTCTGGAAAAGGAAAACAAAAGCCGCAGTATGATTGTTTATGTGTTTGTGCATACATGAAAGTACTCCACATTTTTTGCATCTTCGTTTGTTTTTGCATTTTAATATTTTCTTACAATTAGCAGTATAATGAACCATTCTTGCTCCCATCAACTTATCAATTTTCTGTTTTTATGGAATAGTTAGCTATATGTGCTCTTTGCTTTTGTTTGAACATAAATACCTGCTGATAAAATGCTCAATTTCTTTTCCAGGTAGTTGACAGGCTCCGGTGGTACGTTGAAGATGGTGATACAGTAAGATCAAACTGATCTCATATTTATCATCTACTTTGATTTTGTGTATATAGTGGGCAGAACTGTAGGTAGTGCAGAAATGATTTTACTCCTTTACATGAAAGAATTAGGTAGTGCAGAAATGATTATGTTGTTCCGCATGGCCAAAGTTCTCTGTTTCAGCAATTTTGTCTTTGGTGTAGACTTAATCCTCTGGTTTTATTAAACATAACCTATATCCTAGGCACCATTACTATATAGAACATGCTAAGTTTGATTGCTTTTAGCATTTGCACTATGGAATGATTGCATTGGAAACAAGAAGCAAAATGTGCATTTGCATGGTCTTCTTAAATGTTGTTTATCTGGGTGATGTATGAAGCATAAATCTGTAGATATCCATTTTCTGTGGAAACATGCCAAAGTCATCTACCATAAAATGTTTAAGAAACTATTGAACTTTTGCCACTCTGGATATCATTTCACCATTGTAGCTAGGCTGCACATTCCTAATCCTCGTGTTGTTTCGATGTGCTTGGCACTCTTCAAGTTTTAAATTTCTGACCATTTACTGAAATTCGCTACATATCCGCACAATACATGAAGTAATATGAACAAGTTTACTTCCTGAATATTATGGGTTAGGAGCAAGATAGTGCAACTGTAGTGTAGATTTGTCTGACTGATGGAAGAATTCAGGATGAAAATGGAAGTTTTCAACTATGTGCTTTCTGGTTTTATGAAACATGTACTTTCTTGAGTTAAATAGTATAGTGAGTTAGATGGTATGTAAAACAGGAAGAACTTATTTTGGCTGTCATGGTTTTCTTTGAAATGACTGGTTTAATCTTCATTGAGATTGCCTTGACAATCTGCAATTGGAGAGATTGCCTTGTTAAATTATTAAACTGCTGGGGGAGTCTTTTGTATCCTTGGCATCTGTAGTATTATGGCTGTTCATGTTCTTTTGATTTCATATCTGATTAAATTAACGCCGTTGAGCAGATAGTCGACTTCTGTTGTGGCTCAAATGATTTCAGTTGTTTAATGAAAGAAGCTCTGGACAAATTGGGCAGGAAGTGCTCCTTCAAAAACTATGATATTATACAACCCAAGGTGCAGTTTTCATCATATGTTCTTGGCATTGCTTTCTGAGAAATGTAGCTTGAGGCACTTTTTGCTCACACAATCTAGATGCAAATTCTCGATTTTGCTTCGCATAATGACAGCTTGCCTTAGTTGAAGACTAAGGACCTTTGAATTATGTTCGTGACTGCATCTAGTTTTATTCCTTGTGTTGTTCTGTGTCAAAAACCAAACAAATCTTTATCTATGTTAATTTGATTTTACCATTTGCTTTTGATGTGAGTTAATAAGTAAACTCTCTACCATAAGTATCTTTATTTAGCTTAATCATTATGAGAATAGCTTATTGTGCATTTAATGCTTCATTGATGTCAACCTGCCACGTATTCTAACCCTGTTTATCATGGTTTGCAAAATAAAAACAGTTCAAAATCTTCTGCCGAACATTTTCCGAACATTTTCTAAGAGATCTAAAGGAAAATAGCCTCTGGGTAAGTATAATAACCACTGAGTATGGTACAGAAAGTAGGAAATCATAGAAGGTGTAATAGATATTCTTCTGAACCTCGTTTAAAAGAAAATAAAACTAGTTATGACATGAAACAGAAATGAACACAAAAGCTTGCAACTTCTCATAGGCCAAGAGAACTGGGCCATCTAAAGGTAGTAGTGATCTTGGTGGCCCAAGTTCAAAGTACATACAGGTTCAAAATTGCCTTTCCAAGTTAGATTAATGATTTTTAGCTTTAGCTTCTACTAGCTTGGTCCAGCATTTGTTTAGGATTTTAAAAGATCAAATTATTTCAGACCAAGCAATGTTCAGTAATGGGGGATCTTTGCATATCCATACAGGATAATCTATTACTGCAGTAAGTGCTGCTTAGAGATATATTTGAGCAAGTAGATTTTGCAAAGAAAGTTAGGGTAGACAAACCTGATCTTAGCAAAAAGCCATGGTTGAGCTGTTGTTGTTTGGCTTGAAATATTTGAAGAATACTTTCAGGTATGACTTCCAACAGATCGGGTGAAACTAGTTGATATATTAAAAGTTGAGCATTGAAGTTCTGAAAGAAGGTTTAGGGAAAAAGGTGAATGACTTGTGTCTTTGGGAGAAACAGAAAGATGCATCTTATTGAAAGTTTCTTTTTCAATTTTTTTTCCAAGACAGTTTAAGGTTTATTTGTCTTAGCAATTAAAATCCCGTGGTTCTTTTTACTCTAGTCCTTGTTCTTGCCATTGTCAAACTTAGAGTTTCCTCGACTGACAAACCCCTGTATTATGATTCATGATTCTTGGTGAAGGATGCTTGTGATCAGTTTATGCTCTAAACCAGGTAATCACTTCTGAATATGTGCTTGATGGGTAGTTATATGTGATACAAATAGGAGTCACAATGTTGATCTGACAATCTGTCAGATCTGTTACAATCGTCCAAGATTCAATGCATTAGAGATGCAGTTCATTGCTCTTTGGTGTAAAGTAGGTTCAGAGGGATTCAAAAGGTATCCTTTCCATGGGTCGAACAATCACAGACGATTAACACTTCTTTCAATAAACAAGTCAATTGCTTAAGATGGTGGGTTTTGAATAAGAATGCTTTGTTTATTTTATAAAGGTCAGTGCTAGTGAGGCATGTCTCCTATCGACCAATGTCATTGCTGGGTTTGCTCTTTTTTCTTCGTGCTGCTTGGAAAGCATATTTTCTGGAAGGTATTGAATAGAACAAGGTTGTCGGACAAAATACCAATATTCCTGTGCAAGCTGCTTTTAATTCCATGGTAAGTTTGTGTGAACTTTAAAAAAGAAAAGGAAATAAACAAAACTCTGCTTTTCTTTATTTTCCCACACACCGAATATGCTTACAAGGTACGCATTTATAGGACAACCCTATCACAGTTCTGCCACAAGTTAAGGTAATAGAACCATGATTTTAGGGATTACGTAACCAACTCATATCCTATCTTTTATTTTAGTTAATCTATTCAAACTTGATTGATCATAAGCAATAAAATCCCATAATCATGGGAGATAATATCTTCGACAGTTTGGATTGTTGCTTCATGTGTCTTGTACATTAGGTTAGATCTGACATATACATCTCCGTTTTTTGTTCAAAGACAGGCGTTAGAATCCATGCTGAGGATAAAATCTTTAATTGAAGAAGAATCAGTAGCCAGGATTAGCTTTTGCTTTGTTTTTCTAGTGAGGGATCTTCTTATTTTATGTGCTGTTATAATTTATTGTTCTCCTATGGGATGATACTTATCTTTCCGTTGTTTTTTTTTTATATATATTGTATCTTGTAATATTGAGATAGGAAAAAGGAAGTGCTGAAAGGGAAAGTTTCTTTTGCTTAGGTTTAGGCATTGAAAAGAAATCGTCTTCCATAACTTTAGAAAATGTGGATGGGACATAAGGCTTGTTTCACCGCAAAGACTAACTTGGTTAACCTGAGTATCATTAATTTTCTCCTTCAGTGCAGCTAGAGCTTTAATATTTGGGGAAAAGAGGTAATGCATGCATCTTCATATAACAACCCTTCCTTTTTCCCTAAGTTTACTGCAAACCTAACAAGAAACTACTGGGGACATGCATAGTCAATTTGCTTCTTAGGCAGACATTAGAAAAAAGTATATTACTGGAAATTCATGATATTCGCATCTCTCCTGCAGTCTTTCTAAGGTAGTAGCAACTTAAAGTGAAGAAGCATGTCCTGGCCCAATTGTTTTACGTTCAATGGTGGATCATTTTTAAGTATATACAAGGCCGTAGCTGAAAGTAATAAACCTAAAACTGTTTAGGCTATCAGTTCATGATCATGTTCAAGGTCATTGCTAATGTTTTGGTTTTCATCCCACATCTTTTGATCTGATAAAGATTGCGTTTATTGCCACTCATGAGCAATGATTTTTAATGTTGAGTTTTCTCCTTTTAATGTTTTACTACTGTTCTTCAGAATGCTTTCAGTTTTGAGAAAAGGAATTGGATGAGTATTTGTCAAGATGAATTACCTGCTGGATCAAATCTTGTAAGTTGTGAAATAGGTGGCTTTCTGTGACTTTGTCTATGTTGTAGTGTTATATTTGAAGATCCTCACTATTCATCGTGAACAGATCATGGGGCTGAATCCTCCTTTTGGCGTCCATGCATCTCTGGCTAATACGTTCATTTCAAAAGCTCTGACATTCAGTCCAAAGCTCATGATTCTCATTGTTCCTAAAGAAACTAAAAGGTAAAATTTGTACTTAAAGAAGCTATAAGATAAACTTTGTACTTCAGAAATTCCAGAAAGTATGATTTACCTGCTCATTATTATTGTTATTATTTTCCTTCTGGCAACTACAGACTTGACAGGGGAAAGTTGCCATATGATTTGATTTGGGAAGATGACGAATTACTTTCTGGGAAGGTAAGAAAATTAGCAATTAGCATCTTCTCGCTCTCCCCTTCACTGCCTGCCAACCCCCACATAGTGATCTAATTTGAGGATGAAGTAAATCACTTACTCAAATAATTTTTTATCAGTCCTTTTATCTGCCTGGGTCAGTGGATGTGCTTGCTCAGCAAATCGAGCAGTGGAACGCGGAGACACCACCATTATATTTATGGAGTCGCCCTGATTGGACTGTCAAGCACAAAGCAATAGCTCGAGAGCATGGCCATATTAGCATGGAACTAGATGTTGACCGTATCAGGGAAATCAATGTTGAACCTTCTGTTTCCAATTATCTAATGGAAGATCAGCATGACTGGTACCATGATTTTTCTAGTGTCATGAAAGGCTACAGTGACATTACCAGTATGCTGGATGATTTGCCTGATGAATTTGATGGTACTCAACCTGATCAGCTCAGGGACACTCGTGCTGAGATGCAGTTTGATCGCCAGCTGAAGAACAGACGTCCTGATGCTGAAGATCATAGTGTCGACATGGATTGGGAAATTGTGTAGGCTCTGTTAAAACTCCTCGCCATGATTAGACAAATGGGTGTTCCAAGTGCCGTTTTCCGCTGTGTCCGCGAAAGTTCAAAAGCAAAGTTAACAATTACTCAATTCTACTGTCTCCGACTTGAATGAGCTTCAAAGCCTGTTAAAGTGTTGACAACTTCTATTTGCCCTGGAATGTTCGGTAACTTACTACCAAAATTGTACGACTTAAAAAGTATAATCCATTACCTTGGGTAAACTGTTCATACTGTTCATCTACGATGAATTATCTTGCGTTACTGAATGTGTTCTTTTTTGCTGTATTCTAGTTTCTTTTCTTTTTGAACTTGTGACAAACAGTTTATGTGCAACCTGAGCGTCATGAACTAAAAGCAGGAACCCAAAATTCAGCAATCAGTACTAAAGAAAGAATATATTTTTTGTTCGTACCGTTAGTCTCGTGCGTCATCTTCTCTTAAAGTTTTGTGAGGTCACTCTTTGCCTGTGGAGGGCCCTGATATTGTCGCTTTTTTGTTTCTTTTTTTTTGTGATTATTAATGTATAATACATTTTAGTTAGGAGCGTGGTAATTTTTTTTATGGTCTGTTTTTTTATTTTTAAATTGATTTTATTTTAGTGAGAATACGATTTTATAAGGTTAATGATGCATCTATTTTAGCAATTTGAGATTACACTATAGCAATCCAATAAATTATTACTTTGTTGGATTAATGGTTGTAGAGCGATAAACATGTCGTGTTGTGTCACTTCTGTGCTGTATCATTTTTTTGTTCATATCAAAGTATATATAAACTCATAAATTACACATTTAAATTTTATGTCATGTTTTTATCTAACCTGTTTGTTTGGTAATGTGTCAGTGTTGTGTCTTAACTCGTTTTGGAATATTTAATTTTGGATTAACATTTTATATAGTGACAATATAATAATTTTTTTACACTAGTAGTTATGAATTAACTTTTTAAGTGAAAATTACTAATGAAACATGATATTTCGAGAACATAAAGCATAAGCATATAAAAAGGAAACAACGTGGATTAACAAGTAATAGTCCAAAGCAATAAAATATTAAAATATTATAAAATAACAATCATTTGTAAGCCAACAATCATAGAGCAATTGACAACAAAAAAAAAATCATAGAGCAAACTAATCTTCATCAGCCAAGAGAATGTAAATTGGTGAATGTCCCAATCTGCCAAGAGAATGTAAATTGATGAATAAAGTATCATACCATGACTGGTTAGTACCCAAGCTTTATCCTTTAGCTAGCAAGTTAGTTTTGAGTCTTTTGAATTTTGACTTTGAAGCGCTTTTTTTTTATTTTTTTTTAAAGAGATTTTGGCACCAATACTCTCTTATTACTTATTAGCCTTTAGGAGGCAAATAATATTTATCATGAAAAAAGAAACAAAAAAGAGAGAAGTAAACTATTTTTAGTCTTGACATTAAATTGGTAGGAATCCAAAAGAAATTTGGTAATTAAAAATATAAGACCGAATATATATATATATATATATTTTTTAATTTGTGAAGCTAACACAAAATAAATTTTTTGTTAAGTAAAATATGCTCTCAAGCTTCCAGAGTCATTATTCTAATGATAATGAAGCTCATAACAAAAGTTCAAAACGTTGTTGAAAACTATCCGGCTTGCTTTCTTTTATTTTAAGATAACCTTCTAGTGATAACACCAAAAAAAAATCCAAAATAGTTCATGATCAATCAAGACAAAAACAACAAAATAACATAGGCAACAATATTTAATTAGTCTAATTGTCGTTGCAACAAATATTCATTTATACAAAAGTTTATTCAAACTATAATTAAGCATGAATAACCAAGACAGGCATAAGATGGCATGAAGTTTATGGAATCTTGTGTGGATAAATGGTAGAAATTCCCTAAGCACATATCTCAGTTAGCTCAAAAGCCTGCATTCGAACAATTTCATCAACATTCAATTGCTTACTTAACGGTTAATGCCACCTATTCTTGTATATCTTGCTAAGAATAAGATATTCAAAATGATAATGTATAGTTTTCAATGACTCAAGAAACTCCCAAGCCAACAACTAAGCAGTGTCTCCAACAAGATAGAGGTATAAAATTGCGACAACAGAGACTTAAAAACCGTCAATTTTTCCACAAAAAAATGAAAGAGAAACAAAATCAGGGACAGAAATCACTAATAAAACAGTAAAGAAAAAAAAAAGGAGCACTGATCAGTTTGAACATGCATTATGTAGAAAAAATATGGGTAAAATGCACTAAACTCCCTTATGGTTTGGATTATTATCATAAAGCTTCCTCATTGTTTAAAAACCCCCAAAGAACCCTCTCGTTGTTTGGACTAATTTGGGCAATGAACAAAAATCGTCCAATTTGACGGAATTTCCGTCAAATTGGACGATTTCCATTCGAATTCCGTCAAATTGGACGATTTTCGTTCATTGCCCAAATTAGTCCAAACCACAAGGAGATTCTTTGGGAGTTTTTAAACAATGAAGAGGCTTTATGATAATAACCCAAACCACAAGGGAGTTTAGTGTATTTTACCCAACAAATATTGCTGTAATTCACTGCACACATAACGTAATTGTTTTCTTATCATATATATATATATATATATATATATCACATCAAACAAGTTTTAAGTAGTTAATACAAAAAATATATACAATAATCTTCAATCAAAATGCAATAAAGAAGCCGAAAAGGTCAATGCCAAGTCAGTCTGTGTAGATGCATTACATAAACTACAACAAAATCAATTGAAGATATTTTTGCCTTTGAAATGAGCTAAAAGGGCAAAAAAGAGAAGACAAATTTGTAGCTGTTAAGACATGGACAATCACCATCAGTCACGCAAGATCAGAGCCTCACAAGTTTCATTATACTCCATTTCAAGGTAAAATGATCATTTTAAATTTGTTACATCATATTTAACTTTTTTTTTTAGCACACCACACATCCAAATTTTTTTTAAGCCATCTTCCAACCTCATAAAGCTTGCCCTAGTTGTAGTGGTCGTGGTTGGATAGTTGTTATGTTGCTGGTGGTGGAGCTATATAGGAGTGAAGGGTGGACAATTGCTCCCTTCAAATTTGATAACAATTATATAACGGCCTTGAAATTTTTCAAGATTTATCACCATATATTTTTTTTTCCACAAACGTTAACAGTTATATATATTTGATAATCCCTTGATAAATACAAGAATTAATTACAAAAGGGGCAACTACCCTCATTTGCTTCCTCACTAAATCCATCAGCCAAACTGGGAAATTTTGTTCCCATTCAATATCATTCACTAGCTGAATAGCAAACTGAGCTAGAGCATGGCTAATTTCATTTTCTGATCTAGATATGCACACAAACCTACAGCTTACAAAATGTGAAGTCAAATCCTGCACATCTTCCAGAATAGTTGCAATGGTACTATCATACTCATGGCCACTATGTATCTGGTCAATAACTGATTTGCTATCTGAATGGATTGTAATTTTAGTCCATCCTACCTGTTTAGCCATCACCATATATGCACCATATATGGAAGATTTATCACCATATATGCACCCTTGAATTTTATAACATACTCTCCTTTAGTTGGCTAATTACTCAGAATATCGTTGAAAAAAAAAAGTCAGACACATATGAGTCTGACAAAGATATACTGAAAAAGGCAAATTTTTTTTTTTAAACTCTGACACTGTCAGCCCGGCAGCCGGCAGAATTCTGCAAAAAGCTGGCTGCCGGGCTAAAAAAAAAAAATTCATCTTTTTGTGTGACAGATGAGGGCAGCCGTCAGAAAGGCCGTGAGGGTCCCTTTTGCTTTTCTTTTCTTTTGGGTGGACTAAAGTAGTGAGATATAAGCTGCCCAAGAAGTTTCTTGATTCACTACCAAAACGGAAGCTTTTGCTACTTACTTTCTTGTGTTGGAACCTTTTGATGGCCCTTTTATGTCCATTCCATGGCTTCCAGCATAGTACAATTCGGCCAATCGTACAAAACTATATACCTAAAATTAAAGAACCAAACAACAATTAGTCCAAACTTAAACCATCCTCCCCAGCAATCCAAATTAAGAATATAACCAAATCTGCATATATCATAGTACCAACCACTAGAAAGATACATGCTACTACTACCACTCAAAAACCAAAGCCAAAAGGCAAAACATTTTCAAGAAAAATGTTTCAATGAAAATGATTGATGTCATTGAATATTGAATGATTGAAGATACACTAATCGTCTCTTTGATCTGTTGACTTCATCTAACAGCGACTAAGATTTTCTTTTTTCCACTAAATTTTCTTTTATATATGATTTATGTGTTATCATTTGTTGGTAATTAATTTAACGAAAAGATGCTTTTTAGGCTAATATGTCTTGACAATGTGGATTACTTTTAAGGATTTTAATGAGATTTAGACCACACTTTTTATGCATTCAATCTAATTCACATTTTATTTCATTTGAAATATAATTATTTAAAACATAAGGGACCAAAAAATACGAAGTCAAACTTTTGACAAATTCTAACTTGATTTGACCGTTATATATTATAGTTTTGTATTAGTTGTCCTAAATTTGGCTAAAATAAAAAATTTGCTATCATAATTATTTTGGTCAAAATATCACAGATTAGTTTAACTCATAGACCAAATGTTGGGGGGACCAAAATTGCACATGTTCCTTTATTTTAATCATATTTGATATCCCAACCCTTTCTTTTATATTTACGCCTCAATTATTTCAAATATGAAACTCAATTAAAAAATAAAATCTACCACAATATTTGTTTTGACATGTACAAAATTCACTAAATAATATTGAAAATTTCACCCATTTTCCAATACAACAATTTCACCCTTTTTTTTATTAAAAACTTATGCCACTTGACGTACTAAATCCAACAATCTTTTAAGTTAATTAAATTACGTTTCAAATTTGGAACGTAAGAAAAAGATGAAAACAGATTTGTTAAATCAATAATTACTTCTATAGGATGTTAAACTAAAAAAAGGCTGTTTTAAACAAAAAATCTCATTCATTTTACAATAAGATAAGATGCACTAGCAGCATTTGTGTGACAGATGAGGGCAGCCGTGAGAAAACTTGCTAGGTATTTTCCCACAGCGATTGTTAGTGGAAGGTGCAGAGACAAGGTACATTTTTTCTTGAAAATGTTTTGCCTTTTGGCTTTGGTTTTTGAGTGGTAGTAGTAGCATGTATCTATCTAGTGGTTGGTACTATGATATATGCAGATTTGGTTATATTCTTAATTTGGATTGCTGGGGAGGATGGTTTAAGTTTGGACTAATTGTTGTTTGGTTCTTTAATTTTAGGTATATAGTTTTGTACGATTGGCAGAATTGTACCATGCTGGAAGCCATGGAATGGACATAAAAGGGCCATCAAAAGGTTCCAAACACAAGAAAGTGAGTAGCAAAAGCTTCCGTTTTGGTAGTGAATTAAGAAACTTCTTGGGCAGCTTATATCTCACTACTTTAGTCCACCCAAAAGAAAAGAAAAGAAAAGAAAAGAAAAAGAAAAGGGACCCTCACGGCCTTTCTCACGGCTGCTCTCATCTGTCACACAAAAAGATGAATTTTTTTTTAAAAAAATATTGGACTGGCTGGGCTGTGCAGAATTCTGCCGGCTGCCGGGCTATCAGAGTTTAAAAAAAAAAATTGGCCTTTTTGGCTGCCGGGCTGATTTAAGGTGGTGCCCCCACTGCCCCTTAAATTCCTATAATACTTATATAATTTTGATATAATTTTAAGTATGTCCTCAGAGTTTTCTTAGAAAGGATATGAAAAAATTACGTAATTTTTTAAATTAGTTCATAAACTAAAATTCTAAAAAGATACGTGGGGTACAAATTCCATTTGAAATAAGATAAAAAAAAAATCTTCTCATTTCAACTAGCAAGTACCAATCATATCATTCACTTTCTTTGGATCCCACTCCCCAATTTCCCTTCCCTCCTTTGGTCCCCCATTTTCCCCCAGAACCGAGAGCTACTACCTTCTACAATCAAGCAGCTAGCTACTCTTTCTCTTGATCAATTCATCCAATCATATCATTCACTTCTTTTGTCCCTACTTCCCAATTTTTCTTCCCTCCACTGGTCCCCCATTTTCCCTCCACAACCGAGAGCCATTCTTACTTCCACAACCAAGTTAGCTATTAAAATATAAAAACTCGCAGTGAGCAATTGTAAATAGTTTAGTTTGTTTTTTAAATAAAATTATTATTATATTAATAATTTTGAATTTGTCTTTTTATGTTTTTCATGGAATATATGCATCATTTGTACTTGTTGGTAAATTTTGTTTTTGCTTAAAAAATTAGAAAAAGGGTAGGTAAAAAATTTTAGTGTTGCTTTTGCCACCACTAAGAATTTTTTCTGGCTCCGCCACTGCCGGCAGCCATAGTTTTGCAGTACACCCTTGTAAGACTCATATGTGTCCGACTTTTTTTTTTCAACGATATTCTGAGTAATTAGCCCCTTTAGTTGCATTGCTTCCCTTAGATTTTAGAAAATTTCTTTCTCTATATAAATCATCCTCTTAATTTTTTTTATATTCTCTCCCCATTCTACATTGACCCATTAAAAGATTTTTTTCATTAATTACCTCTAATAACAAAATATTTGTACCTATTCCAAATTGACTGTTGCCAACACTTTAATAGAGAAAAGGGATTTGGCATTTTAAATAAATTGAAGTTCAATAGTATATTATCTGTATCTATATAAATTTGAGAAGGAGTTTTTAGAATGGTTATGTCAAAATGCTTCCAACTCCTCATTCTTTTTTATATAGGATTTTGAATTTTTTCTTTATTACATATCCTTTCATGCCTTTTGAATTTAAAATCCTATATATTAATGTGAGGGTAAATAAAGAGTAAACATCACCAAACCTATTAAAAATTTAAAAGTAAATAACAATATTTTACCCTTCAACTTAGTAAATTAAACTAAAAGGCAAATTATATAGAAAACAAAAAGGAAATAATATTCATTGGTCATAGATTTAAAAAATCAAGAAGGGTATCATTCATGAAATCTAAATTATGAAATCACTAAACAAAAATAAAGTACTACTAGCCTTTCGACATGGAAAGATATAGAACATTTGACCCTAAACTGTAACTACTTAATATATATATATATATATATATATATATATATATATCTTATCCAAATTTGACCTTAATTAAATTTGAATAAGAGTGCAAAACCCAAATACTAAGAATAGCCTTAGGTATTATTGATTATTTTATGTATTATTATTCTTTTCTTCATATATAAATATGTAACTGCTATGCCATATATATATATATAGTAATTAGGGGTATTATAAGATATTATTAATTTTTCGTTTGCATTTTCAGATGCCAATTCTTGCAATCATTGTGTTTAATTTTCAGTTTTATATGATTTCATTTTAGGGGAGGTAAACTTAAATATATTGTAAAAATGTTAAGACAAATTGGAGGTTAAGGTTTTCTTTTGCTTCAAATTTTATCTTTTCAATTTTATTTTGAAAGTGCAAATATAAGTACATTTCAAAAGTGTAAAACCAAATTACAAGCTATTGAAATTTTTTCGTTTACCTCAAATGTTAACTGCTCAATTCCACAAAATTTCTCCTTTGAAAATTTGAAATCGTTCAATTCAAAAATTTTCTTGTGTGTGGCCAATTCAAAATTAATATTAAAAATAACTTTATGATTTTTATATTATAAATTTTGATATATGGGTATAAATTTTAATCTATATTATAACTTTTAGTATACATTTTTTTAGCCTTTTTCATATACTTTATCTTGTACTACAATATATAAATATATATTATTGTTTTGAATTCACATATAAATGCACGGGTCAAAATCCTAGTTTAAAGAATGTATATAAACTGGGAAGAGGGTGTCAAAACATGGTCGTCCTCCATGTGCCTTGCACGTGGTTTTGTGTGAAAAATTTTTGTTTTGAGGAATATTCTTTTGTGTGTTGTTTGTGCATTGGAATCCAAAACAGATTAATAGAATTTTTTTCCCGAAACGATAGGAATTTTATATCATCACAAAACTATACAATTTTGGAGCAAGGGCTCCTATCTTTACAAGAGTGCATTTAGCATTAAGGAGTGGCGTAGTTCCACTCCATGTCACAAAAATTCAAAAGGGCAATTTTGCTCAAACTGTAGCATAAACTATCAGTATCGTCATTCAACCTCACAAAAGAGCACATTCGAAACCATAAGGTTATTTTCTGGATATCCTCCGAAATAGCAGCTATCTCTATGTTACCAGCTTTCCCGGTTTGAATTTGGGTCATCATCTTCCTGTTTTCAAACCGTATATTGATTTTCCTCCATCCATTCCCTGCTGCCTTGATCATGCATAATCCCACTGCCTCTGCCATGTCTTGGTCGTTGTTCCCTGTCTATCTTTCTCTTAATGACCAAGCTGCCATCCCTTGGTTTATAGCATTTAAAGCTGTGATGCCAATTCCAAAGGATTTGGATTTCTTCTGGTGTTGGACTGCAAGCTTCAGAGTTACAGTCTTAGCATCTATTTGTTCCATTTGTTCATTTCTAGTTTGCCTTCTTGTTTCTACTATGCTCTTCCTTGGTTTGTGTTGATTTGCTTCCATGTGTTCCCTCCATTCCTCAGTTGCCTTTTCACTCACTTTAAACGGCTCCTGTTGTGAGGAGTTGAAAATTCTTGCATTTCTTGCTTTCCAAATCTGCCATAGCACATGAACTGTTAAGGCTATGTGGTCCTCACCTTCATTCCTAGTTATTGCATTCATCATCATATTCCACCATTGTTTAAAGCATCCAGATTGGTCCTGTAGTCCATCCCATTGTACCAATGCACATTTCCAGATTTCCTTTGCTTTCTTGCATTGCAGTAGTACATGCTCAATGGTCTCCGCACTCTCTCCATACCCGCAGCATATAGGATCTCCTTTTCGTGTTCTGTTGAAAATTTGAGCCTTGACTGGTAATCCATTGTTGATGCATTTCCACACAAAAATTTTCATTTTATGTTTAATAGGCATCTTCTATAGTGCTTTCCATAGTTCCCTGTCTGTTTGTTGATAACTGCACCCCTCCTCTTTGCTCCTTTTGCCTTCCTTTCCCTTTCCTTTTGCTGCAGAATTTTGTATCCATTCGCCACTGTGTATTGGCCATTGTTGTTGTGCGTCCATATCATGTTATCTTCCCGGTCCAACAGACTTATTGGGATGTTCAGGATGTGTTCTGCATCATCCTTGTTGAAGACTTTGTAGATCAAATTCCGTTCCATCTGTGTTGAACCATGAGCTGTGAGACTTTTTGCAGGTCACTGTCCTCTGGTTTCTGTGTCCTTATCCTCCCACCACTATCATTGTTAATCCATTTTTCTTTCCAAATGTTAGTTCCTTTTCCATTCCCAACTCTCTTTTTGCAGCCTTCTTCAATAACCTCTCTAGCACTTATTAGACTTTGCCAAATCCAGGATGCATTCTTTGGAGCATTGCCTTCTAGTATTGATCCTTCTGGAAAGTATTTTCCTTTCAGTACCTTGCTTACCAAGAGATTTGGTTGTGTCATTATTCTCCAAACTTGTTTTGCCAGCAAAGCTTTGTTGAACAGATGAAGATCCATGAATCCCATTCCACCTTCTTCCTTGTCTTTGGTGAATTTTTCCCATGCTATCTAGTGTTGCTTGTTTTTTTGGTCGTTTTGTCCCCACAAACATCTTACCATCATGGAGCAGATTTCCTTGCAAAGCTTCTTTGGGAGTTTGTAACAGGACATGGCATTAGTTGGAATAGCCATTGTCACTGCCTTCAGTAAAGTTTCCTTGCCAGCAAGACTTAGCAATTTTGTTTTCCAATGGTCCATCTTCTTTCTGATTTTGTCCTTTATGAACCCAAAAATCTGCTCTTTGGTCTTTGTGATAATCATTGGCAATCCCAAATATTTCTCTTGACTCACTGCCTGGATCTCTCCCAGCTCCTCCTATATTGCTTCCATTGTTCTTTGATCAGTGTTTTTGCTGAAGAACACTGAAGATTACTCTAAGTTGATTAGCTGACCTGAGGCTGCCTCATATTTTTTAGAATTTCCTTCAACTCGTTGGCCTCCTGTTGATCTACTTTGCTCAATATCAGTGAGTCATCAGCAAAAAAAGGATGAGTTAGTGCAGGTCCATGTTTGCTGATCTTCATTCCTATCATTTCTCGGTTTGCCTCTGCTCTTCTGAGTAGACTTGAGAAACCTTCTAAGCATATGAGGAAAAAGTATGGTGACAGAGGGTCACCTTGCCTTAGTCCTCTTTCTGTCTTTACAAACTCTCTTGCTTCTCCATTAACACTAAAAGAATAAGACACAGTAGTAATGCAGTTCATTATCCAATTTATCCAAGTATCACAAAATCCCATTCTGTCCATCATTGCTCTCAAGTAATCCCATTCGACTCTATCATAGGCTTTAGACATATCCAATTTAACAGCCATACATCCCATATGCCCATTCCTTTTGTCTTTCAGATTATGTAGGAACTCATGAGCTAGGATAACATTATCAAGAATCTGTCTACCTGCCACAAAAGCAGACTGGTTTTTGCTTATGTACTTATCTAACACAGGTTTGAGTCTATTCACTAGAATTTTGGAGATAATTTTGTATAGTACAGAGCACAAACTAATAGGCCTATAGTGCATCAAGCTAGTGGGAATGGGGATTTTGGGAATCAAGGAAACAATAGTGTGGTTTATGGATTTGAGCATGTGACTTGAATGGAAAAGGCTTGAACTGCCTCAACAATGTCATTTTTAATTTTAATGATATCCCAATAAGTTTGGTAAAAAGGGTGACATACTATCATTTCCTGGAGCTTTATTGGGATTCATTGAAAACACAGCTTTCTTAATTTCATTTTCATCCACAGGTCTGATTAAGATTATGTTCATTTGATCAAAACAGATTAATAGAAATGCTCTTCTTTTGTTGTCTTGGAACGAAAAGGGCTTAGCATGCCTATATAAAAAACATAAAAAAAAACATGCATCTGCCGTGACTTTCTGCCCAATGTGCCAGTCACACTTCCCATCTAATCCGTTTCACCTCCTCCTCTCAGAAACTTTCTCAAAGTCTCTCACTTCTATTCGTTTGTTGGACGGCTCTATAGTCTAGTATCAAAACTGTACCAGTGGTGTGGGAATTAATAAAATATAGAAGAGTAAAACTTGTCAACTAATACAGCCAAAAACTGAGCAATAGGCCACCGGGTTAAAAGGTAAAAGAAGAGTACTTGCTGTTCAATAAAATAAAGTGCACCTCGGGGATTTCAAGAGTACCCGAGCTGTAATTGAGCGGTTCTTTTTGATAAACTCCAGAGACTTCAGCAGATGAAATATATCAATAACACTCCGTGTGGGCATTATCAAGAATGAACAAAACAAAACAAATCACAGTTCCGAGTGAATTTTTTGGTACAATAGAAATCTTGATATGGGTAAATGTTTTATATTTTTTGCAAAAAAATTCACTATACTTTACTTTGTTCTGTTAACTATGATACTTCAAATTAAAGCAGCAAATACAAAGTAGCCGTAATATATTGTATTTTTGCCAGATTCTTTTTTGTTCATTTTTTGATTACATATATTAATATTATATTTACAAAAAAATATAGATTTAATGAGCTGAATCAACTCAATTTTCTCAACTTCCAGTACGATTAGGGGTGGCAATCGGGTCCAAATCGGGGTGACGGGTCGGGTTGAGACCTGAGTGTAACAGAAAACCCGCTGACCCGAACCTGACCTACCAAACCGAAACAGGTCAAGATACTTGTCACGAACTCGAAAATTTCTGATTGGCGGGGCGACCCGAAATGACCCGAAACTTAATTTTAATTTATTAATTTATCATTGTAATTTCTAATGAAACCAATTTCGCACAAAACTAATTACATAATCAAGTAATAAAAATTTAAATAAATAATCCCAAACCAAATCTAAAATAAATCAGACATCGTAAAGGTGTTTTATCCCAAACCAAATATAAAATAAATTAAAACAGTATAATAGTAAAAAATAATATAATACATTATTTGTCCAAATATAATAACTTTAACTTCACACAAGTTAAATAAATTCATTTAGGATTAAGTGATTAATGCCTTTGGAAAAAAAATAACTTAGTTTAGTTAGATAAAATAATTTTTATGTTTATTAAATTATTATTAATTCGCAAATGGGTTATCGAGTCATATCGGATTGCAAGGCTCCATTTTTTTATTCATTTTTTGATTAATGTATTAATATTGAATTTACAAAAAGTACATAGATTTAATAACAAGGCTCCATAACATATAGGATTGCAAAATGAGTTGAATTGGCTCAATTTTCGTAACTTCCAGTACGATCTTGAGCTCCATCAGCTTTCATTCTAAAGCTCGAGTTCAACATTAATCTCGAGCTTGAGCTTGAGAAAAATAATAACGAGTGATCATTATTTTATTTGCTAAAAAAAAGACATTTATAACATAAATGAATAGTCATTTATAACAAGTAATAGAAGTAAATAAGTTCAAATTATCATATGATCAAATGGAGCAAACGAACTCTACATGAAATCAGAGACGAATAATCTTGTTGTCTAGCATTTGGTAGGCAGTGTCATGTTAGATGTTTGGTTTAACCAAAAAAAAAAAGGGGTAAATTAGTCCAAAAAATTAAGTGTAATTGTCATACCCAAATTAGTCCAATACATAAATTTTGTGCAAATTGGGGCGGTTTTTTTTCTCCCAAAAATGTTATTTATTTCTTTAATATGAGTAAATGTGTAAATAGCAACGGTTTGTTAACTGTATGACCATATCCGTCAAAAATCATGGTGTATGATTAATTTAAACAAATTAGACCAAAACTTAATTTTTTATTTGTTATGGTAAATAAAGCCAAAATTCTGCAATTTTATTAATATCTAGTTAACATAGTTTATACGATTGTTTGAATAAATTATTATATAGAAGGTGTTGCATTAATGTTTGTAGATTGTAATAAAAGTAATATAAGACGGCACAAAGAGTTATTTATAAAAGAAGAATAAAATAGTCATTTATACCATCAATTTGTTAAAATATATTCATCCAATGGAGCAAATGAACTTTGCATGAAATGAGAGGCAGTAACTCATCTTTGGATGAGTAATCTTGTTATCCAGCATTTGGTTGGTTTTGCGTTAGACGTTTAGTTTAACAAATAAGCATCAATATTTATTCTATCAATAATAGCATGAGATGGAATTACTTACTTGAGGATTGCAAAATTGCTTTTTGGTACAATGCAAATCTTGACAACGATCTTGAGCTCTATCAACTTTCATTTTAAAACTCGAGTTCAACATTAATCTATGATAGTTTGAGCCTAGCTAAGCTCGAGAAAAATAATAGCAAGTGATCATTATTTTATTTGTTTAAAAAAATAGTTATTTACTTCTATTATTTTAATATGGTTGACTATTCATTTATAACAAGTAATAGAAGTAAATAACTTCAAATTATCATATGATCCAATGGAGCAAACGAACTCTCCGTGAAATGAGAGACAATTACTCATCTTTGGATGAGTAATCCTGTTGTCCAGCGTTTAGTTGGCAGTGTCAAGTTAGATGTTTGATTTAACAAAAAAAAAACTAGGAGTAAATTAGTCCAAAAAATTAATTTTAATTGTCATACCCAAATTACTCCAATACATAAATTTTGTACAAATTGGGGTGGTTTTTGCCCAAAAATGTTAATTATTTCTTCAATATGGGTAAATGCGTAAACAGTAGCGGCTTGCTAATTGTATGACCATATCGGTCCAATATCATGGTGTATGATTAATTTAGACAAATTAGTCCAAAAATTAATTATTTATTAGCTATCATAAATAAAGCCAAAATGTTGCAATTTTATTAATATGCAACAAACATAGTTAACTACATATTAATTATACGATCTTGTATTAATGTTTGTAGATTGTAATTAAAGTAATATAAGACCATATCGGATTGATGAAATGGACGGAATCCAAACATGTACAATTCATTAGGGGAAAAAATTGGCGCAAATGCACGAGATGGAATTCTATTTCAAACAAGGAAAGTTTTCACAATTGCCACACTTTCACTTCCCGCCAACATTCCGATGTGTGGTGGGAACCGTGAATTTGAGGGACAGTAGTTAATTTCCTTTAGGCTTGTGCTTGGTGCGGCCTCCATTTTCAACGCCGATACCACCATCCCTATACTCAAAGTCTATGTATTAGACAAAATTGTAAAAGTCAATGCCGTTAATCTCCTATAGTCTTGTACTTTATCCGAAAACAAGCTTCGCAATTTGTTCTAAAGTCGGGTTTTGCCTCCCTCTGTCTATTTTGAAGATTTTTCCATTTTGGATTGCGCTCTCCTTCACACGAGCACACCCATTTTTTGTATTTCACAATCTCACTGTCAAACATCTTGAAATCACTTTTGCGGATGCTAAACCCAATTGCTCTTGCGTATGTGTTATAAAATAGCTCGGCATGTGACTCGGACGGAAATGTCATTTTCATCACTTCATCACGCTCAATGTCATCCACGCAAAATTGATCGAAGGCGATATCAATTGCAGTGTTCTCGACATTTTCTTCGCCCCCAGTCTCTCTACTACCATTTTCTTCCACATCTACATATGGGTCTTCTGGATATTCATTTAAATTTAACATTGATTGTCTTCCACACTTGCCTTCGCTATCTTCCATTTTTATTCTACGAAACAAAAGATTGACGTTATTATATACCATTCATGTACTGCCAGAATTGGTAATCAATGCTCACATCCTTTTTATTACATTTCATTCCCATGTAACCACACTTATATGAATTCAATAATATAAACACGCCACTTTTAAACTTCACTTCTTCCACAAAATTCATAATTAAATTAATTATACAAAAGAATCTAATACATGTCATTCCTTATTTTTTTCCTTTCAAAAAAAAATTAATTAAATCTTTAAACTTAGTCCTACCAAAGAAAAAACAATGGAGTAGCAGGAAAAAAAACATTGACTAATTTACGACTCCAGAATCAGTAATAGGATTTAAAGTCTTAAAAGAGGCTTTTATGTTAATTATCCACCATTTTCTCCCACTGCCTTACTTACAATAAAAGTCATAAGTGGACGAAAACAGTTTACTATTTCATCTGGACACAAACTCATTCACAATTTGGTTGGTTAATTTCTTCCAATGCTTTCTCCTTGATAATTTATTCCGATTCTTTCTTCCAAATTTACATACATGAAAACTATGTCCTTACATAGTTTTTATTGTCTATCACATTCCTCTGTTAATATTTTAAATTATTATTATGACATCAAATCCATATCCTTAACGGAACCAATAGTCAAATAGTGACCCAAAACTTAGTGAAAATAATTAAACAAAAAATTAGTTGCATAAAAGTTGACTATTTTGTACTTCGTAAAAATTAATCAAACAAAGAGATGCATATCCCACCGCATAATGCAAGACCCATAGATAACATTTTCCTCTAACATTAGTGATTTATATAATTATTTAAAAAACATAAACATGGTCTTTATCAAAATTTAATAAATATTACTTACCTTCTTTTCAATTTTGGGAGGTTTTCTTTGTTGATTTTCCACCTACTTTTCTTCCATATACATTGTGATGGATCCTTGCCATTCTTGAACAATTTATAGTATAGGTTCAAAGTAATGCCATTTATTATTCCCAACAACCATTTTAATTCATTAAATTTTTAATAACTCATTTCCAAACGCTTGAGTGGCTGTTGGTGAAAGCATTGAATGCAACTTGGACAGCAAACCTTGGAACTAATCCTCGGACAATCTAGTTGTGGTACAACTAAATTGAATTTTGTCTGATACAAATTCGTTGGGAAGAGCATAAATTCTTATGACGTGGACAGTAGAATACAAGCATGTGCTCTTTTGTTTCTTTAAGCCAGGCCCCACTTCTCTCATTTTTTAATACACATGTTCCCGGTTATGCATCTACAACAACCGGTCATGACCCAAGGCAGAAATAGGACATTTTACATGAACACTTATTTTCATCAATCATTGCAATTATCATTTGTTGAGGTGTCACTCCCACATTGGACAATGATGAATACTACACGTCTAGTATTTCTCTCAATACTAGATTGTAGATGGATCCTCATTTGCCCACCAGAATAGAACAGAAAAAAGCAGATGACTCCTTTGTCTCACCCGTTCCTCCTCATTTCCTTGTTGATGGCCGATTCCTCTCAAACTCTCTCTTCAGTTAACAGGAAAGGGGAAACAAGGATGAAGGGGGAAGATGTTTGATTCTTCTCAGCCATCTGAATCACTTTTTTTCAAATGTAATCATGGTAAACTTTCACCCATTTTGCCTATGTTTAATGTGCTTGTTTCTTTTTTTTTTTTGGTAACATTTTCCTTCTTTGTTTTGATTTAGTCTCTCCAAACATAGGAGCAAGACCCTTCGTCCCTCTGCTAAGATGTGGAATAATCTGATATAGGTACCCATCATATCTAGAATTTTTTACCTTCATAAATAATTTCGTTGATAGATAACATTTTTTTGGGTTTTGTTGGAACTTTTTTTTTTTAGAAATATGTGTCCAGTTATTGTTTATTTAAAGTTTGCAATTTAGGTTAGAGAATTTATTAAAAGGTAAGGTTTGTATGCCCTTATTTCTTATTTTTTTGCATATTTTTTATCTATCCTTTTCTTTCTTTTGCTTTCTCCTTGGCTTAGAGCATTTCAAACCATTAATGAAAAATTTTAGGAAGTCTAAAAGGAAAGAAGGGAAAAATTAGAAAGTTTCTTCTTGCGAGAGTTTTTTTACTGCTTTTAATTTCCAATGGTAAAATTCAAGATGAACAAATAATTTTATTGTTTGACAAGTAAATAAGAAATGAAAAACTTCCGCTAAATTTGTTTTTTCTTTCCATTATGCCCGAATTACTTACTCTCTTGCAATATGTTTCATGTGTCCTTTTTAACTAATATTTCCTTGGCACGAAGCATCTCAGACCATTATTGACAAATTTCAGATAATTTCTTCTCGCGTGAATGTCTACCCTACTCTTAAATATCAATGGTGGAATTCAAGTTTAAAAGGTAATACCTTTACCTTTCAACCAATATTTTTCTTCAGCAAGAATAACAAAGATGCAAATGTCTCGCTGTTGGAGCTCCTGTTTTCTTGGCACCTTTTTTCCTTTTAGATTTGTTATTAGTTTTTTTTCCAGTGTTGTAGTTGCATGTTTGAAGATTTTGTCACGGATTACTAACATTCCTCAGCAGATGAATGGTAAGTTTTATGGAACTGAAAAGTACTTGTTATATATTTCCTTTTGAACGATGAAGAAAATAGTTAGCTATCTTTCTTTAAATTTGAGAGATTTCTCGATTTCACGTGGTGCTTTAAGGCTGTAAATTTTGGCTCTTGTGCAATATAGCAGAAAGTTACTCTATTCCTTGAGTTTGTTATTGAGTATGGTAAATATTCAATGCATTTTAGTTGGCTTTAATTTAGGTGGTTTTACTCCCTAGCTCTTTCGAATGATTAGGAACAAATGGTCACTTGTGAAAAGATTATCTAGAAATTTTGAAAGTGGGAAAAGTCATTTGATTCTAAGTATTTTTTCTACTATTTTTTTTTACTCTGGATTTTCAGCTGATCTGATTTTGCTTTTTTTTTTTTTTTCTTTTTTGTGGTTATCTACCTTGCAGGTTTATATACTACTCTTGACTCACAAAAGGCAATCTGTGAGATGTCTCAAACGAAAAGGCAGTCATTTTTTAACAGACTGTAAATTATGTATCATAAACTGGAAATGGATCATATTGCTACATCATTATTATATTTCTCTATTAATCTAAAAATTTTCATAGTTCATTGCATCCATCCAAAAAATGGCTCTTCCTTTGTTTTTGAAACTTATTTTTACTCAGCTTACATATCTTGGTTTGATTCCTTTTTAGGTGAAAATGTAAGCAGGAGGTGATGGTAATTTTGCTAGAGGCTTCAAGATTTTAATTGATTTACTCGTAAATGCTTCAAATTGAATAGCAAGAGGTATATCTACACTTCCTTCGTGGTTTGCCTCAATGTACTTGATTATACAGATATACTATGGGAAATTTTATGTAAAAAACTCCATAATTAAATAAAATTTTTCTTAACTTTCACCCTTTTGTTTGCCTAAATAAAACATGAAGGAACTTCACTATGCAGTTTATTTTCTATATTTTTTTAACTTCAACATGCTGATATTTTTTCCTGCCTATAAGTTGACATGTAATTGATCTTTTGGAGGTGATAATCTAATGAAAATAGAGGGATATTTTCTTGAGAATTAGCAATCAGTAGCTGCTTCAAGTTTGTCTGTTTCTAAAACCAATCATAACTACTTCTCCATCTCTTCGGTATTTATGATATCAATATTTTTATCTTTCGGGATTTTGATTGCATGTATCCTATTAAAAATATGGAGTTTCATTCTAATCACCACGTTGAGATATGTAACCTATGTCAGGATACATGTCATTTGGGTCAATTTAGGTAGTGATGAACTACCATATATTGGTTTTGATGTCATTTGGGTAGATTTTGCTATGTCACTTCCCCTGCTATACTCGGATTTGAATTTGTTGCCTCCACTGGAGCGTTATGGCTTTCAACCCTACTTTTACAGCAAAAAGGAAATTGCGTATTCAAAAATAGAAAGAAAGGAAAAAGTTAGAGAAATTAACTAGGAATTGGCTTTATTAGTGAAAAATTTTGAGTTTCAGTTAAGGTGATTCTCAATATGTTCTTCCCAGCAACTGCAAAACTTTTTCTACCAACAATGTACTAACCCAGTGGTTCACCTTTTGGTTTTTTGCAAGGGGGTGAGGACGCTCTTGCTTGGATGGTGCTAGATAATTATCCCATTTACCAAGCCTTTATTGTCTCCAAATGAGGTCAGAATTGTCGGAGCTCATAGTAAACTTTCCTAATACGACCTGAGAACCTAAATTGTATTCCACCCTGTTTCTTTAGCAAACGCTCTCTTCCTCTCTCTCTCTATATCAGACACAAACACTACACCCTATTTTTTTTTATTTCCTTCTATAGTTTCCTTTTTTTTTCTGTTTTTAAATAGACTAATAGGTCATCTACATTGTTTTCTCAACACCATCAAATGTTCATACATGTTAGAGATGCTACCGCGATTTTGTTGACTTGATATATGATGAATCAAGAAGCCAATTATATTTTAAGAAATGCCATGCACCTGCTCAGATTAGAAGTTGGAGTGGATTTACTGAAAAATGTTGTTCACATTTTGGTTGTTGATTATTACAGAAATTGACTACTTTCACATTGGTTAAGGTCCTAAGGATAACTTGAGACGTGGTGAAGAGGAGGATGATGACGATGTAGCTATTCAAGAAAAGGTAAGGCAGCGGGATGATTGGAAAAAAGATAACCTACATAGTGTTGGCAATCAGAAGCTCAACTCTTATAGAGTATCATTTTCATGTAGACGATAATTCTTATAATGTTAGTCTTGTATTTTAAAGATAAATAGATAAGTTTTAACTTCAATAGCAGTAAAAGTCTATTTGTCCATTTCTTAGCTTTAATCATACATTTGTTTTACTAAATAATAACTCAAATACGACAAACTAATATTTCTTTTCTGTGAATATTAAAATTGACCTGTGTCCAGCTATTATTCAGTTGTGGATTAATCCTACTAAATATCATATAACAAAAAATGTTATTCTTATTTATGACTTAGTTTTTGTTAAAAGATTAACAAATTAACACACTTAAAACAATATTATGTAATTTTTTTCATATATAATATTCATAACTATTAGCCAAAACTGCATTGGGCATAATTACGATTTATCACCATGAACATCTGCTAGTTTATATAAATCTAAGAGCATGATTAATTTATGCTAAAGTTGACCACCTTCTCGCTGTAGGGTCCAGCTTCTGCACTGCTAATAGTTTGGCACGTTTTGCTTCAGCTTCAAATTCAAGATTGAGGCTTCTGCCATCTAAGTGAGGTGCTGCTGATGCTTTTGATGTTGTCCATTCAGGCAAAAGCTGTTGTACTGCTTTCTCCATCAGTTGATATTTTGAAATTTTTATCTCTACATCAACTTTCTGGCATTGAATAATTTTTTGGAGAACTATGTAGATTCAGATATAGATTTTGTTAGATTCAAATGGGGCTGAATGTGTACATATTCAAAGATCATGTGACAAGGTGGAGAAACTTTGAAGCTATATTTCTTGCTAACTTCGAAAAGCTATAAACTAGAACTAAATAAAAGATAAAAGGAATTGTAAACTTGAAAATTAGCATATATGAAACACTAACGCAACTGTTAGAATGAGATTTACATGACAGCATGATTAGAATTATTAGTTTAAACCTCTAGATTATTAGATGTAGCTGGAAGATAATAAACAAGGATAGTACTTAATGTTGTTAAAAAGCGCAAACCATGGCTGCAATATGACAAGAGCTAATAAACTCCTTTCTAACATTTGGACGACTAAACACTTTTGAAGTACAAAGTTCTTTAAGGAAAGTGAATTTTCACGTCAAAGCCGTTTTCTGTTGTTGTAGTTATTACTGTTTTCCTAATACCTAATAACCCTTCGAATAATTGATTTAAACAACAGCTTAAAATTTGTCATCCTTTCTTTTCTTTTTCTTTTTTTTTTCAAATTTGCCACCCTTAATAAAAGAAATATTAAATTTTTCATAGAAAGTAATGCAACCTGCTAGTAATGATCATACTAAGACAAGAGTCTACAATGACAAGTGAGAATCAGATATTTTTCACAACAAAGAAAATGAGAAGAAAAACTTATAATGATAGCATACATAAATAAACAATATTTTCAAGGAGGGCTGTTGAAGAGGGAGGGGGAGGGGGGGGGGGGGGGAAGGGAAGCGTTATAAGTGAAATCTTTGGCAAAAATCCAACATCATAAAGAAGTTTATTACGATACGTGATCTGGTCAATTACTTGTTCCATGAACGGAAAAAAGAATACAACCGTTTTTGTTTCATAATTTGTATTCATCTTCTTTGTGCATTAAAATAAAGTACCTACTGGAAGTTCATTTGGCTTGGTGTTTAGTTGAACTAAGAACAAATTTAGATTATACAGTATACATGTTGCCAAGTTCCAATAAATGTTATCATTGTCAATGTGCTCTTGATAACTTCAATAATCGTCCATTTGTCAAAAAAAAAAATCTGTTATGTACTACATTGGTGGTATCAAATATTGGGAATATTTAGATAGTGTATTATTTGAAATATTATTTAAAATAATTACTATAGAACTTTTTTGATATACGTGAAATAACAAGAAAAAATAGTTGGAAATACTAGAATTTTACTTGTAGATGTTAAACTCAGTCATGAAAAAGGTTTGCCCGAGTACACAAGACTAGAAATTCAGGGATAGGAAAATTGAATTGCTTAGTTTTCTAATTAATCCAGCAAACAATCTAGACCTACCTTTTGAAATATGAGGAGGTAAAAAGACAACTTTGCCATTTGAATTCTTGCAGTCGGATGCAAAGCTTAATCATGCAATAAGCAAACGAGACAAAAACCAATAAAAAGCCAACAAGAAAGAAATCACTACACAGTTACAGTTCAACCCACATCCACAAAGGGAACAAATTACAATCGACGGACACCTGAAAACGGCAAAAAACCCAGGTGGCGGAGAGAAGAGCACTAATGATTAGTCGAAGATGAGCACCTGCATCTTGCCGGTGTAGTGGCTAACGAGAAGTTTTGGTCGTTGACCTGGCAATTTTGTTATGTCCTTTTAGGATGTTTGTTATGTCTGCCTACAGTCACTATGGCAATTTCCGGATCAAGGCCGCCCAAGTTGAGCAGCCTCCGGTTCAAATTCGTTCGTGTAATTTTTATAATTATTTATATAAATTTATACGCTTTGAATGTAAATTTGAATTTTTTTAATAAATACAACTAAGTTGACGATTACAACAAAATTGTACAAATTTATACCAAATGTAATAAAAATTACATGAGCTCATTCGAACTAGGTAGACTCAAATTATGAGGTCCCTTCCAACAATTTCTTCTGTGCGCTGGTCTTTGTGGGCAGCAAAATCATCAATTGCAATTACAGTTCCTACCTTTCTATAACTTTTGACCCTTACATTTTAATAATATTATAAAGATCCCAAATATTTGAAAATTTTTCAGCTAAATCCTTAGTGAACGCCCCTTTTTTATATTTATGTCTGTAGTCAACTTGGCTTTAAAACTTACTAGCAATTTCTACTATAAAAATCAGTATAATTTTGTAAATTCCAAAAAAAAACTAAGATACATAAAAAATGCAAAAGTCACAAATATCAAAATAATGTAAATGTTAAAAAAAGAGTAAAAATTTTATTTTTTTTCACTCATGCTTAATCTATTTGATTAGTATATTGTTGCCTAGTCAATTGAATAATACAATTACTACTTTTTCATGACTTTTATTTAGCATTACAACAATCTTAAAACTACAAAATAAGTTTCATTTGTTTATTATACTGTCTTAATTAATAAAATTCATTGTCAATTTTGTCCCCAATAAGAATATTACAGGAGTGAACAATAGAATCCATCCCAAGACTGATCATTTCTGATGCGAAAATGGGATCCAATGATTCAAATCCAGGGAAATTCATTTTACAAGTCTTCACATTCTAATAATGGTTATTGGGCTCAAGAATCATTGAAGATCCAAACCTGTGTCATGCTTATTTCTTGTTATCATTTATTTAATTGAGTTTTCAGCAATGTTAGTTGTTAATTAGAGTTAATTTAAGAGTTAAGTAAGTTGTTTGAATTAGGGAATAAAGGCTAAGGTCATGTTGATCACAGTTAAGCCAATTTGAGTTAGTTAGTTTCCTATTCTAGTCTAGTTAGAGTTTTAGGAAAATAGTTAATTGCTTCCAAATTTGTTTAGGAAGTTGTGTCAAGTTTAGAAGCCAAGTCAAATAAGAAAACTTGTATTGTTTCCAACTTAGATTAGGTTTTTGATTCTTGTAAGGCTATAAATAGCCAAGCTTATGATATTTTTCAAAAGGGAGGTAAGACAATTATGAGATGAATAAAAATTGAGAGTTTTTCTCTTTCTTGTTCCTTTGGAAGCGTCCTTTGATACAAAGTGAGTTGTGTTTCCTTTGTTCAATTTTGACTTATCAATTCAAGACCACGTTAAATTGTGGCGCCATTCTACCAACACATTTTGCTTCGCTATCTTGTTGAGTTGTGGGTCGCGATTAGATTCAAGATTCACAATTTTGTGAGTTAGAAGAGTCAAGGTTGTTCCATCTTTGTATCCATCACCTGGTCGAGATAGATCCTTCCGCTGCTTGTGCAATTCGTTTCTTCGAGAGCTGGAGTTTGGAGAATCGAGTTCGCATCAATTTCCCAGATGTTAAAAAAAAAAAAAATTAAAGGAGACATTTAATTGGCTCAAATAAACCATTCAACACTGTACATATGAACGTACACAATAGGAATTCTATCATTCGATATTACAATTGTGTAGTAACTCTTTATTACAAAAACTAGCCCAATGTACATCTAACCGAGCTTAAGATAATAGGAAGTTATATCATTAGAGTTACTTCTACTGGTTGAACCAACCTCAGGATAATAGGGAGTTCTATCATTAAAGTTACAATTGTGCAGTAACTCGTGATTACATAAACTAAGTAGTTAACATGCAAAGATCCAAGAGGATTACGAGTTTAGTCTTAGTTGGGACCCGACTCAACAAATTTTCACTTGATTGTTTAGTCTGTAATTTCAAGTTGCTGTATTGTTGTGTTTGTTTTATATTGTTTTGTATGACTATGGTTTTGTCCTCGTGGGCTATCCCCTGGTTTGCACGTGACTTATAAAAGTTAGAGTAAATCTTTTATACACTGACAGTGTATTCACTAGTGGGTCTAGATGCATGACACATATATAAAATTTGTTGTTTAAATTTAAATTCATATGATGTGGCATTCATCCAACCCCGTCAATGTATATATTGATAGTATATGAAAGATTAATTCTAAAAGTTATGCTTGAATTTTAAAAAAATTAACTAACAATATATATTTGGCCGCCATTGTATAAGCACGAGCTTGATCGTGCATATTCTCCCCTCTGGTATGTTATGGGCAAAATAAGAATTAACTAACAAAATATATCTGGCTGCCATTGTAAAAGCTGGTATGTTATGGGCAATATCTTTTTTAACTTTCATATATTTAATTTATGTTAAATACAAAATCTACCAGTTTCCCTTTCATAAAAATATTAGTGTAACACTTTGAATTTTACTTACAAACATTTATATATTTAACATAAATTAAACAATTCAGAGTAAAATGTCCATAAATAACTAGTGCTTTATTCATGTAATCGAGGAGACCCATAAAGAACTGGTATGTTAGGGGCAATTTCTTTTTTTACTTTCACATATTTAATTTTTGTTAAATACAAAACCTACCAGTTTCCCTTTCATAAAAATATTAGTGTAACACTTTTTTAATTTTAGTTACAAATATTTATGTATTTAACATAAATAAAATGATTCAAAATAAAATACCCATAAAGAGCCGATACTTGTTCATGTAATGGAGGAAAGCCATAAAGAGTTAATACTTTATGGGCCATTTCTTTTTTTTAAAATATTTAATTTGTATTAAATAGATAACATGCCTGTTTCCTTTTTGTAAGAATATTACTGTAACACTTTTTGAATTTTACTTACAAAAATTGATGTATTTATCATAAATTAAATGTTTGAGAGTAAAATGCCCATAAAGAACTAGTACTTTCAATAAGTAATGCCTATTTGCCCATAAACTACACCTCTTGAAGTTTATTAATTGTTAATTATTTTGTAGTGCTTTGTCATTCATTTGCTAATTCTACTTGGCATGTAGCACAAAGGGCAAATCTGGCACAGTTTCTCATCTCACTCCTTAAAGCAATATTTTAATGGCACTTTTTCTAACTTGGACTAAATATGCAACAGAATCAGTAAGTTCAAGAGATATCAGTGCTATTTCTTAAACCGCAGGGGAGGTGAGTGCTAGTATCACAAACCTCATGGAAGGTTTCTGCAATTTTCCCTTAAGTCAATTGTTCGTTTTAAGTCAATTTACTAATATATTTACACTCCCTCCCCCGAATCACCAAATCCATTCCCCCTCCCTTACTAATATATTTCTAATAACTATTTCTTAATATATTTATTAAAAATTGTAATGGGTGGAAAATTTTGCTAAATTCAAACAATTAGTAAAAGTACTCTTGCTCAGGTTGTAATGGTTTATATAGCTGTTCTAACTAGAAACTTTCGTTAATTTTTCAGTTAAAAATCTATTACAGTTTGAGTAACTATGACTAGTTCAATAAATCGCCAAATTTACAAGAAAATTAAATTGATATTGAGGTTCACAATTAAACAATGACCTTGGAGATGTTAAGGTAAGTGATGATATGGTGTTGTCACTAACTGCACCATAGATTTACTGACAATAATGGGTCGTCAGTAAACTTATACAGTGACAACAATGAAAAGTTGTCAAAGAAAGAAGTAGAAATACTGACAACTTTTATTAAGTTATCACTATTGTAAAACCCGCGCTTTCAAAGTCTCATGGCACGAAGTAGTTTTGTGACGACAATTAGGGCTCATCACTGAACAGTTAGCTACGTTGAGTCAATTGTGACAACCTTCAATGTTGTGTCTAAAGAGCCTTATTCTATGACAACTTTCTGTCTTCACTAAAAAATATTGTCACTGACGACCCTTTTTCTTGTAGTGAAATGAGTTGTACAATGAAATCTCCAAGTGTTTCTTACAAGTTTCTCTCCTAAGAAAAGAAAAATAACTAAGTGCTTGTTCTAAAACTATTCTAGACTACTCTCCTTTCTCTTTCAATGATTCTTACATATATAATTGTTAAAAGAGTCAAAAGTGCTTAATGAAATGACATAAAGCTTCCTATGCACTTCCCAAAATATTCTTGAGCATGTGCAGCCGAAATTCTTTGCTGGAATTGAGCTAGCAAATTGTGTGAAAATAGGACAAGTTGCAGAATAAATTGCAGAAAATAGAGGTCACATTTTCAGTTCAGTGATGTTTTCTTGATTCTTTTCTGCTCCAATTCACCACTAAGATAAAAAAACAAGGGCTCCACATTTTTGTACACGTGTTGCACCAATAATACTTGCTTTTGACGCCCGATTACTTTCCAAATCATCATTGAATCATGCACTAATGGAGTTGAATGAATCCTTCTTGATCCAACGTTTATAACACTTCTCAAATCTTGCAAATATAATCAAATTTGCAGATTAAACTGCTCAAATGAAATTCGCAAAATTTAGAGACTTAGAGAGCAAGTTACACTGCAAAATCCTAATTTATACCAAAAGTAAACAACTAATGCTACTTAAAAACCTATTTAATAAACACTTATCAAGACACTCATAATACAACAATATTTTCTATTCTAATTAGAACTTAGGGAGACTCAAAAAAATTTAATGACATTTTTTTCCTTCTAAGAGAGATTTTAAGTCTTACATGGGTATCCCAAGTCCCAACTTTCTTGGTGAGAATATTAGTTTGATGACAAAGAAGTCCCTAGTTCAACATTTAAGACGCAAAGGTATAAAATATATCCCACTTAAGTAAAAAAAAAAAATTTGAAGGAAGTGAGACAAACTATATACCTATGCAAGAATTATTTTGTATTTTAGGGACTAAAGTAGGACTAGTTTTATATTTTGGAGTCTAAAAGTAGATATGATTTTAACTTTATGGATTAATTTGAGATGAATTTTATACATTAAGAACTAAATGTCCCACTTCATTACAAGTAATTTCCTATTATTGTGTAATATTAGTTGTATTTAAATCATGGCAATAAAGTTGGAGGGGTCAAACTAAATTTTATTAGTTTACATTTTAACATTTCATAGAAGAAAATTTCTAGCTAAAAATAGTTGCCTTACTCACCAACATAATTAAAGAAATTTTTAATGAGTAATAATCCACAATAACGAAGAGTGAGGACAGTCACAACTTAGTTATTATAAGAATACTCAGTTAAACCACAAAAATATTGATGTTGTCCTTGGCCTCTGTCGTGGTCAAATGCGAAAATAGTAACATTTTTTCATTATAACTTTGAATATCATCTTCTAGCTTTTCTTTATCAAAATAAAAAAATCAACAATGACAAATAAAATGGTCCAAAATCACAAACAAAAACTATGGCAGTTACACCATCTGATTAATCCACAAACTTTAACAAATTATGGTGCCACTTTCTTTCCCATCTTATAAAGAATCTATGTCGCTAATAAAGTACTATTTAAAGTGTCAAATTAGGAGAGGTCGGTGTAATTTTAAAAGCTCAATGGAGCACAATGAAATTGTCATAAATCTCAGTGGAAGTTTCTGAAATTATCCCATAATAATTTGCATGCTCTATGCTGACTTTAGATTTTTTTTTAAAAAAAAACTGACTTTAGATTTTGTTTTTTTTTCCAAGCTGGGTCTTGAGGGATAGGATTTAAGAAACGAGCGGGACAGGAGATTAAAATCTAGGACCTCTAATTCTTGACTTTAGATCAGTATTATTCCATGCTTGACATACCATCACCATTAATTTTAAGCAATCTTTATCCAATATATAAAAAGATACGAACCAAGACGAATTTATGCTCAAACATAAGAAGAAAAAAAATGACTTTGCTTTTGTTACGTAACTTGGAGGTATAGTCACACTAAAGAAATAATGTTAATACTATTCCATGCTTGACATATAATCACCATTAATTTTAAGCAATCCTTATTTAATATATAAAAAGGTACCAATGGGATGAATTTATGTTCAAACATAAAAAGCAAAAAATGACTTTTCTTTAGTTACATAACCTCGAAGTATATTCATGCTTAAAACCGGGTATAGTCATGCTTAAAACCCTACAAGATGATAGGAAAATATCGTAAATTCTCCTTAATGCATTCTCCCTCCGAAAACATTCTCCCTAGTATTTCATCCCTCCAAAAACATTCCAATTGCCATCAAAAATTTGGCAGACAAATTGCAATGGATTTTCCGGCTCAAAGATTAAGAGCATATTTATATCCATTGTCTCCGAACTTAATTCCCTCTTTCCCCACTTCTCAAAGGTAAGTATTCATTACTTCTATAAAATAAGCCTTCCCTTTTTTTAGATATTCTCCCAGGAGTTTCTGACTTGTAATTGGGTTCCTAATCTTGTGTAAACACGTTGAATTCCTTGTTTGAGATTCATTGACATATTAAATTTATATGTTTGTTAAATGCCTTGTTGGAGCTGCTATTGTTTGACTTTTGCTTATCTATCCCTATTAAAAAAAAAAAAGAATTTTGCTCATCTAAATGGTTGTATAGTAGTCCGTATTACCACTTCTTTCCTGTGTTGGATCCTTAATCCAACGTTAGATTTATATGTGAATAATTGTGTTACAAACTGTCAAATAAGGTTAGGTTCAATTAAAATAATCAAATATGATTTGGGATTGATGTATCTAATAGGGTGTGGGCCTTTAATGTATAGAGATTTAAGAGTATTTTCTATTTGTATGATAAGCTGAAATAGGAATTCAAAAGATAATAGGAATGTTATCTATAAATAGGGTTATGGTCCCCAAGTCACGTATTCTTATTATCGTATTTTCCAGTACCACAAAATAACTCTTTCCTGATATCCCATCATCAAGAAAGATACCAGAGAGAAATTAAAGGGTACTCTTAAGGATTGGCAAATACGTGTTGATCTGGAAGGCTAACCCAAAATCTCTAGGGATTCAAATACCAGTTTGTTAACATGAATCAAGGTACGCTTTCGTAATTTTATTGTTAATTTATTTTTTAATAATCGCAATATAGATTTTAGATTTAATAGGTAATTGTTTTCACCAAAAGTTAAATATAAACAACCACTCTAACAAGTAGTATCAGAGCAGGATATGCTTGATTATTAGAAAATAATTTGGATTTAATAATTCATAGTTTTTGATTTTTTAATAAAGAATTGCAATTACTTTTGGTTTTGCTGCATGGCCAATGAATCCAGACCCTATTCGTGGCCAACCAATTTTTGTTTCATGTTTTGGCTTCTGTTTCGGCTTTTCACATGATTGCTATGATGTCAGTTATGTTGATTCATTGTTTTGGTTTCATATAATGCAGTGGATCTCGTCTTGGTCAAACTTTAGTTAGCAGATATGGGGTTTCTTTTAATTTCCCTACTTTTAAGGTTTAAAATTAATAAGAAAGAATGCATGAATACAATTTTGTGAAACTCTTAATCGGTTAGCATAAATGATGTTTTGTGGGATCCGCATGTTTTTTATGATGTAAGCTAATTTGGTTTTTGGTTTTGGGAAGTCGTTCGTCATTTTCCCTACTCTTAAGAATTAAAATTGACAAGAAAACATTCTGAGTTTCAATGTTCTGTCCATAAAATTAATTTGGTTAATACTTGAATTCTTTGACTTGTTTTCTTGGATAATTGAGCTAATATGCCTATACTTATATTAAGAAAATTAAGGTTTCTTTAATTTAAATGAATCATAATAAAGTTAAATAAGATATTTAAGTCTTATAAAGTCCGTAAAATTGGCCCACTAAATATATAGTTTTATAAGGTATTTATCGATTTTAAGAAAATTTTGGGTTTGAATGATAAATTTGGGTCAAATTATGGATATGGACTTTTGACCCGATAAGTCTTGATCCAATTGACTGGTTTGACCAAGTTTAGCACGTTTTGACCAGAGTTGACTTTGATCAAAATTTTTGTGTAATTTGTGTAATTTTAAATTTGAATATTGGTATGATTATATATGTTTTAGAATAAATTAATTGAAACAATATGCCACCAAAGTGACCTCTTTTGTGAAAATTAATTTGTTCTAGAATATAATTAGTTGGGTACTTGTAATTTTGCTAATATTGATTAGCCCAAAGAAAAGTCAATGTTTAACAAAATTACATGTGCACTTGTGATAATAAATATGTGATAATTATTTGATTTTTTATATGTAAATTATAAATTAGCTTAAAGGAAATTTATTTTTTGACATGTTTTTATTGTCAGTATTTATTACTGCACCAAGATATCAGTTAAAAGTTAATATTTTTGTCTAAAAATAAAATATTAATGAAACATCGATATCTTGAGATGGGGTTACCATTATTTGAATTTATTATTATTTTAGTCTATGTGAGGTTGTTTTAATTATTTTATGTTTTGTGTTCAGTTGCGAATGATCTTACGAATATTATTACTGACATCAATAATATTCTTATGCTGAATGGCACAAATTTCAAGTTTTGGAAAGAAAATCTCTTTATAGTACTTGAAGTAATGGATCTCGACCTTGCGTTAAGAGATGATTCTTCCCCAACTCTTACAAATCAAAGTACCTTTGATGAAAAGAGAGATAAGAAAAAGTAGGAGAGATCAAATCGCTTGTGTCTGATAATCATTAAAAAAGCCGTTCCAAAAGCATTCAGAGGAACAATGTCAGAAATAACAGTAACCGCTAAAGAGTTCCTTCATGACATTGAAAAAAGATTTGTCAAGAACGAAAAGACTAAAATTAGTACGCTATTGACACGCCTAGTTTCAATAAAATATAGTGGTAAAAGTAATATCAGAGAATACATGATGAAAATGTCTCAAAAGCAAGGGACTTAACAGAAAGAAATATAAAAAAACTGCAGGTATGGTACCACAAAAGAAACAACAAAAGAAATCAGTTGATCAAGAAAAGAATGGTTTTTTCTTCTGTAGAACTGAAGGGCATAAAAAGAATAATTGCACCAACTATCACGCTTGGCGTGCTAAGAAAGGTATCCTTCTTAATTTGGTTTGTTTTGAGATTAATTTAATTTCGGTATCTCGACACACATGGTGGTTAGATTCTGATGCAACAACTTATATCAGTGTGTCTATGTAGGGTTGTCTGAATTGTCGAGAACCTAATGATAATGAAAGATATATCTACGTACGCGATGGCAAAACAGTTCAAGTTGAAACAATAGGAATTTTTAGACTATTATTAAAGACCAGATTTTATTTAGATTTTAATGAAACATTTGTGGTACCGTCTCTTCGACGAAATTTGATTTCTATTTCTATTTTGGACAAATTTAATATTTTGTTCATTTGGAAATGGAAAGTTTAAATTGTTTCATGATTCAAAATTAGTTGGTTCTAGTTCTTTGATGCACTACGATAATCTATATTTAATTGATACAATTGTCTCATTTAATAAATCTCTGCATTTGAGTACTAGAGGAGTAAAGAGAAAATTCACCAATGAAAATTCATTTGCATTATGACACAAAAGATTGGGACATATCTTCAAACGGAGAATGGAAAGATTTGTATCAAATGAAATTCTCGATCCCTTAAATTTTACAAATTTGGATGATTGCGTTAATTGTATAAAGGGAAAATAAACCAATAAAAGGAGATTTGAAACCAATAGGTCCTTAGACGTCTTAAAACTTATACATATAGATATTTGTGGGTCATTTTCTACATCTGTTTGGAATGGTCAACAACATTTTATAACTTTCATAGACGATTTTTCAAGATATGATTACATATATCTCACTTTTGAAAAATCACAGTCACTGGACGTGTTAAAAATTTTTGGCTGCAGTTGAAAACCAACTCAACAAAAGAATTAAAAGCGTCAGATCTAACCATGGTGGTGAGTACTATGGTAGATATGACGGTTCAGATGAACAACGTTCAGGACCATTTGCTAAATATCTAGAAGAATGTGGTATCGTCCAATAGTACACTATACCGAATTTACCCACTATGAATGGTGTAGTTGAAAGATGAAATAGAACACTTAAAGATATGATAAGGAGTATGATATGTTATTCTACCTTACCAAAGTCACTTTGAGAAGAAGCACTTAAGATTGCAGCATATATCCTTAATAGTGTTCCAACTAAAGCAACTATTAAAACCCCTTATGAGTTTTGGACAGGAAAAAAGTCTAGTTTGAAGCATTTACGTGTTTGGAAATGTCCAACTAAGACAAGGCCTTATAAACCAAATGAAAAGAAACTGGATTCAAGGACGGTTAATTGTTATTTTATTAGATATTCTGAAAGATTCAGAAATTACAAGTTTTATAATCCCACGACTAAATCGATTTTTGAGAAAGGAAATGCTCGATTCTTTGAGAATGTCAAGTTTGGAAGAGAAAATACAGTAAGGAACCTTATCTTTAAAGAGGAATATATCAATATTTTCACAGGTGTCATTGATCTTATTCATGATCTCATTCCTGACCTTGATCATGACATAACAAATCAAGACAATATCGAAAAATAAACTGTTATAGAAGAACAAAGTCTCCCCCTTAAATAACCAGTGCTATTAAGAAGATCCACTAGAGAAAGGAGAAGTGCAGTGCCATATGATTACATTATTTTTCTCCAAAAATATGAGGATGGCACTAGATTGATGGAAGATGATCCAATCAACTTCCGTCAAGTCATGAAAAGTTGAAATTCTCAAAAATGGATCGATGCCATGAATGAAAAGATTAAATCCATGAAAGACAATGATGTCTGAGATCTTGTCCCATTGCCAAAAGATGCGAAACTATTAATTGTAAATGAATATTTAAAATTAAAAAGGATTCGAAAGGCAATGTAGTAAGATACAAAACTCGTCTTGTTACTAAGAAATTTATACAAAAGGAAAGTATCAATTATAAAGAAAGCTTATTTCTGATCTTTTAGAAGTGCAGTGCCAGATGATTACATCTGGCACTGCATTCCTGACCTTGATCATAACATAACAAATCAAGACAATATCGAAAAATAAATTGTTATTGAAGAACAAACTCTCCCCCTTAAAGAACCAGTGCTATTAAGAAAATTCACTAGAAAAAAGAGAAATGCAGTGCCAGATGATAACATTATTTTTCTCCAAAAATATGAGAATGACACTAGATTGATGGAAGATGATCCAATCAACTTCCATCAACCCATGAAAAATTTAAATTCTAAAAAATGGATCGATGCCATGAATAAAAAGATTAAATCCATGAAAGGCAATGATGCCTGGGATTTTGTCCCATTGCCAAAAGGTGCGAAACCTATTAATTGTAAATGAATATTTAAAATCAAAAGAAATTCAAAAAATAATGTAAAAAGATACAAAACTTGTCTTGTTTCTAAGAAATTTACACAAAAAGAAGGTATCGACTATAAAGAAATCTTCTTTCCAATCTTTTCAAAGAACTCTTTTAAAATTATCATGGCATTAGTGGCGCATTTCAATTTTGAGTTACACCAGATGGATGTAAAAATAGTATTTCTCAATGGTAATATTGATAAAACGATTTACATAATGCAACCAGAAAATTTTGTATCAGAAGATCCAAAAAATATGATTTGTAAACTTAAAAATTCTATCTATGAGCTCAAATAAGAGTCTCGACAATGGTATTTCAAATTTCATCAATTGATCATCTCATTTGATTTTGACATGAATTTAGTAGATGATTGTATATACCATAAGTTCTGTGGCTGTAAGTATATTTTTCTGATATTAAATGTTGATGACATTTTGTTTGCTAACAATGATATAGGTCTATTGTATGAAATCAAAAGATTTCTAACTAAGAATTTTGAGATGAAAAATTTTGGCGATACATCTTTTGTGTTAGACATACAGATAAATCGAAATCACACTTGGCGTATTTTGGGACTATCGCAAAAGGACCATTTCGAAAAGATTCTTAAAAAATATGACATGCAAAATTATAAATCAGGTAACACTCCTGTGGCTAAAGGAGACAAATTTAGTCTCGACTAGTGTTCTAAAAATGCTTTTGAAAAAAAGAAAATACAAAGAATTCCTTATGTATCAGCAGTAGGGAGTCTAATATATATACTCAAGTATGTACACGTCCAAATATTGCGTATATTATTGGGATATTGGGTCGATATTTAACCAATCTTGGATTAGATCATTGGAAGGTAATCAAACGGGTCTTGTGATATTTACAGAAAATAAAAGATTACATGCTCACGTATCGGAGGTCAGATAAATTCGAAATCATTGGATATACTGATTTCGATTATGTTAGATGTCAAGATAGCATGAAATCAACGTCAGACTATATCTATTGGCTAATTGGGGGTGTCATATCTTGGAAAAGTGTTAAACAGTCTCTTATAGTATCTTCTACTATGGTTACAGAATTTATAACTTGCTATGAGGTATCAAACCATGAAATTTGGCTATTAAATTTTTTCATAGAATTACGTTAGTGAATAGTATTGAAAGACCACTCAAATTATTTTGTGACAATAAGTCAGCAATTCTATATTTCAATAATAACAGGAATTCGATAAAATCTAAACATATAGATATCAAGTTCTTGACTGTTAAAGAAAAAGTACAGAATGGATAGTTATCAATAGAGCATATCGGGACAAACTCCATGGTTGTGGATCCGCTTATTAAGGGATTGCCACCCAAAATATTTCATGAGCATACTGCTCGTATGGGTATCATGTTATTAAATGATGTACAGTTTTAGTGAGAGTTTATTATTTTAAATGCTCTTACTATATTTTTCATTTATTAATGTTTTAAAAATATTTTATGCATAAATAAAGTTTAAATTTATTTACACTCTGATTTTGGTATGGTTTAATCTCATGAAAATTTAAGGTGTACCAGTTGAAAATAGACATATTATGATCACATTACATGAAATTTTTAGCTACACATCCACATCATGATTCATGTCATTCAATTATATCAATATACGTGATCATTGATGGGTCGAGTTACGAAATTGTAGCAAATGCCACTTTGATCGTATGTTGGTGTAATTAATGGATCGAATTTACTATCGATATACCTTGGTAATGATAGTAAAATTGAACTCATATAATTAATTACAAAACATAATTATAAGGTTACACATATAGTCCAAGTGGGAGATTGTTGGATCCTTAATCCAATGTTGGATTTATATGTGAATAATTATGTGTTGTAAACTATCAAATAAGGTTAAATCCAATTAAAGTGATCAAATATGGTTTGAACTTGATGTATCTAATAAGGTGTGGGCTTTTAACGTATAGAGATTTAAGTGTATTTCATATTCTATGATGAGTTGAAATAAGAATCTAAAAGGTAACAGGAATGTTATCTATGAATAGGACTATGGTCCCCAAGTCAAATGTATTTTTATTATCGTATTTTCTAGTATGATAAAATAATTCTTTTTTGATATCCCATCATCAGAAAAAATACCAGAAAGAAATTAAAGAACTCTCTTAAGGATTGGCAAATACATGTTAATTTGGAAGGCCACCCCAAAATCTCTAAGGATTCAAATACCAGTTTGTCAACATGAATCAAAATACGCTTCCGCAATTTTACTGTTAATTTATTTCTTAATAATCGCTATATAGATTTTGGGTTTAATATGTGATAGTTTTCACCAAAAGTTAAATATAAACAGCCAC
Organism: Coffea arabica; assembly: GCF_036785885.1. Lineage (NCBI taxonomy): Eukaryota > Viridiplantae > Streptophyta > Magnoliopsida > Gentianales > Rubiaceae > Coffea > Coffea arabica. The sequence goes on along the minus strand of NC_092318.1, from coordinate 33,690,658 downwards.
CCTAACATCCTGCTATTCCATCTTATTGAGATTGTTGCTTTGTTTGGACTGTCTGACTTTAGGTGCGTTACATAAATACATAATGGACTTTGAGAGAAATAGACTATGACATTATTGAAACTTAGATTCATTGCAGACTCTCTGTTAGGGCTGCAAACGAATCGAGATCGAGACTCGCGAGCAGCTCGACTCGAGCTCGAGTTCAAAATATTAAACTCGTTAGCTCCCGAGTCGGCTCGCGGTCGAGTATATATATATATATATATATATTAAGTATATATATATTTTTTATTTTTTTTATTTTAAGTATATATATTTTTTATTTTTTATTTTAATAGTATAATTACATATATATCCTTAATATTTTATTATTTATTAAGAAAAAATATTATATTATTTATTTTTAAAAAAATAAAATAATTATTTTTTATTTTTTTCGAGTTCGAGCTTGAATCAAGTCGAGTTCAAGCTCGAGCTTTAAATTATTGGCTCGTCGAGTTCGAGTTCACTAAAATTATGTCAAGACTCAACTCGATTAGACCAAAACTCGACTCGACTTGACTCGTTTGCAGTCCAAGTCTCTGTAATGCTAAACAATGAGTTTGCTAATGAGCCGTTGTCTATGTTTACCTTTTATACACTGTTTTTTTTTAATCTTTGCAATTTCTTTCATTCTCTTGAAAGGCATGGATTATTTGCAACTAAAATACCATGTCAGATATCTAAATATGGTGATCATTCATGTAAAGCGCTGGTGTATTTCTATTACTGTTTGATCTCTTATTTTAAACTGGAACAATTATCTAAGAGAAGTAAAGTAATAAGTGGTACTTTTTGCTACGAGAGAGGTAAATGGATGGATCTAGGTCTTGCCTTACTAGAGTGAGGGGGGAAAACACAGAAACATGACGTTTTTTTACTCTTTCTATATTCTTGGATTTGGTTTGGACTGTGGAAGCAGACAAAAGAGGAGGGTAAAAATAGTTGACAAGAAATTGTGTCGTTTCCCTTGTTCGTGGGTCAGTAGAATAAAAACTGCATCTTATTTAGATATTCCATTCACAACTTTTGCACATGCTTCACTATCACTAAGAATTAAAAAGAACAAAATAAATTTGCATAAAATTTGTTGCTTGCTTCTTTTATTCACTAACTTGTTCACTATCCAAATGCTTGTACATTTTTCTGGCTAGCATTAAGTCGTAAATCAATTGGATGGTCCGTGAAATTTGCATAGGCCATGCGATAACTTCTATACATTTTGCTAAAGTTGCATTGAGACATGATTCTTTTTCAACTTTGTAGAGAGACAAGATCATTCGTCCTTAATATGAAGTATTGTATAAAATGAAGTTGAAAAATTCTTAGATTGTGTTATGTTACACATTTTTTTAATAGAGTTTCATAAGAAAACAAAGAGTTCTAATATTCAAAAAATACTATTTGCTAATATTTTACTTATATTAAGGTACTTTGGATATTATGGCTGGACCGGGACATCAACTAGGGTGAAGGAACCTACAAATATGTCACCATCTACATCAATTGTTCCACTTCAGAATGCAAATGATTCTAATAATGGAGTGGTGAGCAATGCATCCGAAGTCTTTGAAAATGTTTCAATTGAACTTGATTCCAATTCTAAAGAAACGACGGCCCATATTTCTGCTTCTGGTACATGTTTTTTCTATAGTATCCAAATTCCTAATTTATTACTGTATTTGTTTTTTCCCAATAGTGTTGATCTTCTTATTAGTCTAGTCATTGAAAAATCATATGAATTACAAATTGCTAGGTAGTAACATATTTCACAACAGTGATAAAGTACAAAATATTTTTATTAATATGAATACTAAAATAAAGAGTTCGCTTGTAATTCAGTTATTCCTTTATTAATGTTCTCTTTTCACCTCTCCTATGTTTTTCTTACATTGGGATCACATCAAAAAGAGAGGTAGAGGTCCAAATAGTGGAATAGACCTGTCAAGACAAGTTGAGAAAAATGGAAAGTTAGACATACTGATTCCTGATGTTATAAACAAACCAATAGGAGAGAGCTATACTAAGTTGCCAAGAGAAATTGTATTTCTTGCTAGGAGTATTGCGATAACGCGAGTTGCAAATTGGTCTGAAGTTGAAGTTGATCAGAAGAAGAAGATAATTAAGACTCTACTGGTAGATATTTATTTGGTGCATTGTGCTCTGTTTTTCAATTTTATTGTTCACATGGAATTACAATATATAATCTTTTTCATGATAATCACTTCCTTTTTTTTTGTTTTCAATTATATTGTTTATTATTTCACAAAAGGCTAAATCTAGTTGTGTGCCAGTAAGTTACTCTTATGTTCTTTTAATTAAAAATCTTATTTTACAGAATAAGTTCAATTTGGATTTGACCAAAACCCATGTTAAGAGCTATATAGAAGATGCTATGAAGAGGGCATGGCAAGATTGTCATTCCAAGGCTCATTTGCACTACAAAGTTTTAGGGGTAGAGAAAATGGTGGACAAAATCTATATGAAATTTTTCTAAACCATCCAATTGATTGGAAATGGTTGTATGATTATTTTGATTCTTAAGCATTTAAGATAACTATTATTGGACCTTTATTTTCAAATACTTTTTAAAAATTTTATTTGACATCCATTGATTTTAAAAGATATTGTTATTTACATTCTTTGCTGAAAGTTCTATAAGGAATTCACAAAATAGGGCTTGTCTAACTGCTCTTCCAAAAACTGGTTCTGGACAAGCCCTATTTTGTGAATTCCTTATAGAAATTTTCTGCAGAGAATATAAATAATAATCTCATTTAAAATCAATGGATGTCAAAGATAATCTTTAAAAATACTTGAAAATAAAGGTCCAATAATAGTTACCTTAAATGCTTCAAAATTAAAATAATCACACAACCATTGCCAATCAATTGGACGGTTTAGAAAAATTTTATATGGATTTTGTCTTCCACTTTCTCCACAACCTAAAGCTTTGCAGTGCAAATGAGCCTTGGAACGACAATCTTGCCATGCCCTCTTCATAGTATCTTCTATGTAGCTCTTAACATGGGTTTTGGTCAAATCCAAGTTGAACTTATTTTGTAAAATGAAATTTTTAATTCAAAGAACATAAGAGTAACTTACTAGCATACAACTAGATTTAGCCTTCTGTGAAATAATAAACAAGATATAAACAATATAATTGAAAACAAAAAAGAAAAGAATGGTTTTTTATGAAAAAGATTAAATATTTTAATTCCATGTGAACAATAAAATTGAAAAACAGAGCACAATGCACCAAATAAAGATTTACTAGTAGAGTCTTAATTATCTTCTTCTTCTGATTAGCTTCAACTTCAGACCAATTTGCAACTCGCATTGTTGCAAGACTCCTAACCAGAAACAAGAAATCTAATTTCTCTTGGCAACTTAATATGGTTCTTTCCTATCGATTTGTTTAGACCTTCAGGAATCAGTATGTCTAACGTTCCTTTTTTCTCAACTCATCTTGATAGTTCTATCCCTCTATTTGGACCTCTACCTCTCTTCTTTGATGTGATCCCTATGTAAAGAAAACATAGGAGGGATGAAAAGAGAATGCTAATAAAGCAATAACTGAATCATGTTGGATTGAATTGTAATTGGTATCAGATAAGATTCGTGAATATTCTTAATGTTTGAATGTATATCAATTAGAGATATGATAGGAATGATTGTTATCTATTAGTGGTTGATAGATATCTGTTAGTGATTGATAGGTGATAGGATAATCAATGACCTTCTTGTGTAAAGCCTATAAATAGGCATCGGTACCATCATTAGTCTGCATCAGAGAAATAAAGAAAATCTTCCCAAAACTCTCTCTCTCTAAATTTCGTTCCTTCCAACATGGTATCAGAGCAGGGATTCTAGGATCTCTGCTCCAAAGTGTTACTCTGATAATTTCTTCAACAACCAGCCATGGCCGAATCGTCTACGCTCACGGACGGTGGGAAAGGACAAGCTGACGTAGTTCTAGAGGATTTTGCCACTCGGATGGTGGAAGTCCTGAATAGCTGCCAGAAGTCTACACCGAGCATGGATTCGTCTTCGGCTCAGATCGGCATCAAGTTGGATGATACCAACTATGCCTTATGGTCCCAAATTGTCGAGATGTATATCTCAGGGAAGGACAAATTGGGGTATATTAATGGTGAACTCCCTCAGCCGTCACCAACAGATCCAGCGTATCGACGGTGGCGAATTGAAGACTCTATCGTGAAAGGGTGGTTGATAAATAATATGGCTCCATCCTTGATCGGTACCTTCGTTCGTTTTCCCACAGCAAAAGCAGTATGGGATGCTATTGCTACCACATACTTTGATGGAACCGATACATCCCAACTGTATGATCTGAGGCGGAAGGTGACTAGACTGAGACAAGCTGGTGGGCTGATCGAAAAGTACTACAACGATTTGCAAGGTTTGTGGAGGGAGATTGATTTTCGTCGGCCGAACCCGATGGAATGTGCTGCCGATATCAGCAGGTATAATTCTCTCATACAGGAAGAGAGAGTCTACACTTTCCTCGATGGGTTAGATGACCGACTAGACCAGATTCGCAGTGATGTTCTGCGGATGAAACCATTTCCAACAGTAGAAGAGGCATATGCCTATGTCCGACGAGAAGACAGCAGACAATCGGTGATGATGACAGGGGGAGACCACTCAATCGGCTCTGTCATGGCTTCCAAGGGAAGGAAGAATGAGCCGATTTTAGTACCCCGAGCCGAGATGCCAACTGAGGAAGTTAATTGTGCCCACTGCAATAAGAAAGGGCACACACAAGATACGTGCTTCAAGCTGCACGGATATCCAACATGGTGGAAAGAGCGCAAAGGGCGAAATTGGCAAGCTGATCGACTGAATGTTGCTGGTCAGAACGGAAAGGTGGCCGTTGCAGTTGCTGATATCAATATTGCCCAGGTGCACTCTACGTCTTCTACCAATCAGCATCAAGGTATGAACTCCTCACATCGACGCGATAGTAATTGGATTGTCGATTCAGGAGCCACTGATCATATGACCTATGATCCAACTGACTTCTCATCCGTAACTCAACCACGACGGTCGAAAATTTCCAATGCTAATGGTGTGCAGTATCCAGTTACAGGAGCTGGAACTGTTACTTTATCTCCGTCTTTATCTCTACCGAATACTTTATTGATTCCCTCACTGTCAAATAAGTTACTATCAGTAAGTCAAATAACTACTGATCTTAACTGTATGGTACTGATGTATCCAACCTTCTGTCTTCTTCAGGAAATTCTCACAAAGGAGATAATCGGTCGTGGTACTAGGAGGGGGGATCTATATTACATTGATGATTTCAGTATCGGTAGAGCCAATCAGACAAGGAGTACCGATAACACCAAAGAACGAGAGATTCGATTGTGGCATCAACGACTAGGACATCCTTCTTTTGGGTATATGAAGCACCTTTTTCCAGCACTTTTTTCGAGTATCAAAACTGCCGATTTAAAATTTGAGACCTGTGTATTAGCCAAAAGTCATAGGGCCTCATATCCTGTCAGTTTGAATAAGTCGAATACACCTTTTGCTTTAGTACATTCTGATGTTTGGGGACCATCCCCGATCACTTCATCTACTGGAGTCCGTTGGTTTGTAACTTTCGTAGATGACTGTACTCGAATGACTTGGTTGTATTTGTTGAAACATAAGAATGAAGTTCTTGATATTTTCAAGTCATTTTGTTCCATGATTCATACACAGTTTTCAGCAACAGTCAAGATTCTTCGATCTGATAATGGTGGTGAGTATGTTAATCGGCCACTACAAGAGTTCTTTAATATCAATGGTCTTATACATGAAACATCATGCACCCAAACTCCACAGCAAAATGGAGTAGCTGAAAGAAAAAATCGACATATCCTTGAAATAGCAAGAGCATTACTGATTGGTGCCCATGTTCCTCGCCGATATTGGAATGATGCAGTCACAACAGCAGTCTATTTATTGAATAGACTGCCTTCAAAAGTTATCCACTTCCAGACACCGCTGCAAGCACTGTCTCAACATTTCACTCTACCATCGGTTCTAATGCTTCCGGCACGGGCGTTTGGTTGTGTAGCATTTGTTCATCGGCACAAGAATCAACGAAGTAAGCTTGATCCCTGTGCTGTTCGTTGTGTCTTCGTGGGGTATGCAGTGCACAAGAAGGGCTATCGGTGCTATGATCCAACCACTAGCAAGATGTATGAAACCATGGATGTTACATTCTTGGAGTCGGACACATTTTTCTCCTCGGCATCCAATTCTTCCCTTCAGGGGGAGATAAGGGATACAGAAGAAAAGAATTGGCCAGGATTAGCATGGCCGTGCTGTCCCACTGATTCTGTCGGTGAAGCTACTGTTTCTCCCATTGCCGAGCCCACGGAGCCCACTGCCGATGGAATCGATAAAGCTGCTGATGAAAGTACGGTTGCTAGCTGTCCTATTGATTTTGTCCGTGGAGCCGTCGATGGAGGAGCTGCCGATGGAAATGCTGATGCTACTGATGAAATTGTTGATATAATCCCTCCCTCTTCAGTACCTAACTGCATGTCTCCTGAGAATGTTCCTGAGGTAAGTACTCCTGCTGATTCTAATGTTATGTTAGATACTACTGCAAGATATGTATTACCTGACAGATCCAATCGAGGTAAGCCACCGACTCGGTACTCTCCAGAAAGTCATGCAAAGCGATCAAAGTATTCCATTGCCAATTATATGTCCACTCACAGGCTATCTGAACCTCTTGAAGCCTTTGTGAATAATGTGTCGTCAACTAACATTCCAAAAGATGTGCATGCTGCTTTCAAAGATCCAAACTGGACTCAAGCAATTAAGAATGAGATGTCGGCATTGCAAAAAAATGACACGTGGACTTTGGTCCTATTACCAGATGGGAAGAGGATGGTGGGATGCAAATGGGTTTTCACAATCAAGTATAAGGCTGATGGATCAATCGATAGATATAAAGCTCGTCTCGTGGCTAAAGGATACACTCAGACCTATGGCATCGATTACCAAGAAACTTTTTCACCAGTGGCTAAATTGGATACGGTCAGAGTACTGATATCTCTTGCGGCAAATTTGGATTGGCCGTTGCATCAGTTTGATGTGAAGAACGCTTTCCTGCATGGGAATCTGGAGGAGGAAGTCTACATGGATATCCCACCAGGGTGTTCTACAGTATCGAAAACAAATACTGTGTGCCGATTACAGAAAGCATTGTATGGACTCAAACAGTCACCACGTGCTTGGTTCGGCCGTTTTACGCTAGCTATGAAGAAGTATGGTTTTCAGCAGAGTAATGCCGACCATACTCTTTTCCTAAAACATCGGCATGGAAAGGTAACTGCCTTAATAATTTATGTCGATGATATGATTATCACAGGCAATGATGAAGAGGAAATCTCCAAACTACAAAACCAGCTGGCGGCTGAATTTGAAATGAAGAGTTTAAGGAATCTCAAGTATTTCCTGGGAATTGAAGTGGCAAGATCGGCACAAGGCATCGTCCTATCCCAGAGGAAGTATGTACTTGATCTGTTGGCAGAGGTTGGGCTCCTGGATTGCAAACCTGCTGACACGCCAATTATGCTAAGCCACAAGTTAGGAGAATATCCATATCAGAAACCAACTGACAAAGAGAGATATCAAAGATTGGTCGGTAAGCTGATCTACTTGTCACATACTCGGCCCGATATTGCCTATTCTGTCAGTGTGGTCATCCGATTTATGCATTCACCCAGTAATCGGCACATGGAAGCTGTGATGAGAATTCTTCGGTACTTAAAGGGTTCTCCTGGGAAGGGTCTCTTATTTTCCAAAAATGGTCATCTTAATATTGATGGTTACACTGATGCCGATTGGGCAGGAGATGCTACCAATCGAAAGTCAACCTCAGGTTACTTTACATTCGTCGGTGGTAATCTAGTTACTTGGAGAAGCAAGAGACAAAAGGTGGTAGCATTATCAAGTGCAGAAGCTGAATTTAGAGGCATGGCTAGAGGTATGTGTGAGCTTCTGTGGCTCAAACGGCTGATGGCCGATATCGGTTTTTCTCCTAGATCTGAGATGAACTTATTTTGTGACAACAAAGCTGCTATCGATATCAGCCATAACCCAGTTCAACATGATCGCACTAAGCATGTTGAGGTCGATCGGCACTTTATCAAGCAGAATCTTGAAGAAAAAATAATACGGCTTCCGTTTGTGAGATCTGAAGATCAACTAGCTGATATACTCACAAAAGCCGTGCCGACTAAGGACTTTTACAACTCACTCGGCAAGTTGGGCATGCATGACATCTATGCACCAACTTGAGGGGGAGTGTTGGATTGAATTGTAATTGGTATCAGATAAGATTCGTGAATATTCTTAATGTTTGAATGTATATCAATTAGAGATATGATAGGAATGATTGTTATCTATTAGTGGTTGATAGATATCTGTTAGTGATTGATAGGTGATAGGATAATCAATGACCTTCTTGTGTAAAGCCTATAAATAGGCATCGGTACCATCATTAGTCTGCATCGGAGAAATAAAGAAAATCTTCCCAAAACTCTCTCTCTCTAAATTTCGTTCCTTCCAACAAATCACGAGCGAACTCTTTATTTTGGTATTTATATTAATAAAATACTTTGTAGTTTATAACTTTGTGAAATATGTAGCTACCTAGCAATTCGCAATTCACATGATCTTTCTATGAGCTAGACTAATAAGAAGATGAACACTATTGGGAAAAAAACAAATAATAAATTAGAAAATTGGATACTAAAGGAAAAAACATGTACCAGAAGTAGAAGTATGGGTCTCCAGTTCTTTAGAATTTGAATCAAGTTCAATTGAAATTTTTTTAGAGGCATCCGATTCATTGCTCGCCACTCCATTATTAGAATCATTTACATTTTGAAGTGGAACAATTGATGTAGATGGTGAGGTGTTTATTGGTTCCTTCGTCCCTCATTGACATCCCGGTCCAACCATAATACCTAAAGTACCTTAATATAAGTAAAATATTAGTAAATTGTATTTTTGAATATTAGAACTCTTTGTTTTCTTATGAAAATCTATGAAAAAAAAATGCAACTTAACACAATCTCAGAAAATTTCAACTTCATCTTATGTAATACTTCATATCAGGGATGAATGATCTTTTGTCTCTACAAAGTTGAAAAAGAATGCTATCACAATTGGATAAAGTATACAAATTAAATAAGATCATTGAAATTACATTTAATGCATAGTTTCAGTTCAAACTTCTAAACCAGTATTAAGGAATCAGCAACTTGATCTTTTTTATTACCATTCTTTTGAGCACTAAAGGAATGTGTCCTGTAAATTTGTTGTTACTAAGGTATAGAAGGGCTAAGTTGGCTAGGTTTCCAAAAGAAGAAGGGATTGAGAAACTCAGGGTGCATTGAATAAAACTAAAGTCTAAAAACTGAAATCTGAAATTAAAAATATGATGTCTAAATCTATTAAATTATTGAATTGTTAAGTATTAAATCAAATGCATTTGAGTGTATATCACATTCAATGATAAATAAATACTTTATCACTTATTTTTTGGAGCAAGTCTTATTTAGGAAATTCAGTGCCATTCAATTAATTTAGATATTCAATTTTTTATTATCAAACATATCTGAATATATTAAGATCTGAATCCATTAAGTTAAGTATTGAATTAAGTTATCAAACAGATGTTTGCATAGCATGGCACCATAGAGTGCATTTTCGGAACTATTGATGTTTGTAACTGATAATCTTTTGGCTTTGTTACATAGGATTCCAAGCCAATTGCTACAAGGAGTCACGGAAGATGACCAAGGTAACAACTTAGGTTGCCTATGAAAGAAAAATTCGCACATCTTGAAAACACAACCTTAGTAAGATGGAATAGCAGGAAGGAAATGGTAATACGGACTACCATTTGGATGAGCAAAAGTCTTTTTTTTTTAAGGGATGGAGTACTGGTGCAGGCACACAAATCAGAGTTAGCTCAGGATAAATTACTCTTTCCCCAAGTACTCGCTAAAATAGGAATAAATCAAATCACCAAGTAACAATGCCAGTAGTGATAATAAAATGCAGGAAAAATAAAAGACACAGGACACCAAAATTTTAACATAAAAAACCCAAATTGGGAAAAATCATGGGATCTAATCCAGTCAAAAAATCTCCACTATCACAATAATCGAAATACACATGTCTATCTGAAATATCCAGATGACAATAATACCACCAATATCAATTAAGTCAAATCGCTATAAAATCACCCCAAAAATCTACAACTGTCAAAGAAGTGGGTTTGGAAAAATGTTACCAAGTGAGGAGGAAATCCAAGATCTGAACTAGTAGATAAGTAGAGTTTGACGAGAGGATAGCGTGGGTAAAATTTTGTTTCAGTCGGATTTCGAATCACTCTCCAATCAAGATCTTGAAGTTTTTCTCTCTTTCTCTAACTTCTTTTCTCTCTCTCTCTCTTTTCGTTTTTCTCCAAGCAAGCAAAAGTGACGGCTGTAGCTTTTCTCACACAAAGAAAGAATGCTTCATGGCTGCTCCTATTCTTTTTTACTTGAAAACCCTCAAGTCCTAATAATAGGTTTGGTAACTTGGATTTTGAATTGGCCCACAAATGGACTGGCCCACACCCAACAAACAAGACAGTAATGAAATTTTCCAAAATAGGTTTGTTTGGATAGTGAAATTATTCTAAATAATATTTCGCTTACGTCATAAACACATTTTTCAATCTACCTTTTTATATTCTTAATTACTTTTTTATCTCACATACATCACATCACAAAAAGTGTTACAGTAATTATTCCAAATAATATTTCAAATAATACTCTATCCAAACAACCACCGCCAGGATTGGCATCAGGAATTGCGACACAGAAATCCTGCAATGGACCTGGATCAGATGCATCAACAAGTAAAAACAAGTGCCAAGATGGCTGCAGCTATGTGGTAACAAACTGCCATAATTATCGCGAAAGGATTACCAAACTGTATGAGCTAACTAGAAAGATGGAAACTTGTTTCTTCTGTGGTGGTGGAAGGATATGTGGGAAAGATGCCTCTTGATAGCTATTTTTGGTTGAACTAGTAAATGTTCCTTGTAATCTTTGTAAATTATTTCTTCACAATTCAATCAATGATTGATTCTACAACAACTACTCGCCACTTCTCAATTTTCTTGTCCTTAAGCAAGTCTACCATATGCATTTTCCACATAGATGTGGAGTTTTGGTAAGACCTTTTCTTGAGATGAGATAGTATTTCATACTTTTCTTCCTTCCAGTATATCATTATACAACTAATTTTTTTAATTTTTTATCTAAGGCTGGATTAGATGAAGTCATGAAGAGAGGGGAAAGGAAAAAGAAAGTGACTGCCCGGAATCGAACCCCGAATCTCAAGTACCTTAGGCAGTTGGCCGTTCATCAAAATTATCGAAAATCATCTCTCTGAGCAATGTCAACAATTTCCGGAGCAGCCCAAAAAGAAAAAATAAATGTATTAGGGACACAAAAGAAAAAGAAAAAGTTTAGCTTTAACAAATTTTGTTGGTAACTGGAAAAGAAAAGGAATGAACATGTTTAACTTTCTAACCTTAGTAAAATGATATATTAGTTACAACTAATCCTTTAAAAATAAAAAGACTTGATCCAATTTTAAACAATAGCTAGCATTTGGGATTAGTGCGAAAGAGTCAAATATATGATAACACCTGGGAAGTAAAGGATCTAATTACTTCGTTTAATTGTCCAACTTGGCTTTAGAAAATGAATTTCAACCTTCTTCGGCAAAGCATATGGTATTTTATATACTTTTTTAATTAGTTGAACTTCTTGCTACAGGGTGTTAAATGTTCAATTAGCAAGCAAGTGGACATTTTGATTTTCCATTTCTCCTTTGAATAACTTTACATGTGGATGGACTTTTGCTTTCTTGTTTGTACTTTTCAAAACAATCGAACACTTGCAAAGATATGATGTCACAAATTTCTCTCAAATTTGACCCAGGCTCAGTCTGAATTTGCTGTGTCTTAGTTAAGATATATAATGTTGGAAGAAATCCTTGACCAATTGCTTCTTTATTTAATCTGGACCAAACTCATTTTTATTTAATCATTCGATTCAAAATGCCTTATCAGATTCAATTATACTTCATCGATTCTTTTCTTTATTTTGTGTGAAACGAATTTTTATTTTACTTATTCAGGTTCAAAATGGATTACTAGAGAGATTGACTTATTCCGGGATAAGAATAAATTTAATTCCTTTGCAGCACCAAGAAAAGACTCTCCTAAATGCAACTGATGTACCCATCTCACTTCATCCTAAAACCCATAACGTCACTATTTAAAATTTAGGGAAATAAAATGATTCAAAATCAAAATATTGGGAACCAAAATTGCAAATTCAAAGTTGTTGACTAAGGGCAATTTGATGTTGACTGTTAATCTTTCTTCAAATTCCATTAGTTGTCTTAAATGTGCCTAAAATCATAAACTTTAAGGACCAGATTTGCTTTAAATGAAACATTAAGGACAAATTTAGCACACAGGTAAAACATTGTGATCAAAACTATGATTTTCTCATTGGCTTAATATGTAGACAAGTTTTGATCCATTTCCCTTGTTTGCACATACATACATACATACATACATATATACTTATACATATACATACATATATATATACATATACACACACATGCATATATATATATATAATATGCATGTATGCATGTGTGTGTATCTACCTCTACTATATATATAAGAAGGAAGTGAGTTTTAGTACTTTGCCTCCTTACTTGCCACGTGGCTTCCTAATAGCTTCACAAGTAATTTACTAATATTTCTTGCACATTGCTATTGTTGCCATTGCACATCTTTTTTTTTTTTTTTTTTTTTTTGCCTTTTGTTCATGCAAATCTAACAAGTCTGGCCCTTATGTTTATGGGTGTTCATTGGTTGATAAATCCGGAATTCGATAAAAAAAATTTTGGTAATTCGGGAATTGATTTTTTAAGACCAATATCCGATTACCGTCCAAACCTTAATTTGATAAATTGGATCGGAGAATCGGTAATTCAATAATATTTGTAATCCAAAATATCAATAGTGAGTTAAAATATTTTAATTTTCTCTAAAAAATTGTTGTAACAAAATAATATCCCATATGTTTTTCCAATAAAATTCAATCAACTTAACTCAAACAAACATGATATGCAAAAAAAAGGGTTCATAATCCTAAGTTCTAACTCATAATCTCAATTCTTAAACAACGTTGAAATATATAAGAACTTCAAATTAATTGTTAAGCTAAACTCCAACGTATCAACTTCCTTTAAAATTTTACTTCCAAGTATATTTCTAGTTAAGTTAACTAATTAGTAAATTACTCATTAGTATTTAGTGATAGGATCAAGATTTACTCTTATATTTAGTAATATAAATAAGTGGCCATATATTCTACTTTTGCCTTCTATTGATTTTATGCAAAAGAATGATTTTCACTTAATTGTTCTTGAAATTCTAAGTGGACTTGGGCTGTACTTAGCACAACCTAAAGTTTGCTAGTGTACATATATAAAATAATCTTCAATTCTGATTTTGGAAGGTTGCTAACTTGGCTACTCTAACCTTTTTCCAAGTGGACTATCTATCTATTCATCATGTGGACATATTTAATACTTTTTTTTGGTGATTTTGATTCTTTTTCTATTTTTAGTAACAATTAATCACTTTCCTTTTTCACTTCCTTACCTGTAGCAATTTTCAATCAATTTATTATTTTCTACTTTATATACATTTGTATTTATTATGCCTTATCAAATTTTGTTATCAATCAATTCATATATATAAATATATATATATATTAATTTGTCTCCAATCTCATTTTGTGCAAGATTATATGGGAGTTACTATTACTAAATTTTGAAAAAAAAATTTCCCTATAATTCATTAGTTCCGTATTTATAACAAATTTCAATCTACATATTGATCTCTTACTTTTTACTCTTTTTATTTTTTGGTATCAATTAATTCCCTTATTTCTATATTAATTTGTATCTTTTTTATTTCATATATTCTATCAAGGATGTCCATTCCCTAATTTGTAAAATTGAAGGAACTATATCTATAAATATATATACTTTAAATTAATCAATTATAAATTTATAAAATTCTACTCACTCCCTCCCAACTATTTTGTCATGTTTCAGGAATTCAACTTTTAAAAAATAATGATTTGATTATGATGTTTGTACTTCTCTTTCCAATCTTACCCCCACAAATTTCAAATTTTAATTTGAATGGTAACGTGCATATAATTAAAGAGAGAAACTATATTGGAAGGAGAGCCTAAAAAGTATTTTGAGTTTCTCAACATGACAAATATAGTGGAACATCCCAAAATAAAAAATATAACACTTTCAATGGGACGACAAGAGTAATTAATTTCCATCCATTCGCCAACATACAAAAAAGAAAGAAAAGATATATTCTATTTCCTTTTAATTAGAAAATTCAAAATCAGTTACCCTTTTTTATAATCATGATCATGAATTAATTTTCATCCATTCTCTAGCCAAAAAAAAAGAGAAAAGATATATTCTATTTCCTTCTAATTAGAAAATTCAAAATCAATTACTCCTTTTTTAGAATCATGATCAAATGCGCTTATGTGAACATCTTTTTCTTTTTTTTCCTTTGAAAGAATTTTTGCTTCTTAATTTCTTTTCTTTACATTTTTTAAAAAGGTAATATAATATTGATATACTCTGTAATATATTTACTTTTCTTACATGATACTTTATCACCATCGAAGTAAGATTTTCTAAAAACTAATTAGTGTACTGTGTGGGAGTAACTATTTTTATCATTTAGTTTCAATGTTTGTCTTAATTTTAGTATTTTAAAATTTAACAAATTTGTTATTTTAGTTCTTTTGTATCCATGTTCATCTAAAAATAAAGTCTGCTGAATACAAAACTAGTATATATAATAAAACGATGTTCAGTTCCCTGTATGGCAGGTTACTGAGTCGATTATTCTCATTTTCTACCAAGTGAACGTCCTCTGTTTCTGCCATGTGTATATATTGTCTTAATTTATTTGGTTAGGTTTAAATTGTTTTATTTTTGTTAGCAACAACTAATCCTAAACATTTTCACATTTTAGGTGTAGTATTTTTATTAACAACGATCAATCACTCATTTTGTTATCCTTAATATACATTCTTAGTGTATTTAATTTTAGTCATATTTCAGAATACTTACTATGTTAACGACAATTAACCATAATGAAATCAAGGATTCAAAAGTCATGCTATTAGGATGTTCAAGCATAAGAGGTTCATAGAATTCCATAGTTATATGATGATGGTAATAATTGTTTTTGCACTTTACCTTTTCAATTTATGAAAAATAATATACAGCCTTTTCTCTCTCTTCCTTTTAATCTTTAATTTATTTTCTTTTCATAAGATAATAATAAAATATTATTGAACATATTATGATACTTCTTCCTTCTTACCAAAAATATTGCTTCAGAACATGCACAAGCCGAACAGACTATATTGGTTTGTAAATTAATTTTAGATTGAATTTTTATTACAATTTGTTTACCGTTATTTTGGTTAATTACCTTAATTTTATATTGAATGCTTGCAATATTTTGTTTAGTGCTCTAACCTAACTCTTAGCTCATTTTAAGTTTTACATATAGTATATCCTCTTTCCAGTCTCAATTTATAGTAAAATAGTTAATCAAAACATAGTTTATCTATTCAAATAAATATTTGAATTTTCAAAAATATTTAATTGTGCTGCTGAATACAAAATAACCCGTGCAAATGCATAGGAAAGAAGCTTGTATATATAATAAACAATGTTCAGTTTCAACTTTGGAAAGTTGCAAACTTAGCTACTCTAACCTGCTGCCAGATAGACTATCCACCTTGTTCGCCATGCGGACAAATTTAATGTTTATATTTTTTTGGTCCTTTTTAATTCTTTTCTATTTTTTATTGACAATTAATCCATTTCCATTTTCACTTCCATATTTATAGCATTTCACTCAATTTTTTAGTTTTCACCTTATGTACGTTTGTATTTGTTATGCCTTATCAAATCTTTTTATTAATGAACTTATAGGTTTTTTTATTTCTCTCCAATTGCATTTTTTAATTTATTTTTTTGACTTGATTATATATTAGACGTTACTATTACTAAATTTTTGGAAATTTTGGAAGTTGCTATAATTCAATACTATCGTATTTATAACAAATTTCAATCAACATATTGATCTCTTACTTTTTTATTCTTTTTATTTTATGGTAACAATTAATTCTCTTCCTTTCTATATTAACTTGTATCTTTTTTATTTTATAAGATCTATCCTAGTTATCCATTCTCTAATTTGTAAAATTAAATAAACTATACATATTTTTTTCTTATAATTAATCAATTATAAATTTATAAAATTCTCATTAATTTCTATCCATTCTCCAACGTAAAAAAGAAGGAAAAATATATGCTATTTTCTTCTCATTAGAAAAATTCAAAATTAGTTACCTATTTTCTAAAATCATGATCACGTGAGGTTTATGTGGACATCTTTTTTTTTTCCTTTGAAGGATAATTTCTTTTCTTTACTATTTTTAAAAGGGTTTTTCTAAAGGGTATCCATAGGGCACTCATTAATATATCTAACATTTACCTAACCTATCATGCATATACATATACTAACAATTAGTACCATCCCTTGCATTTATATACTTTCCTTATTTAATCTTACCTACCCTCTTTTGTATTTATTTACTTTTCCTAATTAATTTTATATTTTCAAAAATATGACACCCAAAATATATCTTAATTAGTGCCCTATGGGCACCCATTAGACAGATCCTTTTTAAAAAAGTAATTAAATATTGATATACTCTCTAATATATTTAATTTGCTCACAGATACTTTATCACCATGAAGGTAAGATTTGTTGAGATAACTATTTTTTATTATTTAGTTTATATGTTTGTCAAATATTTAGTATTTTAAAATTCAAAGGATTAGAGCCCAGGAAAGCAAGGTACATCTATTTGAAATAAATCTCTAAAGAAACATGATTGGAAGGAAGTGCTCACATGACAATTGACAACTGTTATGATTCTGGCTTTTTTCAGATTTCATATTTTGGACTTGCAGATTGTAATTGATGCCAAAGGGCCAGAAACCTTTGTAACAGAAAGACTGGTGGTAATTTGATCTAGAATATAGGTTGATACGTATCTATTCAAGAATTGTTTGCTTTTATATTAGTAAATCTTGCTACAAAGATGTTTAGTTTGTTTTCTAGTCTTTTGTATACAAATTTAATCAGTCTATATAGCACCTTGATCTTACGTATCTTTTTTTCTTTTCTTTTTTTGAATCACTATTGGCAAATGAGTGATATAGCTCTTCGCTTTTCTTCTTTTACTTTTGATTTTTTTTTCGGGGTCTGTAAAACCCACGGTTTTTGGGCTCACTTTATCTTGCCCAATTTAATTAAATGGTAATTTACTATGTGTAAAAGAAAAAAAAATTGCAGGTTAGGTTAAAGAATTAATTAAGGGGTAATATGAGATAAGATAGGGTGAAAGTTCACAATAGTTAAAACTCCTATCTAAACTACCTACTAGTGAGTAGTGCTAGGTTTAGAATTTTATTGAAACCCCAGAAAGAAAAATAACACCACCCTTACCTTTCTTTCGTCTGCCTCCCTAGAGCAAGAGCTGTCAGAGAATAGAGAAGGAGAAGCAGGCGACACCGTCAATCGATCAGACGACTAGGCACCTAAACCTGTAAGTCCCGAGTGCATGCAAAACTTTTCTTTTAAGTTTTAGTAGTTGCATTAATTGTCCTAAGAATTTTACGGATATGTATTGTTGCTATATATATGTAGCTATATGTTTTTAGGAAGATTCATATGTGGATTCGTAGAAATAGGGTGTTAGATTTTAATCTTTGGTTAAGTAGGTTGCCCAAATCTGTTGGAGGAAAAAACAAATAAAAATAAGAGAAGAGCAGCGGCAGAGCTCTGTTTTGGCTAGGCGTTGCAGAAGCAATGCCACAAAAAAAAAAAAAAAAAAAAGGGTGAGGGCTGCCATCTCTGGTTGCAGAGAAAGGATTTGCAAAGGTTGGCCGAGACTGAAACGAAATTTTAAAAAAAATAAAATTGGAAGATGATGTCGCCAGCGCTTGCTGGCGACAATGGACAAAATTCATGGTTGGCCTTTTGGCCAACCAATGGAAACAAAGGGTCGCCAGACTTGCTGGCGACCATGGTCAAACAACTGGTTGGCTAAAAGGGTTCAATCCGAGGACGGAGAAAATTTGACAAATTATATAGGGACCAAAATATAATATAAAATGTAGTAAATGTTTAATAAATAAATTTTAAGTATAATTCATAGTGTATCATGGGTATTAAAATTCAGGACCCAATTTAAAGTAATTGTTAGAATTGAAGGGTTAGTCATGTAAAATTATACTTAGTTAATTACGTATAAGATATTTAAATGGGAATCTAAAAACATCTTAATCTAGCCGTGTTAAGTCAAATTAGACAAGGTAAGATAAGTGCTAAATTGTTAAACGAAATGTTTAAAATCATAATAATGATAATAATAATGCTAATAATAATACAACAAGGATAATAATAATAATAATAATAATAATAATAATAATAATAATAGTAAATAATAATTATTAGACAATAATAGTAAGGATATTAACAACATGGGCATGGAGGAAATAAATTAAGGATATAAACGAAGGTACAAATATAAATACGAGTGGAATAAACTAATACAATAATAATGGTGATAAGCCAATATATATATATGTACATGTGTACATAAATAATAATAGCACCTACACACGCATAAAAGTGGAAATAAAAAGGAAAGGTAATAGTAACTAATTAACACATATATATAAGTGGAAATAAAATATATTAGCGACGACGAGGACAATAATAATAATAATGAATAATTATCTTCTTTTAAATTAGGAAACTTTACAAAAAGGAGAACCTTTCCAATTAAGAAACTTTCTAAGAATAAAAACTTTCTAAATTAGGAAACTTTCCAAAAATAGAAATTGTCAAATTTAGGGAAAACGCTATTAGGGTTCATATAATGGTCTAGATACGAATCTTCGACTTACTCGGAGTTTGTATATTTATGCATCTATAGGAAGTAACAACTAATTAGGAAACTTATGCGTTTGATAGGTACGGTACAAGGATCTAAGGTAGTCCCACTCGATCAGCCAAACAGAGGTACGTGGTACTTATCCTTCTGAGATTTCAAAGGTGCAAAAATGAAATTTTTGTTTTCAATCTTATTTTGTTGTGTTGACTCGAAATATATTTGATTAAATGCTTTACTTGGATATTTATGAAAGTTATATTTTTACTATACAAAAATGGACCGTGTAACTTATTTGAAATGTTTTGAGATGTTATCATATACCAAACGAGTTGAATCTTTTATGAAATCAAAGATTTATGTATGTGACGTGTGGAATGAAGTTTTGACAAGTAAAGCTCAAAACAGTCATGGAATAGACGGTAGGGGCTATAGTCCTGTCTAATCGTCATGGTAGCCTGGTATAAAGTCCGACCGATTGATAAGGTCATGGTAGCCTGGTATAGAGTCCGGCCGATTGACAAACTCATGGTAGCCTAATATAAAGTCCGGCCGATTGATAAGGTCATGGTAGCCTGGTATAAAGTCCGGCCGATTGACCCATATATGAAAGAGACCAATCGATAGTCATGAAACCTATTGGTCGCCCATCTAGAAGGGGTTTAATCTCTAGGTTGAGTACTCAGTAACCGGTCATCACATGTACTTATTATGAGCTAATATGAAATGATTTATGAGTTGATATGGAATGATTTATGAACTGATCTGAAATGAAACATATGAACTGATTTATGAATTGATTTATGAGTGGATATGAAGAGACTTGTGAATTGAGATGAAATGATTTATGACTTATGATTTTCCATGTTCATTTATCAATAGGGTGCTTTTAAATTGCTTGCCACTTATTACTACTGATTGCTTTATAAACGACGTTACTTTCAAAATTACGGATGTGATTGATGCGCAAATGATTTGCTACGTATCTATATGTATGTATCTATAAAATTATGAGTACATGGTCCAACAGAGGGGTAGATACTACCTACTGAGCGATTTGTCGCTCAATCCACTTTTTACCATTTTTGCAGATTCTGAAGAGTATGAGTTGGTTTACGTAGAAGACCCTGAGGACGACTTTTATTAGTTTTAAATGAATAGAAGTTGGCAGGCTAGCTACTTCTAGTTGTTAGTCTTATTTATTTTCGATTCCGCTATTTCCATTAGAAAATAAATGTACGAACGTATTGGATATTCGTAAACTACTTTTTATATGAGATTTGTACCGCACTTTGTTTTAGTTATATTATTTCGTACTTTTGAAGTTTAGACTAGTTAAATGATGCCTTGTATTCTTGAGCGGGATTTGAGAATATGGCGGATGCCACGTGACGAGCACGTGCGGGCTCGGGGCGTGACAGGGTCAGTAACATAGTGAACCAGTCACGTGTTTGACTGAATAAAATCATATCTTGAGATTGTTATTTAGCCTTACTACTCTAATAAGTTACCGCAACTCAGAAAGAGAAGCCAGCGATCACCCTAGACATTGCTGGGACGAGGTTTGCATGTAGTTCATGTGTGAAATCGACTAAACGTTTGGACTATTGGCTTGTGGTGTAAATATATTATTTTTGGCTAGCCAAAAAGGAGAACTAAATATGTAGACAAGTGGTATTCCATTTCGCTTGCTCTAACTCATTTTCATGATTTGAAGCTTATGATAATAACATATAAAAATACCCAAATCAAACGGAGATATCGCTGGATAATATATATGGCTACGGTATGAACTTTCAAAGATGGAACGCTTGAAATGATGGGGAAAGATAAGTGATAATTACGACTGTGATAAGTGACGAGCGCAGGGTATTCATATAACAATTAAACTCATTACACAATCAAGTTTTACATTTATAAAATTCGAAATACCCCACATGCGATTTTCTGCAAGTATACAGATTGAGATTGAGTATAGAATATTAAGGTTCGAACCCACAGGTAGTGCTGTTAACGAGCCGAGTCGAGCTCGAGCATGTGATAATCGAGCTCGACTCGAACCCCTAATCGAGCCAACTCGAGCTCGCTCGATTAGTAATTCGAGCTTCACAAACTATTCGAGATCGACTCGATGTGCTCGGTAGAAAACACGAGCTCGAGCTCGAACTCGAGTTCAAAATCGAGTCGAGCTTATCGAGCTCGAACTCGAGCTTGTCGAGCCTGTAGAATATCAAATACACAATTAAAATGACGCTAATACCCTTACTATTCAAGCAATTTCGAGTTCGAACTCGAGCCTATCGAGCTTGTAGAGTATCAAATACATAATGAAATGACACTAATACCCCTACTATTCGAGCCTATCGAGCTTAAACGATATGCTCGGCTCGTCTATTAAACGAGCATCAAGTTAAACTCGAGCTCGGCTCGTTTCTCTCAATAAACGAGCCGAGTCGAGCCCTTATCGAGCCGGGTCGAGCTCGGCTCGCGAGCTGCCCGATTCGATTAACAGCTCTACCCACAGGGAAGATTGTCAATTATCAATAGTTTTCGAATTCCTTTATTATTTAGACTATCACAAATGTAAGAAATTAAATCTACACTATGAACATGAAATGAAAGTAATACAAATAATAAAAGAAAACTCCTAGAGATATGAAATTCCTCACTATTCTTACAAATGAAATTACCGATTAATTGAATGTTATTAGCTTGGCTAGTTACGGTGTAATTTCCTAATATATGTGAAACCTACTATTTTTCTTCTATGAAATTATATGAAACAAGTCACTAAAACTACAAAGGTACACCTCTACTCTCGTGAGTGTACTCCCTAGATTTAACACTTTCTTGAACTAGTGTTAAATTCTAATTTTTATTAAAGAAACAACACTTTTAAATAATCACAATTAATGGCTGGCTAATCATGATTAGATAAGTAAAAGTGCTAAATAACTTGCTCAAAATAATATCATCAAATAACCAAATAAACATCACTAATAAGATATAGAAAGTTCATCTATAACTTCTCAGCATAAACTTAGTAAAACATGAAGAAAAAATCAGAAAAGACCATACTTGTATTATAACTAAACATAAGATTCAAATGCAAGAGTTGAAGAGATGGAACCCCTTGTCACATGTGAGCAACATCTTCTCCATCGTCAAACCTCAATCATCATTCTTGCTTAGTATGATACGAGATAGAATAAAACTATACTAACCTACCTAAGCTAATGAACTAAACTAATGAACTAAGAAAAACTAGTGAAGACTACATTTTTTGTAGTGTCTCTAGCCTGCAAAGAGTTATCAAAAATGCTCTCCAAGGCCCCTATATATAGAGGATTAAAGCTCCAAGTAATCATGTTAAGGTTGGTGCTAGTTGGCTCTTTGAATCATCAAAAGTTGTTCTCTATGCTATTTGCTCATACCCAGCCGAAATCCTTGCAAATAAATTAGTCAAAAAGCTTGTGTGAATAGAGCATAAGTTGCAAAGCAAGTTGCATCCACAATTGAAGAATACACAGGCTCGAAAATGCGGCCCTGAGGTCGCGTATTGCCCCCATTTTGCCTTTTTGTAGGTTTGCTCATTTCTGGTCAGACTTTATCTTTACTCTATTTTTTGAACTAATTTCAACTGATATTTTCTTGATAATGGAGGCTGAACTAGCTCTTTTACAAAACACAAAGTTGTAGCCCTTTTAGCTAGTTGTTCAATGCCTCCTGAATCATCCAATTTTGAGCTCTGTAGACAAAGAAATGACTAAAATATTCTTGACTGGTCAATCCCCTGTTTCAGCTTTCGACAACAGAAATGACCGACTATGTTTCGACTTTTTGAGTATGAAAACTCATGAAATGTGTGACGATCCCACTTCTCCCAAGGGCGAACCCGAGGGTATTAGCGGGCCGCCTGCCTAGCTCGCGCCAGGACTCGAAACTTAAAACAATAAAACTAGATAAACC
Source organism: Coffea arabica (assembly GCF_036785885.1). NCBI lineage: Eukaryota > Viridiplantae > Streptophyta > Magnoliopsida > Gentianales > Rubiaceae > Coffea > Coffea arabica. Next base: position 33,667,436 of record NC_092318.1, on the reverse strand, counting down.
GAAAGAGCACTATATACACAATATATACAATCCCAAAAGTGTTCGAATCATCCCATTACATCCTTATGAATATAACTAAAATCAAAGAGTAGACCCTAAGGAGGGTCCTTATACAAACCACCAAAACTAAAACAAACCTAATTATCCAACTATTACATGCAAATCTAACTATACTAGTATATGTGTCAAAAGTCCCCGCGTCGGCCCCTGCTAAGGAAAACAAAAGAAAAGGGGTAAGCTATATGCTTAGTAAGTAAACAGGGGCAAAAGCGTAAATCTCACATATGTAAGAGTAAAGCAAAAGCAGAAAAATAACATCACATAATGAGGATACGGGTGGCTCCAAAGCCAATTCATGTGCCATGTATGATCTCCTGCCGACACTCCGTCGACCACAAATAATGGTCCGTAGAACTCCACTTGTTCTCCCACCGTACACCTTATCACCCTCTCTGGCTAGACACCTCACAAACTTGCTCGAGCGAACGAAATTGAGCTTGGTTCACAAGCTCGGGTCACAAACTTGGTCCACATACTCGGTGAACCGGATTCACAAACTTGGTGACCTCAATCCAGGTTGGACTGACTTCGACCAAGCCCTAACCGGCTCGAATAGTCCATCTAGGTATTGAGATCGGGCCCCAAGCTCACAAACTTCACAAAATTATTCAAAAGTCACCCCGAGCCACAAGCTCAAGGGTTTTAGATCTAAAATTGCTCATATACACAAGCCATGTACAAATATGTGCGCAAGTTAGGGTTTAGGTCGAGTGCGATAAAATACACCCTCGCCTAGGTACCCTCTTCATACATATCGAAACACATAAGCAACTAACACACAAGAGCGGCCTGAATACTTACACAACAAACAAAAGAGCAAAAGTACGAAATTCGTGCCGCGGGGAGTAGCTAGCAGGCCCCACCGGCTCCTCCTAACTCACCAACGTCTGAAATAGAAGATCGTGTCACAATATATCACAAACGGCTACTAACATACTTAAAACAAGAAAAACGGCAAAATCGGCACATACGAGTGCGGAAACGGCATACGGATTCGGAAATGGTAACCTAATCGCTTTGCCGTAAAAGCTGTTTTGAATACAATCGAAGCTACGAGTGTCGGATCAAGGTACATGAGATACCGTTGCGAAGCTAAGAGGAAGGGCTACAATTTTCATGAAGACACCTAAGTCCGGATCTGAACAGAAATAGGTCAAAAGTATGGAAAATCGTTCCAGAAATTCGCACTTTAGATTGACGGACAGGGTATGTTTGCTGGACCACAATTCCCAGCTCACCAATCCAAATCAGGAAATTCCAAAGGCATTAGAAATCTGGGACATAAGGCTAAAACTTTGATGTTTTGGCCAAGACCTGAATCCACTCAGAACAGAACAAAAATTGAGTACCAAAGTACCCGTCAGAACTGTCCAGATTCAAAGGCAGTTCTGACGATCGATCTTGTTTTGGTCATAATGGGAGCTACGGAACTCAGATTTCGACGCACTTTATACCGTTTCGAAGCTAAAACTAAGATCTACATTTCTTATGAAGGAGTCAACACCCACATCGTATGTTATCAAAACGGAAAAAATCACGGTCAGAAGCTAACTCAAAACGCAACAGAATCTGATGTTCAAAATAGGCCTGAGTGTTTTGTCTATAACTCAGGATACACTAATCTGTTTGGCTTGACATTTTACAGCCATATTCAGGACTTAAGAGGCTACAACTTTCATGTTTTGAGGAACTTCTGAATCCGTACGTAACATCAAGAAAAATGAAGCCAAAGTTCGGATGCTGAACTGCCCTAGTTTTCCAGATTTGCCGGTTTTGCGCGCCGCAACCGTACAATCCGTTCTATGATTCTTATACCAACTTTTCTAACCAATTTGATACCCAACAACCATACGTATATCAGCCTATTAGTGGTCCGAAATTCTCTCCTTATTTTACCACAAAATTACCAAACACTAACCAAAATCCCAATCCTCACTTCATTCGCACTAATGACCTTGCTCTAACATCCAACTAACCAAACCCCAACTCACTAGGCATTAGCTAAGCTAAACTATCCTAATGGAGTCTAGGGTGTCATGAACCAAATCTGATTTTACCAAAATCTAACCATACAAGAACAATCAATACATCACAAATTCCATCTACAAATCAATTTCTCAATCAAAGCAACTAAGGAAAACATTAAAGCAAGAAGCCCTAATTTTTTTTTCCTTTTGACCGAATTTCCAACAGCAACAAAACACTAAAATTAAGCATGAAACTTCAATATAAACATCAAATCCACCATACAAATCCATAATCACAACAAAATACATCAATTCCATAGCTTAAAGATTAACAACCCCAAAATTTATCTTTCAAAGAAGATGGCATACCTTCAAATGAGTTTGGTAGATGATCAAACTTCAACAATCAAGCTCCTAAGTTGTTCCCTCAAGCTTCAAAGGCAAGATGAAAGGCTAGAAGATGAAGAACTTGAAGAATTTCTTTCCTCTCTTTGCTCTCTCAATCTCGGCTCTCCTCTCTCTTTTTTCTCTCCAAATCTTGTCTTGTTTGTCTTGTGATTATCTTATAAACCTAAGGTAATAACTAGTCAAAGACAATAGGAGATATTTTTAGGCTAACCAATCACATAAAAATGCTTTATTTGCCTTTTAAACCCTTGCACTTCAACCTAACTTTTATTCTACTCTTGCCCTCAAACATTTGATAATCTTTCATTTAACTCCATAGGTCATAACTTAAGCTAGTCTAAAACATGTAATCACGCTTAATTACTTCACTAATCACTTTCCTATCTTAATCACCTATATTTAAACATACTTTTTCCATAATAAAAACAATCAAACAACAACTTTTATAACTTTGGCAAAATTAGGATTTTTAAACCCCACTTAAGCTTTCTAATAAATTGTAACACTAGAGGTTTGCTAATCTAGAGTTTGCTAACCATTTCAAACTTGCTAAACCTTTGTAAACTAAAACGAATCCTAAACTTACGTATGCCAAAACACACACTAGAACACCGAATATAAATTATAGCTCGAACCTACGAATAATAATATATAAACTAGGGTTTTCAATCTTAACCAAGATTAGGGTTTTCTCCTTAGCCCTAAAACCCTAATTTCAACTTACGAACGGACTGGGGCCTCACAATCTCCCCCACTTAGGACAATTTCGTCCTCAAAATTAACTCTTTGGTCAAAGCGTACCTTCGAAACCCGCCAAAGGGTCAGTCACCTCTTGTTGACCCATTGCATACACTCCTGCTGGCCCTGTTGGTCGATTTCCCCCGGCGTTCGTCGGTTTTGTTGTGGTCCCTTCTGTTGGTAGTTTGAGTCATTCTTTCTGCATCTTAGGGCACCGGGCAATCAGATGTTCGGTGCTGTCACATTTGAATCATTTCCGTACCGAACTATTTTTCCAACAATTTTCATCGGTGTGATTGCCCCCACAGAAACCACAGGTTGACTTAGTGGCCGTACTTGACCCTCCACGCTGGGTACTCCTCGGGGGCTCTTGGACTACCTGATCTCGCCCAAAGTTGTTCAGAGTTCTTACAGGTCGTGGACCGTCTGTGCCTTTACTCATCTTAGCAAATGGCTCGTTTCGCAAGCTCTGTCCAACCGCGGAATCATTCGAGCTAGGTTGCCTCCTTTTCCGGTCATGGAAGGCTTTAACCTGTCCCCTGGCAGTCTCAATCCGTTCTGCTTTTTCTAGCGTCTGGCTAAATGTGTCCAGCTGTGCGGCCACTAGTGCTTCCTGGATCTCCACATTCAAGCCTTGGGTAAAACGACGAATTCGCTTTTGCTCTGTTAGTACAAGCTCTGGGGCAAAGCGAGAGAGTTTAGTGAACTGAGTCTCATACTCTGCCACACTAGATGCCCCTTGACGTAGGCAGATAAAATCATCTTCCCGTTTTTCTTGCACAATGGGAGGTAAATATTTTTCATTAAATTCCCGTGTAAAGTTGATCCAGGTCCAGGGGGTTTGTTCGCGCTCCCACTTGGTTTTAATCACGTTCCACCAGGCTCGAGCGGCCCCTTCAAACTGAAAAACAGCAAAAGATATCTGCCGCTCCTCCGAATACCTAAGCGCGGCAAATATATCTAACATACGGTCCATCCAGGCCTCTGCTAGGTCAGGATTGGGTCCACCTATAAACTTAGGATGTGCAAACTTTTGGAACCGTTCTAAAGCACGGTCCTCTCCCTCATGATTACCTGGATTATGTCTCGGATTATGTCCAGGATTCCCAGTACTGCTTCCCAGGCCCTGTTAATTTGCCATTCGCTCTAGTAGATCGGCCATCCGTTGAATGGCTGTGGCGACTTGATCCGGCCCATTTTCATTATTTCCTTCAGAGCCTCGTCCTGGTTCCCTATCTCTACTTGGACCACCAGTGTCCATCTAGGGGTACAAGTCTATAGATCGGAACATAACATGTACTTATTGTCCAAACTATAAGTAAAAGAGGGGACACAAAACTTATGCATAAAAGACATACAAAAGATAAGTTCTAAAATTATAATCAAATATATACATATATTTACAAAGTCACACCAAAAGATTTACAAATTACCCGACCTCCAGTCGGTACAAAACCCAATGTACACATAAGCACCGGCTCCAAAAAAAATCTAGCCAGTCAACCAAATAACAAAAGGGAGTAGTCATGCCAGTTCTAACAAAAATAATCCACCAGCTAAACAAAAGTACAAAAGCGACCCTACACGCCTCCCCTAGGGCCCAGGTTCCCAACGGAACCTAACGTGTCCACCTCGTCCATCATCTCTGGGCCGATGGCTCGCGGCGGTGCCTCCGCGGTCATATCTAGTATGACCTCGCAGTCCATCGAAATACTCCGAGCCCTCTCCTTCAGCTGCCTCTTCATAGCAAAGATGTGCTGGTGAGTGTCCTGAAGCTGACAGCGTAAAGCGTCTGCCCTATGCATCTCATCTCGGAGACCCCGCTCCAAGTCCCTAATACGCATCGCCTGCTCATGGCCAACCTCTCTGGCCTCATCTAGCTGACTAATCAGACTGCGTCGCTCATCGTCCACTGCCAGGACGACCTCGTCAGGATAACTGTACGTATCCCAACACCTATAAGGTCGGTGTGACACATGACCAAAAGGGGAGTACAAAGTGTAAGCCTCTCCAGGCCTCTGCCGATAACGGATCGCCCGCTTACGCAACACTCGATCCTCTGGGCCTCTCGCACTCAGAGGTCTCGGTCCCACGCCACTGGGTCCCGCACCACTCGAACTGCCCGGATACATACCTACAAAACATTAATTCGTCGGTTCTCCGGCATTTCAGCTTAAAATATATCATTCATCTTAAAAGAATCAAGTATGCCTAGTGCCTACCACGTATGTCCCATTTGCCCAAGTTCTCTAACCTAGGCGCTCTGATACCACCTGTGACGACCCCACTTCTCCCAAGGGCGAACCCGAGGGTATTAGCGGGCCGCCTGCCTAACTCGCGCCAGGACTCGAAACTTAAAGCAATAAAACTAGATAAACCGAAAGAGCATTATATACACAATATATACAATCCCAAAAGTGTTCGAATCATCCCATTACATCCTTATGAATATAACCAAAACCAAAGAGTAGACCCTAAGGAGGGTCCTTATACAAACCACCAAAACTAAAACAAACATCCTAATTGTCCAACTATTACATGCAAATCTAACTATATTAGTTTATGTGTCAAAAGTCCCGGAGTTGGCCCCTGCTAAGGAAAACAAAAGAAAAGGAGTAAGCTATATGCTTAGTAACTAAACAGGGGCAAAAGCAGAAAAATAACATCACATAATGAGGATACGGGTGGCTCCAAAGCCAATTCATGTGCCATGTATGATCTCCTGCCGACACTCCGTCGACCACAAATAATGGTCCGTAGAACTCCACTTGTTCTCCCACCGTACACCTTATCACCCTCTCTGGCCAGACACCTCACAAACTTGCTCGAGCGAACGAAATTGAGCTTGGTTCACAAGCTCGGGTCACAAACTTGGTCGACATACTCGGTGAACTGGATTCACAAACTTGGTGACCTCAATCCAGGTTGGACTGACTTCGACCAAGCCCTAATCGACTCGAATAGTCCATCTAGGTATTGAGATCGGGCCCCAAACTCACAAACTTCACAAAATTATTTAAAAGTCACCCCGAGCCACAAGCTCAAGGGTTTTAGGTCCAAAATTGCTCATATACATAAGCCATGTACAAATATGTGCGCAAGTTAGGGTTTAGGTCGAGTGCGATAAAGTACACCGTCGCTTAGGTACCCTCTTCATACATATCGAAACACATAAGCAATTAACACACAAGAGCGGCCTGAATACTTACACAACGAACAAAAGAGCAAAAGTACGAAATTCGTGCCGCGAGGAGTAGCTAGTAGGCCCCACCGGCTCCTCCTAACTCACCAACGTCTGAAATAGAAAATTGTGTCACAATATATCACAAATGGCTACTAACACACTTAAAACAAGAAAAACGGCAAAATCGGCACATACGAGTGCGGAAACGGCATACGGATTCGGAAATGGTAACCTAATCGCTTTGCCGTCAAAGCTGTTTTGAATACAATCGAAGATACGTGTGTCGGATCAAGGTACATGAGGTACCGTTACGAAACTAAGAGGAAGGGCTACAATTTTCATGAAGACACCTAAGTCCGGATCTGAACAGAAATAGGTCGAAAGTATGGAAAATCGTTCCAGAAATTCGCACTTTAGAGTGACGGACAGGGTATGTTTGCTGGACCACAATTCCCAGCTCACCAATCCAAATCAGGAAATTCCAAAGGAATTAGAAAGATGGGACATAAGGCTAAAACTTTGATGTTTTGGCCAAGACCTGAATCCACTCAGAACAGAACGAAAATTGAATGACAAAGTACCCGTCAGAACTGTCCAGATTCAAAGGCAGTTCTGACGATCGATCTTGTTTTGGTCATAATGGGAGCTACGGAACTCGGATTTCGACGTACTTTATACCGTTTCGAAGCTAAAACCAAGATCTACATTTATTATGAAGGAGTCGACACCCAGATAGTACGTTATCAAAACAGAAAAAATCACGGTCAGAAGCTAACTTAAAACGCAACAGAATCTGATGTTCAAAATAGGCCTGAGTATTTTGTCTATAACTCTGGATACACTAATCTATCTGACCTGAAATTTTACAGGCATATTCAGGACTTAAGAGGCTACAACTTTCATGTTTTGCGGAACTTCTGAATCCGTACGTAACATCAAGAAAAATGAAGCCAAAGTTCGGATGTTGAACTGCCCTAGTTTTCCAGATTTGCCCGTTTTGCGCGCCGCAACTGTACAATCCGTTCTATGATTCTTATACCAACTTTTCTAACCAATTTGATACCCAACAACCATACGTATATCAGCCTATTAGTGGTCCGAAATTCTCTCCTTATTTTACCACAAAATTACCAAACACTAACCAAAATCCCAATCCTCACTTCATTCGCACTAATGAGCTTGCTCTAACATCCAACTAACCAAACCCCAACTCACTAGGCATTAGCTAAGCTAAACTATCCTAATGGAGTCTAGGGTGTCATGAACCAAATCTGATTTTACCAAAATCTAACCATACAAGAACAATCAATACATCACAAATTCCATCTACAAATCAATTTCTCAATCAAAGCAACTAAGGAAAACATTAAAGCAAGGAGCCCTAATTTTTTTTTCCTTTTGACCGAATTTCCAACAGCAACAAAACACTAAAATTAACCATGAAACTTCAATATAAACATCAAATCCACCATACAAATCCATAATCACAACAAAATACATCAATTCCATAGCTTAAAGATTAACAACCCCAAAATTTATCTTTCAAAGAAGATGGCATACCTTCAAATGAGTTTGGTAGATGATCAAACTTCAACAATCAAGCTCCTAAGTTGTTCCCTCAAGCTTCAAAGGCAAGATGAAAGGCTAGAAGATGAAGAACTTGAAGAATTTCTTTCCTCTCTTTGCTCTCTCAATCTCGGCTCTCCTCTCTCTTTTTTCTCTCCAAGTCTTGTCTTGTTTGTCTTGTGATTATCTTATAATCCTAAGGTAATAACTAGTCAAAGACAATAGGAGATATTTTTAGGCTAACCAATCACATAAAAATGCTTTATTTGCCTTTTAAACCCTTGCACTTCAACCAAACTTTTATTCTACTCTTGCCCTCAAACATTTGATAATCTTTCAATTAACTCCATAGGTCATAACTTAAACTAGTCTAAAACATGTAATCACGCTTAATTACTTCACTAATCACTTTCCTATCTTAATCACCTATACTTAAACATACTTTTTCCATAATAAAAACAATCAAACAACAACTTTTATAACTTTGGCAAAATTAGGGTTTTTAAACCCCACTTAAGCTTTCTAATAAATTGTAACACTAGAGGTTTGCTAATCTAGAGTTTGCTAACCATTTCAAACTTGCTAAACCTTTGTAAACTAAAACGAATCCTAAACTTACGTATGCCAAAACACACATTAGAACACCGAATATAAATTATAGCTCGAACCTACGAATAATAATACATAAACTAGGGTTTTCAATCTTAACCAAGATTAGGGTTTTCTCCTTAGCCCTAAAGCCCTAATTTCAACTTACGAACGGACTGGGGCCTCACAAAATGTATTTCGATGTCTTCATCAGAAATGTAGAACTATGTGTTAGCTTCAAAATGGCTTAAAGAATCACATCAATCCGATGCTTGTAGTTTAAGATATTGCCGAAATACCAACAGGTGTCAAAATTATCAAACTTTTCCTCTTTTATTTTTGATTGCATTTCCTCTTTGCACTTCATATTCGCTTTAAAACCTTTCAAATCATCAAAAAAATCATCCAATTATCTTCTCAATTCACTCCATTTAATGATTGAATCATTAAACCTACAAATTCATGAACTTTTCACCATTTTAATCCATAGAAATACCATTTTTGACATTTAAACCACAAAATGTATACTTTCACTAGAATCCTAGTTAATTAGCAATAAAAATGGATAAAACATACCAAAACGAATAATAAATTACACTTAAAACACCATTTCTTCAGATGTAATTGGAACAATATTCTAGGTATAATTTCAAAATCCTCCTTTAAGGTTCGTAATAATTTCACTTGGCTCCCTTAAGGTTTCAAAATTTGACCTACCTCTCTTGCCCATTTAAAATGACAATACTAGCTTTAATATTTTAATAAAACTCCCTTGTTGCCATGTTTATACAAGGGATGGATTTTATAAATTTTTTCTTTTTTTCTTCTTATTCATTTCTCTTATATTTTATTAGAAGTGTAGAAGAACTATCAATGTTGTCCTTAATATCTATCTAGATCAAACGTTAAACTAGAAATATTATTTTTGATAACTTTCAATATCATCCAATTTTTTTGTAACTCTTTTTTGTATCAAAATCAAGAATAAATCAACAATAATTAAAAACAAATGGCCCAGAATCATTACCAACCTATGGTAGGTCCATCACAAAACTAGTCCATAAGCTTTTGTTTAAAAGTTAGTCCATTAAACTTAAAAAAAAGGATACCACTTTCTTCTCTCTCTTAAAAAGAATCCATAACCTCAATAAAACACTAAAAAAAATAGCCTATTTTAGTAAAAGATATATTATGATAGTTGATTCTCAAGTACTCCCTTCGTTCCATTGAATTTACCATACTTTTCATTTTAGTTTGTCCCAAAATTTCTGTCACTTTCGTAAAAAGGTAATGAATCATCTCTTGAGTTCCAATTTTGGACCCTCATTTAAATTGTTGGGCATGACGTCTGAACTTACAAGTGAGTGCCATGTACTTATTGCTCACATATACATCAACTCTCAAAGGCCCGCGTGATTCCAATGAAGTGCGAACAAACTGAAAATCTGAAATGTGTGAGGCTTAGCTGTAGTGTTTTTAAACACGTGCACACGTGCTAGTTTTTAGACAGGAAGCCAGCGTATCCCCACAACACCCATGTGTACTACCTAAGCCATTGAACAAGTATATAAACAAGGGCAAAATTGAAAATCGGGTGAATCAGACAACAAATTGAAGCACTATTCATAAAAATTGCAACTCCTGAAGTGCTACTGTAATACCCAGCATTTTTGGCTCAATAGAAAAAAAAAACCCTATACAAAAAAAAACATTTTTTTTTTGTTGTATCTTATCTATTGCAAGTTTCTTTGAAGATGAATAACTGCATAGTAGTTGCGTTAGTAGTGAACATTAGAGGTAGTGGAAAGAACACAGGAGAAAATGTGGGAAGTGGGAGTTATTTGAGTAGTCGAGTTATAGAAGGAAGTGGATACGTAACCAGCCTTCATTAGTATAATAGGACTTAAACTACTCTTATTGTGGTGGTTAGCAATGGGAGAATAATACACAAAAGTTGAGAGAGAAAGAGACAGGAAGAGAAGGGGATGGAACTGCCTGGACTTAGGTTCCGTTTGATAAAACTGAATCTGAATTCTGAAGTCTGAATTCTGAAATCTGAACACTGAAACAATTAATTTGCTAAATTTTAACCACTGAAAAGAAATATATGAATGTCTGAATTTTAATGCTAAACCTATTTATACTGTTTGATAAATATTTATAACTGAATGCTTAATAAGTTAAATTTGACAATTTTGCCCTTATATCTTTTCATCAAAAAAAGAAATAGAACCTATGATTTAATTAACTAAAAATGTTGGTATGAAAATGACAATATTTATTTTTAGGGAAAATGGTCAATTTAGTCCCTATACTTTTTTTTACTGTCAATTTAGTCCTTATATAATTATTTTGGCCAATTTAAACCCTATACTTATTTATCGGTTCCAATTGAGGATCTCCGCGGCGGCGCCACCTTGTAATTGCGATTCAACGTCTAATTGAGCACTTATGCGGGGGCATTTCTGGTACTTCACTGTTGGGGCTCCTTTTCAGAAGTAAAATCAAAACCAAAAAGTTACTGGTGCAATTTTTATCACCACTGACAAAAATCCAAACCTGAAACCTCAACTTTTTCTTGCAAAAACCAACCGAAATTGACTGAAATGGTGATGAATAAGGAAATGTAGTGGCGCAGGAAGTTGAAGGAATCTGAAAAGGGAGCAAGTGACGAAAGACGCGAAAGAAGAAATTTTGAGAAACAGGGGTCAACAAAAATGGGTAAGTTGAGCCACTTAAATCTGTTTGATTTGTTGTGTTAATAGCTTAATGAAGTTCGGTGTGGGTTTGTCTTGCCCTAAACAGCAAGTATTGTACTTTAATAGCAAGATCGATTGAAATGTGGTTGGAAAAAGGGCTCTGTTTTCTGTTCTTCCTTTTTTTTTCTGAAAAGGTTTGCATGGCTGTAAATCTAATTTGTTATGTTCGGTGTGGGATTGTGTTGTTGTGAACAGCAAATATTATATTTTAATAACAAGATCGATTGAAATGTGGTTGGAAAAAGGGCTCTGTTCTTGGTTTTCATTTTTTTTTTCTGAAAAGGGGTTCATGTGGTCCATGGCTGTAAATTTAATTTGTCATGTTGCTTTCATGTCCCTCAAAAGGCAGACAATGACTATAAATTACAAATTATGGTAGTAATTTTTTAATTTGTTTGGAAAATAAAATAGGTGATGACTCGGATATATTCACTCTGTATATCTACTCTGATGGGGCGTACATTGAAGAACCAGAACCAAAATATGTGGGGGGTACCATGGAGCTTTTTAATGGGGTTTTAGCCTCCAAGATTAACGTAGCTTATGTGCTAAACTTTGGTCATTTACTTGGATGTGATGAAAATGCCAGCTATAGATATAGAATCCCTACCATAGATGGGAGACTGAGAGTTAGACAAATAGACAGTGAACAGGACGTCATGGACATGGCTGCTATAGGTATACAAACTGGGAAAGTTGAACTGTACATTGTCCAAGAGTTTCATATTAGATCCATAGAACCTAGCAAGAACAGGGCAGTTTTCGAGAGAGACAGTGAGGATGAAAAAAAAAACTACTGTATGTGGACATCACATTTGATGAATTCTGTGGGAATGAAGAACTTGCAGTGGATGTAACTAAAGTAGATTGGGAGAAAATAAAAAAGGGTAAACGGAGAGGTGCTAATGTGATTGAAAAAGATGAAGGTGCAGATAATGAAACTGAACCAGAATTAGAGGATACGGATGGTGGTGAAAGCTTTCATGATAGTGACTATGATTTTAGGGAAGACGAAGATGACATAATATACAAGAATTGTGCAACTACTGCTGATATTGAAATTGATGGTCAGAGGAGTGTATATGATGCTAGTTATGGAGGGGAAAATGCCACTGGTGAAGAGAAAAAAGGATCAGAGCAGCCACAAAAAGCCAAAGCACAAGCAAAAGGAAAAGGAAGTGTTGCTGCTGACCATGACTGTGATATTTATGATGGTGACCAGATTCCTATCCAAGAGGAATCTGATTCCATCAACACAGAGGAGTTTAATAGCTGCTCTAGTAGCTCTGATGAAAATACCTCAAGAAAGAAACCTAAATATGCAAGGTTCAAACCAGATGTGGATATGAAGGACCCCAAATTATATGTTGGTTTACTGTTTGACACTAAGAAGATGTTTAAAAGAGCTGTTGAATATTATTCTGTGCAGTGGGGCAAAGAGCATGGTTGGCAAAAGAATGATAAGAACAGGATCAGAGCAAAATGCAAGAAAGAGAAATGCAATTGGTTTGTTTATGCTACAAAAGAACCAGATTGCGATGCATTCGTGATAAGAACGATGGGGCCACAACATCAATGTGGTAGAACTTTCTATCACAAACATGCAAATTCTGGTTTTTTGGCTAGGCATTACATGGAGTTCTTGCGGATGAATAAAAAGGTTACGATTGGTGCATTTAAGGACAAGGTGCATGAAGAACTGAATGTGAACATTACAAAAGATCAGGCTTAGAAGACCTTTGGGAAAGCCAAAATTCTGATCCAAGGAAAATATAAGCAGCAATACACAAGAATTTGGGACTATTGTGAGGAATTGTTGAGCTCAAATCCTGGTTCCACAGTGCATGTAGAGACGGAGGCTGATGAATTTAGCTGAAAAGAGAGATTCAGAAGACTATACATTTGTTTTGCAGCCTTGAAAAAAGGTTTTAAAGAAGGATGTCGGCCTGTACTTGGTGTGGATGGGTGCCATCTAAGAGGACCACATCCGAGAGTGCTTTTGACAGCTGTAGGGATAGATGCTAATAATTGCATCTATCCTGTTGCATATGCAGTGGTTGAGACCGAGAACAAGAGTTCTTGGACATGGTTCATTGAATTCTTAAAGTTTGATCTCACAATCTAGGACCAAAGACAATGGACATTTATCAGTGATAGGCAAAAGGTATGGCTAAGTAATATAGAATTTTTTTTGTTGGAAAACTACTTTATAATGACTAATTAGTGAATTTTTTTTGTTGTTTTATATAACAGGGTTTGGGTTCCGCCATCCAAGATATTCTTCCTAGAGTGGAGCATAGACACTGTGTTAGGCATTTACACAACAATTTCAAAAAGGTCCATCCCGGAGAAACACTCAAGGGTATGTTTTGGGCTTGTGCAAGATCCTCGTATGTCAATAAATTTGAAACTGAGATGGATATGTTAAGGCAGTATGATGAGAAAGCACACAAATGGCTAGTGGACAACACATCACCATGCCATTGGTCTAGATCACATTTCAGGATCACGGCGAAATGTGATATTCTTCTCAATAATGTGTGTGAGAGCTTTAATTCTGTTATATTAGATGCAAGAGAAAAGCCCATCCTTGGTATGCTTGAAAACATTAGGATAGATCTAATGGAAAGACTTAGGACAAAAAGGGAATGGATGAGAAAAAGAAGTGATATTATTTGTCCAAAAGTTCAAAAAAAAATTGAAAAGGCAAAGGATGATGCTAGATCAAATATTGCCAGAAGGTCTAATGATGACAGATTTGAGGTGACACATATGTATGGGGCCAAGTTTGTTGTTGACTTAAAGGCGAAGACATGTACATGTAGAAAATGGGAACTCACTGGTTTACCATGCTCTCATGCTATAGGCTGCATTGCTTTGACCGGAGCCGAGCCTGAAAGTCTAGTGCATCCATATTACTCAAGGGATGCATATCTAAAGGCTTACGAGCCAGCTATTGGTCCAATTAATGGACCTAATAACTGGAAAAGGTGTAAGAGGGCCCCTATGTATGCACCTAAGAAACTAAAACTTCCCAGTAGGCCTAAGAAAGCAAGGAGGAGAGAGCCGGATGAGCCACGAAGTAATATGGCTGGATGCACAAGACTGTCTAGAAAGGGTACTACACGTATGACTTGCTCTCTTTGTCATCAAAAGGGCCACACTAAAAGAAGATGTCACCTCAGCATGGAAGGAGTGGACAGCAATGAAAGAATACCACCTGTGAATATTAATAAGTGTGAAAAATGTAAGAAACTTGGACACAATGCAAGAACTTGTCCATTGGATGCCAAGGGAAAAAATGGAACTCACGGTGAAACTGGTATGGCTGAACTCATATTTTCTTTCATGTTGCACTATTTTAGCTAGCAGCTGCTAATCTGTTTTAGTTGTTGCAGCTCCTTTTGTGGATGGTAATGAGACATTTCAAGACTGTAATGAGACATTTCAAGACTCTCCTACATTGCAAGAAGCTGAAACACATCTGATATGTTGCTACATTTTAAGTTTTTTAACTACTACTATAATTGTTGCTCAAATCCTGTTTACTGTTTGATGAACACATCTGATATTTGTCATGTTTTTATAATGCAAGTTGATCAAGTTCCTGAAGAAATTGATGTTCAACCTACTGCTCCAACTGAAAGCTCTCAGAAGCTCAAAAGGACCATGTGTTGTTTTTATTGTCATGCCTCGGGTCAGAGCAAAAGAACTTGCACTTGCTGCCAAGCAGAAGCGTGGAGAAACAGGATGGCTACTGTGAAAAAAAGAAAAGAAAGGGTAACTTTTTTGGGGCCACAAAATCATATATAAATTATTGATTTTAATTTACTCTTGGAGGTTCTCACTACGTATGCATTTGCAGTCTCATAGGATACTCGATGAGCTGGATGATCAGTGAAAATGATAATATTTAGATGATGACGTTGCTGATGAAGTTGTTTTTGAATTGACTATTTTTGGGCTGATGAAGTTGCTAGATGAAGCTGGCTTATTGTTTTTTTGCTGATGAAGTTGCTAGAAGACCTTTATGTCATGGGATTCACTTGCTTTTGTAATGAATCGAGCTGTTGAATGTTTTTTGCTGCTAAGACTGCTAATGTAATGAATTCTGGATTCTGGAAGTTTTCCTATGTGCTGTGATGTTGATTCTAATCTAATGGGTCAGTTCTAACATTTGAGATGTTGATTAGTAGTATGATTTTTGGAAAAGTTGATTCTGCTGCATATGTGCTACTGGTGTTGTCTTTTGTTTATTTGGTGATTGAAAACTAGTGAACTATTGTTCCCAACTCGTGAAGGCTGCAGGTGCCCTATTTGATCTTTAAGATTTGCTGGGGGCTTTTTGCACTTGCCTGTGACAAAGTCAACTGATTTCCAGAAGGAAGTTATTCCATTAATGAAATTTATCAATTGTATACAGCGCCATTTTTTCTTGTTATGGATAAAGATGTATTTTAAACATTGAAGCTTGTAAACCAAATTCTATAGTTCCAGACTAACTGAAGTGGAAGTCAGTGGCTCTTATGATACCTGTTTGATACTCTTGATAAAGAAAGTAAGAGGGGGCGGCTAAGTTTTTAGTTCATCTGAATTTCTATTGCATGACCAGATAATTTTCCCCTGCCTAGCTGAAGGAATTGGGATTGAGTTCGAGTAATCAACTGACTCGTTGATTGCTCAATTTGGACAGAGTATACTGGGTACATCACCAAAAACTCACTAAAGACTGAAGAAAGCTGCTTTCTTTGATATTCAACCCCAAATTTGTAAACATACAACTAGGAACTCAAAACTATTACAAATCCATAACAATCCATATCTAAAACTATTACATGAAACCTCTGCAATTACTTCATTCGAAGAGGGCAGCATTACATGGTCAAAGAGAGAAAGAATAATGAACTTTCATACGATGTCCAGAACTACTGCAACATCTTCAATTCACTGAAGCTACCATTTTGCCTTTGAGTGCACCCAAGTATAGCAACAACTAAAATGCAGCAACAAGTACAAGCCAAGAACAATACTTTCACTTTTGCCTTCAATTTGCTGATTTCAATCTTTAGTGCTACATTCTCCCTCTCGGTACTTCTCAGTTCCCTCAAAATTGCAGCTAGCGTATTCTTCATTTTTTGGGGTATGGGTGGATCATACCACAAAAAGAATTTACAAGCCCCACGTTTCTGCATTCACATATATTTCATAGTCAAAATTCAAGCAATAACTCAACAAAATCTAACATTTAGCACACAAAATTACCCCATAATTTCTGCAACCATGAAATCTTCTTGCTGGGTTTGCCTCCGTCCATGATGTCACAATTCTGCATTGTTCACGGCAGTGGCATTGCACGATTTTGTCTCCATTGTAATATTCATCATTTCCTTCATAAATCAGGCTTTCATTGTCTACACCATGAAACCTGACACCGACGCTCTTCAGTACTCCATCACTACTTCGTGAGCTTGAGCTTGAGGATGCTTTGTCCCAATTCCTACTTGGATGCATTTCGCTGCAGTGATTTCGTCCAGAGCCACCGACCAGATCAGATCTCCAGAGCCACTGAGCTTGATCTTCAGTGTGTTGCATTACAAATCAATTTTGGTTTTGATTTTACTTCTGAAAAGGAGCCCCAACAGTGAAGTACCAGAAATGCCTCCGCATAAGTGCTCAATTAGACGTTGAATCGCAATTACAAGGTAGCGCCGCCGCGGAGATCCTCAATTGGAACCGATAAATAAGTATAGGGTTTAAATTGATCAAAATAATTATATAAGGACTAAATTGACAGTAAAAAAAAGTATAGGGACTAAATTGGTCATTTTCCCTTATTTTTAAATCAAATTAATATAAAAGATGAATTATATTATATGAGGAGTATGGAGAAGAAGTGAAAGTCATTCAAAAGGAAGAAAAGAGAAATAGAAAATCATCATATAGAGAATATTAGATTGTTTAATTATATAAGAATTTTGAACATAATTAATAAACAAGGGTAAATTTGGTAGATAAGATAAGGTAGTCGAAATAATTCTATCGATTCTTATCAGAATTAAGCATTCAGTTAGGATTCTTATGCTGAAAAAAATACACACAAGTTCAGCACTACTTAACAAGTTCAGCAAATGAATTTTTATTTATCAAACATTCAAAACATCTAAATGTCTGAAAAGATTCAGATTCAGCACTTTTTTATGTTATCAAACAGACCCTTAGGCTTGAAAAAAAAAAAGAATACGAGAAAGAGGTAGAGCAAAAAAGGAAGAAAACCAGTCTTCAACTTTGTGCCTTGAACAAGTAAGCCATTGTTTTCAATTTATATACAATCAAGTAGCAGGTTTTGATATATCATGGTTACCCGAGGACATGTCTGCATTTGGTCTAGTATGAGTTTTAGAACTATAACTTGTGAATTTGGGTAGGAATTTCTAGTTGAACTTGATGGTGAACATGTCTAAGTAAGTGGAATTGGGGAAGGTGGCCTCCGACATCATTGGATTAAGTGGGCAGACCTGTGTGCCGACCCGTCACAGGGCGGGGTTGGTGTTCGATCGCTTCTGGATGTTCATACAGCATTCTCATTCAAATTGTGGTGGCGTTTCCGTACGGGAGAGTGTTTATGGGCGACATTTATGAGAGCCAAGTATTGTCGGCAGAGTCATCCATGCATGGTAGCGGCGGGTCAGGGCAGTTCATATATGTGGAGGCGTTTGCTTCAGATTCGTGAGGTGGCGGAGCAAAATCTTTGGTGGGAGATGCGGTCGGGACAGTGTAATTTCTGGTTCGACAATTGGATGGGTTCTGGTCCTCTGTGTCAACGGTTACAAAGTGTTTCTGATCACTTAGTTAGGGATTTCGTATTGAATGGAAGGTGGAATCAACAGTTGCTACGGCTTTGGGTTCCTGATGACATAGTATCAGAGATAATTACTAAAGTTGCCCCAGTGGGATCCGCAGATGATCGTGCGGTGTGGGCCTTGACAGAGTCAGGAGATTTCTCCATTGCTTCCACATACGTGCTGCTTGGTAGTCAGACCCCCTCATCTTTCATGTTTGATAGGGTTTGGCACCCTGTAATTCCAATCAAGATATCATTCTTCATGGTAAGATTGCTGCGGGATCGTTTACCGTTGGCATCGTCCCTAGGAAGGTTGCAAGTCTATGGCCCTTCCAAGTGTTTTTGCTGCTTGGCCTCGCAATCTGAGTCGTTGGATCATGTCTTTGCGGAAGGTGAGTTAGCTCTTTTTCTGTGGACCTTTTTTGGGAATAGCGCTGGAGTGAGTTATAGAGGTATGCGGGTGCGGTCGCGTTTGGCGGCTTGGTAACCGGTTCGGCACTCTCGTCTGGAATCATTACATTCGGTTTTGCCTTGCATTATTTGTTGGCATATTTGGTTGGCACGGAATCTTGCAATTTTTGAAGGGCAGCTCCTGCGTCGACAGACCATTTGTGACCGTATCTTGGCAGATGTCGTAGGGCTATTTTCCAAGAAGTTTGCAGGTGAGTTTTTTGGGGTTGGCTCCTGGTCGACGGTCCTCTCCATCTTCTCTGGGTGGAGGCCTCGGTATTCCCATAGAGTGGTTTGTTGGGAATTTCCAGTCCAGGGAGCCTTCAAGTTAAATACGGATGGGTGCTCGCTTGGCAACCCGGGCGTTAGTGGCAGGGGTGGTGTGCTTAGGGACTCGTCTGGTGCTTTGTTGTTTGGCTTTTCTGTTCCGTTTGGGGAACTTACATGTCTGCAAGCGAAGATAAAGGCTTTGGTGTTTGGGGTGCAACAATGCCGTCTTCGGGGTTTCTCGCGGATTCGGGTGGATGTGGATTCTCTTGTGTTAGTCAACCTCCTGGTAAGACAAGTCAGGTGTCCGTGGTCAGTTCGGTCGGATCTGGAATCGTTACGGGCTGTCCAAGGGTTGGAGTGGACGGTGGGGCATTGTTATCGGGAAATGAATCAAGTGGCGGATGCCTTAGCCAAGGTTGGGGCACATTCTGAGGGTATTATTTTGTATACGACACAGTCTGAGTTGCCAAGGGTGGCAAGGGGGGCCTTAGGTTTAGATAGGTCGCAGATTCCTGCGATTCATACTCGAGCTATTTCTCACTGAAGCCTGTATATTTTGATTTTCTTGATTCTAATAAAATCGTAGTTTAAAAAAAAAAAGTGGAATTGATGCGCTATGCTTCTATGTATAGCCTTTTAGGCAAATTTAATATTATTACTAGCAATAGTGAAGTCATCGAAATTTTATATTAATTGCTTACCGTTGTACTGATCTTCAAGGTTTTTCCATTTAATAGTGGGCTTCTGAAACAAAGATTTTTCAAAGAAAAACAAATTTCAGGAAAAGTTCCAATAATGAATTGTATGGATGAGAAACAGAATCGAAGCTTTGCAAATTCTATGGGACTATTAATGAAGAATTTGTATGATTTATCAACAAACTTTCGAGGTGTTGGGCATTGAAAATTCATAAGGAATCTTGAGAAAATTTTTAGAGACAGAATATGCAATTAAGAAAGGGAATTGACCATTGAAGAGATTTATGGTGAAAAAATTTCATATCTCATCATCCCTATTAAAACAAGTAAGATTTTAAATCCATATTTCTTTAGTATTAATTTGTTTAAGTTTTGGAGTTTCATTATCGAACACCCCAAGTAAATTGTCTCGAGTCTAGGCTATTTCTGAATTTAAGTATAACTTCTACTAATTAGTCAGTGGGTTCTTATGCTCGAGACTATGAATAGAATGAGTATTACTGTGTCCATGATTACTTCGGGATGTATTTTATTAGTTTTGGATTGATAATCTATAGGAAAAGTAAGGAAATAGCTTGGGAGGAAAGATAATTTAACTAAGCAACAAATACCAGACCTTCCTTTTTGCCTTGAGGTTTAATGCATAAGATTTCCTTTTGTATTTTTCTGGTGCTACCTTGCTGGACTTGTATAGGAGAATCACCCAAGAAACTTCTTGTTTGCAATGGCTGACATATGGTGATAATTTTGGAAAAATAATAAAAAAAAAAATAAAATGATTAAGAGATTAATCAGGCCATGGGATATTGAACTCAGTCCAAAATGTTTTAGAGTTAACCCAACGAAATATAATAATATAGTGAAATGCCCAAAATAACTAGACCAAATCATTTTCATAAATTGAGTTATTTTTTTAAAAAACCCAAATTTGTAGCAATAATCCAATGTTAATTAGACATCTCAAAGAATTTATATTAAAAACCTAATGTTATTATAAAAACCCAGATTTGATTAAACTCAAAGGCTCTTTTAAGTGTTCAAGTGAATCATAAGCCTAAAAAGTAACAACACATAAATAATAATTTAAGTGCAAACAAATACGCTAATGCAGTCCATTTTAGGAAACTTATCAAATACTTTTTTAGGGTTATTCAAGATAGAAATAAGCACTTTAAAAATACGATGTATGAGCTGATTAAGGTCTATATATGTTATTCGTTATAGGTTTGAAGTAAGTTTAAGAGCGCGTTAAGAATCTCTACAAAAGAGAAATTTGAGGTAGGTGGTGCTTACCCCTCTGTATTTTCAAAATGTTATATACAAATTTTTCTCAAGTGAATGTTTTATTTTGATATATGCAAATTGAATCATGTATGCCTATTTGAAATTTATTTTTGGTTATGCTATATTAAACAAAATGAGTGGCATTTTTTATGAATTTAAAAGAATTATGCATGTGATGTGTGAAATGATTTTAAGTTACCAAAAACTTTGAATGGTCATCAAATAGATGGTAGGGGCTATGGTCCTATCATTGTGATGATCAGGGAAAATGTCTGATCGGGTATAAATAGTTATTGTATGGGTAGATTAAGTGAAGATCAAGAAAAATGCTTAATAAATAGGCTGAGTACTCAGAAGCCAAATATTTATGAGCTATGTTTATGAAATGAGATGACATGATTGACATGTTTTATGATTTGCAAGTATGTTCAATGAATAAGATCATGTCATATTATGTGTATTTCTATGCCACGTTTGCGGGACTAAGGGTGCGTTTGATAAAACTAAAGTCTGAAATCTAAAATATGAAATCTGAATCCATTAAGTTATTGAATTATTAAGTATTAAATCTAATATATTTGAGTGCATATCATATTTAGTGATAAGTGAATAGCTTATCACTTAACTTTGAGAGCAAGTTTTGTCTAGAAATTTAGTGCCACTTAAATTAATTCAGATGTTCAGTT
Organism: Coffea arabica; assembly: GCF_036785885.1. Taxonomy (NCBI): domain Eukaryota; kingdom Viridiplantae; phylum Streptophyta; class Magnoliopsida; order Gentianales; family Rubiaceae; genus Coffea; species Coffea arabica. Next base: position 33,645,937 of record NC_092318.1, on the reverse strand, counting down.
TTTGGTTATCAAACGATCTAAATTTATTAAAATCTGAATTCATTAAATTTAAGTGTTGAACTGGGTTATCAAACAGGACGTAAGTACAACGTCAGATAGAGGCCACTTATGTATATCCCACTCACTTTCAATGAAATATATTTACGTAATATATGAAATGGGATGACAAATATTTTTAATTGATGCATGTTTATGGCATGGTGTGACCGAATTTGCAAATGTATATAGTATGTATATAACTATATTATCCAACAGGAGAGTAAGTACTACCTACTAGGCGTATGTCGCTCAACCCACGTTTATTTATTTTCTTACAGATCAAGAAAGTATGCTCATGTACGTTTAGAAGATATGTGAGAAAAGTAAATAAATAGATGTTTAAATTCTAAGAGGTTGGAGTTGTGAGAACCTCGAAAAAATATATATATATGAATATCAATACATATTTCAGTTGCATTTGGATTCTTTAATAAATTTTAGCATTATTCCTACTTGTTTTTTTTAAAAAAAAAAAAAAAGAGTACGTAAAAACAATTCTTATGTGATAAATAATATAATCGTATCAAAATACAATTACTTGATTTTGTTAAGTTAAAATAATATTTCTAAGGTAAAGTATTCCATTGACTTAATAATTAATTCTTTGAGTTCCAATAGCTAATTTTCATCGTTAATAATGTTAAGGGTCATAGGAACCTTAGTAATTAGATGAGGTTGATAAATTGTAGACAAAATCGTTACAAGAACACTAAGTATACTTATGACGTTAAAATTTCGATAATCGAACTTTCACAAGATTAGTATATGGTTAGACATTCAAATTTCATTTGGGGTAAATATTGGAACTAGATTAGAAATGAGGGTTTAAGTGGATATTAGGAGGAGACGTGAAAAGACTAAAATGGCCCTCCACCATCTCGAAATAACCATGCAACCCTCCATGCTTCATTGGCCAACCTTTAAATCCACCAATCCCATTTCTGCCGGATTCATCCTTCTCAAGCACTCAACCACTTCCACCCACGGTTCATCTTTACTTCAGCACCCATCTCCACTCCACTACCTCACCTCTAATTCATAACAACATCTCACCTCTTTCTCTGCCTTAGACCGAGAGTAAATGAGAGAGAGAACCTTGTGAGCTGCCACCTTGTAATCATCGACCAAGAAGAGCTGTGCGTGAGCTGCAACATTGGACTGACCGGGAGAGAAAGAGAGCAAGAGGGAGAGTGCGAGCTTCATCACCACCGGGAGCTTCACTCTGCAACCTCAACCAGCTGTGACCATCTCCAACCACAACCCCACCACAGCTGCAACCCCGCAACCAAGATCAGACCAGCACCCCAGTCCTTGCGCGAGCCAAGAGGAGAAAAATTTGACAGCTCTCCTGTCGCGTGAGTGAGCTTCAAGTTGAGGTAATTTCAGGACGAAAACTAGTTGATCAGAGGTAAATAAAGGTAGCTATGGACTTGCATGTGAGGTTTGAGGGTTCGGATGGTGATTTGAATAAGAGGAAAAAAAAAATCTGATTGTTGAAGGAAATGGAATTGCCGAGAGTTAATCTGGAATTGCAGCTTCTAATTGGTTCAACCGTGATAACTTGAGCTTAGTTCTGTGTTTGACTAACTAAAAAAAATAATAATAATAAATAGGATGATTAAGCTCTGCATGTAGTATATTGGTCGGACTATACCAGAAAAATAAAAAGGAAATGAAATCTGTGCATGCAAGCTTAATTGAGAAAGAGCTGAACAATTTCTGGAAATTGTGGATGATTTTGTTGTTGACCGAATCTGATTGTTGAACAAGATATGTTGATTAGCTAGTTAAGTATTTGCATGATAATTCTGAGCACCTAATATCATGAATTAACCGAAGGAAAAGTTGGGTTTATGACCAATTAGCTGCTGGAAATTTTTTTTTTTTGTGAAAGCCGAGGGAGTGAAACTGAAATTTTGCAATTGTTCTGGAATTTTCTTTGGTAAATGATGGTTGGAAAATTTTGATGGTGGGCTCTATGAACTCCCACCCTTGGATTGATGATGGATATAATGCTAGTTTAGTGTTTAAATAGGTAGATTAATGATACCTAGCTAGTCTAGACTCCAAGAGATGCACAGTTCAAAAATGATCAGATTTGCCCTGTTTTAATCGCAACCCTTTTTGCAAAATTTTGAGGGTTTCATGACTTGTATATCATGTTGATATGTTGAATATATGGTGTACAAAGTTTCATTGAAAAATATTGAGGTTTGGTTGGTCAAATAAATCGATTTCACAAAGCTAGTAAATCTGGAACTATTTCCGAAATGCTCTGACCAGCTTTCGTATTTCGGCCATAACTCTGTGCTCCAATGTCGAAATCGAGTGCCGTCAGCGGCATTTGAAACTAGACATCCCAGCCTTTCCAACGGTACAAAATGTATGTTCTGGTTCCATGTGTGTGAGCCGAACCAACCATTTAAAGATGACTGTTCTGTTTCTCTATTTTACAAGAACGAAATGCTGAGGCTGCAACTTGTGGCTCGAATTCGACCTAGTTGTACGCCGAATTTCAAAATGATTTCTTCTGTGAAATTATAGCTTTATGAATGTATTTTCCAACGCCTTAAACTATGCCCAATTTTGAGTTAATTTGAGTGATCTGTGATCAAAATATGAAACCTGCTCTGTCCTTGAAAACCCTGAATTTTAGACAGATTTGATGCAAGGTTTGGCAAAGACTTGCTAACTGAATATTTTGATGCTAAACACTTACCAAATGTACCAGGAACGTTCTTTAAATTTTGCCTAAACAAATGAACCAGGTTTGGAGGAATTTTTCTTTGACCAAATGTCTGAAATGGAAAAACAAAAGGTTCAAGGCAGTTTTGTCTTAGTATTTGCGAAATTTTAGGTGTTTGATTGACCACCTTTCCGAAGTTATTTTTCCATGAAATTTGGTAGAGGGACAACCCTTATATGGTAGTATTATACTGCTAATTATGGTGTTATTCCGAGACCGTTTCATGGGTCAAATAAATTACCCAAAGTTCATGACTCGAGTTTGAAAAACCCATGTTTCACAAAGGAATTTTGGTAACTTTGAGCTACCGTATCTTGGTGCTCAAAACCCCGTTTCTCGTTCCGTTTGTTTTGTTATACTCTTGGATTACAACACTAATAGATTTGAAAATTTCAAAAGCTAGTTCCAATCAAGTGAATTTTGCCGAATTTTCAAAGTTGGCCAAAAACCAACTTAAATCTGCCTTATGAACCAAAACAGAGACTTTGAGCTTATTTTTGAATGTTTTCCATGTGGAATCTTAGAAAAGTGTATTCTAGGAACTTTTAGTACTTTCAAAGAGGTTTCCAATAGTATCAATTTTTCCAATGTTGGGCTTGTAGAGAGTAAGATATGATTTTTCAAAGATTACTTGTTAAATCTGGAATTTTCTAACTTAAAGGAAACTAAGGGGTTTCGAACTCTTCATTTCTTTCAATATCAATTGATTGTTTTACATTTGAATCCAGAGATGGAAATCAGATTTGTCTTGTGGTTTAAAACCCCACTTTTGAACCTCGAGTTACATGAATTCTTAGGCTTGTCTCCGCGTTAATTTCTTAGATTGCACTAGCGTACAATCTTCATCGAAAACTAGAGAATTCGTAGCGATATTGAGTGGTACTTAAATTATTGTTTGCTCAGGCAATCGAGGAGATCTCCAAGAGGAACTCGGAGCGGACGCCTAAAACGCTTGTTTGAGACCTATTGCGCTTGTTTGACTAGGTGAGTGTTCCATATAGGAATACGTAATTGAGTAAGTCTAGGACATGCTCATTTCATGATTGTTAAGTATTTACTATACTCGTGCCTATTTAAGAAATATATATACTTGCATTGCATATCGACATGAATTGGTTAAATGATTAACCCTATCAAATGACCGTGTAAACTCAATACGTGCTTAGCCTGCTTGGTTTATGCTTATTTGGTTAAAGTGCTTTCGTGACTCGTTACGTGACAATTTGGAAAATGATTTCCGATCCATCGAAGTGAGCAGTGTGTACTTTATCAGACTAGCCGTTCGAGCGGTGACTTGCGTGAAACATTTTCTCGTGAATCTAAATGTAATTGCGTCGTTGAGTGAATCTCCTCGACTCTCACATGATTAAATGGGATAGCGGCCGATGATGGCCTATTAACATGGCAAATACCTGTCAAGTAACCGTCAATACTCCACCGTTAACCGTTTACCAACCCACATGACTACCTGATTACTTGACTATTTGCTCACATGATTTCCAATCTACATGACTATTTGCTACCCGTGAATTACATGCTTCCATGATATCAACTTGTATTGCCTACGTGCTTACGTGCTAAGTATCTACTTGATTACTTGTTTATCATGAATCACATGTTATTTGAAGTTGTCCATCATTGTTAGGCGAGTGTGTACTTTATCTCACTCGACCAATTCAAATGATGAATTTTATTTTTTTTTGTCGAATTACTTGGTTACCTGTGCATGTTGTAAGCTCTAAGCTGAACTGGGCCCTGCTCATGGTTACTAACCTACTCGAGTCAGGACTGGGCTCGGTCGGGTAGGTTGGAACCTTGGGACACCGTTTCGGTATACTCGAGTATTACCACTGGAGGGATAAGGTGATGGCCAGTCAACCGAAGGAGTTACCGATCGGAGTTATAAGGACGGGAAGTGGACCGAGTACTGTATCCTTTTGTGCTTGCTTTGCTATTAATAATGTTATTGATCTCCTAGTTGACATTTCTCGGGTAAGACTCCTCATGAGCATTGATCCCTGAGATGAAGCAATCCTTGTAATGTTCTTCTAGTCAGACGAGCCACTATTTGTTTGACTAAAAGTTCATGAAAATATATTTATATGGTCATTCATTCCAAAAATACGTTAGTGGTTTTAGATAATTTATGAGTTGTACTCATAGTAAGGTTACCAGCAAAAGTACTACTTCTACATGTGTTTTCAAAGTAGCAATTACCCGAGTAATGATTATCACCTCATGATAACATGCCATTGTGTAACCTCGAACCATGCATATGACATGCACAACTTTCTTGATTTGTTTGAACTGTTAGAGTGTCTTGGAACCTCACTGGGCTGTGTAGCGCATCCCACGTTGTGGTTTTCTTTTACAGGGTTTGAGATCAAGGGTGCTCGGAAGTAGTATTAGATTGTTTACTTTTATGAATGTAATTCGAGTTTAAACAATGTAGTTTTGCCTTGGGTTGCCACTTGAAGCTGGAAAAGTGTAAACCCTGGACTTGTATGTGGCTTGTATGAATTTGTTACTTGGCTTGTAAGGATGTATTTGAATTGTATGTTTTGTTTCTTGGGTTGTAATCGGGAAGGTATTTTCAGAATCGACGTTGGCTATCTTAAGGCACTGTTATCTCTGAAGTTAATGTAATTCTAGAAACCGGCCTATTTGGAGGGAAACGATGTTGTAATAGATTAGGTTATACTTCGGAAGGATTTTTGCTAGCTTGCTTGCGTGAGTCCTGGCGAGAGCTAGGCAGACGGCCCGCCAACCCTCTGGTTCGCCTTAGGGGGAAGTGGGGTCGTCACAGGAGTAAAGTATTTTGTAGATGCAATTTAGTGAAGTGTATGTATTTCATCGGTATCTATAAGATTTAAATTTTAGTGAAATTTTGTAAGTTATGATCATGATGCCTTATATTTATGGGAGTAAGGTCTCATAAATACAGCATACCACATTGCAAACCCGGTCCAGGAACCCAGATTAGGGGCGTGACAGCAACAAAGTTTTCAGGACGGAGGGAGTAACAAATATTGACATGAAAAACTTGAGACTCTTTTTTTATATATAATTGTGTCAAATTACTTTGCACTTATTTAGAAGAACAAATTAAACTTTATAAGAAAAGGGTTTTAGGATATTCATTAATTTTTTTTTCCTATTTTAAGGTTTGGTTACCAAAGTGTCAAAGTAAAGGAGATGAGTGTAATTTTTAAAATTTCAAGGGAACTAAGTAAAATAATCAGACACCTCAGGGGAGGTTTTTAAAATTATCCCAATATTTTAACTAGGTTTTTAAAATTATCCCAATATTTTAACTAGTACTCTGTATGGGAATATTTCCTACTTCAAGAAACTACTCATTCTGTCAATAAGAAGAGAAAAATGTTGAACAAGTATCAATTTAGTAATTTTTAATTCATCTACTAATCAGGCATACATTCTAATTTTCACTTCCTCAGTGCTTAATCTAGTGTTGGGGTGGCGTTTTTATCAGAGCTCTTTGTATAGTATCAGTACAATTTTACTTTAATATCATGTGGAGGGCGGAGCGTTTCTTTCCGGCAAAATTCTAATTCAACTTAAGATGAATTCCTTATCTATAATGATCCCACTTCAATTTGTATATGTAACTTGCAAGGGAAAAACTGAGCATTATGATAATTGGTTTAGATTTTATGTAAAATCAAATATAGAAAAACGAATTCATAAGATCAAAATAGTTTAAAAAACTTTATTCACGTTAAAAATTCAAAAGAATGATTAATATATTCGCTATTAACATTGCATATATATAAAAATAAAGTCAAATGAAAGCGAGATGGGGTGGGAGCACCCACGGCAGTAGTACAACAGGGGGGATGGGACGAGGATGGGGCAGGAACTTGTGGACAATAAAACAGGGGCCGGGAAAAGGCCTACTGCCCCAAACCTCCAAAGTGAACAAGAAAAATATAAAGTTTTATCTCTTTTTCAATTCATACACACCTAAAGTGAACAAGTAAAATTAGTGTGCTTGGAAAAAAGGTATTTGAATTTTTTTTTTGGAATAATAGCGCAGCACATTTTTTCATGTGATTTATATAAGATAAAAAAGTAATTGAAAAACGTGCTTATAATGCAAATGAAAATTTTTAGCGAATACATGAGTTATCTAGATAAACCTCTCTCCAAATTTATTGCTTTTTCTTCTTCAAGTTTTGACCAAAGATAGACAATGTTTAGGTATTTTTATTGTTATTTTACATCAATGGGTATAATGGACAAATCAAGTCATACTTTGTGTTAAAATATATTTTACCCAACTAAGTCTCACCAAATGCATATTTTTCACAAGCCGAGTTAATTTTGATGATTTTTGTTGTGAATTAAAAATTTATTGGTAATGAGGGGTTATGTTGGAGGTTTTGAAACAACAGGGGGTTAGTTGAACATTTGGGAAGTTTTTGGTACAGACGGTATAATAGGCATACCAAGTCATAATTTGGTATTATTAAATATTATTTTATTATAAGCACCATGCACAGAAGACAAGAAGACAAGAGCATTATTCACAAACATGGTTAGAACATTTTGTGTCCAAATTTTAGAATAACTCAATTTTTGGTACGTTAAACATTCGCCAAATTACAAGGGACATTTTGGTATTTAATCCTTTTTTTATATTTTTTGTTAGATGTATTTGAGATTTATTTGAAACATTTTTGAGGTGTTTTTGGAATATATTACTATAGCATCACATTTGATATGCAAGTTTTTTAAACAACAGTTAATATCCAAACAGGCCCAATGTTTAAAGTTCCTAAAAATTTGATAGGATTTCACTTTTATCACTAAAGTTTAGTCAAACTTTTGGAAAAAAAAAAAAACTAAAGTTTAGTCAAACGTTATGACTTAAGTATGAATTGATGCAAGAATTCACAAATTTTTACCTTGGAGTTTGGAGGGTTTAATTAGGTCTTATTCACTTTTAGGAACTGAATTGATACATTGGTCTACTTTGAAAAGCCAAATTAAATTTTCACCCTTCATTTGTTCAAGGGGGAAATCATGATTTACACTTCTATAATAGTATAGATATATTACAATTTTGTTCAAATAGATTTAGCAACGATTGGAAAAAATGGTTGTTAGATATATTCGGATATAAGCAAGGAGCAGTTGGTCAAGCTAAATCTAATGCCATTTCGACCATGAAAATTTAACTACCAGAGGTAAAGTGTACACGTTTGAACTTTAGATGAGCAAACTACCACTCAGTCCCAATCTCAAGGGGACAAAGTGTAATTAAACCTTCTGTTTATGGTAGAAAGTTCAAACTATTAAAAAGCTCCTTCACCAAGACAAACTCCGTTTCATTTTTGCCTTTTTTGTGGTTTAGTCGGTAAAAATGTAAGACAAAAAACAAAGGCAGGTTAATCAGAACCATGTATATTCCAAGGAATTTTGAGAGTCAACGACTTTGAAAGTTCAAAATGGAGCTATCTTGAGCCCATTTTCATTGCACAAACAACAGTCTTTTTAGTCACTGAATGGAGGTCAACTAATGCACATTGCCATGCTGCAACGACATTTAAACATAGCTCAAAATTTACATCAATCTACATTCCTCCTACACAGCAAATGGCCATAGCCCTGTTCCCTTTGTTGATACAAACGCACAGTTTCAAGTCCTAAATGGGCAGCAAGCCCCTGAAAGGACTACTGTATGGGCTACATTTAGATATTTTACTGAGCTACTACTTTTCATCCCCATTAGGATTTAGTCGTCTTAGTCTTTGATCTAGTTCCGCCATAACTGCTGGTTCCTGTTTTTTCCTTTGCTTTGATATGGTGGTGGTGGTCATAAAGCCAATCTTGTCAAAAGCAACCTGCAAGGTTTGTTACATTGAATGATTAAACAACTCCAACCCATCTTTTTCTGCATTAAGCAGGCCAACTGGATGCATTTGAAAGGACGCCAATGACAGCCCCACCCCCTTATTTATTTGTATGGTTTCTCAGACCAAAATCTTTCAAAAGGGACAGGAAAAATGAAAAAGAAACAAGATTTTTAAGTTTTCCCTTTTCCTTTCTGCTTAGTGTGTGTGCCAGTAGATGATGCAGCACCCTTTTTAAACTAATTCTTTTACATAAGGAAAGATGACAGACTGGAAGGGAATAGTTACCGTCAGTAGCTCATCTGGATCAAAGAGGTGATGAGTTGTTCTCTGTATGATGTTAATGACATCCCCAACATGAGATGCCATCAGCAGCTCTTCTTCTTTCATCTGCAGTCATTAAAGACGACTATATTAACTGGAACTTAAGAATAGTAATGAATTAACCAAAGAAGCAAGATGCTGTCACCTTAAAGATAGCCAATGCGGCATGAAATAGAACCTTTGCCCCTTCATAGAAAAGCACATCCCATACGCGCAAGGTTGTCTGAGCAGTGTTACACAAGATGCATTATAAGGTGTGTCACAAAATATATCCGAGAAAACGTGACATTTCACAAATTTTACAAATATGGTGTGTATCAGAGGCAGAAAATTTCAGGAAGAGATCAGGAGTGGAAGGAAATGAGTGGAGCAGCTGACAGATGTCTAACCTCTGAAGGCAAGCTCTTGGAGAAGAGGCACAGAAACCACTCAGTGCAAACAAGAGATACATCAAACTCTAACTCTTCTAGATGAGCAGCTATCCTGTACAATATGCTTTCCAACTTTAAGCATAACTACACACATATATAGACATCCATTTATGTGATACCATGTACACACAACCCCATATATAGATAAGCAAACATGAACACAGATACACAGAGACATTTGGTGCTGTTCATTAGACATGCATGCTATCCAACAGAAATGAATGTTGGCTGTTCATTAGACATGAAATAATGGATCACCTGGGACATTTTTTAGCCAGCAAATCCTTGAATACTCTTTGCTCAACATGACATCCAGACAAGTTGTTAGTATAACAATCACTGACCAATACGTTTTCCAAAAGAACGGCAAGCATCCAAAAAGCATCTTCCTCTGTCTTCATCACAAGTAACAATAGTGCTGCAACATAATTTAAACCCTGCAGCATAGCCACATCAGCGATGCATTCTTCAAACAACTAACAGGCAAAAAAAGGTAACTCTGCATTTTAAAACCTTGACTTCCCTGGCCTGACTCTTAAAGTTGACATCAGTAGATACATCTTTTAGACTATGTTGTGTTTCTAAGTGCTTCACTTCTTTTAGACTATGTTGTGTTTCTAAGTGCTTCACTATCAAAAGGACATAAAGAGTCAAATGCTTAAAAGGTTGCACTCAGGTAACAATGACTAGTGCATTAACCAAATATTGTGGGAGTAAGAAAGCCAGTGAACTAATATCAAAGAGAATAATTATAATCAAATACTGATTCAATTTCTCAAACAATGGTTAAAGCTGTCATACACAAATTGAACTATGTTGCTTTAGTTTGGCGCTAGCTTTCTTTAGAAAGATTGATAACATTGTATCTCAGGAGGTTAATGCCATTACAGGAAAAGAATTTTCATTACTCAATTGGACAGATGGAAATGGTAACAATAAATTAGACGGGGTTAGGATATCAGAGCATTTAGTTCACACAACTTGAGGACACTTAATTATTATGGCCTAACCTATGTAAGAAATGAACATCACAAATACCCAAAATTCACTTGGAAAACGACGCAGCAATTTGACACACAATCTGTCAACCCACACAAGGAAGTCATTGGTTCAGATAAACTCACCGAGTTCGGTTAATTATCTCAGTTTAGGTGAATTTTGCTCATCTTTGAGGACTTATTGGTTTGTCTGATTTATTCGATTTTTCAATTGCTAGAGTTGATAGGATTATCATGCATACAGCATCTTTGCTAATTTTGTAGCGCCACATATGTGGGTACCTAGAGTACATGTTGAGCAACAGAATGAAGAAGACAGCTTAAGCAAGATATCAATTGATTAATATTATTTTCCAGTATGACAGCATCAAGAAACCACCTGACAGTAACCAACATCAGAATCTCGGAAGGAATATCCAACAAGAACACGTTGAAGAGCAGCATGACCCTCAGGGGTATCCAGCCATGGGTGACCAGGGAAAGTTCGCGGTAGGTCCTGCACAGAAAAGCAAAAGAAAATAAAGAGCAATGAATACCAATTTGGAAGATGGAATCACAACACATCTTAAAACATGAGCCTGAATTGTTAGTGAGCAATTGCAGAGCAAGTCTGAAAGCACAAAGACCAGTATTTACTTCTTAGTTCGTTCAATAGAAAACCTTAGTTTGATCAAAGTATACCTTTAACTTTATTCAATTCCACTGCTAAATCTGTAATGATTCACTAATTCTGACATTCCTTCCAGCATTGATTTATGAAGCCCCTGCCGTTCAGGGGAGTAAACTCTTTTGCAGAAGTATTTAATATTAGGGTAAATATTCCACACAAAGACAATCCAAAGAGATTGACATAGATTATCACTTGGTCAACAAGCTAAAATTTTCATTCATCCAAAAACTCTGCCAGAAAACAAGTATCACACAAACGGTAATCAAATTGGAACAACACAAGAATACAGTTAACGAACCCAACAATGAACTAGAATGTCCTCATCCTTACTATTATATACTTTTAAGTAGCATAACATCACATGTTTGCTAATGGATATTAACCTCCCTCACAGGTTATTGATCGTAGCCCAACACCATTTGGCATGAAGGCAAAGTAGATGGAAACCATTGGTAGGTATTATTTGAGAGTGGAGAGTCCAGTTGTATATGTCCTAGGATTTTAAAGATTAAGCAGAGAAAAGCATTAGTTTGCATAATGTGTATATGATGATAGCTTACTTTCCATGACTTCTTGTGAGCAAATAACCAATGAACTCCAAGTCAGAGCCCAAACATCTAGTTACACCATTTTCCAAGATTTATACCATTTTAGCAACCATAAATTTAGTTGACCAAGAATCAGGTCAAGACAAGGTGGGAGTGTCAAATCTCCAGTCAAGGCAAAGACACCTGGAACTGTTACAGATTACCTTCTCTTGCCAGTATTTTAACAGAAAAACTGCTCAAGCACCATCACAATACAATGATGTCTTGAGTTCCCAACTTCAGATTTTGTTAAAGAACATAAATCAACGAAATGGCATCTGCAGGAAAAAGTACATTTGTGTCGAGTATCAAGTTGACAACATTTGTCTAACACATGAGGAATTTAAAGGATTTGGTCCATATAAAGCACATTCATCAAAACCAACCAAACAGCTTCATTTTGTCAACCTATGGCATAAGGATTTTTTTAATATGCTAGCAATTACAGGGAAAAAAAAAAGCGAAAATAGGAAAGAAAAGAAGATCTTCATAATACTATTCAGCAGTTTATTTTCCATTTAAGTTGACTCAAAAGCAATGTAAACTGAGACAGCCTACTAAATCTGCAATAGAGCCCACATAAATGATTTTCTCAGGTCCACGGTTATAGAAGGAGAAAGCAGAAGTGAGGCAGTATGGTTAGCGTCAAAAGGCTACATTTTATGAGCCTATTCAGACTTTTCTCAGCATGATTCTAGGTTCTAGACTTGTTTACACCACAGATGTGTCAATCGAAGTTACATCCTGCAAATATGGTGGGTATACTTGTCTTGATTTTAGGTTCTAGACCTGTTTACACCACAAGAGTCTATCAACGTTATTGAACTTTGTCAATAACAAGTACTCCATGTATCCATTTCTCTTTTAGTCAGGGTGGAAGTAACTTGTGTTTAGTGCAGTTTGTTTGGTTATATTTACCATGCAACAGTGCAATCTAGTTTGGACAATCAGTTGTTAGAACAAGAACTAGTGTAAGAGAAACCTAGGTCTTATGCATTATCACAGCCGGTAAAGATTAGGAATAAATTTAAGCTACAACTGAATAAAGCAAATGTGAACCACTTCAACAAAGACTTTACTTTAAAAATAAAAGATCCTCAAATTTATTTTACTAAACCAGAATAACCCCTTACATGACAGATACAAAGTTTGCATGTGCAAAGAACTTACTTCTCCAAGGAAGATCAATTAGAAAACACACTAGGACAGATATAGAATGAGTATGCATGTGCACAAATTGCAAACAGATTGGGCTCCATCTTGGAGAATCCATTCACTTAAAAATAAGCTCCATCTTACAATAATCTGGAAACTCAAAACATTTAGTTGATGTGATATGTTAACAGGTTAGATACTGTTTTTATGAGTCAGTACAGATTGCAGTTCAACAAATTTAAGCGAAGAAAATGAATCTCATGGCCAGAGCCTATTAGGGGATGGCTTCAAAGACATGGGATGGCTTCAAAAACATAGGATGGCTTCAAAGATGTAGGCATTCTTGTTGGCGTGTCTAGACCTTGATTTGACTACAGAAGTAGGAGGAAGAGAAATTCCAATTAACTTGCAAGAGGGCAAAGAGGAATTTTTTGTGCTTTACAATTTACTTTTGATAAGAAATATGATAATCTTCTCATTGCTATCTTTACTGGCCCACACAAAGAATTTAGGAGCCTCTTGCTGGATCATTGTGGGAAAAAAGATCAATATGGAGGATCATTTGGAGAATGTTAGTTGTTTAGTTCCAGAAGAACCAATGTCTTAACACAATAGAGTAGTCACAACAGTTTGAATCCTATTGGTAAAGTTTATTCAGAATTCATTTCACTCACAGAAGTTTCCAATACACTAGCAAATAGTTTCAATGATTTCTATAGGAAAAGCAAGTGGATGGAAAAGAAGAAACCCAATCTCTCATACATTAAAACATTTAGAAGCCCAGATATATAAGACAGAAACTCAGAAAGGTAATAAAAATGGAGGCAAGGTTGGCTTAACTGATATGGTTGTGCACTATGTACTCACAACTTTTAGCAAATATTTCAACAGGTACAATGCTTAACGTACATCCTCTGCTAATAATTAATAATTTATATTTGATTCAAATATCAATACTTTTTGAGTATAAACGAGAGACATTAAGCTCACAGATAAAAACTTAGAGTACTCCAACAAGTAATGAAATGAATTATAGAGAAATTCCTCCTAATCTAATTTCAAACTTTAAGCACTCCATCATCCAATGTTATATGTCATGGGCAGAGTTGCAGATAGTCTAATAAAGATGCAAGTTATCCACTACAACAAAGCCGAAAAACTGAAGCATATGCCCTCCAATTAAAAGTCTAACAGTTACCTATTACTCCAATGTTCTTGATTTTGAATATATACTATAATAAAGATGGGAAAGTAGCGGTTTAATTTTTGATCTTACGAATCATGACGCCATTTTCTTTGGAACAAAGAAAGAGAAAAACCATGATGCTAAATAACTTATCAGAAGAATTCATTGAAGCTACCAAAAGAAGTAAGGCACTGTTACGGATAGACTAACAAAATCAAACTTTAGCCATTACAACTTAGCTGAAAAGAAGAAGTTTCCACATATGGCTCCAATTCGAGGTTCAATGGTTATCTACGACTCCAATGTTCTTGTTTTTGAGTACATAGAAGATGGATAAGATGGGAAAGTACTGGTTTATCTTTTGAACTTTACAAATCATGACACTTTATTCAGAAACAAACAATATGCGAAACCATGACATGTAAAATGTGAGGCAGGGAGTGTTAAACAACTGGTCAAAAGAATTCAGCAACCAAAAGTTGTAAGGCAGCTTTTTACGGTTTACAACTGTTTCATGTAATCCCAGCATCATAAGTCAGCAGCAATCTACGTTTAGTCGCATACAATCTCCATTCAGATTCTACAATATAAATATCAGCCAGGCATGTACCAACAATCCATGAGATTTCCTAAGGGTAGAGTTCTCCTATCATACTGTCACAGACAGTTTAAAGCATGATATGACTACAGTCACTTTAGAGAGCATAACCTCATCTCAAGTCACTTCAGAGAGCAAACTCACCCACTCACTTATGATACAAAACCTTCCCAGGTCAGCTAAAACCCAAAAATTAGCAAAATGCTACGGCTGATAAAATTTTCCTATTACGTTAATCAAGCATTTAGATGTGAGCTATTGTTCCTTGAACTCCAAGCTGAGATTAATTAACAATACATGCTTATATACAATCCTGTAATTTATATTCTGTTAGTTCTCAGAGTTCACCTTAAACATGAGAACATAGTCATTGAATTAGAAGCATACAGACATACAGACAAGCATACACGCAAATAAGTATCATCAGATACAAAGCTATGAACAGGTTAGTCTCACCAATACATCACAGATCAAAAAACCATCTCAGAGTAACCATTGTATTGCTTAAAACTCAAAAACTCACATGGTCAATTTGCTTCGTGGCAGGTGTGACCTTATCCACAACAGCAGTTGTGAGATCATTGTAATAGCTCTCAGGGACAGTTGACTTCTTCTTGGCCGCCCCTGACATTGCAAACCACACCTTAGGCCGCAGATTTGGTGGAATTCCTTTCCTAATAAGCCTCTTGAGAGTAATTTGATTCACTAAGGCAGTGAACTTGAGCGAAGATTTAAGAGTTGAGGAAACATGAGTCTCTAGATACCAATTTGCACCTTTGCTGGCTTCCAATGCCCACCAGACCCTCCCCTGTTGCCTCACCTTCTCCCTTACCTCATTCAACACATTTACATCATCAACATTGCCTTCCACTGTAAACCCATAAATATCTTGAAACTTAACTGTGATATTAGCCCTTCTGGCATGAATGCTTGGCCTCAATATGGGAATTTGAGCTTGGTATTCAAAGGCCAAGTCCCTTTTGCTTTGAGTTCCATGCATCTTATATTTGAACTATAATTCTATAAAATGAGGATGGATAAACTGATCAAGGGGTCAATATTTAATTTTGCCTAAATAATCAGATAATATATCGAAAAGGGACACTCAATGCCAGATTTTCAATCCAAAATTGCTTAACTCTTAAATGGTCGACATTCAGAAAGCTGATGAGCTTCGGCCTTCAAATAATGGAAAAAATGGGGGAAAAAACAAGGAAAGGTATTTCCTAGGAAGTCGATATTTACCAATCTGGGATTTAGACAAGGTACATTACTCTGGAATTAAACAGCTAAAAAGATTCTTGAATTTTCTTATAAGAATTCTTAATTAAAAGAGAAAAACATAAATAAAATAAAAAAAAGCTGGAATCCTTCTACAGATTGAGGACAAAAACTCTCATACAAAGAAGAAAAACAATAAATTAAAAGCAAATATATACAAATACCCCGGGTCAATGATTAAAAGAAGAAGCAAAGATGGAAGGAAAAATACCCAACAAGAATTCCCAGATCTTTTCTACATTATCTTCATCTTCTTCTATAAAAAGCTACAAAAATTCCTGAGAAAAAGAAGGGATAAAGCTGGATGATGAAATAGGGGGAAGAAGGAAAAAAAATGGAACAACAATTCCCTCGAAGCTTTATTTATTATTATTCCTTTTTTTTTTGGGTTGTGTGAAAGCTTGAAGATTTTGAGGAAGAACTGATGGTCTGAAATGAGAGAGTGGACAACCAGAAAGATTCAAATTTGGAAAATGTGTAAGAAAATGTATTTTAAATTTTGTGACGGGATATAGAATATAGAATAGTCATAGAGTGACAGATTTGTACGTTAAAGGAGAGAGAGTTTTTTTTTTTTTTTTTTTTTTTGAGGACGAGAGAGAGATATTCAAGTAAACAGTAACGTTAATCATGGCTGAGAGATGCCATAATCTTAGAGCTAGATTAAGACAAAAGGGATGTTAGAATTTTATTTCTCTTTTTTTTTTTGGGTTTTTAATCCTTTGCGCTTTACCCCCCAGGATATTAGCGATTTGGTACTTTGTTCCTTTAATTTGCCTCTTCTTATGATTGCACCATGGTTTTAACAACTTATTGGCATCTTTGTCGTCAGGTGTGTAATTTACTCACACATAGAACAAACTTAGGATCCTCATCCCATCTTTCCTGCCAACTCAGTATCATTTCTATAATTGTACCAAGTTTCTTGTTGTCATGTGCTCTTTAATTTTTTATTAACTCAAATTGGTTTGGATCAACTCAAGTTTCCTCTACCTTTCCAAAACTTTGAACCAAAAGTAACCCTTCTAATTCATATGCTAAAACTTATGTATGCAACCATACATGATCTCTTGCTTTGGGAAAAAAGAAAAAGAAAACCCCAAACAATATTGAATGTCGTCTGCAATCGGCTACAAATTGCCTTCTACAGCCGATTGACGTTTTTGCGAGGCATAATCACTAGTTCACAAATGCTAATAAGCTGTTTGATCAAGTGGTGACTCACACCGCTATATTACTGGGCATTTCCAATAAGGTCCACACTTCAACGACGCCTTCTCCTAGCAGATGTATCAGATGTATGAAGCTTGCCTTTCTTCTCCTCGGTCAAATGTATCCTACTTATTCCTTCATTATCTCCTTTTATTTTTAATTTTTTCCCTAGTATTCATCCATTGTTTACTTTATTTACTAACCCAATTTGTGCTAGATTTCTATAATTTATTGTGTGTTCATAGAAATTAAATGATCAATACTTGTTGGAACTAACTTGATTACTTGAAAGTGGGAAAAGTGATTTTTACCTATGATTTTTGAATTTTTTATGAATTTATGCTTTAATTTTAAAAGCATATAATATGGTAAAGTTGTAAACGAAAAATTCTGAGTTTGGGTTTTATATCCTATCCATTGACGGGAAATATAAAGGTAGGATTCCAAATCATGTTTTGCCGCTACGACCATGTTGGCTTGGGCTTCTGAGTTTATGAACTTACCATTCTTGGAAGTGGTATAAGCAAACAGCAGAAGTGAGTGCAGTGCAATGTGGTTTATCTTTCTGTGGTCCATTTATTCTGGTTTAATTATGTTTGCTTTGCTTCATAATACAAACGTTGACTTTAACTTGAAATTTTAGATTATGTATCCATTAAATGTAATTTTTCACGAAGAGTCAATAAGACTCAGGTAGTTGCTCCTTATCTTGTTGCAATTAAAGTTCTTGTCCAGAATTCCCAAGTAAATCATTTCCTTTTTGCTGCAACTGTTAATTTTGCAAATCTTTGACTGCAATTCACATTCTTTAACTTACATGCACTTTGAGTATTTGTTATCTTCTTATTTTCTCCAAATTTATATATAATTTAGAGAAACTACATATATGACAACCTTAAAGAATTGTTAGAAAAGTCAAATACACTTACTGCACTTTTAAACCTTCGATTAACGGCTTACTTTTTATTTTTAATTTCCACCTCTTCCCTTTTCCCTGACTATTGGGTCCAATCAGGGTAAAATTAGGTTCTTTTGATTTCAATCTAGTAGAATAACAATTTGCCAAGAAAGTATCAAACATAGAAAAGTGATGAAATTAATTGTTACAATTTGATGACAATTTAGATTTGCAAAGTGTATGTTTTTTTTTTTTAATTAATAAGAACTTAGGAACAGCACTAAGTGGGGAATACTTGCATTGTCTCTCATATGGAACATGAATCTAAGTGATGGCTACAAACTTCGACACCAAAATTGACTAATGAAACACAAATGCTTGTTGTGGATAGAGGTGGCAAAATGGGCGGGATGGGCGGGATTTGCTTGGGTTTGAGATGGAACCAAGTCATATGGGTTTGGGCCCAACCTTACCCATATGTGTTTTGGGACTAACTTGGGCGGGATCATTTTGGGATGGGTTTAGATTGATCCCGCCCAATACCCAAATCCATTTTCTACATATTTTTTTTCCTTTAATTCATTTTTTATTTTTATATAATTTTAATATTTTTGATTTATTAAATTTCTTTTAGTTTTATTAAATAAACATGCAAGTGCTTTATACTCAAGATTCCCACCAAAAATTGGATTAACAAATAAAGGAAAAGATAGATATACAGCCATATTCCAACATATATCAAGATGGCCAAGGTCCTTAGGATGTTGAATATTTATCCTTATCATTGTCCAAGGATGACAGGTCTAAACTAATTGAAATGCTGGAAATTCTTGTGGATAATGACTAGGAAGACTACTAGATTATATTCGCTGGTATGACTATAAAAATTGTTAAAGATAATTTTTGAATCTAAGATTCCGTTTGGATTGACTTTTTTTCAAAAAATAAGTTTTTCAAATACAATATTACAGTAATATACAATAACTCAAGAAACATCCCATCCATATTAATATATCAAATATTTCAAAAAAATTTTATAGTAAAAATTTTTCATATACACTGCTACAATAAAATATTTCAAAAACACCTACCAAAAACAGCTAATCCAAACGGAGCCCTTGCCATTTGAGCCCAATGGGTACCCAAGTATTTCCCATCCTTTCCCATTCATTAATGGGTATAGTTGGGATGTGTCCCAACTTAAACCCAATACCAAATTATAATACCCATCCCGCCCAAAGTTCCTTTGGGCATGGGTAGCCCATTGGGACTTGGGACAAATTGCCAGCTCTAGTTGTGGAATTGTTTTTCAACACAAAGACATTGGTGGCCATCATTGGTGGTCATTTATGTGTTGTGACAAATGATGATGACCTTGTTAACCTCCCCTCTATTGGTGTTGTACTTGGACATGCTATTATCTAGGATCAAATCCTTTGATTTATGTTTAAGCAAGCGTGAGAAAGTCATCACACTGAAGCATTTCATTTTTTTTTTTTGAGGGGGAAGCATGAGTATTCATAAACAGCTTTTTGACGTCATTGATACACTTAGATTAAATGTCCACTTTGCTCTTAGATTGTTTTCTAGGAGTTTAACAGGTGCAAGGTTGTGCCATTTAAGGAATTTAGTTGGTTTGAATTAGCATTTGGAACAAAAAGATGATGAGACGGGTATCCTTTTTGGTGATTTGTTGCATGATTTCGAGCTGAGTTACACCAGGAACCTCTGCTTAGTTTGCTGCTTTGTTTCTGTTTTTTATAAAACTAACAAAGTATTCATTTTATCTTAGATATCATTTATATTTGGGAATTGATACATGAGATTGAGATCTTGATTTATAGTTCTTGAATGGAGAGGGTGACAATAGGTTGTAATTTATATATATTCTCAAACTCTACAATTTTTCTCATAGTTTGTACTAGTAGCATTTTGATTTTGTATTCTCATGTAAGTCAAGAAATGTTTCGTAATTAATGCTAGAATTTGTGATTTGGTTCCTATTGCACCAAAGTTGTTCATAGTCCAACGTTTTTTATATTCTAGTACTTGGACATTCGTTTGAAATCAAGCCTCCAATTTTAATCGTTTTTAATTCTTTTGAAAGTTAATTGTTTTAGAAACTCATTCTTCTGAAAGTTTATCATAAAACTAATTGCCTTTGCAGACAACTTTAATAAGCTCCACTTAATATCACTATTGTCCATATCAGGTTATATTAAATGCGATAAGTAGTTGCTTGATGAATAACATTTTTTTGATTTATTCATAAAGTTAATCATGAATAACAAAAGTTGCTTGATCACTACTTTCCATAACATTCTTATTTGTCAATTGAAACAAATATTCTACATAGAAGAATGTGCATTAATTTTGGGAAGCACTAAATGTTCCATTGTCAATTTATATCAAATATTCAAGTCCTTTCTCCACTTGAACACTTGCAAGAAATGTCACCGATGCATGAACTGGACAACCACACCTATCAATGCGATCAGCTCGAACTTTTTGTATCAGAGTACAAGAGTTGTCATTCAACTCTAATTGATTTATTTTCGCTTCTCCGAAACCATGTAATTCTTGTGCCTATGGTTAGAATTGCATCACCAAAAAAAAAATTGAATGCACAAATAAATGAATGAATACAAAAAGATCATAAATAATCGTCTCTTAAAGAAGCAATTATTCATGATCATGATTGTAATAATTTACCTTGAGCAAGTCAGTCATATTCACGGAACTAAAAGTGCATAGTTGGTCATAATTCTATTGATTAAAATCTAAATTGACAAACTATTAACCACAAAAAAGAAAAATATTCATGAATTTTAGTATAAAGCCAAAAGATAAATTTGTTATAAAATAATTTTATACAAATAAGAAAAAAAATAAATTACCAATATAGGATGACATGATCGAACAAAAGTTACTTGTTGAGATTGCAAAGACACTATCATACTTATTGGTGTAGAATAACATGGCTAGATAACGGTTTCTTTTTGATAGTTTAAAAATTCTATCATACTCATTTCATCTGTAGTTGTCTAAAAATAAAAATAAATAAACACAATTATAAATAGTTTGATAGTGAATTATTTTATATATACATACGAATACATGATTCTATCTAACACTCTAGAAGTACAACCTTTGAAGATTCTATAGCCCCACAAAATTGCTAGTTAAGAATATCAACATCATTTATGCTATATGTAATATCATTTTGTTACTGTTGCTATTCAACAAAAAAAAAGGAAAAATATTGTTTGGAGCAAGTATAGTATTTAATTGTTAGTCAATATATAATGATAAATTATTACATTTTGTAGTCCATGATATTGCATATTGCACTTCGTAGATAAAACATCTATAGTATCTCCTACAGACTAAAGAAAACAAAAAATTAAGAGAATCATAATATAAGAAAATATTGTATTGCAAAAATAACAAAATTGTAATGTAACAAAATCTCATCATGTGATGGCACTGGTGACTTCATAGTTGCACTATTTTGCAAACTTTTTTTGGTTGATCTTCTTCTCTTAGTAGCCTTCTCTAGGCTACTCAATCTCTTGTTTGAAATATTTTTTATCTTTCTTTTATTGCCCTTGATATTGATACTACTTGCATTAGTATTATTTGTGAGGTTGAAAGTTTTTGTTGTATTTAACATCTCATTGCTTGACCCCTCTTGATGTAACCTTGCATCAACCAAATCCAACATTTTCAAAAGATCTTTTTTAGCAATTTTACAAGTTTTTTCTGCTTATGTAGCTTTTGTGACCAATTGAGTATACAATCTACACAAATCTCTGTAACGCTTCATAAAAAGCACTTTTAGATCCAAATCATTGTTGATGCTGCAAGAATTATTACCACTAATATATTTAATTTTTACTTCATTAGTCCACCTCTTCAATATGTATTGATTAGGGATCTTCATGATATTTTTTTGCATTAAGAACTTTCAAAGAATGAGAGCATAAAACCCTAGAGAATTCATATTTCTTGCAACTACATGAAATCTGATCACCTATTGAATCAAATCTAACCATATGATGGTTTGTCCTGCCTTTAAGAGTGATCTTATCCTCTGTCACTGTTTCAACCTCACTACAGGTGATTATACCATAATCATGAGATTTATCCCACTCAATTTCAACCCACTTGCAACTGCTTTCAAAACACTTGCAACTGCTTTCAAAACATCAATATCAAATGATAGTACTCGAGTATTCATATATGCTCTAAAGTCAGCTTTAAGTTCTTTATATTTATGATCATCAACTAACCTCTTAGAATGACTGAAAAACTCATGGAATTTATTCTCGTAACTTACCTTTTTATCATACTATTCATGGTTTCACTTCTTTGAGTTATTGTCATATTTGCACAAAATATTTTCCTTCCATATACCAATGTCTATTTTTCTTTGATTTCAAACATACATTTTAACCAATCATTGTTTTCAGGATCATATTTTTTCAACATAGCATTCTACTTAGATATAAAGTCTTTTTCTTCATCAAAATCATATACACATCTATTGAAATTATTTACAAATTGTTTAAAATTTTCAAACACATGATTTAGCTGAATAGCTGCATACAAAAAGATAGTGGTGTGTTTCAAGCCATGTACAAGTTAGTCTTTTAGCCATTGCTATGTTCTGATTTGTAAATATAGTGTTTGACCTTTTTCCTGACGTGGCTCTCACAAAAGTGTCAAACAACCAAAGTCAAAACAATCTCATCATATAACAAAGCAGCCCCAAATATTGTAATCTACTTATGATTATTCACTCTAACAAATAATGCAAATGCATGGCCTTCATTGTTCTTTCTGTATGTCATGTCAAAACAAACAAGATCTCCAAAACTTGAATAATCATGCTCACTAATCAATCAGTCTAGAAAATATTTGTAACAAAAGTATCCTAATCTACTTGAATTGCATAGAAGAAATTAGAATCCTCCAGTTGCATTATTTTTTTGTAAGTATTCAAGTATGCCTCCTGTGTCTCCCACATTCATTTGTATTGTTCACTTAGAACGTAAATAATTCTTATAATCGTCAAAGTGAAACCTAAGTTCTCCCGTCCTCCTACTTGTAGTGCCATAAGTTCATGAGAAACTTTTGGCACTATATTCACATGGTGTGCCATATCAATTTCAGCCACATGAATAAAATTTTTCTTTGTGATCTGTGTAAGTTAGTTTTGTTGGGACTTGAAAGATAGTGATTATGCCCAACAATCAACTAATATATATGAAACTTACTAGTTTGTCTGCTATGAAGCCTTCATTTTTATCGAACAATTAAATCGTGTTTCAGGATAAGGGGCTCTCAAATTGAGATCTCTTTCATCCTTTGCTCGTTTTCCTTTAGCATTGCAACAAATATCCTGTCCATGAGCTCACCATTGCTATCTTTATGGAAGGTACTTTTTTTCTCATTCCAAACCAACTTCGTTTGCATATGCTAAGTAAAATGCATAAGCATCTTCTTCACTCTCAAATTCCATGCCCATCTTCGAAATTAGTTTAGGAGGAATCGATGAATGAATTTTGTTTACATCTTTTATCACATCCAAAACTGGTGGAGTGGGAATTTCATTTTTGATAATTTGATCTATCTAGTCATAATCCAATCTGTCTCAGTTTCCATAGAAGTTGTAGCATCCATATCCTGTAAATGTCCACACAAAATTAATTGCAACACAATAAGAAAAAAAATTGAATTTTTCCCTCAGTAAATTAATTGAAATAGTTGAATCCCCAAATCTACTTATTTAGTTCCACTACTTACAAATAGTCAGAAAAGCTATTATTACTTCTTGTACCTCTTTTTCAGTTTGGTATATTAGTAAAATTTCAGTTCTTCAAATAATAAATGGTTTTTTAATCCCACAAATTAGCTTATTTTCAAGAAACATCACAATTATTATGTAAGTAGTCAGTTTGACTACTTAATTAATATTTAACCTTTTCAAACCCACAATTGAATAATGTTTCACTTCCACAACTAAGAGGGAAATGAAAATGAGGAACACAAATATGAAAATATAGAATTGTATAAAACAAGGTAGGGTGATGTTACTGTTAGTTGTTACATAGGCTACAAGAATCAAACATCTTTGAAATTTTGCAATGTATTCACCAGCTCAATTTATTTTTTCAAACCTGTTGAGTGATTATTTAAGTAAAAGATTTTTGCAATATTAAAAGTTTTCATAAATAAAAAATTGTTTGTAAACAATAAACAATAATTCATGTTAAGCCAATAACAATAAAAAAAAAGTAAAAAATAGTACACATACAAATTACCTAGAATTGAAGATAATAAGAAAATCTCTTTTTAATTCTCTTGT
Source organism: Coffea arabica (assembly GCF_036785885.1). Taxonomy (NCBI): domain Eukaryota; kingdom Viridiplantae; phylum Streptophyta; class Magnoliopsida; order Gentianales; family Rubiaceae; genus Coffea; species Coffea arabica. The sequence goes on along the minus strand of NC_092318.1, from coordinate 33,621,566 downwards.
TGATATTTGCACTCCAACAACCGTTCTTGACAAAAATATTTTGGTGTAAAATCCCGTTATCCAAGAGAGTGGAAGAGAAATTTTAGGTTTTTTTTTTTTTTGGCTTTTCTAATAGCAATCGACGATGAAAGTGGGGGAAGGTAATTTTGTTTAGGGTTTTCTTTTTCTTTTTCCCAAAGCAACAGATCATATGCATGGTGGCATACAAAAGTTTTAGCATATGAATCAGATCGGTTACTTTTGGTTCAAAGTTTTAGAGGGTAAAGGAAACTTGAGTTGAACCAAACTAATTTGAATTAATAGAAAACTATAGAGCATATGACAATAGGACACTTGGCACAATTATAGAGGTGCACTGATTTGCCACCGAAAAGATGGAACCGAGGATCCCAAGTGTATAGAACATACGTTACAAGATAAACTCAATGAGTTAAAAAAAAAAAGAGAAAAGGATAGCCATAGTAGAATATTTCTTCTAGAAAGTGAGCTCAAATTTGCCTACTGAATCCAAAGGGCACGACCAATGTACAAGAAAAAAAGAGAAAGATTATTTAATGTCCATTTACTCCTCTTATCATGAAAATTAACATTTTGACATCAACTATGAAGCTTTTTAAGATAATGTGGCAATTAACTAGTTTTCACATATGATGAGGATTGTACTGATGACATTGTAAGTTTGCTGACATACCACATAATCTCAATTTTGTATATTATGGAAATGGTTGGGAAAATGTTTCTCTTTTAATTGCAAAAGATGATTAATGGTAAAATTAAACCAAGTTGGTATGGTCTCCATTTGAGCAGCCAACTTTAAAACTAGAATCTTTTCTATTCTTCTTTTAAAAAACGAAAAGAAAAGAAAAACTTGTACTTTGTGATCCAAATTGGGTCAAGTTGATGTAGTCACCATGGACCATGAGTCACCCTAAAAGTTGCAGAGCCCTTTGATTGATATATATGAGACAAGTGCTTTGATGGAATTTTTAGTCAAAGGTTGTTTGATTAAGAATGGCAATTGAGAGTTTGAGACACGAGAACCCACCACTGCCGTATTTATAAGAAATCACTTAGTCTCTTGCCCATATCCCTTGTTCCCTCTACCCTCGCCTCCCACCCTGCCCTACTATCCTTGTGGCTTCCCCATGGTTAGGCACTTTCATTTTTGTTTTTCATTGAACTTTATCTTTTATGCATATAAAACATTTTTTTTTTTGTAAGTGAGAGGTTTTAAACTTAAGATCTCCTACTTACAATTCCATCCACCTTATCAACCAACTCAACCCTCTCCCCTATGCATATAAAACACCTATAAAACCTTTGCTAATTACACTTTTTTTTAATTTTAAGCCCAAAATTCAATATGAAATCAAGTCCATAGATTTCTGTAATCTTATTAATTCTTTTGTCCATATTTGATACCATGTAGATCTAAACCAATAATCATTGTTTTTTTTTTTAAATATGCAATATGTAAAAAAAAAAAAATAAGTAAACTGACATAACAAAATCATCATTCTACCAAATAAAATGACAAGAAGAGAGTATAACCTTTTACCACAAAAAATAACATATTGCCTATTTCACATTATATGATGTGGAATCTTACTTCTGCATCATTATACATACATATACATATACTTATATACACACATGCATACACATATTATACATACATATATACATATATGTATGTATGCAAATGAAAATCGAGTGAATCTTTACCCGGAGTAGAGCATAAACCTAAAAAGATAAAAGAGACCCACTCACGAACAAGAGAATACCATTGCAATCTGGATTGAATTTCGATGAAACAATATATCAATGAGAAGTTAATTTGATGGGTTTCTAGGTGCATGATAACTCCAAGGGGTTGTGGGTTTCTTTTTACCAATTGGAACTCTCCTTTCCCCACCTCTATAAGGATGATCTATAGGATTCATAACTACTCATCTTACTTCAAGACGCTTATGTATAAGTATGTATGTATTGCACCATATTGCATTGCCATTATATTATCTTGTATTATAAGTGGAGAAGGGATGGGGAATTGAGGGGGATTTTCTCTCCCCCTCTCATCTCGCTTTTTTCTCATCCCATTTGCCTCATGGGACAATTGCCAACAGGCATGGCCCTCGTTGCCAATCGTATACCTACCCTCATGATAGAACACAAGCCTTGTTTGCCTCAAGCCACTTAACAATTTGTGTTAGTTTAATTTTAGTATTTTAAAATGTGAAGAACTATACTGTATATGAACATTAAGTTAGTATCACTAGAATCAATAGTGGTACAATTCATTATCATGATACCATTTCAATTTCATTACTTATTCTCATAAATTTTTTTGGAATAATAAGTTATTTTTAATAATTAAATTTTGTTTTTGTCTCTTGTTTCACCCACGATCTCTATCGAAGCCAACTTTTATATGCAGTTTCTGCCCAAAAATTATTGGATAAGTTCCTGAACCCAGCATGTGACATCTTTAAGAACATTTCTAATAATCAAATAATGGAAAATAATTGACTACATATCTTTTGTATTATAATTACACAATAATGTACAATTTTGTACCTATATCTAGTAGCTTCAACAATAAATATTATTAATTAATTCAATGATTTTAAATCAATTTTTGAAACAAAATTCTAGTTGGCATTAGTTAGTACACTTGATTTACATCTTCAATATATAGCTTAACTTAGAGAAACATTATCTAGGTGATAGTAAGGTCCCAGTTCAACTTCTGAACCCTCCCCTTTCTCCCTTCACTATTATAAGGCTTAAAATTCCTCTTGAATAAAAAAAAAACTAATTTTCACACCAATTTACCATTTTAATCATATTTATTGTACTTATTGCATTTAGACACTTTTATTTTATTTTAACAATTAACACCTATGTGCCTCTTTTTTTCTTTTTATAAAAAGAAAGTTTCACTAACGGATTGTTAGATATTGTTCAGCATGATTTGATTTACATTACTACACTAGTGGTAAGTTAAACATGCACTGGAAGTAATAGATTTGAAATTTAGCAGATATAATATACTCGACAAATTTTTGAATAGATTTGAAAAACACAAGAAATTTCCAAACCATCTTCTAATGATAAATCACTACATTTTTTGTGTATGAAGCAATCGTCACATCTACTAATCAATGGTTTTAAACTCTAAAAATGATGATGAGATTTGTCCAAATAGACTCAAGACCCAAAAAAATTTTAGATCTAACAACTAGATCTATAATAAATTTAGATCTAATAACAAAATAAGAAAAAAAATTTACTAGAAACCCCCTAAGAGAAATAGAAAATTCTTATTAGAAACACCCAAGAGAAACAGAGAAATTTCACTAACAAAAATTAGGAGAGACATTATTAGAAAAACAAAATAAAATGAAATCTATGAGAGGAAAAGCATGAAGATCTCCCTCCCAAAGAAAAGACCTTCTAAAGATGAAAAGAAGAAGTAGAGAGAAGTTGGAGAAGAGTAGAGGTAGAGAGAGAAATGTTTTTGCTTAAAACTAAAATTGTTGGGTGTTTCTTATTTACTAGGTTTAAATACATATTCCCTCCTTGTAATTAGAGATTAGTTTCATTACTTATTCTCATCAAATTTTTTGAATAATAAGTTACAGTTAATGAGTAAATTTTATTTTCATCTCTTGTTTCACCCCCGATCTCCATTGAAGCCAACTTTTATATGCGGTTTTTGCCCAAAAATTATTGGACAAGTCCCTAAACCCAACATAGGACATCTTTAATAAATTTCTAGTGAATCAAATAATGGAAAATAATTGACTACATATTTTTGGTATTATAATTACATAGCAATGTACAATTTTATTTAGCAGCCTCAACAATAAATATTATTACTTAATTCAATGATTTTAAATCACTTTTTGAAACAAATTTCTATCTGGTATTAGTTAGTACACCTGATTTATATCTTCAACAATTAGCTTAACATGTAGAAACATTATCCAGGTGATAGTAAGGTCTCCAGTTCAACTTTCAAACCCTCCCCTTGCACCCTTCACTATTGTAAGGGTTAGGATTTCTCTTGAACAAACAAAAAAAAAAATTAATTTTCACACAAATTTGTCATTTAAATCATATTTATTGTACACATTGCATTTAGACACTTTTATTTCATTTCATCAATTAACACCCAGGGCAATTTTTGTCGTACATAGGGGGTAAAATCATCTTGCTGAAGCATGTTTTGTGTTCCACCCCTATTTATCTATTTTAAGTGATGGTACCTCCAAAGTCTGTTATTAGGTAGCTTGAACGGATGTTGAATGGCTTCTTATGGGACACAGGAGATGATAAATGGATTCATTGGAAATCCTAGAAGGCTTTTTGCTTCCAATGTAAGAAGGGTGGCTTGGGTTTTTGTTCTTTTCAAGCAGCCATTGATTCTTTCTCTATGAATCTTCGGTGGAAATTGAAACTCAATGATTAGATTTGGACATCATTTATGCAGTCAAAATATATTAAATGTGAGAACCCGAACAATTAGGTTGTATTTATTTATTTCTTTGAGTGTATTTTCTTTACTTTAAATTATTGCCTTAATTTTCTTGATATTTTATAAGTAAGTCAAGTTTTAAATTATTTTCCTTGTATAAATTAGCTCATGTTGCTTTAATAGCGTATTATGGATGTGAGACCTGCTAGTGCTGTCAGTACGGTAAAATTTTGATGACTAGATGGAGTTTTGCATAAAGGGATAGTATTTTATAAGGTGCTAGGGGATAATTAGAGGTTAACTAGATGGATTAGTTTTGGAGCACAAGAAGATAATAATAAACCCTAGGAAGGCCAAGTGTCATGAAACCCTTGGAAGTTGGACTTTGACCAAATTCTTCTTAACTTTACTAAAACTAAATTTGACCCAAATTGTCTTCATTTTGCTCCTTGCTTGGCCGAAATTTTTGAGAGGAAAACAAGAGAGAGAGCTTCATCTTCCACTTCAATTTCAAGCTTTAATCTTGAGTTTTAGCCAACCTTTTTGCAAACTACTCTATAAAAGTGCTAACTAAGGAAGATTTAAAGGTGTTGGTGGAGTGATTTTGGAGGAAGAAGCCCCAAGCTTCTATCTTTCTTCAGGTTACAAGGTAACTTTGGCAAGAAACTTCCCTCTATTTCATATATGTGTAAACTAGTGGCTTAGGGTTGTAATTTTGGTAGCTTTGTGAGAAAGTTTCATGGTTAAAGTAGTGTTGTGGTAATTTTCAGTTTTTATGGCAATTTTCTGTCCATATATGAAGCTTAAGTAATTGCCATGTTTTGGTAGCTTTGCTATGTGAATTAGCTAGCTTTTATATGTTTCTTTTCCCTTAGAATAGAAATTTCTAGCTTATGATCATAAATTGTAACTTAGGGTTTCCAATTTTCAGCTTTATTGTGGATGGTGTTTGGGTTATATATGTGCTATATTGGAAAGGTTGTGGCCTTAAATGAGTGTATAGATGGCCTATAACTTGTGGTTGTGATTGAGGTTAAATTGAGAGGAAATTGGGTGTTGATTTTTGGATGGAAAAGTAAAGAAAACAAGGGGAAGTGATGTTGAATTTTTTTGCAGGAACTCTTGTGCAGTCTCGGGAAATCTGTTATAACTTGATGTAGAAAAGTCAGAATTGAGTTCCGTTTGTTTTGTTTGAAACTAGAGTCAGAGTACTATCGACTGTGAAAATTCGGCTTTTTTCTAAATTTCTATGAATATTTATGATTTTTCAAAATTGACTGAATTTGCATACCTGTTCTATCTTTTACTGGATGAAGTAGCCACTTGAGGCTTGAATTTGACTGACTTAGGGACAGAATCTTACAAATGTGTCTTCTGAGAAATTGTAATCCTTTGAATCTATTTTCCGACGGTATAAAATTTATCAATTTTGGATGTTTTCAAATAGTATTGCGCAAAGCTGAGAAATTTTGTTCTCTTAGAACTATTTGTACTTTCATTTCCCACTTTAAGTTTGGAGTTGATCAATCATTTTGGGTATGGTTTACAAGTGGAAGTGAGATTTAAATGAGAGGACATGAAGTCTTAGAAACCTTACTTTCTTCATGCATTTTGGCTTTGTATTGCTAGCCTTGTAATATTATATGTGACCACAGGACTCGAGAGAGTTCAAGAGCAGGAACCAGGGTTAAAGTGAAGTGTTGCCATTGATTGGTGAGTGTACCACTCGCATGACTTGTTGCTTAACTGGTTTACTTGTACTTGCAATCTGTGACTTGAATGACTGTAACCTCTGTTTATTCTAGATGAGACGAGGGTGTACTTTATCATACTCCCACCTGTTTGACTGGTTCCTGTATACATCTGACTCTGTTACTTGTGCATGATCTGATGTCGTTTGGTGGCTTGTATCCAACGACCTTGCGGTGACTTCTGAACTCCTAGTTACTCGAGTCGAGCCAACAAGAGCCTGGTCAATGAGATAACGAACCCTGGGTCTTCTATTTTGTCGAGTGGAGTGTTATCTCCTAGACTAATCGATATACTTGAGTATTACCACCTCTGTTTTTGCTTGAGGTGTTCGGGCCCGGCAAGGGGTATGTTTGGTGGACGGACTCTAGTGTAAAGTGGGGTCTACGGCCTTAGTTGTTTCTTTAAAAGTTGACGGAGGGTCAACGAGATTGGATCAAGTAATACAAAAGAGGAAATTGGCACTTGAGAGCTATCCATATCCTTTTACTTTTGGTTTAACTGTGGTGTTTCTTCCTCTTTATTTGATATCTATATCTGATTGATTACATGTGTACTTTCGTGATATTTGACTGCTTGACCTGTTGGTACCTCATTGGGCGAAAACTCATTCCCGTTACCATTGTTTTCCTTACAGGGGACCAAATAATGGAACCATGATTTTTGGAGAAAGAGTAAAGTTAGTTGTAGATATTTTTCTGTTCAAGCTCCTCTGTAATAGTAAACCCTCATTGTATTTTGACCAAATATAACATTTTGACTTGTAAAGACTCCAATGTATATATTTATGTAAGCGTATGGCTACGTATAAAAGTTGAGAATGCCTGTTTCTATGGTTATGTGATTATCTCTTGTATTCGTGTGAAAGCCGGGCGAGTGCGAAACTTGAACGAGAAAAGAAAAGAAATTTGGCGGGAAACCACTGTAGGGAATCCGGCCGTATATCCGGCCACATTTTGGCCGGATTGTCAGGGGAAAATAAAAAGTTTTCCTTTTAGTCACTGCCTTGAATCCGGCCAGTTATCCTGGTGGCAATTCGGTAAAATCTTGGTCGGATTCTGACGTGGCCTCAGTTCTTTGCGCTTTTCGTTGGAGCATTTAATTGAAATCCTATTGCACTATATGGATTGGTAAACGTGTTTTTAGCTTAGTAGTCCTGGCGAGAGTTGGACAGGCAGTCCGCTAATCCTTAGAGTACGCCTTAGGGGGAGGTGGGGCTGTCACATTAAATCATGTCATCCAATGGCTGTACAGTCAAGGGTAGGGTCTTTAACATGGTTGAAATTGTTACCCACTAGAGAAGGGGCTAAGAAGCATATTTTCTGGAAATTGCGGGATGGAATGTTGGACTTTTGGAGAGATAAATGGGCAACAGATGAATCTCTCCAAGTTCTTTGCGATGTTAATAATCCCACTCATCTTTTTATAGATGAATTTTATGGCAAGAATGCATGGAATGTGCAGCGTTTGGCTCAGTGATTGCCTCCTTGGTTAGTTGATAAGGAGTGTGAGGTGAGCTTCTGGCCATTGGAGAAGAATTACCCTGTCTGTGATATTTCGGCTAATGGTTTGTTCACTGCATCTTCTTCTTATGATAGTTTGAGGGATAAAATGCCTACTCCGATGGTGTCTAAAATCATTTGATTGCCTCTTATTCCATTAAAAACATCCTTCTTAACTTGGAGAATATTCAACCAATGCTTGCCAGTTGATGAATTGTTGATAAGGAAAGGATTTACAATGGCTTCTCGGTGTGAATGTCGTAGTTCAATGGAGACTCTTAGACACATGTTTTTTGAGAATGAAGCGGTGCAGATAGTGTGGCAATATTATGCAAAGATTTTTGGGATCATTTAATTTTTCCCTTCTTGTGTACCTACTACTTTATCGACATGGTATTTGTCAGCATCTTCCTCTAAGTTTGATCATATTCGGTGTGCCATGCCATTGATTATTTTATGGTTCCTTTGGAGAGCTAGAAACAAGAGTAGATTTCAAAATGTTCGATTCTCTTCAACACGTGCTAGATATAATATAAATATGTTTCTTGTTTTACTGGGGAAGAGTGTTATTTTGAAATCGGAACAGATTGATGGGGATGAAAGTTTTTTCATTGGACTTTGGTTTAAGATAAAATTACCTAATCGAATAGTTTGTAAGATGGTTAGTTGGAAGCCTCCTCTTTCTAGAGTGGAGCTTAATACGGATGCTAGTGTGGTTAATAAGAAAGCTTCAGGAGGTAGGGAGTTGCGAGATGGTCATGGATGGCTCTTATTCGAGTTTAGTAAGCAGTTTGGCACATTGAATGTTTATACTACTAAAGGGGCTTCACTGTTGTTTGGTTTACAGTTATGCTTGGACCATGGGCATTCACAAGTTCAGGTTGAAGTTGATTCACAATTGTTAAGGTGTATAGTCTCTTCTTCGCATCATATGACTTGGCCTTTATGCATTATGGTGCAATGTATCTAGACTTGGTGCTTCATTGTCCCATATTTATCGAGAAGCTAATGCTACAGCAAATTCATTAGTTTCTCTTTATTTGACTAATTATCGACTGTATTAGTCTATGGCAAATTTACCTAAGCATGTAAAGCTATTATTATGTTACATTCCAAAGGACTAGTATATTGTCAACTTGTAAGAGAGTAGTACTCCTCATTTACTGGTTTTTCTACATGTATTGGAGGTTAGGTATAGCCCTCCTCCATAGTTTATTTATTTTGATGTCTTCAATAAATTAGGGGTGGCCTCCCTCCACTATGTATAGGGTTTGCCAAGTAAAAAAAAAAACCTAGGACACTTCTTTTTTTTTTTTTAATAAAAATTAAGTGTCACTAACAGATTGCAAGCAATCGTCCAGCATGATTTGATTTACATTACTACCCTAATAGTTAGTTAAACATGCACTAAAATAATAGAATTGCAATTTAACAGATACAATAGATTTGACAAATTTTTGAGTAGATCTGAAAAATACAAGAAATTTCCAAACCATCTTCTAATGATAAATCGCTACACTTTCTTTCTGTGCATGTGGCAATCATCAGATCTGCTAATCAATGTCTAAAAGTGATGATGGGATCTGTTGAGATAGACTTAAAACCCAAAAAAATTTTAGATCCAACAACTAGATCTAAAATAATTTTAAATCTAATAACAACATAAGGAAAAAAAATTTCTCACTCGAAACCCCTTAGGAGAAATAGAAAATTCTTACTAGGAACACTCAGGAAAAATAGAGAACTTTCAATAAGAAAATTAGGGGAAACTTTATTAGAAAGACAAAATAAATGGAATCTATCAGAGGGAAAGCATGGAGATCTCCCTCCCAAAGAAAAAGACCTTCAGAAGAAGAAGAGAGAAATAGGAAAAAAAATAGAGATAGAGAGAGAAGTGTTTTTGCTTAAAACTAAAATTCTAGGGTGCCTCTTATTTATTAGATTGAAATACATATTCCCTCCTTGTAATTAGAGATTAGTTTCAGTACTTATTCTCACAAAAGATCTTTTTGAATAATAAGTTATTTTTAATGAGCAAATTTTGTTTTCATTTCTTTTTTCACCTTCGATCTCCATCGAAGCAAACTTTTACAGGCAGTTTCTGCCCAAAAATTATTGGACAAGTCCCTGAACCCAACATGTGATTTTTTAAGGGAAAAAGGTCCCAATGACTCTCAAACTATTAGATGGATGAACTTTTGGCCTCCCAAAAAATTAAAATTGAATTTTTGGCCGCCGATCTATCTAAAGTATAAAATGTTAGACCTTCTGTCAAATGCAGAAGTTAATACCGATGGAAACTACGACCACGTGAGATGCACGCTGAAATACAAAAGGCATTTTTTTTCACAATGAGCTATGTTCCACTCGGTAAAATGGGACTTCTTCCCGAACAAAGAGTTGAACAAAGAAAAACTCCATTGCAGGCAAAGAAGTTGCCGAACTGGAAGCATGCGAGAAACCAACAATCTGCCTTTCCCATTGTGCAGGTGTGAGAAAATGTCAAGGGTAATAACTTCGTGGACCTCAAGGAATCCTGGGCGGAGATTTGCGGAGTGCGCAGGTGGTGGTTACAGATTTTGGCAATGGATTGACAAGGAGATGTGTAGCCGGTCAACGGAGATCATACCTGACCTTTTGAAAACAATTAATGTAGCTGAACAGTAAAGAGATGGGTATGAAGAAGAAGTAAGAAGACAAGAAAGGAAAGTCGCAAAGTTGAAGGTCAAAGTGAAAGAACTAAAAAAAGAAATCCGTAGCAAGAAGTGGGTGAACAAGTATCTGGTGAGATTTTTTTTGCTAACATGGATGCTTACAACTAGAATCTTAGTTAGTTGGGGCAAAAAAAAATGGAAATCCCATGATTTTTAGGCAAATTGAAGGAGCAGTATGAAGATGAATTCAGTGGATGCATGTTATGATTTTTCTACTCTGTAATGATTGTATCAATATAAAGGCAATGAAATCTAAGTTTTTATTTGTTGAATGAAAAAATCAGGCATGCTTTGTTGGAAAAATCAACCTATATTTGCAAGGCTTTGTTGTTTGTTGAAGTACAATTCCATTAACTAAATATACTAACTAGACAAAGACATAAAAAATTGCAAAAATGGGGTAAGCAAATATAAAGACCATTATATTTTATTGACCCTATATACACAATACTGCTGTCAATGGTCTACAAAAAAATAACCAAAATACAAAACATAATCACCACTAACAAACAGTTGATTGGAATTCATCCACTAACATCCAACAAGACTGGAGATTGTAAGACAAAAAATAGTTGGCAAAAAATGTGATGTGGTTCCTTTCCATCAGCTCTTGACTGTTGCCCCTCTTCCATCAGCTCTTCCCCATCCCATTTCTTTTCTGGTTTGTCTTCCTCTCCCTCTACCTCTTCCACTCTACTTTCCCCTCCAAGAACCAACTGTGAATGGTGGCTCCTTACCCAAATATGCATAGTTAGCATTTATGTCTCCTTTTTCTGCATTAGTGAGTGGCTTCCTAGTTGAAATTTTCCTGCTACGGTTGTTGGACATGTCCATTCACTCAGGCGTGGAGTAGATGTTTGTCGCTATTGTTGTGGTTGTTGAATGTCTCACTGTGGTTGCTGGTGCCCAAGTTCATGAGCATGGACTTGATGTGGTTGTTGTTGGCCTTGTTGTGGCTGCTAATGCGCAGCTTCAAGAACCTGCTGTTGGTGTGTCCTTGTTGACTGCACTACCAGCAAAGTTTCATGAACTATGTTAGTTGCTAATCAGGAAAAAGTAAAAGTTAACCTTGTTTGGTTGTACTTACTGTTTGTCTCCTCCTTCTTGCACTTGATTGCTGCCTCATAGGTTCAGTTGAAACTTCTTGCTGGCAATGTTCATTGGTTGGCTGCTTGCATGTTGCTGCATTATGACCAACCTCCCCACATTTTCGACAATGAATGATGATCCTTCTTCTTAATCTTCTACCGTGATTTTTGCCTTTAGTTTTGTCCTTTCTCCTAACTTTTCTAGGCCTTCCAGGTTGAGCTACTGATATCGGGGGTTCCAATTCAAGCATTGTTGATAGGGGCCAATGATCCTCACCACTAATTGGTTGTAACACATTTTGATAAAGCTTCAAGAATAGCCCCTTACTATAACAAACATTCAAGTACTCTCGTGGGTCTTCATTCCTCAAAAGAATAGCAGCAATGGCGTGACAACATGGAATGCCACTAACCTCCCATAACCTGCAAGTGCAATTCCTTTTCTCCATATCTATAGCAAATTGGGCCCCTCTTGGTCCTTTCACCTGGTAGCCATATAGTGCATTCCAAATAGGCATCCACTGACTTGCAATTTTGACCATATTTTCAATAATTTCGTTGATTAGAGGTCCAGTTGGGCTATTATATATTTCCATTGCTGATTTTCTCTTATGGATCCTATCTATAAGGTACTCCCTGATCATTTCCAGTATTATTATAATAGCAAACCATTCAGAATGAGCCTCTACAACAATAATTTTAGCCTCAGGTAACACAATGCTTAAAATAGGAAGAATAAATTATCACACAAATTATGAGTTATTTAATTGTATTAGGCCAAATAAATACTCCAAACCCATATACTTGTCAAAATTTTAACCACCAATAAACTACTATTTCAGCAGCCCCTTTTTGTCGAACATGGTCAATAGATAAAAAATAATGTTGGATCACACCGGCTTATATAAATTTCTACGAAAGATACCCCAACATATAGGACCACCAACCTTCCCAACAACACCATTTTCCAAATACCCTCTTTTTAAACATTATTGTCGACGCTTTGAAGCTTTCATATATAAACACATATTTCTAAAACGGAAATCGATCAAAAATAGGGTTAGACAACTTACTGTAAACAAGAAATGGATCGAAGTACATGTCCGGCTTCCTTATTTGCCACTCCATTTCGCATCAACGTCTACTTCCATGGTGTTGATAGTTGGGAAGTTGCAGCAATCACCTATAATGGTAGAGAGAGGGAGAGATAGTGGTAAAAGTTAACGGTTTGGTCAAAATCATTTTTCACTCCATTTTACCGAGTGGAACACAGCTCATTGTGGACAAAAATGCTCTTCATATTTCAACGTGCGTCTCACGTGGTCATAGTTTCCGTCGGTATTAACTGCTAAATTTGACAGAATGTCTAACATTTTGTATTTTGGATAGATTGGGGGCCAAAAGTTCACTTTTAATTGTTTGGGAGCCAAAAGTTCATCCGACGAATAGTTTGAGGGCCACTGGGACTTTTTTTCCTATTTTTAATAACATTTCTAGTGAATCACATAATGGAAAATAATTGATTACATATCTTTTGTACTATAATAACACAGCAATATACAATTTTATACGTATATTTTGTAGTTTCAACAATAAATATTATAAATTAATTCAATTATTTTAAATTAATTTTTGAAACAAAAATCTTTATTGGTATTAGTTATTACACCTAGTTTACATCTTCAACCTTTAGCTTAACTTGTAGAAACATTATCAATGTGATAGTAAGATTCTTAGTTCGATTTTCAAACCATCTCCTTTCTCTGTTCACTATTGTAAGGGTTAAGATATCTCTTAAACAAAAAAAAAAAAACTAATTTTCACACAAATTTACCACTTAAATCATATTTATTGTACTTATTTCATTTAAACACTTTTATTTCGTTTCAACAATTAACACCTAGGGTGCCTCTATTTTTTTTAATATAGAAAGTAAGCTTCACTAACAGATTGCTAGAAATTGTGCAGGATGATTTGATTTACATCACTATCCTAATGGTAAGCTAAATATGTACTAAAATAGCACATATATATATATATATATATATATATATATATATATATATATATATATGAAAGTAGCTATTTTAATCACAGTATTTTTCACTCCTACGTGGCATACTTAATTGAAAAGAATTAATGGGTTATAAGTCATTTGACTTTTACCCATACTAATCCTATTTGGATTATATTATGTGTTTAAAAATTATCTCTAATTTTAAAATAACTTTAAAAAACAACTAATCTGAACTAATCTTATCTTAATGATAGCTACTTTCTATCAAATTATTACAATGACTATATTATATGTTTAAAAATTATCTTTAATTTTAAAATAGTTTTAAAAATTACTAATCTTATCTTAATGATATCTGCTTTCTACCAAATTATAGCATACAGGTATAATAAAATATTTTTAAATTACAATTATTGAAATCTTATATATCCCATAAATTACTTATTTTCACCACCATATCATTGATTAGTATTCAAATTGTTCATAATCTTTTCTCGTAATTTCGAATTAACTGGGTGTAGAAAGAAAATTAACTGTTACACTGATAAATTTATCAACATTAATGGAAACTAAATATTTATTGATGAGGAAAAATGGAATGCTAGATCTTTTTCTACTTAATTAAATATGAATATATAGTTCTAGATTTATGGTCATTATAAAAATTTAAATGATCTAAAAGAATATTTATAAAAAAAGAATATCTACCAAGTTTTTGATATGGGGTACACTATTTGATGTGTAGTATCATATCATAGTAAAGGTATGTAAACAAAATTTTAAAAATTAGTAAATAATTGAACATTTAATATACATTAATTTTTTAAAATTAATATGAATGAACATGTAGAACTATTGTTAATTTTTATATTTAAATTATTGGTATTTGTTTAAATTTATGACAGCCTCACCTTCCCCTAGAGCGTATCCTAAGGATTAGCGAACTGCCTGCCCAACTCTCGTCAGGACTACTAAACCGAAAACATGATTACCAAACCACACGGTACCGTATAACTTCGATTAAACGCTCCATCAAAAAACGAAAGGAATCGCGGCCACGTCAGAATCCGGTCAAAACTTGGTCGGACTCCTGGCCGGATTCGAGGCAGTGTCTAAACCCATTTTTTTTTTCAACCTCCCCTACCAATCCGGCCAAGTATCAAGCCAAGATATGGCCAGATATTCGGCTAGATTGTCTGTAGTTGTTTCCCGCCAAAACTCTTTTCTTCCTTGTTCAAGTTCAGCACTCGCTCGATTGACCAACGAATACGAAATAAGTTCACATAACCATCGAAACTTGCTTTCTCAACTAATATATGAAATCATACGTTTGCATAAATATATACATTGGAATCATTAGAAGGGATCCAAATATATTTAGGGTTTACTATTACATAGGAGCTTAACAAAATAATATCTATAACTAGCTCAACTTTTTCTTCAAAAATCATGGTTCCAATATTTTGTCCCCTGTAATGAAAACAAAGGTAACGGAGATGAGTTTTAGCCCAATGAAGTACCAATAGGTCAAGCAGTCAAATATCACAAAAGTACACTTGTAACCAATCAAATAAACATCCAATAAAGAGGAAGGCACCACAGTTAAACAGGAAGTAAAAGGATATAGATGGCTTTCAGGTGCCAATTTCCTCCTTTTGCATTACTTGATCCAAACCCGTTGACCCTCCGTCAACGCTAAAGAAACGACCATGACCGTAGACCCCACTTTACACGAAGTACCGTCCACCAAACATTCCCTTATCGGGCCCGAACACTTCACAGAAACAGAGATAGTAATACTCGAGTATACCAAATAGTCGAGAAGATAACACTCCACTCGACAAAACAGAAAACCCAGGGTTCGTTACCTAATCGACCAAACCCTTGTCAACTCGACTCGAGTAACTAGCCACAGGGTTTGAGCTCAGAAGTCACAGCAAGGACGTTGGATACAAGCCTCCCAACGACATCATATCATATACAATTAACAGATTTAAATGTATACAGTAACCAATCAAACAGGCAAGAGAAATGAGTGTGATAAAGTACACCCTCATTTCGTCTAGAATAAACAGAAGTCACAAATTTCATGTATAAGTAAATCAGTTAAACAACAATTCATGCGAATGGTACACTCACCAGATCAAGCAAAAACAATTTCAAAAGTTTTCTCCCAAAGTACGCCCTTGATCACCGGCACGTCCTAGAACAATCAAGAAAAAGCAATTATGGTTTCGACATCCACAACCTAGTGAATGGAGTTCACAAGTGAGATTCGATTACGAGTCATGTGCCTATCCAAATGAACTACCAATGCAAAGCAAAAATGCAATTTTGGAGTGAAAAGGTAACAGTTGGTCCTAAAGATATGTACAACCCCAAAACCCTTCATTTCTACCCAAAAATCAACCCAACTTGGAGGAATCAAATGGACTCAAAATTTGGACAGCACCTCCCCTTAAATTCCTTTACTTTTCCATCCTACACTCAATACCAAAGTTCAACCAAAACAGCCTCAATTGCACATACAAATTACAAGCTATTAAACACACTTAATTAGGGTCACAGCACCCTTCAATTTTAGCCAATTGATAGCTCCAAAACCTAACCACAATCAAGTCAAATTTGGAAACCCTAATCTGAAATTTAGGCACCCAAGTTGGAAATTTCTTTAGGCAAAGTAAACAAGCACATAAAACCTCAATAATTCCTATAGCAAAGCTATCAAAACATTGACAACCCTTAAGCATCACATATGAGCAGAATTTTCACCATCAAACTGAAAATTACCATAACACTACTTCAAACCATGAAAGTTTCTCATAAAGTCACCAAAACTACAACCTTAACCCACTAATTTACACATATATGAAGGAAAAGGAAGTTTCTTGCCAAAGTACCTTGTAACGTCAAGAAAGATGATAGCTTAGTACTTTTCCCTCCAAAATCACCCCACCAACACCTATAATCCTCCTTAGTAAGTAACTTTTATAGAGTAGTTTGCAATTTTAATGGTTGGAACTCAAGATTGTAGCAAGAATTGAGGTTGAAGTTGAAGGTCTCTCTTTGTTTTTTCTTCTCCCTTTGTTCGACCAAGAAAGAGAAAGAAATGAAGACAATTTGGTCAAAATTTGATTTTAGAAAAGTTAAATAAGTTTGGTCAAAGTCCAACTTCGAATAGTTTCATGACACATGGCCTCTTAAGGTTTAATGTCATCTTCTTAACTTCCAATGTTAAACCATATAACTAACCTCTAATTATCTCCTAATACCTTGTAAAATAATATCCCTTTATGCAAACTTCACCTAGTTATCACAAATTTATCGCACTTAACGCACTGGCGAGTCTCACGTCCAATATACACTACTAATGTCACATGAACTAACTTATACTAGAAAAATGATTTAAAACTTAACTCCCTTATAAAAATGTCTAGAAAATTAATATACTAAAGGAAAATATAGTAAATGTATGCAAGAAAATAAAATAATGACTAGAAAATAAGAAAATTTTCGGGTCCTCACAAAATTTACAATGAATAAAAAGTTTTTAAAAATTAGTAAATAACTTAACATTTAAAATACATTGATTTTTTAAAATTAATATGAATGAACATGTAAAAGTGTTGCTAATTTTTATATTTGAATTATTTATATTTGTATAAATTCACAATAAATAAAAAAAATCGTGTTAAGGCACGGGCAAAATTCTAGTTTGTAATTTAATAGATATAATAGATTTGACAATTTTTGAACAAATTTGAAAAACACAAGAAATTTTCAAACCATCTTCTAAAATTCACTACCCTAAATCGCTATGCTTCCTTTCTGTGCATGTAGCAATCGTTAGATCTGCTAATCAACGTCTAAAGTGATGATGAGATTTGTCGAGATAGATTCACTTCCCAAAATAATTTTAGATCTAACAACTAGATCTAAAATAAGTCTAGATCTAATGACAAAATAGGAAAAAACAAAAGTTTCTCGCTAGAAATCCCTTAGAATAAATAGAACATTCTTACTAGAAATACCCAGGAGAAATAGAGGATTCTCAGTAAGAAAATTTAGGAGAGAATTTATTAGAAAGACAATATAAAATGAAATCCATGAGAGGGAGAGAATGGAGATCTCCCTCACGAAGAGAAAGACTGATATGAATCCGGTTAGCATCCAAATTATTCAAGGATCGCTCAGTGATCATGTGAAAGTTCCACTTCACTTAGTTGCGAGAACTCAAGTTAAAGAATTAAAATGGTCACTTTGCGCAATGATTCAAGTTTTGGTATGGGCTATTCAAGAACAATTTGGCTCATTCAAACTCGTGAAGAGAGCTCATAAATTCATTGAAGAAGTCGAGTTGGAGAATTAACATCAACCCACCCAGACTTTGATTTATATTGAAGATGTTGAAGAAAGATCCACTGCTTAAAATCCTAACTCAAGGAGTTAACTTGTGGACTCATTGAAGCTGGTCAAGTAGTTTTTATGTCATTTGATTTGAGTCATTTTTCCTTAGTTCTTTAGTCATTTATGCTGAGAGTAAATTTGGGTCAGCTTGCATTTAAGTTGGATCCACATAATTACTTGTTTTAATTAAATCCTTTGGTCCTTTTAGGTTAGGTGAATAAATCTACCAACTTATGTTCTAAGTTGGGCTTTAATTAATTCATTAGTTTGGTTAGTTAAGTAGTTTAGTCATGACCCATTTGGTTTTGTATTGGTTTATATAGAGCCGAACCTAAGTAAGAAATAATAGATGACTTTTGAGAATTTTCCAACAACTTGTTTCTTGTGTGAAACGATTCTTTTGGCTTGAGAAAGCTACTTTTGAACATCTTAGAGTGGTTCCTAAGGTGCTTATCGACTTATCAATCAAGTAGTCACCTTGATTGAAGCCTCATCTACCCAATGTACACATTCTTGAGCTATCCTTGAACGTTTAGGTTTTCACTGCCAAACGTTGATACCATCCAATTCTAGGTACGGGGCTTGTGTGTTTTGGAAAAATGCAAGTCACAACGTGTATTTAATCTTGTCACGAATATGTATCCAAGAACACCACGCGTTATAGCATTGTAGGCATCATTTGCTCCATTTGCACCATTCCCCCTCTCTTAAAAACAAGCAATCTATAGATCTATGCCTGGATCAAACATGAAAAATGAGGAATGAATGACGATGAAATACTTATAATCACCAAAATCACCAAATTGATAATAAGAAGGAAACAATTGAATGCACAATCTTAAGACGTTTTACATGGTCTAACAGTACACCTGAACCACCAAGCAAATTAGAATTTGCACCAATGGTAGATTTAAACTTCCACACAAATAAATGTTCCAAAGCACTTGGATCGAGTTGACGCATACCATTACTTACATGGACAACATGAAAACTATAACAAAGAACTTCATGCAAAAAAATGACTTTAAGAAGTATCCTTATCAACTCAAGAGCTTCAAATGTACCATAAACACAAAAATAATTGATATGAACCCCATCAATGGACAAAACTCGTATATGATCAGTCCAAGATCTACGTCCTATGGAATCAAATTTGAGAGGGTGGTATGATCCCTCGACCCTACAAATCGCCATAGTTGCGAATCTATTGATATTGTCTCAACCCACAATTAAACGAATAAGAGAACCAAGGTTTGAAATTCAAGGGACATGATGGATGGAATCCTCGACCCATCACCATACACTAGTGAAGAACTTTGATACAATTGCAACCCAACATCTAGCACATAATGTGAACCTCAGAATAGAAGGATAGAGCAGTGCCACAATTCAAACGTGATCTTTGAATTGATAAGCCATAACTCTTGACAAGGAGACACAATCAACATGTAACAAGAAGCAGAATGAGGAAACTCTCAATTCCCATTAGCTAGACAACCAAAAGTCCTTTACAATGTAGGGACCTGCAGTTTAAATGAAAACATAGAAAACCCTACTCTAGCCCAAATCCAAATTGGATGGGGATTACATCATCCTACTAAACAAACTAAGCTAATTATCTAAGACCAATTAAGTTCAAGGTTTAACACAAAAGTTGGCCACTTTATTCAGTAAACATACTAGAAAGAAACTTAAATGATGGCTCGAACTGATGCTAAGGTTGATGCCTATATTTTTGTATCATTTCCCTCTGCTTGAAAGCAATTTGTGCTCAAATTAAAGTCTAGTTTGCAATGGGGTAAAACAGGACACACCAATGGTCTTGGTAACCTGCAAGAAAGTATGAAGCAAGAAAGATTCCTCACCTTATTCCCTCACATGTTTACACTCACTCTCATTTTGTACTATAGGATACCAAATACTCAAATAGAATACTTAACAAACTTGACACGATGATGAATGTGATTCAAAGACAATTAAATGATTGGAGAGACAAAGACACAAGAAATCCTAACTCAACTAGGAAACACAAAGACATATGACTCAAGCACTCCCAACTTTCCAAATTTGACTCACATAAGAAAAGAAAAAATAATACAAACTGCTAAACAAATCCTAAACACAATAGGAAATAGACTACATACATGAATTGGAATTGTTTTAGGAAACAATGAACTCACGGATTAACAAGAAACAAGAAAATAACTTCGGATGAATAGTAACTACTACAGTAACATAAATAGTGCAGCTACAGTATCGCTATTGTAATGGTGAACAGTAACTTTTTTTTTGACTTGATCAACAAGAACATGGCATAATAAGGCTGGATGCAATAATAAACAAAACCCTAGATGGATGAACTGGAAACAACTAGAAACAAATGACACAAACAAGAAATTCAAAACAGCGACAAAAGATAGATTTTCAAACCCTAAAGAAGTAGACAATTTTTTTTTTATTTTTTCAGCTTTGGAGTTTGGTAGAAAAGTAGAGAAGAAAACAAGAAAACAAAAGGATATAATTTGATTAGCATGGAACAAAGCTCTGATACCAACTGATACGAACCCCGTATATGATCAGCCCAAGATCTACGTCCCATGGAATCAAATTTGGGAGGGTGGTATGACCCCTCAACCCTACAATTCCCTATAGTTGTGAACCTTTTGATACTATCTTGACCCACAATTAAACGAATAAGAGAACTAAGGTTTAAAATTTAAGGGACATGATGGAGGGAATTCTCGACCTATCACCACACACTAGTGAAGAATCTTGATACAATCGCAACCTAACATCTAGTACATGATGTGAACCGCGAAATAGAAGGGGGTGGAATGGCACCACAATTCAAACATGGTCTTTGAATTGATAAGCCATAACTCTTGACAAGAGACATGATCAACTTAAGAAGCCAATCCAAAGTGTATTCGGACAAAAGATTAAATTAGGAAGCTGTTTTTATAAAATCTGAATCTAACTTGGAAAATAATCAAATAGCAGCTGTTTTATTCTTGTTCAACCACAAATTTGTTTCCTTGTGTTTCCAAAATTGATCAAATAATGTTTTAAAGATCAAACAAGGCAAATTTCAGAATTTTGTTCAAGAAAATCAGATGGATAGCCTTCTATTTTGAAGATCTAGTAGGATTTGTTGTCAAGATTTCCAAGATTTTCAAGAACTAAATTATGGTTTTCAAGATCTTTCAAGATTGATAAATCTCAACCAAGGATGTCAAGAAAACCAAGAATTTAATTCAAGAATTCAAAAAACAATCAAGATCAAACCCAAATTTTCAAGAATCAAATTAGGGTTCCAAGTTTGTTCCAAGAATTTCAAGATTCGAAAAGTTTGAGCATAAGAATTCAAGAAACCCTAAAGATTGTTTCAAGATATTCAACAACTTCTAGAATTCAATCAAGAAATTCAAGAAACACAAACAGACAGCCAAGATTTATTCCAAGAATTTTAAGAACTTCAAGAACCAAAATTTAGGGTTTCAAGAAACTTCAAGATTAACAATTTATCAATCAAGAACTTAAAAAATTCCACAACTTTGATTCAATATTTCAAGAAACAAGTTCTAACAGCCGACACAATCCAAGAATCAACAAGACACACAAAGAAAACCCTAAGTATTAACTTCAAATTTCCAAAAATAGCTCAAATAGAAATTTTTTTGTCTTTTTTTTCCTGCTGAACAGTAACCACAGGAAGAACAATATGTGATCAGCAACAGTGAACAGTTTGATGAATAGTGATGGTGAACAGTAATGATAAACGGTACGAATTTTGTTTTTACTCAAGACACAAAACAAGAAGAGACACAATACAAAACCCTAATGAAAACTTGACACAAAACACGAACAAGAAATGAAAAAGGGATATAATTTTGATACCTTCAACCAGTTCTAATGCCCCTTGATACGACCTACCCCCTATTTCAGACGTAACTCGTAACACATAAGGCTCGGATCTAGAATGGGATGGTATTAGCGTTTGGTAGCAAAAACCTAGACGTTCAGGGATAGCTCAAGAACGTGTAGATTGGGAAGATGATGCCACGATCAAGGTGACTATTTGATTGATAAGTCAATGAGCACCTTAAGAACTACTCTAAAATGTTCAAAAGTAGGTTTCTCAAGCCAAAAGAACTGTTTCACACACGAAACAAGTTGCTGGAAAACTTTCAAAAGTCGTCTATTATTTCTTACTTAGGTCCGACTGTATAAGCCACTACAAAACCAAACGTGCCAAGACTAAACTACTTAAATGACCAAGCTAATTAAGACCTAACTAGGAACATAAGTTGATCGATTTATTCACCTAATCTAAAAGGCACAAATGACTTAATCAAAACAAGCAACTATGTGGACCCAACTTATATGCAAGTTGGCCCAATTTTATTCTCAGTATAAATCACTAAAGAAATAGTTTTGACACCTTCTAGTATTTCAGTTATATCTTGAGATACAAGCAATAGATTGAAATGATTCTTGAATCATTTTAAAGGTAAGGCATAGAGTTACATTTCTTATGTAGACATCAAAATTCAGTTCATACGTTTTCAATGTCAAAAGTTGAAATATAATCATTCATTTGTACTGCAAAAGACAGAAAAAGGGGTTTGACCAATCAAGCGTGTTTTTGCCATTTTTTAGTCTACAGAACTTCAAATGACATGATTCTTAATACATTGAAAATCTAGTTCAATTAGCTTCAATTTTTATGTTTTGTAAAAAAACTACTTTAGCTTCCATCATCCAGAAATGTGTGGTTCAAGTTAATGCAAAAACAGAACAATTTCCAGGAATTGTCAAAATAACATGCAGGGGTGCAGTTATGTAGGAGCGTTATGTGACCCTACAAGCATTTCCACCTCGCATAACCTTATTTTGCCTCATCAATTTACTTTGCAACTTACAACTTGTTCGCACAACTTTTTTGGACCATCTTTTTGATCAAATTTTGGTGGGAACTGCCCAAGAAATTATGGAGGCTTGTCGAATCAACTTTTGGTGATTTCAAAAAGCTCTATGCATCAACTTTAACAAGTTGTTCTAGAGCTTGATTCTTCTATAAATGAGCTCTTCAAGACATGTTCTTGGTTAATTAACTTTGGATCCTAGAGAAACTATACAAAATGTAGTATTTCACTAGAACTTCCTAATTCATTAGTGTAGTATATATTATTATAGTTAGTTTCATCCAATCCTTATATGTAGCAAAACAAAGATGAAGTTCAGGATGAATATGAAGATGGAGAGTTTGGATCTCAAATGACATGGGTGACATCTCTTCTAGCACTTTATTTCTTGTATTAATTCTCATATTTAATTATAATACAAATTTGGTTCTTGTTTTCTTAACTTTTATGTTTTGATAGTTTATAAACCTTGGGAGTGTATGAACTTCTATGACTGTTAAGTGAAGTTTTCATGGTTATTTGAACTTATTTGTTGAGGAAATTATTTCACACTTTTGCTATTACAATAAATTTATAGATAGTTTTTTATCACGTTAGTAGATATGGAGTAGTTATAGGTACGATTGGTATATCGACGAAAGTGTATACTACGTACATTTGAAAATTACGCCATAACTAGTCAAGATAATAAATTCAATTGACCGGTAATTTTATTTGTAAGAGTAGTTCGAAATTCCATGACCCTGGGAACCATTTTCTCATTATTTTTATTATTTTTGTTGTATGTTAGTAATATAGATTTACTTTTTTTATTTGTGATAGTCTAAATAATAAAGATGCTCGAATACCACTAGTAGTTGATAATTTTCTCCATGGGATTGAAACCTAATATCTCCTATACTCAATAAATAATTTGTATACTTGCAGAAAACAAGGTGTTTAGGTTTTTAAAATTTGAAATGAAGCAAAAACCTAGTCAGCAAGTATTATTTTTGAGATTAGAAATGGCTTTTTTGGATTCATTCACCGGTCAAGTCATTTGGTGATAAATAAAATATGACCTTTTTGCCTTTTAAAATTGATCATGTTGGGCTCATCTGATCAATTTTTAACAAAAAAAAAGTGTCAAATTTTGAGTTTGTGACCAAATTAGACAAATTTGCTATAGTGAAGGATCTCCAAATCAACATTTTGGATACAAAAATTCTTTTCGCAATATGTGAGGGTTGATTTGT
Source organism: Coffea arabica (assembly GCF_036785885.1). NCBI lineage: Eukaryota > Viridiplantae > Streptophyta > Magnoliopsida > Gentianales > Rubiaceae > Coffea > Coffea arabica. The sequence continues at coordinate 33,597,449 of NC_092318.1, read as the reverse complement.
ATAATTTTTCCTATGAAATTTCTTACTTGAAGACGAATGTTTTAGTAGTGGTCTAAAGCAAAATGGATACTCAGTAGGCCGTGTGATCCGTACACACCATGTAGCACGCGCGACAACTACACGTGCATTATTACTGGCTACTTTCTTCTTTTTGTTATTATTAATATTTGCATATTATTTTTAATCTATTTGAACTTATTCCATTTTTATATTTAATTTTAATTGTAATAATAATCACAATAAGATCAAAAGTAAATTAAGAAAAATACTAATAGCACTTCCTTGTTTGTTAACGACACTCCTAATGAATTTTTTACTCATTTGAGAGGATAAAATGCCCATACTTTTTACTTTTTTAGTGTGAGTGAGAGAATTTGAACCCGGACCTCTAACTCACACTCTCTCCTCTCAAAATGCCCAACCCATCCCTCCCCTAGTACTTTTCATTTAATTACTATTACACAAAAATAATTTATTTAAAAACCAAAGAAGAATAGGAATACTTTTATTTAATTTGCACAGTTAAAAGGTCTACATGAATTCAATTAAAAATAGAGAGAGAGAGAGTTCCATTAATATTTTTCGACTATACACATATTAAAATATAAAAGAAACAAAAATATTTGTTATGTTGTTTGTTTTGTAATTACTTTGAAATTTCAAGTAATATCGCAATTTAATTTGTTTATAGTTTTTTAGGTAATTAAGTTGCTATATTATATATGCTTTTCATTTTGATAAGGATATATCATTCTTTCATGCCCTTTACTCTTTTAGGAATTACTAGTAGTGAAAATACGCAAGCAAACAAATAATAACAATAGTAAAATTATAAGCAGAAGAAAATTAATAATTATTTTAAGTATACAATTAGCGATACTAATAAGAAAGGGAAAGAAATAATGTCATGAGAGATGGGTAATTAAAAAATAGAAAAAAAGAAGGAAGTAACAGATGTCGCGCCCTACTTTTTGAAAAATAAATTTTAGGTGTTAAAAAAATGAGTCTTTGATTTTAGATAATAAATAAAGAAAAAGGGTCTAAAATGGGACTTAAAATATGCAACAGTTTAGACTCGAAATAACAGTCTAAAAAGGGTTTTAAAGAAAAAATAGGAGTCGTCACTTGGTATTGAGTTTAGGTGTACCAAGTCACCCAAAATATGTTTTAAATAAATAATAAATAAAATCCTTTTTAGACGACTCCAAATCTTTGAAAAAAGAGTTCGAGAGTCACGATTGAAGAAAGGGAAGGCAAAGATTTGATAGACTCAAACATAAATCACCCTTTCAACTTAGCCAAGACTAGTGGCGAGATTTGATCAAAAAAAATTTCTAATCTAACCTATAAAACTTATCACATTTGGATGTTTCTACATAGATGCAAATCTAGACCTAAAGGATATCGTAAGGGTCGAATGTCTCTTCAAAATTTAATTGGTACAAATCACATTAATTGTGTTGCCCAAGAATGATTCTTAGAAGAGGTCATGAAAAATGCAAAAGATGGGACTCAAAAAGAAATTATAATATATGTAGATAAATATATATGACCTAGAAAAGGGGAATGCAACATAACACGTACGAGAGACTAAAATTCGTGACATAATTTTCCTTTTTATAGCGGGGATAAGAGCGTGCTAAGGTTAAGAAACCATACTCGTTCATTTTTCATATTTGAAGGGTGACTCTCCTACTTTAGTTAAGCAAATGGACTAGCCTACTTCTATTTTCCTAAATGGAATGCAAGTCTAAATGTCATGTTTCGCGCATATAGGGATAAGGGAGATAATATATAGAGGAAAGATCATGCAAGGTAAGAAAAAGACCCTAAAAAAAAATATGCATGAAATGCAATAAATGTCATACAACCATGTAATTCTAGCACGTAGGCAGTCCTAAGGTCTAGTATTGGACTAACCCATGTCTATAAGTTCTCACTAGCGTTGAACTAGTGAGAAAATGGGGAAAAAGGCCACAATTAACATTGGACTAGTGTAATGTCATCATGCATTTATTGTAAATAAATAGAGCATATAAAACATTGATTAAAACAAGTAAACATATAAAACACATAGGACACATAGCACATAAGTATAATATTTAGATGCAAAACCCTAAATAAAACAAATAAACACATATGCACAAAAGTATGCAAGCACACAAGCAAATAAATGCACATAATAGATCTAATTATTACATTTGGGGGCTCTAACTACAATCTAAAGGGGGAATTTTGAAAAAATAATAACCTAACTATTACATTTATCTAGTTAATTATATTTTTACAAAAATAGAATCTATCTATTACATAGCCTAACTAAATACATTTCTTGAGCACCTATCTATTACAATTTGGCATTTAAATGCATTCCAAATAATCATCAAAATTAAATAAAATAAATGAAACTTAAAATTAATAAAATGAGTAAATAAAAGAAAAAGCACTCGAAACATGCAATCACACATAAAAAATACATAGGAGTATATTAAAAGATTTAAAATAATACTAGAAGGTACCTCCCTTAAAATAGTGGTTAAATGAGGTTGGATTTGCCTTATTTATACTCCAAAATCAACAAAATGGTCAAGCCACTAATTTAACTAACAAATAAAAAGAATAAAATGTAAACATATGGGAAATTCACTTTATTATTATAAGAAGTGAAAATAACCATGAAATCCACCAATTAAAAGCATTTAAATGAAACATAATTAACAATTAAAGAAAATAGATAAATTATACTTAAAAAATCAAAGTTGTTAGGGACCTAATTGCAAAAATTAAGAAAGTTTTTAGGGTCAAATTACAATTTTTGAAAAAGTTAGGAGTCAAAATTAAATAAAAGATAAAATTCATGGATCAAATTATAATTAAATTAGGGATCTAATTGAAAAAATCCAAAGTTTTTAAGGCCATAGTAAAATTACTTAAAAAGATTAGGGATTAAACTGCAATTATCATTTCAAATTTGTTAGGCCTTTGGTTTATTTCCTTTCTCCTTGGGCAGAAGCCTCATTTGGCCCAGCAAAAATCCAACGAAAAAAGACGGGCTAGTCTATTCTTTTTACCAATCAAATCCAACCAAAATACATAGGTTTTGACTCCCAAACCCAAGTCATAACCCAAGAAAATAAACCAACAATCCATTTGCTAAATCCAACCAAATAATCTTAAACCCAAATCTAAACTTATTTTCCTAAACCCAACAAAAGAAAAAACAAGTCCATATAAGAAGATAAATCTATCAAAATTATTAAACCTTAATTATGCCCTAAAATCCAAAAATAATTTGCTCAAAAACATGCTTAAAATGTTCAAAAGAGGATTAAGGCTTGAAAGGGGGGAAATTGATTCAATTTCACAAGTTTTGGGGCCAAAGTATTATTATGTAACGAGTGAGGGGTCAAACTGTAATTTCCAAATTTTCCATGCAAGCTTGTTTGAAGCATTTTCTTCTGCAGTTTGGAAGTTTATCATCCATCAAGAAATTGTGCTAGATTATTTCTAAGCACACAATGTCTCATTAACACTAAATCTAAGCATCCGAACGTGACATTATGGGACGGAAATCTGGGCTAACAACATGTAAAAAGAAGGAGAAAACCACAGAAGGAAGAAGAAAAACCAACAACAAGTACAGTAGCAAGATTTCAACATTTTTTGATGCAAATCCGATGATATACGAATGGAAAGAGATAAAAAATATTACCTTTGGCACCTTAAAAGGCAAAACAATACGTTAAATTGTAAAAGAAACGGATCCAAACGTGGAAAATCGCAGATGAAAGTTCAACTTTTGCTACGCAATTTCTTCAAGAGTTGACAACCCCGCTAATTTGGGTCTCAATTCGACCGTCTTGGAGGTGTTTTTCCTAAATTGTTTTTGAACAAAAGTTGTTCTAATGCATCCATGAATGGTGCAGAAAAAAGGACATCACTCTAAAGGCTCAAGGTTAGGTCGGAATTCAATGAAGAAACCGGCTGGTCGCTCAGCCTGTTCATAAGATTTTTTTCTAGAATTTTTTTTGTTTCTTCCTTTTTTCTCTATTCCTCTCCTTTTGGTTTCCCTCTTTCTTTCCTTTTTTTCGCCGCCCCTCCTACCTTTTTCTTTCTTACCCTAATGCTGCGTTTTGAAGCCTTTCTCTTGCTTTTATATGAAACAAAAGCTCCTAAACCCTCACGTCAAAGGTGAGGATGAAAGCTAACTTATTTGGCTCATTTTGAGCCCTTTGATCGTCCCTCTTCCAGAATTTTCTTGCAATTGCAAACAAAGTTCATGGAGGCTTAGTGAATTTAGCCCTTTTTTATGTACTTTTTTTGTTCAAGGAAGACTCTAAATTCTATTGGATAACCCAATTTGGCACTTAAACTTGATAGGTCCAGATTAGATGTGTTTGGTAATAAAAAATAGAACATCTTATTTAACTATGTGCCTCAAAATTGCCTAGGTAAATGTTACTCCAAACAATAAGTGATAAGTTATTCACCAATCATTTAATATCAAATACGCTCAAATGTTGTAATTTCAATACTTAATAATACAGTAAATTAATGCATTCAGATTTTAGATTTCAAATTTTAATTTATCCAATGCATCTTGGACAGGAGGGTTTTGGTGTCAAACTAAGTACCTCATTCTTTTTTAATGTCGTAAAGGGTACACATAATTCTTATACCCAAAAAAAAAACTCAATTAAGTACAACTATTTTGAGGGAATTAGAGGAATAGAAAGAAAGAAAATGAAATGGAATGATAAGGTTTTTTTTTATGTATGGATTGAAGGATAGGAAATGAAAGAGAGGTATTAGGTCTAAAATTTTTTGCATGTCGACCTGCTTTCTGTCCAAAAGTGGTCAAAAACGAAAAGAAAGGAAAGTAAAGTTAATAAAAAATTTTCAAATTTCTAAAGTATCCATGTCTTTCTTTTGTGATTATTATTAATGTAATTTATCTTTAAAACAATATCCATACCACCGCATCACTGAATTCTACTTTTTAAGTAATATTTGAAACTTTTGTATATTAATTATATTATTGATACCTTTCTATTGTCTTTATTATTTTAAAAGTGTACTTTCTACATTTTTGAGATGTTGTAATTTTTTACCTTTCATTTTTAGTATACTATTATGTTTGCATATGTTTTATGAGAATAAAATCCTTAAACTTGTTGTGGTCAAAGAGGGGTTTTGAATTTCAATCGCATAAATAGAAGCTTTTTTTGGAATGTGGAATGATGTGGAGTTTATTTTTAGCTTTGGGTACAAGTGATGGTAGCATGTGTTTTGGTATGTTTACGAAAATCTCCTTATGTTTGTACATTTAAAGCATTTGTTTATTGCGACATTTAGGTATACTTAGAATGTGAGATTATTTTATAATCGTTTTTGCATTGGGTACGAGTCTTTTTTTTTTTTTTTGTCAAACGGCAGTGTATGGGTACAAGTCATACAAGTTTATGTATTGGTGTAATTACTTAAATGGTGTTACAGACACATTTACTTGAAGTGTGGTATTTATTGTGCAATTGAAATGAGGACAGGTTGTTGTAATCTCATCGCTTGAAGATATTCAATTGCCTGAAACATATTCAATTGTCTTTGCCATTTACACCTCAATTAAACTGAACAAAATGTGGGTATGTTAATGAATTTATGCCTCAGCATCGGTTATGGTTGTTTGAATGTCTTCTCCTTCACATTCTTTGAATTTTTCCTTTTGACTTCCTAGATTGGGCTATTTTTGCTGCCTTTATACTCTACATTCCAAAATGGTTTTCAGGCGAAGCTATTCTTGGTGGTTCAACTTAAGGTAAGTTTTGTTCCTTAATTTTATTGTTTATGTGGGTGGTTTTGGTGGTGTGTAGCGTTGGGTGACTGCTTCTATCGCAAAATTTGAAAATCTCGTTGCGTAATTTAGCTATAATATTATGATTTTCCACATATTTGGTTGGTCTGTGTAATTTGACTGGTGCCGTTACAATGTAATAGGTTTTGAGCAAATGCAAGAAAAAAGTTTTTCTCGGGGGGAAGGGGGTATCTGGAATAAGGTAAGCCTAAAAAGCACCTTACTTAATTCAATTATGGTGTGTTTTCTACTGCATGCAATAAGTGATTCATATATGGAATTCATTTTGATAGTGAAGCATTGTGAATTGGTAGGTTATATGGTATACTGTTGATTTGAATTTGAATTGTTTAGCCACTGATTAATTAATAGAATAAACACCTTCTATGCCATTCATATTGGTAGCATTTCACATGTACCTTCTAATTAAACAAAGGTAATCGAAATGGTTTGATTTCCTTTGGCAATAATGAATTTGTAGAAAGTCCTTCAAGCAAACAACTTCAATGAATGTTTTATTATATTATAGAACAATGAATGCTTTCTTATACAGATAAACAAAACTAAAATTGCTACAAAAAACTAAAAAGATGAACCAAAAAGAAACCAAAAATATGCTAAACAAAACCTCACATTATACAAGAATGAGTGTGGTTTTGAATTTTAACCCCAAGAACAAACATATAGCTAATGAAATTGCTTGTAATCCATGAAATGTAAATTGAATAATAATATGAAGAAAGGGAAACTTAAATGACTTTTTTACAGATGGTATTATCCTTATTGATCAACAGGTTGATTAACATTTTATCCCCAAGAACAGACATATAGCTAATAAAATTACCTATAATCTATGAAATGCAAGTTGAATAATAATCTAAGAAAGGGAGGCTTAGATGGCCTTTGCAGACAATCTATTATTGAAACTTATGCTATGAAATATTATTGTTTATTGTAATATCCCACTCTTATCTTCATTCATTTACTCGCCTACCAGCTTAAAAACTTTCGAACCTCCACAAAATAACAATACAACCACCGACAAATAACTAACCTTTTTTCTGCAAACCCCCTTCACAGGGTGGGGATGCCAACCCCCTGATTTATTAATACAAAGAAAGTAAAAGATGTAATGAGTTGAAGATAATCTCACAACTATCTAGAGTACTAATAATAAGAACTGCTCCTTAACGTACTGAAGGCACACAGACAAAAACTCCCTAGAATCTAAATGCACCGATGCTCTTCAATGTTTTAAAAACCGGACCGTTAATTGAACCGGTGAAGTGAAAGGGTCAAGGTTCAACCGGTCGGACCAGTTCAACCTCGATTCAATGAATTTTTTAAAAAATTATTTATATAAATATATATATGTACAAAATAAGACATGTAATGGATTAATTTAATACTTTATATGATGAAAGGTTTACTATTTTTTAATAACTTGGATTTTTTAAAAATAAATTTTTAAAATTATAAGTTAAAACAAATAAATTTCATCTCAATTTCAATTATCTAAATCCAATCCAAAAATATCACAATATTTTGAAATTATACAAAATTCACGTCTATGAGAATTTAGATATTGTGAACTTAAATTTAATTTACGTTTTAGAGATTGCAATTTAAAAAAGGAAGTTTGGAGTTCGAAAGAAGTCAAGAAAATCGAAAATAGAAATGTAAACTTGATAAGAAACAAAAAATGAGATAAAAGTGAGTGGTTGTAACATTAAATAATTTGGGTTAAAAAAATAATTCTTTTTTAACTTTTTTCAATTTAATGGACAAAAACAAAATTAAAAGATGGAAGAAAACATCAATAAATTAAAAATAAAGAGGTTTGATTAAAAAGGGAGTGACAAAAAAAAAAGAGAATAGAGAGAGAGAGAGAGTTGAAAATTAAAAAGAAAGAGCCATGAGAGATTGAGATTTTGTAAGAAAAATAGAAAAAAGAAATATGAGTGTTTGCTTTATATAAATAAGTTATCAAAAAAAACTAATAAGATGTGATGGTGCAACAGTTAATACATTGGTCTTCTATTACAAAGGTCTTGAGTTCGAATCTTGATAGGTGCATTTTGCAAAAAAAAAAAGAAAAAAAAGAAAAAAAAAAAGAGGAAGGTTGAAAACCGGTTCAATAGTGGTTCAATTGCGGCTTTTACGGTTCGACCGGTTCTTGACCGATTTTCTGACAAAGTCAACTATGGCATTGAACCGGACCGGTGCCATGGCCGGTTCGTGGTTCAACTGGTCGAACCGGCCGGTCCGGTCCGGTTTTCAAAACATTGATGCTCTTACAATTCCAGGAAGTTGCTGAAAAGATGTGTAATAGAAGTCAGACAACAACCGCAAATTTGCCAGCCTATCCAATGAAGAACTGGCCTTTAGAAAAATATGTGACATTGAAGAAGACAAGGAAGCTAACAAAAACCTTATCCATCGCAACATATTACATAAAGGCCCCTTCGACATCCTCCCTGAATGAATCAAATGAACCGAAACTTTTGAATCAACTTCAACTAGCAATTGGTGCATTTGAAGTCTTTGACACAATTGAAGACCATAAAGCAACCCAAAATCCCTCTCTCCAAATTCCTTGTAAAAAGCAAATATTAATCGACCATCATAATCTCTAAGAAGACCACCCCCATAGGCATGCCATTGAACAACACTTGCATCAGTATTCAATTTAAAAGACTGAGCTAGAGGTCTTTTTCACGAAACCGCTACATTGCGCCTTCTCCGTATGGAGCGAACTGCCAAGCCAGCCCATGGATCATCAAGGTCACCCTTAAAATGTGTCTCCGGAAAACTCTAGCCTTTCCCAACTACTCTACAAATTGTTCAACCATCCAAATGACATTGCAAGCCTCAAATCTCACCCCATCAAAAAGAGCTTTATTCCTTGCCTTCCACAAAAACCATAGCACTAGTATCAGAACCACCACCCTAATGTGAGAAGCATAGCTGAATGACCAATAAAATAGCGTTTGCTAGTGGCCAGTCTAAAAGCCAATGATCATTCCAAAAATTAACAAACCCTCTACCTACGTACTATCTAATCTTGCTTTCAGCCCTCTCCCTAATATTCTCTAGCCGCCGCCAAGATAAGGGAGGTCTATGCAATTGAACTATAGAAGGGTGAGTCCTTTTAATGTATTTAGCATGCATAAATTCTACCTAGATAGAATCCATTTTTCTCAATCTTCACCATAACTTACAAGCAAAAGCAAAACTCATATCTTCAAAGAAGCGAAAGCCAAGACCTCCTTCTTCAGTAGAATAACAAAGTTTCTCCCACGCAGCCCAGTAAATACCTTTAATATTAGCCGACTTATCCCACAAGAAAGAATTACACATTTTCCCCAATTTTATGAATCTTGCCTTGAGAGGCTGGAGTACTTGCAATAAATACATAGGAATTGAACTAAGCACACGTCTAAGCAGCACCAACTTACCCCAAGGAGACAATAGCTTCACACTCCAATGAATCAATCTTTCCCTCATTCTAGCAACAATTGAATCAAACAAGATGCAGGTAGCTCGACCCCTAGCGATAGGTGCGCCCAAATAGATAAAAGGGAAACCTTACTACTGGAAATGTAAATTCGATACCACTAATGCACATTGTTCATTCGACGCCCGCTTAGAGATCAGGAATGAACTCTTATTTGCATTAATTCTTTGCTCGGAATCAGACTGGTAACGCTCAAACAAGCAGACCATCACCTCCAGACACTTATTCGAGCATCTAGCAAAAATCAAATATCATTTGTGAAGGCCAGGTAGGGAATTCGAGTCCTAGAAGACACAAAATATCTATTCTCCTCTTGGCAAAATAATCTTTGTAACCCCGGTCCTAAGAATTCAGCTACCAACAAAACAAAGCTGAAGAGAGTGGGTCACCTTGATGAACACCTCTTGAAGATTTAAATTAGCCCGTAGGAGAACCATTAATCAAAACTGAGAATCAATTATTCGACAAAGTTCTGAAAATTAAATCTATGACCCACTCTGCAAAACCAAATTGTCTCATCATAAAAAGTAAGAAATTCCACTCCACCCTATCATATGCTTTTTCCATATCTAACTTTAACATTAAATTCGGACACCCAACCTCCTATCTAAATCCAATGCCGATTCTTGCGCCAGTAGGATACTATCAACTATACCCCTTCTTGGAACTAAGTCGGACTGCCAAGGAGAAATTAGTTTGGGAGGCAATGAGTTAAGCCAAATAGCCAAAATTTTCGAAATAAATTTAGAGCTGAAATTACAGAGGATAATAGGTCTAAACTCTCTCCATTGAGACGCCCCAGAAACCTTTGGAAAAAGAATTAACATAGCATTGGAGAATCCCCTTAGTTGCTGGGCCCCCTTAAAGAACTCCTGAATAGCTTGTAACAAATTATCATGAATGATAGACCAATACCCTTGATAAAAACTTGCTCCAAATCCATCCGTTCCAGCAGCACTTTTCGCAGACATCAAGAAAGCCATATCCTTCAACTCTTCCAACGTTGGCATTCTAACAAACAACTAATTTAAAATTCTCTTTAACTACATGTACCAAACACCCTGCGTATCCTAATGATAAAAATAAAAATAGAAACAAAACTAGAAGGAGGGAAAAGTGCTAAAAATGTTTTTTCTAAACTAGACTTTGTTAAATTATGGGTAAAATTGTCACTAATACGTGATATTTTCCTTTCCTTTTTTTCCTTCCATAATCCAATGATATCCATCTTCAATATTTTCTTTGTTTCACTTTCATATTTAATCTAAACAAGATTGATGAAATCACTTTCCTTTACATTTTTTCCTTACCATTCTTTTCCACTAGAGTCCTTTTCTTCCCTTCTCTCCCCTTTCAATCCAAACAGTGCCTCAGTCAGCCCACACAATTGGCAAAATTCCCGCATAAACCCTTTGCACAGCCTTCGCTAACAACTTAAAACCTTTTCACTCGACGGCCACTACCCAGCAAAGCCGGTCGCCCTTCTCAGGCCCTTTCTTCTTCTGTCCCTCCCAATTGCTGTTCTTTCAACGGTTTTTTCAGGAGACAGGTTTGGCATAAATACAGGTAATTAGATTAGTTTCTGATTGTTTCTGGTGTAATTTTCTTTCATTGATTTTTTCCAATTGGATTTCACTTTTCATTATCTTTGGGATGTTGTTGGGGAATTGATTGGCATTGTCTTTGCATAAATTTTTGAGTAATGAAACGGGTTGCCACACCCGGCATCAACCTCTCGGACTCGTTCTCGCCTTCTCGGAACAGCCCGTCCAAGTCACTGAACCAGGGTTGCACCCCTTGCTTTTTTAATTTAGAAAAAAATGATTTATTACTCTAGACAGTGATAAACATTCGTCAGCACTTTTCTTTGACTCTCTCTGAAGCTTTTGCATGTACTAAGAGTTCATTGAGTATAAAATTACAAGGATAACTACTTGTATGAATGTCATTTATTCAGAAGTTAGTGGTTTGGTAGAGTTTTGCAATACCTTCGTGTTTTACTTGCTTCATTACATACTGGACCTGCTTTCTCTGAATTTTACTGGTTAATTTTGGCCTGATAAAGTGAACTTTGGTATAATTATCTACTAACGTTGTTCTCAATGTTGCTTGAAATAAGAGTTTGGAAGAATGTAATGTAGGAGCTGCACATTGAACTATTAGATGGAGAAGTTTTAATTCTCTGGGAAGCATTGCATGATACTAATGATGCGTAAGAGTTGATCCAAAACTATTTGCATCTCTTGCGCAGTTGAAAGAGCTAGTGATGGTTACTGCACATGGACTGCCTCGAGGTTTTCCTTATCGACTTATCTATAATCAGCGGAGTCTTTGGTAACTGACTGCTTACTCTTGAAATTCGTTATTGGAGAGCTTTGTCCTGTTTGTGATCTGTAGTTGAATTCAATGTCATTTTCGCAAGTCACTGGAGGAATCTTTATGGAGTGAATTTCCAAAATAAGGAGTAGATTGATAATCTATTTTTCAAGTCACTACCACCAAAAACCATCATTCACCATTTTTTTTAAACTTCTTTTGATACCAATATTTGTTATTCTTTTGGGAGTGAATAGATAAATTATTTGGTCGTATTCGAATAAGTAAATTGTTTCTACCATTTCTTAATGTGACTTTATTTATTTTACAGTATTTTTTTCAGTGCTAATAAAAATTGCTTATGTTGCTGTTGGAGTTATGCTCTGTGAGTATTCATTTTTTATATCTATACTGTTAACAGAGTTTTTCTCGAATTTCAAGTTGGGATTGTTTTATCAAGTTTTTGATAAATGCAAAACCACTTATATGTTTTGTGACATAGGCAAACATTGCTAGGTTGTCAAATTTTGACATGCAGTTTGTATAGATGTGGTTAGAGATGGTTTTGTGACTCTACTAAGAAACTTAATACATGTCTGTTTTATCTAGTATGTGCATACTAGAGATAAGAGCTATTTGGAATGATAAAGGTAGTGGAATTTCTTTCTTAAGCCTCCTTTACAATGATCAAGGAGTAAATTGTAACTTGATGAACTCCCAAGCCTTCTGCAGCTCAGGTTTACATGCACACAATTTAATTGATCTGGTATTCTTTGAATTTAATTTTGGAATGGTAATGTTATCCACTATAACTGAAACCTGGAAGAATGATAAGCTAAAATAACCTGAGGTCCTTTGCTGCATTTCTGACGAGTTGAGAAGAGTGTATTCAGTTGTCTTAATAGCAGATCTTGACTGTTTTGGTATGCTATTCCTTATGTGCCTTATTCTATTTTGCATGTTTTCCTGTTGTTTTTTTATTCTCCAGTTGTACTTGCCGTGTGCGAGTTTCCCATTTTGAGGTTTATTATTTTTTTAATTAGGGTAAAAAGAAGACGGAGGAAAAGCATATTGCGTCCTTGTTCAGCGGAGAAACTTCTAAGTCATTCTACAAAAGAGCTTGAACCAGAGAAAGAATATGAACATGCTGTGAGCAAAGGTGAGGAAAGGAAGAAAGACATGGCAAAAGCCAGAAAAGAGGAGACAAAAGCTGGTGACTCTGAGGATGTACTTCCAGGGATTCCACCAGTTCCTTCGAGCAACCACCCAAAGTCTGGTGTAGCATTTGTTCTTGAAAAAGCTTCACTTGTGCCTGCTTATGTCGGAAGGGTAGATGAGGATAATACTCTTCAACTTTTGCATTCTCTAAATATTTATTTTGTTTTTGCTTTCTTCAATTTGTTCAAAGGGTATTACATAATTAGGCTCGATGCTTTCATACTTGTATTTTGATGCATGATTAAATTTCAAGCTGGTTTCTCTTTTTATTTTCCCTCAGACATACGAGATATTGAATCCAGACAAGCATGCTGATTTTTTAAGAAAGAAGAACATGAATCCTTATGATTACAGACCTGATATTGTCCATGAGGTAATTTTCGTACTTGATGAATGCTATGATCTAGACATAGTTGTTGAATTTGGAAATTTACCTTGAAGATATTACTTGCGGAGTGTTTAGCAGTTTTGTGGCTTTTCATCTGTTAAATTCTTTCTTGCTGAAGATGATACTGTGAATATCTCAAGGAAATTCCTTTGTATCCGTTATCAATTTGCTCATGTTTTTTTTTATGGAATTTTTATATTTGATTTTTATAAACTCTGATGTCTCAGTTTAGACAAAAATGATCTCGATCTGCTCTTTGCTTGCTCACTTTACTCTGTTCATGTGCTAGACATACACCTGTATCTTTTCTTTCTTAAGATTATGAGTTGTGTAATTGAGGGTTGAGAGAATTATTTTCTTTATTTGTTTGTGAGATTCTAGTCTGACTATAAAAATGCATCTCTGTTTCTTTGTATTATAGGCTGGTGTCATTGAAGTAGACACAAGTTAATAACTTGAAGTTGCATCTAGGTAATCAAATATGTGATCCGTAATTATACAGTTGAATGTAACCTCAGAAACTTAGTGTTTCCCATTCCTTTGATGGATCATCTTTCTTTGGCTTTAGTTTCTTGGTCAAGTTGGCTAGATTTTCCTTTTAATCTTATGATAATCAATTTGTAATTAAACTTTGTTGTAAATTAAACCACTATATATGGAAAGTCAATGATCTTGTGTTGTTTTTGGTCCTTTTTCTACCAAGTTTAAGGCAGGCTAACCATCCTCTAGATGGTTCATTTTTGTTTCTTTTTCTGCAAATGATATTCGATGTATTTCCTGCATTTAGATTGTACTTGTGAGTTGAAATCAGTTTGAGATTCAACATCCAAAGTAGAAGATGTGTATGAAATCTTTTTCCAAATTTTGTTTGTTGTTTTTCTTCAGAAGCATTCTTGAAGGTAATTAAAAAATTATGAGCTCTTTATTCTTCACAGTCTCTGCTTATGATTGATCAGTCTCGGCAGATTTAGAGGTAGGTATAATTTCTACTTAAAGTTGTAAATGTTATAAATGTCATAATGATCTATATTTGTATACATAGAGAGAGGCATAAAAACAAGTTTATATAATATATTAGCATATACACCAATAGCGACAATTGTATATTCACTATCTCTTTCTCTCTCTCCATACATGTACATATACATGTACATGCATTATATATATGTGTGTGGGTGTGTGTGCGTGTGCTGGTGTGCTGGTGTGCATATTTCTTTATGTCTGTCATCCATGTTCTATTTTTCACTTTAGTAACTTATAAATGACCAAGTTCCCTGCATAAAATCTCAGGGCCTTGCTGATTTAGTTAATATTGTAGTATTTGGTCTTTTACCAACCAAAATTTCAGTAAGGGTTTTTTACGAGAGTTACAGTGCTAAGCCCTCATTCTGAGTCATAGCTTCCTCTATGTTTCCGGTTAAAGATGATCCATTCTTTACCATTACTCAGTTTTCAATCCCTGGCTGTTTCATGTCTTATAGATGTAGTCTAAATCTTGCTGTCATGGTAATAAGTAGCGAGGCATATTTTCGGTTTACCTAACCTTTATTTAAGTAATGGAGCATGGAGGCAAAGGATAACCAAATAAATTAGTTATTTCTCTATAGAATTCATTTATTATCGTTTTACTTCTTAATTCAGGAGAAGTTCTCTTCCTTTTGTGTGTTCCTTTGACAATATTCTTTAATTTGCATTGCCATTTTCTATGAAGTTTCCAGGTTTTAAAAATTCTGGCATTATAAAATCTATTAAGCATGGGAATTTGAAATCTATTTAAACATGATTACAAATTCTATGGTTTTCCATGATCCTTACATACCTTTCTATGTGGCTTTCCTGAAATCTCTCAGCTTAATGATGTCAAAGAAAGAATATTAAATTACTTCTACTATGAGCTCATTTTTCTCTGGAATTTGTCGTGTATTTTGAATGCTGAGACCCTTAGATTGGAGAAAAGGGTCCTAGGGTAAGGAAAAATAGAAAGCGTAACTGACTGAGTTGACTAGGACTTTGGAGATAAAGATAAGAAGGAAAAGCATTTTGGACAGGCCTACTTCATTACACTTGACTTTGACAAAGTTCTCTCTCTCTCTCTCTCTCTGTGTCGTTGTGGTTTGGTACTAAGTTATTTTGTGTAATCTATAGGGTTTTCATTGGGTTATCTGCCTAATCCGAGTTTCATAGTCTTCATAAAGACCAAAGCTTAAAAATGAATTAGAATTTTGTGTGTGTGTGAGTGTGTTTTTTTTTTGGTGCTTCTACCTAAAGTAGTAGCCAGTAGGTAAAGAGAAAAGATAGGGGTGTGCATATCCAACAGCATTAAGAATGCATTCATCCACTTGCAATGTCTCCTTTGTAGGTCATTTTAGAAGTGAAAAGATTCCTGTTCTTTACTGACTTAAATACATTATAAATGCATCTGACATCTTGTGTATTGTTGGCCTTTCCATTTGTTTATGGTTGTATAAATGAACATCCATCTGAGGGAGTAGTATTCGGTATTTTGTTGACATCTTGTGTATTGTTGGCCTTTCCATTTGTTTATGGTTGTATAAATGAACATCCATCTGAGGGAGTAGTATTCGGTATTTTGTTACTTTTTGGCTGCTTCCATGCTTTCATGTTTTCCCATGTTCCATTAATAATTTGCGTTGCAGGTGATTCTTATCTTTTTTGTATAGCATTTAAATCAAGGAGCCTTCTTGAGCAGAATGCAGAGGGGTCTATATGCTGAGACCGACATCTTTGTGAATAGCTTTGGGCCTTGAGCCCTCCATAGGGCCAAAAATAAAATAAAACAAAAAGAAAGAGGAAAAAAGTGCAAAGTACAGCAGCCTGGTTTATATGTGAAAGACATAGAGTAGTAAAATCTATTGATTTTGTATCTGGATTTTCTAAGTTCTCTGCATGGAATGTTTTCCTTGTTTCTTGTTCTGCCTATGAATGCTTGTATAGTCTCGTCATACCTTGTTTCCATATGACCGTGTGTGAAGGATCTATAATGTTCTATCTCCCAATGATCCCATTGTGGCAATAAAGTGCTATGTATCAGTCTGTTCTTGCTTGAGCCCATGTTTTTTTCTCTTTTATTCAAAATCATGCTCACCTTGACCATCTGTTTTGCTACATCTTGTATCTCCAGATTCTCGTTGATATACTGGGCAGCCGACTTAATATGGCTGGTATGGTTCAGGCTGTGTTTGTTAAAACTGATCTAGGGCATCTTATCAAAATCAAGCCACATGTACGCATACCACCGACATTGGGCAAATTTTGTGCTATGATGTGTGAGTCTTCTATATTGTTTTATGTTTATTATATGTGCCCTTTTCACCTACCTACTCTCATTCTACTCATTTGCATTCCCCATATCACTTTAATAAATGATACAGCCCAGTTGTTGCAGAAGTTTAGTATCAAAGCTAGGGGTGGGGGTGAGAAACTAATGCAGTTGATTGACAACCCTTTGGTCAAGCATTTGCCTGTTAATTCTCGAATAATAGGTAATCTGTTGAATTTGCTCATTTTATGGAAAATGCATCTTTCTTTTGTTTATTTGACAATGTAGAAAAGTTTTATGGTTCAGGGCTTTCTGTTAGTTCACCAAAGGCTGTAAGGTTGCGGGACTATGTTGATGATGTGGGCAATGATTGCACTCCTGTATTTGTGGTACGGCTTTAGGTCTCCTCGGATTAATTGTCTTAATTAGATTTACTATTGTTTTTTCTGGTAGGCCACTTCTAAAATTTTGAAAACTTCCCAACAGATTGGTGCCATGGCTCATGGGAAAATTAATAGTGACTACACAGATGATCTTATATCAGGTACTGTTTTTATATGCACCTACATGCTTGAAAATACACATTTCCTGTGAGTAAAATGGCTTTGCGTATGATTGGCCTTTTTTCTTTATATGTTAATATCTTGTCTGGATTTTGTACTTGTAGTTTCTGCATTCCTTTGAGTGCAGGTGTCTGTGTGAGACGTATATGCTACGAATTGGAGAGGAAATGGAGGATCTTATGAAGTTTTTGCTAACAAGAATGCTCATTGATTTTTCTACACTTGTCTGATATTTGGTTCCAATATGTATGTGAAAGTAGGGGTAATTCTCGCTGTGAACCTTAGTAGCTCACCAGACAAGGCAGAAGTTTCTGAAAGTTCAGTTATTGACACAATTTTCCTCTTTAATATCACATTATGATAAGGTATTTATCAGCTATTACAGTATTTGAACTGACTCAGGTTTTGGAACTTTTGGTTGTGTATTCTTGCTTCATTTAATCCAGGATTTTTTTATCCATCTCTAGCTCTAATTACTTACTATTCATTCATTCACCTTTTCAGTTTGTCTGTTGCTTCTTGGTATTGGCAGTAAGGTGAACCTAATGAGTGAACTGCATCCTTATTTTCATTGACAATTTTAGGGGACCCCATACACTTCTAAATTCTAATGCACTTTTAAGAATTCTTGTGGGTCCGAGTATTTTATTGTCTCAGTAATTTACGTTTGCTACATATAAAAGAATAATTAGTCAATGTTGTGAATATCTTAGGATAGAGTCCTTTTTTTTTCGAATCACGAGTATGACATTGTTACAATTGGTTCTATATTGGGAGAAAGGGGACGGGGACGGGGACGGGGACGGGGACGGGGATGGAGATATTGAATCTATTGAGAGACTTGAAGGGGGCCAGATAACCTTCGCCCATGTTCCAAGAAATTTTGAAGAGGAATAGCAGTTAGGAAGGTCTGACTCCCTGAGCTACGTCCTTGGAGGGACTTAGTCCTTCCTCTGGTGGCCAATTTAGCTGGCTCAATTTGTTTTAGAATAGAGTCATGCCTAATTAATTGGGAGAATTTACAGGAATGCGTGTGTAACTTGACCCTCTGAATGAAATTAATGACTTGTGTCTTTGATTATCATTTCTTCTCTTTAACTGGTTTTTCTTCCTAGCGGTATGGCTCTTGGCAGTAGCATTTTTTGCAGGTGAAAAACAGCCACTAAGAATTCTCAATTTCTAATTATAATTTTTTGTTATCGTAATTACTAAAAGTTTCAAATAGCCAACTAAAATGATAATTCAACTAGTTATTCACGTAGGCGTTTTCTATCTTCAATGTTTTTTGTTTTTTTTTTAATGAACATGGAAACCAAAAAACTAAACAATGAATTTTGTACACTTAATTTTGCATCATGTCGGCCAACGAAAGCATCATAATAAACAATAAATTTGTACACTTGATTTTATCCAGAAAATTCAGAAATTACTAAACCATAAATTATTTCTCAATCATCAACCTTATTTAGCTCCGATACCACTTATTAGTGCTTGTTTATATTAACTATTGGTGAAAATTATCACCTATTAAACTCAAAATCTTTACGGTAATTATTAAGAAATAAATTAACAACAAAATTGTGGAAGCGTACCTGGATTCATGTTGACTGACTGATATTTGAATCCTTAAAGTCTTAGGACGACCTTCCAGGTCAACATATATTCGATGTTTTTTTGAGAGAACCCTTTAGTTTCTCTCTGGTATCTTTTTTTAATGATAGAACATTAAGAGAGAGCTGTTCTGTAGTACTAAAGTACGACAATAATAATATGTGTGACATAAGAACCATAACCTTACTTATAGAAATTTTTTTTGTTATCTTTTAAATTCCTATTTCAATCCATCATAAAAATATAAATAACACTTAAATTTCTACACATTAAAGACCCATATCTTATTAGATATATTAAACCTCAAATCATAATTAATCACTTTAATTGAATTTAATCTTATTTGACGATCTGTAACTCATAATTATTCACATGCGAGTCTAACGTTGGATTAAAGATCTAACAAGCTGATCACTGGAATTCAACGAACTTTGCTGGGTACATTTAAGGATTAGCCTCGTCTTTCTTTGTATATCAGGTTTGGAAGGCAAGGAATGCAGCTATGTTCCGATACATTCCTTGCTTTTCTACTCGCATTTTGTTAGCTATTACTTCAAATGTCCAAAACGTGGTTCTGACTTGGGAGCCTGCTCAAGAACTCAGAAAATTGGAGGCTCGTTTTGGGGTGGAACATTCCTCTTACTTGTTAAGTATAGGTTGACTGGAAATGTAAATAGTTAGTGTCTGATAGAGAAAAAAAGAAGACTTTTCCTGTGTACAAACTTCACTGATTTTTTGATCAATAAAACCTTTACAATTTTCCCCCAGAAACAATTATTTAGTTCTTTTCATTCATTGTGTTAAAGTCAAATTTTTGGCCAAATCTGGGCCATTTGTTGGTCATGCCATGTATCCTAGTCATAACATCTAAAAATTGGGCGGGCAATATGAAACTACATCTAAACAAATTGCCAATTGTTCTATAGTGACAAATCCATGTGTTTCAAGTAATGGTTTCATACTTGTGGGGATTAATTCAACTTCAACATTATTGTGGATGCGTGGTTAGAACATAAGCAGATTAAGAGAGAGGGAGGGAGAGAGAGAGAGGATATAACTGAGGGAATTTAGAAGGGGAACTGTTTTATTGTCTAGTTGTTTGAAATAAAATTTTTCATCATATCTAACAAAATTTTATAGTACACTGTGATGTATACTGTGATATAAATTATATTCATTATATGAGCCCTAAAATTTTTCAACCTCCCTATTTCTCCGCTCCGCGTCCCACATCGATCTGTTGGAGTCTGTGAGTTTAGAATTTAAGTTCCATAGGAGGTTTTAAAAGTTAGCGCCTTTTGGGGTTCTTTTGTGGGGTTAGCTTAGATGTTAAGTTTGCCGATTTCAGTGGAAAGCCCTAAAATTTTTTCTAGTGCAAAAAGTTCATTTGGCCCTCAAACTTTTAGCCCTTTAAATATTCGTTGTATCCTTTTGGCCCTTAGATTGTCAAAAATGTATACTTGTGACTCTTTTCGTTAGCTTGAAAGGTTAAAGTCAACATATAGAGCATCAAGTGCGATACATGAATGAAACTAAAAAGTTTTTTTTTTCCGAAGTAGTAAAGGGAGCACCCAAATTGTAAGATTTTTAGTTGAACAAAATTAGGACGTACAAATGAATCATATATTCGGACCAATCATGACATGAAAACGTCATCAGTATAAAATATTGGCAAATTAAGTTGACATATAGTGGTTCTTGAAGTAACCAGAAAAAGTTGCAATAGTGCAAAGTTGAATTATGAATTTTAGATTATTTCATATCATATTTTTTCTCGCTACTTCAAGGAACATTTTTATGTAAAACTCAAAAGACTTGGTGGAAGATCTATAAAATGATAATAGAATTACGATCTAACACTTTGTGAGATCCATTTAAAATGAGTCCAAATTTGGTATCTATGCACAAAATGAGGTCCGGATGTGTAATTTCATCAAAATTTGACAATTATAAAGTGATGGTCAACCCTCGGTCAATGACGGCTAATTGGTGGCTAATTGCAGTTAACTAGTGGTGAAATAGTCATAGTGGTCACCAAACCTGATTTAAGGAAGAAGAGATCAAATTTACATCGTTTTGCACTACATTCCATTAGAGCTAACAATTTCATTTGACAGATTGACCATAAGTACTTGCGTTTAGCAATCTAGGAGCTAAAAATGTACAAATAATAGTTGAATACTAAAAGTATAAAATCATTAAGTTTGAGGGCGAAATGGCGATTTTCCCTTTTGTTTTTTCCTTCTTTTAACGTAAACGGCATCCTTTATTTTTAACGTAAATGGCATCTTTTATTGCCTAAGCTTGAGCAATGTTGTCAGCAAAGATTATTTTCATGGTTAGATTTGACAATAGTACCCGAAGTCAATAGCACTAGGTTCTAACATGAATGAATGCATTAGGCTCATTATGAAAATGTTTTCTTAATGGAATTTGTCACTTTTGGTTCTTTTATATCGTTTTTTATACTAGAAGATGTCAGTAAATTGTATGATTTGCATAAAGGACATAACCTACAGCGCCAAATCTGTGTAAGTATTTTCTTGAAATTAACATATTAATTTGTTAACGAATCCTACTCCCTTCAGCCATATCAGCGGCATCCTTCACACCAGAAACATCGCTACTTATCACGGAGGCTTTTCCCAGAAAACGTTCCACATAACTCATTCACCAGATTCCTTTTTCATACTCGTAAGAATTTTTGGGGTGCATGGCTTGACAACTTAACATAAACAACTTCTCCTAAATCACCCAAAAGATAATATTAATTAAGTAGCAAATTTTGCAAAAACAAAAATTTGAGGGACAAAGTTCTGAAAACAGTTGAGAACATTAGGTTGTAAATTATTCAAAATAAAAGTTTAATACAAAACATGAAGGTGATAGAAGTATCCTCTAAACGGTCACCTTAATTACCGATATGTTTATAGCACATAATGCGCACGCCCCTTAATGAACACGAGGCATTAGGGATCCTTTGTGCAATTGTTCCAATGGACCATACCGAAATAGTTTCTTTCATGTCAAACTTTATAGCACATTGCAGTGGACACTTGGGGAAGAATATATAATATAGTTGATGTGACAATTGAATATCATGAATTAGCCAATAGAAAGTCCTTGGCTCAAATGTTTTTTTTTCTTGGCTCAAATGTTATTATAGCAGTACTTTTCAAATGTTGGACCTGTACTTGTTGCTTGACTTGTGGTAACTCTCAAGTTACAACTAATGATTCTCTTGATCTACATTACTTTCTTATTTTTTTTTTACGGAAACGTTAGAACTTGTATTGAAATCAAAGCAAGCTATATATACAACTTGAGCAACGGCCCATGCAGAGCTCTACAATTGTGTCATTCGACACTGAGAACTTAGATATTCCTCATCTTGCACTAAAGTAGTAGCATACATGCTAATTCTTCTACCTAAACCATTACACTGATTGCCAGCCAAGCTAAATGAGCAACTCATAAACAAAGCTTTGAGCATGTGGATATCCTCTTGATCTACATTAGTTGAGGGTGGAGAATATTAGGCTTAAAGAAAAGGCACTAAAATTCAACTAATTTGTCAAAGTTCTGAACTCAAACGTTTATCTTTTTGGAGAATTTATCAGTCATTACTAAAACTTTGTTTTCTTTTTCAGATTGCACGTTTGATATATCTAGTGGCAAAATATGTTGATAAGGCAGGTGCCAATAACAACATTGCTTCCTTTTCAGCTAGTCCAAGTGGCTCTGTTAATCCTGAGATTGTGGTAGCATCCAGAGAATGGCAACCAAATGTTACTAAGGAGACGATTGCTGAAGAAGACTTAATTAAGTCATTATCTGGACTAACTATTATTGATAAGACAACAACTACTGTGCTTGTGAATTCAGGTCCGGAGGAGCTTAGCAGGATGGCATTGAATATCTTTTACGGATCCCAACCATTGGATAATAAGAGCTATTTGCTAAATCAAGATGCTTACTATGATATGTTCCCTGGAGCAGTTTGGCAAAAATATTGTAAATCTAACAAACAAAGATTTAATCTTGAAGCATCCAAAGCAACCCATATAGTTAAGATGAATCATGTGAATCTAACGAAGATTTTCATGCACATGGTAAGTATATTTACAATAGCCAATATTTTCTTCTTTAGGCTTAAATTGATAATTTAATAGATTTAAATTTTATAAATGCTATTGAAAACTATTTTTCTTCCTTTTTGGTTCATAGGATAAATGGTTAGTTGTATTCACGAACATTGTTTCAAGAGCTTTAGTTATAGAGGTGATTTAGAAGGATCTAAGTTTCTAAGTTTCAAAGGAATTTTGCTAATGGTATTAGAGTTTCCTATCTTGTTAGCACTTAATCAATCATTTTATCAAAAACTATATTATTTACTAGCTCTTTTCATGTAAACAAATGACTTTTATGTGATTGGAATTATTGATGACAATGGAATATCAAGTCCTCACACCAACTATTCCAACTCGGGAGAGCTTATTTCTAAGATTTAAAAAACACTATGCGAATGTATATGGGGGATTGTTGATATTTCTTTTAACAATTTTTTCTCTTCAGGACCATTAAAAAGGTGCCAGAGAAGACCATCGGGTTCCATAATTCAAGAACTACCAAATAATTGCTCCAAGGTAGCTATTAAGTAAATTTCTTTTCTTAAAAAACTATATATCAAAGTACTTTATGGTAAAATTTTAGGTAAGCCATAGTCTCTGGCTTTCTCATATTGACTAGACAATGTCAACATCTTGCAAGTGCGATGCAGATGAATTTCTCTCCTCATAATAATTCTGGTAATTATAAGTTGTGCATGAAAACTATTTGACAACTGAAATGATTTTGAGGGTGTAAATTCAACAACTGCGTATGCAATGTTGAATCTAACTGAAAGAGCGAATGATCAAATAGGGATTGTGATAAAAAAAAGAGTGAAAATGATTCCGAAAAGCCTTTGGGAGTTACCTAAAGTGCTACAATTTCCATAGGGCTTCCGAAAACTAAGAAGTTAGTGTTCGACTACCTTCGTGACATGAGCACTCGAACACGGGTATAAAGTGTGTCGACTTTTTCAGATTAGCTTAGCTTTAATTTTATTCTTTATATCTTTTTTTAATCCTTTCTATCAACTTCCTAGAAAAGTTTTGACATCCTTTCTTTAATCAATATTGAAATTGAGGCCTACACATAATTTTATGTAAGTATATGTTAGATCACCTAAACTAGTTCATCATGCCTTAATTCACATTAGTTTTTGTTGTAACAAGAATTCCCGTGAGAGAAATAATTTTTTTCTTGTAACAGAAACATACTTGAGTATGACCATAATAAAATGTTTCATTGTTACATAGTTAATTGGGTAAATTACATATAATCCCCTATACTTTTACATAATGTTAGATGACCCCTTTAATATTTCAAAATAGCCACATAATCTCCCTGTGATTTTAGATAAAGTGAAAAATGGATACAATACATAATCAGTTATGGTGATTAGACCACACTTACTCTAAAAGTGCGTGTGATGAAATCAAAATATGTGACGCCCCCACTTCTCCCTAAGGCGAACCAAAGGGTATCCGCGGGACGCCTGCCCAACTCTCGCTAGGGCTCACTACAATCCACAATTCACAAGCCCGGAATACTTCAATAATACTTCAAATAACTCCAATACATAATAAAAGTACTCCAAAATATCTCACACTTACAATTAATCAGCTCTCAAGCTTAATACAACCCAAAAGAATATTTACTACAGCCATCTGCTGTAATACAACTTAAAGTCTTCAAGAGAAAGCAATCTAGTACTATTCACGAGCACTCTTGGTCTCGAACCCTGTTAAAGAAACCCAAAACGTGGGATGAGCTACACAGCCTAGTGAGGTTCCAAGACACTCTAGCAGTTCTAATATAAATCAAGTAATTGAGCATACTGCATGTATGGTTCAAGGTTGCACATTGGCATATTAATATGAGACAATAATCATTGTACGAGTAATTTCAGCATATCACAGGTATGGCACATTTGCATGAAACGGTTATCATTATGTAAAATAAACACACATTGAAGGATACGGTGTTCCATTGGAACCATTTCGGTCAACTGCACCTTATAACTTCCGGTCCCCACGGTACTGTCTGGCCATCACCTTATCCCTCAAGTGGTAATACTCGAGTATACCGAAACGGTGGAGGGATAAGGCGATGGCCAGACAGTACCGTGGGGACCGGAAGTTATAAGGTGCAGTTGACCGAAATAGTTCCACTGGAACACCGTATCCTTCAATGTGTGTTTATTTTGCATAATGATAACCGTTTCATGCAAATGTGCCATACCTGTGATATGCTCAAATTACTCGTACAATGATTATTGTCTCATGATAATATGCCAATGTGTAATCTTGAACCATACATATGATATGCTCAACTTACATGATTTATTAGAACTGTTAGAGTGTCTTGGAACCTCGCTGGGCTTGTAGCTCATACCACGTTGCGGATTTCTTTTACAGGGTTCGAGACCAAGAGTGCTCGAGAATAGTACTAGATTGTTTTTTTTTTAAGATCTTAAGTTGTATTATAACGGATGGTTGTAGTACATATTCTTTTGGATTGTATTAAGCTTGAAGGCTATCTATTTGTAAGTGTGAAGTGTTTTGGAGTACTTTAATTATGTATTTGAAGTATTTCTAGTTTTGAATTATGGATTGTACTGAGTCCTGGCGAGAGTTGGGCAGGCGTTCCGCCGATACCCTTGGGAGAAGTGGGGGCGTCACAAAATATCTACTTAAACTCCTATAATTTGCATAAATATCTACTTTGCCCCCCTTACAATTTTTGTATTTATTCACATAATCCCCCTATGATTTTGTACAAGGTTGTTAAATTGTCATTTGATTTAGTATTTAAGTAAGGGCAATACTGGTGTTTCAATTAACTATGTTACATAGGCTATTTTCTATTAAATTTTCAGTTTACATGAAATCATAGGAGGTGAACTGGATATTTTGAAACATTAGGAGGATTATATGATAATAGATAAACTACAAGGGAATTATTAGTAATTTAGCCTAATTAAATTACATACCATTTGGCATATGTGTGGGAAGATATGACTTTTATCGGTTGATATAGTTATCTTGCTGCTGATTTTTCTATGCCATCAGTCTATTTTGGAAACAGAAACGGAAGTGAGGTTAAAGTTAAACATTTAAGTGTTACAAACATGCTGGAAAATGGCTTTAGTGCTAAGTATGATCGATGCTGTCAGGATGGTGTAGGGTGAGAATTACGCAACTGAGAGTTGATGATATTTTAACTCTTTTAAGATGAATTTAGAGTTGTAGTGTCTCACAAAATCCTAGAATTATTGAATAAATTCAGGTTTTTTTATTGCGACTCCAACATATGCAAAATAGGATTGTAAAAAATTCGGTGATAAGTCGTGGAGAACAAATTTTCGTTTATTCATTAGAAAAAATTGTGATTGAAGTGAATGACAATAAGTTTTATCAAGTGTTGGAATTCTATCCTTGAAGACTTGAACATACCAAATTCCCTGCGAAGCACGTGATATGGAATATATACCTATTATGATTCCTACATAAAGGATATGTTAAGGTTGCATATTCCACCAATTTGTCCTTTACCTTCCTTGTCCGAGTAATGTTTACAAAGAAGCTCCAGTTTGCTTTGTGCAGGTACCAAAATGGTCGAGATCAATTACACAACTGCCAAATCAAGATTTTTGAAGCCTACTTCACAAAATTAAAGTGGGATAGTAATTTCGTCTAAAGCTTCATTCTGTCTAGAGCTCCATTAGTTTGTGAAGCAGTAATTGACAGTATCTTTTCCTTTACAATTTTGACATGGCATGATTTCATGATTAATAGTATATTTTATCCAAGGCCCCTGTGGAACTGTTTGTTCTTCACTTTTTAAGTCTAAGATTCCATACAAACCAACTACTCCCCGTTAGAAAATACTTCATCAGCGAGGTGGCAATTTTTTTAAGCATCAATTTTTGACATGGAGTTGGGCGAATTCCCACTATCTTGTTTATTTCTTTCCTCACAATCTCTCATAGACACTTCCTGTTGTTCCCTTAGAACTTGATATGCACGATCAACTTGCAAAACAAAAGTCAAAGGAAGAGAAATAAAGTAATTTTGGCTAGGTGAGGTGCGGACTAGGTCGCTCTCTTAAGACGATTCGCGCCCCTCTCGGGATTATGCCCGGTGTAGAAGGTTGATAGCACGTCGCCTCTGGGATACGACAGTCCAGCCTATACTGTTGCTTCTACTAAATCTACACAATTTAGAGAAGCTAAAGCTCTTCTCAACACCTAACTAATGCCCAATAGAAGTGAGAGGAAGATAGTTTTTGAAATAGCAAGAAAGGTGTATCAAACTTGGTTGATAATGACCTCTATTTATAGGCTAAAATTTTAGAAGTATTAGAATACCACCATTAAATGGAATAAATGTGTCATATTTTTCAGTTACAAAATTTGAAAAGGTCTAGGTCATTGTATAATTAGTCAAAATTTAATAAATAAATTCTTAAAACCTAATCATTACATAGGTTACAAAACAAGACATAAATCTCATAAGTTACCCTTTTTAATGGTGCTCTTATAACTGAAAATTCATTTCAAATTTTGTAACTTATTGCATTTGAATTCAAAATAAGCATGTGAATGAATTCAAAATAATAATGATATTTTTATTAAAATATCCAACAATCCCTCACTTATTTTAATAAAAATAGTTCGGGCATATAGTGAGAACATCATGCATTATGAAAGTGGCAATGCCTTTAAACTTCCACTTAGTGTTTCAGTTTTCCCGTATTAGAATCATAGTGGACTTAGCCTTTAAACTATGATTACTTGAGGATACGTAGAAAACTTAACACATATGACATTCTAGGTGTTCTTAACCGAGCTTTTCAAGCCAGTACATTATGGCCATGTACTTTACCCCAGTGTTCATGAGTGCTTTAGAGAATTAACCCAAATTCTCATAAGGGCGGCCAAACTCTTACACTCATATAGGTGAGTCTATCAAGGATGTTTCTGTGACTAACACATCCCACCCATAAGGGCTATAGAACTTATTAAGAGATTAGTTCTCAACCTCTCATATTCATCACTGAATTACATGCATAGCATCATATGATTAGACTAAAAATTTGCATGTATCACAACAAGCGACTCTATGATTCGTTTGTCTCCAACCTAGTTCTTGGGATCTCCAGTCCCAAGGTGGTTGTATCCTCATAGGTAGCTTTTACATTTTTGGGCTTTAATCCAATCTCTCTTGATGCTTTCTAGATCTTTTCTCTAGCCAGAGCTTTTGTAAGTTGATCGGCAAGATTATCGCCCGATCTCACAAAATCAATGGTTAATGAACCATTATTTAAATATGATCTCACAGTACTGTGTTTTCTCCTTATAGATCTGGATTTTCCATTATAATATTTATTGTGAACTCTGCCAATAGCAGCGGTACTATCACAATGTATGAAAACAGGAGGTATCGGCTTATTCCACATTGGAATTTCAGATAGTAAATCACGTAACCAACCTGCTTCTTCACATGCAGAAGCAAGAGCAATTAACTCTGCTTCCATGGTGGACTTTGCGATTATATGTTGTTTTTTGGATCGCCAACAAATGGCTCTACCTCCCAATGTAAATAAATAACCAGTATTGGACAAAGAATCTCTAGATTGTGAACTCCAATCTGCATCACTAAAATCTTCAAGTACAGCGGGATATTTTTTATAAAATAGACCATAATCTAAAGTTCTCTTAAGATATCTCATGATTCTATGAATTGCATTCCAATGTGTAAAGTTGGGTTTACTAGTAAACCTACTAAGTACACCAACTGCATATGCAATATCAGGTCTAGTACAATCAGTTGCATATCTCAAACTACGAATTATACTAGCATACTCTTTTTTATTTATCACATCAGAATAATTATATTATTTTAATATTTTTTCAATATAGTGAGATTGATCAATAAAAATTCCTTCTGAATTTTTTGTAATTTTCATACCAAGTATGACATTAGCTTCGCCTAAGTCTTTCATTTCGAAATTACTTTTAAGTAATGCTTTTGTAACCTCAATTACTTGCATATTAGTCCCAAATATCAATAAATCATCAACATATAAACAAATTATCACATGAGAGTCTCCAAATGATTTATAATAAATGCACTTATCACTTTCATTTGACCTAAAGCCATTAGTCAATACACATTGATCGAATTTTTCATGCCATTGTTTAGGTGCTTGTTTAAGTCCATATAAAGATTTATTCAATTTACAAACTTTATTTTCTAAACTAGGTTGAATAAATCCTTCGGGTTGATCCATATAAATCTCTTCATTTAAATCACCATTAAGAAAAGCTGTTTTTACATCCATTTGATGTATTTTTAATTCATGAATTGCTGCTATAGCTATTAAAAGTCGTATAGAAGTCACTCTTGTAACTGGTGAAAAAGTATCAAAGAAATCTATCTCTCCTTTTTGCTTAAAACCCTTTGCAACAAGCCTGGCTTTATATTTATCTATAGTGCCATCAGGTTTAAATTTTTTCCTTAATATCCATTTACAACCTATAGTTTTACAACCTGGAGGTAAATAAACTAATTTCCAAGTTTTATTAGACATTAAAGATTCCATTTCATCATTAATTGCTTCTCTCCAAAAATCAGAATCAAAAGATGATAAAGCTTCAGAAATAGTTATAGGATCCCCCTCTACATTATAAGTTTGAAAATCAGGACCAAAATCTTTTTGTGTCCTTTTCCTTTTACTGGTTCTCAATTGCTCTTTTCCTCTAGTTGAACCTTTAGCATTAGAAGAACTAGTTTCTTCGGATTTTTCACTATATTCATTCAATTTTATACCCCCACTATCTTTAAATGGAAATTTATCTTCATGAAAAATTGCATCTAGAGATTCAATTACTACATTATTTTCTAGATCTAGAAATCTATATGCTTTACTGTTTAAAGAATATCCAATAAATATACATCTAATTGTTTTTATTCCTAATTTTGGAATTTTTGGTTCAGAAATTCTTACATATGCTAAACAACCCCATACTCTAAAATATTCAATATTGGGTTTTTTGTTCCTCCCTAATTCATAAGGAGTTATTAAATCTTTTTTACGTGGTACTCTATTTAAAGTATAATTAGCTATTAAAATAGCTTCACCCCATAAATTTTTAGGTGCACTCAAATCTGCTAACAGAGCATTTATTAAATCTATCAAAGATCTATTTTTTCTTTCAGCCACACTGTTTGATTGAGGTGAATATTGGTGGAGTAACCTCATGTATTATTCCTAATGATTTGATAAAATTTATAAGGCCAATAGTATCATATTCTTTTCCTCTATTGGTTCTAAATCTTTTGATTTTTCTTTCAAAACGATTTTCAACCTCTTTAACAAAAATAGTAAATTTCTCAAAAGCCTCACTTTTATGTTTCATAAGGTAGATATAACAATATTTTGAAAAATCATCTATAAATGTGATAAAATATCTTTTACCTCCACGTGTTAATATGCTTTCAAATTCACAAATGTCAGAATGTATTAATTCTAATAACTCTGTTTTTCTTTCAACTTTCAAATGAGGTTGTTTAGTTATTTTAGTCATGCTACAATATTCACATTTTTCAAACTCATTATGCAATTTTGGAATTAACCCTATGTGGCTCATATTTTTTAAGTATTTGCTATTTATATGACAAAGACGTGTATGCCACATATTTATACAAGAAACGATATAAGCAGAAGTAGAAATTTCATTCATTTCAACATTAAGTTTAAACATACCATCACAAGCATAACCTTTTCCAACAAAGGTACCATTCTTTGTAAGCACATATTGATCAGATTCTATAGACTGCTTAAAACCAGCCTTATTAAGAAGATAGCAAGAAACCAAGTTCTTCCTAATTTCAGGAATGTGAAGAACATCTCTTAGGGTCAAGACACGCCCAGAAGTAAACTTTAGTTCAACTTCGCCCATGCCTAGAACATTGGTTGTATGTGAATCCCCTAGCAAAACTTTTGTTTCTTTTTCAATAGGAGAATAACTTTTGAACCAAGTTCTATCATAGCAAACATGCCTAGAGGCACCAGAATCAGCCCACCACCCTTCAGTATTTCCAACAAAATTGATTTCAGAAACCATAGCCACAAATGACTCTTCAATTAGTTGAGTGACATTAGCTTGTGGCTTAAAATTGGGTCCAAATTTTCTAAAACGACAATTTTTTGCACGATGACCCAATTTTCTACAAACAAAACAAGCTCTATTATTCATATTATTTCCAAAATTTGGAGTATTTGAAACTTGTTTTGAAGGGGGTCCTTGATTTGACTTTTTCTGGTTAAAATAATTTTTTGAAAACTTGTTTTTCATATTCTTCCCTCTAGGCTTCAAATAGGCGTTATGTTTGTCTTGTTGACCCTTAGAGACATTTTCACTAGAAGTTAGGAAGTTTACCTTAGTACTTCCATTGAAATCTTCACCTTTATCTTGTTTTCTAGCTTCTTCTTCAATGCGCAATCTTGCCATCAAATTTGCTATTGTCAATTCTTGTTGCTTATGATGTAGCCCTTTCTGAAAATCTTTCCATGATGTTGGAAGTTTGTCAATGATGGCTGCAACTTGCATTTGTGGATCGACTTTGACTCCTTCAGATTCAATCTCATGGACAATCATTTGCAAGTCATGAACTTGCTCTAGTACTGGCTTGTTTTCCACCATTTGAAACTTGAAATAACGGCTACAAGCATATTTTTTCAAGCCTGCTTCTTCAGTATCATATTTTTGTTGCAATGCTCTCCAAATTCTTTTTGTTGAAGTATAAGATGAAGAATAAAATCATAAAGTCCATCAGACAAACAATTAAGGATATAATTTCTGCAATCTTCCTCATCATTTTCCCATTTTTGAAGTTGTTTGGCATGATTCTCCCTTTCTTCATCAGTCATTGAACTGGTGTCTATCTTTTTTGGATTCTTTGTGGCTAAGACCCAGGCAACCTTCATTAGCTTCAAATAGAACATCACTTTCTTGGCCCACCTTTTGAAGTGTTGGCCACTAAAGCGAAATGGTTTGTTGAAATCACTAGATCCAATAGTGGTAGCGTTTGCAACATTGCTTGCAACTTCCATGGTACTCCAAATCATCTTAAATTGTTGTTCCTTTAGAACTTGATATGCACGATCAACCTACAAAACAAAAGTCAAAGGAAGAGAAATAAAGCAATTTTGGCTAGGTGAGGCGCGGACTAGGTCGCTCTCTTAAGACGATTCACGCCCCTCTCGGGATTATGCCCGGTGTAGAAGGTTGTTAGCACGTCGCCTCTGGGATACGACAGTCCAGCCTATACTGTTGCTTCTACTAAATCTACACAATTTAGAGAAGCTAAAGCTCTTCTCAACACCTAACTAATGCCCAATAGAAGTGAGAGGAAGATAGTTTTTGAAATAGCAAGTAAGGTGTATCAAACTTGGTTGATAATGACCTCTATTTATAGGCTAAAATTTTAGGAGTATTAGAATACCACCATTAAATGGAATAAATGTGTCATATTTTTCAGTTACAAAATTTGAAAAGGTCTAGGTCATTGTATAATAGTCAAAATTTAATAAATAAATTCTTAAAACCTAATCATTACATAGGTTACAAAACAAGACATAAATCTCATAAGTTACCCTTTTTAATGGTGCTCTTATAACTGAAAATTCATTTCAAATTTTGTAACTTATTTCATTTGAATTCAAAATAAGCATGTGAATGAATTCAAAATAATAATGATATTTTTATTAAAATATCCAACACTTCCAGTTGTATCTGAAACTGTTAGTAGAGTGGAATGATCCGAGTGCCTAAAAATGGCAAGGAAAGAGCTTGTGCTTTGTAGTAAGTATTGTTTCGAAGCTCCCCTTTCACGCCTTCTTCACTTCGGCCTTTTCCCTTACCCCTTTTACTACTGTGCCTGGGCTGCCTAAAGTTTATACTATTAGATTTTGATTGAACGATTCCTTCCTTGGATTAGATTGTACTGTGAGTTGTTTCCAATCGACAAAGTTGTGTTGGGTAGCTAGTCAGAACTCAGAACAGTAAGCTTGTCAATAAAGCCCTTAGAGTCGCCTGGCCTTGCAATCTTTTTTTATTTTACTTGTGTTTGGGTAGTGTGACGTGCACTGCCTACACCTAAGGTTTCTCTATTGATTTTGTTGACAACATCAAAGACTAAGCTTTAATGCAAACTTCATTACAAAATATATTTTTCAAAATATGTGCTGGAGTTTTTATCAAAGTAAGTGGTAATTTATAAAGAAACGGTATAGGTTGCAACTTGCACCCTAAAGAGTATTATCGTTTGTATACATGTTGTGCAGTTCTAATTTTTTAGGAGTCTTGATAAGTAACCAAATTGTCACATTTGTTTAGGTCGGATGCTTAACTTTTGTTGTCATATCAATTCTTGTTAGAGAAACATGCTCGAATTTGACAATAGAAAAATGTTTCATTGTTGCACAGTTAAATTACTGTTTAGATTTGGCAAATGTGTGGGAAGATATGATTTTTATTAGCTGATTTAGGTTGCGCTTGATAAAATTGAAATCTAACATTTGAATTCATTGAGTTATGAATTGCAAAATACTAAATCCGATACATTTGAATATATATGACATTTAGTGATAAGTGAATAGTTTATCACTTAATTTTGGGAGTAAGTTTTACCTAAAAAATTCAGTGCCACTTAATATTTGATTTTTTGTTATTAAACGCATCTAAACATGTTAAAATCTGAACCTATTAAGGTTAGGTAATGAATTAGGTTGTCAAATAGGGCCTTAATTATATATGGTTATCTTGCTATTGATTTCTCTCTGCCATCAGTCTTTTTTTTTTTTTCTCTTTTTAAATTTTTTCCTAGCAAGGAAATGGAGGATATAAGAAGCAGGGAGAGAAGGATTTAAGTGGGACAAAATCCTCAATCACATATTACGGTCGCTATGCAGTCACACAATTTGATACATTGTAGTCATTTAAAACACCTCACGAGAGCTATGTTTTTCTTTTTTCTTTTTTTGAAATATGTTTTTTGTTTTCTCTTCTCGATCCTCTACCCAAGTCCAAAATAACTCCTTTCATCATCTTCTTTAGCTCATCAGTCACCACCGCTACCATCACCCCCATTTAGGGTTAATTTTGCGGAAAAGTTTTTAACTTCAATTTCAATGGAAGCCCAGGAATATTTAGGGTTAATTTTCAAAATTTTTCTGCACCCAAACTCTAATTTAATCAGTAATTTAAGCATTAAACCCTATAAGTGCCTTTTAATTGAGATTTTATGGCTTCGTGATGAAATCATATATATATATATAAAAAAAAGCTGAAGGTATAAAGTCAACCCGTTAACTAAATTTTATGATCCTAGTTTTAATTTCTAATGATGGTTCTTCTACGGGTGGGGTTTGACTGCAGCAAAATAATAGGATTATGGTCTTTAAAGCTTACTACCAAAGATTTGTGTTAATTACTGGTTGTTGGTGAGGTTTGAGGAGGGACTTGCCATGGCAGTTGGATTGAGCTAGAGGGGCAGATTGGTGAAGATTGGTGAAGGCAAAATGAGATGAAGTGAAATGCTTTTTCTCTTTTTTTTTTTTTGGGTAAGGGGAGAAATAAAACGCATGTGACATAAATATACATGTCAATCGACCGAAGTTAGGCGACCGGGGATTTGAGTTAAAGATTTAGAAGTGAGGTAAAGAAAAACATTTAGGTTTCATGTTGGAAAATGCTTCAGCGCTAAGTATGACTGGTGCAGTTAGGATGGCTTAGGGTGGGAAATCGTGCAACTTACATTTGATGATATTTGCCTTTTTTTTTATTTCTTTTTGTAATCTTATCTTGTAGAAAACTTGAATTTGTTTCTTCATTTTAGGTGAAATTAGTAACCTCGAAGCACTTTTTACAAATTATATTTTGAAACCAAATCAAAGACATCAAACGTTGTGTTTTCTTTCTTTCTTTCTCTCTCTCTCTCTCTCTCTCTCTTTTTTAATACAAATGTAGGATTTAAAATTCCTCTCGAATCTTTATCTCTTGTTTCAAAATGCAATAAAAATTTCATTTTTCTTTCTTGTTTTTAAACTGAATTTATGTGCTACTAGGTAGAAAAAGTTCTGCTTGGATCAAGTAGTGTTTTACGAGCATCAGAAATTCTGCCAGCAGTTTATTCTTGTCTTGTAGAATATTTTATTTTGTTTCTTCATTTAAATAGAGATTAGTAAACTTGAAACACTTTTTCATCATTATGTTTAGAAACCAAATAAAAGACGTCAAAATTTGTATTTTCTTTCTTTCTCTTTTGCATCCAAATTTAGGATTTAAGAATCCTCTTGAACTTTTATATAATTTTAACAATGCCACAACTTTTTCTTCTCTTTCTTGCTTTTTAACTAAATTTATGTACTACTACAAAGAAAAACTTCTCTTTGATCAGGTAATATTTTACCAGCATTGGCTTTCAATTGCTAATGTTAAGACTGACGAGTTAGTGTACCATCTCCACTAATGCCTCTTGCAAAAATGAGCAGGACATCTTGTGAAAGAATGGAAAGACAAACCATAAGAAACCATGTCCAACTTGCAGAACATAAACTTCAAGATACACGAGACATGCACGCCTGTATACTTAAAAGTACAAAAGAAAGGAAATTCAAACCAAAACAAATTGTCTACTACAACATCCTTCCACAATCTACAATTGGCGTGCACTTTCAAACGGAAAATTAGACAGGCTTAAAGTTATCAAAAATGAATCAGAAAATGAGAAACTAAAGCAAATTTGAGCTGAGTAATCTCATGAAATCAGAAGAGAGAAAAAATTAAAAGGGTATATGTTAAAGTGGCGTTGTCCCACATCGTCTTTTGTATAAGGGAACCTTTCCCTTAGTTGCTTATAAATATAGTGGGCCTGTGATGGAATTAAGTGCACCAAACCAAGAGAGTATTAGTGGGATATTTGGGCCTTTGGATCATTAAACCTTTTGTTTAGTTAAATATTTTGGGTTCTCTTGTATTTTAAATATTAGGTGTTTTTTGGTCTAGGAACACTTTTCTAAGGCATTTTTGTACTCTCTTCTTCATAGTAAAATATTGCCCCTCCTCTACCCGTGAACGTAGGTCAATTTAACCGAACCACGTAAATTGTTGTGTTCCTATTTTATTTATTTTTCTTTGTTATTTGTCTTTTGGGAGTTGCCAAAATCCTTTCGTCAATTTCCTGCGGCCAGACCTAACAAACTAGTATCAGAGCATCTTCGGAGGTTTTGGATTTTGTGGCAACAATGACAATAACAAAGACTGTCGTCGAGAAATTCGACAGGAATGTCAACTTTGGGATGTGGCAGCTCAAGATGGAGACCATTTTGGTTCAAGACGGAGTTGATCTAGGGATACTGGGAATTGAGAAAAAGCCAGAGAGTTTGATAGATGCAAATTTTGCTGAGATGGATCAGAAAGCAAGGTCCAGTATTAACTTAAATCTCTCTGACGAGGTTTTGCGGGATGTAGCCACTGAGACTTCGACAAAGGTCATGTGGGACAAACTTAAGGCCTTGTATATGAAGAAAACATTTGAGAATCGACTTTATTTAAAACAAAGTCAGTATATGCTTCGCATGACTGAAGGTATATCTATACTCTCGCACCTTGATAAATTTGATTCCATTATTATGGATTTAGAGATTATAGATTCAAAAATTGATGATGAGGATCAGATCCTGTTACTTTTGTGCTCCCTTCCTCAGTCTTTTAAATATTTTCGTGATACTATGATTTATGAAAAAGAAACAATTTCGTATCGTAAAATTAAATCTGCATTAAAATCTAAGGAGCAGATAGATAGGGATATTACTGAAAAATTTAGTGGAAGTCAGGCACAAGATCTGGTTGTTAGGGGCAGAACCGAGAAAAGAGAATTTGACAATAGTAGATCTAAATCTAGATCTAAATTTAGACATAGAAATTTGGAGTGCAACTATTGTCATAAAATGGGGCACAATAAGGCAAATTGTTTTAAATTGAAAAATAGATTGAAACAAAGGGGGAAACCTGGTGAGAAAAATACTGAAACTGCCGAAACTGGTGTTGCAGCTGATGAGAATGAAGGAAATATTTTCTTGTGACTGATGACAGGACAAGGTCTAAAAATGAATGAATTTTAGATTCGGGGTGCTCTTATCACATGTGTCCTTTTAGGGATTTATTTTCCACTTATGCATCTTATAATGGTGGAATTATTTTGATGGACAATAATGCTGCTTGTAATGCTGTTGGTAAGGGCAAAATCCGAATTAAAATGCATGATGGTATTGTGAGGACGCTCACTAACGTTATACATGTTCTTGATTTGAAAAAAAATCTCATCTCTTTAGTCACTCTAGAGGCTCTTGGGTGCAAATACACAGTTGAAAATGGCGTTATGAAGGTTTCTAAAGGTGCTCTCATTGTAATGAAAGCTTGCAGGGTTTGTAGTTTATATATTTTGCAGGGATCTACTGTCGCAGGTTCGGCTGCAGTTTCCTCATCATCATCTTTGTCTGATTCTGACATCAGCAAATTGTGGTATATGCGTTTGGGACATATGAGCGAGAAAGGTTTGGACACACTAAGCAAAAGAGGACTTCTTTGAGGTCAGAATACTGGGTCACTGGAATTCTGTGAACACTGTGTTTTTGGGAAGCAAAAAAGAGTTAGGTTCAATTCTCCAACAATCCATAAGATAAAAGGTACTCTTGATTATATTTATTCAGATTTATGGGATCCATCTCATGTTCCGTCTAAGAGTGGTGCCAGGTATATGTTGATTTTCATTGATGATTGTTCAAGAAAAGTTTGAGTTTATTTTTTTAAACATAAGAATGATGTTTACCTCACTTTAAAGCAATGAAGGGTTTTGATTGAGAAACAGACAAGTAAATAGATTAAGCGGTTTAGAACAGATAATGACATGAAATTTTGTGAAAGAGAATTTGATGAATTTTGCAAGAATGAAGGAATTATTCGGCATCGCACTGTCAGAATGATGCCTCAGCAAAATGATGTGGCCGAACGTATGAATAGAACACTTTTGGAGAGAGTAAAGTGCATAATCTCTAATGCAGGGTTGACAAAGGACTTTTAGGTAGAGGCGATCTCTATGGGTTGTTATATTATCAACCGTACTGCTTCTGCTACTCCCAATTTCAAAACTCCTGAAGAAGTTTAGTCAGGTACTCCTGTTGATTATTCTGATTTTAAAATTTTTGGATGTCCAACATACATGCATGTAAATGATGAAAAATTAGAATCTCGAACTAAAAAGTGTATTTTCCTTGGGTATGCTTTTGGGGTGAAAAGATACAGATTATGGTGTCTTGATCCCAAATTTTCAAAATTTATAATCAGTAGAAATGTTACTTTTGATGAATTCTCTATGTTATCTTCCAAGAAGGAGTCTTCTAATTCTTCTCAAGCAGATGATAGTATGCAGAAGCAGGTGGAGCTTGAGATTGGTAGTTCTGATCCTTCTATTCACAAGTGCCAGTAGACGCATCTGAATCTACTGATGAAAATAATTTAGAAGAGAAAAAATATTCCATTACCAGAGATAGACCAATGAGGGATATTCGACCACCACAAAGATATGCAAATTTGATTGCATATATTTTGTCTGTTACAGAAGAAACTGATATAGTTGGTGAGCCTACTACCTATTTAGAGATAGTTTCTTGTGATGACTGTGCTAAGTGGTTGATTGCATTGAATGAAGAAATTGAGTCTCTCCATCGAAATGGAACTTGGGTTCTTATGAAGCCGCCTTCAGATAAGAAAATTGTTGGATGAAAATGGGTCTTTAAGAAGAAAGAAGGTATTTCAGGGGTAGAAGATGCAAGGTACAAAGCATTTGGTTACAAAGGGTTATAGTTAGGTACAAAGTGTTGATTTTAATGAAGTATTTTCACCTGTTGTTAAGTATAGCTCTATTCGTGTTTTGCTTGCTTTAGTTGCCATATATGATTTGAAGTTGGAGCAATTTGATGTTAAGACAGATTTCTTATATGGTGAACTTGAAGAGAAAATTTATATGAAGCAACCTCAGGAATTTGAAATTTAAGGAAAGGAAGACCATGTTTGTTTGTTAACGAAATCCTTATATGGGTTGAAACAATTTTCAAGACAGTGGTATAAGAGATTTGACACTTTTATGTTGGGTCATGGTTATTCAAGAAGCATGTATGATAGTCACGTTTACTTCCGAAAGTTAGATGATGGTTCTTTCATTTATTTGCTACTTTATGTTGATGACACGCTCATTACTGCTAAGAATTTGTCAAAAATTCACACTTTGAAGTTGTAGTTAAGTAGTGAATTTGAAATGAAATATTTGGGAGCAGTTAAGAAAATTTTTGGCAAAAGAGACCAAGGAACTAGAAAGTTATTCTTGACTCAAAAAAATTATCTTGAAAAAGTCTTAGAGAAGTTTGGCATGAAAGATACTAAACCTGTAACTACTCTTCATGCTAGTCATTTTTGACTATCTGCTGCTCAATTACCACAGTCAATTGAAGAGAAAAAGTATATGACACGCGTTCCTTACTCCAGTGCAGTCGGCAGTATTATGTATGCAATGATTTGTACTCCTCCAGATATTGCACAAGCAGTCAGTGTGGTAAGCAGATATATGTCTTATATTGGAAAAGCACATTGGCAGACTGTGAAGTGGATTTTCAGATACTTGCGAGGGACTTCAAACTGTTGTTTGGAGTTTGGAAGAAATCATGACACTTTGGTTGGCTTTGAAGACTTTGACTATGCCGGGGATCTTGATAGGAGAAGATCACTTTCAAGTTACGTATTCTATATTGACGGTTGTGCAATTAGTTGAAAAGTTACTTTACAACCTGTTGTAGTTTTATCTACCAGGGAGGCAGAATATATGGCCATGACCGAGACAATCAAAGAAGTCTTGTGGTTGAAGAGTTTGTTTGGCGAACTTAGTCTGCATCAAGATGTTACTACTATTCACTGTGATAGTCAAAGTGCTATTCATTTGACTAAAAACCAGATGTATCATGAGAGGACGAAGCACATTGATGTGAAATTTCATTTCATTCGAGATACTATTGCTAAGGGAAAAGTCCTTGTTCAGAAAATCAGTACCAAGGAGAATCATGCTGACATGTTTACGAAACCTCTTCCAATTTACAAGTTCAAGCAATACTTGAATTTGGTTGGTATTCGTTGCGGGTGATTTCGGCCTATTGGGGCTTATGTGGAGAATGTGGAGTAGTTTTGCTATTATCGATGTTGGGGACATGCCGAGGTGGAGATTTGTTAAAGTGACATTGTCCCACATCGCCTTTTGTATAAGGGAACCTTTCCCTTAGTTGCTTATAAATATAGTGGGTTTGTGATGGGATTAAGTGCACTAGACCAAGAGAGTATTAGTGGGCTATTTGGGTTTTTGGATCATTAAGCCTTTTATTTAGTTAAATATTTTGGAATCTCTTGTATTTTAAGTATAAGTGTTTTTTGGCCTAGGAACACTTTTCTAAGGCATTTTTGTACTCTCTTCTTCATAGTAAAATATTGCACCTCCTCCGCCCATAAACGTAGGTCAATTTGATCGAACCATGTAAATTCCTGTGTTCCTATTTTATTTATTTTTCTTTGTTATTTGTCTTTTGAAAGTTGCCAAAATCCTTTCGTCTTTTGGGAGTTATGAATCTTTATGGTTTAAGCTCGTTCCTACTCTTATAAAGTTGAGGTTCAGTCTTACCCGGGCCGCTAGTCCAGGATTGATTCTCATTTGCCCACAAGATCGATGGTCAGAAGGCGAAGCCTTGAAATGAAACTAGAAGAGAGCACAAATGGCATCGGCAATAGACGAAATGGCTAAGACATATCCGGTTAATATGGAATGGATAAAAGGTGAAGAGTAGACACATCTTCCGCCTTCATCACCATCATGTTTAAGTGCCAGCTAGAGACTACTTCAAGTAGGGGAACAGAACTCAGTTGTTGGATGGATGCAAGTGTTGGACCAATCAAAGATAGACAATGATGGGACATTTGGCAGATGCCGAATAGGGTTATACCTCCTACTTTTGAATCAATTGGAGATCAAACCGACTTTATCATCTTCTCCATCTAGCATCTAGCGCTTTCACTACCACCCGCATTGGAGTTCAATTTCACAGTCTTATCTGCACCCTTTGCAAGGATTTGAGTGTCATCTTTTTCTCTATTAGATTGCAAATATTAGCCCAACACACTAATCTCTTAAGGCTGTGGGTCTTTAGAGCTCTTCGATTGAGCCCTTTCAATACACTTTTGTACATTACCTATTTGATTGATATGTGTCGTATGCATTAATAAACCACAGTTTATGTTTTGAAACATTACTTTTGATCAATAGATATTTGTCAATTTAAGAAGTTGTATGACTATTTTAGGACACTTATCAATTTAAAAAGTTATGTAAGTAAGAGATGTGTAATAGAAGACCCAACTCCTTCAAGACATATATATATATATGTAATATCTGTATGTGTGTATGTATGTACATACGTATGTATATAATTACTCTTATACAATGCTTATAAGCTGATTTAAATTCTTTTTTCACTTAAAACTTTCTAAAGTTATTTTTTGTTTATGTAGGAATTAATTTTGCATTCTTATAGCTCTTCCAAAATGTTCATTTTATTTTTAACAAAAATGCAAAGGGAAACTCTCTATCGTTTAAGTGTTTCCTACTTCGTGGAAGTGATTAATTTTCTTGAATTAATTATGATATGTAAATGTATTTATTTATAGCTCAATGGACCATTTTGGATTGTGCCATTGGGACGAAGAGATGAAAGAGTTCTTTATTGAATGAGGCCTTGACAAATCTTCCACCCCCATTTGCTAACATTGCTCAACTCAAAGCATCATTTGCAGCCAAGGGTTGGAATACAAAAGAACTTGTCGTACTGTCAAGAAATTTAATCTTGGGGCTAATAGTTTGGATGGTTATAAACTTCCTAAACAATTTCCTTTTACAATTTAATGTTAGAAATTAAAAAATTACTTTAAAACATATGTTTGTACTTGACAGGATTTTGCTATACGTACAAGTTAAAAAATCCGATTTACATCCGTTTCACTGCAAGTATACAGGTCAATTAGTAGTTTAGGGTATATATCGGGTCGATCCCACGAGAAAGATTGAACAATTACCGGCACTACTAAAGCTTCTCTATTATTTAGACTATCAATGAATTATAAGAAATGAAACCTACTGAACTTATGCAAAATAACAAATGAAAGCTCCTTAGGTTATGGTATCCCTAACTACTCATGCAAGTGCTATATTTGGATCATTGAGTACTACTATCTAGGCTAGTTATGGTGTAATTTCCTTATGCATATGAATCCTACTTTCGTAATGAATCAACTATACTTATAACTAATCCATACCTATTCTCATGGTTATGAAATTAGCTACAAGTTCATTTCTTCAATGAAATTACATGAAATTAATCACTAAAATCACATAGGTGCACCTCTACTCTCGTGAGTGTACTCCCTATGTTTAGCACTTCTTGAACCAGTGTTAAATCTCAATTTTCATTGCAGAAACAACACCTTAGATAATCACAATTAATGGTACCAGATTAATTATGATTTAAAGAGTTAAAGTGCTAAATAACTTGCTCAAATAATAGCTTCAAATAACCAAATAATAAACATTAACAATCATAGAAAGTTCAATCCAAACCCAAGGCATAAACTTTAGAAACACATAATAAACATGAAATTCAGAACTTGTATATTAACTAAACTTAGAATCAAGTACAAAAGATAAAGAGTTGAAGAAGAGATAACCCTTGTCACATGAGTTTCAACTCCTCCTTCTTCATCCCAATCTTTATCCTAATCTAGCTAATATGCAAGAGTGGATGAACTATACTACTCTATACTAAACTAATTTAACACACAGAAAATGGAAGAGCTACATTTCTGCAGACTCCAAGCTTCTCCCGTATGTCTCTCCTTCAATCTTGCAAGTTTTGGCTATATAAAGATGAAAGATGGTCAAGAAATGAGGTTTACACCTCCCTTTTACAGCTGATAATATTTCTCACATGTCTAGCATTACATGTGACTTAGTGGAGATGAAATTGAGTTTTCCGCGTAAAGAGCAGCCTTCTCTGACCAGAATCCGTCCAGAAATCCAACCATAAATCCGGCCAAGTTCCGGCCGGATTGCTACAGTGACATTTTGTGTAGTTTCTGTTCAAACTTCACTGCTGCTCCGATTTTGCCTTAACTTCAACTGCACTTTTCTTGATGATGGAAGCTGATTTAACTCTTGACCAAAACATAAAACTTGTAGCCCTTTGAGGTAGCTTTCCAATGCACCAAGAATCACCTCAATTGAATTTGCGTAGGCTGATAAATGACTGAAATACCCTTGACTGCTCAATGCCTTGTTTTAGCTTTGATCAATAGGAATTAGCTACTGTAATTCGTCTTTTTGACTTGGAAAACCTTTAAACTGGATTTTAATGCCTTCACCAAAGTTGTAGATCTATCTCTTATCTTCAAATTGGTTCAAGAATCATCTCAATCCGATCACTGTAACTCAAGTTATATCCGAAATACGAAAATGTGTCAAAGCTGTCACAAATACACAAAATGCAAGTAAAAAGTGATAAAAACCTCATTCAATCACTGAAGACATTTTTCCCCAATTATAGCCAAAATGATTCATTTTCTTCCAATAATATAACCAAAGTGACTAAAAATAACATAAAATGTCATTCAATTATTACGTAAATTAGTCACTTATCAAATTCCCCCACACTTGAATCATTGCTTGTTCTCAAGCAATTCACACATAATCAATTACAATGATTCAAGCGGTGAAACAATATATGTATTTTTGGTCAAATTTAATTCCTCATGACTTGGGAAACAATCTTTATACAATTGTTCAAACTACACTAAATACTCATAATATCAAGTAAAGAAAAGATAATTATACCCTAATTTTAACAAGTTAAACTTAATCTCTCACCTTAACCTAATTTCACAAATAAGCAAATTACATAGTTGTTTTATAACCTTTCTCCTCCTATAATTATCTTTTTCTCAAAAATTCTACATCTAAGAGGGATTTATTCACACTTGATTGACTTTTTTTTTTACTTAAATAGTGAAAATGTCTTTTTACGCAAAAATCGACACTTTTAGGTGAAGATCTCCGGTTACTAAACATTTCACTTATTTAAATTGCTATGCATACTCTTAATTCAAGTACCCTTTTACGCGAATATCGACATTTGTAGATACCAACCCTTGGTTACTCGGTACAAGAATCATTGGAGTAGAATAATTTTCATTTACTTTATTTTCTTT
Organism: Coffea arabica; assembly: GCF_036785885.1. Classification (NCBI taxonomy): domain Eukaryota; kingdom Viridiplantae; phylum Streptophyta; class Magnoliopsida; order Gentianales; family Rubiaceae; genus Coffea; species Coffea arabica. The sequence continues at coordinate 33,553,180 of NC_092318.1, read as the reverse complement.
TTTTTTTATTATTATTTTTTTCTTTTTATTTTTCTTTTTATTTTTTAAAAATAAATAGATTGTTCCTCATAGAAAATTATATAAAAATAATCAAAGGAGAAGTATAACCTTTTATCAACTATATCAATCACTTATTTGAAAAATTAAGTAAAGAGGAGAAATCTCCTTAAACATGCGAAATTATAGGCATAATGTTTCTCACTTTATCGAATATACTTTCTAAAATGCAAAAATTCTAATTGCATAATAATCATTTCCAAGTCAAATGAGGATTAAACCTTCCAAAATACATATAATATTTCAACAAGTGGAAGAATTAGATACTTAAAGTTGGAACAAATTAGACCTTTTTGAATAAAAGTGCAAAAAATTGAAGCATTTTGGGCCATAATAAAATATTGGAAAAGATTTTAGAAAAATTTTGACGGAGTTTCCCCTTATAAATGGACGAAACTCCCTGCCAACAAACCCAATTTCAATAAAATTATCCACATGGCAAAATTTTCAAGCACAATTCCAACATTTCTAAGCATTTAAATCCATAAAATATCATCACATAGCATTAAAGTGCAAGTTCAAATATTTCTTCCCCCACACTTAAACTTAACATTGTCCTCAATGTGAGAAAAGGAGAATAAATAAAGAGTAAAGAAAATACTACTCGTATGAACTTGCGCAATCCGAATCCATGGCCAAGTTGTGAATTTCCAACCTTATTTGAGAAAGAATGGAGAGTTCAATTATTGCACCCTGAAAAAGACAAAATCAACTTCTTAAAAATAAAAGGTTGCAATCAACAAGACGAAAACACGCAATTCAAGGAAAAAAGAAAAATGATCAAGCATGTGGAATCATATAATGTTCAAAGGATAAAAAACATGAAATGAGCTAATCTTTGCAAATCAAATACATTCATTAGATTCCAAAGCAAAGGGAAGCTAATTTCACAAAATAAGTACACCATCATGAACAAAGTAATTTCCATTTATCCATTTTGTCATCAATGATCAAATTCCCTCAAGTACAAAAGTACTCTCAAAATGGAGGCAAACACACCAAACCAAAATATAAATGACCTTCGTGAGAATTCATGAAATACTAAAAACCATTGAACCACAAGGATTATAAGTGCATTTATGAATTTAGTAAATTAAGGCCATCTTCAATTCACCTCTTCTTTTAGAATTACCTAAGAATTCAAGAAATCATTCAACCAAGCACCTTTTCATTCGTTAGGTAATCTAAATTAGTCACATGAATATCAAAAACTCCCACTAAGCTAATTAAAATGCTATCATGGCCATTTAATATGCAACTTTGTCACCAAACCAAATTAAGCATAAAATTAGCAAGAATTCACCAAATAAATGCAATAAATGCAAATCACAAAATTTATTTATCACTAACAATCACCAATAGTATCAATAAGCTCAAATAAATACACCTAACTTCACATATTAAAATTTGTCTAAAAATAGAAAATATTCAATCATGGCAAAGTTCAAATGACAAAGTTAGGTGAAGATTTGTTACCTCAAAGTGGTTTGGTGATGTTAAGTGATGCATATGATGTGAAAACCCCCCAAGAAACTTACTCCAATTTGGCCTCAATTGAGTGATTCAAGAAGGTACAACCCTAACTAATCGTAAGCTTGAAACCACTTTAGAGTTTGTTTTTGAAAGAATATGAACTATGAAATCCACTCTAGAGGTTAAGAGGAGCGTTTTGGTGAAGTTGGGTTGAAAATTGGATGGTGAAAAGAGTGAATTTAGTGAGTAGTATGTGTTTGAGGTGTTAGTGTGTGAGTGGGGTTGAAGAAGAAAAGAGGGAAGAATTTGGGGAATCCGCCTTTCTTTTGCGCGAAATTGGCCAGAATCCGGCCGGATTCGAGCCAGTGAGCTGGAAAATTTTTTTTCATCCTCTCCTGTTAATCTGACCAAAATTTGGCCGGATTTTGCTGCAAAAAATCTGCTGATTGCAGAAGTAGATCCGAGGCCTCGGATCCATTGAATCTACACTTATTGCACAAGTTTTTGCAATTTTCAGTTTGACCCCAATTTGAAACACACTCTCAAATTCGTGCTCTACAATGAATTTTGAACAATTCAACACTTTACACACATGGAAAGTGACTTAAACATGAATCTCAACACCTCAAAACAAATCAAATACATGTAGAATCCAAATTGAAGGTTGAGGTTCTTGGATCAAATAGTCCCCTTGACACTTTCAATGCACATGATGGTGCTCAAATGGTTCAAAAGAGTGCAAATAGGTCATGAACACATTTAAACACTTGAATGCACTTCAACTTCATGCAAATGACTAACTTAATCTCATATCATGAAATTAAGCATTGTACACTCAAAAATAAAGGTTAAGCTTCCCTTTTTCACATCGATCTCCACTCCTTATAAACTCTTTTGCACTTGAAATAATTTGCATGAACCCTTGCCATTGCCACCTATAAAACACACAAAAACACTAGTTTAAACAACTAAAAGCTACTAAAAACAAGAAATCGTTGGGTTGCCTCCCAACAAGTGCTTCTTTATAGTCATTAGCTTGACTATATAACCTCTTTATCAAGGAAGTTTAGTTAATGAATAATCCACAATTTTAGACTGTGGTGGATCATTAAAAGGTGACTCGATCACATGAGTCACGTGTTCTAATGATATAAGAGGTGGAAGTAGCTTACCTAACTCAAGTGAGTCGTAGATATTACCTTGAACATACACCACTTGAGTACTCACCAAAGGAACATTTACATCGCTTTCTTGGGCTATAATACCTTTAGAACCTATACAATCACCACATTCCTCAAGAGGGGTGAAAAATGAGTCATTAAAGCTCACCTCTTGAGGTACAATGTTAGCTCCAAAGGTACTATCTTGTGAAATGGACATTTGAAACACAAATTAGATTCATCATTTTGATCAAAATTTAATCCATTGTCACATACAACATTTCCACCATTCATAATAGGGTCATTTTTGTGAGGACTTGCAAATTCCTTATATTTTTCTTAAAAATCCCCTTTTATTTGAAAAATATTACTTTATAATAGCCCTACTACTCAATCACCCCATAATAAGTGTAAATGAATATAGAATTAACGGTTCACCCTTTTCGTTTTCAAGTTAGCGCGAATTAGGGTTTTTACGTCTATCCGTAGGGTGACTATCCGGTACCGAGGGTGAATCAAATTTGGTGATTATGAGTGAGTTTTAGGTGTTGTTAAGTGTGTGGTTAAAAGTAATAATAATAAGTTAGTGAATTATAAGTTAAAACCCTAGTATACGCAATTTAAGGAAAAACGGTTCGGACCGACGGGTGTCGCGCGCTACCGATTGAACACACCACTTGAACACTACTCTATTACCTCAATCTCTTTACTTTTATTTCAGCAAAAATCATCCCAAAATACCCTTCAAGGCAGCCAAAATTCTTGACCCCAAGAGAGAGAGAAAAGAAAAAAAATTGTGAGAACCTAAGTGTGACAAGTGTTGGCCATTTAAGTCCCTTTGACCAAGCCAACTTTCTTACCTTCTTATCTTCATTTTAGCTCATTTCTTCACCATTTTTTTCTTGTTTGGCCGAGAGCAAGGAGAGGGAGAAAGACTGAAGAGAGTTTCTATTTCCAACCTCAAATCAAGAGTTGTGAGTGAAACCAAGAAAAACTAAATCGATTAACTTGTAGGTTGAGAGCTTGGGAAGCTTAAGGAACCAAAAATTTCAAGGAGAAGTGGAGGATAACTCTAGCAAGCTTTGTTTTTGAGGTAATATGGCTGACCACTCTTTTCTTTTTCCTTAATCATGTTGGAGTTGCTTAGTAGCTTGTATTTGTGGTTGTAATGCTTATATCAAGTGATTTTGGATGGTTGGGGTGATGAATTTGAGTTAGGGTTTGAATGATTCACTTATCATACTTGTTGTATGGGTGGTATATGATGTATATAAGTTGGTATAAGAGGTGGTAGTGATGTTTTCAAGCTAAAAATGAGATTTATACCTTGATTGTAGCAAATTTCCAGAATTGAAGTTAAGGTATACCCTGTTCTGCCCGGTTCTAGTTCACCATGTTAGAGGCCGAATTAGGCTTATCCTAAAACATAAAAGTTGTATAGAATGATGTTTTGTAGTTTTCTACAAAATTTCACCTCAATCAGAGCAATGTATCCTGTGAAAAGACAAAAATACCCCTGACTGCCATAGGTAGAACGTTAGAGACAGTTTTGACATTTCACCAATCTGATCACGTCTGTTCACCCTGATGCGTACTGAATTAGCATTTGGACAAAACATATAAGTTGTAGTGCTATGTCTTAGCTCTCCAACGCCCCTGAAAACGCCTCAATCGGACTTCGGTAGCCTGAGTTATTGTCATTTAACCATAGTGCGGTTAGCTAACCTGTTTGTGAGATTTTGGTTTTGTACAATGGAATTTTGACCTAGCTACACTACGAACTGGACTGAGTGGTCTTCATCAAAGTTGTAGGTCTTTATCTTAGCTTCGGAATGGTATAACTTGTACCCCAATCCGATAAGTGTAGCCTCAGTTGTGTCCGTTACGCAAAACAACGTCAAATCTGTCTTTTGTTTCTTGACTCAAACTTCATTTCCGTACATGTTCCTAGCTTGGTTTGGTACTTGTATGACTTTGAGCCTATTGAACGGCTATTGAAATGAGATTATTCTGTGTGTGATTTTGGGACTGATTGAGGAAACGGATGAAGCCATAAATCGCTGGAAAATAGGTAAATACAAAGAGCGTGCTGCCCAAATTTACGCTCGAGTGCTAGGTAGATATACTTGCGACACGAGTAAGGCTTGAGAGCGAATACCACTTGAACCATTTAGGATATTTGCATCTTCTTTTATCGAGATATATAAGTTAGAACTTGACCGACCTTGTACCCTTGGAAAAATGAAAATTACGACTAATAGAAATACGTTTTCTCCATTTCTTCGACTAAATGGTATTTCAAAGTATAATTGCTTCAAAGTTTCAAAGGTTTAAGAGCGAGCATGAATTGTTCGGCATTTGATAAGTATCGTGAATACTACTTAAACGAGTTACATTTACTTGATTTTCTTGAAGTGAAACTCCTATGTTTCGAACTCTAAAGAGTTTTACATTCACAAATGATATTTTATCACAGATTTGGACTCCAACCAAGGAGTTGGACCTAAACGTGACTTTTGAGAGGCACTAGACCTTTGGTGAGTGCTTCCAAATACCTGATTGAATTGGACACTTGTCTTCAATACTTGACCAATGTGATTTAATGATATGTCATTTGTTTGATCGGGCAAGAGTGCACTTTATTGCACTTGCCCTAATATGAGATATACTGTTTATTGTTGCCATGAATTTGAGATATTGGTGTATATGGTACGCACTTCCTGGAATTTCAGAAACCTTGTGGCGAGTTACTCGAGTCGAGCCGGCAAGGGCTTGGTCGATTGGGTAACAAACCCTGGGTCTTTTGTTTTGTCGAGTGGAGTGATATCTCCTCGACTAACCGGTATACTCGAGAATTACCACCAGTGTTTATTGAGGATTTTGGGCCCAGTAGGGAGTTTGGATGGTGGACGGAGAGTAGTTTAAGTGGTGCTCTACTGGATTGGTTACTTACTTGAAAGTTGACGGAGTGTCAACTATTACTTGATCAAGCTCTGGTGATGCAATGGGAATTTGGCTCCTGAGAGTCATCCGTATCCTTATACTTTGGAATGATTAGTACTTATCGTGTTATTGTTTCATTTTAAAAGAGAACTTTACACTCGCTCATTTTGAGATTTGCTATTTGAAGTGTTATTGCTCACTTTTATGAACTTTTCATGCTCGTTACTTTGCTACGTGATACTTGCACGTTTAAATAATGGTCAACTTGCTATTTGGAACCTCACGGGGCTTTTAGCTTATTCCACGTCATTTGTTTTCCTTACAGGGGATACGAGCGAGGCGTGAGACGTGTACAGACTAGCGTAGTCTAGTTGTTTTGAATTTGTACTCACTCTAGTACCCGACTAGGGTTGATTGTACTCGAATTGTAAACACTTTGAAGTATTTTGGTGTGTAGAAGATTCGTATCTGGATTTGAACATCAATGTATATATTAAGTTAAAGTGGGTGTGTTATTCATTTTTTATGCATGTACGTTATTTTTCTTGAGGTATGAGTGAATGAGTCCTGGCGAGAGTTGGATAGGCGACCCGCCGAACCCTGGGGTACGCCCTAGGGGGAGGTGGGGCAGTCACAATTTTGCATATCATTAGAATAAATAACTTCACACAATGCATATAATTGGTCTTGTATTCTATCAAAGTGAGAAGTTAATTCATCTAACATTTCCTCAACCCTGTCAAAACGGTTGGAGGTTGCATTTGCTAGCTTTTCTATGGCTAAATCAAATTGATTAGAAGAATGTTCTATAGCTAGCTCCCAAGATGCATTAGATTCATTAGCTAATGGTTCACTTTCTAATTCTCCAAGTAGAGGTGCATTAGCTAACCTTTCTATTGCCAATTCCCAAGGTGGTTTAGATTCAAATTGGACACATTTAGGTTGGTAATCGTAAAAAGATGAAGAATTACTATAAGTACATTGATTATCCCAACCATAAGCAGGAGAATTGCTCCAATTAGCACTATATTTATCAAAATAAGGATTGTAATGCTCTAATTCATCATAATAATCCACATTTTGTGCTTGTCTGCATGTATGAGTAGCATAATAACTTCCACACAAGTCACAAATCATTTGATTAGAATTAAAAGTATTAGCATTCCTCTTTTGCTCAATCTCATGCATAATGGTGCCCATTTGAACTTTTAACATTATAACATCAAATTTACCCTTTAAACACGTTAAACCATTTTTGAAAGGCATACCTTTAGTAATTTCTTGGTTACCTCTATTTAAGGAGCTTTGTGAGACTCCGGTTAGTCCTTAACTGTGATATTATGTGAATGATTCGGTTTTAGGGTTTTTAAATGTGATTTTGTTCTAAATATTCGGAAAATCCTAATTTAGGTTGTTATTAAAACCCTAACTGAGTAAATTTTTGGTTTTGAGCAAAACCCTAGTTTTCGTATTAATCATAAGTTTGTGTGGTAGTTAATCTTATGCATGTTGATATATGTTTTCATATGAGTAAATGTCGGATTTGATGCATTTTACATGGGTTAGAAAGAATTAGAAAGTTAGAAAACCCTGAACTAGAAAATTCTTAGTATTATAAGTTAATAGAAGTCTTAAGTTGGGTTTAAAACCCTAATTTTGCCTATGACAAGAAAGTTGTTGTTTAATTGTTTTCATGAAGAATAAGGTATGAACAAATGTGGATGATTAAGTTAGTGAGGTGATTAGTAGAGAAACTAAGTAAGATTAATTAGTTTGGATTAGATTAAGTTTAGATCCTATGGAGTAAAATGTAAGAAGTTCAAATGTTTAAGGACAAGAGTTGAACAAAATGCAAGTTGGAGTGTAAGGGCTAAGAGGCAATTGTGGAACTTTTATGTGATTGGTTGAGTGGGAAATATCTCTTAGGGTTGATGACTAAGCTTATGACTAAGCATAACTCTAGAATATACAAGAGAAACCAAGCTAATAAATAACAAAATAGCAAAAGAAAAGAGAGAGAGAGAGGGCCGAGAGGGAGAGGAAGAAAAAGAGAGAGAAAAGCTTTTGTTTCTTGCAGTTTTTTCATCAACCTTGAGTTTGGATCTTGGAGGAACAACTTGGAGCTTGAGTTTTGGAAGATCAACCTAAGAAACTTGCAACTAGAAGGTAAAAATCTCACTTGAAAACTTGGTAAAGTTAGGAATGATCTTTGATGGATTAAAATGATGTTTCATGGAGTTGTTTTAATGTATTGTTGCTTATGAGATACTTGTGAAGGAATTTCATGGTTTATTTTGTGGATTTATGGCTGTCTAAATTTCGGTCAAGCCAAGGGAATTTAGGGCTTCTTGTTTTAAACTTTGTTTAGTTAATTTGGTTAGTGATTAGACTTGATAATGGAACTTTTGGTGTGATTAATTCATTTGAATGGTGAATTCTTAATAAAATTAGGTTTGGTTATGAAACCCTAATGTAAAGGGGAAATTAGTTTGGTTTAGTTAGAACTTGGAAGGTTAGGGTTTGATTGGTTAGGGTTTTGAAGTGAGTGAAAAACTAGTGAAATTGGAATTTAGATTGTGGTTAGTGTTTGGTAAATTTTATGGTAATTTGGGGAAAAAATTTCGGACTATTAATAGGCCTTTTAGAAGCTGATATATGTATGATTATTTGGTATAAAATTGGTTAGAAAACTTGTATAAGAATCATAGCAATGAATCATGCGTTTGCGATGTTCAAAACCGGCAAAACGGGGAAACAGGCCAGCCCAGCATCTGAACTTTGACTCCATTTTTCTTTATGTTATGTATGGATTCTGGGTCTGCCTAAAACATAAAAGTTGTAGCTTCTTAAGTTCTTGTTTTGCCTACAAAATTTCAGGTCAAAAGGATTTGTGTAGCCTGAGTTATGGCCAAAACCCTCGTTCCTGTCCTAACCTCTGAGTTGTGTTACGTTTTTGGATTTTGCTTCTGACCATGCTCGGTTCGCCTTGATAACGTGCGAACTGGGTGTTGATACCTTCATAAGAAATGTAGATCTTGGTTTTAGCTTCGAAACGGTATAAAGCACGTCCAGATCCGAGCTCTGTAGCTCCAGTTATACCCAAAACAAGATTGAGTGTCAGAACTGCCTTTGAAGATTGGACAGTTCTGACAGGAACTTTGGGGCCGTTTTTCATCCTTCTCTGTATTGATTCAGGTTTTGTCCAAAACATAAAAGTTCTATCATTATGTCATAGCTTTCCAACGCCTTTGGAATTTCTTGATTTGGGTCTGTGAGCTGTGAGTTATGGTCCGGAAAACAGACCCTGTCTGTCACCTTAAAGTGCACAATTCTGGCACTGTTTTTCATAATTTTGACCTAGTTCCGTTAAGATCCGGTTTGAGGTGTCTTCATGAGAGTTATAGCCCTTTTTCTTAGCTTCGTAACGGTACCTCATGTACTTTGATCCGATACCCGTAGCCTGAAAGTTAATCAAAACAGTTCTAGATGCTAAATATGTCCATTTTCATTTTGCCGGCTATTCCCATTTCCGTATGCCGTTTCCACGCTTGCATGTGCCAATTTTGCCGTTTTGCTTGATTTATGCATTCTAGTAGCCATTTGTGGTATAATGTGATGCAATCTTCTATTCCAGACGGTGGTAAGCTAGACGGAGCCGGTGGGGTCTACTAGCTATCACACGTGAAGTGATTTTTGCCCTTGTACTATTTTTGTATTTTGTGTAAGTATTCAGGCCGTTTCTCTATATAAGTTGCTATGTGTTTTGATGTCAATAAAAGGGTACTTAGGCGAATGTGTACTTTATCGCACTCGACCTAAACCCTAATTTGTGCATATACTTGTACTTGATATATGTATCCGACTTGTTTGGGACTGAACCCCTTGAGTTTGTAGCTCAGGGTGACTTTTGTGAATTTGTGAAATATGATGAAGTTGTGGGCCCGACCTTGAGACCTAAATGGACTATTCGAGCCGGCCGGGGCTTGGTCGAAGCCAGTCCAACTTAGTCTTGAGGTCACCAAGTTTGTGAACCGAACTTGTGAACCAAGTTCAATTTCGTTTCGTTTGCTCGAGCCATTTTGTGAGGTGACTGGCCAGTGAGGGTGATAAGGTGTACGGTGGGAGTACAAGTGGGGTTCTACGGACCATTATTTGTGTCGACGGAGTGTCGACAGGAGGTCACACGTGGCACATGACTTGGCTTTGGAGTCAACTTGTATCCTTAACTTGTGTTGTTACTTTTATATTTTCAATTTGACATCTTTGTGACGTAATTGTTCGCCTTAATGTGGAATTTATGATTTTACCCCTGTTTACTTACTAAGCTTATAGCTTACCCCTTTCCCTTTTATTTTCCTTAACAGGGGCCGATGCGGGGAGCTTTTAGCACTAGCACTAGTATAGATAATTTTAATTCGTCATAGTTGAACAATTAAGACGTTCCTCCTTGTTTTGATAGCCTGTTTAAGAACCCTTCTTTAGGTCTACTTTATGGTTTTGGTTTTTGTCATAGGGTAATGTGGTAGTCTGAATATCTACTTTTGAGGATGTAAATAGAATTTTTTTTGGGATTGTAAATATTGTGTATAGTACCCTTTTGGTTTATATCGGTTTATGTAGTTTTATTTATTATGTGTTTTCGAGTCCTGGCGCGAGCTAGGCAGACGGTCCGCTAAACCCATTGGTATGCCTCTAGGTCCGGTGGGGCCGTCACAAGCTTTGCATTTGGTAACCATCCATTGCTAATCTTTCATTTCTCAAGCATTGTCCTCCAAATTGACCTACCCTCCTCATTACCTAAAATTACTTTTAAACAACTTAAGAGCAAAATTAGTAAGAAGAATAGGTGATAAAACACATACACACATAAAACACTAAAATAACAGAAAATAACATTCATACCATAGCTAATAATATGTCTAAATTAATAAAGTTGCTCTTCACACCGATATTGCCAAATCTTCCCCGGCAACGGCGCCAAAAACTTGACGAGTTTTTTAACATACGTACAAGTTAAAATCCGATTTACACCCGTTTGACTGCAAGTGTACAGGTCAAATTAGTAGTTTAGGGCATGTATTGGATTGATCCCACGAGGAAGATTGAACAATTACCGGCACTACTCAAGCTTCTCTATTATTTAGACAATCAATGAATTATAAGAAATAAAACATGCTAAACTTATGTAAGAAAATAACAAATGAAAGCTCCTTAGGTTATGGTATCCCTAACTACTCATGCAAGTGCTATATTTGGATCATTAAGTACTACTATCTAGGCTAGTTATGGTGTAATTTCCTTATACATATGAATCCTACTTTCGTAGTGAATCAATTATACTTATAACTAATCCATACCTATTCTCATGGTTATGAAATTTGACGCACCTCCAAGACCCAAAGACCAAGAATGGAGTTAAATCTCCCTTCAATTATACTATTTTGATTTCCAAATCTGTTGATGGTAGGTACAATTCAATTGGAATGCGACAATAAGGTTTTAGTTCACATGTTTTAGTAGTGTTCACGCCTGAATGTTTTGCAACCATTCCAATCCGTGCAATGTGCGTGTTGTGTTGTGGAAAGCATCAGCTATATATGCTAGTATTAATAGTTTAAACCGTGAAAATGAAAGCAAAAGATGAGGGGCTGGATGAAAATGAAAATTTTGAAATTCAGCTAATGGTGGATTTTTTTTATCATATATTACCTCAATAAGAAAAGGCACAATATCTGGTAAACCGCTCTAACTTAATTGATAGACAACAAGCTACTTTTATTACATTGAATACCTTTTTATTTAAAAAAAAAATCACCTATAAATGATGGAGGGTTAGGCATAGACACTGACCTGTTTACATCAAACACCTTACTTATTTCTCAGGACTTGCAACCTCGACATTATTCCAGTAACAAATGATGCATATATGAAAGAAAACAACGGAAACAAATGCAATGTGCAATAAACTTAATCAACCAGAAATTTTGGACATCCAATCTTTTATCTCCAATAAAACTCTGTTTCCAGCTCTTACAAGGGTCATTTATGAAAAAGCCGTTATGGTCTCCTTCAATCTCCACATATTGGACTTCCTTCCCGGCTTCCTTCAACCTTCTTGCGTAGTTCTCGACCCTATCTCTTGGGAGCTCAATTCCTCCGGTAATTACCTGCACTGGGTCAAGCATGACAGATTCAAGATTTTGGCTAAAAGTGCCGAAGGGGTTAGCTAGGGGATGGTCCGCATTTTTCCCTTGTGACAAGGATAGCCTCCAAAATTTATCGTGGAGATTCAATCAGGTAAACACATGTAATCTGATCAAGCATGAAAAATAGTACTTCCTTTGTCCCATAAAATTTGTCGTTTTTAGAAGAACGTGCAATTTATGTATAGTGACATAAGTAGAAAAGAGAATTTTTACTTTTCCCTTATATCCTTAATGGCAGACCATCTTTTATTTGATGTATTAATAATTATGGAGAATCAATGGTGGGTCATAAGAAAAGTAAAAATAAAATTTTATTGAAAAAAGATGAATTGACTTTTCGAAAATGACAATTAATTTGGAATAAGAAAAAGTAACAAATATGACAAATTTTATGGGAGGGAGGAGGTACTATATAATTGGCGAAGTACATCTAATGATGCGTGTCAGGAGTACTTTCACGTGTAATTGTAGTATATGGGAATAATAGAGCACACCTCTTTGTATGATGTTTTCTGCTACTTTTACTTATGACATTATTCCGGCTGCACGGGCGGAGGGTTGGAGGAGGGCGAGGGAAGAGGCTAGTAACGGTTAATTTTACTTTGAACTATTAAATTATAGATGCATTCTCACTTTAGCTTTTTAATTTTTGAGCATCATTTGCTTACTATAATATTTGAATTATCTGTGTATTTGCTTACTATAATATGAGAATTGTCAATATCTCTAAAATTTGTATATAGTAGATGTTGAGTGTGTCTTTGTATTCCACATTAAAAATTTTACAAATAAATCTCCTCCCATGGTGGTTATAAATATAGTGGATTTAAGTGAATTTAAATGTGCTAATGGCACTAGTCCAAGTGCAGTATGCACCAGTTCAAGAGAATTTTAGGGAACCAACGCCTTAGTGTGAGAGGGGTTTTGATTAGGTATCAAACTAAAAGAACAAGTTATGGATCTTTGGACTGTTAAATATTTTGTGCTATTTAGACCGTTTTGTGTTTTCACTTTTACATGCCTTTTGGGCCTTGGAATTATTTCTTAGGCACTGTACTCTCTCATTTGTACTCTCTTTCTATTATAGTAAATTAGCTACCCTTTCTCTTTTGTACTCTCTTTCTATTATAGTAAATCAGTTATCCTTTCACCCATGGACGTAGGTCAGTTCGACCAAACCACGTAAAATTTTGTGTTTTTCTGTTTGACTTATTTGATTTGTTATTGTCTTTATTGGATTGCCAAAAATCATATTATTCTCTTTGATCAATTTCATGGGACCAAACCTAAAAATTAGTATCAGAGCTTCAGGTTTCGGCTTCAAGTTCTGGGTTTTAGGTTTTGGGTTCAAGTTTTGGGTTCTTGATGACAATAACAAACTATCAATATCAATTCTGGTACGATGATTTAGCATTACAGAGCGTCAAGAAAAATCCTTCATTGGAGTTCAGTTGGGTTTTGAAGAAAAGCTAATTGATCCATTGGAGTTCATTAAGGATTTTATGGAGAAGGTGGAGTAAGATTACTATGTCAGTGCTTTTAGCCCATTGGGATCTGTTGAACCTTTTATGAGTCTTAATCCGTTGGAACCTGTTGAGTCTTTTGCATCTTGATTCGTTGGTGGTAGTTCGGTGGGGTCTGTTGCGACTTTGGTGGTTCGTTGGAATCCATTGGAACTTATATAGAGAAGGTGGAGTTTGTTTTCTATTTGTTTGCTATTTATCGATGTTGGATACACGCCAAGGTGAAGATTTGTTCAATGTGTCTTTGTATACCACATCGAGAATTTAACAAAGAAGTCTCTCCTCATGGTGGTTATAAATATAATGGGTTTAAATCAATTTAACTGTACTAAGGGAACTAATCCAAGTGCCGTATGCACTATGATGCAATCCAAGGTTCAAGTCCAAACTCAAAGGTTATTTCACTTGTTCGTGTCAAGCACAAGTTGGATTGCTCATGCGACAACACCTTCATACTCAAGCTATTCAAATGGAAGGAAGTAAAGGAAAAACTGCCGGATGAAGTTTGAAAACAAAGTTGGTCATTGGAGTAATTTATTTCCTTGTTATTGGTCAGCATTATTAAAGTGTTTAAGTATTTATTTTCATTGTTTCTTATTAGCTACAATTAATGGCCAGCTTCGTTGCTCAATAAGGCCGATTGGTTTCCTAGTCAAAGTAGGATTGTTTTTACTTAAGTCATTCCATGTTGTTTACAATTTAGGGTTTTAAGGCTATAAATAGCCTTGTCTTGTAAATGTTTGGGGGGGGGGTTGATTTTTTTTTTTTTTCAAATGATGAAGCAAATTCTAACAAGATAAGACGACAAAGAGACAACCAACAAACAATGATTCAAGACATAAGACAAAAAAAACACGGCTGGACAGCAAGGATTATTAAACGACACAAGCAAATTATGAGGAAGATCGACAAACAGCAAGACAATTAACTCAAACGACAAACAAAACTTAAAGAAAACAACAAGAAGTTGACACAAACAACCAAAAAAAAAAACTTATATTACCTGGTATGTCAACCAGCTCTGATAGCTAGATGACACAAATCCCGCCAAAAAAGAAACCCGTATTTCACAAGCCCTAGACTTAGATGATTTCCCAAAGTTTGAGTAGCGGAAAGAATCCCTAGACCTCTCTAATCCCCGAGTTGTGATCTCACAACTAATGAATTAGCAGACTCGATTTTGGTAGAAGGCACCACAATCAAGTGCGTTTCTTGATTGATAAAGCCAATGAACACTAGAGCCTAACTAAGTATTCAAAAGAAGCTTGCAACAAGCCTTAAGAGAAAAACTCCCAAATTTTTTTATCAAAAACAAAATCAGCCGCCCTAAGACGTTTACAAGACAAGGCTATTTATAGCCTTAAAACCCTAAATCCTAAACTAACATGAAATAACTTAAGTAAAAACAATCCTACCTTGACTAGGAAACCAATTGGCCTTATTGAGCAACAAAGCTGGCCGTTAATTTTAGCTACTAAGAAATAATGAAAATAAATACTTAAACACTTTAATAACGCTGACCAATAACAAGGAAATAAATGACTCCAACGACCAACTTTGTCTTCAAATTTCATCCGGCGGTTTTTCCTTTACTTCCTTCCATTTGAATAGCTTGAGCATGAAGCTGTTGTCGCATGCAATCCAACTTGAGCTTGACGTGAACAAGAGAAATAACCTTTGACCTTGGATTGCATCACACTAATCAAAGAGAGTTTCAGAGCGTCCACGCTCCAATTTGAGAGGATTTTCGATTAGGCATCAAACCAAAAGAACAAGTTATAGGCCTTTGGGCCATTAACACTACAAGAAATTTGGCCTTTTGTGACAATACAAAGTCATCACTAAAAATCCAAAAGTCGTCATTATATGAATATAGTGACGACTTTTCCCATTGTCACATCGTTGTCACTAATTCTATGTCACAAATAGGTACCTGTGACAACCTATATAAAGTCGTCACTAAATATTAATATTTAATGACGAAGAATAAGTCGTCACTAATGAATAGTTTTCTGTGACGACATTTCTTGTCACTGTTGCAAAAATTTTTCTGTCATAAAAGATAGCAAAAGTCGTCACAAATGTGGACCTGCACAGTGACGACTTGAACTTGTCACTCTCACTCCTAGTATTCTGTGACAAGAATGTTCGTCACTTACAAATTTGTCTCCAACAGCTGCAATTGTTCATTCCAAATATAACATTGCCATGGCTCTCGTTCTGATAGTTATAGCCAAAAAAATTAAATTTGGCTAAGAGTGACATCTTTTGGGGAGGTTGTCACTGAATTTTTTTCTAAAGGAGTTGAAATTAACCGATACAAATATAGTATTGCCATGCCATTTTCAACAAATATAACAAAACATTCAATATGACAAAAGGCAAAACCAACATAGAATATATGCCACAAATTCATATATTTGGCCATAACACATCTCCAAATTAGTCAAAACAGAAGTGAACCACAAATGTTGGGAATATAGTAATCCCACATAATCAGTTGTAAGTTCTAATGGCCAATACATATCCTTCCCAAAAGATAGAATACTAGATTTTGCCACTAAAGCATAGACTACACAGCTGTGGTCAGATTTTGAGCATCTCTTGCAGCACGAGCATCAGTCTTCTCACGATCAAAATATGAAGTTAGACTGCATTGAAAATAAACTTTTCTTTAGAGTTTCAGCATATCCAACTACTGTGAACTTAAGTAAAAAAAAATCAGTCAAGCTATGTTAGTGCACTCAATAATAACCTGAATAATAAGAATGTGCATGTGCTTTGTTAGTGCACTCAATACAAGCTAACACTCTGTTTTGTAGAAAAGAATCCAATACTATCAACTATTTCCAGGAACTCCATTTAACTTGACCAATTGTTTTTCCAATAAATCATCCTCAAGTGCTTAAGGTCTCACTAAGATACTAGTTTCAATTCACCAAGCATACATCAAAACCCTTCCTTATTCAAAGGCTTATACTTCAAGAGGAAAACAGAGATGCAATATAACAGCATTGCCAATTGCAGATTTCAGCCTTATGTACAGAAGGTCTTCTCTTTCTTCCAATAGCTAACTTCATCCAGCTTGCCTTGTGGCACTGGTTCATATTTCCATTTGAATTTCTATTCATGGCTTTGGTTTGTGTGGATTCTATACACTAGGTGCAACAAAAATTACTAAAATTTGCAAAGATATATATTGTGGAAAGAATGACAACTCACTTTATGATCTACATCTGTGTTATGGCTCAACCATGCATAGGCCTCTTTGAAGTCATAAAAAATGCGAAGGCCATCATGAGATTGACTTGTTAGCACTATGAAGGGTATTGAACATGCTTCTGCTGCTGCCCAGACACAATGAACCTACATGAAAAATCATCTGTAAACAGTGAAGAGCTCAACCAGGAAGCCAAAGAACAACATGGAAATCCAGCATAAGGACAAAAAACTACAACCAAACTTTTAAGTGTTGCTTTCATCTCAATCTTTTTGCGAACTTTTCAGAAAGCACTCACAGGTTATATTACAGTATTTGGAGTTAAATTTGCAAAAAATGTGTAATTCAGAATGGCACGACTAAAAGAAAGGTCTAAATATTACATTGACAAGACCTTTTTATTGTGGGAAAAAATGCTACCACATTCATAACAGCTACAATTGGGTTTTTCTCAGTCATGAGCAGCAAACTAGTAACAAACAAAAAGATAAAAGAATTCCTCTTTTACTAGACCAAATTAAGCATACATACCACATAGAACGCAACCAACAAAACTAGTAAAAATATAGCAATGACAGATGCTTCAACAAGTAAAACCAAAGACCTTCTCTAATCAGATGTAAAAATTTCTGATGTACTAGGCAACTGAAATTTGAGCGAATGAGTAAGAACATCAAAAGCTCCTGAAAGAGAAATTCCAGGCATTTTGCATACTGCTGGACCAAGTACAAGCATTAGTGGCACCTGTAACAGCAAAAGAGAACGTTGCTCAACATAGTGGAAGCCAAGAGAGAATAGTATTAAGCTTACATATTTCAAATTAATCTCACCATGACACCTGAAAAATATACTAATGTAACTATGTAAAGGATGCTAAAGGAGCCTGCATCAGAAAGTGGCAAAAAGCATGCCCGCAATTGCAAACAAGATAGATTGGATATGAGTAGCCACTCCACTAGAGAGAACTATATGTATAAAGTTAAAGCATCAAATTTCAAGTTTGGTTACTTCTTTTGCCTTGAAACTACTTAGATAGATTCCAAGCAAATCATGAACTTGCAACTAGAATTCGACAGACAGAAGAGACTCACGGATCAAGCAGATTTAGACTACGCCCACTCCAACCCTTAGTTGGGCTGGAGGCTACTAATGCTATAAGTACAGTCACCATGGCACAACAAATTACCCTGAAATTTGAATGACAAGTAATTAAGTCAACCAAAAAATTTTTATGAAACTCTTAGCTACTACTTACACAATATAACAGCAAGCAAATTTCTTTACAAACTACAAGTAAAGGCACTTACAGGCCAACTGAAAACACAAGCGTAACAGCCACTTTTAACATTCCTAGTGACAGAATCCCTTTAATATGGTAAACAAGAGCTACAACATGAATAATAATAAACACTTGTACATGCCCAAGAATGGAAAAGTAAAATTAGAGATTAAGAGCAACATAAGGCATAAATTTAAAAAGATTGAGAAGCATAAAAAAAGTAAAAGCGAATCCCTGACTACAGTAATAGCGAATGAGAAAGCAAGAATGGCAGAAAAACCAGCCAGTTGGAACTAACCAAAAATGAAGCAAAATGCTCGGATGCCATGACCGGATTAAAGCCCAGAACAGGGACCAAAGCAGCCAACAATGTTCCCAAGACAACTTATATTTGAAATTACAAAGACATTAGTACAAGGATGAGTAGAATAACAGCGTTAAAGAGGCATATTTATCTTAAAGACATTACTAATTCAATATAAATCAAAACAGATTTGGACAATACTACAACCAGACATAAAAACCGATAATACAGCCCAAACCAAAACCATAGAAACAACTAAAAAGCTGGAGATTGATGCCAAGGGTAAAAATAAAGACATAAAATAATAGGTCACTTACCATAAGAAATTGTGGATTCAACATATCTGGAGTTCAATTCAAACTCCTCTGCCACTTCAAATACGCTAACAAACATGTTTCAAGAGCAAATTACCAACTGTGGTAGCAATCACAATGGTCAAACAAACTAGAGAACGGATAATCCATAAGTCCAGCAATTGAAAAGAAATATGGCTCGCTATGGCTCTAAAACCCTGGTAAGGACGATGATCAATGCAATAAAGGTAAACAGCAAAAGAGAGATAACAAAAATTTCGAAGGTAAAATCCTTCAATGTCTTAGTAATTCAATTTCATCTCCTAACCGCAATTAGAGTTTTCCGCTGGTAGATGAATATATCAAAACTGCCTTTGACATTGACAATTTCCACTTTGGAGTGCATAAAATTAAAACGCAGATACAGGTACATCAGATTTCATAAATCTAGCACTTCGACTCACTTACTAAACCAATAACCAAAACAATTAAAAAAAACTCCAAATCGACTATACTAATAATATTTCTTAAGCAGTAGACCAATCGCACATTTAACATTTTTCCTCCGAGAGAGAGAGAGAGAAGGTCCTTTCCATAATCGATATTAAATTATTCATCCACATCACCTACCTACTATGTGCGTACAATAATTCCCCATCCAGACACATAACAGAATATACCTGCTTGAGTTCAGGCCTAGACAAATTGGACATGGCGAAAATTTTCATAGCATCATTGCCAGTCAAGCAGCTATCGCCGTCTGCACAAAAGGAAAAGTAGAATGCTAAGTAAATAAATCTATAAGAAAGAAAGAAAAGAAAAAAAAAAAGAAAGAAAGAAAGAACATAGTTAACGATTAATTGGAAGGGAAGAACAGCAACTGAATTAATTTGAACGAAAAAGTTATGACTAAAAAAAGAAGGAAAACCTGAGTCGGCGAAGTTGAACCAATACTCAAGATTTAAGTGGAAAATTTGACCCATAAACTCAAGATTCAGTCTATCCGACCTACATTTGACAAAAAAATATCGAAATTAGATGGAAAATATTGAGATTACATACCTCAAATTATGCCTTCACTCCCTTAGCTCTTGTTTTCCTTAAGATTCAGTCTTCGAACTCTGGCTTTCCCCCAAAATTCACGGCCAATTTTCTGTGTTCTTGCCAGCAAGCAAGTGCAGCACCAATCTAGGGATTTTTGCTATTTGCGAGGTCACTAAAGTTGCCCAAATCCTTTGGGTAGCTCAAATTAGGGATGAAAAAGGTGATTTAAAGTGATTTTGTGGATAATTTCAGCAAGATGACAGTAAAGCATAAGAAGAAATGGAGAAGATGATAATGTCCGAAACTTTCAACGAGAGAGAAAGAAAATGTGGTACGAAAATTTTCAACGAGAAAGAAGAAATGATAAGTGTTGTGAGTGTTTTAGTTTAACTCTTGCCAAAACGACGTCGTTTCTATCTCATTTTGTTCACCCCGCCTCTACACCTTGAATTTTCAGCTTCACGCTTCCATTTTAACTTAGCACAAAAAGTAACGCTTTCATTCTTTTTTGTACAAACTATTTGAACCTTTCTTTATAAAAATAACGCCTTCTCTAATATCTCTTTTTTTTTCCCATCTATGTGTAATTAAGATTGTTTATTATTTTGAACTTTTTTAACTCACAAGTTGTATTAAAACTTTATTTGTAATATTAAAACTTTAGAATATGAAATTTTAATATTTTTGGATTTTTTTTTACTAACATAGGATTTTTTTTGGATCTCTATGACAAAATAATGTTCAAAAACTAAAAATTTTATTAAATAGGATTTTCTTAAAAATTTTATTAATGTTCAAAATAATGTTTATTGAATTTTTTTCTTTTTTTTTATTAACATAGGTTTTTTACTAAATTTTGAAATTTTATTTTTACCGAGCAGCTCAGCAAAGGTCGAAAACTTGAATCAAAGCATCTCGACATTAGGATCTCTACCAAAAATAATGTTCAAAAACTAAAAGGCTTATTACAAATATGTTTATGATTCAAAAAAAGATCTTTAAAGGCAAATATTTTTGTTATCAATTTAATAATGTTATCAATTATGCACGAAGTGTGGTCTGACAAGATCAAACAATCTGTTTAGTTGATCAAATAACCAAAATGGTTTACTAATACATATATGAAACACTAAATCTATTTGATACAAGTACTGATTCATTAACCATAGATCCAATTTGATTATTGTAAATTGTAATACATAACAAACTCCAGTCATGCAATTGTCAAGATTTTTACTTAATTTCATATTAAATTTTATTATTCTCTCCGCTTATTATTTTCACACTATGTTAATCAGTAATTTCCTATATATTGTCAAGAGAACTAAATAATGAATTCATAATATTTTTTAAATTTATAACTAGCTATTGGTTAAGTTTGGAATAATTAAAAAATAGGTAAACATCTTTTTTTACAATACCTTCCTCATTTTGCTAATGATGAACATAACCTAATGTGTAAAAGCATAGGGTGCCATAATAGAATTAATACAACCTTTCTTTATCGCATATGAGGCTAAATTGCAAAAGACACTAGTGTCATGGTAGAGTTAATGAGATTAGTTTACCAAATATGGGCCTAAAATATAAAAGTTCAGTGAAATAACATAATTAATTAAATTTATTTACAACACATGGGCCATATCAAAAAATTAATGTGGTATATGGGGCTAAAATGTAAAATTTAGGGTGTCATAGTAGAATTAATAAAATTTATTTATAACACATGGGCCATATTGAAAAAATTAAGGTGGTATATGGGGTCAAAAAGCAAAAGTTAGGGTGCCATAATAGAATTAATAAAATTTTTTTACAACATATGGGTCATATTGAAAATATTAGGGTGATATAGTAGAATTAGTGAAAGTGGGATGAGAATAAACGCTTTGTACAGTGACGACTACTTGTTGTCACTAATTTAGAACGTATCACCATACTGTGACGATATTAAAAAGTTGTCACTGAAATTGGTCCTACAGTGACAACGTCTTTTCCAGTCGTCACAATGGTGATCTCCCGCCAGACTGCATAGTTGCGCGCCATCCATACTGTGACGACTTATCCCTTGTTGTCACTGTTGACGGGTGAACCCACGATCAAGCATGACGACTTTTAGTGTCGTCACTAAAGTCTTCAATTGTGACAAGTTTCTATGTTGTCACAGAGAATGTTGTCACAAAAGGCCAAATTTCTTGTAGTGTAAGTATTTTGTGTTATTTAGATTCTTTTGTAGTTTGAGTTTTGGATGCCTTTTGTACTCTCTTTATGTTATAGTAAATTTGCTTACCCCTTTGCCGGTGAACGTAGGTTAGTTCAACCGAACCATGTAAAATTCTGTGATTCTCTGTTTGATTTATTTGATTTGTTATTGTCTTTACTGGATTGCTAATAACTATATTATCCTTGTTGCTCAATTTCTTGGGATCAGACCTAACAGTAGAATATCTATTTTCTATTAATTAATTATGCACCTGACATGCACTAGTGAACCTTCAGATTTTGCATAATATTTCTTTCAAATATTTCTTACTTCAACCAGAAAAGAAGTGCATGAAGTTATACATAAGACTGAACTTGTGTCAACTTCTATATAACTTTGTAGCTACGAGTAATAACTTTAGCAAATTTGTTTCTAACTAGGTTCTAACTACTGTACAATACATACATTCATGAGGCTGCTATACTAAATTTTGCACTATATTCGCATATGCTATGGAACATTGATCAGCGCTATAAAATTGGATTTGGAGTTAATTGAACATTTAAGCGTCACGCTAGTTACAATAGTACCTATCAAGAATCTCCACATTAAAGAGTGGTTCAGGCATCCCCTCTGCTTCAGACTTGGTTCTCAGTGTGCCACCAAAGAATGGTGCCATCAGCACATAACCACGTACACAAACAGGGGCTAACACCAGCGAACCAGGCCCATGCTGAACGGCCAAATTGTGAGCCATATAGCCACCGGAAGAGTCGCCAATTATATAAAACTGATCAAAGTCAACCACCCGATCATGCAACCATGTATCATATTCATGACCAGGAAGCCTATCTGAGATTGCTTGAGCTTGAAGCCACTTGAGAGAAGCTACTGCATCATCCATTGCAGCGGGAAGTCTATGCTCCGGGGCCAACCTGTAGTCTGGTGCAACTACAAGGGCTTGTAGTCCCGAAGCTAGGCGTAGGCAGGCGTTATGATTGTTAGGCCCTGTAAATGAGCCCACACAGAAGCCTCTGCCGTGAAGGAAATAAACAACTGGTAGTTTTATGGAAGGATTGGCTGTGTTTACAGGCTTATAGAGGCGGAGATAAAGGTTGTTTTGGCTGTCAAATTGACAATCTTTCTGGACAATAGAATCGTCTTCATGTATTGGGATATTGTGTTGGAAAATTAGTTTGTACTATGAAAATTAATCATGACTTGTGACATGATTTTTGAATGTCATGTCTAGAAGATTGATTTATGCATTTCCTTCAAAATTCATTGATACATTAATCTATCTTTCAAGTTCATTAGTTGATTCATGGAACCACTTAATTCATGTACATGGAACCACTCAATTCATGTACTTGAAGTACTAAATTCATGAATGGACATTAAGTGAAGATACATTGATGAATCTTTTCAAAGTCATTAGTTCATTTATGGAACTACTCAATTCATCAACTTGAAGTACTAAATTCTAAATAGACATTAAGTGAAGTTCATGTACTTTTGCTCTTATATTGCCTATAAATAGAGGTAGTCTAACCTCTCTTGTGTCAACTTTTGTTTAAGTATCTTAAAATTGCAAATCCAACTTCTTGTATCTCTTTCTTGTGAAAACTAAACTTAAACTTGCAATAGGCTAGTTTTCATTTCCATTGTATCCTAGAGGTAAATTGCTATTTCAACCCGGTTAGCAAGATAGTGGGGGCAAATAACACTTTAAGGAGAGTAATCACACGTTTTGGAAACTCTCTTGAATTCCTTAAAATTAGTTTAGTTTAGTTCTTGAAATTATTTTTGTAATAGCTCTATAGTAGGTCCCATACACTTGTAATCCCTATATTCTCCAACAATCTTAAGGTGTTATTTAAGTTTGGTATGGAGTCTACTCGATAATCAATTATCAAGGTGATGAATCAAGACTTTGTCAAGTTGGACCGTTTGAATGGAATGGAACCATTTCTATAAGTGGAATGATAAGATGATCTTCTTCTTGATAGCTTTGAAGGTGGTATATGTGTTGAACCCGGATCTTCTAGAAATTCCTCCTCCAAAGGATGATGATTCAGAGGCTTTAAAGAGACAAAGGAAGAAAAATTTTTGCAGGTTGCTATTCAACAACTATTTTGTTTCTGAAAAATCCATTCGCAGCCACAAATTCTTGCCAAATTGAAAAACTGAATTAACAGACAATAACGAACAGATCTCCAGTCTTCGATTTTCGGGAATTAGGACAGAAGTAGAGAATGGTCATATGATAATTTACCTGCTGCCCTGAACATCTATCAAATTGATGTTTGGGGAACTTTTTTTGGCTTTAGGATTTCAAATCCACCCCAATAGAGACATTTCTGCAGGCTAAATTAAGGATTTCAATTCCATCAAAAGATAGCGTCATTTGAAATTCGCTCTCCTTTCCTAAGCTAAGCTATCTCTTCCAGAACAACCCGCAAACTATCTCTTCCAAAACAATTTCCTCTGCGAAAAAGAAAGGTCGAACTTCCTCAGTCTCTCCACTTCGACCTCGTGCCTCTCTGATTCATTTCAGGTCTCGTCCTCTTGATCTCTTTCATCTCTTCCTCACCATGGGATTCCCTCGTGAGAAACTAGGGCTAGTTTTTCAGATATTATTTGCAAATTATTTACTAAATCTTTTAAAATCTAGGTCTATTATACTAATTAAAAATAAAATTTGGTTTATTTCTTCTGTTAATTTGTTTGTGATTCTTCCCTACGATTTATGAGCACTTCTTCTTGCCCCAAATTGTTATTGGAAGTGATCATTTGAAACTAAATACCAAACAGTTTTGTGCGAGGGTGCTGTTATAAGCCCTTAGTCTTGACACTTGTATTATAACGCTTTTCGATAATGTGATGTCTTCAAAACCAGATTTGTCTGGACTGGTTAGTTCAACTAGTATAATTGAGAACTCTTCTTTGCACATTCCAGTTCATAGCCAAAAAATGTGTTGTTCAACAGACAAAAATGGGCTAAAATAAATAACAAATGAGAGAGTGAGGAAGTGAGAACTAAAGGGAAAACTTAAGTTGATATTTGATGGTCAGGTATAAATAAAAAGTTGGCCATTTGCGGCACTTCTAGTGCAGCTGATTGCAATTCCACTGCAAATATGCGATTAATTTGCAATTCTATGGAAATCTTGGTGCTTGATGGTTAGAAACATGTGTGAAATGTTGGTGGATTTTCCAAGCTTCCAAATCGTTCCCCTTCTCACAATGTGGACTGGGAGGAGAAGTTAGGGACTAAGTAAGAAAAGGAATGGGATGACAAGCACTTGGTGCGTATTCAATTGCTGATGTTAGATCTCATTCTTTGGCTGTAATTGTATGTCAAATCTTTTGACATGTACAAGTTATTTTTAGTTCAAGGAGCGGAAGCAGTTTTCTCTATTTTCTTGATGAAAAAGTCTGAAAAAAGTTTTAAAAGAAGGCCAAAAAAATGATTAAAAGGAAAAACTTTTACATTATTCAGTTTTCCAGATAGAAGACTCGTTTGAAATTGTGCTTTCTTTGTATTTCTTTAGCACTAACTCAGGATTCTTTATGCCAATTGTGAGTTGAGTCATCCTTTGCACCAACGTTGGAATTAGTTTATAGAATCTGCATGAACATTGGGGAAAAAAATGCACTAAATTGCATTGGGATCTTTGAAGTCATACTAGTTGCTTAGACGTTAAGTTGGAGTTACTCGCAGATATACCAAGAGAGATGAAATTAGGAACTTCATCTAATTAAATAACCAACATCTGGATAAGTTGTATGGAATACATGCACGCAAATTGAGAGAAGAAAGGTAGACCTATGTTGCTTTGGCCAGCGGAATGTTTTCAGTTTCTGTGGTTGCATAACTATCAAACTGCCAGCTATCAAACTGGAATGTCTGGTATACTTGGACCAAGGAAATTAAAAACTTAATCAATGCTTGGACCATATGTGGATGTCATATTTGGAAGGCTTGATGTTAATTGATACAGAACGGGTTTCTATTCAATTTCGGACCAAATGGAACGTGCAAAGGAATGGACAAAAGAAGGTTTTTGAAGCCTTGTTCGGCTGTTCGCTGCTAAGGGTCCGCAAGCAGATCCTACATTGGCCAAACGCGGATCCAATCCAAAGTAGGACCAACTCTTTGCTGATCTTGCAGCATGGATCCGGCTCTCAAGGCAATGGATCTCCGTGCAAATCCTGGCATTGAGAAGATGCCTCAGATCTCTGCACCCTGGATCTATAGCCTTCCCTAATGGATTCGCGGATCTGTGTCATGGATAGACACGACTTTTATTTCATTTTAATATTTTTGGGGTATTTCCCCTCTTTTCTAAAATAAATGTTTATAACCTATAAATAGGCATCGTTAGGGTTATTTTTTTCATTCAACTATAAACTTTAATCAGACTTTCATTGGAAATTCCAATAGATTGAGAGATTTCTTTCATTTCTTGGAATCTGTCAGGAAATTGTTTTTGAAACTTTTTCCTTTGGGCTATGCATTTGTACCTTTAATCATGTTTTGCTAATCCCTTTTTTTAATTCATCAACATTATGCAATGCATTTTAAACTATTAAACCAGAATTGTGCTGTTAAAATACTAGAATTAGAACTTTTGGCTGCTCAAACCTAAAAGGTTTGCACAAGTTATATGCACACTGTGATGCTTTTTATACAACTATACTTGATTATCATGTCAATATTTGCGTACTTGTCTCTGTCCATGATAATATCCTCATTTGCTTCCAGGGTACGTTTCTGCATCTTCTAGCAAATATTATTCTTTTTTTTTTCCCAACGGTATTCTTTTTATATATATATTGAACTTGATAATACAAGATGTCAGTTACAAAAGTGGACATTGGTCCTATATATTATTCTCCCGTATACTCTCTTTGAGCCACAGTGGGAAACTTTGTTTTCATATTACATTGGAAACAAGTTCAGTTGCAAATTGTGCCATTTTACGAGCACATCTATTTCCATCTCTATACACAAAAGAAAAAGTACAGTACTGGAACATGTCACTCAATTGTCCTATATCTTCCATTATGGTGGCTATTGGTGATTCCTCCATGCATCTCTTGTGGATTTTTTCAGTGATAGCTTTGCAATCAGATTGCACCTCTATTCTTTGCCACCCAACTTCGCTAGCCATTACCAGTCCCTGTCGGATTGCATCTGCTTCTTCTAATTCTGCTCCCCAGCTGCTATACTTTCTGATACCTCTGGCTTCAACAAGGTTTCCATAATTGTCTCTTGCTATATATCATTCCTAACCCTGGTCCTGCTAACGTAGTAGGGACAGCTGCATCAGTGTTGATCATGACTACGCCTGCATCTAGCAAAAATTATTCTGGGCTAACATTTTGTAGTTTGGTCAATCTTTTTGTCCCTTGGTGCATAGTCTCTCTATTCGTTATTCAGTTTGAGCTTGCATTGCTCGGTAAGCGTGAACTGAATGATAAAATAATGCTTTTCCTTCGCCCTTACAATAAGTGTATGCAGAAAACTGACCTACCCAAAAACTGCCTGCAGAAAACTTGAATTCTGTATGTAAATATTTCTTGATATAATGTAGAGCATATTCTGAACCACTACATTAGATTGAAATAGGTAAACGGTATGACACGTCAAAGAAAAAACTTGCAGGCCAAAGTATTCTTTGGCAAACAACAAGAGGCCACAAGCAGAAAAGGTATAATTTACTTAGTGTTGTGTTAAATGAGTATTTTGGCATGTAACTTTGAAATAAAATTGTCCCAGCAAATTGCTAATTGGCTTGGAAATTTGCCTACAAGAAAATTTTGAAAAGCAGAAATGTCTTATTTTGCGCATTCAATTTATGATGGTCAGAATCCTTGAATCTCATTTTAGAATTTTGTGCATTGTGTCAAGTCTCTGACTATATAGGAGAACCTTGGTCCTTAGAGTCCCTTACTAGAAACGGCACTTACCTGGGATTTACTCATTATGGAGAAATTCTAGACATCTCGAAGATCTAATGATAAATTTCTATCCTCAGCGGGGAATTCATGCTCAAGGTATGATTCTCCCTTATTCCTGCTATAAATCCCACTGCCTGACGTTAAATGTGCCTGCCTGTCGGTTCTTACTGATAGGGGTGGTAGTATGAATAAATGGTTCATAATTGATTTTGACTTAATAGATGGTGGATGAAATTTATCCAATCCATTTAGATTCATTTAATAAATGGATGTAAATGGATGGATCTAAATGGATTAAATAAAAACCAATTATCCATTTAAATAATTCTATCAAAACCAAAGCAGTATCAAAATAAGCATGGTGAACACAAATTCCTACAAATCACTTGCTCACTAAAGTGCAAGTTAGATAGCTTCAGAATTCTGTTTTAAGAGTATTCTTCTTGATACTCTTGAGATCACACTGAACACAACTAAAGAGCCAACCACTTAAAAAGGATTTACATATTTACACAGGAGCCCAAAAAAAAACACAAAACATAATTTCAAGCAAATAGGAGTCTAGCTCAAACACAAATTCCCAATCCCAAAGCCACTGGAAAAAATGATGATAGCCATGCAAGATATTAAATATTTCTCACTAGCTATTGCGTCTAAATAGAGTTGGCAAATATTCAACAGACAGGACGAGAAGGCGTCTGTAGTAACCACGAGTCTATGCACTGAACATGGAAGCTGTGGTTGCAAATGGGCAGCAATTTGCAAACTTCACCTATCTTGAAGCCCTCCAAGCACACAGCACATTCCTTGTGGGGATTTTCTTCCTTGTACTGGAAGATGAGTATTTATAGAAATGTCACATGCATATTAGCTATTTGTGAGAATGACTGTTTGAAAGATGAGTTTTATAGTTGGGTTCTCTGCCTAGGATTGAGTTGAAAAACATGCAACAAGAAATATATGGTTTTTAGTCATTTCCTTTCCATTTCTTTTATTTGGTTTTTAAGTAAATGGATATATATGGTTTTTATGGATAATCCACATAAATCCATTTAATTTAATGGTTTTATTTTGGTCAACAATTTAAAACCAATAGTATAAATGGATAATCCAAATCCATTTAATTATGGATTATATGGATGGATAAATGGATCTCAATCCAAATTGCCACCTCTACTTACTGATGCTTGTACACTTGTGCCATCAGACTGATCAAGGAAAGAGGAAACAAGCCTATGATTTTGATGTGAGGAATTATTGGAGCTTTAGAAAGCTACTTTTTGCCGTTTGAAGATTGTGGCTGCATGATATAGCCCTAATTATCAAGCAATTTTCTTATTTATATTTATGATTTAATATACTGATTTTGGGGTGGGGGTGGAGGAAAGGATGTTTTGCATTTGTGGTGTTTGTTGGGCCAATGGTGGTCTTTTGTTTTAGTGGGTTCTGAGGAAAATAAAACTTGAACTTTTTATGCTGTAAGTTAAAAGTAAAATAGGTAAACTTTACGTGATTTGATTAGTCCAAAGCAATATTTTCATTTTACTAATGAAACTAATCGGATTATGTCTCAACATAATTTTCATCTACATAATAAATAAAGGGATCATGGCCGTAATAAAAGGATTTTTCTAGCGAATGTCTAATAAGCATTTGTTAATTTACCTAAATCACATCCGACTTACTAATACAAATGCTATCAATTATTACCATGTAATGAACAAGCACAAGGTTACCATGTAATTATTACCAAGGTTAACCACTACAAGAAAAAAGGTCATTAGTGACAACATTTCCTAGTGATGACAAAAAGTCGTCACAAAATGAGGTTGTTTAGTCAGGACATTGAAGGTTGTCACAATTGACTCAAAGCAACTAAGTTTTCAGTGACAACCCTTAATTGTCGTCACAAAACTACTTCGCGCCATGGACTTGGAAGGCGTGAGTTTTGCGATAGTGACAACTTGACAAAAGTCGTCAATAATTCTATCTCTTTCTCGGACAACTTTTCATTTTTATCACTGTTTATATTTACTGATGACCAATTTTTGTCAGTAAAACTATAGCGTAGTTAGTGACAACAAAGTATCATCACTAACTTGAACATCTCCAATTCAATTATTTAAATGTGAGCCTCAATATTAATTTGGTGATTTATTAAACTAGTCATAGTTACTCAAATTATAATAGGTCTTTAACTAGAAAAAATTAATGAAAGTTTCTAGTGATAACAACTATATAAACTATTACAACTTGAGAAAGAGTATATTTATGAGTTGTTTGAATTTAGCAAAAAATTTTCATCCATTATAATTTTTAATAAATATGTTAAGAAGTAGTGATTAGAAATATATTAGTAAATTTAAATAAAAATTGAAGCTAAAAGTTGACTTGGATTGTCTTGATTCATTAGTACCAAAAATTTGTTCAAACTAAAAGTGAAAAAAATGGTGCGGGTACTATACACTAAGAAAAGAAACCACTCTTACTCCCCACATCCAGACTTCTATACTCCTCACACTCTCAATCCCTCAGTCAAAGCCTTTATTCTCAACCCCCTTTATTCATTTCCCAAAACCCAAGCAGTAGCTTGCAGCTGTTGCTGTCGTCAAAGATGCAGATCTTCGTGAAAATCCTGACGGGGAAGACCATCACCCTTCAGGTGGAGTCTTGCAACACCATCGACAATGTCAAGGCCAAAATCCAGGACAAATAAGGCATCCTTCCGGACCAACAGCGCCTAATCTTCGTCGGCAAGTAGTTGGAGGATGGTCATATCCTAGCCGACTACAACATCTAGAAGGAGCCAAAAGGAGTCCACGATCCACCTCATCCTCCGTCTCCATGGTGGCTCCAAGAAGCGCAAGAAGAAGACCTACACCAAGCCCAAGAAGAAGAAGGTCATGCTTGCCGTCATCTTGTTCTACAAGGTCGATGACTTCGGAAGGGTCCAGAGGCTCGAGAAGGAGTGCCGTAATGCTGAGTGTGGCGCTGGCACTATTGCGGCAAGTGTGGCCTAACCTATGTTTACCAAGAGGCCGACGGTGATTGAGGGAAATTCTCTCCCCTTTTTTTATAAACTTTATTGTTACTAGTCTAATTGAACATTAGCAGCATGTTCTTATTTTGAAGATTTTGTTTTTTATTGGTTTTGATATAAAAAAAAAACACTCTCAATCCCTCAGTTCGTACTTTCTAAAGAAAAAAGAAAACAAACACTCTTTTTCACAAACTCTGGACTAATTGTGCATTCAACGCTGAAAGGGATTGATGTGCTCTCCACCAACTCTCAGGTAGGTCCTCTCATGTCTCTCCCTATTTCCGTAATTTTTTCCCCAATTAATTTGCCCTAAATTTTTTCCGCAAATATTTTTTTGCATCTCCTTCTGGTAGTTTGAGTCATGGATTTAATCATCTCCTTCTGGTAGAACTATTTGATCTATAGTTGCAATTGCTTAAGTTACTTTTGTACAACCATGGGATGTAGACTTGATCACCCAATTCCATATGTGATTCACAGTGACAAGATTCAATGGGTTTATATGCGGGTGCAGTTTTGGGTTGGGACTAGGTGGGGCAAAAGCTGATGCCTAACTGGATGGTGGTGGAGGAAGTGGAAGAGAGCAAGGAGGTGATTATGATATGATGTTGCTATGAGTGGCTGCAGGTGAGAGAAATAGTGGGTTAAGTGGTACTAGGTGGAGTGGGAACTGGGGAGTCATTAGTTGATTATCTATGTGGCTGAGCGAAGAGATAATACATTAAAGTTTAATCTTCAAAATTTCCAGAAAGCTTCAAATTTTGCTTGAAACCAAGCTAAACTAGAACAACCCATTAAAGCACCTACAAAAAACGATTCTTGAAAGGGGTTCTTCGAAATTATTTGGTTTTTTTTAATCAAAAATCAAAGCACGAACTACTGGCTCTCAATTAACAAGCTTTATTAATTAGTAATAGTACTAATAATTATATTTATATATATGGTATACATGCTGTTACAATTATTTAATGAAATGGCATAGAAAAGATTTGAGAGGTGGGAGGTGTGATTGGATGAATTTTGTGGTCTGTTGGAAGCTTTGGTCTTTGCTGGTAGACCAAATATATAGGCTGGTAGACCAAATATATGTCTACTGAACTTGTTTTATGGTCGTGTTGTCATTGTTCTTGGTCATACATTTCCTCTTAACAGTTTGGTAGTCAATGCCCTATTGTTTTCGGTTGCTATCTTGCTGCTAGCACTGAAGCTTATTGGAACTTCCTCAGTTACAAAATTGTTGTGTGTTAGAAGTCTCAAGTGTAAAGAGAGTGAGTATTCTAGTTTCTCAGCAGCCATACAGTGTTGCTGACAAAATGGTAGTATTCAAAGAGCATCTTGCAAGTCTCTGTTTCTATGATTCTGTTTTTGTGGATTTCCTCAAGTAACTTGCAGGAACTTCAAGTCTTAATTGAGTGTTTAGAGTAATTAGGATGAACAATATCTGTAAAATAAGCTGTCATCCAAAAAGTTCAAAAAAGGACAACAATTGGATAACATTAGAACTAGTATAGGCTCAAAAGTGTGATGCATACACTATATATAAAATGGTATTGATAACAATTTCTTAGGCAATGACTTCACTTCTTTTCTATGGGTTAGAGCATAATGGAGCTGATGAATTAACCACATTGCAATGACTTCATTCCCTTTTCTTACTGTTAATTTCTTAGGCACAGCTATTGAATCCTGCAGTGAAGGGAACACTGAATGTGCTATAGTCTTGTGCCAAAGTTTCATCTATCAAAAGAGTGATTTTAACGTCTTCTGTTGCAGTAGTTACTTGCAATGATAAACTAAAAGGATGGTGTCATAGTAAATGAAAATTGGTTTTCAGATCCGTTATACTGTGAGGAGCACAAGGTGTGTCAATCTGCTATGTTCAGTTAAACTGCCTGAGGAAATGCTTGCTATTTGTTAGATTCCATGGAGTCAGCCCAATTCTCTGATTGGCTGACAAAAATCTTCTAGTTGATTCAATTTGTTTATGGAAGATAGTAGTATCACTAAGAAGGTTTTAGAAAGCATTTACAATAATTGGTTTGGTAGCGCTAATTTGACAGAAGGCCCTACAGTTAAATATTCATCAAGCTGATAAAGCA
Organism: Coffea arabica; assembly: GCF_036785885.1. Lineage (NCBI taxonomy): Eukaryota > Viridiplantae > Streptophyta > Magnoliopsida > Gentianales > Rubiaceae > Coffea > Coffea arabica. Next base: position 33,520,372 of record NC_092318.1, on the reverse strand, counting down.
TCTTCTCTTAAAAGGCTTTAACAAAAGAGCCCTTACCATGATCATCCATCACAAGAGAAGAATATTGTAACCAAAATGCTATAGATGAAAGAATATTGTGGCATTAGTTCCAAGCCAGAAAGTATATTACTATGGAATGAATATTGGAATGCTTGCTTGAGAGGGCTTATTGGCATATGCCCAAAGAAAACATCACGTCACTGAAAATGTGAACTTTAGTTTCTGTTGTGTTGTTTATTCAAGTGCTAAGAAATCAAAACAGTAAATTTAGCAAGTAATCTGCCAATAATTATAATCATTCAACGTGATCAACTGACATTGTCTGGAGGGAGAAAAATTAACCCTGTTTAGAGCCATGTATACTTCTAAAATAAGCCCCATTCTCCAGAGTAGAAGGATTTAGAGAATGTGACTAGATGGTCTCCCAAGTGTCTAGAAAACATACTTTTTCTAATGTCCCACTTGAAGAATTATGCTTTCAACTAAAGCTGCCAAATATGTTCTCTTTTCAGTTATGGTATCAACTATCAAAAATTTTGGCAGAGAATGCTACTTGGGATTTCTCAAAGGAGCATGGTATTGACATGATTGCAATTAATCCAGGAATGGTCATCGGTCCATTCTTCCAGCCTTCTGCCACTTTGAGTGTAGAAGTGATCTTGAGCCTAGTAAATGGTATGTTAAGAAATTTATCATATTGTTAAGTAGTCAAGCTACAGAAAGTTTCTTCTGCACAATTAAAACAAAGAAGCTGTGGTTGACTCTGTGAAGTTGTGAGCCTGCTCATTTTGTATTACAGAAAAAATATACATTGCGAACAATAGGTATGCATTATTGGGCATCATATGTAATCGTTTCAACTCATTTTATTTTATTATGTAATGCACATAATACAAACAGGTGAGCGCATATGTCTAGTTGCTGGGTATACAATTATATTGTCTAAAGAGTTTTGCTACCAAATTCTACTTTGGAACTTACCTGTGTCAACATTTCTTCACTGCCAAAGCTTTGGAAGTTTAATGTGAATTAAACAAAAACATCTGCTTTAGTTATACGAATTATTTACTTTAAGGGTGCTATGCTATATAATTGCCTTATATAGCTAACTAATGTTACCAAGTAGGTGTTTTTAGTCTTTTTGAGGAAATCTTGATATTTAAGATTATGGTCTAAGCTGGAGACAGCCTTTTCCTTGCCAAAGGTATATATCAAGATGGATTTTCATTGTCCAAATTCTAGAGTTTATCCTGAATAAGTAGTTCCTTCTTGCAATTTTTATTTCATATTTGGTGACGTACAACTCGAATGAATATGGTAAGTTTTGATGATTTTGTAGTGTTCTTGGGATATATAGTTGTGTGGTTATTAGGTACAAGTACAAATCAATATCAAAATTAAAAGAAGGAAACACATGTTTTATTTGCAAACATTTTTCTTATAAGAACTACAGCTACCATTTTATCCATTGTCTTCAAACTTATAATGCATAGTATCATTTTATTGGGACTTCATTGGTTTGCTATTGTCTTGCAGCTTATTATGCTGATGCTATTGGTCCTTGCTATGAAATTTCCAATTATTGTGATGTTTTTTGGTTAAATATATACTCCTTTCCATCTATGTTATACTTGTTTCAAACACTTGGGCCTTTTAACAAAGTTTCAATAAAAGTGACAATTTTCACTTTGGTCTAGGAGACATTGCATATAAACAAGCTGCAAGCGGTCTCTAAGCTAACTAGTAGAAAAGAAATTTCTTGATCTGGTATTTCATGATATCTTATGCATACTTTTCTTGATAGCTACTTACTATTATGCTGTTAAAGCTACTGGCATGAGATATTTGCTATTAGAACAATATGCATTCTCGATATCTAAAAAGCTGAAGTTGCTATGCATGATCTATTTGAATGAACCATACAAATGGGGCCTACGAAACCATAGAAGGATCACCGTTTTGTTCTTAATACAGTAGCATAAGAATATTAATTGTTTCTTGAGTTCTTAATATCGTAGTAAAAATAAAAGAAGTGTTTCTTGAGTTCTAAAGTTCTAAGTGCTTTATCTCTTACTTTGCTCTTATTTAGTCACTCTCTAGATGATACTTAAAAGAAATGATTTAGCTTATTTTCTTGCAAATTCTTAAGTTCACTTTCTTGTCTCAAGTTTTTCTTATCTCCTACTGATACTTGAAGTACTTCACTGCAGGTATGTTGCTCATTTTAGATTTTTGGAAGATCAGCAGCAAGAGTTGCTAATTGACTCAAGAACTATAGAGAAAATCTTATACTTAGGAAATGTTTCAACAACACATTTTTTTTGGGACTTGGATTTATTTTGTAAAACTGCCTTGACTTATTTGTGAAATTTAGGCCAAATATCACTTATCAAACTATTTGTAGGGTGTTGTTGAACTTGATTATGATTTTCGAATGCTTAAAATGATATTTGGCTTTTTGTAATGTAATGGGTGCCTTCATTTGTTAATTGTAAAGCATTGTCATTTTTTTTCATTTTTTAGATATAATTGTAGCAGGAAAATCTTCAAATTTCATGGTGGTAAAGTGTTGTCACTGAATCAGATTTCACCATTGACAACCATCTATTGTTATACAATTGAAAAGTGTCTAGTGACAACAAAAGTTGTCAGTAATTAGTTTATACCAGTGTCAACTATGGATTAGTTTTAGTGACGACATTGCTTTGTACATCATTGACAAGATACTATGTCATCACTAAAATTACAACAGTTACTGACGACACTAGTTGTCGCAAAACAGTACCATTAACTGATGACTTTTAAGGTTGTCACTGTATATTTTTACCGATAGGCCTGCAGTGACGACTCTGTGACGACTAGAAAGTTGTCAATAAAACTTATCAGTGACGACTTTTTCTTTTTTTGTGACGAAAATAGCTTGTCACTAATAACCAATTTTCTTGTAGTGGTTCTATTGAATAAGCACAGCACATCAGGATAATGAATGCCTTTCTTTCTTTCCCCATCTGACTTGAAAACGAAATTTGTTAGCTATTTTACTACAAAACCATCCTATCTATCAACCAAATACGAAACAAAAAGTATGTCATGGAGGACAATTTCTGTTATGCACAGTGATTTCTAATTATAAGATCAATATTTAGTTTATGCACAGACCAAAATATTCTCCATTAAGTGTTTTTGTAAATTAACAAACTATTGTAGAAAAATAAATGTCTAGATTAACCGTATAAAAGAAATTGATTTCCATACAATGATAAGCTCCAACTGAAATCGTATTGAATAAAAGAAATGCGAACCATTTACTGTCAAAGCTAAGGAACTTGTTTTCAACACTAGCCTACATAGCCGTTGAAGGCAGCGCCTAAGAAAAAAGGGTGTGGAGTCGAGAGTTCTTGAACGAGTTATAGATTCCCATTACCAGAGGATGGGAAAACTATTTTATCTAAGTATTGGAAGCTGTCTGAAAGCACAAATTTCGTTCGTTGCCTAAAATAAAGACAAGAAAACTTGTGCAAATATCAAATATATTAAATCAAATAATAAGAGGGTTACAATCTTTGAAATTTTTGAATTAAAGAAATTAATCACATGATTCTTCTCTTCAAATAGCTTCAATCGAAGGGCCGAAAAGAATTATTCTTCGATCAAGAGAGTGTTTTCTATGATTTAGCCGTAAAAAACGAATAATTTGATGATGGCGTTGAATACTTGAATATTTAAGTCGTCAACAAGAATAGAAGAAGGATTTGTTTAACTTGATTTGGATTAGGATTTGAGGGAAAAAGCTCTTGAGAACTTGATAGAATTTCTCTGGAAATTTGGAATTTCAATATGTCCTTTGACTTGAGGGAAGACCTCCATTTATAACCAAAATATGTAGGTTAGATCATGCATTCTAGATGACTTGTAATTCAAAAAATCCATTTTACTTGGGCTTAAATAGTAGGCTAACCCAAATAGTCCATTGCAAATTAATAAATCAATTAATCTATTTCAGTTTAAATGGACATCACAAATTTAATTTGATTTAATAGTTCATATAATATTTGCTCAACTTGTCAGCCCTAAACACAATAGACTTTAATTATTTAATTTAATTTAATTTAATCAAGATAAATTTAATTTAAATAAATCTTGACTAAATAAGTTAAATAAAATTTATTTGTCTACACTGTCTTTTGCACAGCGTAGATTAGTCTTTCCTTTTTCTTTTCAGTAAATTCAGTCTTGGGGACTTTGGTTTTGTAACTTGCTTAGAAGACCTGCATAAGTACCATAAGATGAGAAATCAATATCGAGACACCTTCTTGAACATCTTTTAAACTAGCTTGGACAAGCTCGAGTCGACACAGACAACTCAATTTGTTACCATCCCTACTTCTAGAAGGCCACCCCAACTGCCATCTTGAAAATGCCTACTGAAGAAGTGCTAGCTTCCCCGGACCGAGCTGACCTGATGAGCTCGGCGTGCTGATGAGAAGAGCGTGTTCCAACCCTGCAAAACAAACAAAAGGTGGTTCCTAGGGTGACTAGCAGGGGAGCACCGAGGTTGTCCCCGAGGGCACTCCGACAGTCAAGTTAGTTTTCCGATGAGTAGAGTTCCCTGAGAGCAAAGCTGTTGGGAGTGTGTGGCCAATAGTTAGCGTACCTTATGCAGTCGGTGTGCGTTATTATTTATACCTGCTTGGGAGTCCGACCTCCGTACGTTTCGGGACCTGCCCGGGATAGTCTCAATCCCACGCTGAGGGGGATTCTTCCCGCCCTCTGCGGGATCATTCCCTGGAGCCCCTTGGAGCCCTAGCAGCGGAGTGCCCCGGGACGGTTCCTGTGACAGCCCCACCTTCCCCTAAGGCGAACCAAAGGGGTTAGCGGACTACCTGCCAACTCTCGCCAGGACTAACGGTTCAGTTTAGAGCGATCTGATACGTTCCGGAACTTACAAACCCGCGTAAACAGGTCAAAATCACAAAATAAAAAAAATAAAATCGGAGTCGGCCATGAATAGTAACCGACACGTCAAAACTCAGCCAAACATCAAGCAAATATTTACATGTTGAAATTAACCATATACAATCCAAAGTGGCATACAAAAGTTATTCAAAAGTTGATACATATACGGTTTGCCAAATCAAAAGAGAAACAGACCCAAAAGTACATTTAGGGTTTCAATCAATGAGCTACACAAAAGATATGTCCATCTAGCTCAATTCGGCAATCAACTATCAAATCCAGTCCAAAAGGATTTATTTTCCTGTAAGGAAAACAAAAGGAACAGAAAGGGGTGAGCTTGCGCTCAATGAGGTACCAGACATATAGCAGTAAAATCATGGCATTTCATATTTAACAAATCAGGTACACATGCCAGATGTAAAGTAAAGGAACCAATGATTCAAATAGAAAGGATACAGGTGGCTCTCAGGAGCCAAATTCCCATTTGCGTCACCGAAGTTTGATCGAAATAATAGTTGACACTCTGTCAACGCTAAGTAACCAATACCGTAGACTCCACTTTTTTCGGTTCCTTCCACCTCACATACCCCTACCGGGCCTGAAATTCAATCAGATCAGAAATGGTAATACTCGAGTATACCGGAATCAAGGGTCTCAATACCCAAAGATCCCAAAACAGACTACCGTGGTTCGTTATCTAATCGACCAGACCCATGCCGGCCCGACTTGAATAACTGGCCACAGGTGTTGAGCTCAGAGGTCACAGAAAGGTCGTTGGATACAAGCTTCCAAACGACGTCAGAACAGATACAGATATAGATAACAGATTCAGATTCGCACCAAAAATTGGCATATGAACAGACAAGAGAACGAGTGTGATAAAGTACACCCTCGTCTCAAACAAAATAAACAGATAGTTCAGTGGTTCATATCACAATTGCATGTACAGAAACCGAGTTAAACAACAAGTGAGGGGAGTGGTACACTCACCGGTTCAAGTACAGATATTTCAAAAATTTTCACTTCAGATTGGCTTTAATCGCCAAAAATAAGCAAAGTAAAATAATTGAAGGTTCTACTTCCAAAATCGAGTATACAGAATGCATATGTGAGGCTCGACTACACGTCGTACGCCTTCCCATGGTAAGTACTGGCACAAAAGAATAAAATATGACTTTCAAAAGGCAACTCAAACCTAAAGAGACTAAGCGGCCTAGAAAATTGGACGGCATTTCCCCTAAATTTGCTTATTTTTCCAGCCGTCATGGCTTCAGTATTTTTCTCAGCCAGTCCCAAAGTCATACGAAATATAAATTCATCACAACAGCCGTTCAATAGGCTCAAAGTCATTCAAGTACAAATTTAGCTAGGAAAATGACCGGAAATGAAAGTCAAACCCTAAAATATTCAAATAAGCACAATAAGACTCGATTACAAGTCATAAACCAATGCCAAATACTACCGAAATAGGGTTCCATAAGCATACATAAGTGTAGACACCAAATTTTTAGTTTCAAATTTGATTTTATTCTTAATTAATTTTGGATTTATTTGTTTCGATTTTAGATTTATTTTGGTTGATTCCTATTTCGTGTCTCTTACTTTATTTTAATTAGTTTACAAGCGTTTATTTTATCTATTAATTTGGAAAATGATGAAAAAGAGGAAAATAGTGAAAAATGAAAAGAAAAATAAAAAATTGCCATTTTTGCTGTTTATTATTTCTAGTTTATTTATTTTTATCTGATGTTAATTAAATTGTTGATTTTTACTTAATTTTATTATCATTACTTTAAAAAGAAAAAAAAAGGAAAAAGAAGGAAAAAAGAAAGAAAATTAGCGTTTCCTTAATTAGCATTTCTACATTTATTTTTATTTTTTATTATTTATTATTAGGTAATTAGTTATCTATATTAATTAGTTTAAAAAAAAAAAAAAAAAGGGGCGGGGGTCGCGCATGCACACTGCATTTTGTTTTTACAGCGTGCAAAGGACGAATAGACGCTCATCGAATGGCCAAGAAAAAGGGTTGGGAAGGGATGATTTCCAGCCATTGAATACAGGGTTTAGGAATCTGGAGCCGGGTATAAAAAGGAAAAAGCCACAGCCGCAGGAGAGAGTAGAGAGAGAAAAGGGTTTCAAGGCAAAACGAAACAGAGAGAGCAAAAGAGAGATTAGGGAGTGACGGCTGGGTCCGGAAGAGAAAACAGAGGGCTGTGCAAAAGGTTAGAGCTTTGAGAGAGGTAAAAGCTGAGGAAAGGAGAGTTAGGGTGACGGTTAGAATCTGAGAGGTGAGGAGAGAAAGACTGGAAAGCTGGAAGGAACGGGAGACCCGCGAGTTTGAGGGAAGCAAAAGAAAAACCAGAACTTGAGATTCGGAAGAAGACGAGAGGAAAACAGAGGAAGCTGTAACCTGAAGCGACAAACCTGAGCAAAGGATTTGCTCACCTTCACGCCACCAGCAGAGGCGGATCTTCATCAAGAAAGTTTGAGTACTGTAAGTAGTTCCTTCCCTTTAGATCCCAGTATCTCTTTGAATAATGTTTAGCGATTTTGCTTATGGAAAGACCACTACTTTGCTTGTCTACTTTGCCGCCCCTTTTGTTTCATGATTCACCAAGAACCTGTTTCGGTGTTTGTGAGTAAAAGGCCTGGTCTTGTGATTATACGTGGATATGATGTCTACTTCTGGATTTTTTGTGGTTTGAAATGGAAAGAACTCAAAAAGCTGTCATCTTCCGTGCTTCCTTTCCCCTGGTGAAACTGAATGTTTGATTCGTAGGTTGCAAATTTTTCTTTTCAATAATTTGTTTGCATAACATGAACCTCTGCTACCACAAGCTCGAAGCTTTCGGCTTGTGGCAGCAGCGCGGAGTCTCTCTTCTGATTACTCGAAGCAAGGTTGCTTTCCCTTCGATTTGCCCGGCTGTTTCAATCAGATTTTTATGGGGGGGAGGTTAAATGATTATGCTTAGAGATGTTCATGACAAAGGGTTTGGTATTTCTGGCTTGAATGTTATATTAGTAGCGTTTGTCGATTCTGGCTTATAAACCTATCCAAGATGGGGTAGGGAAATAAGGAGGCTGCATTTCATGCTCTTGTTCTGCTGTTTCCTTTCCCGTAGCTGTCACCAAATGGGCCTCATCACGTACGTGATGAGATATTCGGATAAGAGGTGTTGAGTGTGTATGTTTAGGGGCTGAAGTGTGTGAATCACGTTCAAGTGTTTGCTGGAAAAATGAACAACCGAATTGCTGAACTTTTCTTGTATATTTTCCAGAATTTTTGCATGATCTTTTCCTAAGTCTTCTGTTCGTTTTTGATGGTGGTGATTATATGTTTTGCTTAGCCTAAAGTGGCAGGTTTGGTTTTGAAAATATATAATCCAAGTTGGGATTGAGAAATAGGCATGTGTAAACATAGAGTTGCAGCAGGTTTCATTTTTTTCTGATTGCAGAAAGCTCATTTTCTTCCTAAGTTGCACGCTCTGCATGAAAAATCTTCCAAGAGTCTCATGGTTTTAGCTATGTTTAATTGGAAATGAGTAGAAGTGCTGCATGAATCTTGTTTGCCAAAAATTCCCTGGAGTTGCAAAAGCTCCCGCGGCTGAAAAATTCACAGCGGAGAAAATGCTGATGTATCTGTTTTGTCGTTCTTGTCTCCGTGATTCTTCACCAAGTTGGCCATCTTAGTTTGATAATTAATCTGGTGTAAAGAGGACAGCGTTGGACTGGAATTGAGTTTGCATGTTTGGCTTTAAACATTTGAATCATGTTTGAACTTTGCTGGAAAACGAATTTCAGATTATCGAATCATCTCACATGAACATCCTATTCAGAATTTGTTTTTGTTTCGCTGCATCAGTTCCTGTTATGTTTCTTGTTTGTTTGATCATTAAAGTTGGCCTTAGTGTTTAGTTTCACGCCATGATTTTGATCACGAAATTGGCTTTCAAAGCAAGCTGCATTCGGATGTGTATTTTGGCTGCTGAAAGTTTAAGGGAAATGTTGCAGACGACCGTTTTCTCTTTGTGGATTGCATGAGCTGCATGGAAATATTTTCTGAAATTTGCTTTTTGATCCCCCAAGTCCCCCTTTGTTGCACTAGGGCCCAATTTCATTTTAATTTCTTGCAATTGAGTCTTAAAGAATTTGCAATCTGAATCATGACTTGATCTTTTCATCACTCTTGAACCTTCAAAGTGCTTAAATGTGCTAATTGGATTCATATGGGTGATTAATGTTTGCAACTGAATCCCTTTTGCATGATAATTGGCCTTGACATGTTTTCATGTGAATTATGGACGATTTTAATAGATTTCTAGGCTAAAATCATGAAAGCTTAATACTTTGGGAATTTAGAGTCTTGGTTTCATTTGATTTAGTTTTTCTTAGATAATTTTGTGATTTACCCATAATAAATAATTGTGTGATAGTTTTTCCTTTCTGTGATTTTTGCATTCGATTGTGATGGATTCCATCTTAAGCCATTCAACTTAGCACTCCATTTTAGATTCTTGAGACCTTTTATTGGAAACCGAGTCTTGCCTGCACACGCATGGGCTATTCCATATTTAATTTCCATTTCGTGCTTAATTCTCATTTTCGTGTTTAATTTTTGTTTTATGTGATTATTTGATAATTAAAGTGGTACCTTGACCTTTTTATTATTTTGGAGGGTAAATTAATAATTTCACTTCATTAGGGCGTCGATTCAAGGGAGGTACACTCTATCCCTTATTTGCACTTCATTTGACCCTACGTGCTCCTACGTGTTATGTGAATATGCATGTCTACTTCGCTTTCCTTGCCTTTCCTTAATTCCTTGCATTTATTTCATTTACTTTTGCTTTTATTTAAGTTATTCATTATGGGGTATGTGTACACCTCTTGGCTTGTAATAGGTAGGGCTTGGCGAGCAATTTGGTCCACTTTCCCCTTCCCCTTTTGTTTTAGTTAGCAAATGTAGTAGATTCATTAGTTTGGTTGCATGCCTATGTGTTATGTGTTAAGTGCTTTATTAGGCTTTTGCATCTAGTCGAGCATGCTAAGTGTTATGTGCTACGTGTTTATAAGTGATTCGCATGTCTACTCGCTTTTTATAGTCATGAATGAATGTGATGGATGAATGGACGTCACCACACTAGTCCAATGCTAGTTGTGGTCCCCTTTCCCGTCACCACACTAGTCTAACGCTAGTTGTGGTTCATTGTCCCGTTTTCCACTAGTCCAACGCTAGTAGGAAATTCTTAGAAAGGGCTAGTCCAACGCTAGACCCAATAGGCCGTCCCTTTTGTTAGTGCATACTTGCATGTTCACTACATTTCATGCATTTTTCTTAGTTTTTATCATTTGGCATGCTCCTCCATCCTTTTCCCTTCATTTTAGACTTTTGCATTTTCATACTAGTTATAGGGTACATTTGCTTGAGGGTCTCCTTTCGATAAGGGAAACGAGCGAGTGTGGCTTCAAAATAGCCTTAGCACGCTAGTTTTCCTTTCTAATCAAAGGGAAAATTAAAGTCACAAAGTTAGGAGTCCCCGTACCCGTTTTGCTTGCATTCCTCTAGGGTTCATGCATTTCACTTATTTCGCTATCCTATACACATCTACTTTATATTCTATCCCCTTTTTCACACTTCACACTACTTTTGGACGTTTTCACTTAACTACTCACACTTTATACCATATCACTCGCACACATGCACTTTATGTTATTTTCACATTATCATCCTTTACTCACCTTACCTTGTAAATACATTTGCACACCTCCACTTACATCCTATTATTTTTATCACTTTTCTCACTTCACACAAACCCACATTTTCACATGGCATGCATTCCACTCATTTTTACGTCATTTAGGATTATGTGTGACCTCTCCAAAGGATCATTATTGGGCTTCACAATTAATGTGATTGGCACCACTCAACCTTTGAAGAGAAATTTCCCCCATGTCCCCCTAGGTCTAGGTTTTTGCATTCATATAGACATATCCAACACGCGATACATACCTTGGGTAGAAAAATTAGAAAAAGTTAGGTTAAGTCACGCAACTAGCCTTGGCTAGGGTGAGGGAGTGCCTTAGGCCTTGCCTTTGCCTTCTCCCTCATCAAATGTGACCCCCGATCCCTCTTTTTGGTTACGTAGACCCAAAAATTCTCTAAAAGGGTTTATTTACTTTTTTATTCAAAAACAAAAATCATTTTTGGGTGACTTGGTACACCCTAAATCTATACCAAGTGGCGACTCCATTTTCATTAAAAAACCCTTTTTTGAACTTTGTTTGGCCAAATCGTCGCTTTCTTAAGTCCCATGGCCTTTTACTTTTCATTTCGCACACGTTCACATGTATATCATACACACTACTCACTCTCACACACACTCACACCACACAACATCAAAAAGTGGGGCGCGACAGTTGGCGACTCCACTGGGGACTTCCTAAGTGGGTCCAAGCATTTGATTTAGCTATTCTTTTCCTTTTTCTACCCTTTTTATGCATAGCATTTGGATATTAGGGTTGCATTTTTCCTTTTTTGGACTTTTTGCCTCGCGCGCATATCAAACTACTCCCCCACTCACGTATGTATGATTGGTTGTTTGGATGTATATTTACTTGTTTTATCTCGCGCTTTGCATTGCATTTGGGTGGGGGGACATACCCTACAGCCTCGCGTTGGTTCTTGATCCCTCCCCTCCAAACGAGCACTAGCATACGTGCATACGCTTTAATTTTATCCCTCTTTTATTTTTCTTTTAGTGGCTTGTCACGCCACTCCACCCTGTTAGGATTTTAGGCGACTCACTTGGACTTGTGATCGCGACACGATGTGTGCGTAGCATGATCCGAGGAGTCACTCGATCTTCCATTTTAAGCTTTGGGTTCATAGCCTTTAGCTTTTGATTGAAGATTGAGGAGTTTTGATAGATTCACTCATGACATGTAGCCGTGACACGATGTGTGCGTAGCAATGTCTGGGGAATCGCTCGAGCCACCGACAAAGGACCTTGGGATTGATAACCCTTGGTTTCCAAGTCTGAAGGCTCGGGGACCTAAAACCTATCGAGTCTAGTTGCATTAGTGAGCCAATACCTCATGCATCCATGATAGCTTGCCTAGGATAGAGTCGGCCTTATCCTGAGTTAGGGACACTATTCACGAGGGGAGGGATCCAACCCATTTTTCTTTTTATTGCTTTATATTGATTTCATTGCTTTATTTCGTTGCTACAATGTGTTATGTGTATTTATCTGGCTGAATTAACTTTTCTTGGTTTTGTGTCCCCATCGCATTCACAAACCCTAGCAAATAGGAAGTCTGGCATGACCTTCTTTTAAAACCTGCCTTTGTAGATAGGCCATTGCACGTTTAAAGATTTTGATATATTGCATTCGTAAATTAATAATACCATGCCATTTTAGGCCTACCCTGGCAAATAAAGGGTTCCTTAGGTCATAGTTCATGTCAAACTGCATGTTTTATCACTTTAATAAACTGGCATCATGCATGAACCCTAGAAAGGGAATGCCATTTAGGGGATCCCGCCATTAGGATTAAACTCACCTTGATTGTTCCCATGGGTACATAACCCTTCAAGGGATTGCACGTTTAAATTTTCGCCAAACCGGAGAATGGGACCCGTAGGTAAGGTAATTGACAACCCGCCTCTTCCCTTTTTAGATGGAGTGCCCCCGTCGAATCTACCAGTTGTTGGTACCGTCGGTCGAGATTCAAAGATGGCCTGCCCTCATGCTACCTAGCGAATTACACCAAGTAGCTCAATACTTAGGGCCAATTGGAGACTTTAAGGAGATCAAGCTCAATGGCTATCTAGTGGAGGCATTAGTACATCTGTGGGATCCGGAAGGTTCGGCCTTTAGGGTAGGCAATAAGCACATGACACTGACACTTGAGGAAATAGCCGGCCTCTTCAATTTACCTTTGCATGGATCCGCCTTGATTTTCCCATACGTTTTAGACAAGATAGAATTTTGCAAGATCATAGGATTGAGGGAGGCTGTATTGAGAGGGTCAGATCAGGCAGTCCCCGTGAACACCTTGTTTGAGCATTTTGCACTACGAAATGGGTTCGAGAGATATAGGGAAGACTTTTCATTCACATCCAAGGATGTTTGGGAATGCAAAAGACCAGTGGTGTATGCGATAGTTATGGCGGGAGTTTATTTCTTCCCGAGAAGAGATCAGAAAATAGCTTTCAAGGTAGCAAGGATTATACAAGACCTCTTTTCAGGAATCCGAGGTAAACAATGCACCATAATCCCGACCATCCTCGCGGACATTTTTCTAGCTTGTACCAACTGCCAAAAAGGGGAAAAGTTCTTCTACGGAGCTAATATAGTTTTGCACATCTGGGCCCTAGAACATTTTAAGAGACGTGCATCCGTTCCGGAAAGTGTGCCAGTAGCTGGGTATAATTGGGTAATCATGCATCATAAGCAAGTCGACGAAGGGGGTCTGCCGAACGATGCGGTTGAGTGGGTCAAATACTTAGAAATGTTGCCAGATCAAGACATTAGGTGGGTATTGGACTGGACGGTTTGCTTTAGGCCGATACTCCGCACCAAAGTGTCAGATTTTGTTCTCCTATTGGGTACCCAAGGAATCGCCGCATACACTCCAAAGAGGTTCCTCAGACAGTTAGGACGTACACAAGAAGTGCCGCCTATGGTTGATATGAGCAAGCTTACCGTCATTTTCAGTAAAGGAACGTGCCCAAATGAGCTCCCTATGAAAGACCAGATTATCGAGGCATGGATGACACTGTCGGATGACGAGAGATTTCAATACATCCCGGAACTCAAGCAAAGGGGATTGACCACTCCGCAATACGAAGACTGGGAGAGAAGGTCCGCCACACAAGAAACACAAGATGAGCCAGCTGAGGAGGTGAAAAAGTTGCAAGCTATTATCGAAGCGAAGGATAGGGAAATTCTGCAGTTGAGTAAGTCTGCGGAAGCATACAAAGGGATGGCCGAACAAAGCAAGCAATTGTATGAAAATGAACGAGAAAAGCGTCAAGAAATGAAGCGAAAATGTGGGGAATTATATGATCAAGCCGAACGTGTCAAGATGCCATATGCAAGAGAAAGTAAAGACTCTGTACTAGATAGGCTTAGGAATTTTGGTGATCTTGTACGTGATCGCCTTCGCGATATGATGTAAACAAATGTATCTGGTTTCTGCAATGAAATGAATCTCTCCCCTTTTCACAAAGTGTTTGTCATATAATAGGTTTGATTAACGGGTCCCATTTCGAAGGTGTTGCATCATGTTAGGCCTACCCTTGGCACTAAAAGGGTCCCCCCGTAGGACATGCATCCGAATTTTTGGAACATCTACTAACTCTTGTCTTTTTCTTTTTCTTTGTTTTATTTTTGTTAAAAAGGTTAAGTCAGGGCTAAATCTAAAAGCACGCCATTTCATATCTACAGGTAACATTTAAACATAGCTTCTCGACGAAGTCCCATCATAACGCGATCCCGAAGTAGAGCCCAAAGGAATCGTGTAGACATGAGTACTCAACCGGAAACGTCTGATAAGACCGCTGCAACTGTCCAGCCTGAAGCCACAAGTCCTGGGGTTCAGTTGGCCGAATTACTTACCAAATTTGGGGAGATGGCAACTGAAATGGCCGCCCAAAAGAAGTTGATCGACGAACTCGTTAGTAGCGGAGTATAGCCCGAGCCTCCGCCCATCAGGCAACCGGAACCCGAGCCATTTGTCATTCCTTCAGTTCAAACCACTTTCGAGAGAGTTTTCAACCCACAATATGCTTACACTCAAAATCCTCCGTTCTATCCTCCCTATGGGCAGGGATTTCAGACCCAAGGTGGCCAAGGTGGTCCAAACATGCCGCCGGAACCACAAGCCTTTTACCAGACTACCGCAGAGCCTTTTGTGCCGGAGCACCCTGTGCAAACCAAGCTGGAAGTGGGGGAGTCATCTGCCCCGGTTGATCTAAAGTTGCTTAAGCGTTTGGATCGTTTCGATGAGTTCATCCGCAAGAGCCAAGGTTTAAGCAAGCAAGGGGTGTTAGACTACGATGATCTGTGCCTGTTTCCAAATGTGCAACTGCCCATGGGATTCAAGACCCCGAAGTTCAACAAATATGACGGTACAGGCAATCCGAAGACACACTTGCGTTTGTTTGCTAACAAGTTGGGTAGACCAGTGGATGACGAGAACTTGCCGTTAAGGTTATTCCCGGAAAGTCTAGAAGGCGACGCCCTTGATTGGTATTCAAACCTAAAGCCGGAGGAGGTGAAAACCTGGCTTGATCTGTCCAACGCCTTTATCAGACAGTACGAGTATAACTGTGAGTTGGCACCGACCCGAACCACTTTGGAGGGCACGAAGAGGCGACTATCTGAAGATCATAAGACATACGCCAAGAGATGGAGAAAGATAGCTGCCAAGGTTGAGCCCCCGATGACCGAAGATGAAATCATTCGCACTTTTATAAAGACGCATGATCCTCCATACTTCGTAGAGATTTTCCGTATGACCGGATGTTCGTTTGCTGCAATTGTAAATAAACTTGAGGAGTTTGATGACTTTGTGAGAGTTGGAAAAATCGTTAACGTTTCTGCCCTGAAATCACAAGTGGAAGCTTTGCAAGGGCAAGGAAGCAATGTGAAAAAACCGCAGTTCAAAAAGAAGGAGGGGGATGCAACCTTTATCTGGAACCAAAACCCTTCACCCGGACCCCGATATCAACACAATCCAACCTACCAACCACATTACCCTTATTATTCAAGCCCGCACCATGTATATACTACCAATATCCAACACCCTCGACCTCGCCCAAGCTATCCTAACCCACCTGTAACCCCTTTTCAAATCTCTCAACCAAATCCACCCCAAAACAGACCTCGCCCACCATATAACCCAAGATTTCCTCCCCCAAATAGACCTGTTTACAACCATCCTCAACCTACTGAACCTTACAACCGACCCCCTAGCCGTACATTTACTAATTTAGGCAGGCCTTTAGACCAATTGTATGACCAATTAAAGGCCGCCGGGAAAATTGGTATGGTACCCCCTCCTACCTATCCATATGGCATGCCCGCCTGGTATAACCCGCAAGCTGTCTGTGCTTATCACTCGGGGGCACCCGGGCATTCCACTTTGGATTGCAAGGCTCTCAAACATAAAGTTCAAGATATGATTGAAGCTGGAGAGATTGTAATTAGAAAAAGGGAGGCACAAGGCCCGAATGTAAATAGGAACCCCTTGCCTGACCACGCTAATACCATTGGGGTCATTCTGGACGACGCAGAGTATGAGGAGCAAGTCCAGAAATTGGCAAGGGAAGCCGAGGTGTTTGGGATCACAGAACCATTTGTAATAGAAGATGAACCATTTGAGGAGGATAGAAGGCCTTTTATCCTGGATCTCACTCCAGCGGAAAGCGAGGCTTTGGAGCCAGTGGTCGTCGAATTTCCCGAGCAAGAGCTTGTTTTAAGTTTGAAGCGAGTACCGTGGAACTACAGTGAACCCGTTATACAAATTGGAGAAAAATCAATTGCCAAAGAAGAGGTGTCAGTGGTCACCAGATCTGGGAGGGTCGCAAGTCCGTTTGGAGCTCCCGTTCCGATTCAAGCAAATAACTCCGAGCCGCCCGCTAAACCGACAATTACTGAGAAGGAAGCCTTGGATTTTCTCAAAAGGCTCCAAAGAAGTGAATATAATGTGGTTGAGAAGCTGAGCAAGTCACCCGCCCAAATATCCATGTTGGATCTGCTATTTTCTTCGAATGTACATAGGGACGCATTGCTCGAAGTATTGACCAAAGCTCAAATCCCTAAGGACATTTCGGTTGCTAATTTCTCACACATGGTTGGGAACGTGTTGTTTACAAAACAAATCGCTTTTTCCGATGACGAGTTACCGGCGGAAGGCATCGGACATAACAAGGCTCTGTACATAGCTGTGAGGTGCAATGGGAAAATTTTACCGAAAGTGTTGATCGACAACGGATCTGCGCTTAATATCTGTCCTTGGAGTACCTTGGAAAAGCTGGGGTTGCACGATATCAAGCTGAGGCCTTCAGGGACCATTGTTAGAGGGTTTGATGGAGCACAAAGAGAGCCTATAGGAGAAGTGGATTTAGTCATCGAGATGGGGCCCGCACAGTTCCAAATAGCTTGCCAAGTCATGCACTTTCCTAGTGTTTACAATGTTTTGCTTGGAAGGCCGTGGATTCATAAGTCCGGAGCTGTGCCTTCTTCATTGCATCAATTGCTGAAGTTCATAGTAAATGACAAGTTGATAACTATTTTTGCCGAGGAGGATTGCCTCGTGATTGCTGATTCTGGGTCCGAAGAAGATGGTAGCCAAAACGCCACAGTGACCCCTCATAGTACAGCCGATATCGTCTCCGTAAGCTGGATAACAAAGGAGGAACAAACTCTGTCAAAGGCCAGTGTCATGATGGCCAAGGAAATGATACGTGGAAGATATGAGTTTGACAAAGGGTTGGGACGTGATCTGCAAGGAATTCTGAAGCCAGTAGAAATTGTGGAGAAGAAGGATTCATTCGGCTTGGGTTTCCGACCAACCGCTAGAGACATCAAAGAAATGAAGGAACGCAAGAGGGCAGAGAAAGAAGGCAGGCAAAAGGCCCTTGAAATCCCACCACTGCGTTATACTTTTCCACGACCGACCGAGGTGATCACATCAGAAAGTAACCCAGTTGACGGAGTCGAAGCTAGTTTGGCCCAATTGTTCGTTGGGGCAACATTTGAAGGCAATTGCTCAGATGAGGCCGAGTTTCCCGACATTCCCGAAGGATCAATTTCCAATTGGACAGCCGAGTTTCTGCCCGTTCGGAAGGAGTTTCGGTAAACCTAAGGGGGTTTGTCATGCATGCGAATTCATGAAAATACTTTTGCATCTGTAAATAGCTAATGAAAGCATCTTTACCTTTGACTAAAGCTTGCACATGGAAATATTGTTAAGTTTTCATTGCGTTTCCGCTTGCTTTCTTTTGTTTTCGCTTTCAATCAAAGGTTTTATGAAAATACACGAGTTGTTCTTGTCATATTGATTTGTTTATTCGCTTGTTCATATTTCTATCATATTGCTTGTCCATTTGTTTGTTGTATATTTGTTTGCTTATTATCCCACATTCGTTAATTCTTTCAGATGGCCAAAAATAAAACCATTTGACCCTTTGGATATCACTATTCTGGAATTCGATAATGGCAATCTCTATATCACTCATGACTTGGAGGTCTGGGAATCCGAGCTCCAAAGCGAGAGTGATAATGAGGAGGTATTCGATTCTTTTGCAAAGGATTTTGAACAATATGAGGAAAAACCAAAACCGAACCTGGAAGAAACAGAAAAGGTTAACATTGGCACTAAAGATGAAGTTAAGGAAGTGCAAATTAGTATTCATCTGAATGAAGGGCAGAAGAAGGAGATGCTTGAATTTTTGACTATGTACCAGGATGTGTTCGCATGGTCCTATGATGATATGACTGGCATTTCAACTGATGTGGTAGTGCATAAGTTGCCCACAGACCCTACTTTTCCACCCGTCAAACAAAAACCCCGAAAATTCAAACCAGATATGAGCCTCAAAATAAAAGAACAAATTGAAAAACAGCTCAAAACCAACATTATCATTGTTTCCCATTATCCTATTTGGCTTTCGAATCCAGTCCCTGTTCCAAAAAAGAATGGAGAGGTGCGAGTTTGTGTAGATTATAGAGACCTCAATAAAGCCAGTCCTAAAGATGATTTTCCACTACCAAATATTCACATTCTCCTGGACAATACCGCTGGGCATGAGATTGAATCCTTTTGTGATTGCTTCGCTGGATACCACCAGATTTTGATGGCGGAGGAGGATAGGGAGAAGACTGCCTTTATCACCCCTTGGGGCACGTTCTTCTACCGAGTAATGCCATTTGGTCTAAAGAATGCCGGAGCTACTTATCAAAGGACCATGACTACCCTGTTTCATGATATGATCCACCGGGAGATGGAGGTCTACGTGGATGACATCATAATCAAGTCTAAAAGGGCAGAGGACCATTTGTTTGATTTGAGGAAGCTGTTCGAAAGGCTGCGAAAGTACAATCTGAAGCTAAATCCTGCGAAATGCGCCTTTGGGGCACCAGCGGGCAAATTGTTGGGTTTCATTGTGAGCAAAAGGGGCATAGAGATAGATCCGGCAAAAATCAAAGCAATTCGAGATATGCCAGTGCCGAAAACTCAGAAGGACGTGAAAAGCTTCTTAGGAAAGATCAATTTTATTGGGAGATTCATTGCCCAGTTAACGGCCACATGCGAGCCGTTATTCAGATTATTGAGAAAGAATGTGCCGTTGTACTGGAATGAGGAGTGCCAACAAGCTTTTGACAAGATTAAAGATTATTTGCTGCACCCTCCGGTCCTAGTGCCACCCAAACCGGGCCGACCGTTGATCATGTACCTATCTGTGCTCGACGGAGCAGTAGGATGTGTTCTGGGGCAACACGATGACTCCGGGAGGAAGGAGCAAGCCATTTACTATCTAAGCAAAAAATTCACGCAGTATGAAGCTAATTATTCATTCATTGAGAAAAGCTGCTGTGCATTGGCCTGGGCAGCTCAAAAGCTGAGACACTACCTGTTGAGCCATACCACTTATCTTATTTCCCGATCTGATCCTTTGAAGTATCTCCTGGAGAAGCCGATGCTAACTGGACGTCTAGCTAAATGGCAGATAATCCTCTCAGAATTCGATATTGTTTTCACTTCACAGAAGGCTGTTAAAGGGCAAGCTATAGCTGATCATCTGGCGGAAAATCCAAGGGACGATGATTATCAACCACTTCATACTTATTTCCCTGATGAGAAAGTCTTATTTGTAGGCGCCACGGACGATATAAATGAGCAAAGCCCTGACTGGAGGCTTTTCTTCGATGGAGCTTCAAATTCGCTCGGAGCTGGAATTGGAGCCGTTCTGGTTTCACCTGAAGGGAAGCACTACCCTGCCGCTGCAAAATTGCAATTTGCTTGCACAAACAACATGGCTGAGTATGAAGCCTGCATTTTTGGTCTCAAAATGGCTTTAGAAATGGAAATCAAAGAGTTGATAGCCTTCAGTGACTCAGATTTGCTCGTGCACCAAACCTTGAAGCAGTGGATAACCAAAGATTCAAAAATTTTGCCCTACCATTGTAGTTTGCTCACTCTGGCCAAGCAATTTCAAAATTTGGAGTTTAGACATCTCCCACGAGCCCGAAACGCATTCGCTGATGCCTTGGCCACCTTAGCTTCTATGATCCAGTATCCAGATGAATTGAGGATCGAACCAATCCAGATTCAGTTTCAAGACAAGCCTGCCCACTGTTGGGTTGTAGACGAGTCCTCTGACAAAATTCCTTGGTATAATGACATTAAGGAGTTTCTCGAAACTGGATCTTACCCTCTGCATGCTAGTACAAATGACAAGAGCTTTCTGCGTAGAATGGTTTCAAAATTCTTCTTAAGTGGGGAAGTTTTGTATAAAAGAACCTCAGATTTGAACCTCTTAAGGTGCATTGATGAAGATGAAGCCCAGTATATGATGAAAGAAGTGCATAGCGGCGTTTGTGGACCTCACATGAATGGCCATTTGCTAGCAAAGAAAATCATGAGAACCGGATATTTCTGGCTTACTATGGAGCGTGATTGTATAGACTTTGTCCGGAGATGTATAAAATGTCAAATGCACGGTGACGTAATACACGCTCTACCCACTGAATTGCATAGTATGATCGCCCCGTGGCCCTGTTCAATGTGGGGTATGGACGTGATTGGTACAATCGATCCACCCGCTTCAAATGGACATCGATTTATATTGGTGGCAATTGAGTACTTTACCAAATGGGTTGAAGCGGAGTCATTTAAACATGTGACGAAGAAGGTAGTTGCCAATTTCTTGAGAGATCACGTCATCTGTCGCTTTGGAGTGCCCGAAACGCTTATTACAGACAATGCCAAGAATCTGAACAATGATATGGTGGATGGACTATGCGAGCGGTTCAAGATCAGACACCGCAACTCCGCCATTTATAGGCCTCACATGAATGGAGCCGTGGAAGCTGCAAACAAGAATTTGAAAAAGATTATCCGCAAAATGACTGAAAGGCATCGCGATTGGCATGAAAAGTTGCCTTATGCATTAATGGCGTATCGGACTTCCATCCGGACTTCGACTGGGGCAACGCCATATTCACTCATGTATGGAATGGAAGCTGTATTACCAGCCGAAGTTGAAATCCCTTCGTTGCGAATCCTTATGGAAGCCAAATTGGAGGAGGCTGATTGGATAAAGCAGCGCCACTATCAGTCATGGTCAGTGCTATCAGAAACGTGTGGCCCGGGCTTACAACAAGAAAGTCCACCGGCGTGCATTTGAAGAAGGTGACAAAGTACTAAAGCGAATTTTGCCGATGCAAGATGAAGCTAAGGGCAAATTTGCTCCAAATTGGCAAGGGCCATTCATTGTCCAGAAGGTATTACCTGGCGGAGCCCTTATTTTGGCAGAAATGGATGGACGAGCATTCCCTCAACCCATCAACTCAGATATGTGTAAAAAGTTTTTCATTTGATCATGCAAATTTTCTTTAGAAATTCATGCAAATGGCGAAATGCAAGTCAGGCCATCTTCTTTTACACTTAAAATATCTTATCCCTACTTGTCCCCTTTGAGCCATCAGAATTGACAAATTTTCGCTTGATAACCCCTGAGAATTGCAAACCCCACACTGGGGCAAAATTTATTTTGAAAAAAAAAGATGAAAAAAAAAAGAACCCCACACTGGGGCAAATTTAATTTTTAAAAGAAAAATGCAAGAGTGAGGAAAATGCAAAGAGTGAAAATCCGATCAAGCTGGGGCAGATTTTCCTCAGTTTCGTTCGAAATCGGAAATGATTTCAAAATAGTGCAATCTCAGGTTATTTCACACCTCGCATCAAATTTGCTTTCAAGCCTTAACTTTTCTTGAAAAACACTCCACCTGACCTCATTCCAAAACCCAAAGTCCTGGCTTCCGTCACTTGTTGCAGTTCTATTAGGAAAATTTGATAATCAACTGGCAAGTGATGTCCATAATGCCTTCTCCTAAACTTATCAAGGGAGGTGCATTTTACTGATGCCTGAAATCTTTAACTCATATTTCTGAGTCGATCATGGTCGAGATGTTCCATCGTTCTTCAGGTGAAAACCCGAAAGGGCGCCTCGGAAAAAGAAAAAAAAAAGAAGAAGAAAGAAGAAAAGAAAGAAGAAAAAAGAAAAAAAGAAGAAGAAAGAAAGAGATAAAACAAAAACAAAAGGGGTGGGGGCAACCTTGGTGAAAACCCGAAAGGGCGCCAAGGCAGGTTTTCTCAACAAGGCGAGCACGAGAAGGAACAGCTGGTGACCTGGTTCATTTGGATTTTCTCTCATGATTGTGATACTTCTGCCAGTATCGAATTCCGAAGCGAATATATCCAAAGCCTTGAATGTGATATTCGTTGGCCAAATTTGTATTTTTCTTTACAAATATTCTTTTGCAAAATGTATCTTTATAAACCTCTTGGTTTTCTCTCTCGACTATTTGCGTTCAATTGCTATTGGATTGACTGCATTCTTTGGCATGCTCATTTTGCCTAACATAGGAATCATCTTGCATATATCATTGCTTTTTTATATGACAAATTTGCATGCATCATTGTTTCACCATTGGATTCGAATGGATGATAAACCCTGGGGCTTGTGCAAGGATAGGGGATTCCATCGTCTATTAAAGCGAGTGAAGTGTAACAAAGCGGCTACATAGACTTGGTGACGGGGTAAATGCGAACTTTATCAGTCTCAGAAATTGAAAGGTTTCAAAATTACAAGGTCGGCTAAGCTAGACACCGCAGAACAGAGGCAAAAGTGTCACAAGACTCATGTCTACACGATTCTCAAGGCAAATCGGGTCAAATGATGGTGGCAAGTCCGTTATTTCTTCTTTTCTTGCAGGAACATTGCATTTACAAACAAGAACAACCACTGTCCTCTTCGCACCAAAATCGATATCGGAAACAACTCCCCAGAAGGCAAAGACGAAGTGATATTGTTATTAGCAAAGCTTGACCATAAGAAACAACATCAGTCACTGTTTTAGCTACGGAAGTCAAAATTCCCTCGTGGTACAAAAAGTTCGAACCATTCTCAGGTAAAAACTCAATTCATTGTTTAAATCTCCCCAGTGCAATCTCGTTTTAAATTTCTTGTTCGGGTCAGTCCCGTCTTAATTTTCTTGTTCGGGTCAGTCCCGTTTTAATTTTTGTTCGGGTCAGTCCCGTTTTAAATTCCCTGTTCGGGTCAGTCCCGTTTTAATTTCATGTTCGGGTCAGTCCCGTTTTAAATTCCTGTTCGGGTCAGTCCCGTTTTAAATTCCATGTTCGGGTCAGTCCCGTTTAAATTTCATGTTCGGGTCAGTCCCGTTTTAAATTCATGTTCGGGTCAGTCCCGTTTTAAATTACATGTTCGGGTCAGTCCCGTTTAAATTTCCTGTTCGGGTCAGTCCCATTTTAAATTCATGTTCGGGTCAGTCCCGTTTTAAATTCCATGTTCGGGTCATTCCCGTTTAAATTTCCTGTTCGGTCAGTCCCGTTTTAAATTTCTTGTTCGGATCAGTCTCGTTTTAAATTCATGTTCGGGTCAGTCCCGTTTTAAATTTCTTGTTCGGGTCAGTCCCGTTTTAAATTCATGTTCGGGTCAGTCCCGTTTTAAATTCCATGTTCGGGTCAGTCCCGTTTAAATTTCCTGTTCGGGTCAGTCCCGTTTTAAATTCCTGTTCGGGTCAGTCCCGTTTTAAATTTCTTGTTCGGGTCAGTCCCGTTTTAAATTCATGTTCGGGTCAGTCCTGTTTTAAATTCTTATTCGTTGAAATCCTTTTGCAGCCAAATAACACAGGTGAGTATTTGGTGTCTACTTCTTTGTCTCAAGTTTTTTCAAAACTCCGACAAAGAGGGGCAAACTGTAGACACCAAATTTTTAGTTTCAAATTTGATTTTATTCTTAATTAATTTTGGATTTATTTGTTTCGATTTTAGATTTATTTTGGTTGATTCCTATTTCGTGTCTCTTACTTTATTTTAATTAGTTTACAAGCGTTTATTTTATCTATTAATTTGGAAAATGATGAAAAAGAGGAAAATAGTGAAAAATGAAAAGAAAAATAAAAAATTGCCATTTTTGCTGTTTATTATTTCTAGTTTATTTATTTTTATCTGATGTTAATTAAATTGTTGATTTTTACTTAATTTTATTATCATTACTTTAAAAAGAAAAAAAAGGAAAAAGAAGGAAAAAAGAAAGAAAATTAGCGTTTCCTTAATTAGCATTTCTACATTTATTTTTATTTTTTATTATTTATTATTAGGTAATTAGTTATCTATATTAATTAGTTTAAAAAAAAAAAAAAAAAAAAGGGGCGGGGGTCGCGCATGCACGCTGCATTTTGTTTTTACAGCGTGCAAAGGACGAATGGACGCTCATCGAATGGCCAAGAAAAAGGGTTGGGAAGGGATGATTTCCAGCCATTGAATACAGGGTTTAGGAATCTGGAGCCGGGTATAAAAAGGAAAAAGCCACAGCCGCAGGAGAGAGTAGAGAGAGAAAAGGGTTTCAAGGCAAAACGAAACAGAGAGAGCAAAAGAGAGATTAGGGAGTGACGGCTGGGTCCGGAAGAGAAAACAGAGGGCTGTGCAAAAGGTTAGAGCTTTGAGAGAGGTAAAAGCTGAGGAAAGGAGAGCTAGGGTGACGGTTAGAATCTGAGAGGTGAGGAGAGAAAGACTGGAAAGCTGGAAGGAACGGGAGACCCGCGAGTTTGAGGGAAGCAAAAGAAAAACCAGAACTTGAGATTCGGAAGAAGACGAGAGGAAAACAGAGGAAGCTGTAACCTGAAGCGACAAACCTGAGCAAAGGATTTGCTCACCTTCACGCCACCAGCAGAGGCGGATCTTCATCAAGAAAGTTTGAGTACTGTAAGTAGTTCCTTCCCTTTAGATCCCAGTATCTCTTTGAATAATGTTTAGCGATTTTGCTTATGGAAAGACCACTACTTTGCTTGTCTACTTTGCCGCCCCTTTTGTTTCATGATTCACCAAGAACCTGTTTCGGTGTTTGTGAGTAAAAGGCCTGGTCTTGTGATTATACGTGGATATGATGTCTACTTCTGGATTTTTTGTGGTTTGAAATGGAAAGAACTCAAAAAGCTGTCATCTTCCGTGCTTCCTTTCCCCTGGTGAAACTGAATGTTTGATTCGTAGGTTGCAAATTTTTCTTTTCAATAATTTGTTTGCATAACATGAACCTCTGCTACCACAAGCTCGAAGCTTTCGGCTTGTGGCAGCAGCGCGGAGTCTCTCTTCTGATTACTCGAAGCAAGGTTGCTTTCCCTTCGATTTGCCCGGCTGTTTCAATCAGATTTTTATGGGGGGGAGGTTAAATGATTATGTTTAGAGATGTTCATGACAAAGGGTTTGGTATTTCTGGCTTGAATGTTATATTAGTAGCGTTTGTCGATTCTGGCTTATAAACCTATCCAAGATGGGGTAGGGAAATAAGGAGGCTGCATTTCATGCTCTTGTTCTGCTGTTTCCTTTCCCGTAGCTGTCACCAAATGGGCCTCATCACGTACTTGATGAGATATTCGGATAAGAGGTGTTGAGTGTGTATGTTTAGGGGCTGAAGTGTGTGAATCACGTTCAAGTGTTTGCTGGAAAAATGAACAACCGAATTGCTGAACTTTTCTTGTATATTTTCCAGAATTTTTGCATGATCTTTTCCTAAGTCTTCTGTTCGTTTTTGATGGTGGTGATTATATGTTTTGCTTAGCCTAAAGTGGCAGGTTTGGTTTTGAAAATATATAATCCAAGTTGGGATTGAGAAATAGGCATGTGTAAACATAGAGTTGCAGCAGGTTTCATTTTTTTCTGATTGCAGAAAGCTCATTTTCTTCCTAAGTTGCACGCTCTGCATGAAAAATCTTCCAAGAGTCTCATGGTTTTAGCTATGTTTAATTGGAAATGAGTAGAAGTGCTGCATGAATCTTGTTTGCCAAAAATTCCCTGGAGTTGCAAAAGCTCCCGCGGCTGAAAAATTCGCAGCGGAGAAAATGCTGATGTATCTGTTTTGTCGTTCTTGTCTCCGTGATTCTTCACCAAGTTGGCCATCTTAGTTTGATAATTAATCTGGTGTAAAGAGGACAGCGTTGGACTGGAATTGAGTTTGCATGTTTGGCTTTAAACATTTGAATCATGTTTGAACTTTGCTGGAAAACGAATTTCAGATTATCGAATCATCTCACATGAACATCCTATTCAGAATTTGTTTTTGTTTCGCTGCATCAGTTCCTGTTATGTTTCTTGTTTGTTTGATCATTGAAGTTGGCCTTAGTGTTTAGTTTCACGCCATGATTTTGATCACGAAATTGGCTTTCAAAGCAAGCTGCATTCGGATGTGTATTTTGGCTGCTGAAAGTTTAAGGGAAATGTTGCAGACGACCGTTTTCTCTTCGTGGATTGCATGAGCTGCATGGAAATATTTTCTGAAATTTGCTTTTTGATCCCTCAAGTCCCCCTTTGTTGCACTAGGGCCCAATTTCATTTTAATTTCTTGCAATTGAGTCTTAAAGAATTTGCAATCTGAATCATGACTTGATCTTTTCATCACTCTTGAACCTTCAAAGTGCTTAAATGTGCTAATTGGATTCATATGGGTGATTAATGTTTGCAACTGAATCCCTTTTGCATGATAATTGGCCTTGACATGTTTTCATGTGAATTATGGACGATTTTAATAGATTTCTAGGCTAAAATCATGAAAGCTTAATACTTTGGGAATTTAGAGTCTTGGTTTCATTTGATTTAGTTTTTCTTAGATAATTTTGTGATTTACCCATAATAAATAATTGTGTGATAGTTTTTCCTTTCTGTGATTTTTGCATTCGATTGTGATGGATTCCATCTTAAGCCATTCAACTTAGCACTCCATTTTAGATTCTTGAGACCTTTTATTGGAAACCGAGTCTTGCCTGCACACGCATGGGCTATTCCATATTTAATTTCCATTTCGTGCTTAATTCTCATTTTCGTGTTTAATTTTTGTTTTATGTGATTATTTGATAATTAAAGTGGTACCTTGACCTTTTTATTATTTTGGAGGGTAAATTAATAATTTCACTTCATTAGGGCGTCGATTCAAGGGAGGTACACTCTATCCCTTATTTGCACTTCATTTGACCCTACGTGCTCCTACGTGTTATGTGAATATGCATGTCTACTTCGCTTTCCTTGCCTTTCCTTAATTCCTTGCATTTATTTCATTTACTTTTGCTTTTATTTAAGTTATTCATTATGGGGTATGTGTACACCTCTTGGCTTGTAATAGATAGGGCTTGGCGAGCAATTTGGTCCACTTTCCCCTTCCCCTTTTGTTTTAGTTAGCAAATGTAGTAGATTCATTAGTTTGGTTGCATGCCTATGTGTTATGTGTTAAGTGCTTTATTAGCCTTTTGCATCTAGTCGAGCATGCTAAGTGTTATGTGCTACGTGTTTATAAGTGATTCGCATGTCTACTCGCTTTTTATAGTCATGAATGAATGTGATGGATGAATGGACGTCACCACACTAGTCCAATGCTAGTTGTGGTCCCCTTTCCCGTCACCACACTAGTCCAACGCTAGTTGTGGTTCATTGTCCCGTTTTCCACTAGTCCAACGCTAGTAGGAAATTCTTAGAAAGGGCTAGTCCAACGCTAGACCCAATAGGCCGTCCCTTTTGTTAGTGCATACTTGCATGTTCACTACATTTCATGCATTTTTCTTAGTTTTTATCATTTGGCATGCTCCTCCATCCTTTCCCCTTCATTTTAGACTTTTGCATTTTCATACTAGTTATAGGGTACATTTACTTGAGGGTCCCCTTTCGATAAGGGAAACGAGCGAGTGTGGCTTCAAAATAGCCTTAGCACGCTAGTTTTCCTTTCTAATCAAAGGGAAAATTAAAGTCACAAAGTTAGGAGTCCCCGTACCCGTTTTGCTTGCATTCCTCTAGGGTTCATGCATTTCACTTATTTCGCTATCCTATACACATCTACTTTATATTCTATCCCCTTTTTCACACTTCACACTACTTTTGGACGTTTTCACTTAACTACTCACACTTTATACCATATCACTCGCACACATGCACTTTATGTTATTTTCACATTATCATCCTTTACTCACCTTACCTTGTAAATACATTTGCACACCTCCACTTACATCCTATTATTTTTATCACTTTTCTCACTTCACACAAACCCACATTTTCACATGGCATGCATTCCACTCATTTTTACGTCATTTAGGATTATGTGTGTCCTCTCCAAAGGATCATTATTGGGCTTCACAATTAATGTGATTGGCACCACTCAACCTTTGAAGAGAAATTTCCCCCATGTCCCCCTAGGTCTAGGTTTTTGCATTCATATAGACATATCCAACACGCGATACATACCTTGGGTAGAAAAATTAGGAAAAGTTAGGTTAAGTCACGCAACTAGCCTTGGCTAGGGTGAGGGAGTGCCTTAGGCCTTGCCTTTGCCTTCTCCCTCATCAAATGTGACCCCCGATCCCTCTTTTTGGTTACGTAGACCCAAAAATTCTCTAAAAGGGTTTATTTACTTTTTTATTCAAAAACAAAAATCATTTTTGGGTGACTTGGTACACCCTAACTCTATACCAAGTGGCGACTCCATTTTCATTAAAAAACCCTTTTTTGAACTTTGTTTGGCCAAATCGTCGCATTCTTAAGTCCCATGGCCTTTTACTTTTCATTTCGCACACGTTCACATGTATATCATACACACTACTCACTCTCACACACACTCACACCACACAACATCAAAAAGTGGGGCGCGACAATAAGCATTAGAGGAAACCAGAAAAATCCGGAAATGGAGTTAAGTGTTAACCCAAAAAAAATAGTTTTTGACATCATTTTGCGGTTTTGGTACCAATGGCACTATGATTATCGGATGGAGGTACAAGATACACCGTTTCGAAGCTAAGAGATAGGGCTACAATGTTACAGAAGGTCACTCTGCCCAGTTTCGAGTGTAACTAGGTCAAAAATGTAAGATACTACACTAGAACCGGAAAAATAGATTCACAGAACGCATTCTGATTCAAACATCATAAGTCAGCCTACCTAAGTCCAAATCCAGAAATTCTAAAGCCATCCGAAAGATAAGAAACAAGGCTACATTTCATCAGAACACCTCAACAACCAATTCGGAAGCATTCCCAACCAAATTAACCAATTACAGACGCAACTATCAAATTCGGGTAAAACCAGGGCAGCAAGGGTAATTCTATCTTTTCTCAAGCTACGCTACTCCGATTGACCTGAAATTTTGCAGGAATCTCTAAAATATCATTCCCTACAACTTTTATGTTTTAACCAAAGGCCAATTCGGCCTCTAACTATGAGCTACTGTGCCGGGCAGAATGTACAATCATAAAACCCTAACTTTCCAAATTTCTTCCAAAACAGAAATTGCTTGCAATTAACCACTTTTTCCACCTTCTAGCTTCCTTAAATATCATTTCCAATCATTATACATGACCACATAATCATATTCATATGAAAACAGAAAAATCCCCAATAATTACAAAACTTCACCAATTCAACCAAAAATCAAGATATAATCCATAAAAGTGCATCTTATACTACCACCAATCATGAATTAAGCATCATTAGAGGGAGGAGAGGGGTCCTTCACAACTTACCTTAGCAACACAAGAGAGAGAGCAACTAGTCACCTTAGCTTTCCAAACAACTCCACAAAACACCTCACTATCACTCACTTAAGGTTTTCTATGGAGCAAAAACAAGATTCAATGGTTGATTTGGTAGATTGGAGCAAGATTGAAGCAAAACTTGGAGAGCTTTTCCCTTTCTTTTTTTCTTGAAGTGGCCGGCCAAAGAGAAGAAGAAAATGGTGAAATTTTGGTAATTTTTGTGATTTATTTGGTCAAATGGAAAAAGGTGAATAGTGGTCTTCAAGTCCAACCAATCACTAAGTGACACTTGTCACTTTATTTAATGCATCCCTATCTTTTTGTTTCCTCTCACACCAATCCAAATAGCACCCTCTACTTATCTCTTAACACCCGATAAATTAATTCCAGTATCCAAAACTTAACCTAGTTGGTCGAATTTTTCCGAACTTTTCGCCCTAGTGGGTCTCACGTCCGGTATACGCTCTTAATTTCTCAAAACCTATCCGATACTTGAAAAATTATCTAAAAACTATATTTACTCATAAAATTGATCTAGAAAAGTTTTCTAATACAGAAAATGTAGAAAAACGTGGAATTAAATAAAAAAAATAAAACCCTAGAAATTAAGAAAAGTACGGGTCCTCACAGTTCCCATGGGCCCGGGGTCTAAGCCCAACTCCGGCCTCCCTGGGCTGCCACGTGTGTAGGCCCAGGACGGGGTCTCTGCACTAGCCCCCTAGATTAGGTAGGGCTTCCAGACAGACCTAATCTACGCCCCCTGCCACGTGGGAGCCCTGCGTTGCCTTGTTCTGCCACGGTCACCTCTGGTACAGTGCTGTCACCGAAAAGCTGCGCCCGCTTCCTTTTGGTTTTCGCGTCTCTTCGGTTTTCGTACCATTCTTAAATACGTTCACATGGGCCGGTTCAAATTCAAGCAGCCGTTTCCCCCCCATTTCATTCCCTATAAATAGGGGCTCCCCGATTTCCTCTGACTCCGTTTGCCATTTTCCTCTCTTCGTGCATTTTCATTTTCCAGCGGCAAGACTTCCGGCTCTCAGTGCCCAGATTCCGGCGGTTCCTTCATTTTCTCCCATTCTATTCACCAGTAAGTCCTTTTCCTTCCTCCTTCACTCTCTTGTCCCTTTGCCATCTTCTGCTTTTTATGTCGGATCAGTCCGGCGTTACTTCCAACGCCTCTCGGATTCCCGCCCGCCGTAGAGCCCTTAGGATCCTCATTTCCTCTTCATCTTCATCCTCATCTTCATCTCCCCCTCCTCCTCTTTCTTCTTATTCTGCTTCTAATCCCAACTTCCACATCCCTGACTTGCTCGAGCCTATAGTCATCATGAGCTCTCCATCTGCCCATTCTCCTTCTGCCCGAATCTTGGAGGAGGTGGCCGAGTTCGATGCCCTCATTGAGCAGCAGGCCACTTCTCTTCCCTCCCCCAAATCTCCACATGACTCTCCTGGCGGAGCCCAGGGAGGAGCTCGTGAGGACAGGGACTCCTCCGAGGGGACCCCTGCTTCTGAGCAGGGGGATGATCCTGGATTCAACTACGGCCATCCCGACTAGCAAGAGGTCACATTCTCACCCGGGGGAGTGGCCGAGCTAGCCGGGTCTTTTTCCATTCCTCCGGCCTTCGAGCCGAGGGCTGCCGGGTCCAACGACCGAGCTAGCCGACCTCCCCCTAGCTTTGTGGCCATCTACAGGGAGCAGCTAGTCGCGGGGCTCAGGCTCCCCATTCCCCCAGCCCTGGCCGAGATCCTGAGCTATTGGGGGCTCAGGATCACCCAGGTCCACCCCAACTCGATCAAGATTATCATTGGATTCCTGATCTATTGTCAGATCTGCTCCATCCCCTATTCTCTTTCTCTCTTCCGAACTTCCTATACCCTCAAGCTCTCCCTTCCTGGGTGGTACTATTCTCCCGCCGAACGAGTAGCAAAGTTCGGGGTGGGAAGGGCACCCAGAATCTGCTCTTCGGGGTCCCCTCTTCCGTAAAAAACTGGAAGGGGGACTTCTTCTTCGTTAAATCCACGCATTTTCCTCCCAATGTGTGGAAGGTCGGGGAGGCCGACTCAAACCATTATCCGGAGGACTTGGACTCCGAAGCCCTCAGCCAGCTGGTAAGCTCCAAGGTTAAGCTCTACGCGGCCAGGTTTTCCACAGAGCAGATATCTGCGGCCGGGTTGATGGGGACGTTGTCCGGGTCCCCTGGAGAAGTGGAGGCCTCCCCCACCGACTACCACGCTTGTAATGCCGCTTCTAGGCTCCCGTAGTCTATTGCTTCTTTCTTTCTTTTACTGACCTGGTAGTGTTTGCTGTAGTGAGGAGACTTTCAAAACTGCTGGGCACGCCTTCCGAGCCGATCACCCCGACTCCACAGTCGGAGGCTGCCAAGAAGGCCTCCCCGACTCCTGGGGGCAGCTCGGGCCCTCAGAAGGAAGTATCGCATTCCTCGTCCCCCTCCAAGCAGGTTGCCAGCAAGAAGAAGGCGGTCGGGCAAAAGAGGGGCCGAGGGGATGAAGCCCCCCAGCCCGAGAAGAGGCTCGCGCCCACCCCAGCACAGCCCCCTCTCCTGCTAACGTCGGGGGGCGGCCCCCATGCGGGTCCGATCCACCTGGGGGTCGGCTCCACGGAGGAGCACGCGTGGGAGATGCCGCCCCCCAGTCTGTGGTATTTCCGCCACGTCGCCCCTGTGAAGCCGTGCCAAGCCCCCTCCATGCACGACCCCCGCCGATTCTGTCCATCCTGGGGGCTATCCATCAACAACCGAGCCCAGTTCCCCGAAGTGGCTTGCGAGTTGGTCACGGGCTCGGTACTCCCGCATGACAGGAGGTGGATGGACCTGGCGATCCCGTCCGAGCTCCAGGACATGTATTTCACCGCCCAAACTCAAGTAAGTTCCCTATCCCTTAGGCCAGTTATGCCCCCGTTTTTCGGTTAAGTCGCGCAATGTGCTAACTTCTTCTTTCTTCTCCTCAGGCCAATGCCGCTGGAGCCGCCCTCGTGACCCGCTTCTCCAAGCTGTCTCCCGATCTGGAGAAGTTGCAGAAGAAGAATCGGGAGATCGAGCAAAAGCTTGCCCAGGCCCTTAAGGAGGCAGACTCCCTTAAGGCCAAGCTGGGCAAGGCCGCGAAGAAGCTGGAAGCGGCCCAAGTCCAGCTCGCCTCCACCCGGTCCGAGCTGGACGAGGAGAAGAAGGGCGTGGCGAAACTGAGGGAGGACCACGCTATTGAACTCTCCGGCACCGTCAGCCGGGAGCGCAAGAAGGCTGTTCGAAAGTTCATCTCCTCCGAACAGTTTGCCGAATACGTTGCCCTCCTCAACCAACCCATCTTCCAGGTCGGCTTCACGCGAGCCCTGGACCAGGTGAAGGGCCTCAACCTGTCTGGTTTCAACTTGGCTGACTTCAAGGACTACAATCCCGCGGCCGAGGAGAAGCTGGACTGGCTCTTCGACGGGTATTGCAAGGGGCATGCCCTAAAGGACCTGATAGGCAGGAGTGATGTGAGAGACGAGCTGGCGGAGGTTCCCTTGGAGGAAGACGAGGCTTCCGGCAGGGCTTCGGGGAAGGAGCCGGTGGCTTAGGGGTGTTTAGGGGGTTGAGCTGTACATAGCTAGGTTTTCCTTTCCTTTTCCTTTTATAGCTTGGTAAGCTTTGTAATAGATAGGTTGTATATACATAATTCGAATGAAATTATCTAATCTCGACTTGTAATTCTCGCCCGCGCCAAACTCTAGCGATCAAAACCATATGCCGACCTCCCGGGTCAAGCACCAAATAGATCCACCAAGGCGGCGTGCCGGCCTCTTGGGTCGAGCATCTATCACACTTTAAGCTAACAACTAAATTGTCAAGGACAACAAACTAGGGTAAACTACATCAAACTAATTCACGGCGTGCCGACCTCCTGGGCCGAGCATCAATTCTCAAACTTTAAAGGCATTCCCTCCACTACCATTCATCACCATTCAGGGCCCCCCACTAGGATACTTAGCATTGCCTGAGTGTGCTAGTGCAGGATTTAGAAGTTAAACGGCATTGATAATGATGATGGATTTAAAACTTGAAAGTCGAACATTTATTTAATGATGAACTTGTATGTGGATTCCAAAGAATAGACAGTAAGATACCCTGGCCCAATCTATCCTACAAACAATCGCAAGTTCGAGAAGTGCCAAGTGCGGGATACCTCTACTCCATCTAATTTCGTAAACTTGCAGTAACCAGCTCGGCTCGCTTCCAGGACTTTGTACGGCCCCTCTCAGTTCGGATCAAGCTTGCTGGAACTGTGGGCTTGATTGACTGAATTCTTTCTTAGGACGAGGTCTCCTGGCTGGTATTGCATCTTCTTCACCTTCGCGTTATGGTAGCGGTCGAGGTGACCTTTGTACTTAGCCATCCGTATCGCCGCTTCCTCGCGTTTGGCTTCCAGCATGTCCAAGTTACACCGCAGTTCCTCTTCATTGGTTGCCGCAACAAAGTTCTGTGTCCGAGGTGATGGGAGGCCGATCTCCGCTGGCACCATCGCTTCTGCCCCATAAGTCAAGGAGAAAGGGGTCTCATGGGTAGCTGTCCTTGGCGTAATTCGGTAAGTCCAGAGGACACTAGGGAGTTCCTCTAGCCAATTAGACTGGACTAGTTCCAACCTGATCTTCAGCCCTAGCAGAATGGTTCGGTTAACATTCTCTACTTGGCCGTTGGCCTGGGGATGACCGATCAACGAGAAATGCTGGCTAATCCCGAGCTCGGCGCACCAGCTCCTGACGGGATTCTCAGCGTACTGTCGCCCATTATCAGATATCAAGACATGCGGAATCCCAAAGCGGCAGACTATGTTCTTCCAGAAGAATTTCTGAACCGCTTTCCCAGAGATAGTGGCCAGAGGCTCCGCTTCCATCCACTTTGTAAAGTAGTCGATGGCCACCACGAGGTGTTCGTACCTCCCAGAAATTCGGGGGAAGGGACCCAGAAGGTCTATTCCCCATTGGGCAAATGGCCAAGGACTATGGATGGGGACCATCTCCCGAGTTGGTTGGTGGCGCAGCGGAGCGTGCACCTGGCAAGCTCGACATTTTTGAACTAGTGCCGCGACATCTCGAAACACCGAGGGCCAATAGTAGCCCAGGAGCAGACACTTTTTGGCCAACACCCGAGATCCCACATGTGCCGCACATAAACCCTCGTGAACTTCACGGAGGACGTAGTCGCCCTCCTCAAGAGTTACGCACTTTAGCCAGGGAGACAAATACAACCTCCTGTAGAGTGTCCCCCCAGCGTAGGCGTACTTGGCAGTTCTGAGCTGGAGTCGGCGAGCCTCGATTTTGTCCCCGGGGAGGACACCCGAACTGAGAAAGTCCACCAGGGGCGTCATCCAAAAGGCCAGGCTGTCTATAGCCAAGACCTGGACCTGGTCAATGCTTTTTTGCGGGACTACCTCCACCAAAACTTCCTTGCTCAGGTGAGCAAACGAGGAGGACGCCAGTTTCGACAGGGCGTCCGCGCGCTTGTTCTGTGACCTCGGCACCTGCTCGATTTCGAAAACATCAAACAGGGTCATCACCTCTCCTACTTTAGCCAAGTATTTTTTCATGATATCTTC